>NC_067246.2:227645896-228895896 GCF_019359855.2 Lolium perenne | reverse complement strand
GGGCCAAGCAAACTTTTCCAAGCCCGGACGCGCCCTGGGACGGCTACGACTATCTGGTCGCGCTCTCAGCCCGGATCCAGCACATGCGCTCCGTCGACCGGCATCTCAATGATCTTCCGGATGCTACTCCAGATCTTTAAAGTGATGTGGCCTGGGGAGCCGGTGCCTGACAACTTCACGCTTGTTGCTGAGCGCCTGAAGGACGTAGGCCGGAGGATCCGCGAATGGAGGTGCTCTGCGGCTCGTGCCGGAGCGGATGCAGCGTTGCGCATCGCCTGCTCTTGGTATGACGACCTGGACCTGGATGCCTTTCACTCCCTTCGTGGTGACTCGCCTGCCGACCAGGATCCGGTTTGCATTGCCAAGCGTCAGGACCGCGCCTACCGCATCGCCGAGTTCATCCACGTGCGCACCTTCATCCCTCCTCCCCCCGACATCAAGGATGTTATCTCTGACGACTAAGGAGAAGACCTCGAGGACGAGTAGGGTGAAGATGCCGGAGAAGATGCTCCTCCGGAAGAAGGCGATGCTCCTCCGGAAGCTCCTGCGGCCGGCGCGCCGCCTCCCATTGCCTGAACCTCTTTATCCTGTGATCTTTATATCTGTTGCTTCAAAACTTCAAGCTTGTTAAATTCTACCCTGGAATGCCGGGGTTTGAGATGTAAGATAAAACAGTTGTGCCTTTTGGGTGTGCTACAACAATTATGCCGGTATCTCTTTGCCGGTAACTAATTAAGTTAAGTTTTATGTGCTAACTTAGCATTTTGCATATCGTTTACTTTGATCTTGCACTATGAAGATTCCGGAATTGTTTCGGCATCCACTCCGATGCACACTTGGTTCTTTTGCTTTTCCTCTGCCTACCTCTCTGGGTTTTTTGGCGTACAAGTCACAAAGTTCTTTTGCCAAGCAAGCACTTTCTTGAACTTAGAAAAAATTCGAAATTTTTCACAAAAAACCGGTATAACCGGGGTTAGTTAAACTTTTCCGGATTGATTGTTCCCATTCATCCTCTTCGTGTTTCACGTGCTTAGTTCCTACCGGTTTATCTTGCTTGCCATGAAGCCGGTCTGCGGACAACAACATAGTCGAAGACTCCGGTAGGTTTACCAATCAACCGGTAAACTGAAAAAATAAACACATTACATGCAATTTTCGGTAGAGGCGGTCCCCGAGATTCATTCGAGGTGCCGGCATCTTTATTCATAGCATTTAAGGTACAAAAAAGAACTTCTTACAGCTCAACTTCAGGAATAAAAAGGACGCAGTAGTGCTACGTTCCATGGGCGCTTAGTTTCTTCTCCGGACCTGTCCGCTTTGCCTTTCTTCGATTCCTGTGCATCGATTAAGTAGTAGGCATCATTGTGTAGAGCCTTGCTCACAATGAAAGGTCCTTCCCATGGAGGTGAGAGCTTGTGGCGTCCCTCAGTGCGCTGCACTAGGTGTAACACCAGATCTCCTTCTCGGAAAACCCTCGGGTTAACCTTCCGGCTATGATAGCGTCTGAGGTTCTGCTGGTATATGGCTGTTCTTGCCAAAGCCAGCTCTCTTGCTTCTTCTAGAAAGTCCACATCATTTTCTCGGGCCTCTTTTACCTCTTCTTCGGTATAGATTTGAACCCTTGGTGAATCATGTATGATATCGGTTGGGATTACGGCTTCTGCCCCATAAACCATGAAAAACGGAGTGTATCCGGTAGACCGGTTCAGTGTCGTTCGGATGCTCCACAGCACGGATGGTAGCTCATCTAGCCAACATCCTGGTGACTTTTCAAGCGGTTCGATCAGCCTTGGCTTGATATCGGAAAGCACCAGAGAATTTGTCCTTTCAACCTGGCCATTGCCTTGCGGGTGTGCTACGGAGCACAAATCCAACCGGATATTGTTGTCCTCACAAAATCTTTTGAACTCACCTTGAGCAAAGTTTGTGCCATTGTCAGTGATGATACTATGCGGGTATCCATACCGCAAGATCACATATTTTAAGAATTTTACAGCCGTATGCCCATCACACTTTGCGATAGGCTTTACTTCCAACCATTTGGTGAACTTATCCACCATCACCAGTACATGTGTCATGTTACCCCTTGCGGTTTTAAATGGACCAACCATATCAAGGCACCAAACAGCAAATGGCCACATCAATGGTATAGTTTTGAGACCGGACGCTGGGGTATGATTTTGCTTGGCGTACCGCTGGCAGCCGTTGCATTTTCATACCAAGTCCTCAGCGTTTTCCAGAGCTGTGGGCCAATAGAACCCATGCCGGAACACTTTTGCCACCAGAGCCCTTGATGAAGCATGGTGCCCACATTCTCCTTGGTGAATCTCTACCAGCATTTCTTTTCCCTCTTCCGGCTCCACACATCTCTGGAGGACACCGGTAACACTTCTTTTGTACACCTCACCATTGATGATAGTGTAGGCCTTGGACCTTCTTTGGATCCTTCTCGACTCGTTTTCGTCAACCGACAAGGTGCCGTTGATCAGGAATTCCTTAATAGGTTCAACCCAAGTTGGTGCTTCCCGGACCAGGAATACCGGTACGTCTATCTCCATATTGTCCACCAGCATAGCTTCTTCCGGCTTAGACACTGCAGTCCCTGAGTTTACCGGAACAGCCCCCGGGTTTCCTTCGTCAATGTCCATTGGCACAACGTGTGACTCCGGTACAAAAATTGACTCTGATTCCGGACTCGGTTTGATCGATGGAGTCCTTAGGTGGGCCAAAGCCACTCCGGGAGGAATTTCCTGCCGGGAGGAACCTAGCTTAGAGAGAGTATCCGCGGCTTCGTTTTCCGCACGCGGTACATGGTGAAACTCGCAGCCTTCGAAGAAGCCGGCAATCTTTTGCACATGAAACCGGTATGAGGCCATGTTGGCATCTTTTGCGTCCCAATCTCCGGAATACTGCTGCACCACAAGATCTGAATCTCCATAGCACATGATCCGATGCGCACCGATTTCCTTTGCGACCTTGAGCCCGTGGATCAGAGCCTCGTACTCAGCAACATTGTTTGATGCTCTGAAGTGCACTTGTAAAATGTACCGGAGATGATCTCCCTTAGGCGAAGTAAGCACCACACCGGCGCCCAAACCCTCCTTGAGTTTGGATCCATCAAAGTGCATCTTCCAGTACTCTATCTTGTGCTCTGGCGGCTTGTATTGCTTCTCCGCCCAATCAACCAAGAAATCAGCCAAAGCCTGTGATTTTATGGTGTCCCACTTGGCAATCCTGCCGCTAGCATCCTTGTTGCCCATGATATCGGACATTGGTGCCTCGCTCACTACTTTCATGGGATGTTCTTCAAAGTAGTGCTTGAGCTTTGTGGCGGCCATGAACACGCCATAGGTCATTTTCTGGAAGTGAGGGTAGTTTTGTTTTGAGAGGGAGAGCACCTCACTCAGGTAGTATACCGGTCTCTGCACGGTTTTTCCTTCCTCTTCTCTTTCAACCACAACTACCACTCATAGACCGCAATACCGTGGGGACTTAGATGGCTTCCCCAACCTACCGCTTGCACTTCGGCGACAAGTGTGCTACGGACAAAGCCGTGAGGACTTAATTGGCTTCCCCAGCCTACCGCTTGCCCCGACAGATGACAAGTGTGCTACGGTAAAGCGCGTCCGTTGATGTACAAGAGGTGGAAATACGATTGACTATTCCGTCCCACTCCAGATCTTATGGTTAACACGGGTATTACGGCACAAGAATCACTGGACGACATTTGTTGTTTAATCCTAGATGGATATAAACCCTTGCAATGGAACCTCCACCATATCAAGACAATCCATGGTTCCATTGCCCACCACATAGTCATATTCATAGTTATGAAAATATTGGTTTTGGTTTTTATGCAATAGTGATAAACATAGTACTTTGCAAGTAATTTTGTAAAAATACTCAAATGGCATGAGCAAGTGATGAACTTGCCTTTCTTGACTGCAAGATTATGCAGTCAAGGTCTTCATTACGCAATAACTCCAAATTCTGAAATAGCATCATCGTCCGGTAAGGACGATGTTTAAAAGATTGGCAAGGATGCAATAATGCATAAGTATGAGATGCAATCGTTCTAAGCGTGATCTAACCCCGATGATTTAGGATTAGTGAGTGGTAATGCTTAGTTCAGGGTGTGTGGCACTTTTAGAATGATTCACAAACAAGGTTCTTATTCAGGGTTGTGTTGTTTTAGAATCATAAGCAGGTGGTAAAATGAATAGTAACAATCATATACACCCGTGAATAGTTGATGTATAATAAGTAAGGATCAGTTGTCAATTTTAAGTCCTATAATGCATGGTTGATGATTACTTATGATATAATTCAAAAGAATCACTTTTGAAGAACATGTTCTTTAATAAAGAACAAGTATGATACTTAGGTTTGTGGGTTTCTATGGTTTTCCATGGTTCTAATTGTTTTCTGGAGTAAGTATTAGATGGATCACAACAAGGTTGGATTCATCAACACCTAGGCTTGTAAGGTTGAGTTAAGCTAGTCTAGGCATCCTAAGTAACTACTTATACAAAGTAGCTATCAAGATTAGCTCATCTTGTTGGTGATAACTAGCTAGGGTTTATATGTCCTATAAGCAGGGTTGATGATGATTCTTTATTTACTTCAAAAGAATAACTTTTGAAGAACATACTTCTTAAATAATAAGAAGTATATCAATTAGGGTTGAGTTGGTTTAGGTTTTACTGTTGGTTCTATTAAGTAAGGAATAATTGACTCCTAAATAGGATGGTGGATAAGTATCCAACACTAATAGGGTTTAGTGGAATATGGTTAGGTAATGCTCAAGATTTGGCATAGTTGCTCCTAAGGTTCATCACATTGGTGTGATGCTAAATAGGAATGAATAAGGATGATGGCTTTGGTAATAGGATCTAGGGTTTACACTTGGTTGGCCCTACTTGATTATTTAGGTCTGATAAAGATGAACATATGGGATACCCATATATTAGTGATAGGTCGTCTACATTTTATGTGGCCAAGACAAGTATTTAGTTGCTATTAGGGTTCTATGCTTTGAAAGAAGGTACCATGATCACATGTTCTAACCTAGGTTTTAGGTTTAGAAACAATTTAGGTTTCATATTGATTAATGGAGTTAGGGTTCCCAAATGAATTAGGGTTTTAGGTTTCACATGAAATGATAGGGTTATAATATCATTTTCAATATGGAATTAGGGTTTTCTAATTACCATATAGGTCTATGATTAATAACTTCATTATCAAGTTGAAGTTATTAATAACTTTGAAAAATAAAATAATTTTGGATTTGACATTTTATTATTTTTAATGAATTAATAATTAAGGTAATTATTATTTAGGGTTTTAAATCCTCCTAATAAGGATTTAATAAGTTAATAGTAAAGGAAAATTAATTTTAATGTTTTCCTTATTTACTTACTGGCTTTTATTTATTTTATGAAGTTTTCCTAATTATTGAATTTTAATTGAATTTAGAATTAAAAGAAAAGTTTAATTAATAAGTATTAAATAATTGAATTTTTATTAAAAATAAAAATGTCATATTATATTTTTATTGGATAGAGTTTACTTTTCTAAGAAGTTTGATGTCTTATTTATATTTTTCTGAGTTATAACGAATTTTCTATAAATCTGCAAAGTTTCAGATATTAATGAACTTTAAATTTAAACGCGAATTTACTAAAGCTACACGGTCAGCCTACCCACACAGTCCCTGACTGGTGGGGCTAGGTCCACGTCACCTGCCACGCAGCGCCGACGTGGCAAGGCTCACGGTGGCCGGTGGGCAGTGACGATGGTCGTCGGCGTTGCCGGTTTCCTGCGGGGACGTGCGTAGGTACGTTGGAAAGAGGGCGACGAGGCGATCCTAGTGGTGGTGGCGCCGCCACCAAATGGTCGCCAGAGCTTGGCCGGCGGCAAGGCCGAGCAGCAGAGCTCACGGGCCAACGGTGCGGGGCCTGCTACGGGAGGTAATCGAGCAAGCTGCGCAAGCGAGGAGGATCAGTGGCTCACCAGGAGCACGCAGGGCTTGACGGCATAGCAAGGGGAGGTGTGGTTCGCCGGAATTTGTCGTTGCCGGCGTCGGAGAAGATGGGGTCGATGGCGAGGCTACGGCTCGCCCCAGCTCGATTCCTCTTGCAGATAGAGCAAGTCGAGGACGGCGATGCGGATGGTGGCCACGGCGAAGCTCAGGGAGGTCTCTACCGGCGGCGATGGTCGGAGTCCGGCTTAGCTAGGGTTTCGGTATGGGGAAAAATGAGACGAGGAGGAAGCAAACCGAAGCTAGAGTTCATCGCGGGCTTTTATACGGCGCCAGGACGTGCCTCGTCACGACGCCGATGAAGGAGAGGGCGCCAGCGAGAGAAGAAGAGGAGCACGCCTTCGTGATGGCGTCCATGCGAGTCGAGAGGATGAGGACGACTTCCTCTCGTTGAATTTTCAACGAAGAGGTAAGTTGGGCTGGTAAGTGGGCTGCTGGTGGTTTACGGCTTGGGCCAGTGCTGGGTTGTGGTGCTGGACTGCACCATGGGCTGCTCGGCCAGGTAAGTCCAGGTAAGGTTTTTCTCTCCTCTTTTCTTTTTCTGTTTTTATTTTCTGTTTTCAAATTTCAAATTTGAATTTCCTTTCTAATTTGCAGATCTTGTTTATTTGAATCATACCATGATTTGTACAAGATACTGCAGATACCTGAGGGGTGTATTAGAATGTTAATATGGGTATTACATCATTTATTTATTGATTATTATTAGAACTTGAATTTAAATACTTATATGGACATGAATTTGAATATTATCTTTGTAAATATTCAAATTGTTTTCCAACAATAACTTTCTTACATAGTGATATATAGAGTTTTATTTGGTATTACTTTGCAAGAACAATTTCAAAGTAATATTTATGAATTTCTCTTAAGAAGTGATTTAATGGCATGATTTTATGTGCTAAATTATTTCTAAGGACTTGATTTAGTCACTTTCATATGATTGTATGTGAACACTTAGTTGTTGAAGTTTTGTGTATCTTCTTATAACCCTATTTCAAGTTTAGCTCTAGAATTATATTTAGTAACACTTTGAATTACCAAGAGTAGATATTACTCTCATCATAGTTTGGTCTTGGTTATAATGATGAGTGGTTGATCACCACCATGATTCTAATCAGATGGTTTAGCACTAGGTTATTCTTAAGTTCCATAATGAATCATGAGCTTTAATTAGTGAACAATTCTAGGGTTCTCATCATATTCACCTAATGGCAATTGGTTTGAATCTCAATTATGGCCTGGGTTTATATTAGGATCATTCTAGTGATACATCAACTAAAGTTGAGATATAATTCTAGGTTATAGAGATGAAATGACACCATATTGCATGTGCTAGGGTTATTCTCCCCTAACCATGATAAGATGGTTACTTGCTTAATATTTCATGTGCTTCCCTAATTACTAAGGATTTGAGAATTGGTTTTATCTTCTACCAATTAACTTCTATTATTATCCCCAACTTATCATTAAAGTAACTACATTGATTATAGTTCTTTTTATAGTTAACTTTGGTCATATGGATGTATGGTTTCTCACCATATGAAGTATAGTGTTTAACTCTAAGGTTTTCTTAGGTTCATTAATTTATGAAATATAGATATGGTAGGATTCTATTTGTGATCACCAAGTGGTTCACAAGTAAAGGTTGGGATATAAGTCTAGGGTTGCTTACTAGTGATCTCCCCATGATTTCATGTGATGGATAATATCTACTGATCATATAAGTTTTAGCATTTGGATTATTCTCCTATTTCTCCAAAGCATGGTCATGGATTAGGCATGATCCACTTGTTCTTAATATCCTTACCTCAAGTTCTTAGGATTTATGATCATTACTCCATATATAATGATCAAGGTTTGGTTTCCTAAGGTATCTCTCCTGAGTTAAGTTTCTCACTTCTAAAATCAAGTATTGTCTTGATTAACTAAGGTATAATATCTCTCTTATAGTTTCTTGGGTGGACATTGTAGGATAACGTTGCATAGAAAACAAAAAATTTCCTACCGCGAACACGCAATCCAAGCCAAGATGCAATCTAGAAGACGGTAGCAACGAGGGGGTATCGAGTCTCACCCTTGAAGAGATTCCAAAGCCTACAAGATGAGGCTCTTGTTGCTGCGGTAGACGTTCACTTGCCGCTTGCAAAAGCGCGTAGAAGATCTTGATCACGATCGCTTCCGGCGCCACGAACGGGCAGCACCTCCGTACTCGGTCACACGTTCGGTTGTTGATGAAGACGACGTCCACCTCCCCGTTCCAGCGGGCAGCGGAAGTAGTAGCTCCTCTTGAATCCGACAGCACGATGGCGTGGTGTCGGTGGTGGTGGAGAAATCCGGCGGAGCTTCGCTTAAGCGTGCAGGATGTGGTGGAGGAGAGAGACCGCTAGGGTTTGGGGAGAGAGGGGGAGGCTAGGGCGCCGGCCAAGGGCAGCCCTAGGTGGTGCGGCCAAGAGTGGGCAGCCCCCTCCCTCTCCTCCTCATTATATAGGTGGAAATCCCCAAGTGTTGGTATCCAAGTCTTCGAATAAGACCCCAACAATGAAACCTCCCATATGTAGGGAAACCTACCCAAGGTGGGAATCCCACTTGGGGTGGGATTCCCCCCTTCCATGAGGGGGGTTGGCCGGCCACCCTAGGGGATTCCACCTTGGACTCCTCCCCTTTAGGGTTGGCTGGCCATGCAAGGTGGAGTCCCTCCGGGACTCTACTTTCCATGGTGATTTCTTCCGGACTTTTCTAGAACCTTCTAGAACCTGCCATAAATGCATCGGATCATTTCCAAACTTGGAATATGACTTCCTATATATGAATCTTACTCTCCGAACCATTCCGGAACTCCTCGTGATGTCCGGGATCTCATCCGGGACTCCGAACAAATATTCGAACTCCATTCCATATTCAAGTTCTACCATTTCAACATCCAACTTTAAGTGTGTCACCCTACGATTCGTGAACTATGCGGACATGGTTGAGTACTCACTCCGACCAATAACCAATAGCGGGATCTGGAGATCCATATTGGCTCCCACATATTCAATGATGACTTCAGTGATCGAATGAACCATTCACATACGATACCAATTCCCTTTGTCTCGCGATATTTTACTTGTCCGAGGTTTGATCATCGGTATCACTCTATACCTTGTTCAACCTCGTCTCCTGACAAGTACTCTTTACTCGTACCGTGGTATGTGGTCTCTTATGAACTTATTCATATGCTTGCAAGACATTAGACGACATTCCACCGAGAGGGCCCACAGTATATCTATCCATCATCGGGATGGACAAATCCCACTGTTGATCCATATGCCTCAACTCATACTTTCCGGATACTTAATCCCACCTTTATAACCACCCATTTACGCAGTGGCGTTTGATGTAATCAAAGTACCTTTCCGGCATAAGTGATTTACATGATCTCATGGTCATAAGGACTAGGTAACTATGTATCGAAAGCTTATAGCAAATAACTTAATGACGAGATCTTATGCTATGCTTAATTGGGTGTGTCCATTACATCGTTCATATAATGATATAACCTTGTTATTAATAACATCCAATGTTCATGATTATGAAACTAATCATCCATTAATCAACAAGCTAGTTTAAGAGGCATACTAGGGACTTTTTGTTGTCTACATATCACACATGTACTAATGTTTCGGTTAATACAATTATAGCATGATATATAAACATTTATCATAAACATAAAGATATAAATAATAACCACTTTATTATTGCCTCTAGGGCATATCTCTTTCAGTCTCCCACTTGCACTAGAGTCAATAATCTAGATTATATTGTAATATACCTAACACCCATGGCATTCTGGTGTTGGTCATGCTTTGCCCTAGGGAGAGCTTTAGTCAACGGATCTGACACGTTCAGAAACGTATGTATTTTGTAATTCATTTGCGTCTCAACGCATTACTCATTTCCAAATGAGTCGGCATTAAATATGTTTGATCTTCTGGTGGAACCTTAATTCTGCGGTCTGAAATATGTCACTAATATTGTCACACACAATATAGCTTCAAAGTTCTGACTCTGTCGGAACTACACCAAGTTCTCAAAGAACCTCTTGAGTTAACATCCTTTGTCATTGTCAAAACAATGACATACTCTGCCTTCTTTTGTAGAATCCATCACGATATTTAGAACTCTTCTAAATCTAGCATAGACAACTTCTAGCTCATTGTGCTACCTTTTAAACAACACTTAGTCTAATTTGAGATTTGAAATTTTATTTTCATATGTGACAAAACTAATATCGGTGCAACACCTTACAGCGATTTGTTTTGTCATTTCTCCATACAAAACTATATATATATATCCTTGGTTCTTCTCAAGTACTCAAGAATATTCTTACTGTTTTTCAATGATCATCACATGAATCATTCTGGTACATGCTCATAACATTTTTAAGAGCACATGACATCTGATTGTGTACATATTATTTGTGATCTATAATCACTCATGTGTTTTTACTCATTGAGTGTCAGATACACTCAAGTCTTGTTAAACCTTCACATGACAAGACCATTTTCTTAACATTTCTATATTGAACTACTTCAATATCCATTCTATGTACTTTGACTTAAACTTATTATGTGTTTCAATCTATCTTCATAGATTTTGACACTAAATATGTTTCAGTCCATATCCTTTCATTAAAGTTTAATTTTCAATGAAACCTTTTAATCAAGTATATAATTACATCATTTATAACCAACTATATGTCATCTACATAAGTATTATAAATATGTCTCAGCGCTCCCACTTAATTTCTTGCAAATGCAAGTCTCTTCATCGTCTCTGATGAAATCAAAAACTTTTTGATTATTTCATCTGGTGAAGATTCCAACTCCGCGATACTCACTTCATCCAATTTGAAGTTTGTATACTTATCTAGTATTCCATGGATCAGCAAAACTCTTGGTTGTATCTTGTATACACCTTTAGTACACACTTCTAATAAGTAATGTATTTTGCCATCCTACTAACATATCTCATAAAAGAAATATGTAGTGATTACTAGAATAATCCACATAGACTATAAGCATTGCTACGGAAGATCTAATCTTATCATAGTCAACTATTTGAACTTTGTCGTAAACAACTTTTCGACAAGTCAAGCTTCTTCAAGGATATTCCATCCAAGTCCATCAATTTTATAGATCCATTTACTTTCAAAAAATATTTATCTATCTTGGATTTCATGGCGCGTATGGCCATTTTAACGGAGTCAGGGCCCATCATAACTTCTTTGTTTGTAGTTGGTTTATCATTGTTCAAAATCAATCCTTTGTCCACAAATCATTTATTTGATCACAAAGTAAACCATACCTACAAGGTTCAATATGTACTTCGATCTCCATGGCTAAAACACTTTGTAGTCATGGGAGCCATGATCGTCGTGGCCACTTCCGGAACCAATTCCGATGCTGCGCTACTCTGATCATTATGCTCAGGTTCATAAACCTTATCAAGTTCTATTGTCCTCCCACTCAAATACTTCGCTAGAAACAATTTCTTGGAAATAAGAAACATTGACAAACACTTTTGTCTTTGTCTCCATAGTGAGAAGAATTCCCAATCAATTCTCTGGGATAACCAACAAAGACATTCATCCGATTTTGGTTGTTAACTTTTAGACCAAAATTTAAAGAAAGGACTATTAGGATTCATATCCATGCCATAACTCGTATGGTGTCATTTCAACGGATCATGATGATGCTCTATTAAGTGTAAAAGCGGTAGTCTCTAAAGCATAATCCACAAAAAAATATAATGGCATTTAATATTTTATCTCATCATTGACCCAACAAGGTTTGGATACATCTCTCGGATACTTCATCATCACTATGATACTCAAAGAAACGTGAGTTGTAGAACAACTTCATAACTCTCTTAGATGTTCGCTAAAACTCGTAATTCAAATATTTCCACCATGATCCAATCATAGATATTTGACTTTTCTATTACGATGATTTCCACTTCATGTTGAAATTTATTTGAACCCATTCAAATGTTTCAAACTTCTTCCTTATCGAATATATCCACATATATATACTCAATTCATTGTTGAAAGTTTTCATGAAGTAGAAGAATCTCCCGCACACAACTATGCTCAGTGAACCATATACATCATTATGTATTTTTTCACTAAGTTTGTTGCCCGTTCAACTCTTGTCCTATGAACGGTATTTTAATCATTCTCTTTAGAAAAGATTTGCAAGCACCAAATGATTCAAAAATCAAATGACTCCAAAAATCCATTTGCATGGAGTTCCTTCATGCGATCCTTTCTAACATGACCTAAATGGCGGTTCCACAAATAAGTGGAATTCAAATCATTTGCCTTATGGAATTTTTAGCGTCAGTGTTATGTATGTGTGTTTCACCATTAAGATTTATAATAACTTATCCATTGTACATGGAGTAATGTCATAATTTAAACAACTCATTGTTTTCATTTGACCAGAGCAAAATAACAATTATTAAGTTCTTTATTATAAATTCTAAGGGCTAGATAGAATGCCAACGACGAACATAATAACACTTTATTTTGTTCCAGACGTACATTTCTATCATATTCCTTGTCAGTCACTTAGGCCATTGTATTCTTGTATTGCGTTGTTTTTGTATGACACTTCATACCAACCAATATAGTAATAATACCCAAGAATTTCATAGTGTGACCTAACTAGGAATACAACCATAACATGTATATCATTTATATACACCTGAGCTAGACTTTATAGTCTTTTCTTTCTTTCTGCCAAAATATCTTTTGCAGTTTCTCTTTTAGCTTTCCTCATTATTCAGAAAAACACTTCAACATTAATAACTTCTAGGTTTGTTGGTCTAATACCAATAACCTTGAGGTTCTTATTTTGAAGTTGATCATCATATGATCAAAGTGTTCTAGATTTCACTATTAGTAACTTTGTAATATGATGAACAATTTCACTCATAATTTTATCCATCAATTCATGACAACTTTCTGAGACCATGTCTGTACATGCTAGGCTCATAAAGTTTAACCTTAGTATTTGTATGTGCAAATCTGGCTTGCATCCATTGTAAGCACACGTAGAATCTATAACACCCGATCATCACGTGATGCTTCGATACGACGAGTCTTAGCAACGGTGCATACTAAGGATGATAACTTCATGGATATGCGAATATTATTAGTGCCCCAATAGTTGGAGGATTGTGACGCCTGGCGTCTTCAACCTTCATACATTCCCATAAAACTTATGAGTTTATGTAGTCTCACCGAATTTATATTCTATCATCTTGCAATAAGGTCTTAGATATCACATATATCTCATACCTTGATTATTTCTGAAAACTAAATTTTTAGCTCCTTACTTTTCAAACATATTTGAACTTCAAGTTTCACGGAGACAAGATAACTTTAGGTACTAATTGAAACCATAGCTCTTTGAATCAACAATGTGAGGTTTACTAAAAGTTTGCAATAGGACTTAATCAATTCTTGATTCTTTAACAATACGGTACCAATCCGTAAAGTTTCTTGTCAGATTTTAACAGTATTTCTATCTCAATAACAAGACTAGCGCATAGTAGTAAACGGATGCCAATACTACAAAATTAATTCAAAATACTACTCAGACTATGTTTATGATAATTAGTTCATGTTTTAATCTAATTACTAATGAACTCCCACTTAATACAACATCCCTCATAGTTGTTAAGTGGTACACGATCCAAATTCACTACACCAAAAACCGATCATCACGTGAGATGATGTAGCTTCAATGGTGAACATCAACATGTTGATCATATCATCCATATGACTCGTGTTCAACCTTTCGGTTTCCGTTGTCCGGAGGCCATGTCTGTACATGCTAGGCTCGTCAAGCAAACCCAAGTATTCCGCGTGTGCAACATGGCTTACACCCGATGTATGTGAATCGTTGAATCTATCACATCCGATCATCACGAGATGCTTTGAAACGACGAACTGTTACAACGGTGCATACGAGGGGAGAACACTTTATTATCTTGATATTAATGTGAGGGATCATCTTATAATGCTACCGTCGCGTTCTAAGCAAAATAAGATGCATAAAAGGATTAACATCACATGCAGTTCATATGTGATATGATATGGCCCTTTTGTCTTTGCGCCTTCGATCTTCATCTCTAAAGCACAGACATGATCTCCATCATCAGCGGGCATGATCTCCATCATCGTCGGCGTAGCGTCAAGGTTCATGACGCCGTCTTCCTGGTTGTTCACCTCATGTAGCAACTATTACAACTACTTTGAAATACTACTCAACATGAAATTTAAAGACAACCATAAGGCTCCTGCCGGTTGCCACAATACAATAATGATCATCTCATACATATTCATCATCACATTATGGCCATATCACATCACCAAACCCTGCAAAAACAAGTTAGACGTCTCTAATTTGGTTTGCATATTTTACGTGGTTTAGGGTTTTCGAGAGAGATCTAATCTACCTACGAACATGAACCACAACGTTGATACTAATGTTTTCAATAGAAGAGTAAGTTGAATCTTCACTATAGTAGGAGAGACAGACACCCGCAAAGCCTCTTATGCAATACAAGTTGCATGTCGAACGAGGAACAAGTCTCATGAACGCGGTCATGTAAAGTTAGTCCGAGCCGCTTCATCCCACTATGCCACAAAGATGCAAAGTACTCAAACTAAAGATAACAAGAGCATCAACACCCACAAAACCATTGTGTTCTACTCGTGCAACCATCTATGCATAGACATGGCTCTGATACCACTGTAGGATAACGTTGCATAGAAAACAAAAATTTTCCTACCGCGAACACGCAATCCAAGCCAAGATGCAATCTAGAAGACGGTAGCAACGAGGGGGTATCGAGTCTCACCCTTGAAGAGATTCCAAAGCCTACAAGATGAGGCTCTTGTTGCTGCGGTAGACGTTCACTTGCCGCTTGCAAAAGCGCGTAGAAGATCTTGATCACGATCGCTTCCGGCGCCACGAACGGGCAGCACCTCCGTACTCGGTCACACGTTCGGTTGTTGATGAAGACGACGTCCACCTCCCCGTTCCAGCGGGCAGCGGAAGTAGTAGCTCCTCTTGAATCCGACAGCACGACGGTGTGGTGTCGGTGGTGGTGGAGAAATCCGGCGGAGCTTCGCTTAAGCGTGCAGGATGTGGTGGAGGAGAGAGACCGCTAGGGTTTGGGGAGAGAGGGGGAGGCTAGGGCGCCGGCCAAGGGCAGCCCTAGGTGGTGCGGCCAAGAGTGGGCAGCCCCCTTCCTCTCCTCCTCATTATATAGGTGGAAATCCCCAAGTGTTGGTATCCAAGTCTTCGAATAAGACCCCAACAATGAAACCTCCCATATGTAGGGAAACCTACCCAAGGTGGGAATCCCACTTGGGGTGGGATTCCCCCCTTCCATGAGGGGGGTTGGCCGGCCACCCTAGGGGAGTCCACCTTGGACTCCTCCCCTTTAGGGTTGGCTGGCCATGCAAGGTGGAGTCCCTCCGGGACTCTACTTTCCATGGTGATTTCTTCCGGACTTTTCTAGAACCTTCTAGAACCTGCCATAAATGCACCGGATCATTTCCAAACTTGGAATATGACTTCCTATATATGAATCTTATTCTCCGGACCATTCCGGAACTCCTCGTGATGTCCGGGATCTCATCCGGGACTCCGAACAAATATTCGAACTCCATTCCATATTTAAGTTCTACCATTTCAACATCCAACTTTAAGTGTGTCACCCTACGATTCGTGAACTATGCGGACATGGTTGAGTACTCACTCCGACCAATAACCAATAGCGGGATCTGGAGATCCATATTGGCTCCCACATATTCAACGATGACTTCAGTGATCGAATGAACCATTCACATACGATACCAATTCCCTTTGTCTCGCGATATTTTACTTGTCCGAGGTTTGATCATCGGTATCACTCTATACCTTGTTCAACCTCGTCTCCTGACAAGTACTCTTTACTCGTACCGTGGTATGTGGTCTCTTATGAACTTATTCATATGCTTGCAAGACATTAGACGACATTCCACCGAGAGGGCCCAGAGTATATCTATCCGTCATCGGGATGGACAAATCCCACTGTTGATCCATATGCCTCAACTCATACTTTCCGGATACTTAATCCCACCTTTATAACCACCCATTTACGCAGTGGCGTTTGATGTAATCAAAGTACCTTTCCGGCATAAGTGATTTACATGATCTCATGGTCATAAGGACTAGGTAACTATGTATCGAAAGCTTATAGCAAATAACTTAATGACGAGATCTTATGCTACGCTTAATTGGGTGTGTCCATTACATCATTCATATAATGATATAACCTTGTTATTAATAACATCCAATGTTCATGATTATGAAACTAATCATCCATTAATCAACAAGCTAGTTTAAGAGGCATACTAGGGACTTTTTGTTGTCTACATATCACACATGTACTAATGTTTCGGTTAATACAATTATAGCATGATATATAAACATTTATCATAAACATAAAGATATAAATAATAACCACTTTATTATAGCCTCTAGGGCATATCTCCTTCAGACATGGCTGTGGTTATTTCAATAGGTTATATCCCAGGAGAATGCCTGAGATATTTTGTTAGGGTTCTACTTAAACAATGTTGATATTATCATCTGGGTATATGGATAGTTCTTTCCTTCAAACTCAAGTGTTGCCTCAACTAACTTGAGTGTAGCACCAAAGCTTGAGCTCTCTTTCATAGGAATAGTTTATTCTAGGGTTTATGGTGTACTCCTAATATCTCCTTAGGTATCTAGGCTCAGGTTCCATTTGTCTAGCTTAATTGGGTTAATCTCTTCCTCACCTTATCAATTCATGGATATGGTATTATTCCATGTGATAATAGGGTATCTCACCACTCCAAGATGAAATGGTTGTTCCTAAAACTTTAGTTTAAAGGTTTTCCCTGATTCTTAAATAGGTAAAGCTAGAATTAGTATGATTGGTCTCTCTCATTTGGGAAGGTCTTTAATACTAACCTAAGGTTAGGCTCCATAGAGGTTGATGTGATCATCAATCTCTCTGTGTTAACATATATGGTTTCTCTCTCTAAGGAATGTCTTGAATAATACTCTAGGGTTCCTCTTGAAGATAATGTTTTGATCATATGGATATTTATATCCAAGGTTTAGCTCAAAGTTTGTCATTTCTTCTCTAGTAAATAATAGAGAAATCTCACCTCTCTAGATTTGATGTATAATAATATGGAATAGAGAAGAATATATATTTCTAGAGTTGATTTCCGTGTCATGTTTCCAAGAGTGAAGTAAAATGAATACCATGAGGTTCATGGTAGGATCAAGGATTAGTTTAAGACATGGAAAAGATAAGTGAAGAATGGTTTCTCCATTTATTGTTACTTGATTTCCAAATAGATGTATGTTCATATGTTATGGTAAGGATTACCATATTATAATCTTTTATAAAATCAAGCAGATCATTGAGTAAAGTGTTGTTGTGTTGATTATTAGTTCCATTTGATCTAACCCCTTAGATCAAATCATCTCTGCCCAAAACAAGGTTTTAGCAAAGTCACATTGAGGTTTATAGCGCTTGACTTGATGAGCTACTTCAATTCCACCAAGGTCAAGTGAAACTTCAGTTACTGTGGCTGTTTTACTTTAAAGCGCGAAAATTCCACAGATTTTCTATGCATGAATGCAATGCACACGTCTGTTTCCTCTATTTTTGTAACCCCAATACCTGGGATATTACAGTCTCTACCCCTTAAACTAAACTTCGTCCTCGAAGTTTGAACTCTCTCACGTTTCAGAGTGTGGTTCTGACTTATGCAGACTACGACTTTTCTCGAACTCCGTGGTGATATCACTAGATATAATTGAATATATCCCTTGTCCAGATTCTTCATGGAATCCATTAGGGTTTGTCTCTGAACATTAGTTTCTTACTCCAGTTCTATGATTTTTCTCTGGAATCTAATAATACTTGTCTCTGAGCCATGGCTTCTAACTTTAATTATTTGATTTCTTTCAACTCTATAAGCTTGTTTCCTTTCTCATTGAAGATTCAATGATGGGACTTCTTCTGGTGCTATTAGTCTTAACTGAAGACTAATTTGATAATATACTCCTAATTGGTAAAATAAGTCTTTGTTTTCCCTTACTACCAAAACTGTAATAATGGTACTAAGTAAGGTACTTAACATGGGAATGATCATGATGGTTTATTCCTCTAAGAATGGATTAGACTCATTTAGTCCATCCAATCATGGTTTATAGTTGATACCTATAACTATTTTGGGTTATTTAGGTTCCATGAAAGGAATCTTTCAAATAGACTTTAGTTTTGGTATGGTCAATCTACTTCAGTCTTTGGCCTTCTTGAGCTGTATTTGGTCTATGGTATTTTCTTCGTCCAACTTCTTTATGCTTGACTTACTTGAGCTTTTGTACTTCTTAGTAAATACTACTCACTTTCTCCAGTTATAGTCCACTTCTTACTTCCCCGACGATATGAACCTCGGCTTCTAGTCTGACATTCTTCTGAAAGTAGTGTTCAACAATCTTATGAAAAATAAGATCAAACTTCCTCTCAGTTCAGACCTTCTGCTTCTATCTAGCTTAAAGTATTGAGTTATTGTACATCCAACTCAATCTTTACTCTACCCCTTATAGTTTTCTTATGGTCTTCAACTCCTTTTCTTCCAACCATTGGACTTATGGTTAGAATATTGGTCTGGATCTAACTTATGGTTTATACTTTTCTAAGGTTTCGCAAAGAATGTTTGTGGTGTATCCACTCAGTTGTGGACATCCAATGTGAATCCTTCGACTAAATGCTTATAGGTCATTGTTATTTGGCTAACAAAATTTTATTTGTTCGCAACTTCTTGGTACAAATAATCCAATGATGGACTACTTGATACCAATTGTGGCTATATGTTATCTAAAAATGGATTCTATTATAGGTGCTGATCAACTGGACGAGACATCTTCTACTTTATCTCGCAGTATTGATCCTATACCACAAATGTGGTCTTCTAATCCAACTGTGGTCTTCTGATACCAACTGTGGTCTTCTTATATCTGCTATGATTTCATATATCATCTTCCTTCATTCAGGGTTTATTTTGCATGAGAACCACTAACTGATACTATGAATATAGTATCCTAAGTGATTTCCCATGCATTCCCTCTTCTATGTTGACTATGGATCTGCTTGAGCTTCACCATAATCACCAGATTTCTTACCTTCATGCTCTTTATGTACTAAAGTACTCCTCTGTTGAGTCTGAGCATGAGTTTTGGTTGGGTACTTCCTTCGGGGTGTTGTGGTTACTTCCCACAACTTTACTTCCTTTTTCTGATGCACCTTCATCTTGTCTTCGGAATCTTCCAGAATTCATCACTTCCTCACACGTTTACCCTTACCCTCTAGATCTATAGCATCAAGTAAGGACTTGATATTGCAACATGCATTTGCATATCAAAGTCTAACCTCATGTATGGATCTAGTCAAACAATGAAAATTCATTAAAATCCAAGAAGATTCAGCTTTGTGCATATAATACACATCATCATAAGCCTGGATGTAATAGTTGAGTAAGACATCTCTAAACATCAGGCTGAGATGTGTAGTATATAACACCACATAATATAGGTTTATATCGTGATACTTAGCACATATAGTTGGCATTCTACTATTTGTCTTGACATTTACCTGAATTGCACAATTGCAATGAGATAAACTAGAAATAAAGTGGTCTAGGATAGTTAAGGTTAACCTAGTTTTGTTTGGAAGTACTAACAAAGTATTATATCATATATAAGTGCTATTGAGGACTTATTTTGTATGATACCACTAGTTCTAATATGATTACTCTGAATACATATTTATCAGGATATAGTTCCTATACCTCTAAGCGTTTCTACCATAAGCATATGGTCATGATGTGCTTGGCACACTTCCCATGGTTTTGGAATATAATTCTTGCACTATTGTTTAGCAATTGGCTTCTTATTGTTCTCTTCCTAAATACTTTATATGTTTATCACATAATGATCCATAGATGAATCATATATGATTACTACCTCTACTCTGTAAGTAGACATGATTTATTTCTATTTCTCTTGCTTACTTCCCATGATTGACTCATCATGGTCTATACTACCTCATATAACTCATAGTTATCACTTACTATCAATTGTTTCATATGTCTAGATAATTTTACTTATTCATTACTTAACTTGGTCTACATCTTCTAATAGGATATTTTAGTTATCTTTATCACTTGATATAACTCCTATTACAGTTCTGGATAACTCTTACTTAATTATAACATATGTTGGTACACGTCTTCCAATAGGATAGCTTCCTTATGGTTGTATCCTCTCTTTGGACTACCATGTACTGTATACCAACTACGTCTACTCATCTATTGTTTAAGGACTTCATGGTATACTTCATACTTGGGATTAGCTAAGTAACTTCACTTAGGAAAGATAGATAAGAAAGGTTGACTTAAGTGTGTCAGGATTATTCTCAAGTGAATTAATATCCATCTCAAGTCATAAGAAGATTTGGTTTAGCTAAGACAACTTCCTATAGACACTACCAATCCTATAGGTATCATTTAAAGGGTTTTAATCCTAGGGTCAAAGCATTTGCTCTGATACCAACTGTGGTGACCCAGCATACCACTGCATGGTGTAGTATGCAAGTCTGATATAACACCAATGAAACACCATTCCACTAGTATTATATCGCTCAGACTGGTACAACAGAAACATATGCGGGTCCAAGGCATGTCTATAGAATTACAACATTGACTCTATTACATAAGATCATCATAGCCTCCTACTTTACAATGAGGTAAAGCTGCAAATAAACTCCAGAAGAACGACTCGTAGTCTAGTCTTATCACGGACTCTATTTGTAGCGTATTTAACTAGCTATAGGGCTAAGAATAGATTCTAGCTAAGTAGGAGCTAGGTTTAGGAAGCTAGTTCCCTTCTATGGCTAAACTAATTTTTCTCCTTGTTGGATGTGGTATCTGACTCCTGTGACAGGGACCTGTCTCTTGAAGTAGTTGTTGACTCCTCGGCCTTCGAGTTGCACTGTAGATCCTTCTTCGATGCCTCCATATCTAAGCAGGGGATTTAAGAGTGGGATGAGTACGAGCGTACTCAACAAGTTCATTATAGGAAAGAGGTGTTTAATGCACTAGATACAGCATTAGACCAGAAAGTCTAATACCAATGCAGGTTTTCATAACCATTTCTTCAAAAGGTTGATTTTATTCAGAAGAACTATGTCCGTCAGCCTTCACCGGTTTACTAGAACTTCATGGAGCTCCTTTCCGGCAGCGTTCGCAGTTCCAAATCCCGGAACAGGGAGTGACAGGTCACGATTCATTACACTCTGCAGAGGTGTGTTGCTTTACCCATAAGAGATCTTAACCTTGGTGCCAACCGGGGGCGACCCGTCCACACTTCCTTTGGTGTGAGGCCCGGTATAAGGTCATAGCCAATCATATTCCTCCGCTACCTCGCACACCCACCCTTTGCTGCATCCCCGACCCTGGGTCCTCGTCGGTCCCATTATTCCCATATTAGGGTGGACTCCGACCACGACGACAGTTTGGGATCGAACCAAACTCCTTCGCCGGCAGATGCAACCCCTCATAGACCGCAATACCGTGGGGACTTAGATGGCTTCCCCAACCTACCGCTTGCAATTCGGTGACAAGTGTGCTACGGACAAAGCCGTGGGGACTTAATTGGCTTGCCCTGCCTACCGCTTGCCCCGACAGATGACAAGTGTGCTACGGTAAAGCGCGTCCGTTGATGTACAAGAGGTGGAAATACGATTGACTATTCCGTCCCACTCCAGATCTTATGGTTAACACGGGTATTACGGCACAAGAATCACTGGACGACATTTGTTGTTTAATCCTAGATGGATATAAACCCTTGCAATGGAACCTCCACTATATCAATACAATCCATGGTTCCATTGCCCACCACAAAGTCATATTCATAGTTATGAAAATATTGGTTTTGGTTTTTATGCAATAGTGATAAACATAGTACTTTGCAAGTAATTTGGTAAAAATACTCAAATGGCATGAGCAAGTGATGAACTTGCCTTTCTTGACTGCAAGATTATGCAGTCAAGGTCTTCGTTACGCAATAACTCCAAATTCTGAAATAGCATCATCGTCCGGTAAGGACGATGTTTAAAAGATTGGCAAGGATGCAATAATGCATAAGTATGATATGCAATCGTTCTAAGCGTGATCTAACCCCAATGATTTAGGATTAGTGAGTGGTAATGCTTAGTTCAGGGTGTGTGGCACTTTTAGAATGATTCACAAACAAGGTTCTTATTCAGGGTTGTGTTGTTTTAGAATCATAAGTAGGTGGTAAAATGAATAGTAACAATCATATACACCCGTGAATAGTAGATGTATAATAAGTAAGGATCACTTGTCAATTTTAAGTCCTATAATGCATGGTTGATGATTACTTATGATATAATTCAAAAGAATCACTTTTGAAGAACATGTTCTTTAATAAAGAACAAGTATGATACTTAGGTTTGTGGGTTTCTATGGTTTTCCATGGTTCTAATTGTTTTCTGGAGTAAGTATTAGATGGATCACAACAAGGTTGGATTCATCAACACCTAGGCTTGTAAGGTTGAGTTAAGCTAGTCTAGGCATCCTAAGTAACTACTTATACAAAGTTGCTATCAAGATTAGTTCATCTTGCTGGTGATAACTAGCTAGGGTTTATATGTCCTATAAGCAGGGTTGATGATGATTCTTTATTTACTTCAAAAGAATAACTTTTGAAGAACATACTTCTTAAATAATAAGAAGTATATCAATTAGGGTTGAGTTGGTTTAGGTTTTACTGTTGGTTCTATTAAGTAAGGAATAATTGACTCCTAATAGGATGGTGGATAAGTATCCAACACTAATAGGGTTTAGTGGAATATGGTTAGGTAATGCTCAAGATTTGGCATAGTTGCTCCTAAGGTTCATCACATTGGTGTGATGCTAAATAGGAATGAATAAGGATGATGGCTTTGGTAATAGGATCTAGGGTTTACACTTGGTTGGCCCTACTTGATTATTTAGGTCTGATAAAGATGAACATATGGGATACCCATATATTAGTGATAGGTCGTCTACATTTTATGTGGCCAAGACAAGTATTTAGTTGCTATTAGGGTTCTATGCTTTGAAAGAAGGTACCATGATCACATGTTCTAACCTAGGGTTTAGGTTTAGAAACAATTTAGGTTTCATATTGATTAATGGAGTTAGGGTTCCCAAATGAATTAGGGTTTTAGGTTTCACATGAAATGATAGGGTTATAATATCATTTTCAATATGGAATTAGGTTTTTCTAATTACCATATAGGTCTATGATTAATAACTTCATTATCAAGTTGAAGTTATTAATAACTTTGAAAAAAAAAATTTGGATTTGACATTTTATTATTTTTAATGAATTAATAATTAAGGTAATTATTATTTAGGGTTTTAAATCCTCCTAATAAGGATTTAATAAGTTAATAGTAAAGGAAAATTAATTTTAATGTTTTCCTTATTTACTTACTGGCTTTTATTTATTTTATGAAGTTTTCCTAATTATTGAATTTTAATTGAATTTAGAATTAAAAGAAAAGTTTAATTAATAAGTATTAAATAATTGAATTTTTATTAAAAATAAAAATTTCATATTATATTTTTATTGGATAGAGTTTACTTTTCTAAGAAGTTTGATGTCTTATTTATATTTTTTTGAGTTATAACGAATTTTCTATAAATCTGCAAAGTTTCAGATATTAATGAACTTTAAATTTAAACGCGAATTTACTAAAGCTACACGGTCAGCCTACCCACACAGTCCCTGACTGGTGGGGCTAGGTCCACGTCACCTGCCACGCAGCGCCGACGTGGCAAGGCTCACGGTGGCCGGTGGGCAGTGACGATGGTCGCCGGCGTTGCCGGTTTCCCGCGGGGACGTGCGTAGGTACGTTGGAAAGAGGGCGACGAGGCGATCCTAGTGGTGGTGGCGCCGCCACCAAATGGTCACCGGAGCTTGGCCGGCGGCTAGGCCGAGCGGCAGAGCTCACGGGCCAACGGTGCGGGGCATGCTACGGGAGGTAATCGAGCAAGCTGCGCAAGCGAGGAGGATCAGTGGCTCACCAGGAGCACGCAGGGCTTGACGGCATAGCAAGGGGAGGTGTGGTTCGCTGGAATTTGTCGTTGCCGGCGTCGGAGAAGATAGGGTCGATGGCGAGGCTACGGCTCGCCCCAGCTCGATTCCTCTTGCAGATAGAGCAAGTCGAGGACGGCGACACGGATGGTGGCCACGGCGAAGCTCAGGGAGGTCTCTACCGGCGGCGATGGTCGGAGTCCGGCTCAGCTAGGGTTTCGGTATGGGGAAAAATGAGACGAGGAGGAAGCAAACCGAAGCTAGAGTTCATCGCGGGATTTTATACGGCGCCAGGACGTGCCTCGTCATGACACCGATGAAGGAGAGGGCGCCAGCGAGAGAAGAAGAGGAGCACGCCTTCGTGCTGGCGTCCATGCGCGTCGAGAGGATGAGGACGACTTCCTCTCGTTGAATTTTCAACGAAGAGGTAAGTTGGGCTGGTAAGTGGGCTGCTGGTGGTTTACGGCTTGGGCCAGTGCTGGGCTGTGGTGCTGGACTGCACCATGGGCTGCTCGGCCAGGTAAGTCCAGGTAAGGTTTTTCTCTCCTCTTTTCTTTTTCTGTTTTTATTTTCTGTTTTCAAATTTCAAATTTGAATTTCCTTTCTAATTTGCAGATCTTGTTTATTTGAATCATACCATGATTTGTACAAGATACTGCAGATACCTGAGGGGTGTATTAGAATGTTAATATGGGTATTACATCATTTATTTAGTGATTATTATTAGAACTTGAATTTAAATACTTATATGGACATGAATTTGAATATTATCTTTGTAAATATTCAAATTGTTTTCCAACAATAACTTTCTTACATAGTGATATATAGAGTTTTATTTGGTATTACTTTGCAAGAACAATTTCAAAGTAATATTTATGAATTTCTCTTAAGAAGTGATTTAATGGCATGATTTTATGTGCTAAATTATTTCTAAGGACTTGATTTAGTCACTTTCATATGATTGTATGTGAACACTTAGTTGTTGAAGTTTTGTGTATCTTCTTATAACCCTATTTCAAGTTTAGCTCTAGAATTATATTTAGTAACACTTTTAATTACCAAGAGTAGATATTACTCTCATCATGGTTTGGTCTTGGTTATAATGATGAGTGGTTGATCACCACCATGATTCTAATCAGATGGTTTAGCACTAGGTTATTCTTAAGTTCCATAATGAATCATGAGCTTTAATTAGTGAACAATTCTAGGGTTCTCATCATATTCACCTAATGGCAATTGGTTTGAATCTCAATTATGGCCTGGGTTTATATTAGGATCATTCTAGTGATACATCAACTAAAGTTGAGATATAATTCTAGGTTATAGAGATGAAATGACACCATATTGCATGTGCTAGGGTTATTCTCCCCTAACCATGATAAGATGGTTACTTGCTTAATATTTCATGTGCTTCCCTAATTACTAAGGATTTGAGAATTGGTTTTATCTTCTACCAATTAACTTCTATTATTATCCCCAACTTATCATTAAAGTAACTACATTGATTATAGTTCTTTTTATAGTTAACTTTGGTCATATGGATGTATGGTTTCTCACCATATGAAGTATAGTGTTTAACTCTAAGGTTTTCTTAGGTTCATTAATTTATGAAATATAGATATGGTAGGATTCTTTTTGTGATCACCAAGTGGTTCACAAGTAAAGGTTGGGATATAAGTCTAGGGTTGCTTACTAGTGATCTCCCCATGATTTCATGTGATGGATAATATCTACTGATCATATAAGTGTTAGAATTTGGATTATTCTCCTATTTCTCCAAAGCATGGACATGGATTAGGCATGATCCACTTGTTCTTAATATCCTTACCTCAAGTTCTTAGGATTTATGATCATTACTCCATATATAATGATCAAGGTTTGGTTTCCTAAGGCATCTCTCCTGAGTTAAGTTTCTCACTTCTAAGATCAAGTATTGTCTTGATTAACTAAGGTATAATATCTCTCTTATAGTTTCTTGGGTGGACATGGCTGTGGTTATTTCAATAGGTTATATCCCAGGAGAATGCCTGAGATATTCTGTTAGGGTTCTACTTAAACAATGTTGATATTATCATCTGGGTATATGGATAGTTCTTTCCTTCAAACTCAAGTGTTGCCTCAACTAACTTGAGTGTAGCACCAAAGCTTGAGCTCTCTTTCATAAGAATAGTTTATTCTAGGGTTTATGGTGTACTCCTAATATCTCCTTAGGTATCTAGGCTCAGGTTCCATTTGTCTAGCTTAATTGGGTTAATCTCTTCCTCACCTTATCAATTCATGGATATGGTATTATTCCATGTGATAATAGGGTATCTCACCACTCCAAGATGAAATGGTTGTTCCTAAAACTTTAGTTCAAAGGTTTTCCCTAATTCTTAAATAGGTAAATCTAGAATTAGTATGATTGGTCTCTCTCATTTGGGAAGGTCTTTAATACTAACATAAGGTTAGGCTCCATAGAGGTTGATGTGATCATCAATCTCTCTGTGTTAACATATATGGTTTCTCTCTCTAAGGAATGTCTTGAATAATACTCTAGGGTTCCTCTTGAAGATAATGTTTTGATCATATGGATATTTATATCCAAGGTTTAGCTCAAAGTTTGTCATTTCTTCTCTAGTAAATAATAGAGAAATCTCACCTCTCTAGATTTGATGTATAATAATATGGAATAGAGAAGAATATATATTTCTAGAGTTGATTTCCGTGTCATGTTTCCAAGAGTGAAGTAAAATGAATACCATGAGGTTCATGGTAGGATCAAGGATTAGTTTAAGACATGGAAAAGATAAGTGAAGAATGGTTTCTCCATTTATTGTTACTTGATTTCCAAATAGATGTATGTTCATATGTTATGGTAAGGATTACCATATTATAATATTTTATAAAATCAAGCATTTGATCATTGAGTAAAGTGTTGTTGTGTTGATTATTAGTTCCATTTGATCTAACCCCTTAGATCAAATCATCTCTGCCCAAAACAAGGTTTTAGCAAAGTCACATTGAGGTTTATAGCGCTTGACTTGATGAGCTACTTCAATTCCACCAAGGTCAAGTGAAACTTCAGTTACTGTGACTGTTTTACTTTAAAGCGCGAAAATTCCCCAGATTTTCTATGCATGAATGCAATGCACACATATGTTTCCTCTATTTTTGTAACCCCAATACATGGGATATTACACGAAGCCAATATCGGCGCAGTGGCTAGCATTGTTTTTAGATATTTGAACGATGCGTCCGCCTGAGGGGTCCAGACAAAGGTATCGGACTTTTTCATCAAAGCATAGAGCGGTAGGGCCTTTTCCCCCAACCTGCTTATGAACCGGTTTAGCGATGCCAAACTTCCGGTAAACTTTTGCACATCTTTGAGCTTTTGCGGCATTGCCATTCTTTTTATGGCCCGGATCTTTACCGAATTAACCTCAATGCCCCGGCTAGACACGAGAAAGCCAAGCAATTTGCCGGCTGGAACACCGAAGGTGCATTTTGCCGGATTGAGTTTCATCCGGAACCTTCTTAGGTTATCAAACGTTTGCCACAAATCATCGATCAAGGTTTCCTTGACCTTCGTTTTTATCACAATGTCATCCACATAGACTTGCACATTCTTACTGAGTTGATCAAACAAACACTTTTGCATGCAGCACTGGTACGTTGCACCAGCGTTGCGCAAACCGAAAGGCATAGTAACATAGCAATAATCCCCGTGCGGGGTGATAAACGCAGTTTTTATTTGATCTTCCTTTTTCAAGGGAATTTGGTGGAAACCGGAATAGGCATCCAGGAACGACAACAGTTCACATCCTGCAGTGGAATCAATCACTTGATCGATCCGGGGTAAAGGGAAAGGATCTTTCGGACAAGCCTTGTTCAGGTTGGTGTAGTCGATGCACATGCGCCACACCTTTGGAGCTTTTGCTTCAAGGTTCTCCTCTTTTTTCTTCTCGACCAGCACAGGATTGGCTAGCCACTCAGTATGCACTACTTCCACGATGAAACCGGCAACTAACAACCTTGTCACCTCTTCTCCAATAATATTTCTCCTGTCTTCAGCAAACCGGCGCAACGGCTGCCTTACCGGCTTCGCATCCTTCCGGACGTTCAGTGAGTGCTCAGCCAACTCCCTCGGAACACCTACCAAGTCATCTGTAGACCAGGCAAAGATATTCCGATTCTCACGGAGGAAGTTGACGAGCGCACTTTCCTATGCCTCACTGAGACCGGCACCGATACGAACGGTGCGGTCAGGGTAAGCCGGGTCCAGCACGATGTCTTTTGTTTCCTTGGTTGGCTTGAATGCCGGTGTGCCAAGGTTGCCACTCATTGCAGCTAAGCTCAACTGTGAGGACTGAGCCAGCGTAACCGCAGTTTGCATTCTCCTTTTTTCTTCTGCGATCACCAGCGATTCGGCCAGATTCGATCCGGCGGAAGCGGTTTCCAGCGAGATCTTGTAGTTTCCTACCACGGTCAAGGGTCCAGATGGTGCCGGCATCTTCATCTTGAGATATGCCGTATGAGTTGAGGCCATAAACGATGCCAACTCCGGTCTCCCTAGCAGCGCATGGTAAGGACTGTCTAAGTCCACCACTTCGAACAGAACATTTTCCACCCGGCAATTGTCGCGTCCACCAAACGACACATCCACTCGGACCTTTCCCATGGGCGAGCAGGACAAACCCGGAATGATTCCGTGGAAAGTTGTGTGAGTTGTTTGCAGCATGTTCTCAGTGATTCCCAGCGTACGCATGGTGTTCCGGCACATAATGTTTATGCTGCTTCCATTGTCAATCAGCACCTTGCTGAACTGCACTCGAGCCGTTGGCCCATGCATGATAGGGTCCACAACAAGAGCATAACCACCCGGATTGGGCATGATTTTCGGATGATCCTTGAACGACCAGGTGATTTCCTGATCTGACCACAGCATGTACCTTGGCACTACCGGCATCACTGCATTTACTTCCATGGAGCGGCGATACAAGCTTTGTTTGTCAGTTGGCTCAGTAACGAACACAACACAGCACAAATCCGGATCCTGGTAAACATTCCGGCCCAGAGGTGCCGGTGGTGGTGGTTGGCCATTGCCATCACCCACCTGATGAACTTGCTGGTGCTGCTGCCGGTTTGGCTGAGGCTGTACCGGTAGAGCATTTGCTCTGGTAAGCGGTGGTGGTGGTGGTAAGGGATGCTGATGCAGCATATCTTGCGATGGCGGTAGTATCGTGGTACAGCCTTGTGCTTGCGCATCTTTTACCGCACCTTTCAACATCAGGTACTTAGTCCAATAACAATCCTTCGTCAAATGGTTAGACGGATTAGCCGGATTCGGTGTGTGCCACCGGCAAGGTTGGTCCATAGCTGCTTCCATGGTATATTTTGCATGTTCTTGCCAGTTCTTTTTCTGGCCCCAGGGTTTCTTTTCGACCCAATGTTTTTTAGGACCCGCCCACGGCTGCGATCCGGTTTTTTGCCTCTGGCTACCGGTGGCGCCAGAGTTATCTTGCACAGCAGTAACTTCCTGCGGACCGTACCTTCGATCCGGGTATTCTTCCCTTCTTTTGTTGTGCCGGTTATCCCGGTACTGAGTTCCTTATGGAGTTCCACCGGGTATCCCGGCGTGGTTGGCTTGTTTGTGCTGGCTCTGCCTACACTGCCGGTTGCATTGGGTCTCCCAATGCGTAGTTATCCGCCACACGTATCATTTCCGATAAAGTTTCCGGCATGTTCCTCTGTAGCTTTTGCCACAGAGGTGAGCCTCTTCGGCACCCGTTGCAAAACCAAGCTATGGCTTGCGCCTCGATTACTCCCTCACAAGAGTTCCTTATGGAGTTCCACCGGGTCAGATAATCCCGGTCTGTTTCGGTCGAACGCTTCGTGCACAGAGCAAGCTGTTGCGGCATGTTTGGCCTCCGGTAGGTACTGCTGAAGTTGCTCACGAAAGCTTCCTCAAAGTCCAACCAGCCGTTTATGCTTCCTGCCGGCAAGTTGTTTAGCCAGATGCGCGCTGGTCCTGCCAGGAAAGACGGTACAATTCTCACGGCCCAACGCCGGTTTCCTCCACCAGCGACGGTTCCTCCGCCACAGGCAACGTAAACTGCGGTCACGTAATCCGCAAGCCAGTCTTCCGGTTTAGTGCTACCATCGTATGTTTTTGTATCGCGGGGCAACGTGAAATTGCGAACCGGTGGTTCCTCTTTCATGATCCGCGGGCCAAAACACTTGGGACCCGGAGGACCTTCTGCCTCAACCATTTCAGACAAATACATCCTATTCAGCTTGTGCCTCGCATCCCGGTCTGGTAGGCATCTTTCTCCTAACCTTTCCCCTAAAGGGTTCCGGTAGGCTCCGACTCTTTCGGTTGCTCAATCAGCTTCATCATATCTTTCCGGTACCGCGGCCCTTGCCTGCCGGTACCTTGGCGGAGGCATTTCCTCCTCTGCATAAGCAGCTCTTGGTGCACGATAATTTTGCCCGGTTTCACCTCTACCGGCATACTCATCTCTCGCATAGCCGTATCTGGCGTAGCCACGATCTGCCCCTTGGCTTTTTCTACCGGCCTCATGTCGCCCGGCTTGTTGTTTTCCGGCGAGAACCGGATAGTACACAGTCATCTGCTGCGCATTCACCTCTTTTTCTTTTCTCTTGTCCGTATGGGGGGACGATGCCTGCCCATGGGACTTGCTTCCGGCATTCTTTGTTCAACGCACAGATTTTGAAGCCGCAGTCTTGTTCAATTTGGCCAGCTGCTCAGTGTTTTGCTGCTCGATGGTATCAAGCAACTCCCTGACACGCTCTTGCTATTTTGCCAAAGCATCTCCGGAAAGGGATTCACACAGCTCTAGTGCAGCCTTAGCAGCCTTTATGGTTTTATCTGGACTGCTATATTTAGGTTTCTCTACCATGCTCAACGATGCAGAAGTCTCTTTCCGGTAAGAATCTCCTTACGCAGATCCTGATCTAAGTTGCGAGCTCTAAGCTGGTTTTCCGATATCCTTGCAGCCTGAGCGCTAACAAAAGCAAAGCCATGGGCAGCGTTATACTCACGTAGGGTTAGGTTCAGCTCGCGCTGCGCCCGGACGATGTCGGCGCCGTTCGCGAGCATCTTTTGGCGTTGCGCCTCCAGCTCCGCCTGAGCCACTGCCGGGTCTATGTTCTGCACAATGGGCGTAGCCAGGACGCTCATGGCCGCCTGGAGCGGAGTCTCTGGTGGTGGTGCGGAAGCTCCTGCAGCCTCCTGATTGCGCTCGGTTGGCGGCTTGGCCGTGCGCGCGGACTTCGTCCGGCCAGCGCCTTCCGCCGCAGCTCCCTTGCCAGCGTCGCCCGCGCCAACGACCAGCACCTCGACGCTGCCGGCAGGGCGGCTACTGCGAAGCGCAGATCTTGGCGGATCCGGAGCCACCAGCACCGGCGAGAGGCACTGGCGCTCGGGTACGGTGCCGTAGTAGACGAGGATGCTCCCGAACTCGATGACGCGGCCATTCCTGGGGAACTTACCTCCATTGGAGAAGCAGCCCGTGTTGTCGTTGATGAAGCGCATGTCGCGGATGCGGTTGACGAGCGCGGTGATGACACGCTCGCCGCCGACGGTGAGGAGGCCCGCCTGAATATGAACTCCAGCAAGCGCCGCTGCTGGCCCCACGGTGGGCGCCAACTGTCGTCGTGGTGAACAGACAGATGCCATGGGATGGCTTATCTTGGGGCCGAATGGACGTTAGAGGATTCGTGGGAGGGTTTTTGGTATGAATGGAGAGGTTTCCGGATGGATTCCTCAAGAACTTGGACTTGGCCGAAGGTAGAAGATGTTGAACTCAAGAACAAGTACAGCACTAGATCTCTCTATTTCCTCCTCTCAAGTGCTTACAAGTTTCTGTGTACAAGATTTGTGATGTAGAACAACGTGCCCGCGAAGGGCTGTGCCCCCTCTCCTTATATAGGGGAGAGGGTGGCTTACAGGGGAAGAAACCCTAATGGGATCTTTGACTAGACAAACTACTTTACAAAGCTAATTTAGCTACCGGTGATGCTGGTATGCCTTTAATCAAGAGCTGTGACATCCTCCGGCACCTTTTATGTCATGCTTCGCCTTTGGCGTCATGGCTTCGATTAAAGCTGAAGTGCTTCGCTCATCTTTGTCTTCTAGGTCTGGAGAGCATCTTTGACTGGTCTTTGTCGACGTGCTACAGTGTAGCTTGTTCCGGTATTCCGGTACGCTCTTGGCCAGTTCAGGTATCCCCCTTCCTGAGATACCGGTATGATTCTCTGAATCAACCCTCGCTATCCGGAACAACCTTTAAACCGGTACTTTGATGGATCAAACCATACGGTTTGGCATGCCTTTGGCATACCGGGGGTCATCCCCCCAACAGGTCGAACCAGCAAAAGATGGAGTTCTTCTCGAGGTCGCTGAGCCAGATCCGGGCTGGACCTACAAGGTACAACTGAAGCATGCGGCAGGCGATGTTAGGGGTTCCTCCGGCAAAGGTCACTGCATTGTAGTAATCTTCGATCCAGGTATCCGGCCTTTCCGTGCCATCATAATTCTTCAGGCTTCCGGCTAGCTTGAGGTTCTCCTTGGCTTTGGTTCCTCTCGAATCATCCTGCCAAAGCACTTTGGGCTGATGTAGTCAGTCTTGTATTCATTGAGGCGTTCCCGCGCGTCACGCGAGCCGTTGCGGGGGGATTTTGAGCGTGGGCGAGATCTCCGGCCACCGCCTCCGCCTCCACCTCCACCTCCGCCTCCACCGCTAGGTGGTGGTGAGGGAGACCTGCGAGGGGGCCGATGCGACCTTTTTCTTCCGCCTTCTGATTCTCCTCGCCCTTCGCGATGCTGGCTCCGGCTTCGATGGCTGCCTTCACCTTGGTGCTGGCTGCCTTGGCCGTTCCGGCTTCTGCGAGGCTCCGGGTCGCGTTCTTCGTTCCGACTCCTCCTGGGCTCAGGCTCGCGATCATTGATCTGGCTCCGGCGAGGTTCCGGCGTTCGCTCCCTGCTCCTGTTCCTCGAGGGTAGCACGTTGTCGCGGATATTGATTCCGCCAGGCCCATGGGGCCTGGTGTTTCCGGCTGGACTACGGCGGCGAGGAGGACGCGGATATCCATTAGGCGGAGGTGAGGGATTGCGGTATTTTTCCTTACCAGTGTACATTGCATCCTTTCCCTTTCTCGGATCTGACGGAGGCGTCTTTGATGGTACAGGGATTGGATTTGGGTGTTCTCTGGTTTTCCTTCTGCGTTCTGAGGATCCGGTTCGTGATTCGTCATCGTGATGGCGGTTGTCGTAGGCGTCCTTCTGCGCGGTGGAGATGCAATGCTCCGGGTTGGATTCCAACTTGCGCGAAGTATCTGCCTTGCTTTGCTGCTTCATTGTAGAAGCAACGAGTGTACAGACTGATGTCTACGGATGCTTCTATTCTTGTAGACAGTGTTGGGCCTCCAAGAGCAGAGGTTTGTAGAAGAGCAGCAAGTTTCCCTTAAGTGGATCACCCAAGGTTTATCGAACTCAGGGAGGAAGAGGTCAAAGATATCCCTCTCATGCAACCCTGCAACCACAAAGCAAGAAGTCTCTTGTGTCCCCAACACACCTAATAGGTGCACTAGTTCGGCGAAGAGATAGTGAAATACAGGTGGTATGAATAAGTATGAGCAGTAGTAACGGCGCCAGAAAAGTGCTTTGCTGTCCAGGACTGGCGTATGGTTGATGGTGGTAATATTGCAGACAGTACAGATGCAGTAGAACAGTAACCAAGCAGCGATAGCAGTATTGGAAACAAGGCCTAGGGATCATACTTTCACTAGTGGACACTCTCAACATTGATCACATAACAGAATAAATAGATAGATGCTAGACTCTACACCCTCTTGTTGGATGATGAACACCACTAACTGTGTAGGATTACACGAACCCTTAATGCCGGAGTTAACAAGCTCCACAATATTCGATGTTCATGTTTAAATAACCTTAGAGTGCATGATAGATCAACATAACCAAACCAAGTACTAACATAGCATGCACACTGTCACCTTCACGCTACGAAAGGAGGAATAGATCACATCAATACCATCATAGTAATAGTTAACTTCATAATCTACAAGAGATCACAATCATAGCCTACGCCAAGTACTACACGATGCACACACTGTCACCATTACACCGTGCAGGAGGAATAAACTACTTTAATAACATCACTAGAGTAGCACATAGATGAATTGTGATACAAAACTCATATGAATCTCAATCATGTAAGGCAGCTCATGGGATCATTGTATTGAAGTACATAGGAGAGAGATTAACCACATAGCTACCGGTACAGCCCTTAGCCTCGATGGAGAACTACTCCCTCCTCATGGGAGACAGCAGCGTTGATGAAGATGGCGGTGGAGATGGCAGCGGTGTCGATGGAGAAGCCTTCCGGGGGCACTTCCCCGTCCCGGCGGCGTGCTGGAACAGAGACTCCTGTCCCTTAGATCTTGGCTTCGCGATGGCGGCGGCTCTGGAAGGTTTCTCGTACCGTGGCTTTTTCGTATCGATGTTTTAGGTCAGGGACCTTTATATAGGCGAAGAGGCGGAGTCAGAGGGTCGACGAGGCGGTGACACACTAGGGGTCGCGGCCAAGGCCTGGGCCGCGCCACCCTGGCGTCTGGTGGCCCAGTGGCCCCCCTTTGGCCTCTCTCGGGTGTTCTGGAAGCTTCGCGTGATCCTAAGATGCTGGGCGTTGATTTCGTCTGATTCCGAGAATATTTCCTTACTAGGATTTCTGAAAACAAAAACAGCAGAAAACAGCAACTGGCCCTTTGGCATCTCGTCAATAGGTTAGTTCCGGAAAACGCATAAATATGACATAAAGTATGCATAAAACATGTAGATATCATCAATAATGTGGCATGGAACATAAGAAATTATCGATACGTCGGAGACGTATCAGCATCCCCAAGCTTAGTTTCTGCTCGTCCCGAGCAGGTAAACGATAACAAAGATAATTTCTGGAGTGACATGCCATCATAACCTTGATCATACTATTGTAAGCATATGTAATGAATGCAGCGATTCGAAACAATGTAAATGACATGAGTAAACAAATGAATCATATAGCAAAGACTTTTCATGAATAGTACTTCAAGACAAGCATCAATAAGTCTTGCATAAGAGTTAACTCATAAAGCAATAATTCAAAGTAAAGGTATCGAAGCAACACAAAGGAAGATTAAGTTTCAGCGGTCGCTTTCAACTTGTAACCTTCGAAGAGCGGCTCCCATTTTATTTTATTTCTGGGTGGCACTCCTTCCAACCTTTCTTTCACAAACCATGGCTAACCGAATCCTCGGGTGCCTGCCAACAATCTCATACCATGAAGGAGTGCCTTTTTATTTTAGTTTTATTATGATGACACTCCTCCCCACCTTTGCTTTCTCAAGCCATGGCTAACCGAATCCTTAGGGTGCCGTCCAACAATCACATACCATGGAGGAGTGTCTATTTTTGTTAATTAATTTGGGACTGGGAATCCCATTGCCAGCTCTTTTTGCAAAATTATTGGATAAGCAGATGAAGCCACTAGTCCATTGGTGAAAGTTGCCCAACAAGATTGAAAGATAAACACCACATACTTCCTCATGAGCTATAAAACATTGACACAAATTGAGAAGCATTTTTAATTGTTTAAAGGTAGCACTCAAGCAATTTACTTTGGAATGGCAGAGAAATACCATGTAGTAGGTAGGTATGGTGGACACAAATGGCATAGTTTTTGGCTCAAGGATTTTGGATGCACGAGAAGTATTCCCTCTCAATACAAGGCTTAGGCTAGCAAGGTTATTTGAAGCAAACACAAGTATGAACCGGTACAGCAAAACTCACATAAAAACATATTGCAAGCATTATAAGACTCTACACTGTCTTCCTTGTTGTTCAAACCCTTACTAGAAAATATCTAGACTCTAGAGAGACCAATTATGCAAACCAAATTTTAACAAGCTCTATGTATTTCTTCACTAATAGGTGCAAAGTATATGATGCAAGAGCTTAATCATGATCACAACAATTGCCAAGTATCACATTGTTCAAGACATCATACCAATTACCACATGTAGCATTTTCTGTTTCCAACCATATAACAATTAACGAAGCAGTTTCAACCTTCGCCATGAAAATTAAAAACTAAGAATACATGTGTTCATATGAACCAGCAGAGCGTGTCTCTCTCCCACACAAGCATTTATTCAAACAAAAACAAAAATAAAAACAAATAGACGCTCCAAGTAAAGTACATATGATGTGACCAAATAAAAATATAGTTTCAAGAGAAGGAACCTGATAATTTGTCGATGAAGAAGGGGATGCCTTGGGCATCCCCAAGCTTAGACGCTTGAGTCTTCTTGAAATATGCAGAGGTGAACCACCGGGGCATCCCCAGGCTTAGAGCTTTCACTCTCCTTGATCATAGTATATCATCCTCCTCTCTTGACCCTTGAAAACTTCCTCCACACCAAACTCAAAACAACTCATTAGAGGGTTAATGCATAATCAAAATTCACATGTTCAGAGGTGACACAATCATTCTTAACACTTCTGGACATTGCTCAAAGCTACTGGACGTCAATGGAACAAAGAAATCCATCCAACATAGCAAAAGAAGCAATGCGAAATAAAAGGCAGAATCTGTCAAAACAGAACAGTCCGTAAAGACGAATTTCTAAGAGGCACCAGACTTGCTCAAATGAAAATGCTCAAATTGAATGAAAGTTGCGTACATATCTGTGGATCACTCACGTAAATTGGCATAATTTTCTGAGTTACCTACAGAGAATTAGGCCAAGATTCGTGACAGCAAGAAATCTGTTTCTGCGCAGTAATCCAAATCTAGTATGAACCTTACTATCAAAGACTTTACTTGGCACAACAATGCAACAAAACTAAGATAAGGAGAGGTTGCTATAGTAGTAACAACTTCCAAGACACAAATGCAAAATAAAAGTACTGTAGCAAAATAAACACATGGGTTATCTCCCAAAAAGTTCTTTCTTTATAGCCATTAAGATGGGCTCAGCAGTTTTAATGATGCACTCGCAAGAAATATTAGTTGAAGCAAAAGAGAGCATCAAGAAGCAAATTCAAAACAAATTTAAGCCTAACATGCTTCCTATGAAAAGGAATCTTGTAAGTAAACAAGTTCATGAAGCATAATGCAACGAGCATATAAAGATAAAACAAGTGCAGCTTCAAGATTTTAAGCATATAGAGAGGTGTTTTAGTAACATGAAAATTTCTACAACCATATTTTCCTCTCTCATAATAATATCCAGTAGCATCATGAGCAAACTCAACAATATAACTATCACATAAAGCATTCTTATCATGAGTGTCATGCATAAAATTATTACTCTCCATATAAGCATAGTCAATTTTATTAGCTGTAGTGGGAGCAAATTCAACAAAGTGGCTATCATCAAATATAGGAGGCATATTGTAATCATAATCAAATTCACTCTCCATAGTAGGTGGAACCAAAAGACCACTGTCATTATAATCATCATATATGGGAGGCATATCATAATCAACATAAACTTTCTCCTCAATACCCGGAGGGCTAAAGAGATCATTTTCATCAAAACCGACCTCCCCAAGCTTAGAATTTTCCATAGCATTAGCAACAATAATGTTCAAAGCATTCATATTAATAACATTCCCATTAGCATGCATATAAAGTTCCATGGGTTTTTGAATTCTCTCTTCAAACACATCATGTCCTAATTCAAGATAAAGTTCATAAAGATCTCTCATATTTTTGTTGTTTTCCATTATGCCTAACTAGGAAATTTGCCCGTGCATTGCATCGGGAGAAAAAGATCGATCTCATCGCGACCCACGAAGCAAATTGCTTGTGGCCATCCACTCTTTTCTCTTCGCCGCAGTCCATAGAGTAAATTGACATTTCTTTGGGCACATTGACTGATGGAAATGTTCTGTAACCACCTCCATACCATATTACACGCCTAGGTGATAAGGTGCGCCGTCTATATCTTGCTTCCGATGATGTTTCGGCCGTTGTAATGCAAATAGATACATTGAATCATTTTTTTATGTGCAGAGATCAATAATTTTAGTATTTTGTGCTAAAAACCTAATCATAATTATATAATAACAATTAGAGAAGAAAGATACGTTTAGCTTAGAAAAAGATCCCGTGCAAAGCTATATATATCTCAGGTGATTAAAAAAGTGCCATACAACGATACTTAGCCTGTTGTAGTATAGGCTTATAGCAAAGAAGAAATAGATGCCTGGACATTAATTACTCACCTGATCGATCAATATTGTCATATGCAGTTTTTCTCTCAAAAATTATTAGTCAAAACTTTTCCTAGACCACAAAGATCCAAACTTTCTAATTTGATTTTCAGTGGGGTGTCCGTGGTCCCAGGAGCTCATTAGTAGCACAAATCTTGCTATCATGCCTCAATTTGTACTGCCCCATGCCTATACATCGTTGGGCATGAGCGATCGTTAGGGTGGGTATGGCTTACGGCCGTGTAAGGGCATCTGCGACGCAAACGGACGCTGAGCGACCGTTTTCGTCCGCCGTGACCGGAAATGCGTCTGGGGCCTATTCCAACGGGGCGACGCAAAGTGACCGGGCCATCCGCGGAGACGCAAACCTGGCCCAAATATGCGCCAGGTTTGCATCGCGGCGGACGCTCGGCGGACGCGCAAAGTGTCCGCTCGCTTCCTCACCGGGCCCGCCTGGCAGCGAGTCTGCATCGAGTGCATCGATTCAGGCGGTCAGCGCTTCCGCGTCTGCGCCGCAGCCTTCGCCATCAATGGCGCGGCTGCACATTCTCGCGCGCAGCAGCGGGCGGCGGCTGGGCTTCTGCGGCGCCTTCAATGGCATCGTATCCCGCGCGCGCCCGCCCATAAAAGTCCACCGGCCGCGTCGCTACTTCGCCCACACCTCCACAACCACCACCACCGCCGCAGCGCCATGGGAAAGAAGAATGACTTCGAGGCCTCCGGCAGCGGCAGCAAGAAGATCCCGCTCCCCGTCTCGGTGGGGAGGCTCATGCACGGTTAAAGGATGCCGTGCGACGACGCCTGGTCCGGCGTGCAGCTGCCTGGTGGCTGGCGGCTCAGCTGCCGCCGGGTGCCTATCCCTCCAGTACCTGCGCGCGAGCCTGATCGGACCGCGGAGATCCGGCGCAAGAGGCGGTATCTGCCGGCGGACCTCCGCGACGATCCGGCGTACGCCATCGACTCCGAGCTTTGGCGTGTGGACCTGTCCACGGAGACGGACATGAGACGAAGGGCAGGCTTCATGGGCGACAAGGATTACCCCTTCGGCCCTGCACCGTCGGCTCGTCGCCAGCAGGCACCGACGCGTCGTGAGCAGGCGCCGACGCGTCGTCAGCAGGCGCGGACGCGACGTCAGCACACGCAGCACAACGACGCCGACGACGACGAAGCCTACGCTGTGTATGACGACGATGACTACGTCGAGGCGCTCGCGTACCATAGCGAGGAGGCGAAGGATGACAGCGACGACTTGAATGGCAGCAGGCCTTTGAGGAGGGCCGGAACTTCGAGTTCCCGGAGAACATGACGGACGACGAGATGGTGAAGGTCGCCGTCCTCGTCTCCGAGCACGACGCGCCTGTGCAGCCGCCGCTATGCCACCGCCGTCATGCCGCCGGGCCTGTCGGCGGATGAAGCATTTCGACAGGCGCTCCTGGAGTCGGCGGCGCCTCCGCCACCGCCACCACAGCCGCAGGCCTGGGCGCCTCCACCGCAGCCACAGCCGCAGTACTGGGCGCCTCCGCCGCCGCCACAGCCGCAGTACTGGGCCCCTCCACCGCCGCCACAGCCGCAGTACTGCCCCCCTCCACCGCCCCCACAGCCGCAGCCTCCTCAACCTCCAGCACCGGCAGCGCGCCCGGCGTACGCTCCCCCGGATGCCAACTGGCCTTGGGTCGTACCGGAGTTTATCGTGATCGATAGCGACGACGAGCAGCACAGCGGCGAGGAGCAGTAGGCGTTTTAGGTTTATTTTTTAAGTATGTAAACTATGTTTCATGTTAAAAAAAAGGATTCGTCCTAAAAAATGCGTCGTGCCGCTGGAGCCACCCCCGACGCAAACGGACGCGCGGTCGATTTCGACCAAAAAGGTCGACGCAAACGGACGCGCGCCGACGCTAAAATACGTCGCGCCGCTGGAGATGCCCTAATGCGTAAGGTCTTCTCGGCTGTTGGACGTTCAAACATTTACTTGGCAGTCCAGACACTGCATGGCCGGAGGGACCGATGAGGCCCTGCATGGTGGGCGTGTCGTCAGTTCGTTAACGACCCGACAATGACATATGTCATGCGGGTGGTAGGAAGGAAAGGTTGGCGATGCTGACATGCTTCTCCGGAACTGACTCGTGGTAGCGTGACGCCGGCGCCAGCACCAGTGTGCCGACCTGCAGTTGCACAGGCGACTTATCCCTCACATGGTATATACTGCAGGAGAGGTGGGCAAGCTCGTTCCGCCAGATAAATATGTGCACGTATAACCGATGGAGGCTGGCACCGGCGTGGCAACACGGATCCATCGACCCCGGCAATTAGCCCCATACTCCCATCCCCACGAGTGCCTTGATGCAACAGAGGGAGTCTAGGATGACCAGAGACGAACAAATCGATTGCGGCGCCTTGACGCAACAGAGGGAGTTTAGGATGACCAGAGACGATCAAATCGATTGCGGCTACGCTGAGCTGAAGGCGCACGTATGGCGGGAAGCATCCTAGCTCAATTCCTTCAATCGGGACGTGCTGTTCCAGCAGGTAGATCGAACTGGCTCGGTGGTCAGCTAGACCCCAGCACGGCTGTAACGGCGGCGACAAGCAGCTAATGGTCGGCACCGGTGGGCGGTTGCCTTCAGTACGTACGTCCCGACGTGGGAGCGGCTCGAGCACGCAACGGTGCTTCTTTTGGAAATTAAACACCGTCCTGCCGGAGCCTCACGCCGGTATAGTGGCTTCTGGCGAGAACGGCCTGGCGCTGCCGTATGTTTATCCATCGTTGACGGGTAGTCATAAATTACTGATCTTGTCTGTGGGCTGGCCAGATTAATATAGAAACGCCTAGCTAGGCTTGTCAGGTCCGGATAGGACTCCACTCTATCGACTTGTACACGAAATAAGATACGTGACGATGTAGGACTCCAATCAATCGTGGCACGGAATAAACAACGCCACGGACGAAACAACTATGGACGGAGGACGGACGAAACTGAGGACGAAAATACGGACCAAACCACGGAAACACTTCTCCCTTTATTATTAGGTATAGACTAGTGTAAACAAGAAACAAAAAGATGCAATTGCATGATCTAAAGGAAATAGCTCCGAACACTCACACAATGGCGCTAGAAAAGTACTTAGTTACCTGGGACCGGAGTATGAGTGCCTTTTACCTTTCCTCCCCGGCAACGGCGCCAGAAAAGTGCTTGATGTCTACGGATGCTTCTATTCTTGTAGACAGTGTTGGGCCTCCAAGAGCAGAGGTTTGTAGAAGAGCAGCAAGTTTCCCTTAAGTGGATCACCCAAGGTTTATCGAACTCAGGGAGGAAGAGGTCAAAGATATCCCTCTCATGCAACCCTGCAACCACAAAGCAAGAAGTCTCTTGTGTCCCCAACACACCTAATAGGTGCACTAGTTCGGCGAAGAGATAGTGAAATACAGGTGGTATGAATAAGTATGAGCAGTAGTAACGGCGCCAGAAAAGTGCTTTGCTGTCCAGGACTGGCGTGTGGTTGATGGTGGTAATATTGCAGACAGTGCGGATGCAAAGAGAACAGTAACCAAGCAGCGATAGCAGTATTGGAAACAAGGCCTAGGGATCATACTTTCACTAGTGGACACTCTCAACATTGATCACATAACAGAATAAATAGATAGATGCTAGACTCTACACCCTCTTGTTGGATGATGAACACCACTAACTGTGTAGGATTACACGAACCCTCAATGCCGGAGTTAACAAGCTCCACAATATTCGATGTTCATGTTTAAATAACCTTAGAGTGCATGACAGATCAACATAACCAAACCAAGTACTAACATAGCATGCACACTGTCACCTTCACGCTACGAAAGGAGGAATAGATCACATCAATACCATCATAGTAATAGTTAACTTCATAATCTACAAGAGATCACAATCATAGCCTACGCCAAGTACTACACGATGCACACACTGTCACCATTACACCGTGCAGGAGGAATAAACTACTTTAATAACATCACTAGAGTAGCACATAGATGAATTGTGATACAAAACTCATATGAATCTCAATCATGTAAGGCAGCTCATGGGATCATTGTATTGAAGTACATAGGAGAGAGATTAACCACATAGCTACCGGTACAGCCCTTAGCCTCGATGGAGAACTACTCCCTCCTCATGGGAGACAACAGCGTTGATGAAGATGGCGGTGGAGATGGCAGCGGTGTCGATGGAGAAGCCTTCCGGGGGCACTTCCCCGTCCCGGCGGCGTGCCGGAACAGAGACTCCTGTGAAGGAGATATGCCCTAGAGGCCATAATAAAGTGGTTATTATTTATATCTCTATGTTTATGATAAATGTTTATATGTCATGCTATAATTGTATTAACCGAAACATTAGTACATGTGCGATATGTAGACAAACAAAGAGTCCCTAGTATGCCTCTTAACTAGCTTGTTGATTAATGGATGATTAGTTTCATAATCATGAACATTGGATGTTATTAATAACAAGGTTATATCATTGTATGAATGATGTAATGGACACACCCAATTAAGCGTAGCATAAGATCTCGTCATTAAGTTATTTGCTATAAGCTTTCGATACATAGTTACCTAGTCCTTATGACCATGAGATCATGTAAATCACTTATACCGGAAAGGTACTTTGATTACACAAAACGCCACTGCGTAAATGGGTGGTTATAAAGGTGGGATTAAGTATCCGGAAAGTATGAGTTGAGGCATATGGATCAACAGTGGGATTTGTCCATCCCGATGACGGATAGATATACTCTGGGCCCTCTCGGTGGAATGTCGTCTAATGTCTTGCAAGCATATGAATAAGTTCATAAGAGACCACATACCACGATACGAGTAAAGAGTACTTGTCAGGAGACGAGGTTGAACAAGGTATAGAGTGATACCGAAGATCAAACCTCGGACAAGTAAAATATCGCGTGACAAAGGGAATTGGTATCGTATGTGAATGGTTCATTCGATCACTAAAGTCATCGTTGAATATGTGGGAGCCATTATGGATCTACAGATCCCGCTATTGGTTATTGGGGTGACACATTTAAAGTTGGATGTTGAAATGGTAGAACTTGAATATGGAATGGAGTTCGAATATTTGTTCGGAGTCCCGGATGAGATCCCGGACATCACGAGGAGTTCCGGAATGGTCCGGAGAATAAGATTCATATATAGGATGTCATTTTATGTGAATTAAAATGATTCGGAAGGTTCTATGGAAGGTTCTAGAAGGTTCTAGAAAAGTCCGGAAGAAACCACCAAGGAAGGTGAAGTCCCGGAGGGACTCCATCTCCATGGCCGGCCAACCCTAGTGGGGGAGGAGTCCCAAGTGGACTCCCCCTATGGGGGCCGGCCAGCCCCCCACATGGAAGGGGGGAATCCCACCCCAAGTGGGATTCCCACCTTGGGTAGGTTTCCCTATCACATGGAAAGTTTTGGGTTTGGGTCTTATTCGGAGACTTGTAGTCCAACACTTGGGGCTTCCACCTATATAATGAGGGGCCAAGGGGAGGGGCCCGGCCACCCTAAGACCACAACCTGGCCGCCCCCCTTGAGTGGCCGGCCACCCCCTCCCAAACCCTAGCCGCCCCCCTCTCCTCCATAAGCTCCTGCACGCTTAGCGAAGCTCCACCGGAGTTCTCCACCGCCACCGACACCACGCCGTCGTGCTGTCGGATTCAAGAGGAGCTACTACTTTTGCTGCCCGCTGGAACGGGGAGGTGGACGTCGTCTTCATCAACAATCGAACGTGTGACCGAGTACGGAGGTGCTGCTCGTTCGTGGCGCCGGTGATCAAGATCTTCTACGCGCTTTTGCAAGCGGCAAGTGAACGTCTACCGCAGCAACAAGAGCCTCATCTTGTAGGCTTTGGAATCTCTTCAAGGGTGAGACTCGATAAACCCCTCGTTGCTACCGTCTTCTAGATTGCATCTTGGCTTGGATTGCGTGTTCGCGGTAGGAATTTTTTTGTTTTCTATGCAACGTTATCCTACAGTGGTATCAGAGCCGTGTCTATGCATAGATGGTTGCACGAGTAGAACACAATGGTTTTGTGGGAGTTGATGCTCTTGTTATCTTTAGTTTGAGTACTTTGCATCTTTGTGGCATAGTGGGATGAAGCGGCTCGGACTAACTTTACATGACCGCGTTCATGAGACTTGTTCCTCGTTCGACATGCAACTTGTATTGCATAAGAGGCTTTGCGGGTGTCTATCTCTCCTACTATAGTGAAGATTCAATTTACTCTTCTATTGAAAACATTAGTATCAACGTTGTGGTTCATGTTCGTAGGTAGATTAGATCTCTCTCGAAAACCCTAAACCACGTAAAATATGCAAACTAAATTAGAGACGTCTAACTTGTTTTTGCAGGGTTTGGTGATGTGATATGGCCATAATGTGATGATGAATATGTATGAGATGATCATTATTGTATTGTGGCAACCGGCAGGAGCCTTATGGTTGTCTTTAAATTTCATGTTGAGTAGTATTTCAAAGTAGTTGTAATAGTTGCTACATGGAGGACAATCATGAAGACGGCGCCATTGACCTTGACGCTACGCCGACGATGATGGAGATCATGCCCGAAGATGATGGAGATCATGTCCGTGCTTTGGAGATGAAGATCAAAGGCGCAAAGACAAAAGGGCCATATCATATCACATATGAACTGCATGTGATGTTAATCCTTTTATGCATCTTATTTTGCTTAGATCGCGACGGTAGCATTATAAGATGATCCCTCACTAAAATCTCAAGATAATAAAGTGTTCATCCTTAGTAGCACCGTTGCCAAGACTTGTCGTTTCGAAGCATATCGTGATGATCGGATGTGGTAGAATCAACAAGTGCATACAACGGGTGCAAGACAGTTTTGCACATGCGGATACTAAGGTGGCCTTGACGAGCCTAGCATGTACAGACATGGTCTCGGAACACGTGATACCGAAAGGTAGAGCATGAATCATATAGTTGATATGATGAACACTTTGAGTGTTCGCCATTGAAATCACACCTTGTCTCGTGATGATCGGACTTAGGTGTGGTGGATTTGGTTTGTGTGATCACTAAGACAATGCGAGGGGTATTGTTTTGAGTGGGAGTTCACCTAGATTTTTAATTATGTTGAATTAAAATTTGAACTCAATTTGTCATAAACTTAGTCTAAACTTTTGCAAATATATGTTGTAGAGATGGCGTCCCCAATCAATTTTAACCAGTTCCTAGAGAAAGAAAAACTTAAGAGCAATGGTAGCAACTTCACCGACTGGTTCCGTCATGTGAGGATCTTCCTCTCTGGCGGAAATCTGCAATATGTGCTTGATGCACCGCTAGGTGACCCTCCTGCAGAAACTGAAACCGATGAAGTAAAAGCTGTTTACGAGACTCGGAAAACTCGATACTCTCAAGTTCAGTGTGCCATCCTGTGCAGTCTGGAATCCGATCTTCAAAAACGTTTTGAGCACCACGATCCTCATGAGTTGATGAAAGAGCTGAAAGCTATTTTTGAGACTCATGCGGCCGTGGATTGCTGTGAAGCATCGAAACATTTCTTCAACTGTATGATGGAAGAAGGCAGCTCCGTTAGTGAGCACATGCTCGCCATGACCGGGCATGCGAAGAAACTCAGTGACTTGGGAATAGTGATTCCTAACAGACCGGGGATTAATCGTGTCCTTCAATCACTGCCACCAAGTTACAAGAACTTTGTGATGAACTACAATATGCAGAACATGAACAAGGAGTTACCTGAACTCTTTGGCATGCTAAAAGCTGCTGAGATTGAGATCAAGAAAGAGCACCAAGTGTTGATGGTCAACAAGACCATCAGTTTCAAGAAACAGGGCAAGTCTAAGGGAAAATTCAAGAAGGGTGGCAAGAAAGCTGCCACGCCTCCTATGAAACCTAAGAACGGCCCTAAGCCTGATGCTGAGTGCTATTACTGCAAGGAGAAGGGACACTGGAAGCATAATTGCTCCAAGTATCTGGCTGATCTGAAGAGCGGCCTTGTCAAGAAGAAGAAAGAAGGTATATCTGATATACATGTTATAGATGTTTATCTCACTGGTTCTCGTTCTAGTACCTGGGTATTTGATACTGGTTCGGTTGCTCATATTTGTAACTCGAAACAGGAACTAAAGAATAAACGAAGACTACTGAAAGATGAAGTGACGATGCGCGTTGGAAACGGATCCAAAGTCGATGTGATCGCTGTCGGCACACTTCCTCTACATCTACCTTCGGGATTAGTTTTAAGCCTAAATAATTGTTATTTTGTACCTGCGTTGAGCATGAACATTATATCTGGATCTTGTTTAATGCAAGACGGTTATTCATTCAAGTCTGAGAATAATGGTTGTTCTATTTTTATGAATAATATCTTTTATGGTCGAGCACCAGAAAAGAATGGCTTATTTCTGTTAGATCTCGATAGTAGTGATACGCATATACATAACATTGATGCTAAGCGAATTAAATTGAATGATAATTCTACTTATATGTGGCACTGTCGTCTTGGTCATATTGGAGTAAAACGCATGAAGAAACTCCATACCGATGGATTACTTGAATCACTTGACTTTGAGTCACTTGATAGATACGAAGCATGTCTAATGGGTAAAATGACTAAGACTCCATTTTCTGGTATGATGGTGCGAGCTACTGACTTATTGGAAATCATACATACCAATGTGTGCGGACCAATGAGCGTAGCATCGCGCGGTGGTTATCGTTATGTTCTAACCTTCACAGATGATCTGAGTAGATATGGGTACATCTATTTCATGAAACATAAATCCGAAACTTTCGAGAAGTTTAAGGAATTCCAAAGTGAAGTAGAAAATCAACGTAACAAGAAGATTAAATTTCTACGATCTGATCATGGAGGTGAATATCTGAGTTATGAGTTTGGCATGCATTTAAAAAATGCGGAATACTTTCACAATTGACACCGCCGGGAACACCTCAACGAAACGGTGTGTCCGAACGTCGTAATCGAACTCTCTTAGATATGGTTCATTCTATGATGTCTCTTACTGATTTGCCGTTATCATTTTGGAGTTATGCATTAGAGACAGCCGCATTCACTTTAAATAGAGCACCATCAAAATCCGTAGAAACGACACCGTATGACTTATGGTTTAATAAGAAACCTAAGCTGTCGTTCCTAAAAGTTTGGGGTTGCGAAGCCTATGTAAAAAAGTTACAACCGGACAAGCTAGAACCCAAAGCGGAGAAATGCATCTTCATAGGATACCCTAAGGAAACTATAGGGTACACTTTCTATCACAAATCCGAAGGCAAAATCTTTGTTGCTAAGAACGTAACCTTTCTTGAGAAAGAATTTCTCACTAAAGAAGTAACTGGAAGAAAAGTAGAACTCGATGAGATTGATGAATCTATACTCGTTGATCAGAGTAGCGCAAGATCGGAAGTTGTACTGCACCGCCTACACCGGCAACGAGAGGAAGCTAATGATAATGATCATGAAACTTCGAACGAGGAAACTGCGAACCTCGCGAGATCGACAAGGGAGCGTGCCACTCCTGATTGGTATGATCCTTGTCTAAATGTCATGATTGTGGATAACAATGATGAGGACCTGCGACGTATGAAGAAGCGATGATGAGCCCGAGATTCCAACAAATGGCAAGAAGCCATGAAATCCGAAATGGGATCCATGTATGATAACAAAGTATGGACTTTGGTAGACTTACCTCGATAGCCGAAAGGTCTGTCGAGAATAAATGGATCTTCAAGAGAAAAACAGATGCTGATGGTAATATTACTGTCTACAAAGCTCGACTTGTCGCAAAGGGTTTCCGACAAATTCAAGGAGTTGACTACGATGAGACTTTCTCACCTGTAGCGAAGCTAAAATCTGTGAGGATTTTGTTAGCAATAGCTGCATTTTTCGATTATGAGATTTGGCAGATGGATGTCAAAACGGCGTTCCTTAATGGAGACATTGAGGAAGAGTTGTATATGGTACAACCCAAAGGTTTTGTCGATCCTAAAAATGCTGACAAAGTATGCAAACTTCAGCGTTCAATCTATGGACTGAAGCAAGCATCAAGAAGTTGGAACCAACGCTTTGATAAGGTGATCAAAGACTTCGGGTTTATACAGTGTCATGGAGAGGCCTGTATTTACAAGAAAGTGAGTGGGAGCTCTGTAGCATTCCTGATATTATATGTAGATGACATATTATTGATCGGGAATGATATAGAACTATTAAGCAGTGTAAAAGGTTATTTGAATAATAGTTTTTCAATGAAAGACCTTGGTGAAGCATCGTATATATTAGGCATCAAGATTTATAGAGATAGATCAAGACGCCTAATAGGGCTATCACAGAGTACATATCTGGACAAGATTCTAAAGAAGTTTAGAATGGACGAAAGTAAGAAAGGGTTCGTACCTATGTTACCAGGCAAGGTCTTGAGTAAAACTCAAGGACCGGCTACGGCAGAAGAAAGAGAAAGGATGAGTAATATCCCCTATGCCTCGGCAGTAGGATCTATCATGTATGCCATGCTATGTACTAGACTGGATATAGCACATGATGTTAGTTTGACTAGCAGATATCAAAGTGATCCAGGAATGGAACACTGGACAGCGGTCAAGAATATCCTGAAGTACTTGAAAAGAACTAAGGATATGTTTCTTTGTTATGGAGGTGACCAAGAGCTCGTTGTAAATGGTTACACCGATGCAAGTTGGAACACTGATCCTGATGACTCTAAGTCACAGTTTGGGTACGTGTTTATATTGAATGGTGCTGCAGTAAGCTGGGCAAGCTCGAAGCAGTGCACGGTGACGAAGTCTTCAACAGAATCAGAGTACATAGCGGCTTCAGAGGCTTCATCAGAAGCGGTATGGATGAAGAGGTTCATTGTAGAGCTCGGTGTGGTTCCTAGTGCATTAGACCCATTAATCATCTACTGTGATAATATGGGTGCCATCGCCAATGCACAGGAGCCAAGGTCACACAAGAGGCTGAAGCATATCAAGCTGCGTTACCACTCGATTCGCGAGTACATCGGAAGATGGAGAAGTAAAGATTTGCAAAGTACATACTGATCTGAATGTAGCAGATCCGTTGACTAAATCTCTCCCTAGGGCAAAGCATGACCAACACCAGAATGCCATGGGTGTTAGGTATATTACAATGTAATCTAGATTATTGACTCTAGTGCAAGTGGGAGACTGAAGGAGATATGCCCTAGAGGCAATAATAAAGTGGTTATTATTTATATCTCTATGTTTATGATAAATGTTTATATGTCATGCTATAATTGTATTAACCGAAACATTAGTACATGTGTGATATGTAGACAAACAAAGAGTCCCTAGTATGCCTCTTAACTAGCTTGTTGATTAATGGATGATTAGTTTCATAATCATGAACATTGGATGTTATTAATAACAAGGTTATATCATTGTATGAATGATGTAATGGACACACCCAATTAAGCGTAGCATAAGATCTCGTCATTAAGTTATTTGCTATAAACTTTCGATACATAGTTACCTAGTCCTTATGGCCATGAGATCATGTAAATCACTTATACCGGAAAGGTACTTTGATTACACCAAACGCCACTGCGTAAATGGGTGGTTATAAAGGTGGGATTAAGTATCCGGAAAGTATGAGTTGAGGCATATGGATCAACAGTGGGATTTGTCCATCCCGATGACGGATAGATATACTCTGGGCCCTCTCGGTGGAATGTCGTCTAATGTCTTGCAAGCATATGAATAAGTTCATAAGAGACCACATACCACGATACGAGTAAAGAGTACTTGTCAGGAGACGAGGTTGAACAAGGTATAGAGTGATACCGAAGATCAAACCTCGGACAAGTAAAATATCGCGTGACAAAGGGAATTGGTATCGTATGTGAATGGTTCATTCGATCACTAAAATCATCGTTGAATATGTGGGAGCCATTATGGATCTCCAGATCCCGCTATTGGTTATTGGTCGGAGTGAGTACTCAACCATGTCCACATAGTTCACGAACCGTAGGGTGACACACTTAAAGTTGGATGTTGAAATGGTAGAACTTGAATATGGAATGGAGTTCGAATATTTGTTCGGAGTCCCGGATGAGATCCCGGACATCACGAGAAGTTCCGGAATGGTCCGGAGAATAAGATTCATATATAGGATGTCATTTTATGTGAATTAAAATGATTCGGAAGGTTCTATGGAAGGTTCTAGAAGGTTCTAGAAAAGTCCGGAAGAAACCACCAAGGAAGGTGAAGTCCCGGAGGGACTCCACCTCCATGGCCGGCCAACCCTAGTGGGGGAGGAGTCCCAAGTGGACTCCCCCTATGGGGGCCGGCCACCCCCCCACATGGAAGGGGGGAATCCCACCCCAAGTGGGATTCCCACCTTGGGTAGGTTTCCCTATCACATGGAAAGTTTTGGGTTTGGGTCTTATTCGGAGACTTGTAGTCCAACACTTGGGGCTTCCACCTATATAATGAGGGGCCAAGGGGAGGGGGCCGGCCACCCTAAGACCACAACCTGGCCGCCCCCCTTGAGTGGCCGGCCACCCCCTCCCAAACCCTAGCCGCCCCCTCTCCTCCATAAGCTCCCGCACGCTTAGCGAAGCTCCGCCGGAGTTCTCCACCGCCACCGACACCACGCCATCGTGCTGTCGGATTCAAGAGGAGCTACTACTTCCGCTGCCCGCTGGAACGGGGAGGTGGACGTCGTCTTCATCAACAACCGAACGTGTGACCGAGTACGGAGGTGTTGCTCGTTCGTGGCGCCGGTGATCAAGATCTTCTACGCGCTTTTGCAAGCGGCAAGTGAACGTCTACCGCAGCAACAAGAGCCTCATCTTGTAGGCTTTGGAATCTCTTCAAGGGTGAGACTCGATAAACCCCTCGTTGCTACCGTCTTTTAGATTGCATCTTGGCTTGGATTGCGTGTTCGCGGTAGGAATTTTTTTTTCTATGCAACGTTATCCTACATCCTGTCCCCCAGATCTTGGCTTCGCGATGGCTGCGGCTCTGGAAGGTTTCTCGTACCGTGGCTTTTTCGTATCGATGTTTTCGGTCAGGGACCTTTATATAGGCGAAGAGGCGGAGTCGGAGGGTCGACGAGGCGGTGACACACTAGGGGGCGCGGCCAAGGCCTGGGCCGCGCCACCCTGGCGTCTGGTGGCCCAGTGGCCCCCCTCTGGCCTCTCTCGGGTGTTCTGGAAGCTTCGTGTGATCCTAAGATGCTGGGCGTTGATTTCGTCCGATTCCGAGAATATTTCCTTACTAGGATTTCTGAAACGAAAAACAAGCAATGAAACAAAGAACTGGCCCTTCGGCATCTCGTCAATAGGTTAGTTCCGGAAAACGCATAAATATGACATAAAGTATGCATAAAACATGTAGATATCATCAATAATGTGGCATGGAACATAAGAAATTATCGATACGTCGGAGACGTATCACGGACGTAGTTGATGTCGATCTCCTCGTCCTTTTTCTTCAAGATCTCCGCAGCCTTCTTCATATTGTCCTTTGGAGTGGCGTACGGCTGCTGCTCGGTCGGAGTTGCGAAGGTGATCTTACGGGGAGCTATAGTTTCTCGCCGGATTTTATCGATCTCCTGTTGTGCCTCAGTGATCTTGTCCTCCCAATGCTTCCGGAGTTGCTTGACTTTTACCAGTGATTCGTCCACCTCCTGCTCGTGCTTGAGAAAGTTGTCCACGAAATTCGCGGCCTCCTTCCTCTCGTCAATCATTTTGGCTGCGGTTTGGGCAAACTTTTGGGCTGTGGCTAGCATCTCCAGTCTCTTAGCTTCTAGTGCTTCTGCGTCTTCGGGAGTGATGGGTTTGTTGAGAATATCCGAGTGTGCGATTGCATCCATGCCTGCTTGCTCAACCAGTTCTTCTGGAGACAAGACTTCCTTACGCGGTCGTTCTCGCGAAAGCGGAGATCTTGCGTGGGATGGCTGTAGGTCGGATTGGGTGTTTTCATCCTCTGATTCGCGTTGATCCAGTGCTGCCAAGGTTGCGAGAACCTGCTTAGGCTGGGCGGATTCAACTTCAGGCTGATCACCGTATCCGTATTCCTTCACTTTGCGATCAAACTCTTCAGTATCCATGGAGGGGGTATCCCCGGAAATTGGGCTTAGGTTGCCCAGGATCGACTCTTCAACCGGAGTACCGCTTTCTCCGACAGCCTCCTGCTGATTCGGAGCAACGTTGTTTTCCGGTGCCTCGACCTGCTCGGGACCAGCTCCGGCTTCTTGAGGGGCGGTTCCGGCGGTATGGGCCAAGAAGTGTACAAAGTGACACCTTTGCTTCTCTAACACCTGGGAGACCCAGGCGGATCTGCATTGGTCTTCCACCTTTATTTCCTGCTCAGGGGCGGATTGGGTGGGTTTTGATTTTTCCAGATCCAAGGCGAAATCTTCCTTAGGAAGCTCCAGCATCTCAGATCGGATCTTCGCGACTGCGTCCTGCTCAGCGGCGGTCGCGTCAGCGTTACTTACCAGTGGATTTCCGTCGGAATCGACGGTTTCTCCGATGAAGATGTGTATGCCGCCGACAGGGACGATGGAGAGCTTGACGGGGTTTGTCTTAGCCGGAATCCAGCACTCATCCAGAGGGACGATCGGCAGATTTCCGGCGTAAAGGACGCGCCCCACAGCGATGGTGTCGTCGTAGCTTCCCATGGCGGAACCCTCCCGGTTCCGGCCTCCAGACGCCGCAGGCCCCACGGTGGGCGCCAAATGTCGTTGCCTAATCGACGGTGCCTCGGAGGAGGGATCCTCACGAGGGGGAGAAGAAGTAGGGGCCATAGGGCAGAGTGCACACGGGACGGTGGTACGCGATTACCCAGCTTCGGAACACCTGCATGATGACAGGGCCTACTGTTGCTTGTCTGGAATTATATGGGCGCTTTCGCGTTGTTACAATGAGTTGTGGTTGTGCCTCTAGGGCTCCCGGGATCCGGCTTATAAAGGCGCACGGATCTAGGGTTTACACGGAGAGTTTTAGTCGTAATACAAGTTCCCTAACTACGGTACGTCAAGGATCCGGCTTCCTCTAAGAACGTGCTGGATCCGGATACTTCATGGGCCTTCATGGATCCGGCCTCCTCCGTAGGTCGGTTGGGATCCGGCTTCTTGCTACTGGGCTGGACTTCATCCTTCAGGATCTACAGCAACTGGGCCGCCCGATGGGCCACATGCATCATCACCAACTATGGGCTATCCGGGATTGCCGGATCTAGGCCATGCCGTTGATATACCCATAAAGTATACCCACAACAGTTGGACATGGTTAGGTTGATATGTCGCATTCTACGTAAGAACCTTGTTCCGGCCCTTGGTTGAACCAACGATGGCGACACCTTCGGGTCCTCCTCACCTCTATGTACACCCATCAATTCACTCGAAGATTCTTTATATGAATAATAATAACTATTTCATTAGTTTCGCAATTCTTCTTGTGGTTTTAATTCAAATTAAAACCAAAATTATGAAACATAAGGAATATTTAACAACTAAAGATGAAAATGAAGTATAAAAGTAAGCACATCTATCACCGAGGACGGCGAAGTAAGCCAATATGTGGGTTGACTGGGAACCCATACCCAAAGGCTGTACACCAAATGAAATATCATATGGTAATCAATAATTCATGTCCATCCGCGGTGAAGTACTCGCATTTATCTTATGTTACATCTTGAGGGCACAGAAAAACCGATCTTAGCAAATTTCACATTTCTACTTTCAAAAATTACAAAAAAACTAATGCCTGTTGACATCAGGTAGAAAGGCACAAGTTCAATTGCACAAATGTTATTATTGGTTATCAGTTGTGACATGTGCAAAAAACATAAAAATTGTTATACAAGAACTCACGGAAATAAAGAAATAGGTAGACAAAAACCTTCGCCACTACACTCCTTCTCTTCATCCTCCGCCACCACTCACCACCACTACATCCACTTCGGTCCCACTCATGTGTTGCTACCAACCATCGTCCGTGGTCGGTATCGCCCTGACGTCGTCTCGCCCTCCTCAAACCCACCTCCGTATGTATGCTTCCACCTCCGACCATACCTCTAAGGCACCCCGCGCTCTTTCTTTCTCCGACACCGGTCCGCCACGCACCGCCGAATCATAAGCTCATTGTGTTGCGCCACCTCGCTCTAGGCTCGTCATCGCATGTGCGGGGACAAAACGAGAGGGAGGATGGAGACGTGTCTCCTACACGGCTAGTGTCCATGCACAGTCACCCGTGAATAAGCGTCCGTACAAGTGCACAACTATGTGCCACATAATTTCATTTTATAGATTTCAAAGAATCATTACATTATTTAGTATAAGAACATGTGTAAGTTACTGCCCGATATCCCCCCTACATGTGAATCTTGTTATTTTTTCGATAAAGGATGCTTTATTACTTTTGGAAAGCAATTCATCCAGCCTCTGCATAACCAGGATGCACACAGCCGTTCAAGTATCTGAGTTCAAAGTATATAAAACAAGGCGAAATATATATCGAAGCGATGAATCATATAACGCCTAGGATGAGGGTGGTGCTACAATCCGTAGGCTATGCTGCCACCCATGTAGGGAAAAAGTATCCCTCGCCGTAGCCTCCAACCGTGTACAGACCTCCGTAAATAGGTCTCGATTCTCCACCCGCTGAAGAGGTAACCACGAACGGAGAATACCTGTACATCTGTAGATGACCTGCAACAAAGAACATTTTTTATCATTAAAAATCTTGTCATTTCTACATAACCACAACGCCCAGATAACTGCAAGCGCCCCCACCCTAAGAAGCAACTTAAACTTTGAATCGACACCATGAAGCCAGTTGACAAAGACATTGGCCACACTAGTCGGGGGATACAGGGTAGACGCTACTTGGATGGCTGACCATATAGATCTCGCAAAATGGCACTGGAAAAACAGGTGTTTAATAGTTTCATCCCGATGACAGAAAACACACCTAGAACTTCCGTGCCAATTCCGCTTAACAAGATTATCTTTAGTAAGAATAACTCCTCGACGAAGGTACCATCCAATTTTTTTAATTTTTAATGGTACCTTCATCTTCCAGATTTTCTTGTTATTATCAACTGGTGTATCAGAATGAAGGATCGCATTGTATAACGATTTGACTGACAAAGTACCATCTACATGGAGATTCCATCTAAATTCGTCCGGTTCCGGCGATAGGTGAATATCTCTCAGCCGGTGGATTAGATCATTTCATGCCAATAGCCTTTGTCCAAGCAAAACTCGTCTGAACGTCACGTTCGGGGGTGAGGAAGCCATTACCGCGGCAATGGTATCACCTTTGCGACAAACAATACTATACAGAGCATGATACTGTTCACATAAGGGAGCATTGTCTAACCAAACATCTTCCCAGAAACGTATCTGTTCACCATTCTTAATCGAGAAAGTACCATGGCGAAATAAAACATTCTTTGTCGCCATGAGACCAGCCCAGAAATGAGAATCCCCAGGTTTCCAAACCACTTGGGATAACGTTTTCGAGCCAATATACTTTTCCGAAGTATAGTTTGCCATATCCCATCCTCGGTAAGAAGCTTAAAAAGTCATTTACCCAGCAAAGCTGAATTCTTAACCTCTAGGTCGTGAACTCCTAGTCCGCCTTGATCTTTGGGACTACAAACTATACTCCATTTCACCAGTCGATATTTCTTTTTCTCACTATCCCCTTGCCAAACGAATCTGGATCGATAATAATCGAGTTTATGCAGAATTCCTTTCGGCAGAAGAAAGAATGATAACATATATATTACCATATTTGTGAGTACCGAATTAATGAGTACCAATCTTCCTCCCAGGGACAACAATTTACCTTTCCAACTACTATGGCATTTTTGTAATCTTTCTTCGACAATTTTCCATTCAGCAATCGTAAGTCTCCGATAATGAATCGGAATACCCGAATAGCGAATAGGAAACTGGTCTTGCCCACAACCAAACAACTCTGTATATAGAGTCATATCATTTTGGGCATCATCGAAACAGAACAATTCACTTTTATGGAAATTGATTTTCAAACCCGACAACTGCTCGAAAGCTGCCTTAATTTCAGATTACGAGCCTTTTCGAGATCATGATCCATAAATAGAATTGTATCATCGGCATATTGAAGGATGGATAAAGCCCCATCAACCAGATGGGGAATCACACCTTCAATTTGGCCATCAGACTTGGCCCGCTCTATGAGTATCGCCAACATATCCGCTACAATGTTGAACAACATCGGTGATAGCGGATCTCCTTGGCGTAACCCTTTTCGTGTTTGAAAATAGTGGCCGGTGTCATCATTAACCCGAATTGCCACACTACCTCCATACACAAAATCATAAATTAGAGCCCGCCACTCTGGAGAAAAACCTTTCATCATGAGTGTCTGCTGTAAGAAAGACCACTTTACTTTATCATACGCCTTTTCAAAATCTAATTTTAATATAACCCCATTTAATTTCTTTGTATGCATCTCATGAACCGTCTCATGCAAAACCGCCACACCATCAAGGATGTTCCTTCCTTGCATGAACGCGGTTTGTGATGGCTGGACGACATGATCTGCAACCGTATTAAGTCTAATGGTGGCCACTTTCGTGAAAATCTTGAAACTGACGTTTAAATGGCAGATAGGTCTATATTGTTGGATCCTTTCTGCCTCATTAACCTTCGGTGACAAAATTACTTCACCAAAGTTTAGACGAAATAATTCTAGTTGTCCTGTGTGTAGAGCACTGAACAAATCTAGAAGGTCCGATTTGATTGTATCCCAGAAAGTTTGATAAAACTCCGCTGGAAAATCATCTAGACCCGGTGCTTTGTTGCATTCCATCTGAAAATTGCCTTCTGAACATCTTCCTCAGAATAAGGTGCGGTTAGTAAACCATTCTCTTCAGCAGAAACTTAGTGTATATCATCCGTTAAGTCCCCATTAAGAGAAAAGGAGCTTTCCTCCGGAGGCCTGGCCTGGAATCTTGTTATGAATTACTAAGAATTGAAAACATTTGAAATCAGATCATGGCCTGGATTGTCCTCATACGTGTTGACATACAGTTCCACGAAGGAAACGTGCTATAGCTTTGGACAGTTGGCTGGAATCGTTGGATCATATCCTAGTCGTGTCGCACAGTTCGGAAGTACGGCTTACGACTACGATCCTGTTTTTATTAGAGATGAAAAGCTAGTCTGATTGGCACACTCGAGTCAACCGGCAATTGAAAATGTACGTCTCTTCATACGGAGTATTTTAATTAAGCATTTGCTGTACTCGGTGGCCTATACTTCCACCTACCCACATTCATTTTATTGTGTAGGTACCGCAAGTTTCCCATTGTGAATCCTCCTAGTACCACAGAAACAACTACTCCAGCTACATGATGTCAAATTTCAAACTGAATTTTTCCATAAAGCACTGGCTACACAACCACGACTTCCTTGTTGAGAGAATAAAAAACTCGACAAGACAATCTTCAATCAATCACCACACGAATTGATGTGCATCTGCATCGTCCCAACCCCCAAACCTTTCAATATACGATCGCAACGACAACGCAACCCACGCCACGAGTCCTCCTCTCTCTTCACGAGCTACTCGGACGCTCCCATTGCACTGTTCCATTTCGAATCCATCCCCATCCCCATCCCCATCACACAAGGCAAGACAAGAATTCGAATCCCCCAGATCCCAATTCCAGCTACCCAAAGCCAAAAGTCCAAAACAAAGCAAGCACCGGAGACGGCAAGGCCAAGCCCACCCAGCAGTAAACAACAAGATTGCAAAACCAACAAGGCAACAACAAACCAGCTGAACAACGCAAGGCACCCGCTCCGCTCCCCTGTCTTTCTTTCTGCCTGTCGCCGGCCGCGCGCCGTCTCTCCCCCAAAAATCCCCAACCCTCATGTCCTCGCGCCGCCCCCCGCCGGCGGCCGCCGACCGCGCGGCGGAGGCGGGCGACGCGGCCCTCGCGCGCGACATCGTCACGCTCCACAAGGCCCTCTCCCTCGACCCCTCGCGCCGCCGCCGCTCGCTCCCGCTCCCGCCCCCATCTGCCACCGCCGACCACAAGCAGCCCAAGCTCAAGCCCTCCTCCTCCCGCAAGCTCCTCCCCTCCACCTCCTCCTCCTCCTCCTCCTCCACCACCACCTCCTCCTCCTTCTGGAAAAAGTCCCTGACAGCCATCTCCCACCTGGGCCGGCGCCGCCTGGACTGCGCCTTCACCCTACACGTACACTCCATCGACGGCCTCCCCACACCGCTCGACGGCTCCCCGCTCACCGTCCACTTCCGCCGCCTCTCCGCCAGCGCCTCCACCCGCGCGGTCCCGCCAGCCCTGGGCGCCGCCGCCTTCGACGAGCCCCTCACGCAGCGCTCGCCCGTCTACTTCTCGCGCGGGGCCAAGAACGCGGTCAAGTACGAGCCGCGGGCCTTCGTGGTCGCCGTCAACGCCTCCGCGCTCGAGCTCGGCAGGCACGAGGTCGACCTCACCCGGCTCCTGCCGCTCTCCATCGACGACCTCGACGACGGCGGCGACTCCGGGTTCGGCAAGTGGACCACCAGCTTCCGCCTCTCCGGCGTCGCGCGCGGCGCGCGCCTCAACGTCACCTTCGCCTGCGCGCTCGTGCCCGCCGCCGGGGAGCAGCAGGTGGCCGGGCTGAGGCGGGGCTCCATGGCGCGGCAGGCGCCCTCGCCCGTGCCTGCACGGACCCGGGACGTCGTCAGGGTGCTGCACGAGGTTCTGCCCAGCACCAGGCCTTTCAAAGCCTTGGCCTTTGCTGGTGACGCAGGTCTTGATGCCACAAAAGCAACAGTAGTAGAACCCGAGGAGGATGGTTCGCCGGAGTCAAAGCATTGCACGTCCGTGGAGGTGAAGAAGGGGGAGGGCGACTTGCCGCACCCAGATGGCGATTGCTACAGCGCAGAGTTCAATGTGGTTGAGCAGGGAGTTGAGGTCGCCATCCAGGACCTAGAGCAGCTCAAACCTGCCGATGCTGACTATGTGGCTCATCCTGCAGAGAAATTTAATGGGGAAGCTAATGAAGAGGGAACAACCAAGCCTGCATTTTTAAGCCACGATCCTGCTAAAGACGGCACCGTTGAAGTGAAGCTGGAAGAGGAGCCCAGCGATGTCACTCCTGAAACGGACGATGTGGGAGACAAGCAGGCTGCGCCGGTCGAAGCAGCCGTGCTCCCTACTTCATCATTGGAAGAAGATGGTCAGCTGGCAGAGGATGCAGAGCTGGAGGATCTGGAGTCCTTGTTCAACAAATTCGCAATCGTGGAGCCAGAGGAATTTGGTTCACCAACTCTAGACGATAAGCTTTCTAGGCGAATGAGCTGCATGGGCGCGGAAGACGGTTACAATTCCGCCAGCAGGAAGAGCAGATCACGCAGCGTGGATGCTTCGTCTGATTTTGTTGCTAGCGAGTTCTTGGAAATGCTTGGGATCGAGCATAGCCCATTTGGGCCAACCACAGACAGTGATTCAGAGTCGCCGAGAGAGAAGCTTTGGAAGCAATTCGAAAAAGAAGCTCTGGAATCTGGGGACTGTATTCTAGGTTTGGATTTCGAAGATGGAGCGGACGAAGCTAGTTGTGACGACTTTGCAGAGGAATTTGATCTCTCCGCAATCATACACGAGGCTGAGCTTGAGCTGCAGAGTGCAGCTCCGCCCATAGACGCCACATTTACAGCCAAGTCACTGGAAGACCAGGAAGCTGAAGCTTTGATGCGTCAGTTCGGGCTAAATGAGAAGTCCTTCCAATCTTCCCCACGTGGAACTAGAAGTGGGTTTGGTAGCCCCATTGACATACCACCTGAGCTGCCCCTCGAGCTGCCGCCTTTGGCTGATGGTTTGGGCCCATTTATTCAGACAGAAGATGGAGGATTTCTTAGGTCGATGAATCTAGCTCTTTTCAAGAATGCAAAGAACAATTGTAGCCTGGTCATGCAGGCTTCTTCTCCAATCGTGCTACCAGCAGAAATGGGCTCTGGAATTATGGAGATATTGCACGGTCTAGCTTCAGTTGGAATCGAAAAGCTATCAATGCAAGCAAACAAACTTATGCCCTTGGAAGATGTGAATGGCAAAATGATGCAGCAGCTCGCCTGGGGGGCTTGTCCTGCTCTAGAGTCTGCTGGAAGGTTAGAAATCTTTCTTGTCATGCTTGCTCATGACTTACTACTTAACCATTTACCCTGGCTAAAACATATTGCTCTAACAAATGCAGATACAACCTATTGGAGAACCATAGCATGGAAGCTTTGGCAGGAGGGGTCAGTGATGCTCCCTTGGGAAAGAAGAAGAAAAGAAGAGGTGCTGATCTGTCATCATCATTGGGTGGGATAAATGCTTCGGAATATGTTTCACTTGAGGACCTTGCCCCGTTAGCTATGGAAAAAATTGAAGCCCTTTCTATTGAGGGTCTGAGGATACAATCTGGCATGTCTGAAGAAGAGGCACCCTCCAATATCAGTGCCCACCCTGTTGGTGAGATTTCATCTCTGCAAGGAAAATGCGCAGAGAATACACGGACCCTTGGGTTAGAAGGGACTGCGGGATTGCAGCTTCTGGATGTTAAACAAAGTGGTGGTGATGTTGATGGACTAATGGGATTATCAATCACTCTAGATGAGTGGATGAGACTTGATTCTGGAGTGGTCGATGAAGAGGAACAGTTCAGTGACCGTACATCGAAAATACTTGCTGCCCACCATGCCAAATCAATGGACCTACTTGCTGAAAACCAGAATGCGGACAAGAAAAGCAGAAGATCTGGTAGAAGATGGGGTTTGTTGGGGAACAACTTCACAGTTGCTCTTATGGTTCAGTTGCGTGACCCGCTACGTAACTATGAGCCAGTTGGCACACCGATGCTTTCTCTGATTCAAGTGGAGAGGGTTTTTATTCCCCCAAAGCCCAAGATATACAACACTGTTTCGGAGAAAGGTAACAGTGAGGAATATTATGAGGAGCCCAAGACTGAGGAGATTCTAGATAAGGCATTGGTTGCTGAAGAAAAGATCGAGGAGGAAGATTCTGCCCCTCAGTTTAAAGTCACAGAAGTGCATGTAGCTGGCTTTAAGAGCGAGCCTGAGAAGACAAAACCATGGGGTAATCAAACACAGCAGCAAGCTGGCTCAAGATGGCTGCTAGGAGCTGGCATGGGTAAAGGCAACAAGAATCCTCTGATGAAATCCAAAGCTATTGCAAAGCCAACGAAAGATGCGGCTGGCCAGCAAGGAGACACCCTCTGGAGCATTTCTTCACGCGTTCATGGACCAGGGACGAGATGGGGCGAGCTAACAGGATCTAAGAGGAACCCAAATATCCTCCTCCAAAAGGATAAGAGATTTCGGTGACGGGTATTATCAATTCTGGGTAGGTAGTTCTTGAATGAATGTCAAGGGGTGCCAGGTTTGGGGTCGTCCATCTTTGTACCAAATGCTCCTACTAGACTGTTAAATCATGTAAATCTAGTTCGTTTGCGGTGATGCGTACTGAATCATCTCCTATCAGACCTCTTTACATGTGCCCCGAGCTGGCTTGTACTTCTTTTGAGCTCGCCTGCGATCTGCTCACAACTTGTTAAATCGGTCTTTCACCCTTTTTTTGTCTGCCAGTTATTAGCTATCACAATGATTGTTATGTTTCCATGAACCTCTTAAAACCATAGATCATGTCAAACACATACAGCTCTAGATATATTCCTCACAGAAGTTTTGGCCTAGTTCTGAGGTTTTATTGTTTGTAAATACATAAAGGGTTTTGAAACATGCCAAGTGGATCTGTCATTCAGCAACCCATAAACATGTCTCTGTAGACATGGTTTCAGTAAAATCAAATCTCTTTTTTGCAGCTGTGAAGGATGTTTGGTTCTTTGGGCTGCGCCTAAACAGCAGGATACGAGTATATGACACCCTGTTCAGGCTGTAGCGTAGATGTAATTATGATTCAGTGGGGGCTCCCACGATCTTTGAAGCTGTGGTTAGCTGTGATTTTTGCGGTGTCCATGATCGCTTTGTTTATGGAGCTACCGGACCAGCACACACTAAAATGATGTGAAAAGGAAAACTAGGGAGTTGTGGCGAATTTTCTAATGAGACAACTCATGTGCTATCACAAATCAGATCCCATCCCGTGGACGCTTGATCATTGGCTATATGTACCAAATGGAGCTTATTAGTTATTAGCTTTGCGTAATGATGATAGAGCCCCTTCTCTGAATGTTGGCACTGTATGACATAATAAGGAAAATGTAAGCTCGGTACAATTCATCATCCACCCTTGGATGCATGCCATTTCTACCAAAAAAAAAAAAGTACAGTACTTATGAGTTTTGGACTTCTGATGCCGTGTCAATGGTTAACTCGCTGCTATTGGAGATCAATTGCTGCACTTGCAAGGAAGATGGTAAATACGGTTCTTCAAAGTTCAGAGGGCAACGCACAGCAAGGGAGCCTTCCGCTGTCATGATATTTTACTTGTTCGGAAATATCCGAAACCATGAAGGACAGTACACTCCTGAAAGTTTCTTTAATAGGTTGACAAAATCATTGATGTGACTTCCCGAAATTCTGAACATGTCAAAAATTCTTTATTTCCGTAGACGGCGTAGAGAAATTCAATCCTTGCAATGTTCTTACAGCTGTAGAGATACTAGATTAAGAGTTTGTGCCCGTGGAATTCACCACTATTTACATTTCGTATAACGACAATAAAAAGCAGGCAGGAAAATAATAATATGTTTTTAAAATTTTACAAAACGAAGCAGATAAGAGTGAAATTAGGATAAGAGCAAACAAAATCACAAACGGAGTACCAAACGCTTATACAATCAGAAAAATAGGAAAATACATTTACAATAACTAACACCGTTATGCCAAGAGCAACAGATGTACATTTGCGTGAATCTAAGTAACACGTAAAGGTATGAACTTAACAAAAACAACAATACCTCTCTTCGATTGTTACACCAGATTACGGATGCTAATTTGTAAAAAAAAAATACCTTATTTAATATTCTTGGTTTTATAAATAAAGTTTGCACTTGGTTCCTAAACTCAAAGCTCCTGCACAGTCAACACCAATCAATATCTTACAGGTATGCTACATGTGAAGACTTTTTATTAACGGAGAACAACAGCCCCACGGAAGAAGTAATCAAAGACAGAATCGTGCTTCACCATGGAGCTTAGCATTCATATATAAATATATTTAAGAATTCACATACCAAGAACGAATGTATAGAGGCTACATGAGTCTCCACCAAGGTCCACTGAACATGAAGCTTGGGAATATAAGGTAACCACTCACGCAGAGCTAAAACTAGGTACGAAGACTTTTGAGTAAATATAACATGCAAGACCAGAAGACACACGCACATACATATCAAGGCTTGTATTACATTAGCCTAAGATATTATCCTATGAAATAGAAAGAGGAGCTCAAAATCGAAGTGAACCATTAGCAAAAGATCTGTTAAGACCTAAGAGTAAGAAATAAAGGACTACAAAATAAAGGAGAAATCTGTGCCTAAAAGTGAAACAAAGTTGGGCACCTTCATCTGTGCTTGCCACAAAGAAAACAGTACTTATTTTAGGCACAACTATTCTGGCTATTTTGTGGAGATCTGTCGTGATAAATTAAAACTGTTATGGTTTAAGCATACTTTACCAGGCACTTGCATGCCTGCAGGTCAGGGTGTCAAGGTGGGATCCCAGTGGGATGTCATTTTGTTCTATGTAGTTCAAATTTTGATGTCAAAATTTATACTAGAAAAGTCAAATTATACTACAAGTGGGACAAAAGTGGGATCCCACTTGACATCCTTACTGCAGGTAATACATGATATCCAAAAGTATCCTTGAAAAATCTATGAGGATATTCTCAAGATTCTCTATCTCACAGAAAGATTGTCTTCTTTTATCTACAATAAAACCCATATTCCCAAGAGATTCTTCATCTTGTACCTCACACGCAGATGAACAAGTAGCATATATTGTTCAAATTCTGTGTCTCGTGGTCTATTAGTTAGGCTGGCTTGTGGGTCGATGGTTACTTAACGAAGGAACCATGATATGAACATAGGTCTATGCATATGTTCTCCTTCCACCCAAACTCGTCTGATTTCCCAATCCAGAACTTGTCGTTGATCCCCCATCGGGACGACATACATTTACACATGCACTACAAGTAACCAAACATGGCGAGAAGACTAGGAACTAAAATACTGATAATTATTCCATGAAAGTACTTATTATTGATATGTAGGACAAGAAACTTGCATGATCTCTTATGACAGCATATGCCTACGGAAAAGAACAGACTAGAAAACCTAGAAGGTTCAGAGCTAGGTAAGACTAGCAAACCAAGCTCATCAAACAAGCAAATTAGCCAACACATGGATATAACATACACCAGCATCATGCTGATCAGGCATATTGCACTTGTAGGTCTTGTAGGTGGAGCTCTTGCAGAAGTCCCGATTAATACGCAATCCTGCCATCACCTTCCATGATAATGTCCTTAAAAGCACCACCGCTAGGGATCATAGGCAGCACATGCTCCTGGTGAGGGACGATGATATCCAACAAGTATGGCCCAGGGGTCTCAAGCATCTTCTTGATTGCTGCACGGACTTCACTCCTCTTTGTCACCCGAACTGCAGGAACATTGAACCCTTTAGCAATGGTCACAAAATCTGGATATATCTCACTCTCATTTTCTGGGTTCCCAAGGTATGTATGCGCCCGATTGGCCTTGTAAAACCTGTCCTCCCACTGCACCACCATTCCAAGATGCTGGTTGTTCAATATCATCACCTTAACTGGGAGGTTCTCAATGCGAATCAGCGCCAACTCCTGAATGTTCATGAGGAAGCTACCATCCCCATCAATGTCAACAACTGTGACACCTGGGTTAGCCACAGCAGCACCAGCTGCAGCTGGCAACCCAAACCCCATTGCCCCCAGACCAGCCGAAGACAGCCACTGCCGTGGGCGCTTGTAAGTGTAATACTGAGCCGCCCACATCTGGTGCTGCCCAACACCAGTGGCAATGATGGCCTCACCTTTGGTCAGCTCATCCAGTACCTGGATAGCATATTGCGGTGGGATGGCCTCCCCGAAAGTTTTGTATCCCAGAGGAAACTCCGTTTTCTGCTGCTCCAGCTCCTCATGCCACGAGCCAAAATCGAAACTCTTGTGCGCTTTGCTCCCACTTAGCAGAGCATTCAGGCCCTGCAAAGCGAGCTTGACATCAGCACAAATGGAGACATGCGGCTGCTTGTTCTTGCCAATCTCAGCTGGATCAATGTCAATGTGCACAATCTTGGACCTGCTCGCAAAAGCCTCGATTTTCCCAGTCACGCGATCATCAAACCTCACGCCAAATGCAAGCAAGAGGTCAGCCTTATCAACGGCGTAGTTTGCGTACACAGTGCCATGCATCCCAAGCATCCGCAGAGACAGCGGGTCATCGCCGGGGAAGTTGCCAAGACCCATGAGGGTAGTTGTAACTGGGATCCCAGTGAGCTCAACAAAGCGGCGGAGCTCCTCTCCGGATGCAGAGCAGCCACCGCCAACATAGAGAATCGGGCGTCTTGCCTCACCAACCAGACGCAGGACCTGCTCGAGCAGTTCAGTAGCCGGTGGCTTAGGCAGGCGGGCAATGTAGCCTGGCAGACTCATGGGCGCGTCCCAGACGGGCACAGCCATCTGCTGCTGGATGTCCTTGGGGATGTCGACGAGCACGGGCCCTGGGCGGCCAGAGGAGGCGAGGAAGAAGGCTTCCTGGATGACGCGGGGGATGTCCTCGACGTCGAGGACGAGGTAGTTGTGCTTGGTGATGGAGCGGGTGACCTCGACGATGGGCGTCTCCTGGAAGGCGTCCGTGCCGATCATGCGGCGCGGGACCTGCCCCGTGATGGCCACCATGGGGATGGAGTCGAGGAGGGCGTCGGCGAGCGCGGAGACGAGGTTGGTGGCCCCCGGGCCGGAGGTGGCGACGCAGACCCCGACGCGGCCGGACGCGCGCGCGTACCCGGACGCCGCGAAGGCCTCGCCCTGCTCGTGGCGGAAGAGGTGGTTGGTGATGAGCGGCGAGCGCGTGAGCGCCTGGTGGATCTCCATTGAGGCGCCGCCCGGGTAGGCGAAGACGTCGCTGATGCCGCAGCGCTCGAGGGCCTCGACGAGGATGTCGGCGCCCTTGCGGGGCTCGGATGGGCCCCATGGACGGAGCGCGGTGGCAGGAGGGGCGGGCGAGGGCGAAGGCGAAGGGGACACCGCGGAGCACCTGATGGGGGCGGTGAGGGCGCGGCGTGAGGAGAGCAGTTGGTAACGCCGGAGAGTGCGTGGTTTGGGCAAGGCGGCGGTGGCACCCGAGAAGGCGACGGCTGTGGAAGTGGCAGTGGCCATGGCGGCGGCGGATGTCGCGAAGGCGGCGGCGAGGGTTTGGGCGAGGGAGAAAGAGGAGGATGGAGTGGTGGTGCGAGCGTGTTTTGTCTTTGGTGCAGTCGCGTGGCGTGGCAAGATGTGTGGTTCAGATGGGATGGGGCTGGGGGTGGGGTGGGCCAACCCGGTTATGCAGTACACGCAATGACATGTGGGCCATATCCTGGTTTGGACCCATATGTCGGTGACAATTTGCTAGGCTGTTCACCACCTGCGTCGGTATTTTTCTTTTTGAACAACCTGCGTCGGTATATAGAAGGATATACAATGAAGATTGCAGCGGCGCGTGAATCGCAGCCGTGTTGGCATTGACACGTAGGGTCCACCTATAACGGGTCCAGATTGGAAGTCGGCTCTCGAGGCCCGATAAAAACTGAATTTTTTTTTTTGAGGTGCTCATAGGGGTAGGGTGTGCGTGTGTACGTTCATATGGGTGAGTGTGTGCGCGTATGTATGAGGGTCTTTGATTGTACTGTGTTTCGCAAAAAAAAAAAAAAAAAAAAAACGCACGCACGCACACACTACCCCTATGAGCACCTCCGAGGGACTGAGCTGGCATGGCACATCACCTACCACTGAAAGTATAGCGCCGGTTAAATCCTGAAATAAATTCAGGTAAATGCAAACATACATGCCAAATCTAGGACTTGAACCTGGGTGGGCTGGTTCCACCACAAGGGACCTAACCACCAGAGCCAAACTCTATCATAGAGTGGATAGCAACTTATATGGTGTGTCATGCATTGTGTTATTTATTAGTATGTTGTAGACTCATCTTGCCTTGAGGTGTGTGATGTTATGGTAACATAGCTAGTTACCACTTCACTCTCTTTCTTAATTTATTGACATGCCATGTCACCAAAACACCTTGAGATGTGTGACGTTACGAGCAATGTTACTCCCACTATGAGCAGTCTTAGAGCATCTTCAACACGCGCTATATATGTTGCGCCCTATATAAACCGCCATTTCCAGCGCGAGAGCGCAAAATTGCTCCTCCGGCAGATGCTACAACGCTGTAAAAAAAAGTTTTGGGACGCAGACCGGTTTGCCCTATCCCAAGCGCTAAACTTTGGACGCCGGCTACAGCACGCGTCATCGCTCGACGCACGCGAACAAACCCCGCGCTGAAACTTCCCCCCGCGCCTCGCCACCGCACCGCCCAATCCCTCGCCTCCGCGCGGCCATCGACACAATCCCGGCGATGGACGGTCCCGTCGGCACCCCACCGACCCCTCTCTACTCCATTCCACCCACCGCTGCCGCCTCTGTCGCGCTGCCGCCCCATGCGCCAAACCCTAGCGGTGGCGCCGACGCCGGCAACACAACCGCTGATGCCCGTGCTCTCTTCGTCCCGCCGCGCGCGATGCTGCACACAGCCGCCGCTGCGCAGCTGGCCACTGTGATGGCCCCCGGCAAGGCGCGGGAGCCGCCGAGGAGGAAGGCGCTGTCGTCCAAACGCTCGTATGTAGCTGCGGACGCCGCCTCCCTTGCGCCGCCGAAGAAAGTGAAGGCGACCGCGACCCGCCGCGCGCAGCCTCCGTCGCCTCCTCCACCGACGAACCAGCCGCCGTTGGCGCCTCCGTCCGCCGCACATACGGTGTATGAGGAAATGCCGGAGAGGTAAAAAAACACTTCTTTTCATCCAAATTTTAGTTTAGATGCATACATAGCCACAGAATAATGAATTTCATTGCAATGTAGAGTCGATGATGAGTCTTTCATGGAGGCAATGAATGTTGGATCTTCGTTTATGCATGATGAACCGTTGAGGGATGGGAGGAATATGAGGATATCGATGAGGAAGGAGAAGGGTTGATTGAACCTCGCCATCCCTGTCGGTCAGCGAACTACACCATAGCGGAGGACAAGTTGCTTTGCAATACATGGTTGACAATTGGAATGGATCCAACAACCGGTGCCGATCAAACAAGATACACATATTGGATGAGGATGAAGGAGTACCTCGACGCCAACAACACAAGTGGGAACGAGCGAACCATGCGTTCTCTTCGGTCTCGTTGGTCCGGCATCAACACCGATTGCCAAAAATGGGCGGGCATGCAAGCCAACATTGATGTCATTAACCCAAGTGGCACAAATGAGAATGATAGGGTAAGCAATTCTACTACTATGTTGACCATATGGCTCATATGTGAAGGATACGAGGTTGTAGTTCATATAGCTCATATATTCTCTTTTGCTTGCTTTGTAGAACTATATGGCTCAAGGATTGTTTGGGGATGTGGGAAAGAAGAACAAGAAAGGCAACAAGATTCTTGGCAAGCCATTCACCTTGCATCGTTGCTATGAAGTGCTAGGGAATGAAGAAAAGATGAAGACCCGCGGGAAGTTGGATGCGGCAACTATGGCAGCCAATGCAACCGGTGATGCAACAATCATCGATGATGATGATTCAAGTGACGAAGGCAAGAAGAGACGCTCCACTCGTCACTCGGTCAATAATGGGCGGAGGAATGTGCTTGGTAGGAAGACTGCCAAAGATATGAAGGGAAAGAAGGCCGGAGATGATGACATTGCCATTGCTATGGAAAGGATTGCAAATGCAAGGTTGCAAGCAAATGAAGATAGGAAGGTGGCAAGGAACTTGGAGAAAGAGGCTATGGATGCAATGGAAGCTCGGAGAGCCGCTTTGGAGGAGAGGCTTGCCGCCAACGAGGAGAGGAAGTTGGATTTGGAGGAGAAGAGGCAAGCCAACGAGGAGCATCTACGCCTAGTGGAGGAGGAGAGGAAGCTTTTCTTGATGGATACTTCCCACATGGATGAGAGGCAAAAGTAGTACATCAACCTTGCTCGTGACGAAGTGTTGGCCAAGAAGAGATTGTTGGTAGCCAACATGAACACACCCACAGCCGGCATGTTTGGAGGAGGCATGCCCATATTTGGAGGAAGTATGGGAGGCATGGCCGGCATGGGAGGCTTTGGAGGCATGGCCGGCATGGGAGAACCAAGTTATGGAGGAGTCTTCGAAGGGACTATGGGAGGCTCGGTGCGTGGTGTGTATGGGACTACGGGAGCGCCACCGGGAGGATTCGTGGCCTCCATGGATCCTACTATTCCTCCTTCAATCCAAGATGACGAGGAAGAAGAAGCAAAATAAGGTGATGACTTGGAAAATGCGGAAGTGTGAGATGCATTTGTGATATGCAAATTGTGTGTTGCACTTTGTGTCCATTTAAACCATATGTTGTGTGTCGTTGTTGAACTACGTCATGTTGTGTGTCGTTCTTGAACTATGTTATGTGTGTTGCACTTTGTGTCCATTTGAACTATGGTAGATCATTTGTTTCATGATTTATATGTGAGTGTTTGATCTTGTTGAATGCATAGTAGTGCAGAAAGTTGTTTGCCGCGCGCGCTGTATTTTGCCGCGCCCGCGTGCGTTGTATTTTGGCGCACCCGACGGAGGAGCTTTTTTACCGCGCCAACACGCGCTGCAAAATAGAGCATCCGGTGGGGCAAATTTCAGCGCAGCGCGTGCTATACGTTTACAGCGTGGCGGAAGCGACGTTTAGCGCGCCAAAATTTAGTGCGCCTGTTGGAGATGCTCTTACTTGGAGTCGGATCCTAGCGCGAGACCCGCACACGAACAAGACACAAACCGAAAGAAAGATGAGTGGTGGCAAGAAGGCCGGCTTTGGTGGTGTCGGGCTGGTGAAGACGTCATCGGACTTCTCCAAGTTAGATACAACTAACTGAGGACTTTCTCCACTACAAGAAATATGTTGACCTACGATACTCCATTTTCGTCTTTAAATCGTCACAATATTTCATCTATGACGATTCTATGACAAAAAATGGATCGTCAAAAACGGAGCGTCAGAAATCAACCAACATGACCTTTTACTTTGAATCGTCATAGCCGTCTATCATGATATTGGATCGTCGTAACCACTATGACGATCCAAGATCGTCACTGGAGATTTGGCCATGCCACATCAGATCCTACGTGGCTAGTCTGACATGGCAAAATTATGACGAAATCTAATCGTCGTAATCCAAAATCAGCCCGATCCATTTCGGTGGATTGCATAGGCCGAGCCTATTAATACGAGACTTTTTATTCTAGGCCTTGGTCTTTTCTGATCCATTTAAATTTTGAGCCTTTGTATTTTTGCAGCCATTGTTCGGTCCATTTATCTTCTGGGCTTCATCTTTGTTAGCTGATTAACCTTTCGGGCCTTAATCAATTAACAACCTTTACATTTTTTAGGGCCTTAGTCTTTTTGCGATCTATTTTTTCTTCCTATTTGTAAGTTTTTATTTTCAAACAGTTTGACAAAATTAAACAAAATATAATTCAATCGGAAACAACAAAGACATGAAATTCTTTGAAGGAGACATAAGTAATCCACGGTTCAAACCACAAATACAAGAACGACACAGGGATGCAAATAAAGCTAGCCCAGAATGTAAACCCACCCTACAGCAGCAACATCCATTATCAGTCCTTCTGGCCGGAAACAGCTCCCAACCTCCAGGCATATATGCCTACAAGTCCCCTTCTTGCAGTTGCATGATCAGGAGCTCTCCTGTCCACCAACACTATGGCAACCCACCAACTTGTCCCCGTGTGCACCGCTCCCTCTAGCAACGCGTCACAGCATCCAGCTACCAACCACCACCGGTCCAAGAACAAGACTCCGCCGTATGCTCATCCATCTATCTTGCATGACTACAACAATGCAGAGGAAAATTAGTGCACAAGTACATACTTAACTGGTCAAGCCAATAATAAAAACCATTCAAGAATCAGGAACTGGCCAAAATAACAGTTTCACGATTCACAAAACATTCATGCGTCCAAAGAAAAATATGCATCAGACTGTAATAGATTTGTGCCTCTATCTACTGCAAGAGAAATGAGAGCATGGCCTAAAGTCAAATAAAAGAGTGCTAGTCATGTAAATGCTACCCCTGGAACATCATGCAACCAATAAATTCGAAAATAGATAACTGGAGTATAATATTTCCATTTTATGGAGATCATTATGACTATGACTTATCACTTACATCATAACTCGAAAAGAAAGCAACGCATACATAATAACTACTATATTAAACCTTAACAAACATCATTTTTCTCATAATTTTGAGGTCTCATACAGAGTGAACCTGGTGGTGACACGTGTATTTCATTGGTGATAACTTCCAGCTGATTTTTTCTTGTGTACCGTTGGGTGGTTCCTAGCGATTTAGGATATGTATTTTTCTTGCTGGTGCTTGAGTTATGGGCTGTCGTGGTGCGCTGGTGGTGTGGCCCTAACGGGTGGAGCGGTGGTGAGCCATAGTGGGGCAATGTCTCGATGGTTGTACAGGCCTGCCAGTCCATGTCGTTTTCTTTTGTTGTTCTCCGTGGGAATATGTGTTCGTCGCACCGCTTTGACTATTCTTTCGTTTTATCTAGCTCCGTGGCCCCTTTCTAGAAAAATCCCGTGGTAATACCACTCCAATCTTTACTAATTTCCTCACCGTTCTTTCTGTGCATTATCTTCCCCACCACAGCGAGCTCATCCATGGCAGATCCCCTAACACGGCTACACCTTCACCGGCTTCCCCTCGCCGGAGCTCCGCCTTGCCCCCCCCCCCCCCCCGCGCTGAGGTCCTCTCTACCCGACGACCCCCTGCGTAGAACGAGCTGCGCTGACCTCGACCCCCGTGCGAGGATGGAAGATACAGCCGTTGCGACCTGGTGTCGAAAGGCTCTTTAGGCGGCCGGCGATCTCTGGCACGGGCGGTGGAGCCAGCCACTTGGGTCGGAGGTGGGCGACGAGGCTGGCTACGACTGTGGCTTCCTCGAGCAGTTCCCACAGCTAGGTTGGCCATGACAAATACCGGCGATCCGACTGTGCCGGCAGACATCCCACTCCCGTAGCGGAGCCGGCAGCATCGTGGATCTCTACGTAAATTCGTCGGGCCATGAGGATACTGACGCGGACTACAGTCTAAGACAGGCACGCCTTGCCCTTCGGTCAAGACATTGTTGAGGCAGGTGCGCTCAGCCTTGATCTTCAGTTCTTCACACGCAGCGTCACAGAAGTTCAATTTGATGGCTCCACCTAGGATTCGTGTCTCCTCCAACCTCAGGTTAGCCCCTCTTTTACTGCACAACATCTATTAAAGCTGTGGTATTGAATTAGTTGTTTTAGCAATTATGGAGAGATTGAGAGGATAACGATAGTGTTGTGGTGGGCGCGAATGATGTTGATGTAATAAATCGGTGTGCTGTAATTTCCATCAGTAGACCACCACTGGTAGATATTTTCTGATTTGTTTTTAGATCCGGTTTGCTGCTAAGATTTGAGAGACGGATATGCTTCTCAAATTGGAGAAATATGAGTTAACTGCTTTTAGCCATTACTCAATATTTTACACCGAGCTAAATTATATAGAATGTATGCAGTTTGGCTAAAAAATTAGTGACCGGGCAAGCACTTCAAATAGTGCTTATGTGGTCTGTTTCTGGTAAATTATGCAAACTGTAGTTACAGTGAGTCTATGGAAAAACCATCTGAAATTCTTCTCGCCCCTGTCTCTTGCAACTCCCGTATATGGAGAAGTCACAAGAATCATGTGGCCTTTCAATTCCTAAATCCTCCAAACCAAATCCAAAGTATTTGTTGTTTTCAGTTTGCTTTTTGCAGCGCAGTTTGCAAAGGATTTAAGTTTTACAAGTGCAGCTGCAGCTCTCTGATTTTTTTACTGAGACCATGCCTAACAGCCGCGTTGCTGCAATATTTTGCAGGTTGCTGTCTTCTTTACGGTTGATGTGCTGCTAGATCATTTGGTCGACATGTGGCGCTTGCGTTCGTGCATTGACGGACAAGGAGCACAAAGCGACTCAAAAGGTGCGCCTCATAATATATAATTTAGCTAAAGAACAGTGCATCTTAGTCTTAGGCCCATAATTAAATATGATCACTCATGGACACAATCAGTTGTTGTATTTTGAATTTTTTGATAATAGAGTATTCCTCCCATCTTGTACAAGCATGTTTCAGATTTAACGAATGGTGACATGTTCTAATCCTATAAGCATCCAAAGGCTTAGATGTCATCTGTTCTATAAAACAACTGATTTCACTTTGAATGAAAGTTGTAGAGAATAGATAGAGATAGAGAGATCAGTTTAATTAGAAAGAAGCACATATGTTAACTTCTGAACGATTTGCAGAACTAACTTAGGTATCTTTGACTCTCCAAATTTTTTATTCTGTAAAAAGTGCCATCTTGTCTTCTTACATCCTTACCGTTGTTTTTGTCTTTCCTATTTTCATTATACAGTGAATTGAGAAAAATACAGAAAAAATGTAGGTACTTTGTATCTTAATGTACCACTCCTTTCAGTATATGCGATGCCTTATGTCCTTGCTCAGATCACAAAAATGCCTATTTCAGTATATTCGATTTTCTGTTTCTTTTTCTTACAAAATACAATTGCGATCATCTCAGGTGGAATATCAAATTGAACATCTCAAGGCAGTAAGCTTGACAGAGAATATAAAGAGGTTTCAAGAAGTGATGCTCCATCTGTTATACTTTTGTCTTCTAATTAATCAGTATTGGGGATACCATGGTGCTCCAAAGGAGACTCCCAACTTCCCCTAAAAGATCATTGGCTTATATTATTGATGGTAATACTTATTCACTAATGTTCGGAAAGCAAAATTATTAAGCAGTTAAATTGTATCCAAATAGTGTCTTGTAATTCTTGAAACGCTGACTGGTCTTTTCTCTCATCCAACAAAATAATTCCTCTTGGATTATTGTTAATGTTCTCACGTATTTCACATTGGTCCAGAGTTTTCTTTGGTTGCATCAGAAAAGAAGGCAGAAAATGAATATTTTCTCCATTCTTAATGTTCAGTATATAATAATATTGACATTCTTGGAACTTCTCATGTCGTTCAACCGTTCTTATTTGACATTGGACTGACATTTTTATCATGAGACAAGTTAAAATTTGCGCTGGGCTAGAAAGAAAGCAGTATGTGCTCTATATACAGACCGGACTGAAATTCAGATGGAAGATACACATTTGCATGTATAGTTTCTCTTGCGTTTGAATAAGTACATGTACTATTTAATCTCGCTCCCACTATTTTGAGGTTGGTATATCACAAATAGGTAGAATTTGGAGGTAACCTAGAACAAACATCGGAATTAGAAGTCAGGATGTTTACTTTTTGTGCCCAGTATTGATAAATGACTAATTGCTTTTGGCGATGTTGATGATCTAAACGAGCGCGGGAGATGTGAAAAGTTGTTTTATAGCTCTGTGATTAGACGCTTTCTGATTATACCTCTATATTCTCAGTAATTTACTTCAAGCATGTAGTTAGGACGAACTTGAGTTTGTAGTCTGACAAGTAATTAATGAAATTGTGGCTTAATAATATTTTGCTCAAACATTTAGGAGCATAGAGGCACTGTGTCAAAATAAGTGTTCTAATTGATATATATACTCTCAGCAATTTACTACAACCATGCAGTTAGGATGCATTTAATGTTGTAGCCTAACAATTAATAAATGAAACTGTGGCTTAAGAACATCTTGCTCAAATATTTAGGGGCGTAGATGCACCCTGTCAAGATAAGCGTTCATAATGATATCTGAAACCTGTCTTTTGTTGTTTATAGTGTCATTTGAAAGGTCAGCAATTACACTAATGCAGACATGGATACCAGATCCTGCCGAGGATCTTGACACCTGGTTCGAAACAGCTATCGCTAATGCAGATTCCTCAGTTCAGTAGGGAGCCAAATTGTTCATCCTGCTTACCATATGGAGATTATGGAATGTGCGCAATGACGCTATCTTCAAAAACATAGGAAAGTCTGTGCGAGAGAAAAAGAACAGGCAGCCAGGCAGGCGCTTAACTTATAAATTTTAAGCAATTCTTTTTGTGATTATTTGGGACATACTGCTAATCAAGGAACTGAACATCTATTAAATCAAGGAACTAAACAACTATTAAATGTTGGACATTTCCATTAACCATGCCCAGTAATTGTTTTACCTCTTCAACTGTACTGTTGGTTAAGATGCAGGATAAAAGCATCCAAGATGAGGAGTTCATATTCACCAACAAGGTTAATCAAGGAACTAAATATCTATTAAATGTTGGACGTTTCCATTAACCATGTTGCAAGCTACGCTTACTTTTTTTTGGCTTGATGCTAGGAATGGACAAATCTACAGCAGCAATGGCGTCATCTCTCTTCTTTTGTGAAAGGTCAAAATTTTCTGTCCAGCAAGATCCTCAACTGTGATAGTGAGTGATTTTTTTTATATCTTCCCCTTGTAGAAGAAGCCTTTGGTCAAAACCAGGATTTTATTCTGCTCTAGGAAATCCTCTCTCTTAATAATGAGAGTGACGCTTGGTCTTATCAATGGAAAACTCTAGGTTTTAGTACTTGTAAGGTGTATAAAGATCTAACTGCACTCAGTTATCCATACAAATTATCTATTATGGAAATCATGCAGTGAACTCAGAACACATTTTTCTGGCTTTTACTTGGGATACACATTGTAGATGAGAGAGTTTCTTTTTGGAAGATTATATGTGTCTTTTGTAACGAGCTAAAGATCCAAGCTACAGATTTTTTCGTGGTACCATTAAATTATGTCGGTTGTCCCTTTCAATATGGAAGATATTACATCACTAGCTTCAAATGTTTGTTGCTGCACGAATGACTTTATATTCAAAAACTTTCAACCATGAGTTTACAGATGCTTGAAAATATTCAAGGCTAAGGGGGTTCTTCTATAGAGACTCCATGATCTTACCTGGCAATAAGCAGTTGGATGCTGGTTCCTCTTATAGAACATCGTTGTGCTAACTCCTATTGCAGCCAAGAATACTCTAACTACATGTACCTTTTTTTGTGTACTTTATCCTTGTTGGACATGGTTATATATCCATTGTTTATCCGATCTGTGTTCATGTATTCAAACTTCTGATTCATTGTTGCCAAAATGGGGTTCTTCCCCACCGTTTATATGTTGTGTGAGCTTACCTGCTATCATGTACTCCAACCGCTGATTCATTTGTTGTAAGTTAGAGTTTTTCTTCTTAGAAACTCCTTAATTATTATGCTCTGTTCTCTCTTTCTTACATATTGTTTTCTAAGGTCTGTCTGCTCTTCTATATTCACAACAGATGGCTCTTTCTCTAATAATTTCTCTCAATGTGAAGGCTTATCTAACCATAACTGACAAGGAAGTTATGTGAATTAGTGAGGAGCTGAGTTTTAGCTTTGCTGCTGATGGTACTTACTCCACCAATAATGAGCACTTTTTATGACTTGGAGCGATTGTTACCGATACTAAGATTGGGGTCTTGCAGTTTGGTGCACAAATTCAAATTGACGGTGGTCAACGCGATGACAGCTGAGTGGTTCTAATGGGTTTCCAGTTTTCAGCTTAGGCATTCATTTATGATTGTTTTTGTTCTGCGGTGTCACAAATGGCAGAAGGCTGCTTGACAGATATTCAGTGTACGGGAGATGATATATCTTTGCAGATTGGGTCATCTTTGGGCAATTTACTACATAATTCCCACTGAGTACTTGCACGTTAAGTTGTTGTTATGTTTGATAGGAATAATGGACATTCTTTGGCCTCCAATATTGGTACCGAGTCTATTCCTGCTCAAAGGTAGATTGGTAATAATAGATTAATCATGCAAGAATTACATTATGATAAGAATGCTTAAAAGAATGTCCTGTAACAACTATACCTGAATGATGGCAGCAACAACGAATTCAGCTAGAAGTGACTATTTTGTAGGGATGAAAGCGGCATCCCGCAAAGTCACCCAAAAACTAAATTAACGCAATGCTTAGCAGTAAATTTGGGGTGAAAACATGAAGGAGCTGCGTAGGGTTGTGAAAATTCTGTCCTGTATTTCGTCCCGCGCAACCGCTATTGACTCAGAAGGTATTAATTAGCAGGGGTGGCAGCTTAGGTCATATCACATCTAACTATCGCTCTAAGCTTAGATCATCAGCCATATCTCCTGCATTAGATCAAGTGAAGTCTATGATCTGTTGTTATGTTCTCTCTACGTCCAAGAACTCAGTGATTGATGCCATGGGAATCTGCAATCGATGTTTTCCTTTTGTACAAATGGATCCTCCCTAATGCTTATTCCTTGCATGCATCGTAATCATCTGACTGCATCATTTTGTACAAATGGATCCTCCTAACAATACTACCCACCAGTATGTCGGCTCATTCCTTCACCTGACGGGCGCGGCGTGCCGTCGCGCCACAGTTTGCTAGTAACCATAAAGTAACATCATAGTGACTTGATTAGACCCTAACACAAAGCAATTCAGACCATATATTCCATATCACATAGGTACTTGACTCAAAATAACAAAGAGGAGAATGAGATAGACCAAAGACTTACCTAATCCAGAGAAGGCATCATTGCTTTAGGCTCAACAACATCTCACGAGCTCGCACCTAGCCAGTTCCAAGAAGCACACCTCGCCTGCTCTAGCAGCAGCGTATCTCTGATATGCAACCATTTACCATTGCCATCAGGAAGTTACTCTACTGCGAGAAAATTCAGTCTAGTTGAAAAATTAGTACTCCAAGATGGTGTAAAGAAACCATTGACTTCCTATGCCTGGCATCTAGACAGCAAGCACACACTGTTGTAGTAATCAGTAAAAGGACCCTAGGAAAGCATATACACATTGTTGAACTAATACACGTTGTGTCAGGTTTGATACAAACCTAGAGTAGTACTAAATTAATTAAGTACCTTGCATACTTGATATAATAATTGCCTCCAGATAGCAGCAACAGACAGGCATGGAACAAGCTAACAAATCAATAAACACTATAGCCAACTTGGTTTGCTACCAGAAAGTTTTTCCCTAATCCACTGATAACAAATGAAGGACATTTGAAGCAACAACACATATAAGTTTGTCATCATATCCTGGGTCAAAGTCTAACATAATCTCGATCAGAGGTCCAACCAAAGCCTGTTCCAGAAGGGAAGCAGACATCAGCAGCCCAAACCATACATAAACAGTCAGAGAACAATGTGATTGACATTTCCCGGAACCAAAATTTCTATAAAATTCCAATTCACACAGGCAGCAAACAAATTATCAAGTTTAGGAGAAGGTGAGACAAACCTCCTCTCAGACAGACACCAAAACCAACCTAGCGATGCTTCTGATAGATCCACATGCAGCTCATCCAAATGGATACCCAAAAACATCTAGTGACCTACAACTACGTGAATTTTTCCCACTTGGAAATAAAGTAAGCATGAGCAGAAATTGATATCAAATCTTGATTCATAATGAAGAGGATTAATATTTCCACAAAATTATTGATCTGAATAAATATGCAATGAACGAAAGACTAGGCAGCAACAATATAGCATGAATGTATTCAATAAATCCTAGTGATGTCTACGCACGCTTCTATTCCTGTAGACAGTGTTGGGCCTCCAAGAGCAGAGGTTTGTAGAACAGCAGCAAGTTTCCCTTAAGTGAATCACCCAAGGTTTATCGAACTCAGGGAGGTAGAGGTCAAAGATATCCCTCTCAAGCAACCCTGCAATTAAGATACAAGAAGTCTCTTGTGTCCCCAACACACCTAATACACTTGTCAGATGTATAGGTGCACTAGTTCGGCGAAGAGATAGTGAAATGCAAGTGATATGGATGAATATGAGTGGTAATAACAATCTGAAATAAATATGGCAGCAAGTAAACATGCAGTAGAATAGTAAATAAACGGTGATTCGATATTTGGAAATAAGGCCTAGGGATCATACTTTCACTAGTGGACACTCTCAACAATGATCACATAAATAAATAACTTCTCTTCACTTGTGCTACTTTCTCACACTCTCTTGTTGGATAACAAACACCATTCATTGTGTAGGGCTATAAAAGCACACCTCAAGCCGGAGTAAACAAGCTCCACAACATTCGGAGTTCATATTAAAGTAACCTCTAGAGTGCATAATAGACCGTTGCAATTTAGACCGAGTACTAACATAGCATACACACTGTCAACAATAGCTATGAAAGGGGGAATAGATCGCATCAATACTATCATAGTAATAGTTAACTTCATAATCTACAAGAGATTACAATCATAACCAATACCAAGTACTACATGATGCACACACTGTCAACATTACATCATGGAGGAGGAATATACTACTTTAATAACATCACTAGAGTAGCACATAGATTAATAGTGATACAAAGCTCATGATCACATAAAGATCACATGGGAGAGAGAGATGAACCACATAGCTACCGGTAGAGCCCTCAGCCTCGGGAGAGAACTACTCCCTCCTCATCATAGGAGACAGCAATGGCGATGAAGATGGCGGTGGTGTCGATGGAGATGACTCTGGGGGCAATTCCCCGTCCCGACAGGGTGCCGGAACAGAGACTTCTGTCCCCCGAATTAGAGTTTCGCGATGGCGGCGGCGTCCCTGGAGTCTTTCTGGAGTTTCGTCAATTGGTATCGCATTTTTAGGTCACGAGGGACTTTATAGGCGAAGAGGCGGAGTCGGAAGGGCCACGGGGCCCCCTCCCCATAGGCTGGCGCGACCAGGGGGCCACCCGCGCCGCCATATGGTGTGGGCCCCCTGCTGCCCGCCTCCGACTCTCCTTCGGTGTTCTGGAACCTTCCAGGGAAAATAAGATATTTGGTCTTTGTTTCGTCGAATTCCGAGAATATTGCCCGAACAGCCTTTCTGGAACCAAAAACAACAGAAAAATGAGAACGGCACTTCGGCATCTTGTTAATAGGTTAGTTCCGGAAAATGCATGAAATCATTATAAAGTGTGAGCAAAACATGTAGGTATTGTCATAAAACTAGCATGGAACATAAGAAATTATAGATACGTTTGAGACATATCACCTAGCTAGAATAAAACAAGGACGGTGATTTTGTACGCATGAAGCCCATGCTGTTATTCAGAACAAACCTAAACAACATTTTTTACCAACTAAAATGGATCTTCATCTAGCTCAGCGAGATGCACTGCAAAAACCTCTACAGATCTACAACCAAACAGTGCAAACTAAAACACCGATGAGCACACAAATCGTGATCTGCACCTAATCTCCTCTACTTTTCTACTGCAAGTTGTTAGCAGAAACGGAAGCCACCGTTTATGAGGCTACTGCTAGGCATATGGCGTGTAGTCAAAGTAAAATACCAACTGCACGCTGTTGTTGGCGGTCCTGCAGAACACGGGAACACCATCGTCGATGAAGGCAGGGGCTTGTAGACCTACCACATCTGGCCCGTAGGGTGGATCCGGTCGCCGAACATGTTCAACACCACCTGTTGCCTCCCTTTTCATCTGGTTGTTCCCTCGACCCGAAATAGGAGGATGGGAGGCAGCGGAGGGGAAAGGAATGGTACATCGGCTGGCTGTCGAAGCTTGGCCACCGGCGAGAAGGGGCAGCACGGCGGGCGTGATCCCTCGATCTATATGGGGTCGGCCGCAGGGGAGAAATCCCACGAGGGGAGATGGGGGTCGACCGGTCGAGGGTGAGGGGCCGGAGGTGGTGAGAGGGGAGGAGAGGCGCCGGAGGTCTGGGGTGGCCGACGATGTGGCGCCGGGGAAGGAATAGATCTTAATCAAGGTGGAGGCGGCGCGCGAGGGTGTGTGGGAGGAGAAGAGGGAGGGGTCTCTGAGAGGAGTAGGTGGGGTTGGATACGGACTAACCTAGAAAAACTTTCGGGACAAATTTTGGTCTCCCGCGGCCCAAAATCGAAAGCCTGTGGCGCCAACACCAGTTTCACAACGCGCAGAGATTCGCTCCAAAATTTCGGTGCGGTGAAGAGTGAGTTCCCAAGCGTTGGATCACGCTATTGTAGATGCCTAAGATCCATTTTGATGGGTGATCCATGGGTAGCCTCCTTCATGCATTCCAATTGGCTAGAATAAAGTGTCCATTGGAATTGTTGGATAGCTCTATTTCTATTGTCATCGCATAAAAAAAGCTTTTTTTGTTCCATTCATGCCACACGCGAGTGTGTTGGGTCCGAATGTACAGGTCAATGGGCTACATCTCATTTATTATTTGTGGCCCACATGCAACATCGTTTTATACTATCACTTAGTGTCCCATACATTGTATGTTTTGTCCGTATGACATATGGGTTCCACACGTTAGATAGGTCAAGTGGACACATAAGCGGAAATTGACACGTGGACATGGCACTTAGGTTAAAAAGTGACACGTGGACACGACACATAGGTGAAATAGCTGAGGTGTTATATTATGATGATTTTATGTTATGAAATAATGACGTTCTTGATTTAGATCGTCGTAATTTTCTAGGGTTTTCAACATCAAAATAGCTTACGATGTTCCGGTGCAAAATTGTCATAGATCTATGACGTTTTCATCCACCGTCACTATCAGAAGGTCACAAGTCAACACATTTCTTGTAGTGCTCTCGCCCCCGTTGAGAGTCCACTGTCTCCCACTTCTGAAGCCGGCCCGATCCCGAATCTTCTCTGTCGGCGCTACCGATCGGAGCGGAGGAAGGGGAGGCGTCTGGCCATATGTACATAGTAGTCTAGGATGTCGAGTCGCATCGTATGCACCTGTAGCGACTGGGAGTAGGATTAACGAGGCGGTTCCTCGGCAGTGCCCACCATGAGGAGCTTAGGGTTGACGGAAGGCGACGATGGAGATTCCGGGAGCGATAGAAGGCACGACGTACCCAGGTTCACGTCCCCGCGGTGGAGGATCGCTACGTCCTGCTACCAATCCACTATATGAATATATGTGTACAGGGGGCGCCATTGATGGAGTTTGTTGTATCTAGTCTAGTTCTAATCTGCGGATTGCGATGTCTAGGCGTATTGCTTGCTTGTTTTTCTGTTTATCAATATGCCCTAAGGGGTGCCCCTGCCTGGCTTTATATATGCAACTAGGCTAGGGTTTACAAGAGTCCTAGTATAATACAAATTGGAGTCTTCTTTCTTGTAGTCCAAGTCGATATTTACGCGTGGGTCCAGCTTGTCGAGTCCTTCTGCTGGCCCGTCTTGATAATCTGCATCGGGTATAGCAATGTCGGGTATCCGAAGGGTAATGCCCACATCAGTAGCCCCCAGTGTTTTTCCGAAGTGAAGCTTCGGACAGGGATTAAAGTCGTCATCATCCGAGTGTCTTGATCATCCGCGGAATGTGGAATCTTGTGCTTGATGTAGAGTCGGAGTTGTTTTTTATCGGGTGCGAGCGCTCCCGATGGGAGTAGCCCCCGAGTCTATGGGCGGGTGCTTGCAACCTTGCATAGACTCAAGTTGTACTACTCGAAGATCTTGATGTTGATGTCGACGTCTTCGAATTATTCCATCATCCGATACTTTTAAATCTATCGGGCCTTCAAAAAGGTGCAAGCTTTGAGAGAACCCGAAGAGCTAGATTGTTAGAACCTTTGGGTCTGTTCTTCTTTATCGACGAGGCTTCTATCTTTCTATCGGGTGCGCGGCTAGCGCTCCTGATGGGAGTAGCCCCCGAGCCTGTAGATGACTATGAAGTAGTCATGTATAGGGTGTAAAATGCTGAATCGAACATCGTAGATTTCTTCGAGTTTCGAGAACATTTGGGAGCTTTTGATGATGTCGATGATTTTGATAATATCACAAAGGAGTTGATGATTTTGACGATGTCACAGAGGCGTTGATAATTTTGATGATGTCACGGAAGAGTCGATGATTTTGATGATGTCACGGAAGAGTCGATGATTCTGATGATGTCCCGGAGGAGTCGATGATTTTGATGATGTCCCGGAGGAGTCAATGATTTTGATGATGTCCCGGAAGAATCGATGATTTTGATGATGTTATGGAGGAGTCGATCATTTGTCCGTGGTAACACCTGAATCTAGGGTGCGCTGCAGGCCCGGCGGACTCAAGGAGCCGTGTATTTTTGTAAATCGTCAGCGGCAACACCCGAACATGGGGTGCACTGCAGGCCCGACGGACTCGTTGCATCTTACTGTGCCGTGTATTTTTGTAAATCGTCGGCGGTAACACCCGAACATAGGGTGCACTACAGGCCCAACGAACTCATTGTATCTTATTGAGTCGTGTATTTTTGTAAATCGTCAGCGACAACACCCGAACATAGGGTGCACTGCAGGCCCGACGGACTCATTGCATCTTACTGAGCCGTGTATTTTTGTAAATCGTTGGCGGCAACACCCGAACATAGGGTGCACAACAGGCCTGACGGACTCATTGCATCTTACTGAGCCGTGTATTTTTGTAAATTGTCGACCGCAACACCCGCATATAGGGTGCACTACAGGCCCGACGGACTCATTGCATCTTAGTGAGCCGTGTATTTTTGTAAATCGTTGGCGGCACCACCCAAACACAGGGTGCACTGCAGGCCCAACGGACTCATTGCATCTTACTGAGCCGTATTTATTTTTTAATTACATCGGTGATGACCCACAAGTATAGGGGATCGCAATAGTCTTCGAGGGAAGTAAAACCCAATTTATTGATTCGACACAAGGGGAGCCAAAGAATATTTGTAAGCCTTAACAGCGGAGTTGTCAATTCAGCTGCACCTGGAAACAGACTTGCTCGGAAGAGTTTATCAGTAGCAACAATTTTATAGTAGTAGCAATAGTGAAATATCAGTAGCAGTGTAACAAAGACAGCAATAATGATTATAGTAAACAGCAGGATTAAAACACTGTAGGCACAGGGATGGATAAACGGGTGCTGCATGGATGAGAGAAACCATGTAACAATCAAAGTAGGGCATTTGCAGATAGTAATAAAACAGTATCCAAGTACTAAACAACCATAGGCATGTGTTCCATATATAGTCGTACGTGCTCGCAATGAGAAACTTGCACAACATCTTTTGTCCTACCAGCCGGTGGCAGACGGGCCTCTAGGGAATCTACTGGAAATTAAGGTACTCCTTTTAATAGAGCACCGGAGCAAAGCATTAACACTCCGTGAACACATGTGATCCTCATATCACCGTCTTCCCCTCCGGTTGTCCCAATTTCTGTCACTTTGGGGCCTCGGGTTCCGGATAGGAATATGTGTATACAACTTGCAGGTAAGATCATAAAACAATGAATATCATCATGAAACAATAACATGTTCAGATCTGAGATCATGGCACTCGGGCCCTAGTGAAAAGCATTAAGCATAACAAGTTGCAACAATATCATAAAAGTACCAATTACGGATACTAGGCACTATGCCCTAACAATCTTATGCTATTACTTGACCAATCTCATTCAATCCCTACCATCCCCTTCAGCCTACTGCGGGGGAATTACTCACACATGGATGGGGGAAACATGGCTGGTCGATGGAGAGGCGTCGGTGGTGATGATGGCGATGATCTCCTCCATTTCCCCGTCTCGGCGGAGTGCCAGAACGGAGTTTCTGGTCCCGAGACGGAGTTTCGCGATGGCGGCGGTGTTCTGGATGTCTTCTGGCGATTTCGTCTAACCCCCGTGCGTTTTTAGGTCGAAGCCCTTAAGTAGTCCAGAGGGGGGCACCTGGGGCTGCCCGAGGCGCCGCCACCATAGGGCGGCGCGGCCCAGGGGCCCATCGCGCCGCCTTGTGGGGTGGCCGCCTCGTGGCCCCCCTCCTTCTGGTCTTCTGGCTCTGTCAATATTATGTGAAAATAGGCCCATTGGAATTAATACCGGGGATTTTCCTGAAAGTTGAGTTTCTGCACAAAAACGAGACACCAGGGCAATTCTGCTGAAAACAGCGTTAGTCCGTGTTAGTTGTATCCAAAATACACAAATTAGAGGCAAAACAATAGCAAAAGTGTTCGGGAAAGTAGATACGTTTTGGACGTATCAACTCCCCCAAGCTTAGCTTATTGCTTGTCCTCAAGCAATTCAGTTAACAACTGAGTGCGATAAAAGAACTTTCACGAACACATTTGTTCATATGATGTAAATATTCTCATGATATGGACAAGTACTTAGGCAATTCATAATAAGATACATGCAAACAAAGTCATCTAATAGCTATGTCAATCATGGAAAAGGTACCAACAAATTAATAATAAGCATCATGAATCATGTCTATCAGCAAGATTGCAATGTTCATAAAAGGATATGATAAAGTGGTATCTCGCTTGCCCGTATTTTTACAGCAAAACATAAATGCTCGGGCACTTTTGAAGTTCATGGAAAGACTGGAAGTAGAGATTGTCAAAGGTAAAAGCATCAAAGTTATACCACAGTTAATCACATTATGGGACAAGCATATTATACTAAGAATGACAGTTGTGCTGTCAAGAAGGTGCTCAAAGAAAGGATGGTGACTCAATGTAAAAGTAAAAGATTGACCCTTCGCAGAGGGAAGCAGGGATTAACATGCGCTAGAGCTTTTCATTTTTAAAACAGAAGCAAAATTATTTTGAGAGGTGTTTGTTGTTGTCAACGAATGGTAGTGGGCACTCCAACTATCTCGTCAACCAGACTTTCAAGAGCGGCTCCCATGAAGGACGTTATCTCTACCAGTAAGGTAAATCATCCCTCTTCTCTTTTGTTTACACACGTACTTTAGTTTTATTATGGATGACACTCCCCCAACCTTTGGTTACACAAGCCATGGCTAACCGAATCCTCGGGTGCCTTCCAACATTCACATACCATGGAGGAGTGTCTATTTGCAAATTAAGTTGCTTACTGATAAATCAGGGCAAAACATGTGAAGAGAATTATTGATGAGAGTTAATTAATTGGGGCTGGGAACCCCGTTGCCAGCTCTTTTTGCAAAATTATTGGATAAGCGGATATGCCACTAGTCCATTGATGAAAGTCTGTCAGGAGTAAATGACAAAGTTGAAAGGTAAACACCACATACTTCCTCATGAGCTATAAAACATCGACACAAATTGAGAAGTATTTTGAAGGTTTAAAGGTAGCACATGAGAATTTACTTGGAATGGTTTGAAATGCCATGCATAGGTATTTATGGTGGACACTTTGGAATAACTTGGTTTTCAGGGGTTTGGAAGCACGAGCAGCGTTCCCGCTCAGTACAAGTGAAGGCTAGCAATAAACTGGGAAGCGACAATCAAGAGAGCAGTAACCGTCATAATCATGCTTGCGACAAAATAAATTAACGGAGGCATAAAAGTGATACAAGAACTCTGAGGAAAAGTAAATCATCGAGGCTTAATTGACTTTTGTTCAGTCATATGCTTGCGTGAGCATGTGCCAAGTCGATTCAAGTGAATTATTCAGAGGAGGATATCACAATGTCATACCTATTTATGAATAAAACAATGCAAGCAAATATTTATGACATGCTACTCATATTAATAGATTGGAGCTAAACATGAGAGATCATGAACTACTAGACTTTCTTAAATGACATATACCTCACATGAACCAACTAAGCATGCTCACATAGATGAGTATATGTACAAAAATGAAAGCAAATAGAGTTCATACCAGCCTCTCACCACAGTCGAATTGTCGTACATCGTCATTATTGCCTTTCACTTGTGTAGCTTGAATAATATGGAATGAAAACCAAGCTCCAGCCACCGGAGACCGCTGAACTCCATAATGAACTTTACAAAACCAAAGAAGAATAACAAATATTTTTGGTGTTTTCGAATTGGAAACAAGAACAAAAGGAAACAAGCAAACAAAGCAAAATCTTTTTGGATTTTCTCATAGCAAACCAACGATAGCAAATAAAGCAAAATAGGAGCAAGAAACCAAAATAAACAAATGGTAAAGAGAAACAACAGAAATATTTTTGGTCTTTTTGTGTTTTAGGAAAGAAACAAAACAAAAATAAGAAAATGAAAACTAAAAGAGTTACATAAACACAAAGCAGCAGAAATTCATCAAACTTGACAGCAGTACAGTAATCAATTTTTAAGAAAATCTTCCGCTGCTCAACTCGAAAAGTTCTCAACTAATGAAAGTTAGATAATAACCTGGGGAACATGCACAAAAATTGGCTTCACAAAATAACGTTCTGGCTGTTTTTAGGAATTTTTCTAGTGTCAGTCCAGAATCTGTTTTTAGATAGCACTTCCCCAAATATCATCTCCCTCTTATTAGAGGCTACCTTAAGAAGTGAAACAAGTATGTACAAGTATCCGGCAATTTTAATATGCAATGAATGAGTGATGCCGGCATACGTCCCCCAAGTTTAGGCTTTTCACTCTTCTTGATCATATTATATCATCCTCCTCTCTTGATCCTTGAAAACTTACTCCACACCAAACTCAAAATAATCTCATTAGAGGGTTAGTGCATAATCAAAAATTCACATGTTCAGAGAGGACACAATCATTCCTAACACTTCTGAATATTACCCAAGGCTACTGAAATTTAATGGAGCAAAGTAATCCACTCAAACACAGTAAAGGAGGCAATGTGAAATAAAAGGCAGAATCTGTCAAAACAGAAAAGTCTGTAAAGACGAATTTTTTCGAGGCACTTAACATGCTCAGATGAAGAAGCTCAAATTGAATTAAAGTTGCGTACATATCTGAGGATTACTCATGAATTTTCGCAGATTTTTTAGAGTTTCCTACAGAGAGATCTACTCAAATTCGTGACAGCTAGAAATCTGTTTCTGCACAGAAATCCAAATCTAGTATCAACCTTACTATCAAAGACTTTACTTGGCACAAAAATGTAGTAAAATGAAGATAAGGATAGGTTGCTACAGTAGTAACAACTTCCAAGACACAAATATAAAACAAAAATTGCAGAAATAAAACAATGGGTTGTCTCCCATAAGCGCTTTTCTTTAACGCCTTTCAGCTAGGCGCAGAAGATTTTAATGATGCTCACATGAAAACTAAAGCATCTTGCAAAACAAGTTGTACTACAACAAGTAAACAAGTGTGGAGAAAGAAAGAAATGTTGTTTAGCTCTTTCATGCATATAAAATGTACTTGTTAACAAGGTTGATCAAGTCTTGCCACCAAATAAATTTTACATGACATAAGAAGAAATAAACCTCAAATCAATCATGTTACCTTATATTGTATTGATATGGATCCAATCATAATGCTTCGATATCCTTGTATAGGCTCATATATAGGACAATCAATAACTCCCACTTTGATAGTTCTCAAATTAGAAATTGTATTAACTCCATATACTTTATCAATCCTCTTGGGAAAATAAACAATATGCTCCTTGTCATCAACATTGAAAGTAACTTTTCCTTTATTGCAATCAATAACAGCCCTTGCGGTGTTAAGAAAAGGTCTTCCAAGAATAATAGACATATTATCATCTTCAGGCATTTTCAACACAACAAAATCAGTTAATATTAAGTAATTATTAGTAACTTGAACAGGAACATCCTCACATATACCAACAGGAATAGCAGTGGATTTATCAGCCATTTGCAAAGATATATCAGTTGGTATCAACTTATCTAAATAAAGTCTCTTGTAAAGAGAAAAAGGCATAACACTTACTCCAGCTCCCAAGTCACATAGAGCAGTTCTAACATAATTATTCTTGATGGAACAAGGGATAGTCGGTATACCTGGGTCTCCCAGCTTCTTTGGAACCTTACCATTGAAAGAGTAATTAGCAAGCATAGTTGAAATCTCCTCATTAGGAATTTTCCTTTTGTTAGAGACAATATCTTTCATATACTTTGAATAAGGAGGCAATTTAATAGCATCAGTCAAAGGGATTTGCAGGAACAAAGGTTTCATCCAATCACAAAATTTATTATAATGTTCTTTTTCCTTAGATTTTAATTTCTTAGCAGGAAAAGGCATTTGCTTTTGAACCCAAGGTTCTCTTTCATTACCATGTTTCTTAGCTATAAAATCTTCTTTAGTGTAATTTTTATTTTTAGCATGCTTTTCAGGTTCATCTTCAACCTCTTCTTTATCAGAGTTATCATTCTTATCATTATCTTTATCATGTTCATTACCACTTTCAGTTTCAGCATCAGAAATAGAAATACTATTAGGATCATTAACAGGCTCAGAGGATTCTACAACAGTTTTATGTTTCTTTTTCTTTTTCTTAGAAGGAGCACTAGTTTCAGTTCGTTGAGAATCTTGTTCAATTCTTTTGGGATCCCCCTCAGGATATAGAGGATCCTGAGTAGAAACACCGCCTCTAGTTGTTACTTCATAAGCATGTTTTTCTTTAGAACTATTTTTTAACAAGTCATTTTGCACTTTAGTGAGTTGATCAATTTGAGTTTGAACCATATAAAAATGTTTAACAAGCATCTTAACATCATTGGAGGTTCTCTCCACAATATCATGCAATTTACTAATAGCTTGAGAATTTTCCATTAAATGATTCTCTACTCTCATATTAAAATTATCTTGCTTAACAATATAATTATCAAACTCATCTAAGCATTGAGCAGGAGGTTTCGAATACGGAATATCTTCTCTACTAAAGCGTTGAAGAGAATGTACCTCAATCATGGATGAAGGGGGAGTTATCTTACATAAATCTTCTATGGGAGGTAAATTCTTCACATCTTCAGATTTAATACCTTTTTCCTTAAGAGATTTCTTGGCTTCCCTCATATCTTCATCATTTAATTTAATCATACCCCTCTTCTTCAATATTGGCGCTGGGGTTGGTTCAGGTGTAGTCCAATCATCATGATTTCGGCCTATTCTAGCCAATAATTCTTCAGCTTCGTCTGGAGTTCTTTTCCTGAAAACACAACCAGCACAACTATCCAAATATGCCCTAGACTCAATGGTTGGTCCACTATAAAATATATCAAGTAAATCATGCTTTTCCAGATCATGTCCAGGCCGAGCTTTGATAAGAGAGCAAAATCTTGCCCAAGCTTCAGGAAATTTCTCTCCATCTTCCTGGTCAAAACTATAAATTTTCTGCAAAGCAAAATGTTGGGCACTAGCAGGAAAGTATTTCCGAAAGAAAACATCAAGCAAACCACTTGGACTATCAATAGAATCAGGAGACAAACTATTATACCAAGTTTTAGCATCATCCTTTAATGAGAAAGGAAAAGTTTTAGCAACAAAATAAGTACGCTTCCTGATATCATCAGAAAACAAGCTACTCAGAGTAGAAAGTTCATTCATGTGTTCTACAGCACTTTCTTTTTCAGTACCACAAAAAGGTGTTTTCTCAACAATAGATATATGAGATAAATCAAGAGAAAAATCATAATCCTTATCCTTAATGTTTATAGGAGATGTGACAAATTTAGGATCAGGAGACAATTTATATCTAACAGTATGTTGTGCAAGAAGCTTTTTAATATTACTTGTACCAGTAGTAGCATTGCAATTATCAATAAAATCATCATCAAGTTCCACATAATCTTCATCAAGATCATCACTAGAGTATTCAAAAGACTCAGATGAATTAACAGGTGTAACAATATTTTCATTAGGAGTTTCAGTATTTTCAATTTGTCTAGACCTAGCAATTGTAGCATCTAGAAAAGATCCTAATGAACCACTATCATCAAGCACAGCAGAAGCATCATCAAAATTATAAGAATTTTCAGATTCAGCAGAAGTACCAGCATGTGAAGCTTGTGGTGGTGAAACAAGTTGACTTATCACAGATGGTGAATCAAGAGCAGCAGAGGTACTCAGAGTTGTACCTTTTCTTGTAGTGGATGGTAATATGGCAACTTTAGTATCGCGAGGTTTATCCATGATGGAGAATTTGCAGCGAACAATATCAATCCAAGTGAACTTGCAAATAAAGCTATGCTCCCCGGCAACGGCGCCAGAAAATAGTCTTGATGACCCACAAGTATAGGGTATCGCAACAGTATTCGAGGGAAGTAAAACCCAATTTATAGATTCGACACAAGGGGAGCCAAAGAATATTTGTAAGCCTTAATAGCGGAGTTGTCAATTCAGCTGCACCTGGAAACAGACTTTCTCGCAAGAGTTTATCAGTAGCAACAGTTTTATAGTAGTAGCAGTAGTGAAATATCAGTAGCAGTGTAACAAAGACAGCAATAGTGATTATAGTAAACAGCAGTATTAAAATACTGTAGGCATACGGATGGATAAACGGGCGCTGCATGGATGAGAGAAACCATGTAACAATCAAAGTAGGGCATTTGCAGATAGTAATAAAACAGTATCCAAGTACTAAACAACCATAGGCATGTGTTCCATATATAGTCGTACGTGCTCGCAATGAGAAACTTGCACAACATCTTTTGTCCTACCAGCCGGTGGCAGCCGGGCCTCTAGGGAATCTACTGGAAATTAAGGTACTCCTTTTAATAGAGCACCGGAGCAAAGCATTAACACTCCGTGAACACATGTGATCCTCATATCACCGCCTTCCCCTCCGGTTGTCCCAATTTCTGTCACTTTGGGGCCTCGGGTTCCGGACAGCAATATGTGTATACAACTTGCAGGTAAGATCATAAAATAATGAATATCATCATGAAACAATAACATGTTCAGATCTGAGATCATGGCACTCGGGCCCTAGTGACAAGCATTAAGCATAACAAGTTGCAACAATATCATAAAAGTACCAATTACGGATACTAGGCACTATGCCCTAACAATCTTATGCTATTACATGACCAATCTCATCCAATCCCTACCATCCCCTTCAGCCTACAGCGGGGGAATTACTCACACATGGATGGGGGAAACATGGCTGGTCGATGGAGAGGCGTCGGTGGTGATGATGGCGATGATCTCCTCCAATTCCCCATCCCGGTGGAGTGCCAGAACGGAGTTTCTGGTCCCGAGACGGAGTTTCGCGATGGCGGCGGTGTTCTGGATGTCTTCTGGTGATTACGTCTAACCCCCGTGCGTTTTTAGGTCGAAGCCCTTAAGTAGTCCAGAGGGGGCACCTGGGGCTGCCCGAGGCGCCGCCACCATAGGGCGGTGCGGCCCAGGGGCTCACCACGCCGCCTTGTGGGGTGGCCGCCTCGTGGCCCCCCTCCTTCTGGTCTTCTGGCTCTTAGTACTCTATGTTTGATGTACCGGCGTGGGCCTTTCTTCGTTTTCATCATCTGCAGCGCTCGCATGTTCCCTGAGGCTTTGATGAAAACGATGTGTACTTTATCTTCTTTTTGATAGTCTTTTGATTGTCATCGATTACAACACTCGCATGTTCCTGATGGCGTGTATTTCACACGTTCGTTGGGCAACCCCAAGAGGAAGGTATGATGCGCACAGCAGCAAGTTTTCCCTCAGAAAGAAACCAAGGTTTATCGAACCAGGAGGAGCCAAGAAGCACGTTGAAGGTTGATGGCGGCGGGATGTAGTGCGGCGCAACACCAGGGATTCCGGCGCCAACGTGGAACCTGCACAACACAACCAAAGTACTTTGCCCCAACGAAACAGTGAGGTTGTCAATCTCACCGGCTTGCTGTAACAAAGAGTTAACCGTATTGTGTGGAAGATGATTGTTTGCGTAAAACAAGAGAACAAGTATTGCAGTAGATTGTATTTCAGTAAAGAGAATTGGACCGGGGTCCACAGTTCACTAGAGGTGTCTCTCCCATAAGACGAACAGCATGTTGGGTGAACAAATTACAGTTGGGCAATTGACAAATAAAGAGAGCATGACCATGCACATACATATCATGATGAGTATAGTGAGATTTAATTGGGCATTACAACAAAGTACATAGACCGTCATCCAACTGCATCTATGCCTAAAAAGTCCACCTTCAGGTTATCATCCGAACCCCCTCCAGTATTAAGTTGCTAACAACAGACAATTGCATTAAGTATGGTGCGTAATGTAACTAGTGACTACATCCTTGAACATAGCACTAATGTTTTATCCCTAGTGGCAACAGCACAACACAACCTTAGAACTTTCTCACATCAGTCCCTGTGTCAATGCAGGCATGAACCCACTATCGAGCATAAGTACTCCCTCTTGGAGTTACAAGCATCTACTTGGCCAGAGCATCTACTAGTAACGGAGAGCATGCAAGATCATAAACAACACATAGCATAACTTTGATAATCAACATAACAAGTATTCTCTATTCATCGGATCCCAACAAACGCAACATATAGAATTACGGATAGATGATCTTGATCATGTTAGGCAGCTCACAAGATCCGACAATGATAGCACAATGGGGAGAAGACAACCATCTAGCTACTGCTATGGACCCATAGTCCAGGGGTAGACTACTCACACATCACACCGGAGGCGACCATGGCGGCGTAGAGTCCTCCGGGAGATGATTCCCCTCTCCGGCAGGGTGCCGGAGGCGATCTCTGGATCCCCCGAGATGGGATCGGCGGCGGCGGCGTCTCGGGAAGGTTTTCCGTATCGTGGTTCTCGCACCGGGGGTTTCGTCACGGAGACTTTTTATAGGCGGAAGGGCAGGTCAAGAGGCGGCACGGGGGCCCCACACTACAGGCCGGCGCGGCCAAGGGGGGGCCGCGCCGCCCTATGGTGTGGCCCCTCCGTGGCCCCTCTTCGTCTCTCCTTCGGACTTCTGGAAGCTTCGTGAGAAAATAGGCCCCTGGGCTTTGATTTCGTCCAATTCCGAGAATATTTCCTTACTAGGATTTCTGAAACCAAAAACAGCAGAAAACAAAGAATCGGCACTTCGGCATCTTGTTAATAGGTTAGTTCCAGAAAATGCACGAATATGACATAAAGTGTGCATAAAACATGTAGATAACATCAATAATGTGGCATGGAACATAAGAAATTATCGATACGTCGGAGACGTATCAGTTCCCTGAGGCTTTGATGAAATCATTGATAGTATAAGGATTCTTCATGCTTCGTTGAATTCCAGCGCTCTCGATGGGAGTAAAGCAATAGTCGAAGATCTTTCAGAGCCCCCGAGTAATTTCAGCGCCCCCGATGGTGCATCAGATCAATATTATATAAGGTGATATCCATTGAAGATTACATACGATGAATCCACTGATCCATGAGTGCAGCGAGTGAATATTGTTGGAGATATGCCCAAGAGGCAATAATAAAAGTGGTTATTATATATCTTTATGTTCATGATAAATGTTTATATACCATGCTATAATTGTATTAACCGAAACATTGATACATGTGTGTTATGTAAACAAACAATGAGTCCCTAGTAAGCCTCTTAACTAGCTTGTTGATTAATAGATGATTAGTTTCATAATCATGAACATTGGATGTTATTAATAACAAGGTTATATCATTATATGAATGATGTAATGGACACACCCAATTAAGCGTAGCATAAGATCACGTCATTAAGTTATTTGCTATAAGCTTTTCGATACATAGTTACCTAGTCCTTTTGACCATGAGATCATGTAAATCACTTATACCGGAAAGGTACTTTGATTACATCAAACGCCACTGCGTAAATGGGTGGTTATAAAGGTGAGATTAAGTATCCAGAAAGTATGAGTTGAGGCATATGGATCAACAGTGGGATTTGTCCATCCCGATGACGGATAGATATACTCTGGGCCCTCTCGGTGGAATGTCGTCTAAATAGCTGCTTGCGCACAGTTGACGTGGGCGTAGTAGCTTCCTTGTGACGGTAAAGCACTCGTCTGTTGGGAACCCCAAGAGGAAGGTGTGATGCGTACAGCAGCAAGTTTTCCCTCAGTAAGAAACCAAGGTTTATCGAACCAGTAGGAGCCAAGAAGCACGTTGAAGGTTGATGGCGGCGGGATGTAGTGCGGCGCAACACCAGGGATTCCGGCGCCAACGTGGAACCTGCACAACACAACCAAAGTACTTTGCCCCAACGAAACAGTGAGGTTGTCAATCTCACCGGCTTGCTGTAACAAAGAGTTAACCGTATTGTGTGGAAGATGATTGTTTGCGTAAAAACAAGAGAACAAGTATTGCAGTAGATTGTATTTCAGTAAAGAGAATTGGACCGGGGTCCACAGTTCACTAGAGGTGTCTCTCCCATAAGACGAACAGCATGTTGGGTGAACAAATTACAGTTGGGCAATTGACAAATAAAGAGAGCATGACCATGCACATACATATCATGATGAGTATAGTGAGATTTAATTGGGCATTACAACAAAGTACATAGACCGTCATCCAACTGCATCTATGCCTAAAAAGTCCACCTTCAGGTTATCATCCGAACCCCCTCCAGTATTAAGTTGCTAACAACAGACAATTGCATTAAGTATGGTGCGTAATGTAACTAGTGACTACATCCTTGAACATAGCACTAATGTTTTATCCCTAGTGGCAACAAGACAACACAACCTTAGAACTTTCACATCCTTGTCCCTGTGTCAATGCAGGCATGAACCCACTATCGAGCATAAGTACTCCCTCTTGGAGTTACAAGCATCTACTTGGCCAGAGCATCTACTAGTAACGGAGAGCATGCAAGATCATAAACAACACATAGCATAACTTTGATAATCAACATAACAAGTATTCTCTATTCATCGGATCCCAACAAACGCAACATATAGAATTACAGATAGATGATCTTGATCATGTTAGGCAGCTCACAAGATCCGACAATGATAGCACAATGGGGAGAAGACAACCATCTAGCTACTGCTATGGACCCATAGTCCAGGGGTAGACTACTCACACATCACACCGGAGGCGACCATGGCGGCGTAGAGTCCTCCGGAGATGATTCCCCTCTCCGGCAGGGTGCCGGAGGCGATCTCCTGGATCCCCGAGATGGGATCGGCGGCGGCGGCGTCTGCGGAAGGTTTTCCGTATCGTGGTTCTCGGATGCTTGGGGGTTTCGTCACGGAGACTTTTTATAGGCGGAAGGGCAGGTCAAGAGGCGGCACGGGGGCCCCACACTACAGGCCGGCGTGGCCAAGGGGGGGGGCCGCGCCGCCCTATGGTGTGGCCCCTCCGTGGCCCCTCTTCGTCTCTCCTTCGGACTTCTGGAAGCTTCGTGAGAAAATAGGCCCCTGGGCTTTGATTTCGTCCAATTCCGAGAATATTTCCTTACTAGGATTTCTGAAACCAAAAACAAGAAACAAAGAATCGGCACTTCGGCATCTTGTTAATAGGTTAGTTCCGAGAAAATGCACGAATATGACATAAAGTGTGCATAAAACATGTAGATAACATCAATAATGTGGCATGGAACATAAGAAATTATCGATACGTCGGAGACGTATCAGCATCCCCAAGCTTAGTTCTGCTCGTCCCGAGCAGGTAAAACGATAACACAGATAATTTCTGGAGTGACATGCCATCATAATCTTGATCATACTATTTGTAAAGCATATGTAGTGAATGCAGCGATCGAAACAATGTATATGACATGAGTAAACAAGTGAATCATATAGCAAAGACTTTTCATGAATAGCACTTCAAGACAAGCATCAATAAGTCTTGCATAAGAGTTAACTCATAAAGCAATAATTCAAAGTAGAGATATTGAAGCAACACAAAAGAAGATTAAGTTTCAGCGGTTGCTTTCAACTTGTAACATGTATATCTCATGGATATTGTCAACATAGAGTAATATAATAAGTGCAATAAGCAAGTATGTAGGAATCAATGCACAGTTCACACAAGTGTTTGCTTCTTGAGGTGGAGAGAAATAGGTGAACTGACTCAACATTGAAAGTAAAAGAATAGTCCTCCATAGAGGAAAAGCATCGATTGCTATATTTGTGCTAGAGCTTTGATTTTGAAAACATGAAACAATTTTGTCAACGGTAGTAATAAAGCATATGCATCATGTAAATTATATCTTATAAGTTGCAAGCCTCATGCATAGCGTACTAATAGTGCCCGCACCTTGTCCTAATTAGCTTGGACTACCGGTCATCACAATGCATTGTTTTTACCAAGTGTCACAAAGGGGTACCTCTATGCCGCCTGTACAAAGGTCTAAGGAGAAAGCTCGCATTGGATTTCTCGCTATTGATTATTCTTCAACTTAGACATCCATACCGGGACAACATAGACAACAGATAATGGACTCCTCTTTTATGCATAAGCATATACCAATAATTAATAATTTTCTCATTTGAGATTTGAGGATTGTTGTCCAAAACTGAAACTTCCACCATGGAGCATGGCTTTAGTTAGCGGCCCAATGTTCTTCTCTAACATATGCATGCTTAACCATATGGTGGTAGATCTCTCTTACTTCAGACAAGACGGACATGCATAGCAACTCACATGAAATTCAACAATGAAAAGTTGATGGCGTCCCCGGTGAACATGGTTATCGCACAACAAGCAACTTAATAAGAGATAAAGTGCATAATTACATATTCAATACCACAATAGTTTTTAAGCTATTTGTCCCATGAGCTATATATTGCAAAGGTGAATGATGGAATTTTAAAGGTAGCACTCAAGCAATTTACTTTGGAATGGCGGAAAAATACCATGTAGTATAGGTAGGTATGGTGGACACAAATGGCATAGTGGTTGGCTCAAGTATTTTGGATGCATGAGAAGTATTCCCTCTCGATACAAGGTTTAGGCTAGCAAGGCTTATTTGAAACAAACACAAGGATGAACCGGTGCAGCAAAACTCACATAAAAGACATATTGAAAACATTATAAGACTCTACACCGTCTTCCTTGTTGTTCAAACTCAATACTAGAAATTATCTAGACCTTAGAGAAACCAAATATGCAAACCAAATTTTAGCATGCTCTATGTATTTCTTCATTAATGGGTGCAAAGCATATGATGCAAGAGCTTAATCATGAGCACAACAATTGCCAAGTATCACATTACCCAAGACATTTATAGCAATTACTACATGTATCATTTTCCAATTCCAACCATATAACAATTTAACGAAGGAGAAACTTCGCCATGAATACTATGAGTAGAAACCAAGGACATACTTGTCCATATGCTACAGCGGAGCGTGTCTCTCTCCCATAAAGTGAATGCTAGGATCCATTTTATTCAAACAAAACAAAAAACAAAAACAAACCGACGCTCCAAGAAAAAGCACATAAGATGTGATGGAATAAAAATATAGTTTCAGGTGAGGAACCTGATAATGTTGTCGATGAAGAAGGGGATGCCTTGGGCATCCCCAAGCTTAGACGCTTGAGTCTTCTTAGAATATGCAGGGGTGAACCACCGGGTGCATCCCCAAGCTTAGAGCTTTCACTCTCCTTGATCATGTTGCATCATACTCCTCTCTTGATCCTTGAAAACTTCCTCCACACCAAACTCGAAACAACTCATTAGAGGGTTAGTGCACAATATAAATTGACATATTCAGAGGTGACACAATCATTCTTAACACTTCTGGACATTGCATAATGCTACTGGACATTAGTGGATCAAAGAAATTCATCCAACATAGCGAAAGAGGCAATGCGAAATAAAAGGCAGAATCTGTCAAAACAGAACAGTTCGTATTGACAAATTTTAAAATGGCACCAGACTTGCTCAAATGAAAATGCTCAAATTGAATGAAAGTTGCGTACATATCTGAGGATCATGCACGTAAAGTGGCTTAATTTTCTGAGCTACCTACAGGGAGGTGGACCCAGATTCGTGACAGCAAAGAAATCTGGAACTGTGCAGTAATCCAAATCTAGTACTTACTTTTCTATCAACGGCTTAACTTGGCACAACAAAACACAAAACTAAGATAAGGAGAGGTTGCTACAGTAGTAAACAACTTCCAAGACACAAAATAAAAACAAAGTACTGTAGGTAAAAACATGGGTTGTCTCCCATAAGCGCTTTTCTTTAACGCCTTTCAGCTAGGCGCAGAAAGTGTGTATCAAGTATTATCAAGAGACGAAGTGTCAACATCATAATTTGTTCTCATAATAGAGTCAAAAGGTACCTTCATTCTCTTTCTAGGGAAGTGTTCCATACCTTTCTTGAGAGGAAATTGATATTTTATATTACCTTCCTTCATATCAATAACAGCACCAACAGTTAAGAAAAGGTCTTCCCAATATAATGGGACAAGATGCATTGCATTCAATATCCAAGACAACAAAATCAACGGGAACAAGGTTATTGTTAACGGTAATGCGAACATTATCAACTTTCCCCAAAGGTTTCTTTGTAGAATGATCAGCAAGATTAACATCCAAATAACAATTTTTCAGCGGTGGCAAGTCAAGCATATTATAAATTTTCTTAGGCATAACAGAAATACTTGCACCAAGATCACATAAAGCATTACAATCAAAATCTTTAATCTTCATCTTAATGATGGGCTCCCAACCATCCTCTAACTTTTTAGGAATAGAGGCTTCACGCTCTAGTTTCTCTTCTCTAGCTTTTATAAGAGCATTTGTAATATGATGTGTAAAAGCCAAATTTATAGCACTAGCATTAGGACTTTTAGCAAGTTTTTGCAAGAACTTTATAACTTCAGAGATGTGGCAATCATCAAAATTCAAACCATTATAATCTAAAGCAATGGGATCATCATCCCCAATGTTGGAAAAAATTTCAGCAGCTTTATCACAGGCAGTTTCAGCAGTTTTAGCAGCTTTGTGCAGTTTTTCGCGCTTTGCATTAGAAGTGGAAACATTGCTAACACCAATTCTTTTATTAGTATGAGTAGGAGGTGCAGCAACATGTGTATCATTAGCATTACTAGTGGTGGTAATAGTCCAAACTTTAGCTATATTCTTTTCTTTAGCTAGTTTTTCATTTTCTTCTCTATCCCACCTAGCACGCAGTTCAGCCATTAATCTTATATTCTCATTAATTCTAACTTGAATGGCATTTGCTGTAGTAGTAATTTTATTATGATGATTCTCATTAGGAAAAACTTTTGATTTCAAAAGATCAACATCAGCAGCAAGACTATCGACTTTAGAAGCAAGTATATCAATTTTCCCAAGCTTTTCTTCAACAGATTTGTTAAAAGCAGTTTGTGTACTAATAAATTCTTTAAGCATGGCTTCAAGTCCAGGGGGTGAATTCCTATTATTGTTGTAAGAATTACCATAGCCGTTGCCATTATTATAAGGATATGGTCTATAGTTGTTACTAGAATTGTTCCGGTAAGCATTGTTGTTGAAATTATTATTTTTAATGAAGTTTACATCAACATGTTCTTCTTGTGCAACCAATGAAGCTAACGGAACATTATTAGGATCAATATTAGTCCTATCATTCACAAGCATAGACATAATAGCATCAATCTTATCACTCAAGGAAGAGGTTTCTTCGACAGAATTTACCTTCTTACCTTGTGGAGCCCTTTCCGTGTGCCATTCAGAGTAGTTGATCATCATATTATCAAGAAGCTTTGTTGCTTCACCAAGAGTGATGGACATAAAGGTACCTCCAGCAGCTGAATCCAATAAATTCCGTGAAGAAAAATTTAGTCCTGCATAGAAGGTTTGGATGATCATCCAAGTAGTCAGTCCATGGGTTGGGCAATTTTTAACCAGAGATTTCATTCTTTCCCAAGCTTGAGCAACATGTTCAGTATCTAATTGTTTAAAATTCATTATGCTACTCCTCAAAGATATAATTTTAGCAGGGGGATAATATCTACCAATAAAAGCATCCTTGCATTTAGTCCATGAATCAATACTATTCTTAGGCAGAGATAGCAACCAATCTTTAGCTCTTCCTCTTAATGAGAAAGGGAACAATTTTAGTTTAATAATATCACCATCTACATCTTTATATTTTTGCATTTCACATAATTCAACAAAATTATTAAGATGGGCAGCAGCATCATCAGAACTAACACCAGAAAATTGCTCTCGCATAACAAGATTCAAAGAAAGCAGTGTTTAATTTCAAAGAATTCTGCTGTAGTAGCAGGTGGAGCAATAGGTGTGCATAAGAAATCATTATTATTTGTGGTTGTGAAGTCACACAACTTAGTATTTTCAGCGTTGGCCATTTTAGCAACAGTAAATAAAGCAAACTAGATAAAGTAAATGCAAGTAAACTATTTTTTTGTGTTTTTGATATAGCAAACAAGATAGCAAATAAAGTAAAACTAGCAACTAATTTTTTTGTATTTTGATTTAGTGCAGCAAACAAAGTAGTAAATAAAACTAAGCAAGACAAAAACAAAGTAAAGAGATTGAGAAGTGGAGACTCCCCTTGCAGCGTGTCTTGATCTCCCCGGCAACGGCGCCAGAAATTTAGCTTGATGGCGTGTATTTCACACGTTCGTTGGGCAACCCCAAGAGGAAGGTATGATGCGCACAGCAGCAAGTTTTCCCTCAGAAAGAAACCAAGGTTTATCGAACCAGGAGGAGCCAAGAAGCACGTTGAAGGTTGATGGCGGCGGGATGTAGTGCGGCGCAACACCAGGGATTCCGGCGCCAACGTGGAACCTGCACAACACAACCAAAGTACTTTGCCCCAACGAAACAGTGAGGTTGTCAATCTCACCGGCTTGCTGTAACAAAGAGTTAACCGTATTGTGTGGAAGATGATTGTTTGCAGAAAACAGTAGAACAAGTATTGCAGTAGATTGTATTTCAGTAAAGAGAATTGGACCGGGGTCCACAGTTCACTAGAGGTGTCTCTCCCATAAGACGAACAGCATGTTGGGTGAACAAATTACAGTTGGGCAATTGACAAATAAAGAGAGCATGACCATGCACATACATATCATGATGAGTATAGTGAGATTTAATTGGGCATTACAACAAAGTACATAGACCGTCATCCAACTGCATCTATGCCTAAAAAGTCCACCTTCAAAGTTATCATCCGAACCCCTCCGGTATTAAGTTGCTAACAACAGACAATCGCATTAAGTATGGTGCGTAATGTAACTAGTGACTACATCCTTGAACATAGCAGTAATGTTTTATCCCTAGTGGCAACAGCACAACACAACCTTAGAACTTTCTGCCACTGTCCCTGTGTCAATGCGTGCATGAACCCACTATCGAGCATAAGTACTCCCTCTTGGAGTTACAAGCATCTACTTGGCCAGAGCATCTACTAGTAACGGAGAGCATGCAAGATCATAAACAACACATAGCATAACTTTGATAATCAACATAACAAGTATTCTCTATTCATCGGATCCCAACAAACGCAACATATAGAATTACAGATAGATGATCTTGATCATGTTAGGCAGCTCACAAGATCCGACAATGATAGCACAATGGGGAGAAGACAACCATCTAGCTACTGCTATGGACCCATAGTCCAGGGGTAGACTACTCACACATCACACCGGAGGCGACCATGGCGGCGTAGAGTCCTCCGGGAGATGATTCCCCTCTCCGGCAGGGTGCCGGAGGCGATCTCCTGGATCCCCCGAGATGGGATCGGCGGCGGCGGCGTCTCTGGAAGGTTTTCCGTATCGTGGTTCTCGGTACTGGGGGTTTCGTCACGGAGACTTTTTATAGGCGGAAGGGCAGGTCAAGAGGCGCCACGGGGGCCCCCCACCACCGGCCGGCGCCCCCACCGGGGGGGGGCCGCGCCGCCCTATGGTGTGGCCCCTCCGTGGCCCCTCTTCGTCTCTCCTTCGGACTTCTGGAAGCTTCGTGAGAAAATAGGCCCCTGGGCTTTGATTTCGTCCAATTCCGAGAATATTTCCTTACTAGGATTTCTGAAACCAAAAACAGCAGAAAACAGCAACTGGCACTTCGGCATCTTGTTAATAGGTTAGTTCCAGAAAATGCACGAATATGACATAAAGTGTGCATAAAACATGTAGATAACATCAATAATGTGGCATGGAACATAAGAAATTATCGATACGTCGGAGACGTATCAGTTCCCTGAGGCTTTGATGAAATCATTGATAGTATAAGGATTCTTCATGCTTCGTTGAATTCCAGCGCTCTCGATGGGAGTAAAGCAATAGTCGAAGATCTTTCAGAGCCCCCGAGTAATTTCAGCGCCCCCGATGGTGCATCAGATCAATATTATATAAGGTGATATCCATTGAAGATTACATACGATGAATCCACTGATCCATGAGTGCAGCGAGTGAATATTGTTGGAGATATGCCCAAGAGGCAATAATAAAAGTGGTTATTATATATCTTTATGTTCATGATAAATGTTTATATACCATGCTATAATTGTATTAACCGAAACATTGATACATGTGTGTTATGTAAACAAACAATGAGTCCCTAGTAAGCCTCTTAACTAGCTTGTTGATTAATAGATGATTAGTTTCATAATCATGAACATTGGATGTTATTAATAACAAGGTTATATCATTATATGAATGATGTAATGGACACACCCAATTAAGCGTAGCATAAGATCACGTCATTAAGTTATTTGCTATAAGCTTTTCGATACATAGTTACCTAGTCCTTTTGACCATGAGATCATGTAAATCACTTATACCGGAAAGGTACTTTGATTACATCAAACGCCACTGCGTAAATGGGTGGTTATAAAGGTGAGATTAAGTATCCAGAAAGTATGAGTTGAGGCATATGGATCAACAGTGGGATTTGTCCATCCCGATGACGGATAGATATACTCTGGGCCCTCTCGGTGGAATGTCGTCTAAATAGCTGCTTGCGCACAGTTGACGTGGGCGTAGTAGCTTCCTTGTGACGGTAAAGCACTCGTCTGTTGGGAACCCCAAGAGGAAGGTGTGATGCGTACAGCAGCAAGTTTTCCCTCAGTAAGAAACCAAGGTTTATCGAACCAGTAGGAGCCAAGAAGCACATTGAAGGTTGATGGCGGCGAGATGTAGTGCGGCGCAACACCAGGGATTCCGGCGCCAACGTGAAACCTGCACAACACAACCAAAGTACTTTGCCCCAACGAAACAGTGAGGTTGTCAATCTCACCGGCTTGCTGTAACAAAGGATTAGATGTATAGTGTGGATGATGATTGTTTGCAGAAAACAGTAGAACAAGTATTGCAGTAGATTGTATTCGATTAAAAGAATGGACCGGGGTCCACAGTTCATGTAATAACCCAGAACATAGGAACAACGAAGGGTAGATTTAGAAATGGGATGTGCATTTCATGGCAAAATGGGGGAAATTTTCGCGCCTTATTGCAACTAAACCTAAGAGGGATCGAGGTTCTCTCTCATTTTGCACTTAGGGTTAGGCAATGTGAGTTAGGGAAATTTCGACATGATCTCCTTTGTACCTTGTTACTTTGGGGAATGATTGCATTTGATAAGTGCTAAACAATTAATTATAAACCTCACACAATATAAACAATGAATTTAAAATTCAAACACAAGATATAAAATTCAAATCACTTTGAATTTCAAAGTGAATATTAAATACAATATTTAATCAAGAATATAAATATTACAACATACCAAAAGCTCATAAACCAAAACTTGAGCTTTATTGATATACAACACAAATTACAAAGTCTTTACAATATTATTGATACAAGAATTGGGACATAATGATCAGAAATAAAAGAAAAGGAAAATTACAAGTTTATTCTAAACTAAACCTAAACTAAGTGGCTTGAGGATGATCTTCTGGCCATAATTCAAACCTGCAAAACAAAGAACAGATACTAGACAGAATATCAGTGTTAGCAAAGTTCAGTATGGACAGTTAGCAAAAATCACAGGAAAATTCAGTTTGGACAGTGCACACTGTCACAGCACACTTGTGCTTGTCCAAATTTCTGGACAGCACAAGATAGGCATAGGCAGACCAAAACTGAGCAAGCCACAGGGGCTCAAGTTTCAGCATATGAAGGCTGTTGCTAGCCAAGCAACGGCAAGGCAATGCAAGGGGTGAGTCATAAAGTAACCAGGCTTGTGTGTCATGGCCAGGGAAGAAGTAGAGACCATATAAATAGCACACAAACCCTAGAACCATGACAGTCGACCAGATATGCAAAGCACCAGGTAAGGGTGAAGCAAGCACCAGTTCATCCAGTTCATACTCAAGAACAAAAACCAACACACAACCACTTAGCCCCAGGAATCATGGTGACCTGAGAAGCTCAACCAGAAACTGGAGGTGAAGGGCTGTGCACAGAAACCCCAAGTCTGCATCAACCAAATATTTCACACTAGGAGCTGGAACAAGGTATACCAAGTTCCTGGACAGATCCAATGGATCTGATCCATCACATATGCATGATATAATCATGGGAGTGAGCAGATGCTCATATGGGTAGATCATCACTTGGTTTTCACCAAGGATTACTGCCAGTCTAAAAGCCACTAAAAATAGAAAGCATCTAGGTACAGATCTTGTACACAGAAACTAGCACACATGCACAGATGCACACCATAGCCAGATCACATGCACAGATAGCACCTGTAGATGAATTGCAAGGATTAGCAGCTACTAAAGACTACACAGTAAATCCTAAGCTATAAACCATCAGTAAACCCTAGATTTTCATCAGGCAAACATATTGGCATTCATATCAAGTATGATTCCCAAATATGCAAGCAAAGGTTGAGTAGCCACAAGATCCAATTAGATAGGTGAGTAACCAATCAGTAGCAAGGCCACTGAGGTCACATCACACTTAGCACCAATAAAAAGAAAGCCAAATATAGCACATCATTTTCCAGGAATGGGCTCAGATTCAATTGCTTGCTAGATAATCATGAACAGCCAAATCATTTGCAAGCAAGTCATTTTAAATCATTACTGCATAAGCAGTTCATCATAATTTAATTAATTCAAGCATGAATTTATCACAGATCCATGCTTAATATTGACAGCAACATAATATAAGGCAACACAGTTTAATCCATAGCCACTAGAGCAAGTCTAGGTAGCTAAGATGAGCAACAGCACAAGTAAGCAACATCACAGTGATGCTTGAGCATCAGCATCACAAGGAAATTGAATCACTTAGCCACAGTATTAACCAGTAAGCCATCACTGACATTGAATTGATCAAATGGATCAATTAAATCAAGCCAAGCTACACAGGGAAGTTAGCCAACAAGCAAGGAATGATCCAATGGATCATTAGCTTGCTTAGGAAGCACTGAAGCATATCACAGGCACCACTGGCACACACACAAGTGTCACTGATGCATCACAAGTACACATAGACAAGCAAGCATGGTATTCCAGTAAGCATAAGCAAGCCATAATCAAGTATAGCATGGCATAGCAGGCTTTTGAGCAAGCACAGTAGAGCATGGCAAGTACAGAGCATGCTAGGAGCAGCAGAGAAGCAAGCACAGCATAAATAACAAGCAAAGCAACATGGGTCAGTACCAGTAACTGGTAATATGGCCATGAGTGTAACATCCCAAGAATTTCAAAATAAAACAAATGAATTTCACTAGTTCCAAATTTTGGAACCAACAAAAACTTTTATCAAATTAAGTTTGATGCTTGGTGATCTTGCTTAATTCTTGTGCTATTGCCATGATTGCTTGTTATTAGTATTTAAAGTGATCTTAAACCCTAAACCTCACCCCTCTTTTCACCATACTAGTTAAAATGAAATAAAAGGAAATTAAATAAGAAAAAGGTATATGTGCCTATGGCTATTTTTATAAATCTTTACCCTATGCTTTTCTACTTTGTTTAGAGGTTTGGAAAACCTTCATACACCTTACCTAGTACCTATCAAACCAATTCCAAGTGGTTTCCAAAGAAATTAAAAAGAAACTAAAAATGCCATAGAGGCATATGAGAGTAAAATAGCAAATTTGGGAAACTAAAAATTTTGACCCTAGGACTTGTTGTGAATGGTTGGATCATTTCCATATACCATTTCAACACTCAACAACACCAATTGGGTCAAGCCAAGTCAAATTTAAAATCAAATGCAACCTATGCATAGAGGCATATGTGGCACATAGCCATAATACCCAATTCTTGCCCTATGACTTTAAACCTTTACCAAATGATGGGAAACCATCTCTCAACCTATTATAACACTTAATTGACCCTAACCCATGTCCAAGTAAAGCAAGATCAACAACTTACAAGAATAGTGAAAAGTGACACATCACCTCTTATGTGTTATGGCCATTTTTGCAAATCTTTGAACAAGACCATTTGAATTGGTTTCAATGGTTGGAAAATGTTTCTAAACTAATAAGAACCACATTAGAGTCAACAAAAGTCAACTCAATTGGAGGGAAATCAATTAGGGAGAAAATCCCCATTTCCCTCACATACACTAAGGGCAATTTTGCAAATCTTCATATGAGGCCACCATTGCTTGCCCTATGGATTCTAAAACTCTTAGATAACAAAAACAAACACAAATGCATAAAAGAAACCAGATTCAAATCAAGGGAAAATTCAAATTTTACACACATATGATAATGGTCATATGACCCATTTATAAAATCTTCACTACTTTACCCCCCTGCATTTGAATCTTCCTAAACTAAACTTGGTCAACTATGACCATGTCATCCAAGACCAAGTCAAGGTCAACAACTTTCATGTTGACCATCTCTGCTGAAGTTGACCAGGTTGACCAGAATAAGATTGCCAAGTGGAGACTTTGAATTAAAGAGAAGATGACCCACATTTTGAAATCTCACAAAACTTCACCAAATTGAACCCCACCACCACCAAACTAACCTTAAATTAATATGTTTGAGATGTACCAAAAAGATTTCCAAAATTCCTCAAAATTGTTCTTGCGGCCATTTCTCCGAACACCTTGCGGGCAGCTTCTGGTTTGGACAACACCTGCTATTACCCGATGGTTTCTTGCCTAAACCACTTTCTAAACTTGATCATTGCTGCTCCTGTACCTCCCCTGCATCAAGCCATGTACTGGTTTGGTCGATTAAAGCTTTGGCATGATCACCTTTACACCATGCCGGCCATGAGAACCTCACCATGCCACTCATGGTTATCTTTCCTCTCTGGCCCCTTGTACCATGTCAACTAGGTAGCCTGCTCCTCAATGAACCTGCTGATACGAGCCCTAAGCCAGGAGACACATGCTACGGTCCAGAACGCGCACGCCCAGTACCATGCCGTGGCATGCCAGGCACGCGGTGAGCGCGCCCTGGCACGACCCTGGGCGCCGCAGTACATCCACTCGCCAGCACGCTCTCGTCCTTCTCTCCCTCTCCCACTTGGCACGAATGATCATCACGACTACAGCTACCCCCTGGACATGCTCGCTAGCTCGCCCACGCCTTGTCGCCATCGCCATGATCGGAATCCTGCCGCCCGGTACCGTCCTCGTCGCAGAAGCTCCCGAGCCATTCCATCACGCCCTGGATGCGCCAGCTACACCCAGAGCATCGCCTAGACGTCGCCTACAAGATGCGCACCTCGCCTTGCCCTCTCGCAGCCCGTAGCGCCATTGTCGTCGTCGACCCCTTCGCCGCATCCACGGCCCTCTCACTTCGCTATAAATAGAGGAGATCCGAGCCTCGATTCTTCACAACATCTGCTTCTCTCTCATCCTTGCCCCTTCTCCACCCACTAATTTGACTCTACCTCACCGGAGAAGCCCCAATCGCAAGCTCGTTCCCGCCGGAGCCCCGCAGATCATCTGCTTCGCCTGGAGCCACCCCGAGCCTCGCCGCGGTACCAGGGGCCTCTACACCCTCGACAACGTCGCCTCGCCCCTCTCCCTCGACCGCCGGCGGCCCAGGACGCTCCCCGACCCCCAACCTCCGTCGCCAGCACGCCCTCCTCTCGCCGGAGAAGAAGACGAACCCCAACCGTGCGATCGGGTTCTAATCCAACGGCGCAGCTTACCCCATACCGCTTCGGTGAGTTTAAGCCACTGACGGGTGGCCCCTCACATGTCAGCTGGCCCGCGGCTGCGAAACGCTGCTGGGCTGGGTTTCCTCTTTTCAAACCAAATCGGCCCAGTTACTTTCCCGCGCGGCCCAGTTCATTCAATTTCGATTTAATCTATTTACCAAAATCCAATACTGCTGCCCACTTCAAATTTGAATAGTTCAAATTCTACAAACTCAAATTTAGCAAATCTAAATGTTCTGGAAAACTTATGATTTGCCCTAACTAACCCCACTGGATTCAACCCCATAGGTTGTGTAGTTTTTGAATAGCAAAAATAACAAAACAGATACTTTTCTGATTTCAAATAAATCTTAAAAATCAACCCTTATGAATTTTGAAGTGAATCCAATTGCAATAATTCACATTTAGCAAACCCTAATTTACTATGTAAAAATATGATAGGTGTTCTGTACATGATCATGGGCTAGAATCAAAATATTGGCTATGTAGTCAATACTAGCCCATTCAAACTATTTCCAATTTTAGGAATTTAAACCAATGAGGTGTAGCACCTCATTTAAATCATCCTCACAAGTGATATGAAGTAATGTGTTGACCTTTAAATGCTTAGGCTCATACTTGCTCACTTGTAGAATTTAAACCAGCATAGTATTTAAATTGCACTAGTTATTTAAAACACATGAGATGATGAATCTCATTTAAATCTCTTTTCTCAAATACTAAGTGTGAAGTGTTGACCTTGGTCAACATGGGATCATCCTTGGTTATTTGAGAATATTAAATCACCTCAATAATAGTTTTTACTAAATTAGTTACAACTATGTGTTAAATCATATGAGAGGTATTCCTCTCATTTAAATCTTGTTCTCAAGTAATTCAACATGAGATAGTGACCATGGTCTATATACTCTCATATTGAGTTATTTGGTGGCATTAAATCACTATCATGTTAGTATTAAATTGCATGAGGTATGGAACCTCATTTAAATCATTTTTCTCAAATGATAAGTATGAAGAGGTTGACTTTGGTCAACCTAGGTCATATATATTATTCATAAGAGAAATTAAATCTTAAGAAGAATTCAATGAGGGGAAATTAGTTCTCCAAACCAAAGATAAACCCTACTTCCAATTTTCAATGAGAGGAAATTATTTTCCTAATGTTAAATAAAGAAACCCTAGTATAATTTGGGAATAAATGTAAGTAGTGATGCTAGATCAATGGTGTGAGCCATTAAGGCTAAATAAGACTACTTAAGTGTTGTTTGGTGATTGTATCCTCGTATTCGTTTATAGACGCTAGTACCGGAGACTATCAAGAGGAAGAGGTCTTCTACCAAGAGGAAGAGCAAGAAAACTTTGATCACATCACCAATCAAGGCAAGCTAACACTCTTGCAAGGTTCCCTTGTGCAAAGCTATACAAGAGCAAGGCACCATTACATTTTACTTTATGAACCTATCCCAAGTTTTTACTTTACAAGCTTTACTTGATTTTATTTATCAAAGTTATCTTTTTGATTTATGATTCACTTGGTTGAATTATAGAGTAGTACAAGAGAATCACACTTAGCCTAGCAAGCTCCAAGATACTTAGCACCCCTCATAACTAGTGGCTAGTGCTCAATATTAAAAGTGACTACTCTAGTTGGGAACTTGTGATTTGAAATGACTTTGAAAACCTTGGAATGATGAGTCATTCTATTGAGAGATTTTGAAGGTGAATGTGACTGGTGAATGACTTGGTGAATTTTACAAAAACACTGATGGTTGGGTTCGGATGCGATACCATTCCAATTTTACAAGTACCCCCACAATACCTGAATCTGGGTAAGGCTTAGCTGGAAACTTATGTATTTTAGTATGGGTTCCCTCTGAACAAGCGTCATAGGGGTTATGCCGAGGGCTGCCTCCGTACTGGTGAAGTGATGTGAAATGACGTGAAATGAGGTGAATGTCCGGCCCAAGCCCTGTGCAGTTCCCGGGTTGACTGCGGTTTTCACCGGGAGGCCAAGCTCATGGGGAGAGGTGCCTATACTAGAGTATGTAATTGAAAGGTTAGGATTGGTAGTTCGCGTACTGCGTACGATAAATCAGGGCCAGTTACCCCTGACGAACTATTGCAATTGTTGTGGCACAAGTGTACAACCTCTGCAGAGTTAAACCTATTCGAATAGCCGCGTCATGATTATGGACAAGCTTGGAAAGGCCATACTGTTCCGTCATCAGAACTTTTCTAAAAATATGAATGGTGACTTGTGATTTGAATTGAAAGGTGACTTTGACTTTGAATCACAACTGAGTTGTGGGAATGACACTAATGTTCCCACTTGAGTTAGTTGAGCAAATGAAGAGTTTTTGATTATTAAAAGTGTTTTATGAAATAAAACTGGCTTTATGCAAATGAAACTAGAGCTTAGAACCCCCTTACTATAGTTGATAGTATTTTACCTTAGTATTAGTTTGCGAGTACTTTGAAGTACTCACGGCTGTGTCCCTGGCTATTCAAATGGCCAGACTATGAAGAGGAGTACCAGAACCCGGAAGAAGGACAGCAGGACGTCTACGACAACTAGGATCACTCCTGACGTCAACAGTTGCCTGTGGAATAGATGGACTACTACTACGCTACTTTCGCTTCCGCTATGTGTTATGTAATGAATAAATAGAACTTCTATTATTGTAATGAGGCTGGATCATGTGATCCTTTATTTGTAAGACGATTATGTGTTGTAATAAATGATGTGTTGTGATATCAATCTATTATGTCTCGCAAAAACAATATTCCTGGGATTGCGAGGAATGGCATAATAGGCATCTGGACTTAAAAATCCGGGTGTTGACAAGTTGGTATCAGAGCCATTGTTTGACCTTAGGAGACCCTAGTTAGAATGGACGTCTGCAAAACTTAGTTTCAAAAACCAAAGAAGTGAATATTTGTGAAAAACTTATTCTCACTCTTATCATTGAGATCTTTTTCAAATAAGAAAGTTATGCTCTATTCTTCTTATACTACTACATAAAATTTTGACACACTTCTCTAACTTACTCATCATAATTCTTCACAGATGGATTACAAATGGGAGTTTTATCAGCTTGGTCACGGAGGCGACCTAAAGTTCGAAAAGGATTTGAAGCAACTGGTTGAATATCTAGGACACCCGTATCCCGAGTTCTTCGGAATACCCCTCAAGGCTCAGTTAGGAGAACCACCTCGGTGGGATGTTTCTACTGATCTAAGAAGAAGGCATGATGCCCCGGTATGGGAAACCATTTGGTTTTCTGTAACAGGAAACACTTGGAAGGAAGGACTAGACAAAGCTATGCAAGAAGCAATGTTCCGTCTGTGTGGACAAAATGAGGACAAGATCAAGAACACTCGTTTCATCTACTACCCAAGACATGACTCCATGGGAAGACCGATGACCATGCCCCCACCACAACCAAAGATGAACCCCTATGAAGCACCTCAGGACTTCAGGCAGTACAAAACTCGCAGGGATTTGGACAACGCCCTTGCCTCTCGCCAAGCACCTCACCCGTGAAGAAGAAGAATCCACCCGGAAGAGTAGTATCACCCCAGCACTTAAGTAGGTGTGAGTTGTATCAGGATCCCCCTTGTATCATAGAGCGATGAATGGTTCTTCAAACCAACGGTGTGTTAGATTTGTACGAATGAAGCCTGGTGTACACATGGGTACGTGAGCACGCGGTAATTAGCTAACACGTGTCTAACGGCCGTTGTCTATCTGTTATCTATGGTGGAAACACTGCAGCGTGTGGTACTTAAAAAAATATCTGGCTTATGGCTCCTTTATGGCTTTATCCCATCTCCCATCAGATGAGGGGTGTTCTTTTTATCCCCAAAGTCAGGTGCTCACACACGGTCCACCTGACGCGGTGACTCCCTCTTCCCCAATCCCAGCCGGACCACCTCCCTTGCTCAGCACCACAGTCCACAGCAGTGGCCCAACTACAACACGCCGCCGCCCCGTCCGCCCTACCTCACCCTAGGCACCAATCCTCCTCCCAGCGGCAGGTGCGCCGCCTCTGCCCTCTCCCGCTGACCCGGGGTGAATAGATGCAAGGAGATGGTGGGGAAACCGGCGGCGGCGGTTGGTACCACAGCCGGACAACGGCTTCTCCCGTCGGCGGCCAGCCTCCTGCACCTCTGGTGGGGAAACCATCTCCGGCGTGGGCAACACCGACGCGTAAGGAGGTGTTTCGCGCCCCTTGCTTCGCCTGGGCAGCTCGAGCCTGACCGTTGGAGGATCTGGTTCGCCTCTTCCGGCGAACCCAAACACGAACCCAGCACCACCGTAGCAGATGTACCTGAGGGGACGGCACGAGTACTGTGAGCAGCACCCGCGCCAGGTCAACCCCAGGAGCACAACCATCGTCGGCGAGGACGAGCGCTCGCCGGAGTTCGTCGAGGAGATTCTTTCCGAGATCCAGAACGGAGGCGATTCGTCAGGAGAGGAAGAGAAGGGGAAAACCACGCGGACAGATCGATAGATCTGCACCCGGTGGTTCTGGTTCGGTAGGTGGCTACGGCGGGGGAGCACGGAGCTGGCCGGAGCGAGGCGGCGGCCATGGCGGCGACGCCATCGCCACGGCGTCGCAGAGAGGCTAGGGTTAGAGACGAAAAGTGAGAGAGGGTCGAGTGAGTGAGAGAGGTGGGCCGTTCGGCGCCACCGAACCCAAAAGGGATTAGCCTTATTGGGCTGTCCCTGGGTTTAGGTAAATGGGCTGGGCCCAATATGGGTCCAGGGGGTATTTTGGTCTTTTACCATTTAATAAAAGGCCAGAACTTTACCAAATTTTAATAATTCAAATACAACTCTAAAAATCCATTAAAAATTGGATTAATGAATGAAAAATAAATCTTAACAAGAATAAAATATGAAATGGAATTTATGAAACAAATTCAAAATTATGAATTTTAAGAATTCAAATAATAACTTGGAATTTTAAACTATTATTTCCTTGTAATTAAAATTCAAGGAAAAATCTCAAATAAGTTCAAATACTTATTTTCAAATATTTCAAAATGAAATTCTACTAGTCCAAGTCATTTCTATTGGAAAAGGGTATTTTTCCAAGAAAAATATTATATTCCTTTTTATTCCAAAAACTATAGAGGTAACTCTATGATTTCAAATTATTTTTGGAATGATTAAGGGAATCACCAAGTAAAAATAGTTTTACTTTGAATTGTTGTACTCTGTGTGAATTAAAAAGGTTTATACTTTTAAATTAATTGTAAATTACTGTCAAAGACATAAATCTTAAACGCAACCCTAAATCGATATAACTCAGCGGGGTAAAGGGATCCAACATAAAATAATACATCCATGACTGCATTATTTGGATTTTATAACATTGTCCTTACCGGACAATGATGCTTCTTACAGAACCCGAGGTCCAGGTTCCATCAACTGCATTGAACTGCACTATCTCGCAGTCCACAGGCAAGTTCACCCTTGCTCATGTCAACTTGAGTATTTTCTACTACTTTAATGCAAAGCTATATACTTATCATTCCTGCATCGCAAATGAAATGTTATTTTCCAACTATGAATATGACTATGTGGCTGGCAATGGAACCATGGTATGTGTTGATATGGTGGAGGTTCCATTGCAATGGGTTATATCACCCTAGGATTTATTACCAATGCCGTCCAGTGATTCTAGCGTCGTACAAACCGCGTTGACCATGAGATCTATAATGGCTCTGGGGAAGCCAGCCGTATCTTTTCCCTTCTGCACGCCAACGGATTGGTAGAGCTGGCGGGGTGTTGGAGGCACTGCCGTAGGTTGGGATGGCCTTTTAAATCCCATCCATTAGTGATGATGGCTCTACGATCTATGAAGGATTGTCCGGAGTACAGCGTGAGTAAAGCCGTATTATCGGGGGGAAGTCTACTGGGGGTGTACGGTTGGACAAAAGGGTGGGTTTGCAGTTGCGGAGAAGGCGGTGTGGGCTTGGATCTTTATACCTGGCCTCACACCAAAGGAAGTGTGAACGGGGGCAAGTCCCTGTGGATGGCAAAAAGGGTGAGATCTCTTGTGGGAAAAGTAACGCACCTCTGCAGAGTGTATCAAATTGTGGCTGTCACTCCTTGTTCCGGGAAGGGAACTGCGAACGCGGCAGGAAAGGAACTCCACGAAGTTCTAGTCAACCTGTGAAGACTGACGGGCATAGTTTTCATAATAAAAGCAACCTTTTGAAGAAATGATTTCAAAACATGCATTGACCTGCGATTTCCTGATCAATGGTCGTAGCTAGTGCATCAAACACTTTTTTTATTCTTTTAGAACTTGCTGAGTACCCCTGTACTTACTTTCTTTCGACACCCTTGCTAGACTGTGATCCGGAAGTGGAGGCCATCAATGATGGAGCACCAAAAGGAAGTTACGAGCTAGTCTACGAAGAACCTGATCTTACCGGCGGAGTGGAAGGCGTAGACTATGGGATAGTCTACGGACCAGATGACACGGAGGTGGAGGAGTAGTGACATACCCTAGCATCATAGAGCCGAGCAACGTAGAACTTACCTAAATAAGTTGTTGAGCTCTTATATATATTTGTTATGAGTTGTAATCGTACTTAAGCAGAATCTTAGGGTGTTCTCATAGGACCTGTGAGAATACCAACTTGTTAAGACAATGTTTGTAATAAAGTGTGGAGTGTTATGACCTGCAATGTTTCTGTTGTACCACTCTGAGGGATATGGCAATTTGTGAAGAAGTCCCTTCACAAAGATCATATCAACGACTTGTATACTACAACATGCAGTGGTATGCTGGGTCACCGCAGCTGGTATCAGGGCAAATGTTGCGACCTTAGGTTGGAAAAACCTAGTATAGGGAAGAAACCTGTAGGAGTCTAGTAGAAATAGTAAAGGATTCTCTAGAAATATGGTGATTATTCACTTGAGAATAGCAAAACCATATATTTTTGTGCGATAATTCTTTACTATAGCTATTATGATGCATTATCACTACTAATATTCTGCTTTTGTATACAGCCATAATGGCGAACACTTTTCCTAAGAGGACCTTGAGGAAGGTTGAGGGATGGCTTGGTGATTATGATGGACCAATCACAGCTCTCCTGTGTGGGATGCTGAAGGAACTTCATTGTGACCCACTGATACCTGTTATCAAGTATACCTACTATGATGGGGAAATCCTAGCCAAGTGCAGAGTATCGGTCCAATTACCGACAAAACTGCTGATGAGTCGTGTAATGCCATTCGGAGAAGCCAAAACCATCACCACAGCCTACCATATGGGCCTATTCAAGGCAATCCTTGAGATAAGGCAGCACAAGTCAGTAGAACTGCTATGTTCAGAGTTTTCTCATATACCTCATGCCGAGGAAGATGAGGATCCCACTTTGAATCATCTTGTGTTAGCACACAAAAGTCCTGAAGCTGCAGCACAGCACATGGATAGCTGTAAGTCTTTATTGACCACGATGTACCTTTTACACATGAAAATGAGGGGTGAGATTGACCACATGCTAGCTGAGTTCACGGATCCTGATAAAGTCCAAACTCGGATGCGTGATCTGAGGGCACAACCACAACATACTACACCTTTCTTTAGCCTAGACAGCTATGTAGATTTGAGTGACCAGTTGTCCCATAAAGATGTAGAATAACGTTGCATAGAAAACAAAAAATTTCCTACCGCGAACACGCAATCCAAGCCAAGATGCAATCTAGAAGATGGTAGCAACGAGGGGGTATCGAGTCTCACCCTTGAAGAGATTCCAAAGCATACAAGAGGAGGCTCTTGTTGCTGCGGTAGACGTTCACTTGCCGCTTGCAAAAGCGCGTAGAAGATCTTGATCACGATCGGTTCCGGCGCCACGAACGGGCAGCACCTCCGTACTCGGTCACACGTTCGGTTGTTGATGAAGACGACGTCCACCTCCCGTTCCAGCGGGCAGCGGAAGTAGTAGCTCCTCTTGAATCCGACAGCACGACGGCGTGGTGTCGGTGGCGGTGGAGAACTCCGGCGGAGCTTCGCTAAAGCTACGCGGGAGATATGGAGGAGAGGGGGCGGCTAGGGTTTGGGAGGGGGTGGCCGGCCTCAAGGGGGTGCGGCCAACTTGTGGCTTTGGTGTGGCCGGCCCCCTCCCCTATGCCCCTCATTATATAGGTGGAACCCCAAGTGTTGGTATCCAAGTCTTCGAATAAGACCCGAACCAAAAACCTTCCATATGGAGGGGAAACCTAGCCAAGCTAGGACTCCCACTAGAGGTGGGAGTTCCACCTCCCATATGGGGGGGTGGCCGGCCCCCTAAGGAGGAGTCTACTTGGGACTCCTCCCCCACTGGGGTTGGCCGGCCATGAAGGTGGAGTCCCATGTGGACTCCACCTTCCTTGGTGGTTTCTTCCGGACTTTTCTAGAACCTTCTAGAACCTTCCATAGAACCTTCCGCGACATTTTAATTCACATAAAATGACATCCTATATATGAATCTTATTCTCCGGACCATTCCGGAACTCCTCGTGATGTCCGGGATCTTATCCGGGACTCCGAACAAATATTCGAACTCCATTCCATATTCAAGTTCTACCATTTCAACATCCAACTTTAAGTGTGTCACCCTACGGTTCGTGAACTATGCGGACATGGTTGAGTACTCACTCCGACCAATAACCAATAGCGGGATCTGGAGATCCATAATGGCTCCCACATATTCAACGATGACTTTTAGTGATCGAATGAACCATTCACATACAATACCAATTCCCTTTGTCACGCGATATTTTACTTGTCCGAGGTTTGATCTTCGGTATCACTCTATACCTTGTTCAACCTCGTCTCCTGACAAGTACTCTTTACTCGTACCGTGGTATGTGGTCTCTTATGAACTCATTCATATGCTTGCAAGACATTAGACGACATTCCACCGAGAGGGCCCAGAGTATATCTATCCGTCATCGGGATGGACAAATCCCACTGTTGATCCATATGCCTCAACTCATACTTTCCGGATACTTAATCCCACCTTTATAGCCACCCATTTACGCAGTGGTGTTTGGTGTAATCAAAGTACCTTTCCGATATAAGTGATTTACATGATCTCATGGTCATAAGGACTAGGTAACTATGTATCGAAAGCTTATAGCAAATAACTTAATGACGAGATCTTATGCTACGCTTAATTGGGTGTGTCCATTACATCATTCATATAATGATATAACCTTGTTATTAATAACATACAATGTTCATGATTATGAAACTAATCATCCATTAATCAACAAGCTAGTTTAAGAGGCATACTAGGGACTTCTTGTTGTCTACATATCACACATGTACTAATGTTTCGGTTAATACAATTATAGCATGATATATAAACATTTATCATAAACATAAAGATATAAATAATAACTATTTTATTATTGCCTCTAGGGCATATCTCCTTCAAAAGATCCACTCACACCCAACTTTGTCCCACACTATCCACATGTGTCAGCATCATATGAGTCTGGATATGGGGGAGATGATTCCAGGAACCTAGACTGTTCGGAGTCACCAATCGAGAATTCGACAGGTTGGCGCTTCGGGGAACCATTTGGAGATGAAGGACAACCCATCACTTGTGATTCCAAGGATGAAGGAGGCGTGGTTAACCAGAATGTTAACCAAAGCTTTGGGTAGGAAGAGAAAGACACCAACTCCATTTCTTTAGATCAGGAGATGGGATTACCCAAAACATCCCAGTATGTCGTAGGTGAGAGTTCTGGAACCAAGAAAAAGAAGAAGAAGAAGATGAGAGGTAAAGTGAGTAGGAATCCTCCATGGATGGCAGAAGAAGGTGAGTTGTATCCCCCTGGGGATACATATGAGTCTTTATCCAGCTACTTTGGCATGACAGATCTCTGTCTCGGCACCTCGTCCGATTCAGACTACATACCTACTGGAAGGACCTTCATTCCGGACGGTGTTTGGAAGACATACCGCTGTACCGGATGGACCCCAGGGATGTACACAGAGGCGAGTTATGATGACGAGGAGTAGAGCTCCAAGGAAGAATAAAGTAATCTAGGTGGTATTGTAATAGAACGTATTTTAAATTCCCGTTGGCTTGGGCTTTGAGCCAAATAAGTGGTTTATATATACCACATGTAATATATATGTGTGTGTGTGTTATGTAATATACAAAGTATATGCATAATAAATGTTTGTTTTGTATTTGCTTCTTGATTTCATTGTGTGACTAGTTCTGGGCATTGAGTTGAGCTCAGAAAGCATTTGCATGGTGTAATTATGAGTAATCGCTCTTTGTTACAGGACTAGGGGGAAATGGCGTTAGTAGAAACCGAAGAGGCTCGCAGAGAGCGGGAGGCAAGAGAAAAAGAGGAGGCAGATGCAGCAGTTAGAGCAGAGAATGCACCACCACCACCACATCCAATGCTACATCCAGACTTCCAACAGTATATGAGAGCAATGGAGGAAGATAGGAGGCGTTACCAGGAAAGCCAGAGCAAGAACATGCAAGATTTCTTTACCCAAGTCATCAGTGATAGGGGTAATGAAGGCAAGGGAGTAACCCTATCAGACTTCCAAAATGCAAGACCACTACCTTTTACATCAGCTCCAGAACCAATGGACGCTGAAGATTGGCTTATGGATACGGAACGGAAACTGAAGACCGTTGGTTGCAACGATGAGGAGAAGATTAGATACACAACTTATCTGTTGTCAGGACCAGCAGCGTCATGGTGGGAGAACCTTGTAGCAGTACACCCTCCAGATAAGGTATTCACCTGGGAGGAGTTCAAGAAGAAGTTCCGGGATGCTCTTGTTCCGGACAGCGTGGTGGAGCTGAAGAAGAGGGAGTTTGACGAACTACGATAGAATACTGCACCCATCATGCAGTATGTTCGGGATTTCAACAGGTTATCCAGGTATGCACCTGAGGATGTAGATACGGAGGAGAAGAGGAAGAAGCGGTTCATGAAAGGCATGAATCCATACATGAAGATGCAACTGAGTTTGGCACGGACTGCCGAATTCCAGGAACTGATTGACTCAGCAATCACTTTCGAGGATGATTACCGGCAAGTCCAAGAGGACAGGAGGAAGAGGGCTCGTATAGAGCCAAGGAAGTACCCAATTAGTAAACCAACACCTGATCGGAGTTTCAAACCCCGATACCGACCTACTACTGGTAGCCAATACAACCGGGGAGGTCAGAGTCAGAATCCAATCAGCCAAATCATCTGCAACAATTGTGGCCTAAAGGGTCATTTGCAGAAGGATTGTCAGAAACCCAGGATCATTTGTTATGGTTGTGGGAAGGAAGGACACATCAAGCCGGAGTGTCCAAACAAGGCGTCTTGGAGCGGACAGAGCTCTGGAGGACGAGGTGGAAACAACAACAACAACAACAACAACAACCGCAACTACAACAACTACAACAAGAGGGGAAAGCCTTATGGAAAGCTGAATTGCACATCTTTGGAACAAGCGGAAGAGTCGGATCAAACAGTCTTAGGTACGCTAAGCATTCTTACTCATCCTGGCAAAGTATTATTCGATACTGGAGCAACCACATCATTTCTTGCATTGGAGTTTGTGGAAAAATTCGGGCTTAGATGTTCTAAGTTAGAAACCCCTATAACTGTTCTATCCGCGGGGGGGACGATTTTAGTAACCCACGTGAAAGAAGCATAGGTCATAACCATATGTGACTGTGTGTATTTCGCGGACCTATTCATCATACCCATGAAGGACATATCAGTCATCCTAGGGATGGATTGGTTGACAGAGAATGGAGCGGTGATTAACTGTGGAGACAAAACAGTATCACTTCGCAACTCCATCGGAGGTCGAATAGTGTTCCAAGGAGATAAGTACAGTGAGTTGGAGATCGGATTGGAACTCAATAGTCTGAAGGAGGTGAGAATTGAAGATATTCCTGTAGTGAGTGAGTTTCGGGATGTATTTCCTAAGGAACTACCGGGGATGCCACCCGATAGGGAGATTGAATTCACAATCGATCTAATTCCAGGCACTGCACCAATAGCTCAACCACCATATAAGATGGGGCCAAAGGAATTAGTGGAACTGAAAGCTCAGATTGATGAGTTGGAACAGAAGGGATTCATTCAAGAAAGTGTGTCACCATGGGGTACGCCAGTTATTTTCGTGGATAAAAGAGATGGAGGAAAGAGAATGTGTGGAGATTACAGAAATTTGAACAATGTCACTATCAAGAACAAGTATCCTTTACCTAGAATCCAAGACCTTTTTGATCAAGTTCAAGGAGCTGGAGTCTTCTCGAAGATAGATTTAAGGTCAGGATACCATCAAATCAAGATCAAGAAGGAGGATGTACCAAAAACAGCGTTCGTATCAAGGTATGGACACCATGAATACTTGGTTGTACCATTTGGACTAACAAATGCACCAGCAATTTTCATGAATTTGATGAACAAGATATTCATGAAGTACTTGGACAAGTTTGTGATAGTGTTCATAGATGATATTTTAATCTATTCCAAAGATAAAGAAGAACATGCCAAGCATTTGAAGATAGTTCTGCAAATTTTGAGAGAACATCAGCTATATGCAAAGTTCAGCAAGTGCAAATTTTGGTTAGATAGTGTTGAATTTCTTGGACATGTCATAACCAAAGAAGGCATAGCGGTGAATCCAAGCAAGGTTCAGTCCGTATTGGAATGGAAATCACCTAAAAATGCTAAGGAGATACGAGGATTCCTTGGTATGGCAGGCTATTATCGGAGATTCATAGAGGGATTTTCGGAGATTGCAGGACCAATGACCAAGTTACTCAAGAAAAATACTCCATTTGAGTGGACGGATGAGTGTGAAGCCAGCTTCCAAACACTCAAAGATAAGTTAACCACATCACTGGTGTTAGCAGTTCCTGAACCAGGAAAGGATTATACGGTGTATTGTGATGCTTCCAAGAATGGACTTGGATGTGTTCTTATGCAAGATCGGAAAGTAATAGCTTATGGCTCAAGACAGTTGAAACCACATGAGCACAACTACCCAGTACATGATCTAGAGTTAGCGGCAGTTGTGTATGCTTTGAAGAGTTGGAGACAATTTTTATATGGATCCAAGTGTGAGTTATACACCGATCATAAAAGTTTGAAATATTTCTTCACTCAGAAGGAATTAAACACGAGGCAGAAGAGATGGTTAGAGTTGATTAAGGATTATGACCTTACAATCAACTATACACCAGGCAAAGCTAATGTAGTAGCAGATGCCCTAAGTAGGAAGAGTACGGAGAATCAACCTATGGAATGGGAGATTCTAAAGGAACTTCGGAAAGAGCTAGAGGAGGCTCAGATTTTGTTTATTCAAGGTGATGATAAGGGAAGTATAGCAACCATGAGGATTATGGATGAGATGTATTCAGATTTGAAATATGAGATTATCCGGAAGCAAGCGGATGATTTGTTCATACAAGAGGAAATCAAGAGGATTGGAGAAGGAAGACCATCGGAATTCCATCTAGGGGATTTTGATTCATTATACTTCCATAAAAGGATCTGTGTACCAGATGATCCAGAAGTGAAGTCAATCATATTAAAGGAAGCACATGAAACCCCTTATTCAATACATCCGGGAAGTACTAAGATGTATATGGATTTGAAGGAGATGTTCTGGTGGAACAACATGAAAAGAGAAATAGCACAATATGTCTCGGAATGTCATACATGTCAACGAGTGAAGGCAGAACATCATAGTCCTGCGGGATTACTCAAACCACTAGAGATACCGGAGTGGAAATGGGATGAAATCGGAATGGATTTTGTTACTGGTCTACCAATGACTAGTAAGAGGAAGGATATGATATGGGTAATAGTGGACAGGCTTACCAAGAGTGCTCATTTCATAGCCGTAAATACAAAGGATACTGCAGAAAAGCTTGTGGATATATATGTGAAGGAGATTGTGAGTAAGCATGGAGTACCCAAGAAGATAGTCTCAGATAGAGGTTCAATTTTCACATCAGCATTTTGGAAACAACTCCAAGAAGCTTTGGGATCCAAGTTGGATTTCAGTACCGCTTATCATCCACAAACCGGAAGGCAAACCGAAAGAACCAATCAGATACTTGAGGACATGCTTAGAGCTTGTGCTCTGAACTTTGGAGGCTCATGGGAGGACCATTTACCTTTAGCGGAGTTCTCATATAACAATAGTTATCAGAGTAGCATCCAGATGGCACCGTACGAAGCATTGTACGGAAGAAAGTGTCGATCACCAATTTGTTGGTTTGAAACCGGAGAAAACAAGGAGTTTACACCGGACTACATCAAGGAGAGACAAGAAGTCATCGAGGTGATCCAGGATAGACCCAAAATAGCTCAGAGTCGTCAGAAGAGTTACGCCGACCTAAAAAGAAGAGATTGGGAACCGAAAGTGGGAGACATGGTTTATTTAAAGGTTAGCCCAATGAAAGGACTTAAGAGGTTCGGAGTGAAAGGAAAGTTAAGTCCTCGATATATAGGACCATTTAAGATACTCGATCGTAATCGAGGAACAGCTTTTGAGTTGGAGTTACCAGCACAACTAAGTCAAGTTCATAATGTGTTTCATGTTTCACAACTCAGAAAGTGTTTGAAGGCACCGGATGATCCCATTACATATGAAGAAATAGAATTACAATCTGACTTAACTTATGTGGAAAGACCAGAAAAGATCTTAGAAGTATAGTGGAAGAAGTTAAGAAACAGAGCAATCAAATACTGCAAAGTTCAATGGCAACATCATCCTGAGCGAGAAGCAACTTGGGAGACGGAAGAAGAATTAAGGAAGTCTTACCCCGAGATGTTCAGGTACCAATCTTAACTTCGGGACGAAGTTTCTGTTAAGGGGGAGAGGCTGTAATAACCCAGAACATAGGAACAACGAAGGGTAGATTTAGAAATGGGATGTGCATTTCATCGCAAAATGGGGGAAATTTTTGCGCCTTATTGCAACTAAACCTAAGAGGGATCGAGGTTCTCTCTCATTTTGCACTTAGGGTTAGGCAATGTGAGTTAGGGAAATTTCGACATGATCTCCTTTGTACCTTGTTACTTTGGGGAATGATTGCATTTGATAAGTGCTAAACAATTAATTATAAACCTCACACAATATAAACAATGAATTTAAAATTCAAACACAAGATATAAAATTCAAATCACTTTGAATTTCAAAGTGAATATTAAATACAATATTTAATCAAGAATATAAATATTACAACATACCAAAAGCTCATAAACCAAAACTTGAGCTTTATTGATATACAACACAAATTACAAAGTCTTTACAATATTATTGATACAAGAATTGGGACATAATGATCAGAAATAAAAGAAAAGGAAAATTACAAGTTTATTCTAAACTAAACCTAAACTAAGTGGCTTGAGGATGATCTTCTGGCCATAATTCAAACCTGCAAAACAAAGAACAGATACTAGACAGAATATCAGTGTTAGCAAAGTTCAGTATGGACAGTTAGCAAAAATCACAGGAAAATTCAGTTTGGACAGTGCACACTGTCACAGCACACTTGTGCTTGTCCAAATTTCTGGACAGCACAAGATAGGCATAGGCAGACCAAAACTGAGCAAGCCACAGGGGCTCAAGTTTCAGCATATGAAGGCTGTTGCTAGCCAAGCAACAGCAAGGCAATGCAAGGGGTGAGTCATAAAGTAACCAGGCTTGTGTGTCATGGCCAGGGAAGAAGTAGAGACCATATAAATAGCACACAAACCCTAGAACCATGACAGTCGACCAGATATGCAAAGCACCAGGTAAGGGTGAAGCAAGCACCAGTTCATCCAGTTCATACTCAAGAACAAAAACCAACACACAACCACTTAGCCCCAGGAATCATGGTGACCTGAGAAGCTCAACCAGAAACTGGAGGTGAAGGGCTGTGCACAGAAACCCCAAGTCTGCATCAACCAAATATTTCACACTAGGAGCTGGAACAAGGTATACCAAGTTCCTGGACAGATCCAATGGATCTGATCCATCACATATGCATGATATAATCATGGGAGTGAGCAGATGCTCATATGGGTAGATCATCACTTGGTTTTCACCAAGGATTACTGCCAGTCTAAAAGCCACTAAAAATAGAAAGCATCTAGGTACAGATCTTGTACACAGAAACTAGCACACATGCACAGATGCACACCATAGCCAGATCACATGCACAGATAGCACCTGTAGATGAATTGCAAGGATTAGCAGCTACTAAAGACTACACAGTAAATCCTAAGCTATAAACCATCAGTAAACCCTAGATTTTCATCAGGCAAACATATTGGCATTCATATCAAGTATGATTCCCAAATATGCAAGCAAAGGTTGAGTAGCCACAAGATCCAATTAGATAGGTGAGCAACCAATCAGTAGCAAGGCCACTGAGGTCACATCACACTTAGCACCAATAAAAAGAAAGCCAAATATAGCACATCATTTTCCAGGAATGGGCTCAGATTCAATTGCTTGCTAGATAATCATGAACAGCCAAATCATTTGCAAGCAAGTCATTTTAAATCATTACTGCATAAGCAGTTCATCATAATTTAATTAATTCAAGCATGAATTTATCACAGATCCATGCTTAATATTGACAGCAACATAATATAAGGCAACACAGTTTAATCCATAGCCACTAGAGCAAGTCTAGGTAGCTAAGATGAGCAACAGCACAAGTAAGCAACATCACAGTGATGCTTGAGCATCAGCATCACAAGGAAATAGAATCACTTAGCCACAGTATTAACCAGTAAGCCATCACTGATATTGAATTGATCAAATGGATCAATTAAATCAAGCCAAGCTACACAGGGAAGTTAGCCAACAAGCAAGGAATGATCCAATGGATCATTAGCTTGCTTAGGAAGCACTGAAGCATATCACAGGCACCACTGGCACACACACAAGTGTCACTGATGCATCACAAGTACACATTGACAAGGTATTAACTTGTCAATGCCTATGGATTGTAGGCTAGGGTTTAGTTGGAAGTAGAGGGCAAGTAGATCTCGAAGGTTTCAGCCGAAAAGTACTCGACGATTATGAAAGTAGGGTTTAGTAAAACAATGATTCGATCCTCTCTGCGTCCCTCGACTCCCCCTTATATAGGAGGTGGAGCCGAGGGATTCGTGTTGTACAAGTTACAAAGTCCGAGAAGGTTTCTAACTCATCCCGCAAGATTACAAATAAGACTTTCTATTACAACTCTAGCTTTCCTTAATAATATCTTGGGCTTCCGAATCTTCTTATTCTTCGGGTAGTGGGCCTGCAGTAAACCCCGGGTACTATCTTCGGCAGGCCCATTTGGGATGCCTATGTTAGTAGCCCCCGAGATTTTGCTAGAATCGCAGAGTTAAGGAAAATCTCCACTGTTTATTTTTATTCGACAGCTTCAACTTTTTCTATATTTCTTCTCATAAACTTCTATATTGTACAGGGATAATGGTAGTTGGGGCTAGTTCATCTGACGGATCAGGTACTAGTTAACTGCTCTAGTGGCAATCCGCAAAAACCTACTTCAAGATCACGTCCCAGGACATGACCTCGGGATACTGGTGTAAACTTCGACAGGTACCGCTTAAGGTCTTACCATTCTGTCGAGTCCCAGTAAAATTTATCGGGTACCTAACGCGTCCGTTAGGATTTTTCTTCGTATCTGTTGATACGGATAAAAGTAGCAGAGCGCAGTCTTCGGCGATGCCACGCCCAGCAGAATGGATCTGGGGTCTTACCTTCGCAAATTTGCGGCATTCAGAAATTGATCGCAACTTCAGCGTTCTGAGAATATATTGTCGAGTGCTTTTTCGGCTGTTGGAATGGCACATTTTATCGAGTCAAAAATGACTTATATTGCCCTCCCGATGGGAGTATATGTAGAGTTAATTATAACTCGAAATATACTTTTTTACTCTTCTATCTTTCTTTTTCTCTTTCTTTCTTTCTTTTTTATAATTTCATCGGGCACGCGAGCAGCGTTCCCGATGGGAGTAGCCCCCGAGGCTACAGCCAAGGACTTGTACTTGGGTGTAGGCTCCACGCCTTATGCCGTTATATCTTCTTTTATCTCCCGAAGTTTTATAATTCCTCGGGTGCGCGAACAGTGCTCCCGATGGGAGTAGCCCCCGAGGCTATGAGCAAATATTTGTATTTGATCATAGGCTCACGCCATTTCTATTTTGTCTTTCTTGATCTTTTCATTTTTTCAAAGTAGCCCCCGAGCATTTGATCAAAAACTTGTATTTGATCAAAGGCTCTCCATTATTTTTCCGTGTCGCCTTTTATGAAGCTATTCAGTCGAATTTTTTCTTCTGCCAAGGTGACGTTATTGCTGACGATAGCCACGATTGCTAGTCAGAAATTTGCGACAAGTCTTTTCTCGCTGCCATGCGGGCCCAATTGATCCACTATCTTGACACGTCGTGCAAGTGGGGGACACACGTCCTCCGCTTTTTCTGGCGCACGCACCGTAACTTCCCCAACGCTGAATTACTTTTTTACCCTTGTTGCAACGTGGGTATCATCTGCCACACATTTTCCTTATCCAACGGCTCGTCGTTTCACCGCACCCCTATATAAGATCGTCTTCTTCCTCCTTGAGCACTTCCGCTCGCACCGTCCTCCTGATCTCATCTGCTAACTTCTTCCTGCGATCCACAGCCACCTAAGCTCCTCGCCTCCAGGCTGCAAACCCTGCGCCATTGTTGATGCCACCTCGTCGATTGACAAGGCACAGCACGCCGGAGTCCTCCATGGCCGCCGTCGATCTTGGGGCGGCGGAGTGGGAAAGATCGAAAATTTCCACTCAAGACATCAACATGCTGAAGAAGCTAGGGATCAGCAAGAAACCCAAGGCATTGTGCTTCCCCAGTGAGGAGAGCTACCCAACCCCTCCAATGGGGTACCGGGTAAGTTTTGTCGATCACCTCATCCGCGGTTTGTCCGCCCCCATTCATCCTTTTCTCCGTGGACTGCTTTTTATCTACGGTCTGCAACTCCACCACCTCACGCCAAACTCCATTCTTCACATCTCCATTTTCATCACTCTTTGCGAGGCTTTCCTTGGCGTCCAGCCTAACTGGGCGCTATGGAAGCGCATTTTCTTCTGTCGCCGTAATGGCTCTCCCAATGTCGCCTATAATATAGGCGGCGTTGTAATTTCTGTTCGGTCCACTATCGACTACTTCGATGTTAAACTCCCTGACTCAGTTCAAGGATGGCGCAAGAAGTGGTTGTACATTCAGGAGGAAAACCACGGATGTGCTGAGGACAACATCCCTCCTTTTGATGGTGCCGAGAAAATCTTTCGTCGCCACTCCTGGGATGCAGAGGCTACCGATGAAGAAAAAGCGTCGACAGAAGCCTTGATGGCTCGCATCCACGAGTTACAAAATACTCGCGGCAAAGAATTATCGGGTATCCAAATCACTGCATACTTTCTTAGGACTAGAGTGCAGCCACTTCAAGCTCGCAAGTATCCTCTCTGGAAATATGCTGGCGAGAAGGATGAAGATCGGCTGTCGGTGGATTTGGAGGTCAAAGACTTGGAAAAGCTTGTCCGAAAAATCTCGTCTCTCAGCAAAAAAGATCCTGTCCCTTCTTCTTGTCGTGTAAAACCATTCAGCGCCACCAATCCACTCCCCAAGGTAACCTTTGTCGACTGTCTGCTTATTGCTTTGCTATTTTTATTGCAACTCCTTTTTTTTACATCTTCCCCTATTGTATTTTTATGTTGTGCGGAACCATCCAGTCCTTGTCTCGCTTCCTCCTCTTCCTGAAGGTGGAGAAGTCGAAGAAAGGGCCATTGTCCCTGATGACAACCAAGAGGCTCCCTCTTTTGTGAATGAACCCGTGGATTCTCTAAAATCTGTGGCTTCTTCTGAAAAAGAGTGCTTCAGAAGGTACTGCATCAGCGCAATCTCCTCCTCCTGCTGTTTCTCCAAGGAACAAAAGGAAGAGGAATGAAGTCGAAGATTCCGGCACCTCCAAAGCCGAAGAAGTTGATCCTTCACACCAGAAGGCAACTTATGATCCATATCTCGCCTCCCTCGTCAGCTCGTAAGTCACCTTGATTTCCCCTTATTTCTGTACTCGAAAATTTTTATCTCATCTTGCTTTTTATGCTGTCGACCTTTAATCGCAGTGACGATGAGGAAGAAGTACCGACTCGTGACGTGGCTCCTCGGATGAGCACGTCACATACTTTACTTGTCTCGGAGACACCAGTTGAGGGAGAAGAATCCTCGCCTCCTCAACAAAACATCGTCACCACCACTTCTCCTTCAAGCCCCCTTGCTCCTTCACCAAAAAGGACAAGGGTTGAAACGATCGTTGAGCCTGCCCCTCAATTGGGTAGCTCTTCTACTCCGCTCTTGGATGATGTAAGTTTTTAATTTTCTTGCCAATATGTGTGTTTCCTCTGTTTGCTTCTTTATGCCTTCACGTTTTTCTTATACCGATGTTTTTTCTGCCTTCGTTTTTCTTTGACAGCACATGATCAAAGAGCTTGTTCACATCGGATCCCAATTTATTGGGTACCATGAATATGCCAGCAGGACTGAAGGTAACAACTTTTTTGCTGCCACTATTTCTAACTTCTTGCTCCTATTCTTGTCGCAATCTTGACTGTTCTTTTCTATTTTGTCAGAGAAACTTGCAGAGGCCAACAAGCTTGCCGACACTCTTGCTCAGAAACTGGAGCAAAGTGAAGCGGCTCGCAAGAAAGCCGAACTTGATGCTAGCCAAGCCAAAGCAGAGGCTGATGAGGCCAAGGCAAAAGCTGCTAGTGTCGAAGAACTGCAGAAGAGACTTGAGGATGTCGAAACTGCTTTAAACGAGCACAAGGCTGCACAGGCTACTCGTGAAAAGGGAATCCTCAAGCGCTTGAGCACGCAAAATCGACGCTTCCTCGGTAACTTTGTTGATCCTTTCTATTTTTCTTAGGCCTTGCTTCCTTTTGTTTTTACTTGCTATTGACTAACATATATTTTTTATGGCAGGTCAAACAAGCCAAGAGTTTGATCTTGAGAATCCCACCAATGATCCTCTGCTTGACGCACTTTCTTATCTGGAGTTTCATGGCCAAGAAATTCGCGAAGGCGTGGTGAATGCTGACGCAGGATTGTCGAAGTTGTTCCCCTACTTCTTCCCGAAGAAAGAGGAGCCTAAGACCTTCCTTGCCCTTGCCAAGGATTTCAATCCACCGGAGGATCTTGGACTGAAAATGCGCCAAGAGAACATGAAGGTTGCTGTCGAGAACACTATTGCCTTGGTCGCTGATAGCCAACAAACTGTTGACTGGATGAAGGTTGGCGACACCGAGCAGATAGATCAAGCAAAATGGCGGTCGTTGATCAAGGCTGCCAAGCCCAACACGAAGAAAATCTTGGCCTATCTCGGGATCAAGACATCTGCGACTCCTAGCTCATCAAGGCCGGAGGTCTAGTTGAATGCCTTTTCTTTTTCTTTCCTTTGCTTTCTCTATTTCTTTTGCTGTTGTCGCCATTTTAGTGTTGGCGACGATTATCCTGTTAGTCCCTTTGGAGAACTTCTTTTGTAATGTCCGTGTAAACTTTCTAGAAATCAATGAAATTCCTCTTGGTACTATCATTGATCCTGGGACTTTCTTTTCCAGTTGATATTTGATAATTATTCGACCAACCCTTGCTCTGCCGATGCTTCACCTGCTTCTTCCTTCTCGAAGAAAATACTAGTCGATGATAATCCCCTCAAAGGTTCTTCAAGCAAACATTTGTCGGAAGATTTGCAAGAACTTCGACAACAACTTCAATCCATGAAGAAACAGACTCTGGCAATGATGGAACAATCTCGGAAAGCATCCGAACAAGAAAAACTTGCTCTCCAACAAGCCAAAGAGGCTATGGCTGCCAAGGATACTGCTGTATTGGAAGCAAAGGGAGCCACTACCCGAGAAAATAGCATGCTCGAGCTAATGTTGGAAGCTAGCACAGATATGTTAGGTATGTTTTTCCAACCTCACAATGCCTCTTCTTTAGTTTGCTGTGCCCCCCTTCAAATTTCTTGCCTTGTCGCTTAATAGGCTCGGTTCTTGATGCTGCCGCCGAAGATCGAAGAGTAAACGAGAGAACAAATCTTCTTGTCAATCTTTCCCTTAACCATGGCTGTTTATTCTGGGCCACCCCTGAACGAACCCAAAGAAATTGTCAGGTTCCAAGATCGTGCTTGCCAAGTGCGCGAATTTCTCAATTTTTGCACGACAACATTAACCCTTGTTTACAAGACTTTGTTTCCTCGAAATGAAGTTCCCAAAACTCTTCCTGAATTGCTGGAGATATTCAGAGATGCTCCCCGCATTCATAATTTTGTGCGAGCTCAATTGACTGCTGGAGCAAGGTTCGCCATGATTATGATAAATATTTTTCATCCAAAATTAGACCTGACGAAGATTGTTGCTGATTGCCTGGCCAAGAAATCGCGGCGAAAAAATGATATTGATACAATCAATGAGATGGTAACTCCTGTGGCCGAGTCGATGATAGATGAGCTTCTTCGGATGGACTCAGAATTCTTCGTCAAGGGGTCCTATGCTGAACATAAAACAACCAGAGGCTTGTCCATAGATAGTATTTTAGGCTTTGACTGATTTGTACTATATTGCAAAACATTGTGTTTGTATCTTTTTTGATTTATTTTTTATTTCCGAAGATATTTGTTGTATATTGTAAAGTGCTCTATATTGTTGGAGCCCCCGAGCCTTCTGGCTAGAGTTTGTACTGTTTTTTCCATCTCGAAGATTTTTCCTCTTGTCGTAAGAAGATATCTTTTATTTTTTCCTCAAACAAGTTGCAAGCCCCTGAGTATCTTAGTGTCGAAGTTCTATATTTTTGCTGCGAGGTTTTTATACCAAATCAATGAGTATGCTATATTTATAACTTGTTGGCTTCCGATGTTATATTTGGCGAGGTATTAGTGTACCAAGGCGAAATATTTCGGTAGGACTAGTTTATCTATATTGGACGTATTTTGTAACTTGAAGGCGTTGAGCCCCCGAGCATATCGAAGAATAAGAAATATATCTCCACTATCTTTATTATATTGCAGCACCGCGAGCCCGCCTCATTAAAAACCTTTCCGGCCCCACTCGGTGCCCCGAAAAGGAAAAGAGTGCGTCTGAAAACTCGCGGGCGTTTTAGTACATTGTATTTTTACAGAGAAGGACTATATTTCGACTCTAGGCGTAGAACCGCCTGAGCTGCGCCACGTTCCAGGGGTTTTTCTCGGGAGCCCCCGTCTTCTTGTCCTTGATCCTGTATGCTCCTCCATCGATGACTTCCGTGACGACATAAGGACCTAGCCATGGTGATTCGAGCTTTTCAGTACTTTTTTGATTTAACCGCAAGACCAAATCCCCGACCTGAAAAGACCTTGGCCTTAACCGTCGACTGTGGTAGTTTTTGAGGTCTTGCTGATATTTGGTGACTCGTGAAAGTACTTCATCTCGAGCTTCGTCGAGTGCATCCATATCATCCTCCCGAGCTCTTTGTGATGTTTTTTCGTCATACTCTGTTACTCTTGGAGAATCATGCTCTACTTCAATTGGTAGTACTGCTTCGGCTCCGTGGACGAGAAAAAACGGAGTTTCTTGTGTCGCCGTATTTGGTGTTGTTCGGATGCTCCACAAAACACTTGGCAGTTCCTCTGGCCAAGTATGTTGAGCTTTTTCAAGCGGTCCTAGCAGGCGCTTTTTGAGGCCGTTGCAGATGATTCCATTGGCTTTCTCGACTTGTCCGTTAGTTTGCGGGTGCCCAACTGACGCAAAGTGCAATTTAATGCCTACTTCTGCGCAGTACTCCTTGAATTCCTTGGATGTGAAGTTTGAACCATTATCTGTGACAATGCTATGAGGCACTCCAAACCGAAAAACGAGGCCTTTTACAAACTTTATTGCCGATGCTGCATCTGGTGAATTTATTGGCTTCGCTTCTACCCACTTGGTGAATTTGTCGAGAGCGACCAGCAAGTACTCATACCCTCCTGGCGAAGCTTTGTGCAACTTGCCCACCATATCAAGTCCCCATTGGGCAAAGGGCCACGACAATGGTATTAGTGTTAATTCTGCCGCTGGAGAGTGAGGTTTTGCGGCAAATATTTGACACGCGTCGCAGGTTCTTACTATTTCCTTGGCATCCTCGATTGCTGTCAACCAATAGAATCCTGCCCGAAAAACTTTGGCTGCAATAGCTCGACTACTTGCGTGGTGGCCACATATTCCTTCGTGTACATCCTTCAGAATTATTCTTCCTTCCTCGGGTGTGACACACCTTTGCGTAACGCCCAAATACTTCGCTTGTATAACTCCCCCTTGATCACTGTGAAAGCTTTGGATCGTCGAATAATTCGCCTGGCCTCAACTGGATCGTCGGGTATTTCTTTCCTGAGGATATATGATATGTATACTTGCATCCAAGGAGTTTCTACCATCATCACAAGTTCTTGGTCCTCTTCATCCTCTGTGGTTTCTTTGAGGGGCGCCGAAGTTTTTTCTTCCTTTGCTTTTTTCTGCACCTTTTTCGGCTTCGTGGATCTCTCCGCTATTTCTTCCCAAAATACTCCTGGCGGGATTGGGAGGCACTGCAATCCGATGTTTGCGAGAACGTCGGCTTCATCATTGCTCAATCTACTGATCTGATTTACCTCACACCCATCAAACAGCTTCTCAAGCTCATTGTACACCTCCTTGTATGCTATCATGCTATCATTGACTGCGTCACATTGGTTCATAACTTGCTGAGCCACCAATTGTGAGTCGCCAAAGATTTTTAGTCGAGTTGCACCGCAAACTTTCGCCATCTTCATCCCGTGTATGAGGGCTTCATATTCTGCTTCATTGTTGGATGCGTTAGAGAACGTCATCCGAAGGACGTACTTCAATTTGTCGCCTTCAGGTGATATAAGTACTACTCCTGCACCAGCTCCTTCTGCTCTCTTGGACCCATCGAAGTTCATGGTCCAAGTTCTCGACAAATCTGGGGGTCCCGTGTTTTGTAGCTCCATCCACTCTGCAATGAAATCGTTAACTTGCGACTTGATTGCCTTTCTTTTTTCATACGTGATGTCCCGAGGGGAAAGTTCTATTCCCCAAAGGGAGACACGCCCTGTAGCTTCTGGATTGTTCAGTATATTTAAAAGAGGTGCTTCGTTGACTACTATTATCGGGTGTGCCGAAAAATAGTGGCGCAACTTCCTTGCCGTTGTAATTACTCCATATGCTAGTTTTTGGTACTGCGGGTACCGCTGTTTGGAAGGCGATAAAACTTCACTGATGAAATATACTGGCCTTTGCACTCCATGGAGTTTTCCTTCTTCTTCTCTTTCAACAACTAGCACCGTGCTTACCACTTGGGGCGTGGCTGCAATATACAGCAGGAGAGGTTCCTTTTCCTTCGGTGCCACCAAGATTGGTGGTGTCGAGATTGTGCGCTTCAAATCCTCGAAAGCTCTATCGGCCTCTTCGTTCCACTGGAATTTCTCTCCTTGCTTTATCAGAGCGTAAAATGGTAACGCTTTTTCTCCCAGCCTGGCGATGAACCTGCTCAAAGCTGCGACTCGCCCAGTTAGCTGCTGTATTTCTTTCAACTTTGTTGGCTTCCTCACTGTTACGATAGCTTGTATTTTGTCGGGATTTGCTTCAATCCCTCTTGCTGAAACTAGAAACCCCAGAAGTTCTCCTGCTGGAACGCCAAAAGAACACTTCGTCGGGTTCAGCTTGAGGCAGAATTTGTCGAGGTTGTCAAAGGTTTCCTTGAGATCCTCGATCAGCGTTGCCCCCTTTTTTGACGTTATGATGACATCATCGATGTATACTTGCATGTTTTTCCCAATCTGTGTCGCCAAACACTTCTGCATCATCCCCTGATATGTTGCTCCCGCGTTTTTCAGCCCAAAGGGCATTGTTCTGTAGCAAAACACGCCATAAGGTGTGATGAACGCTGTCTTTACTTCATCTTCTTCTTTCAATCTGATCTGGTTGTAACCAGAATATGCGTCCAGGAAGGAAAGACGTTCACATCCAGCCGTGGAGTCGATAATTTGATCGATCCTCGGGAGGGGAAAGTGATCCTTTGGACAATGTTTATTGAGACACGTAAAGTCGACGCACATGCGAAGGACCTTAGTGTTTTTCTTCGGCACCAACACAGGATTTGCTACCCATGTGGCTTCTGTGTGCAACTCCTTGATAAAACCAGCTTCTCGTAGTCGATCGATTTCTGACAGCATAGCCTTGCGGTTTGGTTCCGAAAAACGCCGCAAAGGTTGTTTGATTGGTCTCGCTAGTGGATCCAAGTTTAGGTGGTGCTCGGCAAGTTCCCTGGGTACTCCTGGCATGTCATCTGGACACCATGCAAAGATTTTCCAGTTCTCACGGAGGAACTCGACGAGCGCGCTTTCCTATGCGAGGTCCATGTTGTTTGCGATGGACGTCGTCTTTTTCGGGTCTGTCGGGTGAATCTGCACCTCCTTAGAATTTTTCTCGGTGTTGAAAGTTGATTCTTTATTTGGCCTTCCAACGTCTGGCAACACGTCGTAGTCAGTCATACTCCTTGACGCCAAATACTCAGCTTGCATCCCGAAAGTTTCTGATATCCGATGAAAATCCTTATCGCACTTATCGGCTAAGGCGAAGCTTCCTTTGACTGTGATTGGTCCCTTCGGTCCAGGCATCCTCCACAACAGGTACGTATAGTGTGGTACCGCCATAAATCTAGCATATGCTGGTCGTCCCAACAGAGCGTGGTACTGCGACGGAAAATCCACAACTTCAAATTCCAGCTTCTCGATTCTATAATTCTCTCGGGTTCCAAACTGAACGTCAAGATTGATCTTCCCCAATGGATAACTTGGTTTCTCCGGTGTGATACCATGGAACCTCGTGTCTGTTGGCTTCAAGTTTGCTAGGGATATGTTCATCTTCCTCAATGTATCTGCATACATAAGGTTTAAGCTGCTGCCGCCATCTATGAACACTCGAGAGACATCAAATCCCGCAATAACTGCTGGTAAGATAAGTGCTGACTGCCCTGGTCGTGGAACTTGCTGCGGATGATCTGCTATGGTGAAGCCAATATCTTGCTCTGACCAATTAAGATACTCGACTGTTGGTGGAGGCATTTTTTCTGCCATGAACACCTGTCGTGAGATTACTTTCTGAGCTCTATTGGATGGCTTTCCCTTCTGAATCATCGACACCGCTCCGTTGGAGTTAGGATCAACGTAAGGTGGTGGTGGAGGTGCTGCCGCTATAATGAGCTGGTGTCGATTATCTTCTGTAATCGCGGGAGGAGGTGGCAAGTGAATCTCGCTCCTGGGTTCTCGAGGATTTCTCTGTGCTGCCCGAGCGTTAGCGTGCTCTGCCCACCTTAACATTGCCTGGAAATTGCGAAAATCTTTCTGCAGATGTCCTGACTGTCTTTTTCCGTTGCTGTCGAGGAAAAAGTGCATCTGACACGGCCCATTCATCATCTCTTCAGGAGACACGAAAGGCCTCGGGAACCTAGGTCCGCTATTTTGCCTGTTGTTTCGAGAATCGTCTCTATTATCGCCTCGCTGCTCATTGCTTCTCTGATAATCATCTCTGACGTTTCCTCCTGTGTTTTCCCGAAAACCTGCCGAAATTTGTCCTGGAGCATCATAGTTCGGGTACTGCCGAGGAAATCGTCGCCTCGGTTGATAATTTCGACCACAGTCCTCCTCTGGCGACCTGTGCCGTTTGTTGTGGATAGCATCTTCTCCATCTGCCCATCTGTTTGCTATTTCCATTAACGCGGATACTGTCTTTGGGTTGGTCCTTCCCAAGTCCTCGACAAAATCTCCACGCCTGATTCATGCGACAAACGCATCTATCGCTCTCTCGTCAGATATATTTTCTACCGAGTTTTTTATGATGTTCCACCTTTGGATATATTTTCTCATTGGCTCGTCTGGCTTTTGTCGACATGCTCTCAACTCCTCTAATGACGCAGGTTTTTTGCACGTGGACCTGAAGTTCTTGACGAACACATCCTCGAAGCTTTCCCAACTGTCGATAGATCCTGGAGGTAGTTTCTTTATCCAAGACCGTGCGGCTCCACTCAAATGCACCTGGATGCTTTGCATAGCTGTTGCTCTGGTTCCTCCTGTGAGTTTCACCGTCTCGAGATAATCAACTAGCCAATCTTCTGGATCTTGAAGGCCGTCGAATTTTTTGAAATTATCAGGCAACTTGAATCCCGAAGGTACTCGAGTTTTTCGCACTCTCCTCGTGAAGCACGGCAAACCGCACATAACCTCGTCGTTTAACTCTGGGGACTGCCGATGTTCTCTTCTGCTTTGTCGCGCTCTGTCGACCCTTGCTTGTGCTGCCGTATCTCTTGCTCCACTTGGTCCTTCAGGAGCTGCTGCTGCTGCTGCCGCAGGTCATGGACTATTTTGCCTTGCTGTTCCTTCGGGAGGTGTTAATACAAACGCCGTCCCCATGGCTCCAACTCCTGCTATCGCCATGTTGTACAATGTTTCCCTTGGATCTCCTGGAGGTGGTTTAGATGCGAGGATAAAAGCATGTGTCGCCATATACCCAGCCTCTGGTGTCTTAGGGATGATGTTTCCTCTTGTGTCTATCGACATAAAGGACATGTCGAGGTTTTGGACCAGGTGCTCTCTTTCTGCTTCGGGTATGTGTTGTAACCTTGATCTTGCTCTGTTCCGAGCTTCCCTGTGGCTATCACCCGAAGTTCTAGATTGTCGACTCAACTCTGCCCTTCTCCTACTGGATGCAGAAGTTGCCTCCTTTCTTCTGTTTAACTCAGCTGCCTGTTTTTCCAATTCTCTTGCAGCTCGTGCGAGCCTATATTGATATGCTTGTAATTCCTATGGCGTGGCTGTGGTGGCCATTGGTTCTGATCCATCCATAGCTCTCGCGGCTCTATCCCACGCTGCTTGTGGGAGTCGAACTCTGTGTCGCGGCTGTGGCCCGACGTATTTATTGCCCAGGCCTCGTCGAAGATCGGAGGGATCAACGTATGGATTTCCCAGATCATCGAAAGCCTCAGATGTTTCCTCTTGGTCATTGCTTGGCTCTCCAATGACATAAATCTGATGATATTTTGTATTCAGATCTATGTTGGGTTTGGTGACACCATCGTTGAGATTGGTGAAGACCTCGCCCACTGTAGTAGATTTTTCGATGAAGTCGTAACTGTGGACACTGCTTGAGCCATCGCTTATATATGAGTCCGCAGATGACTCAAACGACATGTCGCTGAAGATCTTGGCGAGTTTCTCTCTTGCCCTGATGCTGATGTATCGTGACGACGAAGTTTCTTCTTCTCCTGATTCGGTTGACGATGTATATCTTGAAAAATCGGAATCGACCGCCGACGATCCCGACGAAATCGGAATTTCGACACGATACGATCCTTCCTTCTCGACGCGAAAGCGAAACCTTCCGAACGTCATCTCCATAGGCTCCGCCAGATACGCATATGCATCCAAACGAGAGGGTGGGTGAGGAACAAAATCGACAGGACCAGCAGCGATCTGTTTACCTCGATCCATTGCGTTGCTTGCAGTTGATGATGTCGAAGATCTTGAACGTGCCATCGAGATCAGATCCTTACGCCTCTAGTTCCCACAGACGGCGCCAATTGACAAGGTATTAACTTGTCAATGCCTATGGATTGTAGGCTAGGGTTTAGTTGGAAGTAGAGGGCAAGTAGATCTCGAAGGTTTCAGCCGAAAAGTACTCGACGATTATGAAACTAGGGTTTAGTAAAACAATGATTCGATCCTCTCTGCGTCCCTCGACTCCCCCTTATATAGGAGGTGGAGCCGAGGGATTCGTGCTGTACAAGTTACAAAGTCCGGGAAGGTTTCTAACTCATCCCGCAAGATTACAAATAAGACTTTCTATTACAACTCTAGCTTTCCTTAATAATATCTTGGGCTTCCGAATCTTCTTATTCTTCGGGTAGTGGGCCTTCAGTAAACCCCGGGTACTATCTTTGGCAGGCCCATTTGGGATGCCTATGTCACACATAGACAAGCAAGCATGGTATTCCAGTAAGCATAAGCAAGCCATAATCAAGTATAGCATGGCATAGCAGGCTTTTGAGCAAGCACAGTAGAGCATGGCAAGTACAGAGCATGCTAGGAGCAGCAGAGAAGTAAGCACAGCATAAATAACAAGCAAAGCAACATGGGTCAGTACCAGTAACTGGTAATATGGCCATGAGCTTGCAGTAAACAGAAGCACAGGAAGATTGCACAGCAATAGCATGGCTCTGGGTGATCACAGGATCACCAGAGAGCAGCAGAGCATGAGGAGGAAGAAGAACAGTAACAAGGGGAGGCGCACAGGTATGGAGAAGAGGAAGAGGAAGTGCAGCAACTTACTTGCGCCTGGAAGCAGAAGCTAGGGCATGGCGAGGCAGTGCTCGCGCGGCCCTAACAGCTGCAAATCCAGGGTAGGCGCCGACGTTACGCCGGCGAACCCAAACACGAACCCAGCACCACCGTAGCAGATGCACCTGAGGCGACGGCACGAGTACTGCGAGCAGCACCCGCGCCAGGTCAACCCCAGGAGCACAACCATCGTCGGCGAGGACGAGCGCTCGCCGAAGTTCGTCGAGGCGATTCTTTCCGAGATCCAGAACGGAGGCGATTCGTCAGGAGAGGAAGAGAAGGGGAAAACCACGCGGACAGATCGATAGATCTGCACGCGGCGGTTCTGGTTCGGTAGGTGGCTACGGCGGGGGAGCACGGAGCTGGCCGGAGCGAGGCGGCGGCCATGGCGGCGATGCCATCGCCACGGCGTCGCAGAGAGGCTAGGGTTAGAGACGAAAAGTGGAAAAGGTCCGAGTGAGTGAGAGAGGTGGGCCGTTCGGCGCCACCGAACCCAAAAGGGATTAGCCTTATTGGGCTGTCCCTGGGTTTAGGTAAATGGGCTGGGCCCAATATGGGTCCAGGGGGGTATTTTGGTCTTTTACCATTTAATAAAAGGCTAGAACTTTACCAAATTTTAATAATTCAAATACAACTCTAAAAATCCATTAAAAATTGGATTAATGAATGAAAAATAAATCTTAACAAGAATACAATATGAAATGGAATTTATGAAACAAATTCAAAATTATGAATTTTAAGAATTCAAATAATAACTTGGAATTTTAAACTATTATTTCCTTGTAATTAAAATTCAAGGAAAAATCTCAAATAAGTTCAAATACTTATTTTCAAATATTTCAAAATGAAATTCTACTATTCCAAGTCATTTCTATTGGAAAAGGGTATTTTTCCAAGAAAAATATTATATTCCTTTTTATTCCAAAAACTATAGAGGTAACTCTATGATTTCAAATTATTTTTGGAATGATTAAGGGAATCACCAAGTAAAAATAGTTTTACTTTGAATTGTTGTACTCTGTGTGAATTAAAAAGGTTTATACTTTTAAATTAATTGTAAATTACTGTCAAAGACATAAATCTTAAACGCAACCCTAAATCGATATAACTCAGCGGGGTAAAGGGATCCAACATAAAATAATACATCCATGACTGCATTATTTGGATTTTATAACATTGTCCTTACCGGACAATGATGCTTCTTACAGAACCCGAGGTCCAGGTTCCATCAACTGCATTGAACTGCACTATCTCGCAGTCCACATGCAAGTTCACCCTTGCTCATGTCAACTTGAGTATTTTCTACTACTTTAATGCAAAGCTATATACTTATCATTCCTGCATCGCAAATGAAATGTTATTTTCCAACTATGAATATGACTATGTGGCTGGCAATGGAACCATGGTATGTGTTGATATGGTGGAGGTTCCATTGCAATGGGTTATATCACCCTAGGATTAATTACCAATGCCGTCCAGTGATTCTAGCGCCGTACAAACCGCGTTGACCATGAGATCTATAATGGCTCTGGGGAAGCTAGCCGTATCTTTTCCCTTCTGCACGCCAACGGATTGGTAGAGCTGGCGGGGTGCTGGAGGCACTGCCGTAGGTTGGGATGGACTTTTAAATCCCCATCCATTAGCGATGATGGCTCTACGATCTATGAAGGATTGTCGGAGTACACCGTGAGTAAAGCCGTATTATCGGGGGAAGTCTACTGGGGGTGTACGGTTGGACAAAAGGGTGGGTTTGCAGTCGCGGAGAAGGCGGTGTGGGCTTGGATCTTTATACCTGGCCTCACACCAAAGGAAGTGTGAACGGGGGCAAGTCCCCGCGGATGGCAAAAAGGGTGAGATCTCTTGTGGGAAAAGTAACGCACCTCTGCAGAGTGTATCAAATTGTGGCTGTCACTCCTTGTTCCGGGAAGGGAACTGCGAACGCGGCAGGAAAGACACTCCACGAAGTTCTAGTCAACCTGTGAAGACTGACGGGCATAGTTTTCATAATAAAAGCAACCTTTTGAAGAAATGATTTCAAAACATGCATTGACCTGCGATTTCCTGATCAATGGTCGTAGCTAGTGCATCAAACACTTTTTTTATTCTTTTAGAACTTGCTGAGTACCCCTGTACTCACTTTCTTTTGACACCTTTGCTAGACTGTGATCCGGAAGTGGAGGCCATCAACGATGGAGCACCAAAAGGAAGTTACGAGCTAGTCTACGAAGAACCTGATCTTACCGGCGGAGTGGAAGGCGTAGACTATGGGATAGTCTACGGACCAGATGACACGGAGGTGGAGGAGTAGTGACATACCCTAGCATCATAGAGCCGAGCAACGTAGAACTTACCTAAATAAGTTGTTGAGCTCTTATATATATTTCTTATGAGTTGTAATCGTACTTAAGCAGAATCTTAGGGTGTTCTCATAGGACCTGTGAGAATACCAACTTGTTAAGACAATGTTTGTAATAAAGTGTGGAGTGTTATGACCTGCAATGTTTCTGTTGTACCACTCTGAGGGATATGGCAATTTGTGAAGAAGTCCCTTCACAAAGATCATATCAACGACTTGTATACTACAACATGCAGTGGTATGCTGGGTCACCGCAGTTCACTAGAGGTGTCTCTCCCATAAGATAAATAGCATGTTGGGTGAACAAATTACAGTTGGGCAATTGACAAATAGAGAGGGCATGACAATGCACATACATGATATGATGAGTATTGTGAGATTCAATTGGGCATTACGACAAAGTACATAGACCGCTATCCAGCATGCATCTATGCCTAAAAAGTCCACCTTCAGGTTATCATCCGAACCCCTTCCAGTATTAAGTTGCAAACAACAAACAATTGCATTAAGTATGGTGCGTAATGTAATCAATAACTACATCCTCGGACATAGCATCGATGTTTTATCCCTAGTGGCAACAGCACATCCACAACCTTAGAACTTTCTCACATCGTCCTGCATTTAATGGAGGCATGAACCCACTATCGAGCATAAATACTCCCTCTTGGAGTTAAGAGTAAAAACTTGGCCAGAGCCTCTACTAATAACGGAGAGCATGCAAGATCATAAACAACACATAGGTAATAGATTGATAATCAACATAACATAGTATTCTCTATCCATTGGATCCCAACAAACACAACATATAGCATTACAGATAGATGATCTTGATCATGTTAGGCAGCTCACAAGATCCGACAATGAAGCACATGAGGAGAAGACAACCATCTAGCTACTGCTATGGACCCATAGTCCAGGGGTGAACTACTCACTCATCACTCCGGAGGCGACCATGGCGGTGAAGAGTCCTCCGGGAGATGATTCCCCTCTCCGGCAGGGTGCCGGAGGCGATCTCCTGAATCCCCCGAGATGGGATTGGCGGCGGCGGCGTCTCTGGAAGGTTTTCCGTATCGTGGCTCTCGGCACTGGGGGTTTCGCGACGAAGGCTTTAAGTAGGCGGAAGGGCAGGTCAGGGGGCCACACGAGGGCCCCACACGACAGGCCGGCGCGGCCAAGGGCCAGGCCGCGCCGCCCTAGTGTTTGGGCGCCTCGTGGCCCCACTTCCTTTCCCCCTCGATCTTCTGGAAGCTTCGTGGAAAAATAGGCCCCTGGGCGTTGATTTCGTCCAATTCCGGGAATATTTCCTTACTAGGATTTCTGAAACCAAATACAGCAGAAAACAACAACTGGCTCTTCGGCATCTCGTTAATAGGTTAGTGCCGGAAAATGCATAATAATGACATATAATGTGTATAAAACATGTGAGTATCATCATAAAAGTAGCATGGAACATAAGAAATTATAGATACGTTTGAGACGTATCAATAGCTTGCAAGCATATGAATAAGTTCATAAGAGACCACATACCACGGTACGAGAAAAGAGTACTTGTCAGGAGACGAGGTTGAACAAGGTATAGAGAGATACTGATGATCAAACCTCGGACAAGTAAAATATCGCGTGACAAAGGGAATTGGTATCGTATGTGAATGGTTCATTCGATCACTAAGTCATCGTTGAATATGTGGGAGCCATTATGGATCTCCAGATCCCGCTATTGGTTATTGGTCGGAGAGAGTTCTCAACCATGTCTACATAGTTCGCGAACCGTAGGGTGACACACTTAAGGTTTGATGTCGTATTAGTAGAACTTGAATATGGAATGGAGTTCGAAGTATTGTTCGAAGTCTCAGATGGGATCCCGGACATCACGAGGAGTTCCAGAATGGTCCGGAGAATAAGATTCATATATAGGAAGTCATATTCCAAGTTTGGAAATGATCCGGTGCATTTATGGAAGGTTCTAGAAGGTTCTAGAAAAGTCCGGAAGAAATCACTTTGGAAGGCGGAGTCCCGGAGGGACTCCACCACCCATGGCCGGCCAACCCTAGGGGTGGAGTCCCAGGTGGACTCCACCTAAGGTGGTCGGCCACCCCCTCCCAAGGAAAGGTGGGAATCCCACCTCAAGTGGGAATCCCACCTTGGGTAGGTTTCATGTCATATGGAAGGTTTTGGTTTGGGGTCTTATTCGAAGACTTGTAGACCAACTCTTGGGTGTTCCACCTATAAAAAGAGGGACAAGGGGAGGGGGCCGGCCACACCAAGCCACAGTTGGCCGCACCCCCATAGTGGCCGGCCACCATCCCCTCTCCCAAACCCTAGCCGCCCCACCTCCTCCACCTCTCCCGCAACGCTTAGCGAAGCTCCACCGGAGATCTCCATCGACACCGCCACCACGCCGTTGTGCTGCCGGATTCAAGGAGGAGCTACTACTTCCGCTGCCCGCTGGAACGGGGAGAAGGACGTCGTTGTAGGATAACGTTGCATAGAAAACAAAAATTTTCCTACCGCGAACACGCAATCCAAGCCAAGATGCAATCTAGAAGACGGTAGCAATGAGAGGATGAACGAGACTAACCCTTGAAGATTTCCAAAGCCTACAAGATGAGGCTCTTGTTGCTGCGGTAGACGATCACTTGCCGCTTGCAAAAGCGCGTAGAAGATCTTGATCACGGTCGCTTCCGGCGCCACGAACGGGCAGCACCTCCATACTCGGTCACACGTTCGGTTGTTGATGAAGACGACGTCCACCTCCCCTTTCCAGCGGGCAGCGGAAGTAGTAGCTCCTCTTGAATCCGACAGCACGACGGCGTGGTGTCGGTGGTGGTGGAGAAATCCGGCGGAGCTTCGCTTAAGCGTGCGGGATGAGGTGGAGGAGAGAGACTGCTAGGGTTTGGGGAGAGAGGGGGGTTGGGCGTCGGCCCTCTAAGGGGTGCGGCCAAGGCTGAGGCTTGAAGTGATCCGCCCCCCTCTCCTATGCCCCTCATTATATAGGTGGAAGCACCAAGAGTTCTAGTCCAAGTCTTCGAATAATACCCCAACACTAAAACCTCCCATATGTGGGAAACCTACTCAAGGAGGGAGTCCTACCCAAGGTGGGACTCCCACCTTTCCTTGAGGTGGGTTGGCCGGCCACCCTAGGGGAGTCCACCTTGGACTCCTCCCCTTTAGGGTTGGCTGGTCATGCAAGGTGGAGTCCCTCCGGGACTCTACTTTCCATGGTGATTTCTTCCGGACTTTTCTAGAACCTTCTAGAACCTGCCATAAATGCACCGGATCATTTCCAAACTTGGAATATGACTTCCTATATATGAATCTTATTCTCCTCCATTCCTAACTCCTCGTGATGTCCGGGATCTCATCCGGGACTCCGAACAAACATTCGAACTCCATTCCATATTCAAGTTCTACCATTTCAACATCCAACTTTAAGTGTGTCACCCTACGGTTCGTGAACTATGCGGACATGGTTGAGTACTCACTTTGACCAATAACCACTAGCGGGATCTGGAGATCCATAATGGCTTCCACATATTCAACGATGACTTCAGTGATCGAATGAACCATTCACATACGATACCAATTCCCTTTGTCACGCGATATTTTACTTGTCCGAGGTTTGATCATCGGTATCACTCTATACCTTGTTCAACCTCGTCTCCTGACAAGTACTCTTTACTCGTACCGTGGTATGTGGTCTCTTATGAACTTATTCATATGCTTGCAAGACATTAGACGACATTCCACCGAGAGGGCCCAGAGTATATCTATCCGTCATCGGGATGGACAAATCCCACTGTTGATCCATATGCCTCAACTCATACTTTCCGGATACTTAATCCCACCTTTATAACCACTCATTTACGCAGTGGCGTTTGATGTAATCAAAGTACCTTTCCGGCATAAGTTATTTACATGATCTCATGGTCATAAGGACTAGGTAACTATGTATCGAAAGCTTTATAGCAAATAACTTAATGACGAGATCTTATGCTACGCTTAATTGGGTGTGTCCATTACATCATTCATATAATGATATAACCTTGTTATTAATAACATCCAATGTTCATGATTATGAAACTAATCATCCATTAATCAACAAGCTAGTTTAAGAGGCATACTAGGGACTTCTTGTTGTCTACATATCACACATGTACTAATGTTTCGGTTAATACAATTATAGCATGATATATAAACATTTATCATAAACATAAAGATATAAATAATAACCACTTTATTATTGCCTCTAGGGCATATCTCCTTCAGTCTCCCACTTGCACTAGAGTCAATAATCTAGATTATATTATAATATACCTAACACCCATGGCATTCTGGTGTTGGTCATGCTTTGCCCTAGGGAGAGCTTTAGTCAACGGATCTGACACGTTCAGAAACGTATGTATTTTGTAATTCATTTGCGTCTCAACGCATCACTCATTTCCAAATGAGTCGGCATTAAATATGTTTTGATCTTCTGGTGGAACCTTAATTCCGCGGTCTAAAATATGTCACTAATATTGTCACACACAATATAGCTTCAAAGTTCTGACTCTGTCGGAACTACACCAAGTTCTCAAAGAACCTCTTGACTTAACATCCTATGTCATTGTCAAAACAATGACATACTCTGTCTTCTTTTGTAGAATCCGTCACAATATTTTGAACTCTTCTAAATCTAGCATAGACAACTTCTAGCTCATTGTGCTACCTTTTAAACAACACTTAGTCTAATTTGAGATTGAAATTGTATTTTATATGTGACAAAACCAATATTTGTGTAACACCTTACAGCGATTTGTTTGTCATTTCTTCATACAAATATATATATATATCCTTAGTTCTTCTAAAGTACTCAAGGATATTCTTACTGTCATCCAATGATCATTATATGAATCATTCTGGTATATGCTCATAACACTTTATAGCACATGATATCTGATTGTGTACATATTATTCGTGATCTATAATCACTCATGTGTTTTTACTCATTGAGTGTCAGATACACTCAAGTGTTGTTAAAACTTTAACATGACAAGAATATTTTCTTAATATTTCTATATTGAACCATTTCAATATCTATTCTATGTACTTTGACTTAAACTTATTTATGTGTTTCAATCTATCTTCATAGATCTTGACACTAAATTTGTTTCAGTCCATATCCTTTCATTGAAGTTTAATTTTCAATGAAACCTTTTAATCAAGTATATAATTACATCATTTATAACCAACTATATGTCATCTACATAAGTTTTATAAATATGTCTCAGCGCTCCCACTTAATTTCTTGCAAATGCAAGCCTCTTCATCGTCTCTGATGAAATCAAAAACTCTTTGACTATTTCATCTTGGTGAAGATTCCAACTCCGTGATACTCACTTCATCCAATTGAAGTTCGTATACCTATCTAGTATTCTACGGACTAGCAAAACAATTGGTTGTATCTTGTATACATACTTCTGTTAAGTAGTGTATTTTGCCATCCTACTAGCATATCTCATAAAAGAAATATGTAGTGATTACTAGAATAATCCACATAGACTATAAGCATTGCTACGGAAGATCTAATCTTATCGTAGTCAACTCTTTGAACTTTGTCGTAAACAATTTTTCGACAAGTCGAGCTTCTTTTAAGGATATTTCATCCAAGTCTATAGATCCATTTACTTTCAAAAAGTATTCATCTATTATGGATTTCATGGCGTATGGCCATTTTAACGGAGTCAGGGCCCATCATAACTTCTTTGTTTGTAGTTGGTTTATCATTGTTCAAAATCAATCCTTTGTCCACAAATCATTTATTTGATCACAAAGTAAACCATACCTACAAGGTTTAATATGTACTTCGATCTCCATGGCTAGAACACTTTGTAGTCATGGGAGTCATGATCGTTGTGGCCGCTTACGGAACCAATTCCAATGCTGCGCTACTCTGATCATTATACTCAAGTTCATAAACCTTATCAAGTTCTATTGTCCTCCCACTCAAATACTTCGCTAGAAACAATTTCTTGGAAATAAATAAGAAACATCGACAAACACTTTTGTCTTTGTATCCACAGTGGAAAGAATTCCCAATCAATACTTTGGGATAACCAACAAAGACATTCATCCGATTTTGGTTGTAAACTCTTAGACCAAAATTTAAAGAATGGACTATTAGGGTTTATACCCATGCCATAACTCGTATGGTGTCATTTCAACGGATCATGATGATGCTCTATTTAGTGTAAAAGCGGTAGTCGCTAAAGCATAATCCACAAAAATTATAATGGCATTAATATTTTATCTCATCATTAACCCAACAAGGTTTGGATACATCTCTCGGATACTTCATCATCACTATGATACTCCAAGAAATGTGAGTTGTAGAACAATTTCATAACTCTCTTAGATGTTTGCTAAAAGTAGTAATTAAAATATTTCCACTATGATCCAATCATAGATATTTGACTTTTCTATTACGATGATTTCCACTTCATGCTGAAAATTTATTTGAATCCATTCAAATGTTTCAAACTTCTTCCTTATCGAATATATCCACATATATATACTCAATTCATTGTTAGAAGTTTTTCATGAAGTAGAAGAATCTCCCGCACACAACTATGCCCAGTGAACCACATATAACATCATGTATGTTTTCACTAAGTTAGTTGCCCGTTCAACTCTTGGCCTATGAACGGTATTTTAGTCATTCTCTTTTAGAAAAGATTTGCAAGCGCCAAATGATTCAAAAAATCAAATGACTCCAAAAATCCATTTACATGGAGTTCCTTCATGCATTCCTTTCTAACATGACCTAAATGGCGGTTCCACAAATAAGTGGAATTCAAATCATTTTAGCGTCAGTGTTTATGTATGTGTGTTTCACCATTAAGATTTATAATAACTTATCCATCGTACATGGAGTAATGTCATAATTTGAACAACTCATTGTTTTCATTTGACCAGAGCAAAATAACAATTATTAAGTTCTTTATTATAAATTCTAAGGGCTAGGTAGAATGACAACGATAAACATAACAACACTTTATTATGTTCCAGACGTGCATTATTACCATATTCCTTATCAGTCACTTAGGCCATTGTATTCTTGTATTGCGTTGTTTTGTATGACACTTCATACCAACCAATAAGGTACTAATACCCAAGAATTTAATTGTGTGACTTAACTAGGAATACAACCATAACATGTATATCATTTATATACACCTGAGCTAGATTTTCTAGTCTTTTCTTTCTTTTTACCAAAATATCTTTTGTAGTTTCTCTTTTAGTTTTCCTCATTCTCAGAAAACACTTCACCTTTTAATAACTTCTAGGTTTGTTGGTCAAATACCAATAACCTTGAGGTTCTTACTTTGAAGTTGATCATCATATGACAAGTGTTTCAGATTTCACTATTAGTAACTTTGTAATATGATGAACAATTTCACTCATAATTTTATCCATCATTTCATGAGGACTTTCCGAGACCATGTCTGTACATGCTAGGCTCGTAAAGTTTAACCTCAGTATTTGCATGTGCAAATATGGCTTGCACCCGTTGTATGCACACGTAGAATCTATAACACCCGATCATTACGTGATGCTTCGATACGACGAGTCTTAGCAATGGTGCATACTAAGGATGATAACTTCATGGATATGCGAATATTGTTAGTGCCCCAATAGTTGGAGGATTGGGATGCCTTGCGTCTTCAACCTTCGTACATTCCCATAAAACTTATGAGTTTATGTAGTCTCACCAAATTATATTCTATCATCTTGCAATAAGGTCTTAGATATCACATATATCTCATACCTTGATTATTTCTGAAAACTAAATTTTCAGCTCCTTACTTTTCAAACAGATTTGAACTTTAAGTTTCATGGAGACAAGATAACTTTAGGTACTAATTGAAACCATAGTTCTTTGAATTAACAATGTGAGGTTTACTAAAAGTTTGCAATAGGACTTAATCAATTTTCTTGATTCTTTAACAATACGGTACCAGTCCGTAAAGTTTCTTATCAGATATTAACAGTATTTCTATCTCAATTACAAGACTTAGCGCATGGTAGAAAACGGATGCCAATACTACAAAATTAATTCAAAATACTACTCAGACTATGTTTATGATAATTAGTTCATGTTTTAATCTAATTACTAATGAACTCCCACTTAATACAACATCCCTCATAGTTGTTAAGTGGTACACGATCCACATCCACTACACAAAAACCGATCATCATGTGAGATGATGTAGCTTCAATGGTGAACATCAACATGTTGATCATATCATCCTTATGACTCGTGTTCAACCTTTCGGTTTCCGTTGTCCCGAGGCCATGTCTGTACATGCTAGGCTCGTCAAGCAAACCCAAGTATTCCGCGTGTGCAACATGGCTTACACCCGTTGTATATGAACGTTGAGTCTATCACATCCGATCATCACGAGATGCTTCGAAATGACGAACCTTGGCAACGGTGCATACGAGGGGAGAACACTTTATTATCTTGATATTAATGTGAGGGATCATCTTATAATGCTACCGTCGCGATCTAAGCAAAATAAGATGCATAAAGGATTAACATCACATGCAATTCATATGTGATATGATATGGCCCTTTATTCTTTGCGCCTTCGATCTTCATCTCCAAAGCACGGACATGATCTCCATCATCAACGGGCATGATCTCCATCATCATCGGCGTAGCGTCAAGTTCCATGGCGCCGTCTTCATGGTTGTTCACCTCATGTAGTAACTATTACAACTACTTTGAAATACTACTCAACATGAAATTTAAAGACAACCATAAGGCTCCTGCCGGTTGCCACAATACAATAATGATCATCTCATACATATTCATCATCACATCATGGCCATATCACATCACCAAACCCTGCAAAAACAAGTTAGACGTCTCTAATTTGGTTTGCATATTTTACGTGGTTTAGGGTTTTCGAGAGAGATCTAATCTACCTACGAACATGAACCACAACGGTGATACTAGTGTTGTCAATAGAAGAGTAAATTGAATCTTCACTATAGTAGGAGAGACAGACACTCGCAAAGCCTCTTATGCAATACAAGTTGCATGTCGAACGAGGAACAAGTCTCATGAACGCGGTCATGTAAAGTTAGTCCGAGCCGCTTCATCCCACTATGCCACAAAGATGCAAAGTACTCAAACTAAAGACAACATAAGCATCAACGCCCACAAACCATTGTGTTCTACTCGTGCAACCATCTATGCATAGACAAGGCTCTGATACCACTGTAGGAAAACGTTGCATAGAAAACAAAAAAAAATCCTACCGTGAACACGCAATCCAAGCCAAGATGCAATCTAGAAGACGGTAGCAACGAGAGGATGAACGAGACTAACCCTTGAAGATTTCCAAAGCCTACAAGATGAGGCTCTTGTTGCTGTGGTAGACGATCACTTGCCGCTTGCAAAAGCGCGTAGAAGATCTTGATCACGGTCGCTTCTGGCGCCACGAACGGGCAGCACCTCCGTACTCGTTCACACGTTCGGTTGTTGATGAAGACGACGTCCACCTCCCCGTTCCAGCGGGCAGCGGAAGTAGTAGCTCCTCTTGAATCCGACAGCACGACGGCGTGGTGTCGGTGGTGGTGGAGAAATCCGGCGGAGCTTCGCTTAAGCGTGCGGGATGAGGTGGAGGAGAGAGACCGCTAGGGTTTGGGGAGAGAGGGGGGTTGGGCGCCGGCCCTCTAAGGGGTGCGGCCAAGGCTGAGGCTTGAAGTGATCCGCCCCCCTCTCCTATGCCCCTCATTATATAGGTGGAAGCACCAAGAGTTCTAGTCCAAGTCTTCGAATAATACCCCAACACTAAAACCTCCCATATGTGGGAAACCTACTCAAGGAGGGAGTCCTACCCAAGGTGGGACTCCCACCTTTCCTTGAGGTGGGTTGGCCGGCCACCCTAGGGGAGTCCACCTTGGCCTCCTCCCCTTTAGGGTTGGCTGGTCCTGCAAGGTGGAGTCCCTCCGGGACTCTACTTTCCATGGTGATTTCTTCCGGACTTTTCTAGAACCTTCTAGAACCTGCCATAAATGCACCGGATCATTTCCAAACTTGGAATATGACTTCCTATATATGAATCTTATTCTCCGGACCATTCTGGAACTCCTCGTGATGTCCGGGATCTCATCCGGGACTCCGAACAAATATTCGAACTCCATTCCATATTCAAGTTCTACCATTTCAACATCCAACTTTAAGTGTGTCACCCTACGGTTCGTGAACTATGCGGACATGGTTGAGTACTCACTTTGACCAATAACCACTAGCGGGATCTGGAGATCCATAATGGCTCCCACATATTCAACGATGACTTCAGTGATCAAATGAACCATTCACATACGATACCAATTCCCTTTGTCACGCGATATTTTACTTGTCCGAGGTTTGATCATCGGTATCACTCTATACCTTGTTCAACCTCGTCTCCTGACAAGTACTCTTTACTCGTACCGTGGTATGTGGTCTCTTATGAACTTATTCATATGCTTGCAAGACATTAGACGACATTCCACCGAGAGGGCCCAGAGTATATCTATCCGTCATCGGGATGGACAAATCCCACTGTTGATCCATATGCCTCAACTCATACTTTCCGGATACTTAATCCCACCTTTATAACCACCCATTTACGCAGTGGCGTTTGATGTAATCAAAGTACCTTTCCGGCATAAGTGATTTACATGATCTCATGGTCATAAGGACTAGGTAACTATGTATCGACAGCTTTATAGCAAATAACTTAATGACGAGATCTTATGCTACGCTTAATTGGGTGTGTCCATTACATCATTCATATAATGATATAACCTTGTTATTAATAACATCCAATGTTCATGATTATGAAACTAATCATCCATTAATCAACAAGCTAGTTTAAGAGGCATACTAGGGACTTCTTGTTGTCTACATATCACACATGTACTAATGTTTCGGTTAATACAATTATAGCATGATATATAAACATTTATCATAAACATAAAGATATAAATAATAACCACTTTATTATTGCCTCTAGGGCATATCTCCTTCAGTCTTCATCAACACCGAACGTGTGACCGAGTACGGAGGTGCTACCCGATTGTGGCACCGTCAAGATCTTCTACGCGCTTTTGAAAGCGGCAAGTGATCATCTACCGCAGCAACAAGAGCCTCATCTTGTAGGTGATACGTCCCCGACGTATCCATAATTTCTGTTGTTCCATGCTTGTTTTATGACAATACTTACATGTTTTGCTTGCACTTTATGATGATTTCATGCGTTTTCCGGAACTAACCTATTAACAAGATGCCACAGTGCCAGTTCCTGTTTTCTGCTGTTTTTGGTTCCAGAAAGGCTGTTCGGGCAATATTCTCGGAATTGGACGAAATCAACGCCAAACCTCCTATTTTTCCCGGAAGGCTCCAGAACACCGAAGAAGAGTCGGAGAGGGGCCGAGGGGCCACCACACCACAAGGCGGCGCGGGCCAGACCCTGGCCGCGCCGGCCTAGGGTGAGGCGCCCCCAGGTGCCCCCCTGCGCCGCCTCTTCGCCTATAAAATCCCTTTCGACCTAAAAACACCGTACCAATTGACGAAACTCCAGAAAGACTCCAGGGGCGCCGCCGCCATCGCGAAACTCCAATTCGGGGGACAGAACTCTGTTCCGGCACCCTGCCGGAACGGGGAAGTGCCCCCGGAAGCCATCTCCATCAACGCCATCGCCTCCATCATGCTCCATGAGTAGTTCCCCCATGGACTACGGGTTCTAGCAGTAGCTATGTCGGTATACTCTCCCCCATGTACTTCAATACAATGGTCTCATGAGCTGCCTTACATGATTGAGATTCATCTGATGTAATCGGTGTTGTGTTTGTTGGGATCCGATGGATGATACATTATGATTAGTCTATCTATAAAGTTTGTGAAGTTATTGTTGCTGCAATCTTGTTATGCTTAATGCTTGTCACTAGGGCCCGAGTGGCATGATCTTAGATTTGAGCTCTATACTTGTTGTTTAGATTGTATCTACAAGTTGTATGCACATGTCACTGTCCGGAACCAATGGCCCCGAAGTGATAGAAATCGGGATAACCGGAGGGGATGGTAGTGATGTGAGGATCACATGTTTTCACGGAGTGTTAATGCTTTGCTCCGGTACTCTATTAAAAGGAGTACCTTAATATCCAGTAGTTTCCCTTGAGGCCCGGCTGCCACCGGCTGGTAGGACAAAAGATGTTGTGCAAGTTTCTCATTGCGAGCACGTACGACTATAATTGGAAAACATGCCTACATAATTAATAATCTTGATAATCTTTCTTAATGCTTTGATTCCTATCAATTGCCCAACTGTAATTTGTTCACCCAACACTTGTCACTTATTGGAGAGTTACCACTAGTGTAGATCGATGGGAACCCCGGTCCATCTCTCATCATTACATACTCGTTCTATATGTCATTGGAAGTAGTATCAACTATTCTCTGGTGCCATCGCTCTCATATTGCTATTACTGCTGCTGTGTTACTGTTACTACTGCTCTCATATTACTGCTACTTTCACATCACCCCTGTTACTAGTGCTTTTCCAGGTGCAGCTGAATTGACAACTCCGCTGTTAAGGCTTATAAGTATTCTTTACCTCCCCTTGTGTCGAATCAATAAATTTGGGTTTTACTTCCCTCGAAGACTATCGCGATCCCCTATACTTGTGGGTCATCAGTAGGCTTTGGAAATCTTCAAGGGTGAGACTCGTTCATCCCCTCGTTGCTCCCGTATTCTAGATTGCATCTTGGCTTGGATTGCGTTCTCGCGGTAGGAATTTTTTGTTTTCTATGCAACGAATCCCTACAGTGGTATCAGAGCCATGTCTATGCATAGATGGTTGCACGAGTAGAACACAATGGTTTTGTGGGCGTTGATACTTATGCTATCTTTAGTTTGAGTACTTTGCATCTTTGTGGCATAGTGGGATGAAGCGGCTCGGGCTAACTTTACATGACCACGTTCATGAGATTTGCTCCACGCTCGACATGCAACTTGTATTGCATAAGTGGCTTTGCGGGTGTCTGTCTCTCCTACTATAGTGAAGATTCAATTTACTCTTCTATTGACAACTCTAGTATCACCGGTGTGGTTCATGTTCGTAGGTAGATTAGATCTCACTCGAAAACCCTAAACCACGTAAAATATGCAAACCAAATTAGAGACGTCTAACTTGTTTTTGTAGGGTTTGGTGATGTGATATGGCTATAATGTGATGATGAATATGTATGAGATGATCATTATTGTATTGTGGCAACCGGCAAGAGCCTTATGGTTGTCTTTAAATTTCATGTTGAGTAGTATTTCAAAGAAGTTGTAATAGTTGCTGGATGGGAGAACAATCATGAAGACGGCGCCATTGACCTTGACGCTACGCCGACGATGATGGAGATCATGCCCGTTGATGATGGAGATCATGTCCGTGCTTTGGAGATGAAGATCAAAGGCGCAAAGACAAAGGGGCCATATCATATCACATATGAACTGCATGTGATGTTAATCCTTTTATGCATCTTATTTTGCTTAGATCGCGACGGTAGCATTATAAGATGATCCCTCTCACTAAAATATCAAGATAATAAAGTGTTGCTGCTAGCGTGGTAGTAGTAGCTTCCTTGTGACGGTAAAGCAGTCGTCCGTTGGGAACCCCAAGAGGAAGGTAGGATGTGTACAGCAGCAAGTTTTCCCTCAGTAAGAAACCAAGGTTTATCGAACCAGTAGGAGCCAAGAAGCACGTTGAAGGTTGTTGGTGGCGGACTGTAGTGTGGCGCAACACCAGGGATTCCGGCGCCAACGTGGAACCTGCACAACACAATCCAAGTACTTTGCCCCAACTTAACAGTGAGGTTGTCAATCTCACCGGCTTGCTGTAACAAAGGATTAGATGTATAGTGTGGAAGATGATGTTTGCAAAGAACAGTAAGAACAAGTATTGCAGTAGATTGTATTCGATGTAAAAGAATGGACCGGGGTCCACAGTTCACTAGTGGTGTCTCTCCAATAAGAAATAGCATGTTGGGTGAACAACTTATAGTTGGGCAATTGACAAATAGAGAGGGCATGACAATGCACATACATATCATGATGAGTAGTGTGGAATTCAATTGGGCATTACGACAAAGTACATAGACCGCTATCCAGCATGCATCTATGCCTAAAAAGTCCACCTTCAGGTTATCATCCGAACCCCTTCCAGTATGAAGTTGCAAACAACAGACAATTGCATTAAGTATGGTGCGTAATGTAATCAACAAATACATCCTTAGACATAGCATTGATGTTTTATCCCTAGTGGCAACAACACATCCACAACCTTAGAACTTTCTGTCACTGTCCCAGATTTAATGGAGGCATGAACCCACTATCGAGCATAAATACTCCCTCTTGGAGTTACAAGTATCAGCTTGGCCAGAGCCTCTACTAGCAACAGTGAGCATGCAAGATCATAAACAACACATAGATGATAGATTGATAATCAACATAACATAGTATTGCGTATTCATCGGATCCCAACAAACGCAACATGTAGCATTACAGATAGATGATGTTGATCATGTTAGGCAGCTCACAAGATCCAACAATGATAGCATAATGAGGAGAAGACGACCATCTAGCTACTGCTATGGACCCATAGTCCAGGGGTGAACTACTCACACATCAATCCGGAGGCGATCATGGCGATGAAGAGTCCTCCGGGAGATGATTCCCCTCTCCGGCAGGGTGCCGGAGGCGATCTCCTGAATCCCCCGAGATGGGATTGGCGGCGGTGGCGTCTTTGGAAGGTTTTTCGTATCGTGGCTCTCGGTACTGGGGTATTCGCGACGAAGGCTTTAAGTAGGCGAAAGGGCGGAGTCGGAGGGCTGACAGGGGCCCCACACGCTAGGGCCACGCGGGCCCCCTTGGGCCGCGCCGCCCTAGTGTGGCGGCGCCTCGTCGCCCCACTTCGTTTCCCTTTTGGTGTTCTGGAAGCTTCGTGGAAAAATAAGCCCCTGGGCGTTGATTTCGTCCAATTCCGAGAATATTTCCTTACTAGGATTTCTGAAACCAAAAACAGCAGAAAACAACAACTGGCTCTTCGGCATCTCGTCAATAGGTTAGTGCCGGAAAATGCATAAATATGACATAAAGTGTGTATTAAACATGTGAGTATCATCATAAAAGTAGCATGGAACATAAAAAATTATAGATACGTTTGAGACGTATCAAGCATCCCCAAGCTTAGTTCCTACTCGTCCTCGAGTAGGTAAACGATAACAAAGATAATTTCTGAAGTGACATGCTATCATAATCTTGATCAATACTATTGTAAGCACATGTAATGAATGCAGCGATTCGAAGCAATGGTAAAAGTAATGAGTAAACAACTGAATCATATAGCAAAGACTTTTCATGAATAGTACTTTCAAGACAAGTATCAATAAGTCTTGCATAAGAGTTAACTCATAAAGTAATAGATTCAAAGTAAAAGCATTGAAGCAACACAAAGGAAGATATAAGTTTCAGCAGTTGCTTTCAACTTGTAACATGTATATCTCATGGATAGTTGTCAACATAAAGTAATATAACAAGTGCAATAGGTAAACATGTAAGAATCAATGCACACAGTTGACACAAGTGTTTGCTTCTAAGATAGAAAGAAGTAGGTAAACTGACTCAACATAAAAGTAAAAGAATGGCCCTTCACAGAGGGAAGCATGGATTGCTATATTTGTGCTAGAGATTTTATTTTGAAAACAAGAAACAATTTTGTCAACGGTAGTAATAAAGCATATGTGTTATGTATAATATATCCTATAAGTTGCAAGCCTCATGCATAGATTACCAATAGTGCCCGCACCTTGTCCTAATTAGCTTGGATTTACATGGATTATCATTGCATAGCATATGTTTTAACCAAGTGTCACAAAGGGGTACCTCTATGCCGCCTGTACAAAGGTCTAAGGAGAAAGTTTGCATTGGATTTCTCGCTTTTGATTATTCTCAACTTAGACATCCATACCGGGACAACATAGACAACAGATAATGGACTCCTCTTTAATGCATAAGCATTCAACAACAGATAATATTCTCATAAGAGATTGAGGTTTGTTGTCCAAACTGAAACTTCCACCATGGATCATGGCTTTAGTTAGCGGCCCAATGTTCTTCTCTAACAATATGCATACTCAAACCATTTGATCATGATAAATCACCCTTACTTTAGACAAGACGAATATGCATAGCAACTCACATGATATTCAACAAAGTGAAATAGTTGATGGCGTCCCCAGGAACATGGTTATCGCTCAACAAGCAACTTATTAAGAGATAGAACACATAAGTACATATTCAATACCACAATAGTTTTTAAGCTATTTGTCCCATGAGCTATATATTGCAAAGATAAAGAATGGAATTTTAAAGGTAGCACTCAAGCAATTTACTTTGGAATGGCGGAAAAATACCATGTAGTAGGTAGGTATGGTGGACACAAGTGGCATAGTTTTTGGCTCAAGGATTTGGATGCACGAGAAGTATTCCCTCTCAATACAAGGCTTAGGCTAGCAAGGTTGTTTGAAGCAAACTCAAGTATGAACCGGTACAACAAAACTTACATAAGAACATATTGCAAGCATTATAAGACTCTACACTGTCTTCCTTGTTGTTCAAACCCTCACCAGAAAATATCTAGAGTTTAGAGAGACCAATCATGCAAACCAAATTTTAACAAGCTCTACAATATTTCTTCACTAATAGGTGCAAAGTACATGATGCAAGAGCTTAAACATGAGCACAAAAATTACCAAGTATCACATTATTCAAGACATTCTACCAATTACCACATGTAGCATTTCCCGTTTCCAACCATATAACAATTAACGAAGCAGTTTCAACCTTCGCCATGAATATTATGAGTAAAGCTAAGGACGTATTTGTCCATATGCAATAGCGGAGCATGTCTCTCTCCCACACAATGAATGCTAGGATCCAACTTTATTCAAACAAAACAAAAACAAAAACAAACAGACGCTCCAAGTAAAGCACATAAGATGTGACGGAATAAAAATATAGTTTCACTAGAGGTGACCTGATAATGTTGTCGATGAAGAAGGGGATGCCCAAGGCATCCCCAAGCTTAGATGCTTGAGTCTTCTTGAAATATGCAGGGATGAACCACGGGGGCATCCCCAAGCTTAGAGCTTTCACTCTCCTTGATCATATTGTATCATCCTCCTCTCTTGATCCTTGAAAACTTCCTCAACACCAAACTCGAAACAAACTCATTAGAGGGTTAATGCATAATCAAAAATTCACATGTTAAGAGGTGACATAATCATTCTTAACACTTCTGGACATTGCACAAAGCTACTGAAAGTTAATGGAACAAAGAAATCCATCAAGCATAGCAAAATAGGCAATGCGAAATAAAAGGCAGAATCTGTCAAAACAGAACAGTAAGTAAAGACGAATTTTTCTGGGGCACCAGACTTGATCAAATGAGAAAACTCAAAACTAATGAAAGTTGCGTACATATCTGAGGATCACGCACGTAAATTGGCATATTTTTCTGAGTTACCTACAGACGTAGCGACTCAATTTCGTGACAGCAAGAAAACTGTTTCTGCGCAGTAATCCAAATCTAGTATCAACTTTATCATTAAAGACTTTACTTGGCACAAAAATGCAATAAAATAAAGATAAGGAGAGGTTGCTACAGTAGTAACAACTTCCAAGACTCAAATATAAAATAAAAGTGCAGAAGTAAAATCATGGGTTGTCTCCCATAAGCGCTTTTCTTTAACGCCTTTCAGCTAGGCGCAGAAAGTGTGTATCAAGTATTATCAAGAGATGAAGCATCAACATCATAATTTGTTCTAATAATAGAATCAAAAGGTAACTTCATTCTCTTTCTAGGGAAGTGTTCCATACCTTTCTTGAGAGGAAATTGATATTTAATATTCCCTTCCTTCATATCAATAGTAGCACCAACAGTTCGAAGAAAAGATCTTCCCAATATAATGGGACAAGATGCATTGTATTCAATATCCAAGACAACAATATCAACGGGGACAAGGTTATTGTTAACAGTAATGCGAACATTATCAATCCTCTCCAAAGGTTTCTTTGTAGAATTATCAGCAAGATTAACATCCAAATAACAATTTTTCAATGGTGGCAAGTCAAGCATATTATAGATTTTCTTAGGCATAACAGAAATACTTGCACCAAGATCACATAAAGCATTACAATCAAAATCATTGACCTTCATCTTAATGATGGGCTCCCAACCATCTTCTAACTTCCTAGGAATAGAAGTTTCAAGTTTTAGTTTCTCTTCTCTAGCTTTTATGAGAGCATTTGTAATATGTTTTGTAAAGGCCAAATTTATAGCACTAGCATTAGGACTTTTGGAAAGTTTTTGTAAGAACTTTATAACTTCAGAGATGTGACAATCATCAAAATCTAAACCATTATGATCTAAAGCAATGGGATCATTGTCCCCAATGTTGGAAAAAATTTCAGCAGTTTTATCACAGGCAGTTTCAGCAGTTTTAGCAGTTTCAGGCAGTTTTGAACGCTTTGCATTAGGAGTAGAAACATTGCCAACACCAATTATTTTACCATTGATAGTAGGAGGTGTAGCAACATGTGAAGCATTAGCATTACTAGTGGTGGTAATAGTCCAAACTTTAGTTACATTATTCTCTTTAGCATTTTCTTCTTTTTCCCACCTAGCACGCAATTCAGCCATCAATCTAATATTTTCATTTATTCTAACTTGGATGGCGTTTGCTGTAGCAAATGACTTAATATCTTTATCTTCATTAGGCATAACTTTCGATTTCAAAAGATCAACATCAGCAGCAAGACTATCAACCTTAGAAGCAAGAATATCAATTTTACCAAGCGATTTGTGTACTAATAAATTCTTTAAGCATGGCTTCAAGACCAGAGGGTACATTCCTATTATTGTTGTAAGAATTCCCATAAGAATTACCATAACCATTACTATTATGAGAAGGATATGGCATATAGTTGTTACTAGAATTATTCCGATAAGCATTGTGGTTGAAATTATTATTTTTAATGAAGTTCACATCACCATGTTCTTCTTGGGCAACCAATGAAGCTAACGGAACATTATTAGGATCAACATTAGATCTACCATTCACAAGCATAGACATTATAGCATCAATCTTATCACTCAAGGAGGAGGTTTCTTCAACAGAATTTACCTTCTTACCTTGTGGAGCTCTTTCCGTGTGCCATTCAGAGTAATTAATCATCATATCATCAAGAAGCTTTGTTGCGGCGCCTAGAGTGATGGACATAAAAGTACCTCCAGCAGCTGAATCCAATAGGTTCCGTGAAGAAAAATTCAATCCTGCATAAAAGGTTTGGATGATCATCCAAGTAGTCAGTCCATGGGTAGGGCAATTTTTAACCAAAGATTTCATTCTTTCCCATGCTTGAGCAACAAGCTCATTATCCAATTGCTTAAAATTCATTATGCTACTTCTCAAAGATATAATTTTAGCAGGAGGATAATATCTACCAATGAAAGCATCCTTACATTTAGTCCATGAATCAATACTATTCTTAGGCAAAGATAGCAACCAATCTTTAGCTCTTCCTCTTAAATAGAAAGGAAACAATTTTAATTTTATGATGTCACCATCTACATATTTATACTTTTGCATCTCACAAAGTTCAACAAAATTATTAAGATGGGCAGCAACATCATCAGAACTAACACGAGAAAATTGCTCTCTCATAACAAGATTCAGCAAAGCAGGTTTAATTTCAAAGAATTCTGATGTAGTACCAGGTGGAGCAATAGGTGTGCATAAGAAATCATTATTATTTGTGCTAGTGAAGTCACACAACTTAGTATTTTCATAGTACCCATTTTAGCAATAGTAAATAAAGCAAACTAGATAAAGTAAATGCAAGTAACTAATTTTTTGTGTGTTTTTAATATAGAGAACGCAAACAAGATAGTAAATAAAGTAAAGCAAGTAACTATTTTTTTTGTATTTTAATATAATAAAGCAAACAAAGCAGTAAATAAAATAAAGTAAAGCAAGACAAAAACAAAGTTAAGAGATTGGAAGTGGAAGACTCCCCTTGCAGCGTGTCTTGATCTCCCCGGCAACGGCGCCAGAAAAAGTATGCTGCTAGCGTGGTAGTAGTAGCTTCCTTGTGACGGTAAAGCACTCGTCCGTTGGGAACCCCAAGAGGAAGGTATGATGTGTACAGCAGCAAGTTTTTCCTCAGTAAGAAACCAAGGTTTATCAAACCAGTAGGAGCCAAGAAGCACGTTGAAGGTTGTTGGTAGCGGAGTGTAGTGCGGCGCAACACCAGGGATTCCGGCGCCAACGTGGAACCTGCACAACACAATCCAAGTACTTTGCCCCAACTTAACAGTGAGGTTGTCAATCTCACCGGCTTGCTGTAACAAAGGATTAGATGTATAGTGTGGAAGATGATGTTTGCAAAGAACAGTAAGAACAAGTATTGCAGTAGATTGTATTCGATGTAAAAGAATGGACCGGGGTCCACAGTTCACTAGTGGTGTCTCTCCAATAAGAAATAGCATGTTGGGTGAACAAATTACAGTTGGGCAATTGACAAATAGAGAGGGCATGACAATGCACATACATATCATGATGTGTAGTGTGGAATTCAATTGGGCATTACGACAAAGTACATAGATCGCTATCCAGCATGCATCTATGCCTAAAAAGTCCACCTTCAGGTTATCATCCGAACCCCTTCCAGTATTAAGTTGCAAACAACAGACAATTGCAATAAGTATGGTGCGTAATGTAATCAACAAATACATCCTTAGACATAGCATTGATGTTTTATCCCTAGTGACAACAGCACATCCACAACCTTAGAACTTTCTGTCACTGTCCCAGATTTAATGGAGGCATGAACCCACTATCGATCATGGCGATGAAGAGTCCTCCAAGAGATGATTCCCCTCTCCGGCAGGGTGTCGGAGGCGATCTCCTGAATCCCCCGAGATGGGATTGGCAGCGGCGGCGTCTCTGGAAGGTTTTTCGTATCGTGGCTCTCGGTACTGGGGTATTCGTGACGAAGGCTTTAAGTAGGCAGAAGGGCGGAGTCGGAGGGCTGACGGGGGCCCCACACGCTAGGGCCGCGCGGGCCCCCCTTGGGCCGCGCCGCCCTAGTGTGGCGGCGCCTCGTCACCCCACTTCGTTTCCCTTTCGGTGTTCTGGAAGCTTCGTGGAAAAATAAGCCCCTGGGCGTTGATTTCGTCCAATTCCGAGAATATTTCCTTACTAGGATTTCTGGAACCAAAAAGCAATGAAAAAAGAATCGGCTCTTCGGCATCTCGTCAATAGGTTAGTGCCGGAAAATGCAAAAATATGACATAAAGTGTGTATAAAACATGTGAGTATCATCATGAAAGTAGCATGGAACATAAGAAATTATAGATACGTTTGAGACGTATCAAGTGTTCATCCTTAGTAGCACCGTTGCCAAGACTTGTCGTTTCGAAGCATCTCGTGATGATCGGGTGTGATAAAATCAACAAGTGCATACAACGGGTGCAAGCCAGTTTTGCACATGCGGATAATAAGGTTGCCTTGACGAGCCTAGCATGTACATACATGGTCTCGGAACACGTGATACCAAAAGGTAGAGCATGAATCATATGATTGATATGATGAACACTTTGAGTGTTCGCCATTAAAGTTACATCTTGTCTCGTGATGATCGGACTTGGTGTGGTGGATTTGGTTCGTGTGATCACTAAGACAATTCGAGGGATATTGTTTTGAGTGGGAGTTCACCTAGTTTTTAATTTTGTTGAATTAAAATTTGAACTCAATTTGTCATAAACATTAGTCTAAATTATTGCAAATATATGTTGTAGATATGGCGTCCCCAATCAATTTTAACCAGTTCCTAGAGAAAGAAAAGCTTAAGAGCAACGGTAGCAACTTCACTGACTGGTTCCGTCATGTGAGGATTTTCCTCGCTGGTGGAAACCTGCAATATGTGCTTGATGCACCGCTAGGTGACCCTCCTACAGAAACAGAAACCGATGAAGTAAAGAATGTTTACGCGACTCGGAAAACTCGGTACTCTCAAGTTCAGTGTGCCATCCTATGCAGTCTGGAAGCCGATCTTCAAAAACGTTTTGAGCACCACGATCCACATGAGTTGATCAATGAGTTGAAAACTATCTTTGAAACTCATGCGGCTGTGGAATGCTATGAAGCATCAAAACACTTCTTCAGTTGCATGATGGAAGAGGGTAGCTCCGTTAGTGAGCACATGCTCGTTATGACCGGGCATGCGAAGAAACTCAGTGACTTGGAAATAGTTATTCCTAACAGACTGGGGATTAATCGTATCCTTCAATCACTGCCACCTAGTTACACGAACTTTTTGATGAACTACAATATGCAGAACATGAACAAAGAGTTACCTGAACTCTTCTCCATGCTTAAAGCTGCTGAGATTGAGATCAAGAAAGAGCACCAAGTGTTGATGGTCAACAAGACCACCAGTTTCAAGAAACAGGGCAAGTCTAAAGGCAAATTCAAGAAGGGTGGCAAGAAAGCTGCCACGCCTCCTTTGAAACCTAAGACTGGCCCTAAGCCTGATGCTGAGTGCTATTACTGCACGGAGAAGGGACACTGGAAGCGTAATTGCTCCAAGTATTTGGCTGATCTGAAGAGAGGCCTTGTCAAGAAGAAGAAAGAAGGTATATCCGATATACATGTTATAGATGTTTATCTTACTGGTTCTCGTACTAGTACCTAAGTATTTGATACTGGTTCGGTTGCTCATATTTGTAACTCGAAACAGGAATTAAAGAATAAACGAAGACTATTGAAGGATGAAGTGACGATGCGCGTTGGAAATGTATCCAAAGTCGATGTGATCGATGTCGGCACACTTCCTCTGCATCTACCTTCGGGATTAGTTTTAAACCTCAATAATTGTTATTTTGTACCCGCGTTGAGCATGAACATTATATCTGGATCTTGTTTAATGCAAGACGGTTATTCATTCAAGTCTGAGAATAATGATTGTTCTATTTTTATGAATAATATCTTTTATGGTCGAGCACCTGAGAAGAATGGTTTATTTCTGTTAGATCTCGATTGTAGTGATACGCATATTCATAACATTGATGCTAAGCGAATTAAATTGAATGATAATTCTACTTATATGTGGCACTGTCGTCTTGGTCATATTGGAGTGAAATGCATGAAGAAACTCCATACCGATGGATTACTTGAATCACTTGACTTTGAGTCACTTGATAAATGCGAAGCATGTCTAATGGGAAAAATGACTAAGACTCCATTCTCTGGTATTATGGAGCGAGCTACAGACTTATTGGAAATCATACATACCGATGTGTGTGGACCAATGAGTGTAGCTTCGCGCGGTGGTTATCGTTATGTTCTAACCTTCACAGATGATCTGAGTAGATATGGGTATATCTATTTCATGAAACATAAATCCGAAACTTTCGAGAAGTTTAAGGAATTCCAAAGTGAAGTAGAAAATCAACGTAACAAGAAGATTAAATTTCTACGATCTGATCGCGGAGGTGAATATCTGAGTTATGAGTTTGGCATGCATTTAAAGAAATGCGGAATACTTTCACAATTGACACCGCCGGGAACACCACAACGAAACGGTGTGTCCGAACGTCGTAATTGAACTCTCTTAGATATGGTTCGTTCTATGATGTCTCTTACTGATTTGCTGTTATCATTTTGGAGTTATGCATTAGAGACAGCCGCATTCACTTTAAATAGAGCACCATCAAAATCCGTTGAAACGACACCGTATGAATTATGGTTTAACAAGAAACCTAAGCTGTCGTTCCTTAAAGTTTGGGGTTGCGAAGCCTATGTAAAAAAGTTACAACCGGACAAGCTAGAACCCAAAGCGGAGAAATGCGTCTTCATAGGATACCCTAAGGAAACTATAGGGTACACTTTCTATCACAGATCCAAAGGAAAAATCTTTGTTGCTAAGAACGGAACCTTTCTTGAGAAAGAATTTCTCACTAAAGAAGTGACTGGAAGAAAAGTAGAACTCGACGAGATTATTGAATCTTCACTCGTTGATCAGAGTAGCGCAGTACCAGAAGTTGATCCTATACCGTCTACACCGGCAACAGAAGAAGCTAATGATAATGATCACGAAACTTCAAACGAGATAGCTACTGAACCTCGCATATCGACAAGGGAACGTGCCACTCCTGATTGGTATGATCCTTGTCTAAATGTCATGATTGTGGACAACAATGATGAGGACCCTGCGACGTATGAAGAAGCGATGATGAGCCCAGATTCCAACAAATGGCAAGAAGCCATGAAATCCGAAATGGGATCCATGTATGATAACAAAGTATGGACTTTAGTAGACTTACCTGATAGCCACAAGGCTGTCGAAAATAAATGGATCTTCAGAAGAAAAACAGATGCTGATGGTAATATTACTGTCTATAAAGCTCGACTTGTCGCAAAGGGTTTCCGACAAATTCAAGGTGTTGACTACGATGAGACTTTCTCACCTGTAGCGAAGCTAAAGTCTGTGAGGATTTTGTTAGCAATAGCTGCATTTTTCGATTATGAGATTTGTCATATGGATGTCAAAACAGCGTTCCTTAATGGAGACATTGAGGAAGAGTTGTATATGGTACAACCCAAAGGTTTTGTCGATCCTAAAAATGCTGAGAAGGTGTGCAAACCTCAGCGTTAAATTTATGGACTGAAGCAAGCATCCAGAAGTTGGAACCGACGCTTTGATAAGGTGATCAAAGACTTCTGATTTATACAGTGTCATGGAGAGGCATGTATTTACAAGAAAGTGAGTGGGAGCTCTGTAGCGTTCCTGATATTATATGTAGATGACATATTATTGATTGGGAATGATATAGAACTATTAAGCAGTGTAAAAGGTTATTTGAATAATAGTTTTTCAATGAAAGACCTTGGTGAAGCATCGTACATATTAGGCATCAAGATTTATAGAGATAGATCAAGACGTCTAATAGGGCTATCACAGAGTACATACCTGGACAAGATTCTAAAGAAGTTTAGAATGGATGAAAGTAAGAGAGGATTCTTACCTATGTTACCTGGCAAAGTCTTGAGTAAGACTCAAGGTCCGGCTACGGCAGAAGAAAGAGAAAGGATGAGTCACATCCCCTATGCCTCGGCAGTAGGCTCTATCATGTATGCCATGCTATGTACTAGACCAGATATAGCACATGCTGTTAGTTTGACTAGCAGATATCAAAGTGATCCAGGAATGGAACACTGGACAGCGGTCAAGAATATCCTGAAGTACTTGAAAAGAACTAAGGATATGTTTCTTTGTTATGGAGGTGACCAAGAGCTCGTTGTAACCAGTTACACCGATGCAAGTGGGAACACTGATCCTGATGACTCTAAGTCTCAGTCTGGGTACGTGTTTATATTGAATGGTGCTGCAGTAAGCTGGGCAAGCTCGAAGCAGTGCACGGTGGCGAAGTTTTCAACAGAATCAGAGTACATAGCGGCTTCAGAGGCTTCATCAGAAGCGGTATGGATGAAGAGGTTCATTGTAGAGCTCGGTGGTTCCTAGTGCATTGGACCCACTAGTCATCTACTGTGACAACATGGGTGCCATCGCTAATGCACAAGAACCAAGGTCACACAAGAGGCTGAAGCATATCAAGCTGCGTTATCATTCGATTCGCGAGTACATCGAACATGGAGAAGTAAAGATTTGCAAAGTACACACTGATCTGAATGTAGCAGATCCGTTGACTAAAGCTCTCCCTAGGGAAAAGCATGACCAACACCAGAATGCCATGGGTGTTAGGTACCTTACAATGTAATCTAGATTATTGACTCTAGTGCAAGTGGGAGACTGTTGGAGATATGCCCAAGAGGCAATAATAAAAGTGGTTATTATATATCTTTATGTTTATGATAAATGTTTATATACCATGCTATAATTGTATTAACCGAAACATTGATACATGTGTGTTATGTAAACAAACAATGAGTCCCTAGTAAGCCTCTTAACTAGCTTATTGATTAATAGATGATTAGTTTCATAATCATGAACATTGGATGTTATTAATAACAAGGTTATATCATTATATGAATGATGTAATGGACACACCCAATTAAGCGTAGCATAAGATCACGTCATTAAGTTATTTGCTATAAGCTTTTCGATACATAGTTACCTAGTCCTTTCGACCATGAGATCATGTAAATCACTTATACCAGAAAGGTACTTTCATTACATCAAACGCCACTGCGTAAATGAGTGGTTATAAAGGTGGGATTAAGTATCCGGAAAGTATGAGTTGAGGCATATGGATCAACAGTGGGATTTGTCCATCCCGATGACGGATAGATATACTCTGGGCCCTCTCGGTGGAATGTCGTCTAAATAGCTTGCAAGCATATGAATAAGTTCATAAGAGACCACATACCACGGTACGAGAAAAGAGTACTTGTTAGGAGACGAGGTTGAACAAGGTATAGAGAGATACCGATGATCAAACCTCGGACAAGTAAAATATCGCATGACAAAGGGAATTGGTATCGTATGTGAATGGTTCATTCGATCACTAAGTCATCGTTGAATATGTGGGAGCCATTATGGATATCCAGATCCCGCTATTGGTTATTGGTCGGAGAGAGTTCTCAATCATGTCTACATAGTTCGCGAACCGTAGGGTGACACACTTAAGGTTTGATGTCGTATTAGTAGAACTTGAATATGGAATGGAGTTCGAAGTATTGTTCGAAGTCTCGGATGGGATCCCGGACATCACGAGGAGTTCCGGAATGGTCCGGAGAATAAGATTCATATATAGGAAGTCATATTCCAAGTTTGGAAATGATCCGATGCATTTATGGAAGGTTCTACAAGGTTCTAGAAAAGTCCGGAAGAAATCACTTTGGAAGGCGGAGTCCCGGAGGGACTCCACCACTGATACGTCTCCGACGTATCGATAATTTCTTATGTTCCATGCCACATTATTGATGATATCTACATGTTTTATGCATACTTTATGTCATATTTATGCATTTTCCGGCACTAACCTATTAACGAGATGCCGAAGAGCCAGTTGCTGTTTTCTGCTGTTTTTGGTTTCAGAAATCCTAGTAAGGAAATATTCTCAGAATTGGACGAAATCAATGCCCAGGGTCCTATTTTTCCACGAAGCTTCCAGAAGACCGAGGGAGAAACGAAGTGGGGCCACGAGGTGGCCAGACAACAGGGCAGCGCGGCCTGGACCCTGGCCGCGCGGCCTTGGCGTCTAGGCCCCTCGTGACGCCCCTTGACCTACCCTTCCGCCTACTTAAGCCTTCGTTGACAATAGCCCCAGTACCGAGAGCCACGATACAGAAAACCTTCCAGAGACGTCACCGCCGCCAATCCCATCTCGGGGGATTCAGGAGATCGCCTCCGGCACCCTGCCGGAGAGGGGAATCATCTCCCAGAGGACTCTACACCGCCATGGTCGCCTCCGGATTGATGTGTGAGTAGTTCACCCCTAGACTATGGGTCCATAGCAGTAGCTAGATGGTCGTCTTCTCCTTATGTGCTTCATTGTCGGGTCTTGTGAGCTGCCTAACATGATCAAGATCATCTATCTGTAATACTATATGTTGTGTTTGTTGGGATCCGATGGATAGAGAATACTATGTTATGTTGATTATCAATCTATTACCTATGTGTTGTTTATGATCTTGCATGCTCTCCGTTATTAGTAGAGGCTCTGGCCAAGTTTTTACTCTTAACTCCAAGAGGGAGTATTTATGCTCGATAGTGGGTTCATGCCTCCATTAAATCTGGGACAGTGACAGAAAGTTCTAAGGTTGTGGCTGTGCTGTTGCCACTAGGGATAAAACATTGATGCTATGTCCGAGGATGTAGTTATTGATTACATTACGTACCATACTTAATGCAATTGTCTGTTGTTTGCAACTTAATACTGGAAGGGGTTCGGATGATAACCTGAAGGTGGACTTTTTAGGCATAGATGCATGCTGGATAGCGGTCTATGTACTTTGTCGTAATGCCCAATTAAATCTCACCATACTCATCATATCATGTATGTGCATTGTCATGCCCTCTCTATTTGTCAATTGCCCAACTGTAATTTGTTCACCCAACATGCTTTTTATCTTGTGGGAGAGACACCTCTAGTGAACTGTGGACCCCGGTCCATTCTTTTAATCGAATACAATCTACTGCAATACTTGTTCTACTGTTTTCTGCAAACAATCATCATCCACACTATACATCTAATCCTTTGTTACAGCAAGCCGGTGAGATTGACAACCTCACTGTTTCGTTGGGGCAAAGTACTTTGGTTGTGTTGTGCAGGTTCCACGTTGGCGCCGGAATCCCTGGTGTTGCGCCGCACTACATCTCGCCGCCATCAACCTTCAACGTGCTTCTTGGCTCCTACTGGTTCGATAAACCTTGGTTTCTTACTGAGGTAAAACTTACTGTTGTACGCATCACACCTTCCTCTTGGGGTTCCCAACGGTCGCGTGCTGTACGCGTATCAAGACTGTTTTCTGGCGCCGTTGCCGGGGAGATCAAGACACGCTGCAAGGGGAGTCTCCACATCGCAATCTCTTTACTTTGTTTTTGTCTTGCTTTATCTTATTTACTACTTTGTTTGGTCCACTAAATCAAAACACAAAAAAATAGTTTAATTGCTTTACTTTATTTACTATCTTGTTTGCCATATTAAAAACACAAAAAAAATTAGTTACTTGCATTTACTTTATCTAGTTTGCTTTATTTACTATTGCTAAAATGAGTACTCCTAAAAATACTAAGTTGTGTGACTTCACAAACACAAATAACAATGATTTCTTATGCACACCTATTGCTCCACCTGCTACTACAGCAGAATTCTTTGAAATTAAACCTGCTTTACTGAATCTTGTTATGCGAGAGCAATTTTCTGGTGTTAGTTCTGATGATGCTGCTGCCCATCTCAATAATTTTGTTGAACTTTGTGAAATGCAAAAGTATAAAGATGTAGATGGTGACATTATAAAATTAAAATTGTTCCCTTTCTCATTAAGAGGAAGAGCTAAAGATTGGTTGCTATCTCTGCCTAAGAATAGTATTGATTCATGGACTAAATGCAAGGATGCTTTTATTGGTAGATATTATCCCCGTGCTAAAATTATATCTTTGAGGAGTAGCATAATGAATTTTAAACAATTGGATACTGAGCATGTTGCACAAGCATGGGAAAGAATGAAATCTTTGGTTAAAAATTGCCCAAACCATGGACTGACTACTTGGATGATCATCCAAACCTTTTATGCAGGACTTAAATTTTCTGCACGGAACCTATTGGATTCAGCTGCTGGAGGTACCTTTATGTCCATCACTCTTGGTGAAGCAACAAAGCTTCTTGATAATATGATGATTAATTACTCTGAATGGCACACGGAAAGAGCTCCACAAGGTAAGAAGGTAAATTCTGTGGAAGAAACCTCTTCCTTGAGTGATAAGATTGATGCTATTATGTCTATGCTTGTGAATGATAGGACAAATATTGATCCTAATAATGTTCCGTTAGCTTCATTGGTTGCTCAAGAAGAACATGTTGATGTAAACTACATTAAAAATAATAATTTCAACAACAATGCTTACCGGAACAATTCTAGTAACAACTATAGGCCATATCCTTATAATAATGGCAACGGTTATGGGGATTCTTACAACAACAATAGGAACACACCCCCTGGACTTGAAGCTATGCTTAAAGAATTTATTAGTACACAAACTGCTTTTAACAAATCTGTTGAAGAAAAGCTTGGGAAAATTGATATACTTGCTTCTAAAGTCGATAGTCTTGCTGCTGATGTTGATCTTTTGAAATCGAAAGTTATGCCTCATGAAAATCATAATAATAAGATTGTTACTACAGCAAATGCCATCCAAGTTAGAATCAATGAGAATATAAGATTAATGGCTGAATTGCATGCTAGGTGGGAAAGAGAAGAAAATGAAAAACTAGCTAAAGAGAATAATATAGCTAAAGTTTGGACTATTACCACCACTAGCAATGCTAATGCTACACATGTTGCTGCACCTCCTACTAATAATGGTGAAAGAATTGGTGTTGGCAATGTTTCCACTTCTAATGCAAAGCGCGAAAAACTGCCTGAAACTGCTAAAACTGCTGAAATCGCACGTGATAAAACTGCTGAAATTTTTTCCAACATTGGGGATAATGATCCCATTACTTTAGATTATAATGGTTTGGATTTTGATGATTGTCATATCTCTGAAGTTATAAAGTTCTTACAAAAACTTGCTAAGAGTCCTAATGCTAGTGCTATAAATTTGACTTTCACGAAACATATTACAAACGCTCTCATAAAAGCTAGAGAAGAGAAACTAAATCGCGAAACTTCTATTCCTAGGAAGTTAGAAGATGGTTGGGAGCCCATCATTAAGATGAGGGTCAATGACTTTGATTGTAATGCTTTATGTGATCTTGGTGCAAGTATTTCCGTTATGCCTAAGAAAATCTATAATATGCTTGACTTGCCACCATTGAAAAATTGTTATTTGGATGTTAATCTTGCTGATAATTCTATGAAGAAACCTTTGGGGAGAGTTGATAATGTTCGCATTACCGTTAACAATAACCTTGTCCCCGTTGATTTTGTTGTCTTGGATATTGAATGCAATGCATCTTGTCCCATCATATTGGGAAGACCTTTTCTTCGAACTGTTGGTGCTATCATTGATATGAAGGAAGGTAATATTAAATATCAATTTCCTCTCAAGAAAGGTATGGAACACTTCCCTAGAAAGAGAATGAAGTTACCTTTTGATTCTATTATTAGAACAAATTATGATGTTGACACTTCGTCTCTTGATAATACTTGATACACACTTTCTGCGCCTAGCTGAAAGGCGTTAAAGAAAAGCGCTTATGGGAGACAACCCATATTTTTACTACAGTACTTTTATTTTATATTTGAGTCTTGGAAGTTGTTACTACTGTAGCAACCTCTCCTTATCTTAGTTTTGTGCATTGTTGTGCCAAGTAAAGCCGTTGATAGTAAGGTTCATACTAGATTTGGATTACTGCGCAGAAACAGATTTCTTTGCTGTAACGAATCTGGGCCTAATTCTCTGTAGGTAACTCAGAAAATTATGCCAATTTACGTGAGTGATCCTCAGATATGTACGCAACTTTCATTCAATTTGAGAATTTTCATTTGAGCAAGTCTGATGCCTCAATAAAATTAGTCTTTACAAACTGTTCTGTTTTGACAGATTCTGCCTTTTATTTCGCATTGCCTGTTTTGCCATGCTTGATGGATTTTTCGATTCCATTGACTTTCAGTAGCTTTGTGCAATATCCAGAAGTGTTAAGAATGATTGTGTCACCTCTGAACATGTAAATTTGAATTGTGCACTAACCCTCTAATGAGTTGTTTTGAGTTTGGTGTGGAGGAAGTTTTCAAGGATCAAGAGAGGGAGATGATACAATATGATCAAGGAGAGTGAAAGCTCTAAGCTTGGGGATGCCCCGGTGGTTCACCCCTGCATATATCAAGAAGACTCAAGCGTCTAAGCTTGGGGATGCCCAAGGCATCCCCTTCTTCATCGACAACATTATCAGGTTCCTCTAGTGAAACTATATTTTTATTCCATCACATCTTATGTACTTTGCTTGGAGCGTCGGTTGTTTTTGTTTTTGTTTTGTTTGAATAAAATGGATCCTAGCATTCATTGTGTGGGAGAGATACACGCTCCGTTGTTGCATATGGACAAATATGTCCTTAGGCTTTACTCATAGTATTCATGGCGAAAGTTTCTTCTTCGTTAAATTGTTATATGGTTGGAATTGGAAAATGATACATGTAGTAATTGCTAAAATGTCTTGGATAATGTGATACTTGGCAATTGTTGTGCTCATGTTTAAGCTCTTGCATCATATACTTTGCACCTATTAATGAAAAAATACATAGAGCATGCTAAAATTTGGTTTGCATAATTGGTCTCTCTAAGGTATAGATAATTTCTAGTATTGAGTTTGAAAAACAAGGAAGACAGTGTAGAGTCTTATAATGTTTACAATATGTCTTTTATGTGAGTTTTGCTGCACCGCTTCATCCTTGTGTTTGTTTCAAATAAACCTTGCTAGCCTAAACCTTGTATCGAGAGGGAATACTTCTCATGCATCCAAAATCCTTGAGCCAACCACTATGCCATTTGTGTCCACCATACCTACCTACTACATGGTATTTCTCCGCCATTCCAAAGTAAATTGCTTGAGTGCTACCTTTAAAACTTCCATTCTTCACCTTTACAATATATAGCTCATGGGACAAATAGCTTAAAAACTATTGTGGTATTGAATATGTACTTATGCACTTTATCTCTTATTAAGTTGCTTGTTGTGCGATAACCATGTTCCTGGGGACGCCATCAACTACTCTTTGTTGAATATCATGTGAGTTGCTATGCATGTCCGTCTTGTCTGAAGTAAGGGAGATTTACCACTAAAATGGTTAGAGCATGCATAATGTTAGAGAAGAACATTGGGCCGCTAACTAAAGCCATGATCCATGGTGGAAGTTTCAGTTTTGGACAAATATCCTCAATCTCATATGAGAAAATTAATTGTTGCTACATGCTTATGCATAAAAGAGGAGTCCATTATCTGTTGTCTATGTTGTCCCGGTATGGATGTCTAAGTTGAGAATAATCAAAAGCGAGAAATCCAATGCGAGCTTTCTCCTTAGACCTTTGTACAGGCGGCATAGAGGTACCCCTTTGTGACACTTGGTTAAAACATGTGTATTGCGATGATAATCCAGGTAATCCAAGCTAATTAGGACAAGGTGCGGGCACTATTAGTATACTATGCATGAGGCTTGCAACTTGTAGGATATAATTTACATAACACATATGCTTTATTACTACCGTTGACAAAATTGTTTCTTGTTTCCAAAACCAAAGCTCTAGCACAAATATAGCAATCGATGCTTTCCTCTCTGAAGGACCTTTCTTTTACTTTTATGTTGAGTCAGTTCACCTATCTCTCTCCACCTCAAGAAGCAAACACTTGTGTGAACTGTGCATTGATTCCTACATACTTGCATATTGCACTTGTTATATTACTTTGCATTGACAACTATCCATGAGATATACATGTTACAAGTTGAAAGCAACCGCTGAAACTTCATCTTCCTTTATGTTGCTTCAATACCTTTACTTTGAATTATTGCTTTATGAGTTAACTCTCATGCAAGACTTATTGATGCTTGTCTTGAAGTACTATTCATGAAAAGTCTTTGCTTTATGATTCATTTGTTTACTCATGTCATTTACATTGTTTTGATCGCTGCATTCATTACATATGCTTACAATAGTATGATCAAGGTTATGATGGCATGTCACTCCAGAAATTATCTTTGTTATCGTTTACCTGCTCGGGACGAGCAGGAACTAAGCTTGGGGATGCTGATACGTCTCCGACATATCGATAATTTCTTATGTTCCATGCCACATTATTGATGATATCTACATGTTTTATGCATATTTTATGTCATATTTATGCATTTTCCGGCACTAACCTATTAACGAGATGCCGAAGAGCCAGTTGCTGTTTTCTGCTATTTTTGGTTTCAGAAATCCTAGTAAAGAAATATTCTCGGAATTGGACGAAATCAACGCCCAGGGTCCTATTTTTCCACGAAGCTTCCATAAGACCGAGGGAGAAACGAAGTGGGGCCACGAGGTGGCCAGACAACAGGGCGGCGCGGCCTGGACCCTGGCCGCACGGCCCTGGCGTCTGGGCCCCTCGTGACGCCCCTTGACCTACCCTTCCGCCTACTTAAGCCTTCGTCGATAATAGCCCCTGTACCGAGAGCCACGATACGGAAAACCTTCCAGAGACGCCGCCGCCGCCAATCCCATCTCGGGGGATTCAGGAGATCGCCTCCGGCACCCTGCCGGAGATGGGAATCATCTCCCGGAGGACTCTACACCGCCATGGTCGCCTCCGGATTGATGTGTGAGTAGTTCACCCCTGGACTATGGGTCCATAGCAGTAGCTAGATGGTCGTCTTCTCCTTATGTGCTTCATTGTCGGGTCTTGTGAGCTGCCTAACATGATCAAGATCATCTATCTGTAATACTATATGTTGTGTTTGTTGGGATCCGATGGATAGAGAATACTATGTTATGTTGATTATCAATCTATTACCTATGTGTTGTTTATGATCTTGCATGCTCTCCGTTATTAGTAGAGGCTCTGGCCAAGTTTTTACTCTTAACTCCAAGAGGGAGTATTTATGCTCGATAGTGGGTTCATGCCTCCATTAAATCTGGGACAAAGTGAGAAAGTTCTAAGGTTGTGGATGTGCTGTTGCCACTAGGGATAAAACATTGATGCTATGTCCGAGGATGTAGTTATTGATTACATTACGCACCATACTTAATGCAATTGTCTGTTGTTTGCAACTTAATACTGGAAGGGGTTCGGATGATAACCTGAAGGTGGACTTTTTAGGCATAGATGCATGCTGGATAGCGGTCTATGTACTTTGTCGTAATGCCCAATTAAATCTCACCATACTCATCATATCATGTATGTGCATTGTCATGCCCTCTCTATTTGTCAATTGCCCAACTGTAATTTGTTCACCCAACATGCTATTTATCTTATGGGAGAGACACCTCTAGTGAACTGTGGACCCCGGTCCATTCTTTTAATCGAATACAATCTACTGCAATACTTGTTCTACTGTTTTCTGCAAACAATCATCATCCACACTATACATCTAATCCTTTGTTACAGCAAGCCGGTGAGATTGACAACCTCACTGTTTCGTTGGGGCAAAGTACTTTGGTTGTGTTGTGCAGGTTCCACGTTGGCGCCGGAATCCCTGGTGTTGCGCCGCACTACATCTCGCCGCCATCAACCTTCAACGTGCTTCTTGGCTCCTACTGGTTCGATAAACCTTGGTTTCTTACTGAGCGAAAACTTACTGCTGTACGCATCACACCTTCCTCTTGGGGTTCCCAACGGTCGCGTGCTGTACACGTATCAACCACCCATGGCCGGCCAACCCTAGGGGTGGAGTCCCAGGTGGACTCCACCTAAGGTGGCCGGCCACCCCCTCCCAAGGAAAGGTGGGAATCCCACCTCAAGTGGGAATCCCACCTTGGGTAGGTTTCATGTCATATGGAAGGTTTTGGTTTGGGGTCTTATTCGAAGACTTGTAGACCAACTCTTGGGTGTTCCACCTATAAAAAGAGGGACAAGGGGAGGGGCCGGCCACACCAAGCCACAGTTGGCCGCACCCCCCATAGTGGCCGGCCACCACCTCCTCTCCCAAACCCTAGCTGCCCCACCTCCTCCACCTCTCCCGCAACGCTTAGCGAAGCTCCGCTGGAGATCTCCATCGACACCGCCACCACGCCGTCGTGCTGCCGGATTCAAGGAGGAGCTACTACTTCCGCTGCCCGCTGGAACGGGGAGAAGGACGTCGTCTTCATCAACACCGAACGTGTGACCGAGTACGGAGGTGCTGCCCGATTGTGGCACCGTCAAGATCTTCTACGCGCTTTTGAAAGCGGCAAGTGATCATCTACCGCAGCAACAAGAGCCTCATCTTGTAGGCTTTGGAAATCTTCAAGGGTGAGACTCGTTCATCCCCTCGTTGCTCCCGTCTTCTAGATTGCATCTTGGCTTGGATTGCGTTCTCGCGGTAGGAATTTTTTTGTTTTCTATGCAACAAATCCCTACAAATATTTATATAGCCATAGAAGATAAATCCATTGATAACCATAGATAATGAAGCCATCGACCCGGGAATGCATCGGATCAATATCTATATAGCCATAGAAGATAAATCCATTGATAACCATAGATGATGAAGCCACTGACCTGAAGAAAATAAATCCACTGAGCCGGGGAAGATATATCCAGAGCCGAAGAAGATAAATCCACCGAGTAATCGAGTGTATTTGCGGTAACGATGTAATGGCGCATCCCCGAGTGTCGGGTGTCGCGAAAGTAAATAATAATTGACTCTTGGAAGAGGAACACTTACCTTTTTTTATCGGCTGCAGCGGAGCCGACGTGAAGGCGGATCGTACGGCGGACATAGTCGGTGTAGTCGTGCAGCGCCTGGCCGGAAGTAGTCGATGAAGAGGACGCAATCGAAGTAGTTGTGCTGCTAGAATTAGTCGATGTAGCGGGTGTAGTCGAAATAATTGCGCGGCCAGAAATAGTAGATGTAGCCGCGTGGCGTCCAGCCGGCGTGGCCGATGAAGAGAACGCGGTCGATGAGGTGGATCCGCGACGGGTGAACACCCATGTGTATTGAGTCCGTGATGTTGAGTCTGCGACAGGCGAGCCCGTGATGGCGAACGGGGTCGATACAGCTGCAAGAGGAACCTTTATGTTAAAGATCCTCAATGATATGCAAGATACCCACTCACAGTGGCAGGTGGAGCGATCCGCTTCAAGAAAGGTGAACTCAGTCACCGAGGAGAGGAATGAAGTCTTGACCGCAAAGGTAGATGAGCTCATTTACATGATAAAAGGCAATGAAGGTTAATCCATCACCGATGCTAAGGTCAAGGAAGTAGATTTTGTTGCACGCAATAGCTCTTACCCTGCATGGATGAACAAGGTTGTAGTTCCAACTTTCAAAATCCATATCCTAATCGTCCAAGTGCTTCTAATAATTATAGTGGCAATGGTAATCGTCAGCCACTAGAAGATTCTCTTAAATCTTTCATCGAAGCTTAAACTGAGCAAAATAATCTTGTAATCAAAATGATGGAGTAGCATGAAACCGCAATAGACAACTATCCAAACAAGTAGTTGTCATGAAAACTGATATACATGAACTGCAAGAGAGAACTAAAATTGTATAGGCTCAATTTGATAAAATTGTTGAATGCCAAACACTAATTATCGCCCATTTCCATCAAGGAATGGTGGAGCAATATGTCTTACAAGACAATCCCGAACCGCAAGGCCATTGCCTCCCTCACCATGCTTGTTAGTTGAACGGTGTGGAAAGAGAGAAATCGAGGGCCATTAACAACAAATCCACCCTTCCTACGATGCTTCTAGAGATTATAAAGGGCGAGGCTAGACTTCAGGTCACCGCAGGCGACGGGTGCAAATCATTTAAGCATTGTAATATTGGGAGAGTGATTTTTTGTTTTTTTGGACCTATTTGTTGTCAAATAACTAAGGCAAAAAAATGCGTCCATTCAAGAAAAGAAAATGTTGCCGTGTATAAATACTCTCCAGATAGAGCCGATCATGTGGATGTGTGCGAAACATGTCGCTGCGACGAAGCCAGCTTTTGTTGAAAATCTGCGGATATCAGGACCTGGAGTAAGAAATGTGCTGATGAAGTCACCATTTCTCGATTTATCAATTAAGCTGGCAAACGTACAGGCACGACTGCGACATTGTGAAATCGACGGATGCAAGCAAGCACCCGTGTGCGCATTACTACTCTACAGAAGAAAATCATGAATGGTTGCCTGGTGCTGAACAGTATTTGCTGTCCTACACGGCAGATTAAGAACCCGATCCATGATTTGTTTGGCAATTATGTACCACCAACTACTTAATCGCTACTGTTTAGTTTGACAGGAATGAAGGATAGAGCCAAAAAATTCCTCGCGTTGGGGGTCCATGACAAGAAGGCATCTGTTCGATTTATCAATGCTTGGAGATGGGTCAGGCGGCCGGCCTACGCGTGATAGTTCCATCATTTAATTTTGTTGCAATGGAGTGATGGACAACCAATCAGTCGTGGTCACTACTTGAAATTGAGATGTTTATTTATTTTTCTCTGGAGTAGAATGTTCTGAATACAGAAATACAGATGCCTCTAGAGTAAGCCAGCTAGCTGAACGTTGAATAAACACTTCATTTTTTTTTCTCATATATGAGGTTATGAACGCACGCAAAGCGACTTAGAAAAATCCCGCAACGAATCAGGTATGTCTAAAGAATAATCGTCCGATAAACAAAAAATAAAACTTACGTTCAACCCTGCTCCCAACTGGCCAATCTTCTTCAACGCTGCAATTTTCAAAAGGATCACGACTGGTTGGTGTTGCTATCGCGGAATTTGAACCTACATTGCGCCTTCCTGCCCTGGTAGGGTTCTACTTTAAACAACCGAGACTGAACTTTCAAGCTGGCGGTATTAAAATGGATTCTATAAGAGCAGGTTGGAAAAAGCACAAGGTACCGAGCGGTTGCTCAGATGATCCAGTGTTGTTACTATGTCAAAACTGGCGGATTATTAACAACAGTAGTACTAACTCCTTCGAGATAGCGTTGAAGGCTCAGTTGGAAGCATACTAGGTATCAGTACGTCGACTCAACATGGATGGCTTGTTTGATTCCTCACCACTTTTTTCAGCATTTTGGGAGATCATCTTCTATCACGATTTATCGGGCCAAGTCCAAATTCATGTTGTGTATCTAGTTTAGTTGCTGTTGCGGTCAGAAACCCACCGGCGAGCAGCGACGGGCAACACAGTAGAGCCGGGAGGCTCCCAGGACTGCGGCTGGCCCTGGTCCCTCCGAGCGACGGCCCGCAAAGACTCGGCACGCACGTCCGATGCTGGTGCAAGGGCGTGCCACCTGACCTATACCTGGTCAGGAAGGTGATGGAGATGCCTCGCTTAGTTTCCTGCATGGCATACACGTAAACATTAAATACGAGCCTCGATCGGCTCTCAGGTTGTCCTGTGAATCGGCTCAAAGAGCCGATCCACCCATGATTCGCACGAGGTGTACGAATATATGGTGGTCCTGCTTGATCAAAATAAAGCTAAAACGGTCTACTACGATTTAGGGTTTTCACCACATAATCGGAACATCCTACTCGTGATTGAGCCTCGCGGCCACGCACGGTGCTCGTAAACCGACCCTAGGCAAGGCCTAAAAACCAACACGAGGTTGATCCCCGCAACATCCTGTCTAGGGTTAGCAAACTACACCCTACGCGCCACTGGATCCTTCAATCCGTTTGTAAGGCCTAACTATGCAGATATTAAACTAATCCTTGAAGAACAAGGAGCAACCATAACGGATCAGATCTACTAAATAATGATCAAGCGGGGTGCCGCCCTTACACCTAAGATAGGTGTAAGGGCGGCTAGATGTCTAAGGGTTGCACGATGATAGCATATGATACGATGAACAATGCTAACCCTAACACATCTAAGATAACTACGTTGCTCGCCATCAAAAAGGCTTCAGTACGAGCAACGCATGAACAGCGAATAAACTTGTACTGCCTAGATCGCAAGATGCGATCTAGGCAGCATGATGCTTACCCGGAAGAAACCCTCGAGACAAGGGAGTTGGCGATGCGCCTAGATTGGTTTGTGGTGAACGTGATTGTTGTTTATTTCATAAACCCTAGATACATATTTATAGTCCGTAGACTTTCTAACGTGGGAATAATCCCAACCGTGCACGAGACAAACTCTAACTAACCGACACGTATCCTACTATATTACAGATACACGGGCAAACTAGCCCAAACTTTGCATATAAGGCCGATTCACGTATATTCTTCCATGTATATTCTTCAAGCCCATCTTGATCGCGGTCCACCTCTGACTCGGTCAAATTCTGGTGATAACACATGCCCCCCTGGTTTTGGAATTGATAATTCCAAAATCACTCTGCTTTTCTTCGTCGGGTCATGTCGTGGCAGAGCGGAACCGTCGCAATATTCTTCATCATGATGCCTTACCTTCTCAACTTCTCTGCAAGATTTGATAGCTTTAGCATCACTTCCTCGGAAACTGCAATGGCATTAAATCTCCACTAGGCTCCCCCTTATTTAACTGTGCCGGCCGATTTCGCCTCTTCATCCCCCTCCTCTGTTCTAGCTATCGGCACCGAAAAACCCTCTTTCCCTGTAGCAATGTCTTCTTCTTCCTCCGTCTCATCCGGCCTCTCTTTCCAATCCTCTTCCTCGAGCGAGCCGATGTCAGAGCCAGAGTGGGACTTCGACTTCATGTCAGATGGCCCACCGGAAGCCCTCGTCGGATCAGATGGCGACTTGCCCCTGACTGATGGGGAGGTCAACCTCCAGTTCCTCATTGAAGGGGAACTGGAGAACGAGAGCGAGGATGACCTCTACTCCTGGAGGAACCCCACTTCCTCCGATAAGGAGGAGGAAGAGGAAGACGAGGAAGAAGAGGAGGAACAGGAAGAAGAGGAGGAAGACGACTCCTCCTCCTCCGCTGGGTACCCGCCGGCGAAGCGCTTCCGCGCTTGGGCGGACAGTGAAGACGATGATGATGACGAAGAGGAAGAAGCTCCGGCCGAGGGCTGGGGCAGCAGCGACGAGGAGTTCTCCGGAAGCAGCGCCGGCGACAGCTACGATGCCGACGACGAGGGCAGCGAGGATTAGTAGAGTAGGAACAGTAGTACCCGAGCAATCGACTCTTCTTTTGTTCCCCCTTTTCTTGAGCAATCGGCTCTTCATTGTAAAAACCCTCCTGTTATTAATGAAGAAGTATTTCCAATCAACTTTTTTGCCGATAGTCAAAGTCAAACGATCTCCCAAAAAAGCCGATGGCATCGCATCGGTCTTTACCATAAAAACACGAGTAAGGCCAACCCAGCTGCCCCTCCAAACGGTAACCTGCGACCTTCGTCTGAGAAAGCAAACTCAGATCCCCAAATCGCCGCCTGAGCAGTTCCAACTCACGGCCACCCGCATCCCAGATCTCGACCGCGCCGCCCCAACTCTACAGCGCATCCAATGGCGGAATCATCCAATACCAACGCCATGGTCTCCGGTCTGAAGGTAATCCTTAACCTCCTCTCGCCATTCGAATCGACGTCAGGATTAATAGCAAACACCTGAATTAATGTTCTGTTCTGTTATTAATTTTAGGTTTTAGACATCCTACTGTCACATCCTTCTCACGCAAATTCTATGTGCCTCGGACCTCGTTCTTCCGAGAGTTCCGCCCTCTTAATTTCATGCGAGGCTAACAGAATCCCCTTCGTGAACCAGAACTTAGATCTGTCTTCCTGGGCCGACTGCCTGCGAGCCTGGCCTAATCCTCCTGAGGGTTGGGTGGCATGGTACAATAGAGTATCCAAAACCCACTATGCCACCTGGGAAGCCATAGGGATAGCCGATGCCTTGTCATTATCATTATCTCCCCTTGAAAAGAATGAAAATATCCTGAAAACCATCGGCTACTTCTGGTTTGATGCACTGAACTGCTTCATGTTTGGCCATGGCCCTATGACACCAACTCTGCTGGATGTGGTCATGATCACAGGCCTAGACATTGCATCTGACCCTTCGCATTCAAACTGCCGAAAGTTCCTTTCACCCTTTCCTCTAAAAAAGAGTGTACCAGGGTGCCTACCTCAATCGTTATATGAAAACCAAAGGCCCCGTGACAGAGAGAGAACACACAGCCTTCCCGAACTTCCTCGGTTGGAGCACTTCATATTCTCAGGCCCAACACTCGCCCCTACAAAGAATTACCTTTAACAGGCCTATGAACAACCCAAAGGCACCCAACTTGGCCTCCAAGAACTGTTTCTTGGAGAGGTCTATCGATCTCTTCAATCGATGTCCGTCAAACTGTTCTCTCAAAAGACAGCTTAAAGCGGCGGCCCCGGTGGTTTATTCAGTTATGGGCTCATTTGTACTTTCGTAACCAGATCCCGGACTTCCCACATTTGGTCACCCGCACCTTCCCTGATGCTAATGGAAAGGAGATCCGATGCACCAGCTATGGCCAAGCTTTGTATGGTCTCCTGTGCAAGCAGTGATCCCTAAAGAAGCAGCAGGGTGGTTCAAGATTTTCTTCCAAGGTTTGGACAACCCCCTGTTCTTTCCTTATACTGAATCGGAGAACTTTGAGAACCCAGTCTCCTTCCGATTGGATAACTTTGTCGATGACACTAGTACCCGGCATCTGTACTCTATCATGATTCGTCCTTGCTTTCTCCCAGTTGGCATGAGTACCTCAAACCGGATCATTGATACGTCTCCGACGTATCGATAATTTCTTATGTTCCATGCCACATTATTGATGTTATCTACATGTTTTATGCACACTTTATGTCATATTCGTGCATTTTCTGGAACTAACCTATTAACAAGATGCCGAAGTGCAGTTCTGTTTCTCTGTTTTTGGTTTCGAAATCCTAGTAACGAAATATTCTCGGAATCGGACGAAATCAACGCCCGGGTTCCTATTTTTCCCGGAACCATCCGTAACACCCGAGAGCCGCCGGAGGGAGCCCTGGGGGCCCCACACCACACCCTGGCGCGGCCAGAGGGGGGGCCGCGCCGCCCTATGGTGTGGGCCCCCCAGAAGCCCTCCTGCGCCACCTCTTCGCCTATATAAAGCCTCCGTCGCGAAAACCCTGATACCAATTGACGAAACTCCAGAAAGACTCCAGGGGCGCCGCCGCCATCGCGAAACTCCAATTCGGGGGACAGAACTCTCTGTTCCGGCACCCTGCCGGACGGGGAATTGCCCCCGGAGCCATCTCCACCGCCGTCTTCACCGCCATCTTCACCGCCATCGCTGCCTCCATGATGAGGAGGGAGTAATCCACCTCCGAGGCTGAGGGCTCCGCTGTAGCTATGTGGTTCATCTCTCTCCCATGTACCTCAATACAATAATCTCATGAGCTGCTTTACATGATTGAGATTCATATGAGTTTGTATCACAATTTATCTATGTGCTACTCTAGCAAAGTTATTAAAGTAGTTCTATTCCTCCTGCACGTGTGTAAAGGTGACAGTGTGTGCACCGTGTTAGTACTTGGTTTATGCTATGATCATGATCTCTTGTAGATTGCGAAGTTAACTATTGCTATGATAATATTGATGTGATCTATTCCTCCTACATATGCATGAAGGTGACAGTGTGCATGCTATGTTAGTACTTGGTTTAGTCTGTTGATCTATCTTACACTATACGGTTACTTAAATATGAGCATTATTGTGGAGCTTGTTAACTCCGGCATTGAGGGTTCGTGTAATCCTACGCAATGTGTTCATCATCCAACAAAAGTGTAGAGTATGCATTTATCTATTCTGTTATGTGATCAATGTTGAGAGTGTCCACTAGTGAAAGTGTAATCCCTAGGCCTTGTTCCTAAATACTGCTGCGTTACTACTGCTTGTTTCTTTTTTCTTTGTGTTACTACTGCTGCAATACTACCACCATCAACTACACGCCAAAGAAGCTATTTTCTCGCACCGTTGCTACCGCTCATATATATTCATACCACCTATTTCACTATCTCTTCGCCGAACTAGTGCACCTATTAGGTGTGTTGGGGACACAAGAGACTTCTTGCTTTGTGGTTGCGGGGTTGCATGAGAGGGATATCTTTGACCTCTTCCTCCCCGAGTTCGATAAACCTTGGGTGATCCACTTAAGGGAAAACTTGCCGCTGTTCTACAAACCTCTCGCTCTTGGAGGCCCAACACCGTCTGAGGAAAGGAGGGGGAACGTAGACATCAAGCACTTTTCTCGGCGCTCGTTGCTCGGGGAGGAAAGGTAAAGGTACTCACACTCCGACCTCGGCTACCAAGCTATTTTCCGCCATTGTAAGTACTCGAAGCTATTTCCTTTAGATCCTGCAATTGCAACTTTTTGTTTCTTGTTTACACTAGTTAGGCATAATGGAAAACAACAAAAAAATTGGTGAGCTTTTTAGTCTTTTTCTGATTTAGAATTGTTTGATGCAAAAATTAAAAAACCTATGGAACCTTATTTGCATGCTAGTAGTGATGTTATTAGTATGAATGCAATTACCGCTAATGCTATGGAGAAGTCTAAGCTTGGGGAAGCTAGTTTTTGTGATCTTTTTAGCTTCCCATCTTTAGGGGAGAAAATTTGTTCGATAATGCTTTATCTCCCATATGCGATAACTCTAATGATGCTTCTGATATTTTGAATCCACTGCTGAAAGTATTCAAGTATAAAATACCTATGAAAATTATTGAACGTGTTATGGACAACCACTATAAAGGGGATGGAACTGTCCATCCTAGAGATCATTCTTTGTTTTTGCACGAATTATGCGGGTTATTCAAGTGTGCAGGTATCTCTATGGATGAAGTGAAGAAGAAGCTATTCTCCGTTTATTTGTCTGGTAAAGCGGCACATTGGTATAAATTGTTGGAGAATAGACATTCTCTTGGTTGGGAGGAAATTGCATCTCTCTTTTATTCTAAATTTTATCCTCCTCATGAAGTGCATATTGATAGGAACTATATTTATAACTTTTATCCTCGTGATGGAGAGAGTATTTCTCAAGCGTGGGGGAGATTGAAGTCACTAATGCTCAAATGTCCCATTCATGAGCTCCCCCGTAATGTTATTGTTAATAATTTTTATGCGAGGCTTTCAGGGACAACACAAGGACTATCCGGACGCGTGTTCGGAAGGATCTTTCACAAGCAAAGAGGTTGAAGCTAGGTGGGATCTTCTTGATCGGATTGAGGACAACGCCTGAAGGATGGGAGAACGACAAAGGTAAAGAGTCAGGTATAAATTATGATTATGAATGCATTGAAGCTTTTATGGATACCGATAAATTTCGAAATATGAGTGCTACTTATGGTCTTGACTCTCAAGTTGCTGCAAATCTTTATAAAGCCTTTGCTTCTCATTTTGAATTGCCTAAAAATAATTTTGATAAGTATCATGAACCTTTTAAAGAGGCTTGCATGAAGAATGAAATTGTTGTTAATTATTGCAATAAGCATGCTCAAACTCCTAAAAATGCTATTTCTTATAAGCATGTTAATTTTTGTGGAATGCATAGGCCTTGCGGAATTAATCAAGTCAAAGATGAATATTGCATCCATCATATTAATGAAAAAACTAGAAAGTGGTTTAGGGCTCTAGATGATCTTGGTAAAAAAGTTTGTGCCCTCTATCCTTTTATTTGTGAAGTTTGCCATGAAGTGGGTCATTTTAATTTTCAATGCTCCTCCAATGATAATTTGAACCCAATGAGTGCTGCAAATTTGTATTGTGATGATGAAATTACTCCTAATCAGCATGATGAACTTACTTTATTTTTGGGGTGTGAAGAACTGTCGAGAAAAATCTCTTTGTTACATATGAGTGATCTTGATATTGATGATGTCCTGCATGGGTGTTTTTCTTATTGCATTGATAATAGCCATACAAATACTTACATACAAAATATTTTAGAAGATGACACCTTGCCAAAATATGATAGGACCGCTGTGTGTTTTTAACTAATTAATGAAAAGGAGGGATCCTCCCAAGTTTCTTCTATTGTTTGAAAGTAAATCAGGTTATGCGGACGAGCCACCCTTCAAGCCTCTTCCTCCTAAAGAAGGGAACGAGGAGAAGGAAGAGAAGAAGAAGAAGAAGGGAACGAAGAAGAAGAAGAAGGAGAATAAAAAGAAAGAGGTAATGGCGTATCCCCGCGTGAATGAGATAACGCTAGGTAACCGTAAGTATGTTGCTCCTAATGATTATTGTGATAATGAATCTGAATACGATGATCTTCCTATGCCCTTTACATACATTAGCAATCATGATTTGAATGAACACACTACTTTTGATATTGCAAATCTCGGGAAACTAATTCTGAAAATGATGATAATAATTGCCATAGTGTCGATTGCTATCCATGCTTCCTCCCATAATAATATAGAAAGCTGTAAGCTTGGGGAAGAGGTGTTTGAAAATCCTTTTGCTACTGATCATTATGTGTTTGATACATCTCCTTCTAATAACAATGATGGTATGGTTATAGATAAACCGACTGTGAAAGATAACTATTCTATTTCTTATGATGACACTGTGCCTCCGATCTTTGATGATTATTATAAAGAATGCTATGATATAGGTTATAATTATCCTTATGAAACTTGTCATAGTCATGATTGGATTACCAAAAACAATTCTTTTAATATGCAACTTGTTTACCATGTTCAAATTCTTGATAATAATCTTGCTCCAATTACTAATAATGAGAATAACTCTTCTTATGCCAAAATTAATGATACTTCTATGCATATGAACCATGATAAGAATGTTTTAAGTGATGGGTATATTGTGGATTTCATCAATGATGCTACTGAAAGTTATTATGAGAGAGGGAAATATGGTTATATGCATCTTAATAATATTAAGTTTCCCCTCTTTATGTTGAGAATCTTGAAGTTACTCGTGTTTTATCCTCTTATGCTTGTCACTTTGTTCTTCATGAATTCATTTGTGTACAAGATTCCTCTTCATAGGAAGCATGTTAGACTTAAATTTGTTTTGAATTTGCCTCTTGAAGCTCTCTTTTACAAATACTATTTCCCGCGAATGGATTATTAAAACTGCTGAGCCCATCTTAATGGCTATAAAGAAAGAACTTCTTGGGAGATAACCCATGTGTTATTTTGCTACAGTAATTTGTTTTTATTTTGTGCCTTGGAAGTTGTTTACTACTGTAGCAACCTCTCCTTATCTTAGTTTTGTGTTTTTTTGTGCCAAGTAAAGCCGTTGATAGAAAAGTAATTACTAGATTTGGATTACTGCGCAGTTCCAGATTTCTTTGCTGTCACGAATCTGGGTCTACCTCCCTGTAGGTAGCTCAGAAAATTAAGCCAATTTACGTGCATGATCGTCAGATATGTACGCAACTTTCATTCAATTTGAGCATTTTCATTTGAGCAAGTCTGGTGCCATTTTAAAATTCGTCAATACGAACTGTTCTGTTTTGACAGATTCTGCCTTTTATTTCGCATTGCCTCTTTTGCTATGTTGGATGAATTTCTTTGATCCACTAATGTCCAGTAGCATTATGCAATGTCCAGAAGTATTAAGAATGATTGTGTCACCTCTGAATATGTCAATTTATATTGTGCACTAACCCTCTAATGAGTTTGTTTCGAGTTTGGTGTGAAGGAAGTTTTCAAGGGTCAAGAGAGGAGGATGATATACCATGATCAAGGAGAGTGAAAGCTCTAAGCTTGGGGATGCCCCGGTGGTTCACCCCTGCATATTCTAAGAAGACTCAAGCGTCTAAGCTTGGGAATGCCCAAGGCATCCCCTTCTTCATCGACAAATTATCAGGTTCCTTCTCTTGAAACTATATTTTTATTCGGTCACATCTTATGTGCTTTACTTGGAGCGTCTATGTGCTTTTGTTTTTGTTTGTGTTTGAATAAATTGGATTACATCATGCTTGTGTGGGAGAGAGACACGCTCCGCTGTAGCATATGGACAAGTATGTCCTTAGCTTCTACTCATAGTATTCATGGCGAAGTTTCTTCTTCGTTAAATTGTTATATGGTTGGAATTGGAAAATGATACATGTAGTAATTGCTATAAATGTCTTGGGTAATGTGATACTTGGCAATTGTTGTGCTCATGTTTAAGCTCTTGCATCATATGCTTTGCACCCATTAATGAAGAAATACATAGAGCATGCTAAAATTTGGTTTGCATATTTGGTTTCTCTAAGGTCTAGATAATTTCTAGTATTGAGTTTGAACAACAAGGAAGACGGTGTAGGGTCTTATAATGTTTTCAATATGTCTTTTATGTGAGTTTTGCTGCACCGGTTCATCCTTGTGTTTGTTTCAAAAAAGCCTTGCTAGCCTAAACCTTGTATCGAGAGGGAATACTTCTCATGCATCCAAAATACTTGAGCCAACCACTAAGCCATTTGTGTCCACCATACCTACCTACTACATGGTATTTTCCGCCATTCCAAAGTAAATTGCTTGAGTGCTACCTTTAAAATTCCATCATTCACCTTTGCAATATATAGCTCATGGGACAAATAGCTTAAAAACTATTGTGGTATTGAATATGTAATTATGCACTTTATCTCTTATTAAGTTGCTTGTTGTGCGATAACCATGTTCACTGGGGACGCCATCAACTACTCTTTGTTGAATTTCATGTGAGTTGCTATGCATGTCCGTCTTGTCTGAAGTAAGAGCGATCTACCACCTTATGGTTAAGCATGCATATTGTTAGAGAAGAACATTGGGCCGCTAACTAAAGCCATGATCCATGGTGGAAGTTTCAGTTTTGGACATATATCCTCAATCTCAAATGAGAAAATTATTAATTGTTGTTACATGCTTATGCATAAAAGAGGAGTCCATTATCTCGTTGTCTATGTTGTCCCGGTATGGATGTCTAAGTTGAGAATAATCAATAGCGAGAAATCCAATGCGAGCTTTCTCCTTAGACCTTTGTACAAAGCGGCATAGAGGTACCCCTTTGTGACACTTGGTTAAAACATGTGCATTGTGATGATCCGGTAGTCCAAGCTAATTAGGACAAGGTGCGGGCACTATTAGTATACTATGCATGAGGCTTGCAACTTATAAGATATAATTTACATGATACATATGCTTTTTTACTACCGTTGACAAAATTGTTTCATGTTTTCAAAATCAAAGCTCTAGCACAAATATAGCAATCGATGCTTTTCCTCTATGAGGACCATTCTTTTACTTTCATTGTTGAGTCAGTTCACCTATTTCTCTCCACCTCAAGAAGCAAACACTTGTGTGAACTGTGCATTGATTCCTACATATTTGCATATTGCACTTGTTATATTACTCTATGTTGACAATTATCCATGAGATATACATGTTACAAGTTGAAAGCAACCGCTGAAACTTAATCTTCTTTTATGTGGCTTCAATACCTTTACTTTGAATTATTGCTTTATGAGTTAACTCTTATGCAAGACTTATTGATGCTTGTCTTGAAGTGCTATTCATGAAAAGTCTTTGCTTTATGATTCAGTTGTTTACTCATGTCATTACCATTGTTTTGATCATTGCATTCATTACATATGCTTTACAAATAGTTTGATCAAGGTTATGATGGCATGTCACTCCAGAAATTATCTGTGTTATCGTTTTACCTGCTCGGGACGAGCAGAACTAAGCTTGGGGATGCTGATACGTCTCCGACGTATCGATAATTTCTTATGTTCCATGCCACATTATTGATGTTATCTACATGTTTTATGCACACTTTATGTCATATTCGTGCATTTTCTGGAACTAACCTATTAACAAGATGCCGAAGTGCCAGTTCTGTTTCTGCTTTTTGGTTTCGTAAATCCTAGTAACGAAATATTCTCGGAATCGGACGAAATCAACGCCCGGAGTTCCTATTTTTCCCGGAACCATCCGTAACACCCGAGAGCCGCCGGAGGGGAGCCACAGGGCCCCACACCACACCCTGGCGCGGCCAGAGGGGGGGCCGCGCCGCCCTATGGTGTGGGCCCCCCAGAAGCCCTCCTGCGCCGCCTCTTCGCCTATATAAAGCCTCCGTCGCGAAAACCCTGATACCAATTGACGAAACTCCAGAAAGACTCCAGGGGCGCCGCCGCCATCGCGAAACTCCAATTCGAGGGACAGAACTCTCTGTTCCGGCACCCTGCCGGACGGGGAATTGCCCCCGGAGCCATCTCCACCGCCGTCTTCACCGCCATCTTCACCGCCATCGCTGCCTCCATGATGAGGAGGGAGTAATCCACCTCCGAGGCTGAGGGCTCCGCTGTAGCTATGTGGTTCATCTCTCTCCCATGTACCTCAATACAATAATCTCATGAGCTGCTTTACATGATTGAGATTCATATGAGTTTGTATCACAATTTATCTATGTGCTACTCTAGCAAAGTTATTAAAGTAGTTCTATTCCTCCTGCACGTGTGTAAAGGTGACAGTGTGTGCACCGTGTTAGTACTTGGTTTATGCTATGATCATGATCTCTTGTAGATTGCGAAGTTAACTATTGCTATGATAATATTGATGTGATCTATTCCTCCTACATATGCATGAAGGTGACAGTGTGCATGCTATGTTAGTACTTGGTTTAGTCTGTTGATCTATCTTACACTATAAGGTTACTTAAATATGAGCATTATTGTGGAGCTTGTTAACTCCGGCATTGAGGGTTCATGTAATCCTACGCAATGTGTTCATCATCCAACAAAAGTGTAGAGTATGCATTTATCTATTCTGTTATGTGATCAATGTTGAGAGTGTCCACTAGTGAAAGTGTAATCCCTAGGCCTTGTTCCTAAATACTGCTGCGTTACTACTGCTTGTTTCTTGTTTCTTGTGTTACTCTTTTGCAATACTACCACCATCAACTACACGCTTGACAAGCTATTTTTAAAGCACCGTTATCTTTGCTCATATATATTCATACCACCTGTATTTCACTATCTCTTCGCCGAACTAGTGCACCTATTAGGTGTGTTGGGGACACAAGAGACTTCTTGCTTTGTAGTTGCAGGGTTGCATGAGAGGGATATCTTTGACCTCTTCCTCCCTGAGTTCGATAAACCTTGGGTGATCCACTTAAGGGAAAACTTGCTGCTGTTCTACAAACCTCTGCTCTTGGAGGCCCAACACTGTCTACAGGAAAGGAGGGGGAACGTAGACATCAATCATCAAGCCCGGTTATGAGTCTTACCAGCCGGTAATAGTAGCCCGACAACTTGGTCTCGGGCAGGAGCCTCCACACTTCTTCCTACACCACCTGACAGCAAGCAGAGCTGAACTGCCTGACATCCTCACTGGCCAAAGGTGCTATACCTTCTTTGATGCTCTGGCCGTTCCAATTCCCCACAACCTCCGTTTCACCTTCACTACCGATGGTTTCGAGACTTGGTGGTCCATGTGGAAGACCCATGCCTTCAGAAGAGCTCTAGAACCGCTGCTGAGACAACTTGATGTTGAGTATGACGTTCCTGCCGACCAGGTACCACTACTCATAAATTTCTTGCAATGGCTTATGGTGATTGTCTGTAACCTGACTCTATCTCCTGGCAGCAACAAGACGGCCCAGTTCCCACGCAAGCCGATGGCTCTCCCTTCGAATTCCTTCCTCCGGCCCTAGTGGTTCTCTTCTGCCAGAGCTCGCCACCCCTGAAGAAAGTCATAATGCAGAGTCAGCCGATTTCACCGAAATCGGCTCCCAAGAATAAAGCATCTTCGGGGCCGGATGCCCCCCGAGCCTCAACTCAGGCGAGGACGGCAGTGAGGAAGGTGGCTGCCAGAAAGACCCTGAAGCGCAAAGCTCCTACCCCAGAAAGCTTGCACGTACGTTGACTTGTGCCCTATCCACTTTTATCTGCTTCCCAGTCCTTTACAACATGCTTGCACTTCTTTCTACAGACTTCCACCGAGGAGAACCCCAGTGGGGACGCAGGGTCCAGCCAGAGGGATTCGAGCTCGGGCAGCTCCGAGAGGTCCACCACACAGAGCCAGACGGCCTCGCCAGCGCCGGCTTCTCAGAAAAGGTCGATTCCCGAGCCCCCTGTTTCCCAAGCCCCGATCAAATCAGGGTCACGCGTGAAGCGTCGATGCGTCAAAAGGGCTCGCAAAGACCCACGAGCTTCTCCATCAAGCCAGGAGGTCTCAAATGTAATTATCTTCCTGGCTTATATTTTATGCTAACCCATTGCCACTTGGATCGGCTAATTACCTCCTTTTGCAGACCAATGATACCTCTAGCGGAGACGTCGAGGAGGTACTGATGCCGTCCGTCACGCAAGACCTAGCCACCTCGACGATCGTGGCTGACCAAGTGGCTCACCCAGCCAAGTCCACGGAAAAGCCGATCATCACGACATCGGCTGCTCCTCCTACCTTGGGAGAGGTACACCCCACCTCCTTGGCTCTATCACTTTCTTCGTTGTATACTAACACCACCTTGGTTTGCCTTGTCAGGGTTGTGATCTCTCAAGCTTGCTGACGTTCGATCCTGAATCCATCGAACCAACTACTTCCAAGGCAAGTGAAGAGCCCAGTCCTAGCACGGTCCATGGTCCACTCTAGCGTCTCAAGGATTTGCTCTCTTCCTCAATTGAGTCCCTGGTTGAAAACTCCGAGGAAGTCAAAGGCATCCTCGAAGGTATCCAGCCCCATCTCCCTATGACACTGCAAGTGAAGCTTTGGCCAGCTGTGACTCTGTCGGTCTTCAAGTCAAGGGTGCAGTCGGCTCGCCAAAGGATTAATCTTCGCCACACCCAGCTTCCCTTGAGAGCCGATATTGCAGACAAGTGTCAACGGCTCAACGAGAAGAAGGCTGCTTTAGACGCCAAAACTGACACTTCTGCTAGTAGTGCTGAACTCGAGACCCTGCGTAAGGAACTGGAGAACCTTGAAGAGAGGGTCAGGGTGACCAAGCAGCTTATCCAAGACAAGGAAGCCCTTATTGCCCACTCTCAAGAGGAAGCAAAGGGCCTCACAGCCGATCTGAAGACCGATCTGGCTGAAATTTGTACCCTGAGCAGTCAGTTGGTGACGGGCAAAGACGAGGACGACGAGGCTGAGATCGCCGAGGTGGATCGCATCCGTGCTGACGCCCTTCACGCCCTCAACGCGTTTCTTCAGTAGAGCCTTTCTGTATAAACTGTCAACTGTTTTGCTGAACTCGTACCTCTAGAATCGATGACTGTGCATCGGCTGTACTTGTTACATTTTTTTTTGCTGAACTCGTACCTCTAGAATCGATGACTGTGCATCGGCTGTACTTGTTACATTTTTTTTTACTGGCCGATTTTCCTATCGGCCCCTAATATTTTATTGCCCATGTATCGCACATGTTCATAGCATCTGTCTATCTGCCTATGTGCCCCCCGAGCCAAATCTGCCAGGTTACTGCAGATATCGGCTCTGCAGTTATCCACAGAACTATATCTGAACATCGGCTCTGCAGACATGAACAATGCCGACTTCCTCGAGCTCACAAGCCCTCGAGCTCACAAGCCGATGTAAACCCATACCCTAGCTTTCCGTCACCTGTTATATCGACACTAAATTCAGGGAGAACGTGTGGTAAGGATAATACGGGCCGATTGCTGGAATCGGCCTTCATCTCGATTGTAACCGGGATTTTTTGGAATTGTCGGGGCCGATCGCGTGGAACGGCTTCCTCCTTGTCCTCGCTATGAGAGCAGCTGCCCTCGTCTCTGTCCTTATCAGGGTGGTGTCCAAGTTCTATCACGTTGATGTTGAACGAGAATCTTGGCTGGCACCTCCCAGGGTATGTGCATTCCACCATGTCGACGGCGTATGCCTTGCAATTTAACACTCAGTCTTTGTCAACGTGAATGGCAGCGGTGGACGGGACTGGAGTGACATCTCTCCTTGGTAAGTCCCGAGAGCTGGTCCTGACGGAGAGTACTGATGCCTCATGATTTCCTGGATCACCCGAAGAGCGACACGCTCCAAAGTGTTCACCAGGCTCTCAGAATGGCGGTGCAGCGAGTGAGCTACCATGTAGTTAATCTCCTGACGCAGGGACCTGGTGCGTTCTTCTGACGGGGCGGACATGTCCACTCCATCGAGCGCGCCTTCAGGTGAGAACCCTTTCCACCTGATGCCATGTGAGCGGGTTCTGTGAAAAGAGCCGATGAGGTCGGCTTCGAGGATTGCTTTGACCTCATCATACTTCTTCTTGAGCTCCCCGGTCAGATCCTCGTACGTGGTAAGGTGCCGTCCGCCATCTCGGATGTAGATGGCGATGCGGTTGATGTCGAAGACTGTCCCACCGGGCGTGCGAGAATGTGTTGCGGTCGAAACCCACCGGCGAGCGGCGACGGGCAACACGGTAGAGCGGGAGGCTCCAGATCGCGGCTGGCCCTGGTCCCTCCGAGCGACGGCCCGCAAAGACTCGGCACGCACGTCCGATCTTTGGTGCAAGGGCGTGCCACCTGACCTATACCTGGTCAGGAAGGTGATGGAGATGCCTCGCTTAGTTTCCTGCATGGCATACACGTAAACATTAAATACGAGCCTCGATCGGCTCTCTGGTTGTCCTGTGAATCGGCTCAAAGAGCCGATCCACCCATGATTCGCACGAGGTGTACGAATATATGGTGGTCCTGCTTGATCAAAATAAAGCTAAAACGATCTACTACGATTTAGGGTTTTCACCACATAATCGGAACATCCTACTCGTGATTGAGCCTCGCGGCCACGCACGGTGCTCGTAAACCGACCCTAGGCAAGGCCTAAAAACCAACACGAGGTTGATCCCCGGAACATCCTGTCTAGGGTTAGCAAACTACACCCTACGCGCCACTGGATCCTTCAATCCGTTTGTAAGGCCTAACTATGCAGATATTAAACTAATCCTTGAAGAACAAGGAGCAACCATAACGGATCGGATCTACTAAATAATGATCAAGCGGGGTGCCGCACTTACACCTAAGATAGGTGTAAGGGCGGCTAGATGTCTAAGGGTTGCACGACGATAGCATATGATACGATGAACAATGCTAACCCTAACACATCTAAGATAACTACGTTGCTCGCCATCAAAAAAGCTTCAGTACGAGCAACGCATGAACAGCGAATAAACTTGTACTGCCTAGATCGCAAGATGCGATCTAGGCAGCATGATGCTTACCCGGAAGAAACCCTCGAGACAAGGGAGTTGGCGATGCGCCTAGATTGGTTTGTGGTGAACGTGATTGTTGTTTATTTCATAAACCCTAGATACATATTTATAGTCCGTAGACTTTCTAACGTGGGAATAATCCCAACCGTGCACGAGACAAACTCTAACTAACCGACACGTATCCTACTATATTACATATACACGGGCAAACTAGCCCAAACTTTGCATATAAGGCCGATTCACGTATATTCTTCCATGTATATTCTTCAAGCCCATCTTGATCGCGGTCCACCTCTGACTCGGTCAAATTCTGGTGATAACAGTTGCTAACAAACATTTTGTTTGGCTGGCAACATTGTTATATTCCGGTCAGGGGATGAAAATTTTGGTGATTTGGGTGCATACACTGGTGTTGTGGTACCCACTTCTCGCAAGTAGTGACATTACCACACACTAGCAGCATATATAACTAACAATAAGCAGATTGAACAAACATGCATCTCTAAATTAGCGTAGTTTACCTCCCTAACTACTAGCAGATAGCAATTCGTTGAGATGTTACCTAGCTAATATAAAATAGGATTTCAGCACAAGTACTAGTTATACACACAAATGTTAGTTCATAGAACACAACGACATGGTGTGCCTCATCATTCTTTCTTGTTCGCTTACTTCCTCCCTTCAGATCATGGTGTAGCCTCTATTAGCCCACATAGCGTCAACTCGCTCCTGCCTCTTGTTCTTCCAGGTCTCATTATCAGTGGAACCGACACCATGACCATGATCATCCTCGTTCAGGTCTCACATCATTCTCATCCGGGAAGAACTCATCAACACCCCACCCTAATATCCAGTTGTGCAGACTACAAGACAAAGTTGTTCACCTTGAAATATGGAAACCATCGGTAGCTATCTTTGATCTTGGGGGGGAGTGCAAGTAGATTGCGGCTTGATCATCTCTCATCTGAGTTCTCCAATAGCACACATGTTTTGTATGAAGTAATGAGATATTTTCTCAGTGGACCTCCTCCATGTGTTGTGAATCACTCGAAATGTCTGGTGTCTAAGAATACGAAGGAACATTGCCACTTGCTCTTCGATACATATGTTGATGGTATCTTTAAGCGGTCCCTACCCCTTAATGTGCCCACAAGGTGGTTAAAAGGGGCTCTTTTCATCCTAAGCATGCTAGTAGCATCTACATCGCGCTCAAACGTGGAAGCATACGTGACGGCGGACCCAGAGTTGCGACAAATGACTCTTTGGTGGATCAAAAGCATCTAAGCCCGAAGCACAACTATGGGGGCAACCACGTGAATGAAAAGCCTCAACTACTTGGCCTGAATATTTTGATTTCGGGTAAGTAACAGCTTAATCATGCTAGAAGTTGAAACAAACAAGCCTTAAAACTAAGGGTAGAAGGAGGGAGCGGGTTATAGGTGCTTACAACCTTGGTAGAGACACGTTCAATCTTTCAACCTCACCATTAACGTCAAGATAGAAACCTCGTCGTCGAACCAATACCTGATGATTGGGTATTGAAGATGGTGCCATCTCTGTTGGTCGTGGATGTCAGGAAGAAAAGAGCTAGCACCAAGCCCTAACCTAATAATAATACATTGAAAACACTAGTTTTATCGAAACTTATAACTCATAAATTGGAATTCTCATCCCTCTAGACATCGGCGAGACCGGCGGAGGAAAGAGAAATCGAGGTATGGAGGAGGAGGCGGCTGAGTTTATGTATTGTAGTTGAAATTTCAAAAAAAAATTCTTTGTAGAGAGAGAGAGCGAACTTTTCCAGTTTGCAGCACCGAAAGCTACCGAGTTTCCTAATTTTTTCTCTTGTATGGATCCACCTAATGACGACACGCTGCCAAACTGTCGGCCAGGTGGGCCAGCGCGCGGGTCCCTCCCGCCAATCCATCCACCGCCCTCCAGCCCGGCTGTCGCTCCCCGCACATGTCACCGCTGCCAAATCTTCCCCGCAACGACGCTTTCCCCTGCCAAATCGCGGGTTTACCCGAACAAATCCAATCCAATCCCGATTCCTCCATTTCCATTCCCCGGTCCAAATCCACCGCCACCTTTCTCCCAATCCGTCGCTCTCAAGCTCGTCTTTAATCCCCGTTCCTACCACCCGCCGCCACCTTTCCCCACCTTCGCCCGCCTTTTGGAGACGTCGCGCGGTGGTGCGCTGGTGGTGCTGCTGCCGCTGCCGCTGCCGCTGCTGACGACGACCCACCCCGATCCGGCACGTTGTTGGCGAACGGAACAGTTCCCTCGCGCCGCGCACCCAGATTATTCGCCATTTCTTTTCTGGTTAATGAGAGTCGCGCCTGCCTGGCCTGCCCCTGTCTCCTCTCCCCTCCCTGTCGCGCTGTGCCTCTGCTCCCCAACCCTCGTCGCGTCGCCCCCAACCACCGCCCTGCCACGCCGCCGCGCCTCGCTGCTGCTGCTTCTGCTGCCGCTCCCGCCGCCCCCCGCCGACCCGGATCGCGCCGCCGCGAGGCGATCGGCGACCCAGGGCTCAGGGGAGGAGATCGCCCGTCGGCGCTGCCACCGCGCGCCGCCGAGCCGCGTCTCCTCCCGCCAGCCCGATCGTGGCCCGCTTCCCGCCTCCCGCGCGCCGATTCTCTCCAATACACGGGCTGTGCCACAGATGATACATGGTGCGTTGCCTGCCTGCTTCTGACTTGTCCACGCTCTGCGTTTCCCGTTACGTTCTGTTCCGTTTTTGTTTTACATACTTCAGATGCAATGTGTCGGGTTGCGGTTTTGTCTACTTCTGCCGCTGTAATTTCTCCCTGTTTTGGCCGGGTTTGGGGGGAGGATTTTGCGTGGTTTTGGAGCTCCTGCTCTGGGGTGACGGGGGAAAGCGAAGTGGAACAGTTCGCATCATGCGGAATTTCGGAGAATTCTATCCATTCCGCGGACGAATCCGTTGGATTTATCCGTGCACTTTGCTGGATCAAAAGAGTAGACAGTAGCGACAGGCAGTTGTCTGCTTCCACTTAGCTTGAGCCTTCTCTGGCTCAACATTTAGGATGTTCCACTCAGCTGAACTTGTTGTCTACATGACGAGAATGAAATAGAGCTCAGCGCTTTTAAAGGTTTTGCTGAATTGTGGAGCAACACCCTATCAATCCTTAAAGTCCAGTTTCAACACAACCTTGGTGAATATTCTAGTTTATTGTACATGGAAAGGAACTGAAAAATAATATTTGGCTGTCATGTCTCTACTCTCTAGTGCTGTTTATACCTCTCTTCTGAACGATTTTGGATAGTAATATATGCTTGTGCCCTTGTGGGATTCTACACCGAGCCAGAATGTACTCATTCTACTGAAATCGTACTAAATGCCATCATTCTCTTCCATATGATAATAAATTACTCTAGTGTACAATGTACATCATGCATCTCATTCCTTGGTTTGCTCTACATATCTCTATTTCTTCTGTCACCCATACCTGATATAGGTTCTCCTCCTCGTCAAAATTTTCTGTTTGGTATAGCGAAATAAAAAGTTCAGATTCAGATGTATGACCCATCATGTGATTTTGAGTCATCTGATAAGTTGAATCTGTCGCTTGTCGCATGTGCAGGCTCCCCTGTTAAACATTGTTATCGGCTCTCACGTATGGGTGGCAGACAAAGAATTATCTTGGATTGATGGGGAGGTCTTCAAAATTGATGGTCAAAATGCTCATGTCCGCACAACCAAGGGAAAGACGGTATGTGTCCATGAATTATGTTACATCTCTGTTACTTTTATGCTCTTCTCAGCTCCACATATATCTTTGCTTCGGAACAAAACCCTGCAATTCTTAGTTGAATCTCTGGCTTAGAGTGCAGTTCAAATATAACTTGATTTATCGTTTTGATGCTATCATCAGTTCTTGGGACCGCCCAGTTATATTTGCACACATACTAGTGATCATGTTTCCACAAACAAAATTCATAACAGTACTGAGTGATACCATAACTTTTCAGTAATAAGGTTCAGAATTCCCTTATGGGAATGCTGGTTTATAAGGTTAGCATTTAAAATACACTGGAATGGTATACACAATTTGATATGCAAACAGCTTAGATTCTTTAGTAATCTCATCTGTAGGAGATCCTACAGACATTCATGGGATTTCAAGGTTTAGCTTCTAAAATAACAGTTTTGGTCATCAGTAGGATCTCCTACATGCATTTGATCATTACCTTTTCCTAATCATATAGATATGTTCGCAAAAAGTTGTAAAAAGATAATTCCATGGCATACTTTAACGCCAACATCATTTCCACATTATAAGTCACACATTTTTTACGAGTATTTTTGTTAGTGGTCAAAGTTTTAATAATTGGTACAGTAATATTTGTGTATAGTTTTGAGAGAACCATTGACCTTGGCATCTAAACAATGATAATAGCAGTGGAATATTTATGCTTTAATGAATTCTTGACGATGAATAGAAGATCCCACTCGCCATATGTGCCTTATCATACCAGTATACCATCCATAGGCGGGCACAGGCTTATTCATGGGTATTCAGCTGAATACCCATTATTTTTTGCATCAAAAATTAGGTCCTATTCTTCCCACTGTCTAGCTATCCCATGGTAGCGTTCATCTCCAGTTGTAGGCAGATCGTTGTAGGCAGATCAGTCTCGCTCCAGTCCTAGGAAGCGATAGATTCAGCAATGGCTCTTTCAACTAAAGTTAGCTATTGACGGGTAGGCTTCTGTAACAAACTGTGAAACTTTGACGTTTTGCACTGGAACTTTTTTTTTTGGCTTTGAATACCCATTCTAATAATCCTGTGCCCGCCCATGATACCATCACATGCCCTATCAAGTTTTGTGTGTATTTTACCAAAACTTTATTGATGTGACCGATATGCCAAACAACCTTTTTATCATCTGCAGTAAATAGTATGCATAGAGCATAGCATGAAGTTTAGTTTTCTTTCATGACAACCACATGGTTACATTGTTGTTTGTACAACCAGGTTACTGCAAATGTATCAGATATACATCCTAAAGACACAGAAGCACCACCAGATGGAGTCGATGACATGACAAGGTTATCATACTTGCATGAGCCTGGTGTTTTGGATAATCTGGCTGTCAGATATGCGAAAAATGTTATATATGTGAGTGATCATTTCATTGTGATGTCAAGTACATGATCATTAAAACAACTGCCTTATTTTCCCCTAATGCTACTCTTTTTCCAGACCTATACGGGGAACATTCTGATTGCCATAAATCCATTCCAGAGGCTGCCTAATCTCGTTGATGTCCGCACCATGGAAAAATACAAAGGCGCAAATCTTGGCGATCTAGATCCTCATGTATTTGCAATAGCTGACGTCTCTTACAGGTGAATGCTTATACTAGAATTATTTGATGCCATTACTGATCTACATGATGAGGTCCCCTATAGGCCTATATTGATGGAACCGTTCTGCATTCATTTGAATAAGGAAACAGGCAAATGATGAATGAAGGAAAGAGCAATTCCATTTTGGTCAGTGGTGAAAGTGGTGCCGGAAAGACTGAGACTACAAAACTGCTGATGAGATATCTTGCATTTTTGGGTGGTCGGTCTGGTACAGGAGGAAGGACGGTTGAACAGCAGGTCTTAGAAGTAAGTTTGATTTCATAGTTGCAACATTTACACGCTGATAGCACATGTTCTCTACTGTTCAAACACTTAAGACATGAAATGCTCTTCAATGTAACGATTTTAGCTGTATTAATTCGTCATTACTTATCCTATGCATCCAGTCGAACCCAGTCCTTGAAGCTTTTGGGAATGCGAAAACTGTTCGGAACAATAATTCAAGGTACACACATCTTACTATGGAATCAGAAGATATTTTTTATGTTTCTTTGGCATCATCAAAGTAACATGGAGCTGGTAGTCATACTGCATGTGTTTCACAAACTACAACCAAAAGTATCATGCATAGCACAGTTTTCTTGGTAACCAAAAGTATGGGAAAATGTATGGAAGCTCTTTAGTTGAAGGAAACAAATCCTTTTGTTGAGAACAGTGGAGGAGACCTTAATGAAATATATTCATATATAGAAAAAAATTACAAGGATTCATAAGAACCGTGTCACAGCCCAAAGGTATATCTTTGCGGGACTACCTCTCGCTATCTTTTCTTTTAACGCTCCAGGTCGTTACAGCTTCGGGCTTATTCGGGTGCTACTTTGGCTAGTGATCCTTTGGATCGTTAGTCGGTTTGTTCTTCTTGGTGGTTCTTCCATTGCCTAGAAGATGAAGGAATAGACTGCACTTTCCCATCGAGACTGAGTTGCGAGCTATGGTTCTTTTGACAATAGAGGTGACTTGGCTATGGTAGTTCCTTGAGGATTTTGGTGTTGCTGTCACTACACCGGCTCCTCTTTTGTCAAACTGTATGGGTGCTATAAGTATTGCGCATGAACCAAATGAAGCATGTGCTCACAAAGCATATTGGTGTCGATGCTTCCTTCATGCGCTCCTGTGCAGGATCAAGTGGTAGCTCTATAGTATCTGTCTTCTGAGTTACCATTAGTGGACTTCTTCAGGAAGGCCAGGGCTACACCACAACACCACTTCTACCTCTCCAACTCACTGTTGGTGATCCACCATGTATTACTGTCCTGCCATGAGATGAGCATTCAAAATGAAACATGCGAGGAAATATGCAGCTTGTATTTCCTAGAAGATGGACAATACAACAGAATCAAATACAGCCTTTAGTAATTTATCTTCTCATTCTTGCTCACACTATTTTACTTACATACCTCTTAATGTTTTTTATCGACATGGTGCAGTCGGTTTGGCAAGTTTGTAGAGCTCCAGTTCGACAAAAGTGGGAAAATATCTGGTGCTGCTATTAGAACTTACTTGCTCGAGCGATCTCGGGTCTGCCAAACTAGTAGCCCAGAGAGAAACTACCATTGCTTTTACTTCCTTTGTTCAGCGCCTTCAGAGGTAAAGAAAAATTCCGTTATTGGTGTCAGCTTTACTACGTAAAATATCTTGTTCAAGCTGTTACATATGCTACTTTTTATGTCGAATCTGCTGTTGCAGGATATCAAAAAATATAAGCTGGGGGATCCATCTTCATTTCACTACCTCAACCAGTCATCTTGCATTAGAGTTGATGGAATCAATGATGCTGAGGAGTATCTTGCAACAAGAAATGCTATGGATATGGTTGGCATCACTGAGCAAGAACAGGTTTTGAATTCAGCCCTTTTCAGCAGGGATTTGCTCAGCTGTAGATATCACATTTTTTTACGAATGTGACGTTTTTACAGGAAGCTATATTCCGTGTTGTTGCTGCTGTGCTTCATCTTGGTAATATTAATTTCGCAAAAGGGAGCGAGGCAGATTCATCTGTAATAAAGGATGAGAAATCAAGATTCCATCTTGATACAGCAGGAGAGCTCTTGATGTAGGCTGATGTTTTAGTTCACCACTTCTATTTGTAATTTCATTACTATCCATGGTTAATATTTGTAATCTACGATACATTTGAATGCTTGTTACAGGTGTGACTGCGAGAAGTTGGAGAATGCCTTGATAAAGAGGGAAATAAATACGCCAGAAGGAGTGATTACAACTACAGTTGGCCCTAATTCTGCTACCATTAGCAGGGATGGCTTCGCAAAACAAATATATTCTCGCTTATTTGACTGGTAAAAAGACTTGACCACATTTTATGTACTGTAATTAGTCGTCTGTCCTTTCTAAGTTTATATATAATTCTACTATTGCAGGCTTGTCAATAGAATTAATGCATCGATTGGGCAAGATCCAAGCTCGGACAAATTGATTGGGGTACTTGATATATATGGTTTTGAAAGTTTTAAAACTAATAGGTGAGTAAGCACTAAGTTATTTTTAGAAAGTATAGTTACTAGGGAGTATCTTTATATGTGGTTGCTGAATACTCTTCGGTCTGCAACTAAACAGTTTTGAGCAATTATGCATCAATTTCACAAATGAAAAACTCCAGCAACATTTTAACCAGGTATGTGTAAAACTCATCTTGTTGCAATTTTCTTCTCCTCCTTCCTGTGCCAAGCAACCAGTGGTGTTTGTTTTCGCAGAATGTCTTCAAAATGGAGCAGGAGGAGTACACAAGGGAGCAGATCAACTGGAGTTACATAGAGTTTGTTGACAACCAAGATGTTCTTGATTTGATTGAGAAGGTATGAGTTGGTCACGGTTACATGCATTGACTCGCTTTTGTAAATTTCATTAACCCCCATCATAAAACTCTTCGTATTATTCACCCTTATAAATGTTCTGTAATCTGCCTCCTAGGAGGATTGTAACAAACTCTTATCTTTCTAAAGAAATGAAACACAGAAGTCTTTTGCGTTTTCTCGAAAAATAAATGTTCTGTAAACTTCAAGATTTATTTGGCTCAATTTCTCAAGCTTCTCTGATCTGTACACGAGTTCGATGCTAAGCTTAGCTTCCTTTGATCAGTCAGGCTGAATATGAAAAATTAAGCTCATTGCAACACATTGGTCTGTCTGACTTGCGACCAGCGTAGTTCAATCTTTGATGCAGTACATAAGTCAGCTGCATTGTCCAATATGAATGATACCAATCATCAATATACTTGTTTAGTCTGTACATCACTAGAAATTTCCTCCTACTTTTTTTTATGTTCGCATATTTAATCACCACCTTTTTGTGTCCAGAAACCAGGTGGCATTATTGCACTTCTTGATGAAGCTTGGTAAGTTTCAATGCCTTCTTTGTTGCCACTGCCAGGTTATTCTAGGATGTGCATGTTCAAATAAATAAGTAATTGGATCACTGTGCATTGCTGTGCTTATGCCTGCCTGATGGATAGAGCTGAAATTTCTGATTAAGTGCGTTGGTAGGAATAGAGCATGCCCAGATTTTTCTTCATAGTCTATCAGACTTTGTACCTGGTGTAAGCATCCAACCAACACTTGCTATCTAATTTTTCTTGTCTCAGCTGAAAGTATGTATTCCCAGATTTTTTTTCCATAGTCTAACAAGTTGTGTAATGTCCAAGAAACACTTGTTCGTTCATTTTTCTTGCCTTAGCCAGGGATATGCATTTTTACATGACATGATTTTGTGGGTACATGTTTCTGACAAGACTTCTTTCTTTCGGCGTCCTATATTCTGCAGCATGTTTCCAAAGTCGACACACGAAACGTTATCTCAGAAGCTGTATGAGAAGTTCAAAACTCACAAAAGATTTGCCAAACCAAAACTTTCTCGTACTGCATTTACAATCCAACATTATGCTGGAGATGTAAGTATTTTTCACATTATAACACTTCCTTTCTTCATGCATTTGCCTAAGTAAATCCATCTATCTTAATTATCTCCAGGTGACATATCAATCTGATCATTTCCTGGATAAAAACAAAGATTATGTGGTAGCAGAACATCAGGAATTACTTAATGCTTCAAGGTGCTCTTTTGTATCAGTGTTATTCCCACCAGCACCAGAAGAGAACACAAAATCATCAAAGTCGTCCTCAATTGCAACTCGCTTCAAGGTGACATTCTGCTATAGTTAAACATTTGTGTTAAGCTACAAATTGCTACTCCTGTTTTGCTATAACTTACCATAGCTTCAGGGGTCTTGGTGCAAAATGTTTTGTCCACTGAGGGAACCAAGAGTGAATTTATTTCAGTGTTTCCACTTTCTAAACCTAATTAAATGCTTTGGAAGAGATTAAATGGTTGTACTAGCTCACTTGATAGGGACATGCGTGATCATTGCCATTTACTTATTTACTTAGTGCTTCCTTGATTTTGTTGCTAGTTTTTGTGGAAAACAGTAAGAGGGAACATTGCAGCCACATGATACTAGATTGGGGAAACAGTACATTGTTAACGTGGATTTCCATGCCCGTAAATTCATAACAGGATTTAGCAGGGAGGACGTAGTTGACAGATTAGAAGAATAGGGATTCAGTTGAAATTTTAGTAAATATTAAGGATCTGTCCTGACATTTACTTCTCATTTTCTATATAGCGCTTTCATGGCATTATGTATCTGATAATTCATTGTATTTTCCAGATGCAACTTCATGAGCTCATGGAGACTTTGAGCTCTACGGAACCTCATTACATTAGATGTGTAAAACCAAATAGTGTTCTTAAGCCTGCTATTTTTGAGAACACCAATGTTCTACAGCAACTTCGATGTTCGGTAATAAGATACTTCATGTTTCTTGTAATTTTAGAGAAATTTAATGTCATCGTGTCCGTGATAATGGTTTTTTTTTGTATCATCTTAGGGTGTTCTAGAAGCAATCAGAATCAGCTGCGCTGGATATCCCACAAGAAAACTGTTTCGTGATTTTTTACATCGTTTTCGCATTCTTGCTCCTGAACTTTTAAAAGAAAAGTTAGTGTCACTGTTCAATCATGAATTTCATTTCTATGTTTGTTTCTTTAATCTCTAGCATGTCTACATAAGAATTCACACGCTCCTTTTCTGGTAGAAATGATGAAAAAGTGACTTGTCAAAAGGTTCTGGACAAAATCGGACTGCAGGGTTATCAGGTGAGCATACTTTTTATGTACTAAACCAAGAAGTTAACAACTTCCTAGTTTAGGTTCAACAAATTGGGCTGCCGCATAAGTACGATATAGACAACAGAAGTGTATGATCGTGGGGTAGTTAGGGCTAGATTTAATGAGGGTGGGCTGAATAGGTTGGTTTATACCTGAGTTCATTGTGGTTGGGTTGGGGTCAGCTATTTATTTGTGTAAATATGCTAGGGATGAGTTTAGGTTCAGATATTGGCTCATTACCAAATCTTTATGAGTTCTAAGTTCCATTTGTTTTAACTTCCTTTTCCTTCTTGAGATGGTTTTATAACGCATTCCGCAGCATACTCTAGAGATTCTTAATCAACTCCTTGCTTGCAACTGGTTAATAGTGGAATTTGTCGTTTGGACTGCTTTGTTTTCGTGCCTGAGTTTTTCTTTATTTTCTAAGAGTTTGTTCACTCAGTCCCGTAACATTTGGACCATATTTCTGATCAACAGATAGGACGAACTAAGGTATTCCTGAGAGCTGGCCAGATGGCTGAATTGGATGCTATAAGAACAGAAGCACGAAATACTGCAGCAAGAGGTGTTCAGGGTCAATTCCGTACGCATGCTGCTCGTGAGCAGTTCCTAATACTGCGCAATGCATCTGTTTGTTTGCAATCTTTTGTCAGAGGTAAATTCATTTTCAAATGACATCTGAACTGGAAATATGTGGTCATAGCAGTGATGGAGCCATATGCATATTTTAAGAGTTCCTTTGATTATTGCAGCAAGATTGGCATGTAAACTTCACGGATTCCTGAGACAACAAGCTGCAGCCCTGAAAATACAGAAAAATATACGCTGTTATTTTGCACGCAGAACATATTCTCAGCTATGCCTATCAGCCATTACATTGCAGACAGGGTTAAGGACCATGGCTGCTCGCAATGAATTTAATGCTAGAAATCAAAACAAAGCTTCTATCCAGATCCAGGTAGGTCAACTATTCTGGTATGTACTGCAGTGCTGCTTTCATTGGACTGCTGCAGGCAAACTTCTACCTCCTGCCATTTTTATATGATTCGTCTTCAGTTGCTTATATCTGGGCCATAACTATGATGTTGCAGTCTCGGTGGCGTCGCCACAGAGATAACTTAAGTTACATAAAACTAAAGAGAGCAGCATTGACTTACCAATGTGCTTGGAGAGGAAGGGTTGCAAGGAGGGAGCTGCGACAGCTCAAAATGGTACTTAAGCACCTGTTGTGGTGTTTTTTTTTTCTGGTAGGTTCCCTGGTAATTTGCTTTTGTATAAAGCTTACTTTTTGGTGCAAACTTTCTAGGCTGCAAGAGATACTCAAGCTCTAAAGGTGGCAAAGGAGAAACTGGAGGAACGTGTGGAAGAGCTAACAAGCCGCTTAAGCCTGGAAAAGAAACTAAGGGTTAATACTTGTTCTTGAAAATTGAATTTCTGAATATTAGTCTTATAGAAATTGCTGAGGATATGGTAAAACTGCAGTTTTTATCCATATATTGACATACCAGCTAATGGTCATACTTGTGTATACAATTTGCAGACTGATTTGGAGAAGTCCAAAGCAACAGAAGTTTCTAAACTGCAGTCTGCTCTTCATGACATGGAGCAGCGGGTGGAAGAAGTTATAGCAATACAGGAAAACGAATCAGCTAAAAAAGCTGTTGAAGAAGCTTTAGCTGAAGAAAGAGAAAAGATCAGTTCATTGACTTCTGAAATTGAGGGCCTGAAGGTATGCTCTTCAACTTTTTAACTAATGGAAATTCAATCGAACCGCATTAGAAAATACTTAAGCTATGTGTTGGTGTTATAGTTTTATACTACGGCTCGCATTACAGTATCTGCTCTAGTTTTCTGAAATGTAGCCTAAATTTAACTTATTTACGCATGGTGTGAAATAGTATGACAATAGAGAAATTTACTATGTCAGGTGCTACTAGTAGCAGAGCGAGAGGAAAACAATGTATCAAAGAAAGCACACGCTAATGCCCAGGAAAGAAATGAGGAGTTGAATAAGAAACTCGAGGATGCAGTTGAAATGAGCAAGCAGCTTAATGATATTGTGAAGAGGTTTGCAGTTGTTTTCAATTGTCTGAGTTTCTCTATAATATATCTTGTTGACACCATTTTCTTCTGCCCAAAGCTGCCTGAAATATCTCCACTATTCTGATTTCGAAAGTCGTAACTATTGCAAAATATATTTTATGGTGCCCCTAACAAAAAAAAAGTATAGCATGATCCTTTAAAAAAAATTATAGTTCTTGTGAGGTCCTACCTAAAGATTTTATGGAGTTACTTGAACTTGCATCTAAGTTTCTAAAGGTAGTTGTCTATTCTGTAAGCGTTCAGACTCCCATGTACTTGTGGTTCTCCTCCTGTAAAAAAAAAATCAACCAGTCACTTCCAGGGAGAAACGAGGTCTGAAATTGGTACTGCTACCATAATATGCGAGAACACTTAACTGAAATATATTAGGGGCGTCTGTCCCTTCATCATTATTCTTCCAAGAGATAATGATCTCTACTCATTGTTTTCTAAGGGAAGTTGTACTTGGAAAACTGTTAGCACAAGCCTCCTGCGTAACTTTGCACACTAATGCTGGCATGCAACAAAGACATGCGTGTGCACACATAAGATGGTGCACATTCTACGTTTCTTATGCTGTTTAGGGTAAACCTGAGCCTTTTTGGTTAGAGAACACTCGAATTCTCAGGTCTTAGATCCTTGATCCCTCAGTGTATCTCATTGCTTCTCGTCCTTTCCCTATCATCTCCCCCTCCCTTGAAAGCATTCGATTGTTGAATATAATTTTACTGACATAAGTACTCCAGTTCTTGGCAAATCGAAAATTTGCTCATCTGCTAGTTGGGATTTGGACCTGCGTAACTTTTGGAATTTATTATCTCAGTGGTGCTGTATCCAGAAAGTATTATTGCATGGGCGTTCTGTAATACCTTTTTGAAAACTTGGATGCCTTCTTACAATTTGAGGGATATTTATGTAAAGTGAGATATCCATTATTTCTGTTGTCCAATGCTTCCAGCAGTTATTGGAACAGGCCCCTTTTTTGGACTACGAATGATTCCTGACTTTGCTGGGTGCTGGTTGTATTAGAATCTAGTCCCCTAATTTTCTTGGCATTACTCTGAAAATGCCACATTTCGTTTTCTGTATGAACACAGACTAGAAGAGACTGTAAAAGAAGGAGAGGTCCTTTTGCTAGCAGAAAGGCAACAAAAGGAAGAAGCTAATGCTGCACTAGCTGAATCTCACCTAAGAGATCAAGCTTTTGCAATCAAGATTGAAGATGCCGAGAAACAAATCGCTCTTCTCCAGGAAACTGTTAAAAGGTCTGTCCCAGAAGTACATTTGAGCAGAGATTCTATTTAGTAATCAGCCATCAGCCCATCAATACTCTTTAGTTTGTACCTTTTATGAGTTCATAGTTATTTGAAAAGCATTCTTTTGGCGGGTGGGTACGTACCCTTATATATCATGGTTTCTGATAGCTTGCACTCTGCTGTGGAATGCAGATTTGAATATAGCATAACAAATCTGGAGTCTTCACTGGAAATTGAAAAGCAACAGCATGAGGCAAGTGTGATAGAACTAGCTGATGCACATGGTAAAATTGAGGAACTTCTGAGAGAAGTTGGGAACACTGATGAAAAGTCTACTCTGCTTCAGAGTACTATAAAAAGGTTTTTTTTTTTTGTTCCTGTTAACAAGTTACATAGGAATCCTTCGTATGAACCATAGTGTTACGAATTTTGTTGACATGTCCAGTAATATTTGTTCCTTCTTTTCATGGATATAGACTTGAAGAAAGATTGACCGAGAAGGATGCTCTATCAACTACAGAAAGACAAGAAAGTGAAGCTACTAAGAAATTACTCAATGAACTCCAGGGAAAAAATGAAGAATTACTCAAGAAATTTGAAGACAGTGAAAAAAATATTGTTCATTATCAAGACACCACCCAAAGGTGTGTTGCTTGATGTTTGCCTGACCTTATTTCTAGACCTGGGGACATTTTATTCTTATTTTATGTAGTTATCCATATTTTAGCTACTAACTTCCTAGTACTCTAGTGATCTTGCTGCTAGAGAACTGTGTCTATTATCATTTCATTGTCACAGCTGATCACTTGTTCCATTTTGATTTAGACTTGAGGAAAATATTGTGGCAGTGGAGATTTCCTTGAAAGCTGAAAGACAACACAATGATGCAATCATGAAACAACTAGCAGACACCCAGGTAGAAATTGTAGAACTACAGAGGAACCTTGAAGATGCTGATAGGAGAAACAGTGTGCTTCGGGATTCTTTAGAGAGGTTCTTTTCTTACCTTAATTTATTACTCAATATTATATCATCTCAAAACAATTCCCAATATTCTGCCAAATAACACTTCTGGTTAACAATCACCGACATTAATAATCACTCTTTCCTCATATCAGCAAGAGGGTTTACTCTGTTTTGGCTAGAATGATTTCGCCTTCCAAAATTAACAACATTTTTTTCTAGAATAAGAATGACAATATTTTGCTAACCAGGGAAAAGAATGCAATAGGCAATGAATTTATGTAAATACGATGAAAAAGAAAGGAGAAACAAATGACGAATATCTGAAGAAGTCGGAGGTTCTTGACAGGTCTAAGATATTGTACATCTTAGTTCTTACATGCTCGAATACAGGATCATACAAAGTACTGAGTATGATGACCCTAGCATGTCAGTAACAACTTATCATGTTTAACTGCTAACATATAGTTGAGCAAAACCACCAATGCTTAGAAGGGGTTCAGTGCTTGCTTTGTCAATCTTCATGTAGACTTAATCAAGTATAAGCTTCTGTCTTAGAAGTCAATGCAAAAATCAAATGAAGCGAAAGTGGACAGCTGCTAGTTGGAAAGAGATTGTTTGTACAATCAGAGAAGTGCTTTCTCTTCAATTGATGTGATATCAAGAGGATAGATACCAACCGACTGCTCTCTTTTAACTGCCATTTATGAAAAGTGTACCCTCTCCTGAATGTGGGCATGCAACAAATAACAAGGGATTACCCTCACTAACTAGTAGCATTCTCTTAAAGTATGACCTGAAGCCTGATGCAAAAATGCATTGAGAAATTAACAAAGATTATTTTTCTTTGAGAATATGCAATAAGCATTGCACCTCGTTGCATTTATAGAAAAAAAGGTTATGTGCAAGCCCCAACCCCAGCTTCTTAGCCCATGTTGACCCAGGATTTAGCCTTCGTCCTATCCAGTAGGCTAAGCACTGTTGTAGTCTCCCCACCGCAAATATGACCATTATTCTATTATTTTAGTGAAGATGCAAACGAACATCTGCAAAAAAAATCATTAGGAGAGAAATTAGCTACTAGGAGAGTTGAACATTTGGGCAGCCTAGTGCCATGATCAAAAATCAAAACGAAGACCAAAGATCAAGTGGCACTCACAACACAAGGATCACCCATACTCTTAGTTCTTTTACCGGAAAACTGTAGGGTGGCTCCGGCAGTAAAATTTATTAAAAAAAAGAAGAAGATATATACAAGCAGTTATTTACATGAGGGAGTGTACCAGAGGGAGGGAGGGACAGAGGAGGCCAACGCCTATACAACTTGATCAAGGCAGGCCTTAAGAGACATGCCCTCTTGGTCGGCTATGGGGTTGGCATGGTCCAGAAAGTAAGATTCTCATGTAGGGCAGAAATCCTATTTCCAAATCTACCATGCCGTTAGCATGATGACGTCATTCTCATGCGCAGCCTGGTAGGAGAGACCGCGAGAGTCACTTCCCACCAGTTGACGAGTTCTTCGCTGACCTCTGGGCCATACGCCCTTGATCGGATCCATTAAAGTGCCAGGCTGCATCCAAGGAAGTGCCAGGCCTTCCGTGCGAAGACACGATCTATGACCAGATGTCACATTGTCCTTCTCTCGGTGACAGCGGTGTGTGTGTAGCACAAATCATGCCACACAAGCCGGTCTGCTGTTCAGCTGTGATCAAGGCAAGTCAACCAAACATAGAACTTGACCTTGCCAGGTTGCCTACATCTTCCAGTTATGCTTCCAGGAAACGGCGATCATGCCATGGAAGAGCACCTTGCAGCATCCAGTATCAAAGAACTTTCAATGTTCTAACTGAACTGAATTGTTTGATATCATACTAAATTCCTTCATAACATAGAAAAGTTATATTGAGTTATACAAATGTCGCATAATTATCAGTTCCAGTTGTTTTCATTTGTCTTTCCCTGTGGGTAAAAGTTAGTTTATACATCTGCATTTTTATTGCTTCTAGCTTGACCCTGCTTGGCCAGGGATACAAAAAGCGCCCACCAGGGTAAAATTTCTTGTTTATTCCAGCCTGCCTATTATTTAGAGAATAGAATAACCGTGTTCCTGCACTTATGGATGTCTGCAAAGGGTTTTGAATCACGCAACTGTGCGATAAAACTACCCAAAAATCCATATATTTGTGGCATGCTAGAATATTTGCATCTGCGGAACAGTTGTGCAAAGATATGATCATATGTGCGCTAAACTGCAGCAACAACAACAACAACAACAAAGCCTTTATTCCCAAACAAGTTGGGGTAGGCTAGAGGTGAAACTCATAAGATGTCGTAACCAACTCATGGCACATGGATAGCAAGCTTCCACGCGGCTCTTTTCATGGCTAGTTCTTTGGTGATACTCCAGTCCTTCAGATCTCTCTTTACGGACTTGTCCCATGTCAAGTTTGGTCTACCCCATCCTCTCTTGACATTATCAGCACGCTTTAGCCGTCCAATATGCATCGGAGCTTCTGGAGGCCTGCGCTGAATATGTCCAAACCATCTTAGATGATGTTGAACAAGCTTCTCTGCAATCGGTGCTACCCTCGTATATCACCATTCCGGACTCAGTCCTTCCTCGTGTGGCCACACATCCATCTCAACATGCGCATCTCCGCCACACCTAACTGCTGAACATGCCGCCTTTTAGTCGGCCAACACTCAGCACCATACAACATTGCGGGTCGAACCGCCGTCCTATAGAACTTGCCTTTTAGCTTTTGTGGCACTCTCTTATCACAAAGAATGCCAGAAGCTTGGCGCCACTTCATCCATCCGGCTTTGATCCGGTGGTTCACATCTTCATCAATATCCCCATCCTTGTGAAGGATTGACCCCAACTCCCCAAGTATCGAAAGGTGTCCTTCTGAGGCACCACCTGCCCATCCAGACTAACCTCCTCCTCGTGCCTAGTAGTACTAAAACCGCACATCATGTGCGCTAAACTGCAATGTACAAAAAAAGTACCCCCCCCCCCCTCCGTTCGGAAATAAGTGACTCAGCTTTACGTATTTCAGTGTGTACATACATCCGTATCTATATAAAGTTGAGTCACCTATTTCTAAACGGTGTTTGTACATTATTTTGTCTTTTTTGTATAGTGCACATATAATCATTTTTTGCCCAACTTTTTCCAGGTGCACATGCTAGCATATAGCACATATATACGTTTTGTATTCACAAGTATGACTTGTGGAAACCCTTTGCACTCACCCATACAGACACATATGCCGTTCCCAACAACAAGACCATGAAAGCACTTAATGCTGCTGAAGTAAGAACTAAGTGAAGCACAATTGATTATGCAATCCATGGTGCTAATTAAAAAGATGTTTTAGCTACTTGGTGCCATACAAGTGCAATATCATGAGATGTGTTGGTAATTGGAAGATAGAAAATTAAGAGGCTGTAAAATGAACTAGCTGACCAGCAGTAAAATTGTTATTGAACAAACAAAATATGATTTATAATGGGAAATTAATCTGCTTGAGGATAAGGCGTGCATGTTAGTTCTTTGTGAGAATTATCGTAAGCTTGTCCTGCACTCTGACTTGCATTACTCATTCTTGTCTTTTGAATTCTATTAGCCTTTCATATAGGAAAGTTCAGTGTCTACTATAAATCCCATTGATGTTGTTTTATTTAATTATTTTGCATAAACCTAGACTTGACGAAGAATCTACCGCAAGAGAGGCCTTATTGGTAGCTGAAAAGCAAGAAACCGAGGTGACCAAAAAAACACTAACTGAAGCTCTGGATCAAATCGAGGAACTAGTTAAGGAAATTGAGTGTGCTAACAACAATATGCATCAGCTTCAAGATAGTATACAAAGGTCTGAATACTCCAAGAAAGCAGTCATTCATGAAACCTCTACGTGAACCTGTTTTTTACTGTTTTCTGTCCATGAATGTAGACTTGAGGAAAGTGCATCTGCAACAGAGGCAGTTTTACTAACAGAGCACCAGGAAAAGGATGCGACATCAAAAGCACTAGCAGAGGCAGAAGTGAGGATTGAGGGTTTACTGGATGAAATTTCTTCTGCTAACAGAAATATTGATCTACTTCAAAATACTGTAAAAAGGTTCGTGTTTCTCATGAAGGAGACTTATTTGAGTAAACTTTACTACTGGATAATTACTTGCACATCACGCATTTACCTCCACATGCAAACATTATGCTAAATAGGCTTTTAAAGCAGTACTCTGGTGGTATTTCCTTTCACTCGAGTACTTCACAACCATGCGCTTCAGTTTCACTAATGTTTTTCTCTTCTCATAAACTTCCTCTGGTGTGAGTTGTGATAATTAGTGTTTTGACACATCATACCTAAATGTAATTGATAAATTTGGTTGGCTATCATCCCATTACCGCCGTAGCTGGAGTGAAAGAAAATAATGATAATTCTTTCCAACATTAGAGTAAATATAGAGTAGGTAACATGATTCATTTGTTCTGAGACTGGGCGAGAGATAAACTCAACTTTGAAAAGAAGAGATCCAATGTCTTCGTGTGGAACCAGTGGAGTGAGTGCCCTACCATATAGTGGTAGATGTGGTGCCGGTGGTGTATTTCCCTAGCTCATGATAGGGTTCTTTTTGTAACCCTTTTGTACCATGCGTATGCCTTGTACGCTGCTCTCTTTTCTTCTAATAAAAAGTTCGGCCTCTGGCCCTTCGAAAAAAAAATAAAGTCAACTTTGAAAAGAAGAGATCCAATGTCACAATTTTGTAAAAACAGGTTGACCAGGAAGTAAGCACCAGATTTTTGATTCAGCTGTGCTGAAGGTCATGTAGAATATGTTCCTTTGAAGGCAATATGCGGGGGTAATTTGGATCTTGAGGCACAATGTAGTAGTTGGCTAGTTGCTAAGTAATCTGATCTCATGTGATCAGATAGTTTCTCCCTCGCCAAATTTATGGATCACGGTTTATTATTTAATCCTGAACATAGGTTAGAAGAGGGTGCAACAGCAACGGATACGCTTTATTTAGCAGAAAGGCAAGCGCATGATCAAACCAAGAAAGCTTTCTCAGAAGCTCAAGAAGTAAACCAAGAATTGCTTGGGAGAGTTGAAGAAGCTAATGAAAAAATTGAGCATCTTCTGGAGGATATGGAAAGGTCTGTTTATTGATCGAAGTTAGCTGCTAGCTACCAATAAAAGAGCTAGCAGCTAACTTCGATCATCGTGCACTAACTGGTACTACAGAGTCCGACTCCTATGTTTTCAACTTTGTGAACTAACACGTATTTCCTTCATGTCAATAAATATAGACTTGAAAAAGATGCAACGACCAGAGAGTCCCTGCTTCTTAAAACAAAGCAAAGTTATGATGATACCATAACTGAGCTACTTGAAGCTCAGGAGGAAAATCAACGGTTAACGAGCAGAATAGAGCACTCGGATAAAAAAATTGATCTGCTTGAAGTTTCACTAAAAAGGTTTAATCTCTTTGCTTTTAACAAGTATCTTGAAGATCGAAACCTGCGCTTGTTGGTATAGGTAGTTAGTGTAAATTTTTTCTTCTTTGCACATAGACTTGAAGAAAGTACAGCGGTCCTAGATTCTCAATTGGCAATTGAAAGACATGAAAACAGCAAAATAAGGAGCGAACTATCTGATGCTTGGCAACGGATCGAGGAATTACGAAATGAAGCGCAAGATAACCATGCAAGTCTAGCAGAACTTGACAACACAATAAGGAGGTCTGTCATTTCTCCTATAGGATTAATCAGGCTTCTCCTCTGACCTGACAGTACTAACATTATCTTTTATCTTCAATTGCATTATGCAACAACGTGTTACCATCATCATGTGCATAGACTTGAAGAAAATGTCAGTGCAAAGGAGACTTTGTTACTAACTGAACGAGAACAGAATGCTTCAACCTCAAAATTGCTTGCAGAAGCACAGTTGAAAATTGCTGAACTAATAAAGAATGTTGAAGACTCGCATAGGAATTCTGACAGCCTTCAGGCTACCATAGAAAGGTCAGATTGCTGTACTTATGTTGAAAGGTGTGGTGTGTGTGCACAGGTTTTGGTGTGTGTGTGTGTGGTTGGGGGGGAGGAGGGGGGGGGGGGGTCACTCACACTACATGCAGTGTTGGTTGGTACCATCCTACATATTTCAGATTAGAGTTGCAATCATGCACCTACTTCTCTTTGTCAATGTTACATGTTAAGTAATAGTACCAAACTTTTTCCCTCTTCACATTGACAGGCTTGAAGAAGATGGCACTGCTAAAGATGTCTTGCTGCTAACAGAAAAGCAAGCACATGAGGCAACTCGAAAGATTCTAGTTGAAGCTCAGGAAAAAAATGAAGAATTGCTCATGAAAATTCACGATAATGATAAAAATATTCTTCAGCTTCAGTTTACTATACAAAGGTACATGATAGTTCCTTAAGGCTCGACATTTTGTTATAGATCCCATGTCATCTCTCAAATACTTAGGTATTTCAACCTTTTTTCCATGTACGAACACAGGCTTGAAGAAAATACAGCTACAAAGGAGAATTTGTTGTTGCGAGAAAGAGAGCAAAATGATGCAACAACTAAGGCACAATTTGAGAGCCAAGAAAGAAGTGAACAATTACTAAAGAAATTTTTGGATGTTGACAGGAAGATTGATCTTCTTCAAGATACCATAGAAAGGCACTTCATCTTTCTAGTCTTGAATATATATATCTGTATGCTTGGTAGTCCTTTTTTCTCTTTTTATGAGATGTTAGTGTTTGATACCCACTTCTTCAACATAATTCAGGCTTGGAGAAAATTCAACAACAAAGGATACTTTGTTGCTATCAGAGAGGCAAGAGAAGGATGCAATTAAGAAAGCACTTACTGAAGCTGGAGAGAGAAATGAAGAATTACTAATGAAAATCGAAGATACTAATGAAAAAATTGAAGATCTTCAGAATACCATAATTAAGTCCGTACCTTCACTAATACTTCTTGATGTTTCATTATTCTGTTCTCACCCATCCACATATGCACACACTCTTTAACCCACTTCCGCTTATAAAGTCCAATGTTTATTTGGAATACTGTTGATATTTCCATTTCTCAGATTATGACGTTATAGTTTTGTGTTTGCAAATAAAACAGGCTTGAAGAAAATATAGCAGCAAAAGATGTTTCTTTAGAAGCTGCACGGCAAGAAAATGACTCAATGAGGAAATCTCTTACTGAAGCTCAACAGAAAAATGAGGAATTACTCAGAAAAATTAGTGATAATGAGTACAGGATCCACTTACTTCAAGACACAGTGCAGAAGTTAGTATATTTATTCTGCATTCAGTCTGCTGCCACTGAGTTTCTAACAAGAAAAACATCATTACATGATTATCAGTAGTGCATGTTCCTGACATTAATCGCTGATGTTATCCTTTTGAAGTCTAATTTATTTTCCTGAAACCAGGATTCAAGTAGATGCAATATCAAGATTGTCTTCATTTGTAATGGAAAAACAAGATACTGATGTCGCCAAGAGAGCTCTTACTGAAGCTCATGAAAGAAATGAAGATTTATTGAAGAGAAATGAAGACCTACTCAAGAGGAATGATGATTTGATCAAAAAAATTGAGGAGTCTGGGAAAATTGTAACTCACCTTCAGGAGTCCTTACAAAGGTGCATTTGCATTTTTTTATATGCTTCATTGTCTCAAAAATACTGATCGGGTTCTGTTCCCTATCTTCTGAACTTCAATTAAACAATTATTGTCGATCCTTCCATAAACAGACTTGAAGGAAAAGCAGCCAACTTAGAAGCCGAGAATCATGTTCTCCGTCAACAATCAACTGCTACTCCACCTTCTACTGCCAAATCTCCAGCCTTACGTTCAAAGACCATGAGGATCCATGTAATGCAGCTTTGATGGGCCTGATGTATACATATATGATAATGATTATTTGGTTCTCATAACTGATACTGTGGGTATATGCTGCAGAGAAGCCAAGAGAATGGCCATGTTTTGAACGGTGAACTAAGACAGACTGAGATGAGGCCATCAGAAGCAACACCCCCAGTGGTGAGTTATATCAAGTTCATATTTGTACATAATTTATGTGACATGTTTTTAATATAGTAGAACCATTAAACTTATTATAGGGCAATGCTCCTGACTTGAGTAATCAAAAAGACGTTGAACATGGGGAGAAACTGCAAAGAGTGCTTAATCAGAAATATCAGGTATTTTGCTAATATGATTGCTAATTCTCCATGTTCAATTCAATCATTAACCTAGTTTGGAGATGATCATTTTGTTACTTTTTGGAAGTCTCCGCAGCCCCAGCAGCCCCAAGATGATCAGCAGTGGTTGCTAACTTGCATTTCCCAATATCTTGGATTTTCTGGGAGCAAGCCTGTTGCCACTCTTCTTATATACCAATGTCTTCTTCGCTGGAGATCATTTGAAGCCATGAAGACTGGTATCTTTGACAGCATTCTACATGCTATGAACTCTGCAATAGAGGTTCCTCACACTTTCTTAGTTTCTTTGGATTTGTAGTGACTCTTCCATCATTTTTATGCAGCATCGATGACATAGGGTACAACTTCTGCTTGTTGCAATAGAATTATAGAAGAATGTCATTTACCCAATATCTCATTGCAATAGAACTCGAATGGATCTTGTTTATCCAAATTTCTACTCCCTCCGTTGCATATTAGTTGTCGCTGATTTGGTACAGCGACAACTAATATGGAATGGAGGGAGTATTATACAACATGTACAGAACATCATAATTGGTAAGATTAGGATCCATGTTTCCCGGAATGTCTGATAAACATGGAAATGTTGAAATTACCTATAGTAACAACTTATGTACCATACTTTTCAGTTTTTCAAATTGCTGGCAAAACTACATCATGCAATTGCTATAGAGTTGGCTACTTGTCCTGATGTTGGGTTTCCCTTTTTTGAAGGCTCAAAATGATGTAAAAACATTGGCCTATTGGTTGTCCAATTTATCTGCATTGACAGTTCTCCTTCAACGATCATTCAAAACTACTCGAACCGCACTCTCAACCCCGCAAAGGCGGAGATTTTCGTCTGAGAGAATATTTCATACAAGTCAAACTTCAAATGCCGGTCTTGCTTCTCTTGGCCAGTCAGTTGTTGGAGCTACCGGGTTACCCCAAGTTGAAGCAAAATATCCAGCTTTGCTCTTTAAACAGCAACTTGTGGATCTAATTGAGAAGGTCTATGGTATGATAAGTGACAGCGTGAAGAAGGAGCTAAACCCTTTACTTGAATTGTGCATCCAGGTGCTGCTACCTGCTCTTTTTTGGGAACAAAAAAAACTTCATGCCGCAATGTTAAGATGGCTAAATATGGAATCTATTTCAGGATCCACGAACTTCTCACTCAAACCTAGCAAAAAGCCATACAAATGGCTTGGGCCAACAGAAGCAACTAGCACATTGGTTAAGCATCGTGGAAGTCCTCTCCAACTATTTGGATATATTAAAGGAGAACCATGTAGGTGCAAAATCATCATGAGTTAATGGCACCTGTTCATAAATGTGTCTTAATCAATTGTATTCACAGGTTCCATCAATTTTGGTGAATAAACTGTTTGTACAGATATTTTCGCTGATTGATGTTCAGCTATTCAACCGGTAAACATTTTGTCCTTGTCTCATGTATTGATATATGTATAAGCTTCTCTAAGATCTTACCCTTGGAAACAGGCTCATTTTGCGTCGTGAGTGCTGTTCGTTTAGCAACGGGGAATATGTCAAAGCTGGACTAGCTGAACTAAAACATTGGTCTGAAAATGCTACTCGAGAGGTATTCATTTCCCTGTTTTCAATTTTTTTTCCCAAAGCTATTGGCTTATGTGTTATATTTGACACAGTTTGCAGGTTCAGCCTGGGAGGCACTAAAGCATATCAGACAGGCTGTTGATTTCTTGGTGCGCCTTTTTCGCTTATTATGAAATTGCAGTGCCCAATAACGTTTTAATCACGAACACATTTTATCTCTACTGTTCTCTTTTGCCAGGTGATTTCTCTAAAACCAATGAGGACATTAAGAGAGATACGTACTGACGTGTGCGAAGTAAGTATTTGATTTGACATGGACTAATTTTCTTAATAAGAGACCGAGATTCGTCCACTGCCAGTCCTTTACCTTCATAAGTTGTACTCCTAATATTTGTATGAATTCTTCAGGCCCTCAGCATACAGCAGCTAGAGCGAATAGTTAGTATGTACTTGGATGATGTCAATGGTACAAACACTATTTCAGCGGAGGTGAGATGATGTACCTTAAGTTAATATTTTGTCAGATGCGATCTACCATTACTAAAGCACCGAATCTCATCAGAATTCTGAACTTAAGAATGCAACTCTGAAGTTTGAGTGCACTTTGGCGAGTAGTACTAGGAAGGATGGCCTCCTAGGAAATCCTCATGTGGCACCCTCATTTTACTTCGACTTAAAAAGCATATTATTTGGGTTTGCTAGAATAGTGGTTTGTTTTTTATTTACAAATGATCTGTTGAATGATATATGCTTTCACTATATCTATTTACAGTTCGCATCAAGCTTGAAAGCTGCTGCGCGTGAGGAAGCAAATACCGTCACAACTTTCTCTATACTGCTAGATGATGATTCTAGGTTTGTTGCATTTATTAAATTATTTTTTACTTCTTAGGGCCTCCTAATGTCGATGGCTCATGGTTTCACCTTTTCATTCCTCATTTGCAGCATACCCTTTTCACTTGATGATATCACGAAGACAACGCCAGTCATTGAGATGGCTGTTGATGACTTGCTACCATTTTTCCGTGAGAACCCAAGCTTTGCGTTTTTATTGCAAAGAGGGGAATAGGTATTCTTTCTCACAGCAGAGCCTCAGTTGTGGATAAATCAGGGGTTCCTGTGGTAGGGTGTACAGTATGTGTGATTCTTTTTATACTAGGTAGCAGGCCATTGAAGTGTAGTTACTAGGAGAGCTTAGGCGTCTGATTTTGATTGATTGGTTCGATGATTGTAAATTTGCATCCAGTTTTCCATGCCGTGTTTTTTTAATCACTGTAGCCTTGTATACCGGGGGATAAGGGCAAGAGGCCCTTGGTTAAGCATAGTAATACAAAGTTTTGCTGTAACTAGTCAAGGTGTACATGTGTTGTAAATTGGTACAGAAAATAAATAGTTTCTCTGGTGGTATAGAATAATTGGTTTGGTGTTGAGTGGTTTGTGCTTTCTATTCTTTATCGTTTGTTCAGTTAGTTCCATGCTGTTTTTTTGGTGGTGGCTGTGTTCGGACTAGACGGTGTGAGTTGTTGCTATGCTTGTTGCTCGCAGTGAGTGGTATTGTTCTTGTACTCAAACCTCTACCTTCTATAAAACTAGTACAAATGCCCGTGCGTTGCCACGGGAAAAAAAATCATGTACACACTGATACATATATTTCTCCAGTTTTTTCTCTGACGGCATGTTGTTATGTACATGGGTGCTCCAATTCTTTTTCTGATTGTCGCTTGTTTTCCACCCTCAAATACATCTTCTCTACCACCATTGCGAAGTTACCTAATTTTGTTGTCCCCGGCTCCCCGTACTCCCTTTTGCACCGTCATTGCTATCTTGTCTAGACTCCGCGCATCTTTGTCAAATCATTGCTTTTTTCAACGGCAGATTGAAGCCCTCATCATTCTTCTAGTGGAAACGGTAAGAAAAGATGATGTCTTACCTAAATATAAGCCTGAAGGAAACTGAAAAAAGGAAGCAAACATGAAATTTTGGGACAAAATGCAAACTGGAGATGAAAATATCACTTGACGATAGCATTTAGAACTCCAGTAGCCTAATCTACACATGGTAGAAGCATTATCAGTCCACAATAATCAACTGAAGCACACTTGTAAGAATAAAAATCGGTGATACGGCGGCACAAATCTTGTCGACCTCCTGTTCTGGCAGTTAGCCAATCAGCCACGGGAAATGGAACGTTGTAAGCAGGAGAAACAAAACCGAGATCTGGTCGTCATCGCCCACGCCGGGAGCTCTAAGCCCTTCCTCACTTACAGTACAGAGCAGAAAATAAGCACTACTTCTCCTTAGGATCATCACAAATGGAACTCACGCCTTCTTACTTATTTTGCTATTCGTTTTTCATGAATTTCATTTAAAAAATTCAAAACTAATTGTATGGATTTATGAAAATGAACTTATTGTTACTATCTCCATAAAACAGAATGTATTGTTGTTTTCCTAGTTACATTGCAATTTCAAAAAGAAATCTAATAATTTTATGATGCTGAAGCGGAAAGGAACCTAAAAAATAATTTTAGGATTTCCTTATATTTGGACCGAAACCATGTGCCTAATCAACAAACCAAGAGTTGAGAAAATACAACATCTTCATTCTTAAGTATTAGTAGAAAGTGCATTGAAATTACCTGGAGAAGTAAAACTATAAAAGATATCTAATAGTATTAGTAGAAGTATTGAGAGGTTACCTGTTTACGTCGTGATGCACTACTCAGTTGCACCTGAGCAGCTTGCAATTTGTACTCTTCTTCTTGGCCTCAATAAACTAATTTCCTTCAGTAGAACCGCGTGCCCAAAAAAAAGTCAGCTTCTCTGAACATTTTAGAAACTCATCTAAAGCATCATCAAAGAGTTCGTACAAAAAAGTTACACATGCATAAGTATTTTTTTTTGTATTCAAGGACAAATTGCCAGAGAAGTTATATTTTACAAATGTTCAACCAAAAACAATTGGCGTACTGAAAGTAGGTAACTCGATGAAGACGACGAGAAATGCATATCACTGAACCGGTCCCTAGTTTCTCTGCATTGATCTTGTCTCAAACCAGACTTTACGTTGAAGAAATTGTGCAATGTCTACAACTTGGGGGATGGCACGAACCGCTTAATCTCGGCTAGAAAGGTCGGAAATATGTAACGAGGCTTCTTCAGCTCCTAGGTCACCCACGATGATCCTGAAACCCATGTTCCCAACAAAACACCTGATATCCAAGAACCACTTTTAGCAAATGTGGCATCTAAAGCAAGTTTCGGACAAGGGCGCTCATTAAACTTGAATCTGATGCACACTGGGGTATCTAATATTCAGCGGATATATCTAATATTTGAACTTGCTTGATTCTTGTGGAAAACATATCTCCAGGAGAGAAAAATATTCCATAGGTGAACACGCCCTCAAAGAATGCCTTAAAATCACCATGTTGCCTCTTTCTTTCTGCATCCTTCACGAGAATACCACTGCCCGAATTAATTTAAATTAAATCAATACACAGAAATATAAGTGAGAAGCATTGGATCTATGTCTTTTAAAATTTTAGCAATTTCACTAAGCTATACATTGTATAACTGGCACATTATTTGTGTGGCTGAATTGTACATTAAATTTAAACAAATCACACTGTAACATGGAAAATTGGAACATTTGCTGCCGGTGGTCACTTTTTCCAAAACAAAACAGTGGTAACTAACTTTTTCCCCTCTTTTTATAGTGAGCAACATGCAACAAATCCACCTTTTCAATTTTCATTAATAAGAATAACTTGTCTTTCTCTCTACGTAACAATCTGGTGCTTCAATAAAATCTCCCTAATGATATTTTGGTTATATCGAAAAACCATAGTTTGGCAAAAATAACTAAATAGCAAGATGCAATCTCCTCCTGCTAGCATTATAACCACTTCCCTTTCACACTGCTAGATGACATGATGGTCAAACACAAGAAGACAAGCTTGCGCTACTCATGGGAGAGAGCATCAGTTTTTCAACAATTGTGCTATTTAGACGTGGGAATTCGTTTGAGCAACTGTGTCATATGTGGCAGTATAATTTAAAAAGAAAATGTCACTTGAATATGGTAATGCCAAACGAGCAGTCAATGTGAGCTAAAGAGTCAACTCAGGCATATCATGTCATTAGTATTTGCATACTCTACTATCTCCTCCCAGCATACTTGATCAGGTCATGCACTATCATCAGAGGATTTATCTTTTGGTTATATGTAACAGAAATATGCATTTACCTTCGGATGTTATTTATTGCATGTTACAACTTGCCACAAAAATCATATTATCATAAATTTTATTGTTCAGTTAATATGTAAAATATGAGATCTCTAAAAAATATGAGAACTTACAGAATGGCAGAAACTCCACGACAGTAGCACTCCCACATAGTTTGGAATTTCCCTTGCCCTCCAAGATCCCAAAGTTCAATTGTCACATTTCTCTTTGTGACTTTCCACATATTAAGATCACTTAGAAAACTAAGATATTAATTTAGGATAAATATGTACATACAATTGGAACCATGTCCTCATTGCAGCCACGTGTCTAAGAAACATACCAGATATAAATGTCAGTTTGAACAATATACGAAAGTCAATATACGAAAGTCAGTAGTAGCAAGAGCAAGGAAGTCAAATGAGATATATTACAGCATTGCTCCAAGCATCTACAGATTACCGTTTAAGAGAGAGAAGTTTCCATTAAGAAATTCCCCCGATGCTTTTCTTTACATAATTAACACACAACTGTATAACTATTAAAATATTACATACTGACATTTCATCGCGCACTTATTTAAAGCTACTATTTCCAAATTACATGGGGTTATGTATTTCCTTTTTCAACAAGGAACTTGGATTTTGTATGGTGATCAACCCAATCTACAGGGTATACACCTATATTGATGTATTAAAGATACATTAATCGATGCGTATTTCTTTCTTGACCATAACAGTCTAAATTAATCTAGGATGCAAGAGCTCAAGTGTTCGGTGTCTAGATGGAAACACCCAACTTTCCTTAACAAATCATAAGCGGCAGCAAATACCTCAAATACAAAGGGTGAAAAGAGCACTGAACCATGGCATTAATCAATTCCGTCATAGCTTATGGTTTGATCAACACATTGGTAGCTTTAATACTGTAATAACTATTGTATGATTATATTGTAGTAAAATTAGGGTTATACCTCTGATTGAATTAAAAAATCCACGTCCCTGGTCGCTAATCCTGCTCATGACCATGGTTGCCCATGTGCAACTCCTCTCTTGGTCTCTGGTTCTCCCTCGTACTCAAATCGCCAGTCACGAGATCTACAGGGATGCGAGATAGATAGTGGTTGTCCTAGATAAGATTTGGATCAATATACAAATACTCTAGTTAATTTAGAATGTCCTTTTATTTGTTCTCCTTCTCCAAGAAAGCGATGCATAAGTTAGCAAACTCAACTAAAATCATCAAAAGATAATAGCGCAGCCTCATTTGAAACTAACATGCTCTATTTATTTATTTATTTATTCTCTGTACATGATGCTTTGATGATTTAAATAGAGTGTGCCTCATTTTATATATAGCCAAAGACATTTGAGAGAAATAAAAAAGTCAAAGTGCTATGTATGATACCTCAGGTTGGATTACGCTACAAAATATCCAAGATCGCGGAATACAACCTAAATTAGGTATAAATAAAACATAAAATCGGTAAATTAATTCTATCAAGAGGTCTTACAACACCCTCTAGACCACACAGGAAGGCTGGGATTTGTATATAATCTTCATAGATATCTTGAGGTAAATTAATAGTAGGTACATAAAGATGCAACTGAGAATAGATTAAGAGATTTAAACCTTCATAGATATCTTGAGACTGCAAGAGTGATCCACCTATTCAAAATTTAAACAAGTTATGATCAGGGACTAAGGATTAAAAAAAGTATTGTCAAGTTCATTAAGCTAATTGGAGAAGGAAGACAAATCTGTATAATTTTCTACCATATCAGCATATCTATGAAGTTCTGGGAAAACATCTTACACTTTGTTCCTCAGCATGATAATGAGAAATGATTACATGAACTGAAAGTAAAGATCAAACCCTTACGGTAACTGAATGTACGGATGACATAGCCCTACCAGTCTGCCTTGCAAAAGGTTCACGGACACTGAATCATCCGCCTATGAATTCAGTCATGAGTTTAGACATGAAAAATTAGACATGGACACTATTTGAATGCAGAACATATAAAACACAATAGGATGAACTCAGACTGACGGATCTAGTCCACATGTGATGCCCGCCGTCGACGGCCTTGGCGAGCGCCCAAGTGAGCAGTTCCGTCCCCGCCACGAGGCGAATCCGAGGCGGCTCTACCCCCTTTCGTCCGTCCCCAACCAATTGGTGGTGGTGATGCAGAGCGTGGCAAAGTAGTCGCGGGCGGTGGCGGCCTTGGCGAGCGCACAGGGGAGCAGCTCCCTCCCGCCGCCCCGGCCGCACACCCACCGGCATTTTGGGAGGCGGATAATGGCACAGATGGGGGAGGCGGGCGATGGCTGTGATGACGCCCTCCAGGCGAGGACCTCCGAGATGCGAGGCGGGAGTTGAGAGAGGAGATTTGGGAGAGGAAGTCGGAGGACGCGGCGGCAGCCTTCAAGCGCAGGAGGGAGGGCAGAGAGGGAGCGCGGCAGGGAGGCCGCTACCGGCGTGGGTCGAGGAGAGAGGAGGGAGGAATCGCTAGGTTTTCCCCGGGTTGGTTTCGCAGGCAGATAAAAAACCGAATGGAAGAAAACCGGTGGGACGACCAAAGGATTGACGGAGCGAACGACCAAAACTACGAAACGTATTGGGCAGAATAAGGAACCACTTTAGTCTTTTTAAGTAGTAGAGATTATGGTAGGCAGAGGTTTACTCTCGAAAAAAGTCCCGCGTGGACCAGACTTACACGTTGAGGATCCATTTTGTGGTGTCAATCTAAACGGCAGACAAGAATATTTTGTCGCCATTCAAAAATATTTTTATAGTAGGGGTTGCCAGTGATTCTATTTCAAAACCACGCCGGCGCTTTACTAGGCTTAGCCGGTATGAGCCCAATTTTGACGCCAGCCCCTAAATAGCTATCAGGGATGCTATTAAACTTGCCGGTGGAGATGCTCTTACGTCATGTGGAATCGTTTACCCTAAAATTAGGTGCCCTAAAATTCTGCTTTTGCGTGCTCTATTTTGCATCATCTTTTTGAGATGGTTTGTTCCCGGTCGTTTCTCAGGTCTCTTCGATCTGGGCCAAAAGCCCACTTTCCTTCAAATAAGAAACTGAATACAGTCTCTGTAAGAGTGTCAACTTAGCACGTAACAATATCTCGTACGCTCAAAAAAAAAAAAAAAAAAAAAACGTAACAATCTCTCCTCCACCCATCGGCCTTTTGGATCCGGTCACACTGCCCTCGTATGTGGACTCACAAGCCCACTTTCCTTCAAATAAGAAACTGAATACAGTCTCTGTAAGAGTGTCAACTTAGCACGTAACAATATCTCGTACGCTCAAAAAAAAAAAAAAAAAAAAAAAACGTAACAATCTCTCCTCCACCCATCCGCCTTTTGGATCCGGTCACACTGCCCTCGTATGTGGACTCACAAGCCCTCTGCGTCGGATCCGGCCAAGAAGTGCCAAGACCTTGATAGACCAGTATTATTGATGTTCTAAATAATCTGTAATCCTGTTAAAATGGTGTCTATTCCTGACAGTTGTATCATTTTATTGCAAAAGAACAAGTTCTGAATTGTGTTCTTCCAAAGACAGGTATTTATGTTCTCGAGAAACTGTGAACTACACGAATTTGCATGTGTACGGTTGAAAGTGTTTCAAAAAAGATAGCTGACGTAATTCGAACTACTCCGTTGAAACTGTAGTAAATTACACACAATAGATGTTCCTGATGTGATCACATAACAGCTGTTAACGAACAGAACAAAACTGGCACACCACTGAAAGCTTGAAGTTTTGTTCTATTTAAGGGTAAGACCTACCAGGATGGCAATGGTTCAACAAACTGAAACAATTAAACAAGGCGCTGACATGGTGAATTCAGACTGCTGTTACATGGATGAAGATTTGTGCTTCTTTTTGGAGTGTGATTCTTCATTGCTTGCAACATATGACTCTATTTTCACATTTTCCTGTGCCTCGCTATTCCTCAATTTCTTTGCCTTTTTCTGCAAATGGAGAATAATGGCAGAGATGTGATACTACTGCAGTGGAATCAAATCGCATACTCTCCCTCAAAAAACACAGCACATGATCCAAAACAAATTAAAAAGAACAGACATGAACAAAATAAGCAGAGCATGAAACCATAATAGCAATGTACCTTCAAGGACTTCGCAATATCAGCAATCCCATTGTTGTCATCAGTAGTTTTGGTGGATTGAGTGTTCTCCTGAAACCCATAGCAAGATTTAGTAACTACACAAGCGAAAGAAAATCCCACTGAAAATATACAAGAGGACATTCTGACCTTGGGTGGAACAAATGCAGCTTCTCGCTTTCTTTTCTTTTCCTCTGATTTCTCTGATTGCTTATCTAGCTTATCTTGCCATTTCTTTGCTGACTTCTTCTTGTCACTCATGAAATACTCACCACTCTCCAGTTCAAGATCAATCTACATCCAGATCGATAAATTAATCAACAGCAGCACAGTAGGCAAAACAAGAACATTTTCAAGTACCCACAGTACAAGAAAAATTATTGCACATGGTTTTTGTTTCCTTCAATTCAAATAGCTTTGAAATCAGTATAATCATTTATCAGAGTATGAGATGGACACAGGCACCGACACCATCAAGATATAAAGCTGTAGGACAGGGCTGCTAACCACATAACAACCAATGAACTGATGAAACCAGCATGGTGAACTGCACAACAACTCTAGAAGTGAAAGAAACAATTCACTTCACCTTGCTAGGCTGTTGAGGAGGCGGAAAGGGTGTGTACTGTTTCTTCTCCTTAGTATTTGGCTTCTTTTGCTTGACATTCTTTCTGAAAAATAACAAATAATGAGGTGTAAGATGCACACTGTATTTTCAGAGGTAGTAACTCCTGAACAGAAATGTGATGCAAGTTCCTTACTTCTTAAAGTTTGGGAGAAACCTGTCCCAGCTTTCAGTGGCTAGGGCAGGATTTTTAGCCAGCTCACGTTTAATTAGTAGTTCCTGCTTAGTTTAACAACAATCGATGAGAAATCATATTTTGCATCCCTTAAAAGATAATATCTCAAAAACAAAACCAGTCACCTTAATGTGGTATACTGGATGCTTTATGTTCTTTATGCAGTCCTCCACAACCTTTCGGACTTGTTTCAGTCCCTTAAAGGTACCCATGGCAGCAACAGTATTCCCCTTTTATGATGGAAAAATACACAATAGTATTTAATAAATGAAAAGATACCGAGTATAAAAGCAGGTGGGACCCAAAATGTAACTTCAAATGCATTACGCAAGGTAAGAAATTAAGAAAACCTGAACTAAGATGTAGCAGCCAGTCAGAATCTCTATAGCCTGCAGTACATAAAACAGCATGTTAACAAAGGGTGGACAGATCACCATAAGAAAGGAACCATATGCGATATTTACCTTCAGGGTAGACAGATTAGGACCTAGAAGACGTTCTCTCCTTTTGACAAATCTTTCCTGTGATAGCACGCTATTAATTTACAGGGGCATAAAAGACAAACTCATGAAGAGTCACAACATAGCACACATAGGTGTTGATGACATATACCAACATGCAACAAGTGTTTCTCAGTGTAACATTATCAAGAATCATTACATAATAGCTAAACAGCATAAAGAAAGAACTTATATAAGCTTGTCAGACCGACTGTTCGCATATTTGGGCAGATGACACTCTTATGGAGGCAACAAAGCGCAGCCCATGTGACTGTGACACGCGGGTTTGTACCTTATGGATGCTAACCCAACAAGCACATCTACAAGCATGGGAACGGCAGAGGTTTTGGACGAAGGAACCCAGAGTCTAAAAAATATGAAACGGACAACACTAAACCCAGACCATAAACTATAAACTGAGTTTCTAGTTGTGCTAAAAAACAGTTATCTAGTGCAATTAGTGGTGTCATAAAATGCTTCTATGATATCCTTATGCGATTGATTCCGTAATTTTACTTTGGCAATTACATGTCTGGTCTTTACATGTTTTTCCTAGTAATCCCTCCATCCCATATTAATCTAGACAAATCTGCGACAGTTAATATGGAATGGACGTCGTGATATTTAGTAACCAAACATAGTCGAGGAATTCCTTGAAAGAAACCAAGAGGCACATAATTGAACTTTGAGCAATGAGTCAAAGTCTACCTTGTTTCTTATGATGCTACCAATCTTGATAATATCACAGTTCATCTCATCATTGAGTACTTTGATTGCCTGCAAGGAAAAACAACAGAAGCAAATAGATGAAACAACTCCCACACAAGGCATCAAGATAAGGTGTTGGTGACTTTACAATAGGTGCAAGTGGGAGTAGATCATAGGTTGCAAGAACACAAAATATATATCCTAGTGTGGCATGAAAAGTCAAGACTCTCCACAAAGTATACAGCAGAACTTGCGTAGCAGCTAAAGGGGTCGGTAACAGAAGCAAATGCATACTTGGGGTGCAGGGACACTCCGCGACAGGAGTTTTATGAGGTCCCTGGCCTTGAGAATAATGTATGGGTCCCTGGTCTTCCTGGTGGTCGAAACAGTCATGGAACCCTCCACCTGTGCACAGAACAAGAGAGAAACGCCTCAGTACCTAAGAACGCTCCAGAAGTCCAAACAAGAGTAATCAATCGCCCGTCACAGTACCAGATTGAGCTCGCACGAGACCCCGAACTCCTTGAGCGCGCCCTTGACGATCGGCCACGCGTCCTGCAGGTACTTCTCTGCACTCGGAACAAGCAACGGCTCATCGATTCGCATTCAGTAAGACTTGAAACTGCATCTAATCTCCAAGGAATAATCGCACTGAGGCAGGCAGGAGGGGAAGGGGATATGGTTACCTCGGTACTCGGGGAAGAGGGTGGAGAAGGAGCTGACCTCCAGCAGGCCGCCCTCGTTCCAGGAGGGGTCGAACTTCTCCACCGTCCAGCGGTCGATGGTGGGGTCTTCGTCCCACGGCTTCTCCTTGTCGTGCTTCCCCTTCCGCTTCCAGTTCTTGCCCTCCGGGGCTTCCGCCGCCGCGTTGGCTTCGACGTCCGAAGCCATGATGATGGCCGGAGGGAGTAGGGCTTGGACGGCTCAGAGGGGAAGGGGGGCGGAAGAGGGGAGGTTCTGGTGTTGTTGAGGTTGCGAATTAGGGTCGATGGATTGTACGCCGCCGGCGGGAGCAGGGAGGAGGAGGAGGGGCTGAAGAATGGGGGAGGGTTTTCGGCCGTTTGGGGTTTGGGCCTTCAGGGTTTGGGCCTACCTCTAGAGCGTGACTGATTGCCAACAATTTTCTTTTACGTTTCTGCTCTGCAACTTAGTCTAACAGCTACCGTGTTAATGGAAACTTGACTTGGGCTAGAATTAACACTATATTTGAATGCCAACAATTCAGTTGAACTCGATGGATAAACAAGAAGCACTACATTTGGTTGGTTGTTTTGCGCTCGGAAGAAACATATTAGTGTGTTTGGTTGTGTGCGGAACGAAGAAATGTGATCACCTCTTTCCCAAATGGTGAGGAATAGGGTGGGCATTCGGTCATGACCGACAATTCGGTTTTTGTATTTCGGGCTATTTAGAATTCGGTCATTTTGGTCTCGATCTTTTTGGGTTCGGTCTCGGTTTTCGGTTTCGGTCTTCGGTCATCGGTTTTTTTGCCCACCCTGAGTGAGGATACAACCCCTTTTCAGCATCAAGCACACATTCTATTTCTACCACATACCACTCAATATTCAGCACGACATACCACACACATGTAGCAAGCTTGACAATATTCAACACGGCATAGCAGACTTAGTTCGACATACAACAGACATAGCTGAAGACGAAATTAAACAGAGTACAACACATAATGCAGGCAGAGAGTTTAGTCTTCGATCATGGCAAGGGCTGGATGATGATGAGGGCACCTCTGGACCACCTCAGTCATGGTGTAGTCAAAGACGATGACCTTGAAGATGTCGCCCCTCATCACCTTGAATATCAGGAAGTAGCCGATCTTGATCTGGTGGGTAATGGAAAATCCAGGCCACCCTAGGCAGACAATGCCCTTCACGTCCCTCAGCTTCACCATCCAGGAGTTTGCCTTGAGGATGATCATCCTGGGGACGGTGCCAAGGTAGGGGCGAAAGCAAGTCGGGATCAGCAGTTCCAACCCTCGAGACAACACCACCTTGGCAAAGTGGGTTGGTCCGAGGTCATCATGGAAATGGCCAACCTTGACAGCTCCCCCCCCCTAGGCCTCTTGGCAGAGCTGGATTCTCCAGTTGCTTTGTTGGAGACGCCCTCGCCAAAAGGGACGTCAGCTCCACCCATCAGCACCTTGGAGTATTGCAAGATGAACAAATAATTTCAATGAGCACAACATGATACATGCCAACCCTCACATGATCCTATGGTTGAGAGACCTAATGAGAACAAGACACATAAGGCCCCATACCTATGAACACCACATGCAGAGGGACTGTCTGCAAACTAAGTCTAGTGTACAAGCAATGTTTTTGCACAAATGACTAGGTTTACGGCAAGCCCCTTGTCTATGTTTTGTGCCACATTTTAAATTATTGGCCAAAGGAGCAACAACATTCCAAACAACATACCAAGAATGATGCAAGGAAAATAATAAGGCCTCATACCCATGAACACCACATGCAAAGGGACTGTTCCCAAACCAAGTCAAGTGTACAAGCAATGTTCTTGCACATTGGACTAGGTTTAGATCCATCCACTTGCCTGTGATTGTGCCACAAAATAATCATTGGCCGAAGGAGCAACGACATGCCAAGAATGATGCCTCATAGCTACCACTTTGCAGCACAGATGATTCTTTCTGACCAAGAAAATATGCACACACACCGGAGTATTTTTACATCCTTCTAGGTCAGAAAGAAATATCCTGCCACTAGTGTGTGGTAACAATTAAATCATTGGAACATATAAATGAACACACACGGCACATGGAGTGGCCACAAACCAAGTCTAGTGTACTAGAAATCTTGTTGCACAAAGGACTAGGTTTATGGATATCCCTGATACGTCTCCGACGTATCGATAATTTCTTATGTTCCATGCCACATTATTGATGATATCTACATGTTTTATACACATTATATGTCGTATTTATGCATTTTCCGGCACTAACCTATTAACGAGATGCCGAAGAGCCGATTCTTTGTTTTCTGCTGTTTTTGGTTTCAGAAATCCTAGTAAGGAAATATTCTCGGAATTGGACGAAATCAACGCCCGGGGTCCTATTTTTGCACGAAGCTTCCGAAGACCGAGGAGAGGCGAAGTGGGGCCACGAGGTGGCCGGACGCGCGAGCGGCGCGGCCGAGCCACGGCCGCGACGGCCTGGTGTGTGGGCCCTCGTGGACGCCCCTTTACCTGCCCTTCCGCCTACAAATAGCCTTCGTCGCGAAACCCCCGATCAGAGAGCCACGATACGGAAAACCTTACTGAGACGCCGCCGCCGCCAATCCCATCTCGGGGGATTCAGGAGATCGCCTCCGGCACCCTGCCGGAGAGGGGAATCATCTCCTGGAGGACTCTTCACCGCCATGGTCGCCTCCGGAGTGATGAGTGAGTAGTTCACCCCTGGACTATGGGTCCATAGCAGTAGCTAGATGGTTGTCTTCTCCTCATGTGCTTCATTGTCGGATCTTGTGAGCTGCCTAACATGATCAAGATCATCTATCTGTAATGCTATATGTTGTGTTTGTCGGGATCCGATGGATAGAGAATACTATGTTACTAGATTAAAATGTGCGCCTTGGCGCACGATCCCGTGAAATTTACACCGATTTACGATTTGTATAAGAATGATGAAAATCGGGTGAAAAATGAAAATACGAATTTTAGATTTTACAAAACAAAGTCAGTAGGATGAAATCAAGACAAAGCACACGAAATCATGAATGTAGTAGCAAACGCTTATATACAATCAAGGAAAGAGGAAATAGAACAATATTTTGGGGCTTGCCATGGCTCGCGGCTCCGGTAGTTTGTAAAGTACTATATTAAGCATCTATAGATATCGACGGTAATAAAACATCAAATAAAAAATATCCGATAGCTAAAAACACTATGTAAACCGGCGGTACCGCCCAGGACCCCCGCTCCTTCTTCTCTCCTTTGCTTTTCTCTTTCTCTTCTCCTTCTCTTTTCTTTCTTTCTTCTTCTCTTTCCTTTTTCTTCCAATATCTTGTATACTCTTCACTCTTTAAGCATCTAGAGAATGTAATAACCTACAAATCTTATAAACCGAAATATTCATATATTATCATTGTCATCAACACCAAAACACATATAAAATGAGATATGATCTTTCAATCTCCCCCTTTTTGGTTTCTTGATGACAATATAAGATTTGCAAAAGATGAGAGTATTTGAGCAGAGAGAATATAAGATTTGCATAAAAGGCTCCCCCTAGACATGTGCATCTAATAGAATTAATCATATGAATGATAGGCACATAATCTAGGATCAAACTACTCAAGAAAATATGAATCACCAACAAGTGCAAAGAAGCTTAGTAAGCAAATAAATTCATCACTTGTATAGAGGAGAGACAACCATATGTGAGTAAAGACAAGTGTTGAGTTTAGAGAACATACCACATGAAGTTCACTTAGTCTTTACCATAGATAGATAGATAGATAATGTCTCATACATAAATAGATAGCCCCTATGTCTCACACACATAGATAAGGTGCATAAAACAAGATAAGTAGTTCTCAACAATAGATAACCATAAGTCACAAGCATAAAAAGTCAAAGAAAACGCAAGCTTGTGACTTCCCATGCAAATCCCGAACCTAATAGAACTCTTCTCCCCCTTTGACATCAAGATGCCAAAAAGGTGGAAGAGCGATGCTACCGTCCCTAGCCATCAAGGAAGTCCCCGGCAACATCGGAGTCGACATCATAGGAGGGACCATCCTCGCCATCAGACCACTGGCTATGAGCAGAAATCCACTGAGGCTTCGGAAGGATATTCTCTTCAGATCCTGGAGGAGACACTTCCACACCAAGCTTTGCCATGATGCTCTTCTCCCGACGGCGGACGAGCTTTCTTCTCTGCCACATAGGCGTCATACATGCGCTCTGAATATCCGGTGGAGACAGAAGGTCTTCTTTACCTTGATCTTGAGTTTGGTGTACCAAGAGGGCTCGAGCATGGGATCATATGCGGAGTGAGCCGGAGGCCCCCAAGGGCCATATGAGGAGTAAAACCATCAATGAGTCTAGTGTGAGCAAACCGGCGATCAGCCCGAGGGTGCGGGACCAGGTGGAGGAGGTCTTGAGGCGGAAAAGGTCTTCTTGAGGCGAAGGAGCTGCTGGGGCTGAGGTAGAAGCTAGGAGCTCATGATCTTTGATAAGAAGGTTCTTGCGTTTATGGACGGTGAGAGTAGAAAATGGTTCCGAATGGCACCCTCAAACTTCGACGCCACACCTCGAAATAAGCTTCATGATGAAGGGACCAAAGGCAGGAGACCTCTTCTCAACCATACGCAGGAAGATCTGGTTCCACAGGCAATCCATGACATCCATCTTCACACCCTTGCCCTTTCGGAGATGAGTTTGGAGCATCAAGTCAATGACAAAAGAATGGATCTCATCAACATTACCCACTTTGACGGCAACAGTCTCACGGAAGATGCGAAGCATAATATCATAGACGGGTTGGAGACCGGAAGTGAATCCAAGCTTGCATCGACCGGGCATATAGAGCGGCTCAAGAACATCCTTGGTGCTTGCATTAGTCTGCCCATGAAACCTCCAACCACTATCAGTGTCATGTTCACAATCTTAAGGAATAGGATAGCCAAGAATCTGTCCAAATGTGCTCCAAGTGGTAGTGAGTACCACATCACGAGTCATCCAAGTGATGGAGCGAGCATCATCCTCATGAAAATAAACTGTGGCAAAGAACTGAGTCACAAGATAAGGATCATAGTTGCATTGGAAAGTCATAATGGGAAGTAACCCAAACTCCTCGCAAATACCAAGAGCTTCATGAAAGTAGGCATCCTTCTGCAAATGGTCAATGTTGAGATACCGTTGATCAACCACCTTCACCTTGTTGGGAGGATAGACTTCATTGAATATGCGTTCTTGAACCTCGGTGTAGAAGTGGCGGTTGTGGGTGCGAGAAGACCGAGGCCCCAAATAGGGATTAGCGGTGCGAATAGCCATGTATGCATGAAGGCGGACGCTGCCATAGGACACAATAGCCTTCTTCCCTTTCTTTTTATTTGCCAAAGAAGCACCACGCGCAGTAGTGGCACGGGGTAGCACTTCATCTTGTTCAACAAAATCATCCTCAAGGGGCGGATCCCCTCTCCTCTTCCGACTAGAACCTGTGAAATAGACGAACAGAGCCGAGGGACATATGGGATAAGGGCACAAGCTCATCTCAACTTAACAAAATTTTGACCCAAAAAAAAAACACATGCATGAATAAGAAAAAAAAATAAGGCCACACACAATGAGTAGAAAAAAATGCTACAAAGTAGAGGTTAACGGTGCTACATACTAGAGGGCATAGATCAGCAATAGATACAACCTCTAAGAGTAAGATTTAGCCAAAAATCTAAGCATGTAGTACCACTAACCATTACACATGTGAGCCAAAAATGCGAGCAAAATACATGGGGGGAGAGGCTAATACCGGGAGCCATGGCGGAGGAGGGGTGGGGGAAGGCTCCCACGGAGCCGATCCGGCCGGAGATGGCCGGAGAGTGGCCGGGGGAGCAAGGAGCCGGCAGGGGCGGCCGGGCGGCTGAGCAGTTTGGAGAGGAGGGGCGATTGGGGAAGTGGAGATGGGGAGCCAGGGGCTCGACTCGCCCTCCCTTGGGGGCACCGGCCCGAGGCCGGCGGTAGTACCGGCCAGGCCCCAGGCGGTACTACCGGCCTGGTCAGGCCCGGGTCGGCCAGCCCCCGCCCCTGTTTTTTTTTTTTTATTTTTTTTTTTATATAGGCTGTTTTAAACAAAATCCTCCCCTTTTTTTTTTGTAGGCTGTTTTAAACAAAATCCCCCCTCCCTTTTTTTTTATAAAGACACTCTCTTTAAAACAAACAATTTTGATATGCAATTTTTTGAGACGAGCTTGTGCAAGATATAGAATGTTTAGAGGTGAGAGAATGGCTTAGGATGGACTCAAAGAGAGGATGGTAATATGAACTCAAGTTTGCAAGGAGCAAATCAATAGAAGCCAAACATTGAGCCAATTCCCATAAAAACAAAAGATAGGCAAATGAAGTCCAATAAAGATCCAAATTACTCCAACTCTTCATAGAGAAGAGTGTGGTGGCCTAGGCCACCATATATGAGTGTTATGGCATGGCACCGCGAAGATATATCTTGGGCCCAAAAACCACTACTCATCATTGAAGCTCACATATCATCATATGATATAAAGAGAATGATTTCTTAATGTTGGCATTATGGGGGGAGGGATAGCTCAATAATTTAAACCGCACTCCCCCTATTTCCATGCCCACATCTAAACCAAATAAAGTTTTGAGACGAAGGTGTGTTTGCAAGATGGTCAAGCTATACTCCTTGAATCGATGATATTTAGCTCATTCCTCAAAAAAGTGAACCTTGCTTCATCAAGAGGCTTCGTGAATATATCGGCAAGTTGATCCTTGGTAGGAACATAGATAAGCTCAATATCACCACGGGCAACATGATCCCTAATGAAATGATTCTGGATCTCAATATGCTTCGTTCTTGAATGTTGCACCGGATTATAGGCAATCTTGATAGCACTTTCATTGTCACATAATAGAGGCACTTTGTCACAAATGACACCATATTCCTTTAAAGTTTGCCTCATCCATAACAATTGAGTGCATCCACTTGCGGCGGCAACATATTCGGCTTCGGCGGTGGAGAGAGATATGCAATTTTGCTTCTTAGAAGACCAACACACCAAGGACCTACCAAGGAATTGGCAAGCCCCGGAAGTTGATTTCCTATCATCCTTGTCACCCGCCCAATCCGCATCGGTATATCCATTGAGAATAAAACTTGAGCCTTTGGGGTACCAAATACCATATCTTGGGGTATCAACCAAATATCGAAAGATTCTTTTGAGAGCCATCATGTGGCTCTCCTTAGGAGAAGCTTGATACCTTGCACACACACCAACACTCAACACTATGTCCGGTCTAGATGCGCAAAGGTAAAGCAAGGATCCAATCATGGAGCGATATACCTTTTGATCCACTTCTTTACCATTGGGATCAAGTGCAAGATGACATTTGGTAACCATAGGAGTGGCCACACCCTTCAACTCGGTCATCTTGAACCTCTTGAGCATGTCTTGGAGATATTTTGCTTGGTTGATGAAGGTTCCTTCTCTCAATTGCTTGATCTCAAAACCAAGGAAAAACTTCATCTCTCCCATCATAGACATCTCGAACCTATCGGTCATAAGCTTTGAGAATTCATCATTGAAAGCTTTGTTAGTAGAGCCAAAAATAATATCATCAACATATAATTGGCAAACGAAAAGCTCCCCATTGACCCTCTTAGTAAAAAGAGTGGGGTCGATTAGCCCAACATCAAACCCACGGTCTACCAACAATTCCTTAAGGTGCTCATACCAAGCTCTAGGAGCTTGCTTGAGACCATAAAGTGCTTTATCAAGCTTGTAGACATGGTTAGGAAAGTTGAGATCCTCGAACCCCGGGGGTTGCTTAACATACACCTCTTCATGCAAAGGACCATTAAGAAAAGCACTTTTCACATCCATTTGTTGAAGCTTAAAGTTATGATGCGATGCATAAGCAAGAATGATACGGATGGACTCAAGGCAGGCCACGGGAGCATAGGTCTCTCCAAAGTCAATTCCTTCAACTTGAGAGAAACCTTGAGCCACCAATCTTGCCTTGTTCCTCACAATATTTCCAAACTCATCTTGCTTGTTCTTGAATATCCATTTAGTGCCTATAACATTGCGGCACTCCTTTGGCTTCTCTACTAAGGTCCACACTTTGTTGCGCTTGAAGTTGTTGAGTTCCTCATGCATAGCTTCCACCCAATCCGAATCTTCAAGAGCTTCAAATACTTTCTTGGGTTCCACTACGGAGATATAGGCATGATGATTGCTAAAGTTAGCCAATTGCCTTCTTGTGGAGACTTTTGCTCGAACATCACCGAGGACCTTATCATGAGTGTGTCCACGAATTTCAAGGGTTCTATCTCTTCTTGCTAAACGACGGGCCTCGATCTCCTCCTTGGTTCTTCTTGGCCTTGGAGGTGTCACTTGATCATCTTGACCATTTGGGTCCCCGTCTTGACCTTCAACTTGAGCAACTACAATCTCTTGTGGGTGCTCAACATCATGTGCTTGATCTTGGACATCATTTGGTGCGGAGCAAATATCAAATGGATACTCGTCGGAACCATCATGAATTCTTGGTTGATCATGACCTTGATCTTGTTCTTGATCTTGTCCTTGATCTTGTCCTTGATCTTGTCCTTGATCTTGCACACTAGAGGAAGGGTTTTGTTCTTGTTCTTGGGTTGGTGCATCAATTGCTTCACTTGATGGGGTTTGTTGATGTTGAGAAGATGAGGGCTCCACCGTGGTAGAGCATAGTCCTTCCCGAGACGCCACACTGTGTCCCTCAATGGGGCGGAAAAATCCCACACCCATTCTTACTATGGCATCTTGAGGTATTTCATCACCTGCACAAACATCAACTTGCCCCACTTGGGAGCCATCATTTTCTTCGAACTTCACACTACAAGATTCAATGATAATCCCGGAGGATACATCAAAGATTCTATAAGTGTGAGATTCGGCACCGTAACCAACAAATATACCCTCCAAAGCTTTAGGAGCAAATTTAGACAAACGAACTCCTTTGATTTTGTAGAAACACTTACAACCGAACACCTTGAAGTATGAGATGTTGGGCTTGTTGCCGGTGAGTATTTCATATGGAGTCTTGTTCAAGCCCTTGCGGAGATAGAGCCGGTTGGAGGAGTGACATGCGGTGGAGATGGCTTCGGCCCAAAAGTTATAGCGGGATTTATACTCCGCCATCATAGACCTTGCCATATCCATAAGAGTCCGGTTCTTCCTCTCCGCAACACCATTTTGTTGAGGGGTGTAAGCAGCGGAATATTGATGACGAATCCCCTCATCACTAAGAAAATCATTGAGTGTATAGTTCTTGAACTCGGAGCCGTTGTCACTTCTTATTGCCATAATGAGGAGGTTGTGTTGGTGTTGCACCTCGGTAGCAAAGTCAATGAATATTTGTTGAGTCTCATCTTTCGTCTTGAGAAAGTAGACCCAAGTGTATCTTGAGTAATCATCAACAATCACCAAGCAATGTTTCTTCGCACCAAGACTTGCATGAGTAACGGGACCAAAGAGATCCACATGAAGGAGCTCCAAGATCCTCTTGGAAGAGATGATGGTCTTGCTTGGATGCGGAGAGTCATGCATTTTGCCTTCAACACAAGCCCTACAAACACGATCTTTGGCAAAAGACACATTTTCCATTAGTCCCACAATATGGTTCCCCTTGTGAAGACTTTGCAAAGTTCTCATGTTGACATGGGCTAGGCGGCGATGCCACAACCAACCCACGTCCGCCTTTCCGAATAGGCACATCGCACTTGACGTGGTGGTCCCCGAAAAGTCCTACACATACAAGTTATGTTAGCGTTAACGCACGAATGCGACTTTTAGAGTCTTGCTCCACAAGAGGACCACAATATCATTATCAATAAAGACGGCGAAACCCATCTTGCCAAGGGCGGAAACGGAAAGCAAATTGTAACCAAGGGTTTTGACAAGCATGACATCCACAAGAGTAATGTTGTGTGCAACCACAACCTTGCTAAAACCCAATACCTCGGATGTAGAATTATCGCCAAAGGAGACGGTGATATCATTTACGTTAGGCCTCAACTCCTTGACGAGGTTCTTGCCGCCGGTCATATGACTTGTACATCCACTATCAAGTACCCATTTTGAACCTCCGGCGGCATAGTCCTACATGAGATCAATTCTTGGATTTAGGTACCCATTTTTCAATGGGTCCTCTTTTGTTAGCAACAAGGGTCTTTGGGACCCAAATAGACCAAGCAACATAACCATCATATGGACCAACATACTTAGCATAAACATCACCATAATAATCTTTAAAGAGAACATAGTGAGGATTGTCTATTCCCGCACCATCATCATTAATGGTGTTGCCCTTTCGGGGTTCACCATTAGCTTTCTCATGTGCTTGGGCTTGGTCTTTTCTTGTTTGCCTTTTTAGCCTTGGAATTAAAACCAAGTCCCTCCTTCCCATTGTTTGATCTTTGCTTACTCAAAAGATCATCCAACGAAAGTTTACTTTGGGGAGAGGAGGTCCTAGCAAGTTCATCTTTCAACCTAGCATTTTCCTCAATAACATTTGCATGATCACATGAAGGAGTAGAGGAGCTAGGCACATCATATGAGGCAAGCCTAATTTGAAGTTGCTCATAAGACTTGGATAAGAGAGTGTATTCACTCTTCAAAGCTTTGTGAGCTTTGTCTAGTTCATCTAGATCTTTCACAAGTTTCTCATGATCAACCTCAAATTGGGCCTTTTCCTTTTTAAGCACTTTAAACTTAGCCCTAGCAAGATCTCTAGCTTTAGTGAGCTTGTTAATTTTATCTTGAGGCTCTTCAAGAGTTTCTAGCCTCTCCTCAAGAGAAGCTATAGTTTCTTGACTTTCCTCAAGAGCATTTTTAAGAGCATGGATTTCAAGAGAGTCTTCTCTCTCTATTTGACCCTTTTTCTCAAGCATATCACTTTGTTGAGCTAAACGAACCATGAGGCTAGAAACATGCTTCTTAGTGTTACCTTGTAGGTTAAGAATGAAATCATCAAAATCTAGCATTTCTTGTTTCACTTTTAGACTAGCATCATCAACCCCTAGATCGCTAGATAAGTTAGGCATAGAGGGGTTAGGGGATGATACCTCGGAGGATTTAGCCATAAGGCAACTTTCTTCCTCCACATGAATGACCTTATTGGGGGATTCACTTGGTGATGAAGAGTTGGTGGAAAGGGAGGCAAGAGCGACCAATCCATTAGAGGTGGCATCTTCTTCATCATCAACATCATCATCTCCGGAGGTATACTCTTCTTGAGTTGATAGCACAATAGGTGTGTCCAAGGAGGACCTTGCCATGAAGCAATGTGCATTCTTGATTTGAGGGTTCTCATTGGGAGATTCAAAGAGAGATGAAGAGGGTGTGTTGGTGGTGGCGATGGCGGCCAATTCCTTTGAGCTTTCTTCATCTTCATCGCCACTAGAACTTTCAACTTCATCGGTAGAATATTCTTCCCTTGTTACTAGCACAACTCTTGAGGGCCTCTTGCCCTTCTTGGTCTTGTTGTTGTAGAACTTCTTGTTGGGTGGCTTTGAATATTTGCCCTTTGAGTCTTTGCTCTTGTCCTTGGGAATGAGCCTCCCATTGTGAAGCTCTCTATTCTCATAGGGGCATTCGGCAATGAAGTGGCGCTTGTCATCACAATTGTAGCATGATCTTGTCTTTGGACCAAAGCTTGTGAACCCATTTTTGTTGTTCCTCTTGATGTTGTCTTCCTTGGCCTTGGAGGATCAACCCAAAAGGATTTTGCATGGAAGGCCATGTGATCATGGAAGTGGCATTGCAAATCTTAGGATAAGTCATACTCCAAGATGCTCTATAAGATTCTTGAGGAACCACTTCTTCAACGGAGTTGACCACCAAGGCAAGGTTGGAACCTTTTGCCATCCCAATAGCACGATTGCGAGAATCATGAGAGGTTTCCTCAAGCACCTTGAGAGCTTGCAATTCGTGCACAACTTGTTGAGAGGTGAGAGAGGAATAGCATTCCCTTCCCACAAGAGTCTTGACATCAATGGGTACAAATGGCATCATGCATTCAATGTACTTCTCCTTGATCCAAGAATCATTGATGTGGGTGGCACCAACGAGCCGGAAGGCATCGGCAACGGTGAGAAGTCTTCCATACATATCTTCATGATCTTCATCCAGGAAGCCTCATGAACCCTTCGGCTTTATTCTTGAGAGCATTATACTTGTTCCTCCTTGTGCTCTCACTTCCAATGCAACTCGCGGTCATACCCTCCCAAGCTGCCTTGGCGGTGGTGTAGTTAGGACACGATGCAATTCCTTTGTCCCTACACTTGATTGAATCATGTGCAAGGCGGTGTTGTTGAGTTGACTCTCAATGGCTTCTCTTCTAGTCAAATTGTCGGGGTTGTATGGCTTGAAGCCCACCTTGATGATTCTCCATAATTCATTGGAGGCACTACAAACATGAGAGCGGAACTCAAATTGCCAAGTATCGAAATCCTCAATAGAAAACTTAGGTGGGTCGCCCCTAATGTTCAAATGAGGCATGGGAACCGGTATATCGGGTGATTGGAAAGGTGGAGGTACTCGATTGTAGCTCTCCCTTTCACTAGTTCCCTTGGGAGATGCAATGGGGGATTTGATAGTGTTTAAGTTATCACCTTCCACGGGTTTGGTAGATGAGGGTAAGTCCGAAGCCTCTCCCTCATGTAACACACCCGTGTCTTTAACCTCTACACTAGGAGCCTTGGGAAGGGCCGGAGCCAAAAGCTCGGCAATCATCTTTTTCATGCTTTCCATTTGGGCTTCCACGGAGGACTTCAACGAATTGAAGTCTTCCACGGAGACCATCTTGGCGGCCCCTTCCGAGGACTCCTCGTCCGGCATACTCTTAGGCGGTTAAGCCCGAAATAAGAGCCGAGGCTCTGATACCAATTGAAAGGATCGTATGCCGCACCTAGAGGGGGGGGGGGTGAATAGGTGCTAACCAATTTTTAGTTCTTTTTCAATTTAGGCTTGACACAAAAGGTAAATTCTCTAGATATGCAACTAAGTGAATTTACCTATATGACAAGGTTATCAACTAGGCAAGATATAGCTCCGCAATATATAAGAGATAGAGTGGGATAGAGGTAACCGAGAGTGGAGCACGCGATGACACGGAGATGATTCCCGTAGTTCCCTTCCTTTGCAAGAAGGTACGTCTACGTTTGGAGGAGTGTGGTTGCTACGAAAGCCAAACCAACAGCCACGAAGGCTTCACTCAGATCTCCGGTGAGCAACGCCACGAAGGCCTAGCCCACTTCCACTAAGGGATTTCCTCGAGGCGGAAACCGGGCCTTTACAAGGTTCTTGGGGCACACATCCACAACCAAATTGGAGGCTCCCAAATCTGTTACAACACAACAAATCAACAAGCATACATCAACAACAATCACTAGGGATCCAAAGAGGAACACTAGCAAGGGGGCCCTCAAGCATAAGAGGGGGAAATGAAAAACGCTTCGGTGAGGATGTAGATCGGGGTCTTCTCCGTCGATTCTCCAAAGCACAAGGGATTTGGATGGTTGAGGAAGGAGATCCGATGGATTTGATGTTCTTGGTGGCTCAACAATGGTGTATCTCTTTTTTAGAAGGGGAATGAGCAACTCTAGCTCCATGGAGAAGAAACCCTTAAAAAGGGGCAGCTATCCGGCCGTTGGAGACCTGGGGAAGGGTGGCCGGTAGTACCGGCGAGCTTGGGCCGGTACTACCGGACTAAGGCGCGCGCGCGAGCCAGCCGGGGGCGGCCACGTGGCCAGGAGGGCCCGGTCCGGGTGGGGGGAGGCCGGAGCCTCCGGCCCGGGGTACCGGCCGTGGTACCGCCGGGTGCCCCAACCCCCCTGGAAACCTCCAGTGTTGCTCGCCGCCCGCCCGGTACCATGGGCGGTACCAAGGCCGGAGCCTCCGGCCGCGGCCAGGCCGGCGGTACCGCCCAGGACCCCCGCTCCTTCTTCTCTCCTTTGCTTTTCTCTTTCTCTTCTCCTTCTCTTTTCTTTCTTTCTTCTTCTCTTTCCTTTTTCTTCCAATATCTTGTATACTCTTCACTCTTTAAGCATCTAGAGAATGTAATAACCTACAAATCTTATAAACCGAAATATTCATATATTATCATTGTCATCAACACCAAAACACATATAAAATGAGATATGATCTTTCAGACATGTCAAAGGTTGTTGGTTGTATAGTCGGACTTCTCCATAGGAATGATGTTTATAACATGTTGTCGGAGAGAACGTCACCGGCACTTCTCCATTCTCCCTTGGTGGGTATGGTGTTGTTAATGGCTTTGGAAACTGCAGACGGTGAATGCCGCCTTGATCATGACCCTGGATAGAATCTCACCGACATCCATGGCTTACACCTGGTAAGAAAGGACCGGAGATCATATTAGCTAAGGGTAAAAGTTTGTGAATCAGGAGCCCGACTTGGCATGCGTTCCCCAATATCACAGTTGAAACTCCTCCTTATAACCATGCAATGCCATATGGTTCTGGATTATTCAGGGCATGTCCACAATATCTGCTTTATTTCTTTATCTTCTTGAGCTTTGACCAAGAGTAATTGTTGTTCTCACGCATGCGTGCAAGTTCCTAGGCACCAGCAGCAAAAAAGTAGAAGCCATAGTTGCATTTGACATGACTTAATGTAGCATATTGGGAAGGGAAACAGAACGAAAAAAGTTATTAGTAATAACTTGTTTGAGCTGTCCTCTCAAATTTAACTTCAATTGAACTAACTTGCTTCACTGCTTGTGGTCACATTGAAGTATAGCATAGAGATGGGGCAGGAAACAATGCTTCAGGTGTAACCTCACTCCTAAAATTTCAGGCAAGAAGAATCAGTAAATTCTCAAGGAAGCCCAAGGTATAAGTAATGATGTTTTATTTGAAGAAGTACCTTTGATACATCATTATATCTTCATCAGGTGGGTAGCCCTAGCGGTTCCGAAATGCCTCGGCCAAACAACCCAAATGCACCAATGCTATCGCATGACACACCGTTTTTTATATAAGACCTTGATTGCAAAATGCCTGGACAAATCAACATGTTTATAAAGAGACGAATACTAAAATATGTATTAATTTACTTTAAAAGACAACCTAGATAATAAATAAGATAACATCTAATCCATTGTGAAAACAAGACCCAACAAACTGGGTTAACTGGGAACCTAATAAATTCCAGGCCAAACATAAAACACTCTATGTTCGCTCAAATCAGACCCTGCTACTGCTAGTACCATGAAGAGTTAAAGGAGTCGGTTACTTGTTCAATAACCTGATGGCATTAACTTTCATCTACTGGAACTTATATTTGAAGCTCAGTAATTTTTACCCACATTTGAAAATACAACTATTTGCAATACAATGTAGATATATAAGTGATATGTAGAAAATACCTAACAGAGTTAGCATACAGGGCACCAACCAAAAATTAACTCATCAATAAAATCAGCAGCATATCAAAGGAGCCAATAATCACTCGGCAAGCACGATATGGCCAAATAAAATTGAAGGAACATCATGCCGTGACAATCTAAAAACAGCTCCGAAAATTAATAGCTAAGCACATATTCTTACTTCAACACTTCCAAGAAATTGCTCTGTGCCTACCATGTTATGATGAAACCCACTTGCAAAACTCCTAATTTATGATGAAAACCACTTGCAAAACTCCTCATTTATCAGTCAGCTCTGTAAGTAACTGAACTGGGCCTTCAAAACTCATCAATTATCAACCATGCATATCTATAAGTAACTGAACTGGAGGCCTTCCCTATTCTGCCTGTAGTGCAGAAAAGTAAAAAAAAAAGTGATAGTTATAGAGCAGAATGAAAACATGGAAGTACTATAAGTAAAGTTCTTGTTCCAGATTACATGGTTGGGTTGGAATTTCTTATTGGCATTTGCAAAGGACCAAAGATAAAAAATGTGTATGTTCTGTATCGAGTAGTGCTGCCATCCAGTTGGGATGTGCACTGATAGTTCTTCTCTATGTCCTGTAATCGGCCTCCTAGGAGGATGTAAACATTTTTCTATCTTTTCAATGAAATGAAACGCAAAGGTCCTTTGCGTTTTCTCGAAAAACAAATGTGTATGTACTAACGAACTCTCAGAAAATAACTAAAACCATTTTTCGTATGTTAGCAGGGCAGTATCTACCAGCAAAACGAAATGAGAAGCGAATTCAGACTTGAGATTTCTCCTCATTGCCGCGAAAAGTTTTTTTTTGGCGAAATAGCATATTTGGTATAAATATTAATAAACTGGCATTTTTTCTTGATCTAAAACCAATGATATTTTAAGACCAGGATAAGTACAAGAAATTAAGTTTAGGTCTAATCCAGTAAAACAGGGCACTTAATTTGCATACCGAAGAAACATATTCAGGACACATATATAAAGTATGTTCTACATAATTTATATGAAGAACACTGTACTTTTTAAATTTCTAAGTCTTGACATATGAAAATGGGGAGTTTATCCACTCAAAAAAGAACAAACCTTCATTGGCTTGGAAATAGTTAGAGTAGAGCTCCTTTCGTCTTTCAAGATGTCGACACAAATGCTCCCATTGTTGTTGATGTCCTTCAGGCCAACTGTATGGCTGCCTCAGTTGTTAGGGACCAATCTCCTCGAATAATGGGCCTTTTGTAAGAAAGGAAACCTCATTAGATAGCTTATCAAAAATTATTGCACCTCATTTCTATGTTCGGCATAGTTGTTGCAAGTCGTATAGGGAATATGTACAGATGTAGACTGTAGAGTAGAATTAGTGGCAAAGTTAAGTAGTGTTTTTTTAATTCGAAGTTCTCATAAGGACCATTTCAGATTAGGAAATAGTGCCATAATTTGTTGAACTGAATTTGTTCGCCTTCAAAAATTGTTGATCGCCAAAACCCACCGGCGGGCAGCGGCCTGTCAACACGGTAGAGCCGGGAAGAGCCTAGAGCTGCGGCTGGCTGAGACCCCTCCGAGCGACGGCCCGCAATGCTCTTCTGGTCACACGCGGCGATGCGAAGTGCAAGGGCGTGCCACCTGACCTATACCTGGTCAGGAAGGTGATGGGGATGCCTCGCTTAGTTCCTGCATGGCATACACGTAAACATTAAATAAGAGCCTCGATCGGCTCTCAGGTTATCCTGTGAATCGGCTCAAAGAGCCGATCCACCCATGATCCGTACGGGGTGCACGAATACTTGGTGATCCTGCTTGATCAAGATAAAGCTAATGAGATCTACGACGATTTAGGGTTTTCACCGCATAATCGGATCATCCTACTCCAGGTTGGGCCTCGCGGCCACGCACGGTGCTCGTAAGCCGATCCTAAACAAGGCCACACAACCAACGTGACGTTGATCATCGGAACATCCTGTTTAGGACTTGCGAACGCCACCCTACGTGCCGCTGGATCCTCCCCCCCTTCGTAAGGCCTAACTATTGCAGATATTAAACTAATCCTTGCAGAGCAAGGAGCAATCGTAACGGATCAGATCTACTAGATGATGAACAAGCGGTGCCGCCCCCACTTTGAGATAGGCGTGAGGGCGGCTAGACATGCGAGGGTTGCACTACGTAAGCATGTTTATACGAAGAGCTATGCTAACCCTAACACATCTATGATAACTACGTTGCCCGCCATCAAAGACGCTTGATGCGGGCAACGCATGAACAACGTGGAGCTTGTGCCGCCTAGATCGCAAGATGCGATCTAGGCAGCATGTCGCTACGATTGAAACCCTCGAGACGAAGGAGTTGGCGATGCGCCGAGATTGGTTTGTTTTGGGGTGAACGTTGTGTTGTTGTTTATTCCATAAACCCTAGATACATATTTATAGTCCAGGGGACTTTCTAACGTGGGAATATCCCACCGTGCACGATACAAACTCTAATCTTGATCTAAAACATAATCTACTATAATTAAAGATACACGGGCAAACTAGCCCAAATTCTCCGTGCAAGGCCGCTTCAGAGATCTTCCACGTGTAGTCTCCCAAGCCCATCTCTCTTACGGCCCACCTCTGGATTTGTCCAAAATCTGGTGATAACACATGCCCCCCTGGTTTTGGAAATGACATTTCCAAAATCATTACGCTTCTCTTTCATCGGGTCATGTCGTGGCAGAGCAGAGCTGTTGCAGTATCCGTTATTATTATGCCCTGTCTTCTCAGCCTCTCTGCAAAATTCGATAGCTCTGGCGTCATCTCCTTGGAAACTGTAATGACAGTAAATTTCCACCAGGCTCCTCATTATTTAACTGTGCCGATCGATTAGCTTTCTTCATCTCCTTCCTCTGTTCCAGCCATCGGCACCCAAAAAACCCTCTTTTCCCTCAGCAATGTCTTCCTCTTCCTCCTCCTTCTCAAACTTCTTCCCCCCATTCTCGCCGAAGAAGAATGAGGACAAACCTTTTTCCGAAGTGAACCCCCTCCCCTCCGATGATGAGAAGAAAGAAGGAGAAGCAGCGAAGGCCAAGGCCTTCCCCTCCGTCAAGCTCCCGCCGAAGAAGCGCTCCCGCATGTGGGCAGACAGCGAGGATGAAGATGACGACGAAGAAGAAGAAGAGGAGGAAGAAGATGAATCTTCCTCTTCCGCCGGGTACCCGCCAACCAAGCGCTTCCGCTCCTGGGCGGACAGCGAGGACGATGATGATGACGAGGAGGAAGAGGCTCCGGCCACAGGCTGGGGTAGCAGCGACGAGGAGCTCCCCGGGAGCAGCGCCGACGACATCGACGGCGGTGACGACGAGGACAGCGACGATTAGTAGAAATAGGACTAGTAGTAGCAGTGCGCTAGGCACTAGATCCCTCTTTTGAAAGCTATCGGCTCTTTCTTGTAAAGCCGCTCCTCTGACTTAATGAAATTGTTCTTTTGATTCATCTTTCAATTGCCCCAATTTCATTCCTTCCGCCTGCCATGTCAAGACCGATAGCAATGTATCGATTTTTTTCCTTATTTTGGCCGCCCATGAAGCTGGACTCTTATGTCGATTAGCTCATAGGCCAAGAACTTCTCAATTTCAGGCTGCGATTTGGTATCTGACCATATTTTTTCGCAATCCCTTAGCGGATGACTATTCATCGGCTATTTTGAGAATCCAATCCCTGTGCAGCGACAGGCCAGTCCAAAATCTGTAAAAGCCGACGGCCTCCCTTCCTGATTCCTCTCCATAGCTTCAGCAATCTTCTTTCGCGAACAGAACTGCTTCCAGAGAGGATCACAACGCAGGATCAATCGATGCAATCTCGATGTAGTCCGTTGCCCCCCGAGTCTTCATCAAGGCGAGGACAGCCCTGAGCTAACCACATGTGTCACCACCAGCCTCCGAATCGTAATGCCAGCCGATTCCATCAAAATCGGCTCTCTAAAGAACTTCTAGGGCGAGCTGCCCCCCGAGCCTTCATCAAGGCAAGAATACCGGCGAGGATGCATAAGTCGTTGATCAGCTTTCTTCTACTGAACATCGACGTCGATGTAAACCCTTGAACACATAGCCAGTAGGTCTTGGTCCCGTGCAACTGTACTAAAGTCGATGACTGCGCATCGGCTTTGCTTCTTGCGAATTTTTTTTTTTTTTTGTTTGGCCGATTTTTCTTAATCGGCCCCCAATGTTCCACCGCACGCATGTCTGCACATGTTTATCTGACTATATGCCCCCCGAGCCGAATCTGCCAAATGATTGCAGATATCGGCTTTCTTGGTAAGTCAGGGCACTGCACTTGCACGTCGACTTCGCAAAGATTCATGCTGACTTTCATCTGCCGACGTGGCCGCTGCCCAGTAGATCGTTGCTGACCATAAACAGAATATGTGCAGAAGATAATTTTGGCCGATTGCTGGAATCGGCCTCCACATTGCTTGCTCGATGAAGGTTTTGTAATGTCCCTCGATGAAGGTTTTGGGGCCGATCACAAGGATCAGCCTCACCCGGTTTGCTCATTGGTTTAATCTTGCTACTCAGTTATGCTGGATAAAACCAACCCAACCTCTGACTTGATGCGCCTACTGTCGTCCACCTTGAGTGCATCGTATAATCGTGGAGCACTAAACTCTGTCGGCAAGACAAACACCATGTTTGTGCCAGCCGATGTTTCATCATCGGCTTTCTTTTGCTTGGGACGCCACTCCATTCTCCGTGGACGACCCTCTTCATTCAGGGCTCGCTGAACCTTTGCAGCCAGATCAGGCCGTGCCTTTCTTAGCGTATGCAGGTATAACCTTTCGGCTTCCTCCAGGCCGCGCAACCGCTGAACCTGCGTTTACGTGAACGGCTGAGTCCGTCAGGGCACCACCTTGGACGGTGGTACCTGTCTTCTTCTTCTTCTAGTCCCTCGTCTTCTGAATCCTCAAGATCTGCCCAACGAGGTGACTCAGCGCGTTTGCTTGGTGGTGGGAGAGGCCCTAAGCGCTCAAACACAGACACGTTGGTTGCCTCCTTCTTCTTCTTGTTGCATTCTGGGCAATTGCCGATTGTGGGCAATCGGCTCATTCCTGAATCCCAGCAGTGTCTGAAGAAAGGGCAATCCCAGTGTCTGGCGTTGTCATCTTGCTCCCTTAGCCTGTCCGTGGCACGGCGCTCGTGCTCCTCCTCATCGCGATCCTGCCGACGATGTCTTCTGGCTTCTCTAGCCAGACGATCTCCTTCATCATCATAGTTGGACCGTCGGCGTTGGTCATACTGACTCACATATTTGTTGAGGAGGTGATCGAGAGAGGTCGGCGATATCTTATGTTCTTCACTTCTCCCTCGTGACGTAGCGCTTGCCATCATGATGGAGCCGATCGCGTGGAGCGGCCTCTTCTGTGTCCTTGCTATGAGAGCAGCTGCCCTCATCTCCATCTTTGCCAGAGTGGTTCCCAGGCCCTACCATGTTGATGCTGAACGTGGGACCTGGCTGGCAGCCCTCGGGGTAGATGACTTCTACCATGTTAACGGCGGGGAAGGGCTGGGTGTCTACCTTCATGGCGTGCGGTTGAAAATTAAACGCCCCTTCTCTATCGCCGCTTGGATGTCTTTGACGCCACACCACCGCAATCGTTGGTGGCATGGGAAAGCGAGTTGTGGAATTTGCGACGGCTTTCCGTTTAGCTCTTGCGCCGTAGGGAACTTGAGACCTTCGGGAATCGTCAAGCTGTTTCTCCTTAAGCGGAGGTCGAAGATTTGTTCGAGTCTTGGTCACGTCAAAATCAAATCCCACAGGGCGGCCCTGGTGGCTTTACCCATTTGCAGGATACGGGGTTCCTCCCGAGTCCACTCAGCCACCGCTACTTCTTGGTCTCCCGCAGCACTTCACCTTCCTCTGTATCGACCATGACTACTGCACGCTTGAACTTGTCTTGGTACAGTCCAGGTGGCGCTGTTCATATGCTGATAGTTTCTGAACCATGTGCGCCGGCGAGATAATCTGCTTGGGAGGCCATGTCCTTGAGCTGCGTTGCAAGGCCAGCTACGCCAATTCGGCCTTCCTTTTCGGTTATACGAACCGAATAACATCGGTTCCTAAGATTCTGAAGCGCTGGATGTACTCTGTCACCGTTTCTCCGCGCTTCGACGTAGTTGTGCTAGATCGGCAATGCTAGACTCGGAAGCTTCCGAATGGTATTGCGTATGGGCCTGTTCTTCCAATTGCTTCCAAGATCTGGATGGAGTTTGCTGGCAAAGAGGTATACCATCCAAAAGCCGATCCTGTGAGGGACTGTGAAAAGAGCCTCACGCGTAGCTGATCCGACACTGAAGCCGGTCCTAGTTGCGCCAAATATCGGCCGATGTGCTCGATGGAGCTAGAGCCATCCAATCCACTGAATTTGGAGAAGTCAGGGAGCCGATATTTAGGTGGCAGCGGGATCATCTCGTACTCGTCGGGTACGGCTTGGAATAGCCGATTGCCCTTCTTTTCGGCACCATGCCGAACTGGTCTCTCAATATGGTACTGATCTGATCCATTGTCTTGGCTGCAGGAGTTGCACTACGAAGATTCGCCGGGGTGGCGTACTTAGCCAGCCATGTTTGCTTTTCCAGCTACGAGCCAAGCTGCAGGAGCTGGGCCCTGAGTTTCGTCGGGGTGGCGTGCTTAGTTAGCCACGTACAGCTTCTCAAGCTACGTTGCCGACGTTCCTCCTGTTTGCGCCGGAGTCCTGACAGCTGTGGCCTGGTTTGAGAGTGGCCGGTTGCCACAATCGCACATACGTGCACGCGTATCCTTGAGGGATCTCCTTGGGCGCCTCGGCCAAGAACTGGTAGTCACTAGGGTCACCACCGATCTTGTAGACGACGAATGCCGGTGTAGCCGGCACTTCAGTGCTGCCAACGCATATGGCAGCGGTGGACGGGACCGGAGTGGCAACTCTCCTTGGTGCGTCCGAGAGCTGGTCCTGACGGCGAGTACTGGTGGCTCATGATCTCCTGGATCACGCGCGGAGCGAGACGCTCCAACACGTTGACCAAGTTTTGAGTGGCGGTGTAGCGAGTGAGCCACCAAGTAGTTGATCTCCTGCCGTAGGGCCACAGTGCGTTCCTCCGACGGGCGAGAGAGATCTATCCCATCGAGTGCACCTTGTGGTGAGAACCCCTTCCATCGATGCCATGGGTACGGGTTCTCTGAAAGAGCCGATGAGGTCGGCTTCGAGGGTGGCCTTGATCTCGTCATGTTTCTTCTTGAGCTCGGCGAGGCAGCTCCTCGTAGGTGATCGGCGTGCCGTCCGCCGCCATCTCGGATGTAGATGGCGATGTGGTTGATGTAGATGATTGTCCCACCGGGCGTGCCGAATGTGTTGATCGCCAAAACCCACCGGCGGGCAGCGGCCTGTCAACACGGTAGAGCCGGGAAGAGCCTAGAGCCTGCGGCTGGTGAGACCCCTCGACGACGGCCCGCAATGCTCTTCTGGTCACACGCGGCGATGCGAAGTGCAAGGGCGTGCCACCTGACCTATACCTGGTCGGGAAGGTGATGGGGATGCCTCGCTTAGTTCCTGCATGGCATACACGTAAACATTAAATAAGAGCCTCGATCGGCTCTCGGGTTATCCTGTGAATCGGCTCAAAGAGCCGATCCACCCATGATCCGTACGGGGTGCACGAATACTTGGTGATCCTGCTTGATCAAGATAAAGCTAATGAGATCTACGACGATTTAGGGTTTTCACCGCATAATCGGATCATCCTACTCCAGGTTGGGCCTCGCGGCCACGCACGGTGCTCGTAAGCCGATCCTAAACAAGGCCACACAACCAACGTGACGTTGATCATCGGAACATCCTGTTTAGGACTTGCGAACGCCACCCTACGTGCCGCTGGATCCTCCCCCCCTTCGTAAGGCCTAACTATTGCAGATATTAAACTAATCCTTGCAGAGCAAGGAGCAATAAATAACGGATCAGATCTACTAGATGATGAACAAGCGGTGCCGCCCCCACGCCTGAGATAGGCGTGAGGGCGGCTAGACATGCGAGGGTTGCACTACGTAAGCATGTTTATACGAAGAGCTATGCTAACCCTAACACATCTATGATAACTACGTTGCCCGCCATCAAAGACGCTTCAGTACGGGCAACGCATGAACAACGTGGAGCTTGTGCTGCCTAGATCGCAAGATGCGATCTAGGCAGCATGTCGCTACGATTGAAACCCTCGAGACGAAGGAGTTGGCGATGCGCCGAGATTGGTTTGTTTTGGGGTGAACGTTGTGTTGTTGTTTATTCCATAAACCCTAGATACATATTTATAGTCCAGGGGACTTTCTAACGTGGGAATATCCCACCGTGCACGATACAAACTCTAATCTTGATCTAAAACATAATCTACTATAATTAAAGATACACGGGCAAACTAGCCCAAATTCTCCGTGCAAGGCCGCTTCAGAGATCTTCCACGTGTAGTCTCCCAAGCCCATCTCTCTTACGGCCCACCTCTGGATTTGTCCAAAATCTGGTGATAACAAAAATAGATAAAGAGCATCAGTACTTGACAGATGGGGAAAGAACAGGAGAAAGTACCTGTAGGCTGCATCTCGCTGCCGCTGATCTCTCGACAGTCCATTGTGGCGCAAATGCTTTAATAGCAAAGAATATAAGGAACCAATGAGCTAAATAGAACAAAATCATGAAGGGAAAAAATCAAATCTAGCAAACTCCATGGTCAAATCTCTCGCAAGTCACACTCCATGCTCAATCTTATAATCTAGAAAACCGCACGAAAAGGATTTATGATGAGTAGCTGAACTGAATATTACTCTGCACATGTAACTCAGTACATACTGGCCACGAATACCGGTCAGCTTAATATCTTCCACTGATGACCTGAACTGAATAACTCTAGACAAAATAATTGGGACCAAACATATACCGATTCATGTACCTCACCTCAGACGGGCCGAGAGGGCTGCAACGCTAGATGGCTGACGATGGCGGGGTGACAACATGCATGATTTCCAACACTCTACGTTGTGGAGATGGCCTGTGCAATTGGAAGAGAGTAGCAGAGAAAGACAAATTAAACAGTCAATGATGTGTAAATAAACTCTACATCTTAAAGATAAACACTGTAATCTTTGAAGCAAAACAATAAGGAGAACGTTGTAGGTATAAGCATCATACATCATAAATTTGTATCAAAGCAATTTTGTTTGTAGTTTTAGACCAAAAGCTGAACTATTAGTGTTACTTTGTGGTTTGTTTTCTTTCTAATTTTCAGTGCCAGGTCTAGGTATTGTCGTGTCGTGTGTTTGGATTTAGCTGTGAGCTATATCGTTGCTCCGTTTGTTCTGAATAAAAGAAAGATGGGCAGATACACGCAGCCAAGGTGTGTGAAGGACTTCAGATTATTTTATTATTTATGATACGTTAGGTCTTAGGTGCCATCAGAAAGAGAATGCATAAACTGGACTCCATGGTGATGAATGTTTCTCGCCCTCATAAGGAAAATCAAAAATGATGAGAGAGGCTGAGCAAAGGCAAACATTTGACACCAACTTCAAATATTCATAGAAAGATCTCGAATTTGAAATTACTCACTTAGAGAAGGAACATGAGCAAAGGCAACATACCAAATAGGGACACACTGCTCAAATATGCATTGAAAGATCCATAGTTTGAAGTTACTCAAGTTCTTAACAGAAAGGCATACCAAAAGAACCTACATAGAGAAGGAGCCTAAGCAAAGGAAATACACTACTTAGGAATTGGTGTGCCATTTGTACATTTTTTGTACCAGAAGTATGGTCAATATCAATGATATAGTGACACTGAACCTGCTCAGGAACGCATGCAGTCTCATATATTTTCTTCTGACATAATAAACCGCATGAGTATACATCATAAGTGCATAACCTGTGTATTAAGATATAACTGGCATCTTTTCCCAGATTTTTTGTTGTTCCCATCGTCTTGCAATGCCTTTGGAAAGCCAACATAATACCTTCATCAGACCATAGGCACACGATCAGATGGCAATTAGAAAAAACAACGGGATTAGAAGGAGCGCACATAAATTCAGATGCGTATTCCATGTCAATGTGAACTAACCTCGACAAAGTAGAGAGCCCCGAAGCTGTATTCCCAGACTGTGTCAACATGCTGCATGTTGGCGTCGTGCTTCATGGCGAGGTAAGTCAGGATATGCAGCATCTCCGGAGGAGCGCTCTGCCCCACCAGCGTAACTGCACAAAGATTTCAGAGCTTTAAACGGATATTGCAGTGTGTTGATCCTCACATACATCCTAATTTGCTAGTTTGCATTCTCTTATCAGCCACACCAATATCAAATTAAATTCTGAAGAAGAACCAAAGCAGTGACAAAAATTCAGAAGATTGGGGAAGTAACGTGCATGTTCAATTATAGGTGGGAACTCCTAGAGCAAATCTAGGCAAGAGAAAAGACCGTAAAGTATAATTCAAAATATTACAGAATCACTCTTTTCAAGATAAACACCAGGAATACATGATGCATATATGTGGAGTAGATAACGTATGAGTCATATCAAAATAGAAGGGAATAAACCTGCAAGTATGAGTCATTTCAAATTTGGAGAGCCGCTAGTCTAGCATTTTCTGCTAATTGGGCAACCACAAGACTGATCTAAAATTTCAAGACTATTTTTTGTGAAGAAACAGAAAATATCCACCATATACTATCCAAAATGAGCACGATTAGATCAAGAAGTGAATAGAACTATCCAATATGTTTACCATCGGAAGTAATCATATGTCAATCATCACATCAATATCTTCCCCAATTTTTCTCTTTAAAGGTTGGTAGCTAATCAAATTATACCCTTTGATCATGATCATCTCATTTTCCACGAAAAATATATAGCAATCTGAACTGAAAAATTAATTTGCAATGGCACATCATACAGAGTAAAGCAGAACATTTGCACTAGCGGAAAGCATCAAGTTTCTATACGTGATTATTGCTGAGTAAATGTAGTTTAGTCCTTTGTTGGAGCAGATATGTGGTCATTTGTTGTGTCCTCTTCCATCTCCTTCACCTTTTCTTCTTCCCCTTCCCATCTCCCTCACTAGCAGCAACGAATCACCCAAACATCTGGATGCTACAGGGAAGAAAGAAAGAGAACATCGACATTCAGCCACACAGAGAGAGGGAGAGGGAGAGAGAAAGGGAGCTCAAACCAGCACCATGGAAGCCCTCCTAGAGAGTAGCTTCCCGAAGTATAACCTAGAATGGGCTTGGGCGGCGTTTGCTTACAATGGTAAGAAGTAGAACAATTGGACATTACACCATAGTTGCTGAACATGGATATGGTCGAAGCTATATATCAGCCCCAAAAGGGCCATATACAGAATTTCCAAGAGTAAAAAAGGATCACCAAATCATGAAAGCACCTGAGCACCGCCTAGAGAGTATCTTTCCATAGGAACCCAAGAAGGGAGTTGATCAAACAGGTCAGTGCTTTGCGCAAACATGTAGAGGCAGAAGACGCAGAGAGCTGGTAATGACAAAAGAATGGGGATGCAGAAGGTGTTAAGCCAAATCTGAAGTAAGCATACATAGGAAATATCAAGGAGTGTGGTCGAATTACCAAAATAAGCAACAGTGGCGCCTGAGACAACCCTTCCCAGAGCTGCTAGAAAATACAGAGTAAAAACCACCTGCAATGCAATGATGTGGACTTCCATAAGATGAACAACATGTAGGAAAGTCCTATATAGCACGTAGGTGGCAGGTCAAACATCATATGTTGCATTGGTATGAAAAAAAAGGAAATGTGATATCTTTTCTCTGGGCCCTTTGTATCAGAATACATTAGGAAATGCAGAGTCTCTCCTCGTGCTTCAAGTCCCTAAGCAACAACAAATGCAACACACGCAGACACTGGTCACCTAATACTAAAGAAATTCAGCTAGCATATACCTGTCCAGCACAACCCAGCTCGCCTGCGCCTGCGCTTGCTTCGACTCGGCGGCCACCACGCTGCTGGAGGGCTTGGTTGGACAATCCTGACCTCCACGTCTACCTGCAGCGCATTAAGCAGCACGAGTTACGGAACTGAAAGTAAATTGAGATGAATTGAAACTGCTCGAGAGCCTCGATCAGGTGGCCAGCCACCATTCCAAGCGGCATGGGAAGCTCTATTATTCACCTACATCACACTAACGATTTCCATAATACACACATGTAGCTCTAAAAACCCAAAATTTTGCACCTTTCAAAAGACAAATAGGCAAGCAATGATTGATCTGTTCGTGCAGAAATAAAAATATAGCACTCATACATCTCATTAGTGATAGTGTCGAGGTTTTAACCACGGCAGATGCTACGGGGTAGCACATGAGAGGTGTAGAGCAAGGCGGCGTTGGAGATTCCGGGAACGAGATTGGCACACGATGTACCCAGGTTCACGTCCCCTCGGTGGAGGATCGCTACGTCCTGCTATAAATCACTATGATCATAGTGTCGCCAGCGTTAGGCGACTTGCTTTGGGGTAGCCGCCGGAGGCGGAGGGGGAGATTGTATCTAAGGAGAGATTACATGTATGATGAGATGCCCCTCTGTGGGGTGCCCCTGGTGGCTTTATATAGGCAGCCACCTAGGGTTTACAGGTATAAGGTCTCTTGGGCCACTACGCTTCCTTCATGGGCCTTCTGTAGATCCAGTCGCTCCGGCCTTCAGTCACTAGGGCGCATGGCCCAGTCGCCAGCCGACTGGAGCTGTCATGGACTCTCTTCATCTGGCGAGTGAGCTGGGTGATGGGCCCCCTAGGGCGTATCCCCATCAGTAGTCCCCGAGCGCGTCGTGGATTCGGCGCGGGCTTGAGGCAAGGCGCGAAGAGGCTTGGCGATGGGTCGAGGTGAATCGGCGATGGGCTCCTGAAACAGAGGAAACAATCGTGAAACATGAGGCAGTCGAAACGAGCCAGTCGGCGTAGGCCAATCGGCGAAGCTTGATCGCGAAACGATCAGCGTGAACCAGATCGGCGAGGCCGATCAGCGAAGCTTGATCAGCGTGAACGATCGGCGAGAGCTTGATCAGTGAGAGCTTGATCAAGCGTGAACCCGATCGGTGAGAGCCAGTCGGCGTCGATGGAGTGCAGGTGCTGAAGTAGACTGTAGTTGTCGGAGCAGTGTTATTGTAGGTGAAGAAGTCGGTGAAGTCGCCAAGTTGACGGTGATGCAACCAAGCCATGTTAGACGGTGCTGGTGTACTCGATGCGATATCAGACGGAGTCGCAAAGATGAAGTTGGCCGATCATCAGTGGAACGAATTCACGACGATGGAGTAGCAGCGTCTTCCGGACTTGATGCCGTAACTGACCGCTGATCATTGAGCTAGTGTGGTCTTCATGTTTTGGAGCATCAGAACCAGAGAAGCTCCCGAGCTAAGTTGTCCAATCATGCGTGCAGCGCACTTTGCTTAAACCTTATATCACTTGGACTGCTACGTGCCTTGGTACTCCTGGCATGGAGACGCGTAGACGAGCGATGCTGGTGTTGAGCCCCCTGGCATGTGCATTTCTCTGCAATGATGTATGATGTAGTCGTAGGAGAGATTGTTGATGCAGCGGTAGAGACGGACGAATGTTGAAGTAGACCGGCCGCAGCGGAGATGAAGTCTGAACATTGCGACAAGATGTTGTAATCGAACCGGTCTGCAGGAGCTGTCTTGACTAGTATAGAATTCTTCTCATGCATGTAAGCGACGGTCTGGCCGTTAAAATCCATGCGACTAGCAAGCTTGATTGGCTGATTCACGTGAGTACTAGTGGGGCACTCGAGTTGGCTTCGGATGCGGCGATTAAACAACGATGAATTGTCTCTGCAGCGAACGGGGCATTCTTGACGTCGAGCCTCGTGCTTGAATTTTGTGTGACGATCGACGATGTCGGTGAAGTGGTTGATATAGACGGGCGGCAGTACGTGTGACGTGTCTGGTGCACCTTGGGGTCGCAATGCACGATGAGCTGTTGATGAAGATAGAACACAACGAGATGTCAAGCCGCTGGGCAGCGCTCGGTGTATCCGGTGGGTGTAGTCCCCGAGGCTCGAGTCGGCTTCGATGGAGGCGGCTTGAGTCTTATTCTCCTTGATATCTCGGCGTGTCACCCAAGCGAAATGAGTCCGCGAGTGCGGCGAGAGCGAATCTCGGAGCAGCGGCGAGTGAATCCCCGAGCGTGGCGATGGCGAGCTGCGGAGGCCGATGATGATGAGCCCGAGAGGCGACGACCGGCGATGATGAGCCCGGAGATCGACGACCGGCGAGTCCCCGACCGTGGCGATGACGAGCCGGGAGGCGGCGTCCGGCGAGTCTCCGAGCGTGGCGATGACGAGCCCGGGAGACCGGTGATGACGAGTCCGGAGATCGGCGACCGGCGAGTCCCCCGACGTGGCGATGAAGAGGTCGGGCGATCGGCGAGTAGCGTTGTGCGTAGCGCGCCGAGTCCCTCGAGCATGGCGAGTGGCGAGCCGCGGTTGCTATCGACTGGCGAGCCATGGATGCTGGCGGCGGTGAGTCCTGGAGACGATCGTCCGGCCAGTCCCGAGCGTGGCGAAGGTGCGGCGATGTTGATGGCAAGGATGGCGAAGTAGGTCGCCACTGCTGGTGCTGTTTCTGCGGAAAGAAAATAAAACAATTGTTTTGTATGGGCCAGTGTTAGGCGTTGAATTTGTAGAAATGTAATGAGCAATGTCGCTGTGGCGACTAAGTAGCTTTATGCATGTCGCTGTGTTCCCCAGTCGCTTAGGCGATCCCGATGAAGGCTACCGCTTGACTGTTTTCCTTGCTGAGCTGGGCGTCCCCAGTCGTAGTACGTAGTCATATAGCGCGAGTAGCAGCCTCATGGGTGGCGTTTATTTGACGCTGTTTTTTATAGCGTGCCTCTCGTCGTGGCCCGTGGGGCCGATCGCGTGGCGACTCCAAAGGGGTTCTTGATCTGGAGTTTTTTGCTTGGCGAGCCGCGGGTCCGTTTTGCGGGGTCCCTAGTCGAAGTACTTAGCCGTTCAAGTCACCTGCCTAAGGTAGAGGAGGGCGATTTGTTTGCACGATGATTGCGGAGGCGATCGCATCTCGTGGCCCGGGAGGCCGATCGCTTAGCGACCCCAAGGAGGGCTCCGTACTCGGCGTTTTTCCCGGACGCGTTGGGCCGCTGTGGCGACCTCGCTAGCGCAGTACTTAGCTTTTCAGGTCGCTCTGTCCAAGGTAGAGAGGGACATGGGTGCCCGGAGGCGAGCCGAGCCGGTCATCTTGGCCCGTAAGGCCGATCGAGCGTGCGACTCCAATGGAGGTCCTTCCCACAGCGTCGTAGTGGTCGAGCCGGAGCTCGCACTACTTAGCCAGTTCGGGCTTCTCTCGCCAAAGGTTGATGACGGCAATTGAAATTTCATCCCGAAGGAAGAGGACACCCAGTGGTGAGGTGCGCAGCATGACGCAGCTCTCTTTGGCGACTCGGAGTTGGCGAGGTCGACGCGGCGGACATGGTCTACGCGGCGGACTGGGGCGCGCTGTGGCGCGGTCGGCATAGCGGACACGGGGTCGACGCTGTGGAAGCGGTCGCTCTGGGCGAAGTCGGCGCGGCGGAGTCATGCTCAACGCGGCGGATCGAGGCGCGCTGTGGCGCGATCGACGCAGCGGACACGTGGTCGACGCGTGGACAAAGTTGTGTTGTGGCGAGCGGCGAGGTCGGGCGGCGGCGAGTAGCGCTGTATGTAGCGCGCCGAGTCCCCAAGCGAGGCAAGTGGCGAGCTCGGGCGATCAGCGACCGGCGCTGTCTGAGCGCGTCGAGTCCCCCGAGCGTGGCAGATGGCGAGCTCGGCGACCGGCGACGGCGCTGTCTGAAGCGCGCCGAGTCCCCGAGCGTTGCGGATGGCGAGCTCGGGCGTCCGGCGAGCGGCGCTGTCTAGAGCGCGCCGAGTCCCCGAGCGTGGCAAGTGGCGAGCTCGGGCGAACGGCGGGCGACGCTGTCCGGAGCGCGCCGAGTCTCCGAGCGTGGCGAGTGGCGAGATTCGATGTGCTGCGGGGCCATACGCGATGTGGAGGATCGAGGCGTCGGTGCACAGTTTCCCATGTCCGTAGCGAGGCTGTTGATGTCGCTTTCTTTCCTGGTAGCCATGGCGTGCTGAACTGGTGTATCGGCTAGCTGCACGCAGGGATAAAGCAAAGTGTGTAGATTAAATAGGTTACTGAAGGTAATTAGATGGAATTTGACCCGTTGCATGGATGGCAATCGATCGTTCTCTTCTTGGAACTTGGACAGCAGCTGCCCGCTACTTGTTCTGGTTGATTCCTCGATCGCGTGTCGGGCGCTTTTGGTTGACCAGCCGGCATGTTGTGGCCTGGCGACTGGATTTGGGCGACTCGGCCAATCGTGGACAGGCCGCCCCCAACAGGCGATCTCCTTGATCACATGCAGATGTTGATGAAGAATTGGTACGCTGCACCACAGAGCGCGCGTCGATGTCCCCGGGCGTGGCGAGCGGCGAGTTCGGGCGACCAGCGAGTGGCGCTGTCTGGAGCACGCCGAGTCCCCGAGCGTGGTGGATGGCGAGCTCGGGCGACCGGCGAGCGGCGCTGTCTTGAGCGCGCCGAGTCCCCGAGCGTGGGAAGTGGCGAGCTCGGGCGACCGGCGACCGGTGACCGGTGACCGGCGCTGCTGAGAGGGCGCTCTGTCCCCGAGCGTGGCGAGTGGCAAGAAAGACCCCAGACCGCTTTGCTGAGAAGGAGAAACAAGTACAACTGCAATAAGGTGTATTTATGAAATATATTGAACACTTGTAAAGACGTGCAACTTGTAGATAAATCACGCGTTGTTAAATGGATCAGTTGGCAGTATGAAAGGTTTATGCGTATCTTTTCATGAGTAGGCAGACCTCCAGCATCAAACGCTTGCCGGGTAACAGGGACGCGATGCCAGCTGTTGAACCCGGAGACAAGGTCGGCCTTTTGGTACCCAGCCTCACTACTTTGACGGACGCGAATAAACAGCAGACAAAACCGAGACCGATCCTATGGTTTTATAGTCCCTTAGAGGGTTGTATGCGACGGTATGGTCGGCTTTGCAGATTGAACCAACAGGCGGATACAATTTGAACTTATATAACATATATAATTATAAATATACTTAGCTGTCAAATGTTGGCAGAGTCGACGAGACGGGCGAGTCGCCGAACGTGGCGACTGATGACGACGAGTCCGCGGCAGGCGAGTCCCCGGGCCTAGCGAGTAGGCGGCGGGCGAGTCGGCGACAGACTTGTCGAGTCCGCGCTGGGAGAGTCGGTGGCGGGAGAGTCGGCGTCGGACGAGTTGGCGTTGGGCGAGTCGGTGGCGCGCGACAGCAGGTACACGCCGACGGATCCGCGCTGGGCCAGTCGTGGGCGAGCCGCCCCGCGTCACGACGCGAGTCGATAGATCGACCTGGCGCCAGCCCCATGCGTGTGACTGGTGTATCGCGTTGGCGTTTCTTCGCATCATGGAGAACTCTGGAGCCGATCCAATCTCATCTTCTTTCTTCTTCAGCCGATGGATGTGGTCAGGCTTGCCGTGATGCACGTGTGTGCGGCGCGCCGATCGGTTTAGCCTTCCAGCGCTCCAAACAATGGATCACGATCGATCATGCATTAATTGTAGCAAGGATTAGTATCAATGGTTACAGTATTCAATCCATGGGAACAAATACAGAGACGAGTGCATCTTTTATAGTTGAATAAAATAATGAGAGGCTCATTACCGATCTGGCTTCTGATTCGTAAATGTAATTGATAACTTACGTACGAAGCTAATGTCCACGCATGGTGTCAGGACACCGCGCGCGCGATCATGATGTGCTGGCCGATGGCCCAAGGCGTGGAGGTTCCATCCGTGGGACTCCAGTATCTTGGCATCCCAGCGGGCCAGGTACGACGGCGGTCGCTGCTCGATGGAGATCGGGATACAGCGGATGGTTCTCCAGATGCAATCTGGCGATTGAAGACGATGGGTCTCGCCCGGATCACCACTCCAAGCGCCGCATGCCCCACGGTGGGCGCCACTGTCGAGGTTTTAACCACGGCAGATGCTACGGGGTAGCACATGAGAGGTGTAGAGCAAGGCGGCGTTGGAGATTCCGGGAACGAGATTGGCACACGATGTACCCAGGTTCACGTCCCCTCGGTGGAGGATCGCTACGTCCTGCTATAAATCACTATGATCATAGTGTCGCCAGCGTTAGGCGACTTGCTTTGGGGTAGCCGCCGGAGGCGGAGGGGGAGATTGTATCTAAGGAGAGATTACATGTATGATGAGATGCCCCTCTGTGGGGTGCCCCTGGTGGCTTTATATAGGCAGCCACCTAGGGTTTACAGGTATAAGGTCTCTTGGGCCACTACGCTTCCTTCATGGGCCTTCTGTAGATCCAGTCGCTCCGGCCTTCAGTCACTAGGGCGCATGGCCCAGTCGCCAGCCGACTGGAGCTGTCATGGACTCTCTTCATCTGGCGAGTGAGCTGGGTGATGGGCCCCCTAGGGCGTATCCCCATCAGATAGCTTGCAAATGAGAATCACATAACTAAGAGATGAAAATATCATATGGGTAAGTAATATCTGATTGCAGGTAAATTTCAGAAGAAATGCAAAATTGAGACAACAATATAGCATTAAAAAGGTAGATAGCTTGTACCTTCAGCATGCTTAGATATTTCCTCAAACAATTTATATGCATAGATACAAACTACATCTGGATCTGCACAAAACGAAGAACATAAATTATGGGAGTGGAAGAGAGCGGGGGATGAGTAAATCAAGAGGATGAGAGGAGTACCTGTAATCAGCAAAGGCGTGGAGGTGGAGAGATGGGCCGATGGAAACTGAACCTCGTTGGCTGCCGCTCGATCTAGAGGGGCTAGGGAAGGAGATGCAGAGCACGCCCTCCTCTCCCTATCTTCTCATGGTGGGGAACCGACCAGCCAGGAGGACCAAGAAATAGAGGAGGCAGTGGCTGACCTTGCCCTGCTCGCAGTTGTCAAGGACGAGAACGACCTTGGCAGCCTCAAGCAAGAGGATAATGGAGAGGGGCTCGGTCGGGGACTCCACGCCGAGTAGATCGGGAGAGGCACGAAGTGCCCAGCTGCTGCGAAGGCTTCCTCCTCCGCCTCCTCGACGGAGAAGACCACGACGGCACACAGGACGGGGATGAGGCGCGGTCTGGGTCGGCGACCTTCGTCGGCGGCGGCGGCGACGAAACGAGGCGCTGCTGACGTGAGGCGATTGGAAGAGGAGGCGAGCGGATTGGGAGAGGAGGAGGCGACAGGATTGGGGCTAGGTTTTCGTCAGCGCTTTTATTTGACAAACAAACGGCTCGGATGGACGCGGGACTCGTTCCCAGATCGAACGCCGCGGAATCGCCCCCTACGAGCGAGTGCCAGGTTGCTTGCGTGGATAGGCTGTAAGGCCCCCATGGGGGTGCAACAATTATACCTTTAGATGTTGATTATCAATCTATTACCTATGTGTTGTTTATGATCTTGCATGCTCTCCATTATTAGTAGAGGCTCTGGCCAAGTTTTTGCTCTTAACTCCAAGAGGGAGTATTTATGCTCGATAGTGGGTTCATGCCTCCATTAAATGCAGGACGAGTGATGAAAGTTCTAAGGTTGTGGATGTCTTTGTTGCCACTAGGGATAAAACATTGATGCTATGTCCGAGGATGTAGTTATTGATTACATTACGCACCATACTTAATGCAATTGTCTGTTGTTTACAACTTAATACTGAAGGGGTTCGGATGATAACTTTGAAGGTGGACTTTTTAGGCATAGATGCATCTTTGGATAGCGGTCTATGTACTTTGTCGTAATGCCCAATTAAATCTCACAATACTCATCATATCATGTATGTGCATGGTCATGCCCTCTCTATTTGTCAATTGCCCGACTGTAATTTGTTCACCCAACATGCTATTTATCTTATGGGAGAGACACCTCTAGTGAACTGTGGACCCCGGTCCATTCTTTTACATTGAATACAATCTGCTGCAATACTTGTTCTACTGTTTTCTGCAAACAATCATCATCCACACTATACATCTAATCCTTTGTTACAGCAAGCTGGTGAGATTGACAACCTCACTGTTTCGTTGGGGCAAAGTACTTTGGTTGTGTTGTGCAGGTTCCACGTTGGCGCCGGAATCCCTGGTGTTGCGCCGCACTACATCCCGCCGCCATCAACCTTCAATGTGCTTCTTGGCTCCTCCTGGTTCGATAAACCTTGGTTTCTTTCTGAGGAAAAACTTGCTACTGTGTGCAACATACCTTCCTCTTGGGCGAACGTGTGTGTTACACGCCATCAAGCTCTTTTTCTGGCGCCGTTGCCGGGGAGATCAAGACACGCTGCAAGGGGAGTCTCCACAATCCAATCTCTGTACTTTGTTTTTGTCTTGCTTTATTTTATTTACTACTTTGTTTGCTGCATTATATCAAAACACAAAAAAAATTAGTTGCTAGCTTTACTTTATTTACTGTCTTGCACTCTATATCAAAAACACAAAAAAATTAGTTACTTGCATTTGCTTTACTTATTTCAACATGTTTCCTTTTAATTTTACTGCAAAAGATATACCTGTGGGACAAGGGTCTATAATTGGAAGAGATAATATAGAAGAATTTTTCACCCATGTTAGTATGCATGAAGATCTTAAAGATATACCCCTTGCAAAAGCTGTCCCTACTTATGAAGATGCCTCTGTTTGTTTGGTACGCATGATGGAAGCTAGATTTATTAGTCTCAACCCCATGATACAACACATGTTTCTTACACTTTCTGATATGGAGCGGGGAGAGAAGAGATATTTTGTTTTAAAAGTCTTAGTGCGAGAATTTGAAGATATAGGTAAAGAAGCTAGAAAAGTTTTTATTAAGCATAATAGGCTTGGCTTTTATACCGACTTTAAAAGAACACTTGAAAAAATGGATACGGATAGAATTAAGTATACTAATAATGTTAATGATAGTGGGGAGATTAAGGCACCAATACCATGTAAGCTCCTAGCGATGCATGAAGCTCTAGATGATAATTATGCTTGACTTGTTCCTGAAAATTTGTTTGATGAGAGTAGCAAGCCCAAGACTAATGAAAAGGGAGCCGCTGAAACTTATGTATCCAACATACAATGCATGGTTGATAAAACTCCCAACACCCCGGGTTATGATGTTGATGTTTCATCTTTTGATAATACTTGATACACACTTTCTGCGCCTAGCTGAAAGGCGTTAAAGAAAAGCGCTTATGGGAGACAACCCATGTTTTTACTAGAGTACTTTATTTTATATTTGAGTCTTGGAAGTTGTTTACTACTATAGTAACCTCTCCTTATCTTAGTTTTGTGCATTGTTGTACCAAGTAAAGTCTTTGATAGTAAGGTTCATACTAGATTTGGATTACTGCGCAGTAACAGATTTCTTTGCTGTCACGAATTTCGACCTGCCTCTCTGTAGGTAACTCAGAAAAATATGCCAATTTACGTGCGTGATCCTCAGATATGTACGCAACTTTCATTCAATTTGGGCATTTTCATTTGAGCAAGTCTGGTGCCATTTTAAAATTCGTCTTTACGAACTGTTCTGTTTTGACAGATTCTGCCTTTTATTTCGCATTGCCTCTTTTGCTATGTTGGATGAATTTCTTTGATCCATTAATGTCCAGTAGCTTTATGCAATGTACAGAAGTATTAAGAATGATTATGTCACCTCTGAACATATAAATTTTTATTGTTCACTAATCCTCTAATGAGTTGTTTCGAGTTTGGTGTGGAGGAAGTTTTCAAGGATCAAGAGAGGGAAATGATGCAATATGATCAAGGAGAGTGAAAGCTCTAAGCTTGGGGATGCCCCGGTGGTTCACCCCTGCATATTTTAAGAAGACTCAAGCGTCTAAGCTTGGGGATGCCCAAGGCATCCCCTTCTTCATCGACAACATTATCAGGTTCCTCCCCTGAAACTATATTTTTATTCCATCACATCTTATGTGCTTTGCTTGGAGCGTCGGTTTGTTTTTGTTTTTGTTTTTGTTTGAATAAAATGGATCCTAGCATTCATTGTGTGGGAGAGAGACACGCTCCGCTGTTGCATATGGACAAATATGTCCTTAGGCTTTACTCATAGTATTCATGGCGAAGGTTGAATCTTCTTCGTTAAATTGTTATATGGTTGGAATTGGGAAATGCTACATGTAGTAATTCTAAAATGTCTTGAGTAATTTGATACTTGATACGTCCAATTTGCATCACTATTTTATATCATAATTTGCTGTTATTCATTGATATATTTCATATTTGGACACAATACTTATGTTATTTCATCTATTTTGCATGTTTCATCATTATTGGAGGATCAAGCACCGGAGCCAGGATTCTGCTGGAAAAAGCACCATCAGAACGCAATATTTCGGAAGATCAACTGTGGAAGGAAATTATACCAAAAATCCTATTTTTCAAGATGACGAAGGAAGCGGAAGGAGGAGGCGAGAGGGCCCAAGGTGGGGCCAGACCACAGGCCGGCGCGGCCCATGGCCTGGCCGCGCCACCATGTGGTGTGGGGGCCCCACAGCCCCTTTCGCCTCCTTTTCTTCGCGAAACCCTTCGTCCCGAAGACCTAAGCCACAGAGGGTACCTCACGAAGGGTTACAGCAGCCTCTACGGGGCGGAGAACACTGATACGTCCAAAACGTATCTACTTTCCCGAACACTTTTGCTATTGTTTTGCCTCTAATTTGTGTGTTTTGGATGCAACTAACACGGACTAACGCTGTTTTCAGCAGAACTGCTCTGGTGTCTCGTTTTTGTGCAGAAATCCAACTTTCGGGAAAATCCTCGGAATTTATGCAGAAGGCCCTATTTTCCCAGAATAATGACGGAGCAGAAGGACAAGTGAAGGGGAGGCCCGCGGGCCCCACACCCGAGGGCGGCGCGGCCCCCGGGGGCCCGCGCGGCCCCCTGCTGTGGCCCCCGCGGCCGGCCTCCGACGCCCTCCTTCGGACTATTTATCGGCCTCGACCTAAAACGCACGGAGAGAAGTCGAAGTCGCCGAAACCCTCCGAACGCCGCCACATCGCGAAACTCCGTCGCGGGAGCCAGAAGTCTCCGTTCTGGCACTCCGCCGGGACGGGGAATTGGAGGAGATCATCACCGCCATCACCGCCAACGCCTCTACATCAACCAGCCATGTTTCCCCCATCCATGTGTGAGTAATTCCCCCGCTGTAGGCCGAAGGGGATGGTAGGGATTGGATGAGATTGGTCATGTAATAGCATAAGATTGTTAGGGCATAGTGCCTAGTGTCCGTAGTTGGTACTTTGATGATATTGTTGCAACTTGTTATGCTTAATGCTTGTCACTAGGGCCCGAGTGCCATGATCTCAGATCTGAACATGTTATTGTTTCATCAAGATAATCATTGTTTATGGTCTTACCTATAAGTTGTATACACATGTCGCTGTCCGGAACCGATGGCCCCGAAGTGACAGAAATCGGGACAACCGGAGGGAATGGTAGCGATGTGAGGATCACATGTGTTCACGGAGTGTTAATGCTTTGCTCCGGTACTCTATTAAAAGGAGTACCTTAATATCCAGTAGTTTCCCTTGAGGCCCGGCTGCCACCGGCTGGTAGGACAAAAGATGTTGTGCAAGTTTCTCATTGCGAGCACGCACGACTATATATGGAACACATGCCTATTGATTGCTTTGTACTTGGACACCGTTTTATTATTATCTGCAAATGCCCTGCTATGATTGTTACATGAGTTTCTCTCATCCATGCAACGCCCGTCATCCGTCCCCGTGCCTACAGTATTTTAATCCTGCTGTTTACTAAAATCACTACTGCTGTCTCATTACTCTGCTGCTTTGTTATTTCACTATCGCATTGCTATAAACCTGTTACTACGATAAACCCTTGCGAGCAAGTCTGTTTCCAGTGCAACTGAATTGACAACTCCGTTGTTAAGGCTTCCAAGTGTTCTTTGTCTCCCCTTGTGTCGAATCAATAAATTGGGTTTTACTTCCCTCGAAGGCTGTTGCGATCCCCTATACTTGTGGGTCATCAAGACTATTTTTAAGCGCCGTTGCCGGGGAGCATAGCTTTATTTGGAAGTTCACTTGGATTAATATTGTTCGCTGCAAATTCTCCATCATGGGTAAACCTCGCGATACTAAGATCGCCATATTACCATCCACTACAAGAAAAGGTACAATTCTGAATACCTCTGCTGCTCTTGATTCACCATCTGTGATTGATAAACTTGTTTCACCGCCACATGCTTCGCATGCGGGTACATCTGCTGAATCTGAACACTCTCATAATATTGATAATGTTTCTGCTGTGCTTGATGATAGTGGTTCATTGGGATCTTTTCTAGATGCTACAATTGCTAGGTCTAGACAAATTGAAAATACTGAAACTCCTAATGCTACTACACCTGTTAGTTCACCTGAACTTGGTTATTTTAGTGATGATCCTGAGGAAGATTATGTGGAGCTTAATGATGATTTTATTGAAAAATGCAATGCTACTACTGATGCAAGAAAAATTAAAAAGTTGCTTGCAGAACATGCTTTGTTAGATATAAACTGTCTCCTGATCCTAAGTTTGCCACATCTCCTATAAACATTAGGGATAAAGATTATGATTTTTCTCTTGATCTATCTCATATAGCTATTGTTGAGAAAACACCCTTTTGTGGTACTGAAAAAGAAAGTGTTGTTGAACACATGGTGAGCTATCTACTCTTACTAGCTTGTTTTTACGATGATGTTAAGATGCGTACTTACTTTGTTGCTAAAATATTTCCATTCTCATTAAAGGATGACGCTAAAACTTGGTATAATAATTTGCCACCTAATTCTATTAAAAGTCCGAAAGAATTGCTTGATGTTTTCTTCCGCAAATACTTTCTGCTAGTGCTCAACATATTGCTTTGCAGAGAATTTATAATTTTAATCAGGGAGATGAAGAGAAATTGCCTGAGGCTTGGTCGAGATTCTGCTCTCTTATTAGAGCTCGACCTGAGCATGATTTGGAAAAGCATGATTTACTTGATATATTTTATAGTGGACTAACCATTGAGTCTAGGGCATACCTGGATAGTTGTGCTGGTTGTGTTTTCAGGAAAAGAACTCCAGGTGCATTTGAAGAATTATTGGCTAAAATAAGCCGGAATCATGATGATTGGACTACGCCTGAACCGACTCCAACTCCAATATTGAAGAAGCGGGGTTTAATTAAATTGAATGATGAAGATATGAGGGAAGCCAAGAAGTCTCTCAAGGAGAAAGGTATTAAATCTGAAGATGTGAAGAATCTACCTCCTATTGAAGATATATGTGAGATAATTCCCCCTTCATCCATGATTGAGGTAAACTCCCTTCAACGCTTTACTAGGGAAGATATTCCGTATTCAAACCTCCTGCACAATGCTTAGATGAGTTTGATAATTATATTGTTAAGCAAGAAAATTTTAATATGAGAGTAGAGAATCATTTAATGGAAAATTCTCAAGCTATTAGTGAATTGCATGATATTGTGGAGAGAACCTCCAATGATGTTAAGATGCTTGTTAAACATTTTCAAATGATTCAAACTCAAATTGATCAACTCACTAAAGTGCAAAATGACTTGTTAGGGAATAATTCTAAAGAGAAACATGCTTATGAAGTAACAACTAGAGGAGGTGTCTCTACCCAGGATCCTCTATATCCTGAAGGGCATCCCAAAAGAGTTGAACAAGATTCTCAACGCATTGAACCTAGTGCTCATTCTAGGAAGAAAAAGAAGAAGAAACATAAAAATGTTGTAGAATCCTCTGAACCTGTTAATGATCCTAATAGTATTTCTATTTCTGATGCTGAAACTGAAAGTGGTAATGAACATGATAATGATAATGATAATGATAAGAATGATACTCCTGATAAAGAAGAGGTTGAAGAAGAACCTGAAAAGCATGCTAAAAATAAAAAGTACACTAAAGAAGATTTTATTGCTGAGAAACATGGTAATGAAAGAGAACCTTGGGTGCAAAAGCAAATGCCTTTTCCTGCTAAGAAACTAAAATCAAAGGAAGAAGAACACTATAATAAATTTTGCGATTGGATGAAACCTTTATTCTTGCAAATCCCTTTGGTGATGCTATTAAATTGCCACCTTATTCAAAGTATATGAAAGATATTGTTACTAACAAAAGGAAAATCCCCAATGAGGAAATTTCCACTATGCTTGCTAATTACTCTTTCAATGGCAAAGTTCCAAAGAAGTTGGGCGACCCTGTATACCTACTATTCCTTGTTCTATCAAAAATAATTATGTTAAAACTGCTCTATGTGACTTGGGAGCCGGTGTTAGTGTTATGCCTTTTTCTCTTTATAAGAGACTTTACTTAGATAAGTTGATACCTACTGATATATCTTTGCAAATGGCTGATAAATCTACTGCTATTCCTGTTGGTATATGTGAGAATGTTCCTGTTCAAGTTACTACTAACTGCTTGATATTAACTGATTTTGTTGTGTTGGAAATGCCTGAAGATGATAATATGTCTATTATTCTTGGGAGACCTTTTCTTAACACCGCAGGGGCTGTTATTGATTGCAACAAAGGAAAGGTTACTTTCAATGTTGATGATAGGGAGCATACCGTTTATTTTCCCAAGAGGATTGAGAAAGCATGTGGAGTTAATACTATTTCTAATGTGAGAACTATCAAAGTGGGAACTATTGATTGTCCTATATATGAGCCTAAGGAAGAATATCAAACTCTCGTGATTGGATCCATATCAATACAATTCAAGGTAACATGATTGATTTGAGGTTTATTTCTTCTTATGATATGTAAAATTTATTTGGTGGCAAGACTTGATCAACCTTGTTAACGAATACCTTTTACATGCATAGAGAGGGTAAACAACATCTCTTTCTTCCTCCACTTGCTCTAGTTGCTGTAGCACTTTTAATTTGCAAAGTTCCTTAGTTATTTGGAGATTTCAAAAATTTTCCTGGCCAGTAATAATAAACTAAATACCCAGAAATGTGCGTTTTTCAAAGTTTTCAAAAATTCACAAAAATTATACCGTTGGTCCTATTTTTTGACGAGGCACCTGGGAGCACCAGAGGATGACCTGTGGGGCACCAGAGGGCGCCAAACCACAGGCCGGCGCGGCCAAGGAGGTGGCCGCGCCACCATGTGGTGTGGGCCCCCCTCTGCCCCACTTTGTCATCTCTTTCGCCCAGAACAGTCTCTCTCCCGAAAAAACTCGTACCAAGTTCCTCTCACTCGCGTTTTTGCTTCAGAACTCCAGATTTTTCGATCTCTTTGCTCAGCCCAGATTTCTGTCTGAAATTTGGCACATTTGCTCTTCGGTATGTGACTCCTCCACCCATCCAAGTAGAATTTCGTTTGGTTGAGTATATCTTGAATATTTTGCTGCTGTAGGTAACATGTTTAGTGAGCTTGCATGCTTGTTCTAAGTGGTAGAAACTAGTTTTGATGCATGATTAGTACTCTAGCAAGTTCCTATGGTAGTTTCCCTCAATTATATGTCACCAAATCAAATTTCTATATTGGTTGTTGAAATTTCAGAAAATGGAGTGGAATAGATATCACTTGAACCAGCAAGAATTGGAAGTCCAACAAGTTATGATAGTCAATCGTGAAGAGGGAGTTTACCCCTCTTACTACCCGTGCGCGGATTTCATGAGAAGCGCGGGGATATTTGAAGATGTTCAAACTCTAATTTCTCGTGCAGGGCTGAGTGACTTTGTTGAAGGAGAGCCAAGACAATATGTGAAATTAACTATGTCTTTTGTGCAGGACTTCAAGTTCAATTGGTCACGATCTAACCCCACGGTCCAGTATAAAATTTACAATAAAGCTGTCAACTTGCCATTTAGTGCTTTCTGTGCAGCAATTAGAGTACCGCAATGGGGATCATGTGAGAAGATAAAGGGATCGCCGCAAGAACTCTCGGATCTCTACAAGATGATTTGCGATGGAAGGAGTTTCTCAGGTGAAAGTGGTAAAATCACTAGTATTCAACTCCCGGCTATCCGCTACTTTGCCTATTTTATTACCAAGTGCGTTCTCGCTAAAAGGATTGGTGGTAAACTTTCTATCCCGGATTTGGCTTTTCTAGCTGCAGCACTGCAAAATAGTAGGTCTTATAATTTGGGGGCATTAATAGCTTATAGACTTGCTACTAACCGTGAGAAAGGTGGAATTTGTGGAGGTCTCATCGCCTCTCGTTTACTAGCTTTTCATAATGTAGAACCTCATCATTTTGATATTCCGTTCCCCATAGAAAAACTTGACATAGCCTCTATGATTAAACATGAATTTATTTCAGATTCCTCCAACTTGGGTAACCTGTATTATAAGATAATATTTTATAAGAAAGTTTGGAGAATAACTAAGAAAACTGAGAAACTAGTAAGATTGCCTGCGCCTGTTCTGTCTAACCTTGATTCCAGGGGAGATTGGTCGGTCACAGAAGGTGCACTGGATGCACACATAGAGAGAGGAGGCCATCATGCAAGAGACGACATAGAGGTCGAGGAGCACCTCGACTCATCATCCGATGCAGCAAGTTCCTCACATCAACATGGTGGATATGCGGAGCCTCCACGCTTTTCTTCTGCACAGGAGCTTTACTATGACTACTCCATGGACTACCCACCGGCGAGGAACAACGACCCTCGTTGGGGTTGAACTCCAATTAGGCCAAAAGCCTAAGCTTGGGGGGAGGTATACCGGCATCACTCATTCTTTGCATATTATGGTTGCTGGATACTTGTACATACTTGTTTTGTTCGTTTGAGTGGTTTTCTAATGAGAGGAAGATGATATTTGGGGAAGTGCTGCCTGAAAACAGATTCTGGAATGTTACCGTAAAAATTCTCAAAAATATCCAGAGCGTCATTTTGAGCTGCCAATTTTTGTGCAGGTTCCCCAGGTAGTTATCTAACTTTCATTAGTTGAACACTTTTCGAGCTGAGCAACGTAAGATTTTTGTAAAAATCGATTTCTGTACTGCTGTCAGGTTTTGGCAGATTTCTGTCGTCCTGCTGTTCTGTGTTTCTTCTAGTTTGCTATTTCTTGTTTTTGTTTTGTTTCTTTCCCATAACACAAAAAGACCAAAAATATTTCTGTTGTTTCTCTTCACCATTTGTTTGCTTTGGTTTCTTGCATTTGTTTCGCTTTATTTGCTATTGCTAGTTTGCTACAAGAAAACCCAAAAAGATTTTGCTTTGTTTGTTTCCTCTTGTTCTTGCTCTCAAATTCGAAAACACCAAAAATATTTGCTGTTCTTCTCTGGTTTGTAAAGTTCTTTATGAGTTCAATGGTCTTCGGTGGCTGGAGCGTGGTTTTCATTTCATATTATCCAAGCTGCACAAGTGAAAAGGCAATAATGACGATCTACGACAATCTGATTGTGGTGAGAGGCTGGTATGAACTCTATTTGTTTTCATTTTTGTACATATACTCATCCATGTGAGCATGCTTAGTTGGTTCATGTGAGGTATATGTTATTTGGGAAAGTCTAGTAGTTCATGACCTCTCATGTTTAGCTCCAATTTATTAATATGAGTAGCATGTCATGTATGTTTGTTTGCATTGTTTTATTCATAAGTAAGTATGGCATTGTGGTATCCTCCTCTGAATAATTCATTTATATCAACTTGGCACATGCTCACGCATGCATATGACTGAACAAAAAGTCAATTAAGCCTCGATGATTTATATTGCTTCAGAGTTCTTGTATCACTTTTATGCCTCCGTTAATTTATTTTGCCGCAAGCATGATTATGACGATTCTTTGCTCTCTTGATTTGTCGCTCCCTAGTCTATTGCTAGCCTTCACTTGTACTGAGCGGGAACGCTGCTCGTACTTCCAAACACATGAAAACCAAGTTATTCCAGAGTGTCCACCATAAATACCTATGCATGGCATTTCAAACCATTCCAAGTAAATTCTCATGCGCTACCTTTAAACCCTTCAAAATGCTTCTCAATTTGTGTTTATGTTTCATAGCTCATGAGGAAGTATGTGGTGTTTAACTTTCAACCTTGTCATTTACTTTTGACGGACTCTCATATGGACTAGTGGCACATCCGCTTATCCAATAATTTTGCAAAAAGAGCTGGCAATGGGATTCCCAGTCCCGAATTAATTAACTTAAATAGACACTCCTCCATGGTTTGTGATTGTTGGACGGCACCCGAAGGACTCGGTTAGCCATGGCTTGTGTAAGCAAAGGTTGGGGGGAGTGTCATCATCATAATAAAACTAAATAAAAAGGCACTCCTTCATGGTATGAGATTGTTGGCAGGCACCCGAGGATTCGGTTAGCCATGGTTTGTGAAAGAAAGGTTGGAAGGAGTGCCAAATAAATATGCAATAATTCATGGGAGCCGCTTGATACGTCTCCGACGTATCGATAATTTCTTATGTTCCATGCCACATTATTGATGTTATCTACATGTTTTATGCATACTTTATGTCATATTCGTGCATTTTCTGGAACTAACCTATTAACAAGATGCCGAAGTGCCGATTCTTTTTCTGCTGTTTTTGGTTTCAGAAATCCTAGTAAGGAAATATTCTCGGAATTGGACGAAATCAAAGCCCAGGGGCCTATTTTCTCACGAAGCTTCCGAAGTCCGAAGGAGACGAAGAGGGGCCACGGAGGGGCCACACCATAGGCGGCGCGGCCCCCTTGGCCGCGCCGGCCTGTAGTGTGGGGCCCCGTGCCGCCTCATGACCCGCCCTCCCGCCTATAAAAAGGCTCCGTGACGAAACCCCCAAGACGGAGAACCACGATACGGAAAACCTTCCAGAGACGCCGCCGCCGCCGATCCCATCTCGGGGATCCAGAGATCGCCTCCGGCACCCTGCCGAGAGGGGAATCATCTCCCGGAGGACTCTACGCCGCCATGGTCGCCTCCGGTGTGATGTGTGAGTAGTCTACCCCTGGACTATGGGTCCATAGCAGTAGCTAGATGGTTGTCTTCTCCCCATTGTGCTATCATTGTCGGATCTTGTGAGCTGCCTAACATGATCAAGATCATCTATCTGTAATTCTATATGTTGCGTTTGTTGGGATCCGATGAATAGAGAATACTTGTTATGTTGATTATCAAAGTTATGCTATGTGTTGTTTATGATCTTGCATGCTTTCCGTTACTAGTAGATGCTCTGGCCAAGTAGATGCTTGTAACTCCAAGAGGGAGTACTTATGCTCGAAATCTTTGGGTTCATGCCTGCATTGACACAGGACAGTGACAGAAAGTTCTAAGGTTGTGTTGTGCTGTTGCCACTAGGGATAAAACATTAGTGCTATGTTCAAGGATGTAGTCACTAGTTACATTATGCACCATAGTTAATGCAATTGTCTGTTGTTAGCAACTTAATACTGGAGGGGGTTCGGATGATAACCTGAAGGTGGACTTTTTAGGCATAGATGCAGTTGGATGACGGTCTATGTACTTTGTCGTAATGCCCAATTAAATCTCACTATACTCATCATGATATGTATGTGCATGGTCATGCTCTCTTTATTTGTCAATTGCCCAACTGTAATTTGTTCACCCAACATGTCGTTTCGTCTTATGGGAGAGACACCTCTAGTGAACTGTGGACCCCGGTCCAATTCTCTTTACTGAAATACAATCTACTGCAATACTTGTTCTACTGTTTTCTGCAAACAATCATCTTCCACACAATACGGTTAACTCTTTGTTACAGCAAGCCGGTGAGATTGACAACCTCACTGTTTCGTTGGGGCAAAGTACTTTGGTTGTGTTGTGCAGGTTCCACGTTGACGCCGGAATCCCTGGTGTTGCGCCGCACTACATCCCGCCGCCATCAACCTTCAACGTGCTTCTTGGCTCCTCCTGGTTCGATAAACCTTGGTTTCTTTCTGAGGGAAAACTTGCTGCTGTGCGCATCATACCTTCCTCTTGGGGTTGCCCAACGAACGTGTGAAATACACGCCATCAAGCTAAATTTCTGGCGCCGTTGCCGGGGAGATCAAGACACGCTGCAAGGGGAGTCTCCACTTCTCAATCTCTTTACTTTGTTTTTGTCTTGCTTAGTTTTATTTACTACTTTGTTTGCTGCACTAAATCAAAATACAAAAAAATTAGTTGCTAGTTTTACTTTATTTGCTATCTTGTTCACTATATCAAAAACACAAAAAAATTAGTTTACTTGCATTTACTTTATCTAGTTTGTTTTATTTACTGTTGCTAAAATGGCCAACGCTGAAAATACTAAGTTGTGTGACTTCACAACCACAAATAATAATGATTTCTTATGCACACCTATTGCTCCACCTGCTACTACAGCAGAATTCTTTGAAATTAAACCTGCTTTACTGAATCTTGTTATGCGAGAGCAATTTTCTGGTGTTAGTTCTGATGATGCTGCTTCCCATCTTAATAATTTTGTTGAATTATGTGAAATGCAAAAATATAAAGATGGTGATGGTGATATTATTAAACTAAAATTGTTCCCTTTCTTATTAAGAGGAAGAGCTAAAGATTGGTTGCTATCTCTGCCTAAGAATAGTATTGATTCATGGACTAAATGCAAGGATGCTTTTATTGGTAGATATTATCCCCCTGCTAAAATTATATCTTTGAGGAATAGCATAATGAATTTTAAACAATTAGATACTGAACATGTTGCTCAAGCTTGGGAAAGAATGAAATCTCTGGTTAAAAATTGCCCAACCCATGGACTGACTACTTGGATGATCATCCAAACCTTCTATGCAGGACTAAATTTTTCTTCGCGGAATTTATTGGATTCAGCTGCTGGAGGTACCTTTATGTCCATCACTCTTGGTGAAGCAACAAAGCTTCTTGATAATATGATGATCAACTACTCTGAATGGCACACGGAAAGGGCTCCACAAGGTAAGAAGGTAAATTCTGTCGAAGAAACCTCTTCCTTGAGTGATAAGATTGATGCTATTATGTCTATGCTTGTGAATGATAGGACTAATATTGATCCTAATAATGTTCCGTTAGCTTCATTGGTTGCACAAGAAGAACATGTTGATGTAAACTTCATTAAAAATAATAATTTCAACAACAATGCTTACCGGAACAATTCTAGTAACAACTATAGACCATATCCTTATAATAATGGCAACGGCTATGGTAATTCTTATGGGAATTCTTACAACAATAATAGGAGTTCACCCCCTGGACTTGAAGCCATGCTTAAAGAATTTATTAGTACACAAACTGCTTTTAACAAATCTGTTGAAGAAAAGCTTGGGAAAATTGATATACTTGCTTCTAAAGTCGATAGTCTTGCTGCTGATGTTGATCTTTTGAAATCAAAAGTTATGCCTAATGAGAATCATCATAATAAAATTGTTACTACAGCAAATGCCATTCAAGTTAGAATTAATGAGAATATAAGATTAATGGCTGAACTGCGTGCTAGGTGGGATAGAGAAGAAAATGAAAAACTAGCTAAAGAAAAGAATATAGCTAAAGTTTGGACTATTACCACCACTAGTAATGCTAATTCTACACATGTTGCTGCACCTCCTACTCATACTAATAAAAGAATTGGTGTTAGCAATGTTTCCACTTCTAATGCAAAGCGCGAAAAAGCTGCCTGAAATCGCTAAAAGCTGAAACTACTGTGATAAAGCTGCTGAAATTTTTTCCAACATTGGGGATGATGATCCCATTGCTTTAGATTATAATGGTTTGAATTTTGATGATTGCCACATCTCTGAAGTTATAAAGTTCTTGCAAAAACTTGCTAAAAGTCCTAATGCTAGTGCTATAAATTTGGCTTTTACACATCATATTACAAATGCTCTTATAAAAGCTAGAAAAGAGAAACTAGAGCGCGAAGCCTCTATTCCTAAAAAGCTAGAGGATGGTTGGGAGCCCATCATTAAGATGAAGATTAAAGATTTTGATTGTAATGCTTTATGTGATCTTGGTGCAAGTATTTCTGTTATGCCTAAGAAAATTTATAATATGCTTGACTTGCCACCGCTGAAAAATTGTTATTTGGATGTTAATCTTGCTGATCATTCTACAAAGAAACCTTTGGGGAAAGTTGATAATGTTCGCATTACCGTTAACAATAACCTTGTTCCAGTTGATTTTGTTGTCTTGGATATTGAATGCAATGCATCTTGTCCCATTATATTGGGAAGACCTTTTCTTGAACTGTTGGTGCTTTGTTATTGATATGAAGGAAGGTAATATAAAATATCAATTTCCTCTCAAGAAAGGTATGGAACACTTCCCTAGAAAGAGAATGAAGGTACCTTTTGACTCTATTATAAGAACAAATTATGATGTTGACACTTCGTCTCTTGATAATACTTGATACACACTTTCTGCGCCTAGCTGAAAGGCGTTAAAGAAAAGCGCTTATGGGAGACAACCCATGTTTTACCTACAGTACTTTGTTTTTATTTTGTGTCTTGGAAGTTGTTTACTACTGTAGCAACCTCTCCTTATCTTAGTTTTGTGTTTTGTTGTGCCAAGTTAAGCCGTTGATAGAAAAGTAAGTACTAGATTTGGATTACTGCACAGTTCCAGATTTCTTTGCTGTCACGAATCTGGGTCCACCTCCCTGTAGGTAGCTCAGAAAATTAAGCCAATTTACGTGCATGATCCTCAGATATGTACGCAACTTTCATTCAATTTGAGCATTTTCATTTGAGCAAGTCTGGTGCCATTTTAAAATTCGTCAATACGAACTGTTCTGTTTTGACAGATTCTGCCTTTTATTTCGCATTGCCTCTTTCGCTATGTTGGATGAATTTTTTTGATCCACTAATGTCCAGTAGCATTATGCAATGTCCAGAAGTGTTAAGAATGATTGTGTCACCTCTGAATATGTCAATTTATATTGTGCACTAACCCTCTAATGAGTTGTTTCGAGTTTGGTGTGGAGGAAGTTTTCAAGGATCAAGAGAGGAGTATGATGCAACATGATCAAGGAGAGTGAAAGCTCTAAGCTTGGGGATGCACCCGGTGGTTCACCCCTGCATATATCAAGAAGACTCAAGCGTCTAAGCTTGGGGATGCCCAAGGCATCCCCTTCTTCATCGACAACATTATCAGGTTCCTCCCCTGAAACTATATTTTTATTCCATCACATCTTATGTGCTTTTTCTTGGAGCGTCGGTTTGTTTTTGTTTTTTTTGTTTTGTTTGAATAAAATGGATCCTAGCATTCACTTTATGGGAGAGAGACACGCTCCGCTGTAGCATATGGACAAGTATGTCCTTGGTTTCTACTCATAGTATTCATGGCGAAGTTTCTCCTTCGTTAAATTGTTATATGGTTGGAATTGGAAAATGATACATGTAGTAATTGCTATAAATGTTTTGGGTAATGTGATACTTGGCAATTGTTGTGCTCATGATTAAGCTCTTGCATCATATGCTTTGCACCCATTAATGAAGAAATACATAGAGCATGCTAAAATTTGGTTTGCATATTTGGTTTCTCTAAGGTCTAGATAATTTCTAGTATTGAGTTTGAACAACAAGGAAGACGGTGTAGAGTCTTATAATGTTTTCAATATGTCTTTTATGTGAGTTTTGCTGCACCGGTTCATCCTTGTGTTTGTTTCAAATAAGCCTTGCTAGCCTAAACCTTGTATCGAGAGGGAATACTTCTCATGCATCCAAAATACTTGAGCCAACCACTATGCCATTTGTGTCCACCATACCTACCTATACTACATGGTATTTTCCGCCATTCCAAAGTAAATTGCTTGAGTGCTACCTTTAAAATTCCATCATTCACCTTTGCAATATATAGCTCATGGGACAAATAGCTTAAAAACTATTGTGGTATTGAATATGTAATTATGCACTTTATCTCTTATTAAGTTGCTTGTTGTGCGATAACCATGTTCACTGGGGACGCCATCAACTTTTCATTGTTGAATTTCATGTGAGTTGCTATGCATGTTCGTCTTGTCTGAAGTAAGAGAGATCTACCACCATATGGTTAAGCATGCATATGTTAGAGAAGAACATTGGGCCGCTAACTAAAGCCATGATCCATGGTGGAAGTTTCAGTTTTGGACAACAATCCTCCAATCTCAAATGAGAAAATTATTAATTGTTGTTATATGCTTATGCATAAAAGAGGAGTCCATTATCTGTTGTCTATGTTGTCCCGGTATGGATGTCTAAGTTGAAGAATAATCAATAGCGAGAAATCCAATGCGAGCTTTCTCCTTAGACCTTTGTACAGGCGGCATAGAGGTACCCCTTTGTGACACTTGGTAAAAACAATGTATTGTGATGACCCGGTAGTACAAGCTAATTAGGACAAGGTGCGGGCACTATTAGTACACTATGCATGAGGCTTGCAACTTATAAGATATAATTTACATGATGCATATGCTTTATTACTACCGTTGACAAAATTGTTTCATGTTTTCAAAATCAAAGCTCTAGCACAAATATAGCAATCGATGCTTTTCCTCTATGGAGGACCATTCTTTTACTTTCAATGTTGAGTCAGTTCACCTATTTCTCTCCACCTCAAGAAGCAAACACTTGTGTGAACTGTGCATTGATTCCTACATATTTGCTTATTGCACTTATTATATTACTCTATGTTGACAATATCCATGAGATATACATGTTACAAGTTGAAAGCAACCGCTGAAACTTAATCTTCTTTTGTGTTGCTTCAATATCTCTACTTTGAATTATTGCTTTATGAGTTAACTCTTATGCAAGACTTATTGATGCTTGTCTTGAAGTGCTATTCATGAAAAGTCTTTGCTATATGATTCACTTGTTTACTCATGTCATATACATTGTTTCGATCGCTGCATTCACTACATATGCTTTACAAATAGTATGATCAAGATTATGATGGCATGTCACTCCAGAAATTATCTGTGTTATCGTTTTACCTGCTCGGGACGAGCAGAACTAAGCTTGGGGATGCTGATACGTCTCCGACGTATCGATAATTTCTTATGTTCCATGCCACATTATTGATGTTATCTACATGTTTTATGCACACTTTATGTCATATTCGTGCATTTTCTGGAACTAACCTATTAACAAGATGCCGAAGTGCCGATTCTGTTTTCTGCTGTTTTTGGTTTCAGAAATCCTAGTAAGGAAATATTCTCGGAATTGGACGAAATCAAAGCCCGGGGGCCTATTTTCTCACGAAGCTTCCCGGAAGTCCGAAGGAGAGACGAAGAGGGGCCACGGAGGGGCCACACCATAGGGCGGCGCGGCCCCCCCCTTGGCCGCGCCGGCCTGTAGTGTGGGGCCCCCGTGCCGCCTCTTGACCTGCCCTTCCGCCTATAAAAAGTCTCCGTGACGAAACCCCCAGTACGGAGAACCACGATACGGAAAACCTTCCAGAGACGCCGCCGCCGCCGATCCCATCTCGGGGGATCCAGGAGAACGCCTCCGGCACCCTGCCGGAGAGGGGAATCATCTCCCGGAGGACTCTACGCCGCCATGGTCGCCTCCGGTGTGATGTGTGAGTAGTCTACCCCTGGACTATGGGTCCATAGCAGTAGCTAGATGGTTGTCTTCTCCCCATTGTGCTATCATTGTCGGATCTTGTGAGCTGCCTAACATGATCAAGATCATCTATCTGTAATTCTATATGTTGCGTTTGTTGGGATCCGATGAATAGAGAATACTTGTTATGTTGATTATCAAAGTTATGCTATGTGTTGTTTATGATCTTGCATGCTTTCCGTTACTAGTAGATGCTCTGGCCAAGTAGATGCTTGTAACTCCAAGAGGGAGTACTTATGCTCGATACTGGTTTCATGCTGCATTGACACCAGGACGATGTGAGAAAGTTCTAAGGTTGTGTTGTGCTGTTGCCACTAGGGATAAAACATTAGTGCTATGTTCAAGGATGTAGTCACTAGTTACATTACGCACCATACTTAATGCAATTGTCTGTTGTTAGCAACTTAATACTGGAGGGGGTTCGGATGATAACCTGAAGGTGGACTTTTTAGGCATAGATGCAGTTGGATGACGGTCTATGTACTTTGTCGTAATGCCCAATTAAATCTCACTATACTCATCATGATATGTATGTGCATGGTCATGCTCTCTTTATTTGTCAATTGCCCAACTGTAATTTGTTCACCCAACATGCTGTTCGTCTTATGGGAGAGACACCTCTAGTGAACTGTGGACCCCGGTCCAATTCTCTTTCTTGAAATACAATCTACCGTAATACTTGTTCTACTGTTTTTTACGCAAACAATCATCTTCCACACAATACGGTTAACTCTTTGTTACAGCAAGCCGGTGAGATTGACAACCTCACTGTTTCGTTGGGGCAAAGTACTTTGGTTGTGTTGTGCAGGTTCCACGTTGGCGCCGGAATCCCTGGTGTTGCGCCGCACTACATCCCGCCGCCATCAACCTTCAACGTGCTTCTTGGCTCCTCCTGGTTCGATAAACCTTGGTTTCTTTCTGAGGGAAAACTTGCTGCTGTGCGCATCATACCTTCCTCTTGGGGTTGCCCAACGAACGTGTGAAATACACGCCATCACCGCTCTTGAAAGTCCGGTTGGCGAGGTAGTTAGTGTACCCATTACCATTCGTTGACAACAACAAACACCTCTCAAAATAATTTTACTCCTGTCTTTATAAAAATGAAAAGCTCTAGCGCATGTTAATCCCTGCTTCCCTCTGCGAAGGGTCAATCTTTTACTTTTATGTTGTGTCTCCATTATTTCTTTGAGCACTATCTTGAGAGCACAACTGTCATTCTTAGTACAATATGCTTGTCTCAAAATATGATTGATTGTGGTATAACTTTGATGCATTTATCTTTTGACAATCACTACTTCTAGTCTTTCTATGAACTCCAGAGGTGCCCGGGCATTTATGTTTTGCCAACCAAATACAGGCCAGCGAGATACCACTTTATCATACTCTCTTATGAACATTGCAATCTTGCTTATATACATGATTCATGATGCTTCTTATTAATTGTTGGTACCTCTCCATGATTGACATAGCTGTTAGATGATCTTATTTGCATGTATCTCATTATGAACTGCTCGAGTATTAGCCATAGCATGAGAATATATACATCATATGAGCAAATGTGTTCGTGAAAGTTCTTTTATCGCTCAGTTGTTAACTGAATTGCTTGAGGACAAGCAATAAGCTAAGCTTGGGGGGAGTTGATACGTCCAAAACGTATCTACTTTCCCGAACACTTTTGCTATTGTTTTGCCTCTAATTTGTGTGTTTTGGATGCAACTAACACGGACTAACGCTGTTTTCAGCAGAACTGCTCTGGTGTCTCGTTTTTGTGCAGAAATCCAACTTTCGGAAAAATCCTCGGAATTTATGCAGAAGACCCTATTTTCCCAGAATAATGATGGAGCCAGAAGGACAATTGAAGTGGAGGCCCGAGGGCCCCACACCATAGGGCGGCGCGGCCCAGGGGGGGCCCGCGCGGCCCTGTGGTGTGGCCCCCTCGGCCGGCCTCCGACGCCCTCCTTCGGACTATTTATCGGCCTCGACCTAAAAACGCACGGAGAGAAGTCGAAGTCGCCGAAACCCTCCGGTAACGCCGCCACATCGCGAAACTCCGTCGCGGGAGCCGAAGTCTCGTTACGGCACTCCGCCGGGACGGGGAATTGGAGGAGATCATCACCGCCATCACCACCAACGCCTCTACATCAACCAGCCATGTTTCCCCCATCCATGTGTGAGTAATTCCCCCGCTGTAGGCCGAAGGGGATGGTAGGGATTGGATGAGATTGGTCATGTAATAGCATAAGATTGTTAGGGCATAGTGCCTAGTGTCCGTAGTTGGTACTTTGATGATATTGTTGCAACTTGTTATGCTTAATGCTTGTCACTAGGGCCCGAGTGCCATGATCTCAGATCTGAACATGTTATTGTTTCATCAAGATAATCATTGTTTATGGTCTTACCTATAAGTTGTATACACATGTCGCTGTCCGGAACCGATGGCCCCGAAGTGACAGAAATCGGGACAACCGGAGGGAATGGTAGCGATGTGAGGATCACATGTGTTCACGGAGTGTTAATGCTTTGCTCCGGTACTCTATTAAAAGGAGTACCTTAATATCCAGTAGTTTCCCTTGAGGCCCGGCTGCCACCGGCTGGTAGGACAAAAGATGTTGTGCAAGTTTCTCATTGCGAGCACGCACGACTATATATGGAACACATGCCTATTGATTGCTTTGTACTTGGACACCGTTTTATTATTATCTGCAAATGCCCTGCTATGATTGTTACATGAGTTTCTCTCATCCATGCAACGCCCGTCATCCGTCCCCGTGCCTACAGTATTTTAATCCTGCTGTTTACTAAAATCACTACTGCTGTCTCTGTTACTCTGCTGCTGTTATTTCACTACTGCTACTGCTATAAACCTGTTACTACTGATAAACCCTTGCGAGCAAGTCTGTTTCCAGGTGCAACTGAATTGACAACTCCGTTGTTAAGGCTTCCAAGTGTTCTTTGTCTCCCCTTGTGTCGAATCAATAAATTGGGTTTTACTTCCCTCGAAGACTGTTGCGATCCCCTATACTTGTGGGTCATCAAACACCAGAGAGAAAAGAGCTCTCCGGCGGGCAGGAATCCGCCGGGGAAATTCCCTCCCGGAGGGGGAAATCGACGCCATCGTCATCGTCATCGAGCTGGACATCATCTCCATCACCATCATCATCATCTCCACCATCATCACCGCCGTCTCCACCGCAGCACCTCGTCACCGCTGTAGCAATTTGGGTTTGATCTTGATTGTTTGATAGGGGAAACTCTCCCGGTATCTATTCCTACTTGTTGTTGATGCTATTGAGTGAAACCATTGAACCAAGGTTTATGTTCAGATTGTTATTCATCATCATATCACCTCTGATCATGTTCCATATGATGTCTCGTGAGTAGTTCGTTTAGTTCTTGAGGACATGGGTGAAGTCTAAATGTTAGTAGTGAACTATGGTTGAGTAATATTCAATGGTATGATATTTAAGTTGTGGTGTTATTCTTCTAGTGGTGTCATGTGAACGTCGACTACATGACACTTCACCTTTATGGGCCTAGGGGAATGCATCTTGTACTCGTTTGCCGATTGCGGGGTTGCCGGAGTGACAGAAACCTAAACCCCCGTTGGTATATCGATGCAGGAGGGATCGCAGGATCTCAGAGTTTAAGGCTGTGGTTAGATTTATTCTTAATTACTTTCTTGTAGTTGCGGATGCTTGCAAGGGGTATAATCACAAGTATGTATTAGTCCTAGGAAGGGCGGTACATTAGCATAGGTTCACCCACACAACACTTATCATAACAATGAAGATTATTTAGCCGTATGTAGCGAAAGCACTAGACTAAAATCCCGTGTGTCCTCGAGAACGTTTGGTCATTATAAGTAAACAAACCGGCTTGTCCTTTGTGCTAAAAAGGATTGGGCCACTCGCTGCAATTGTTACTCTCGCACTTTACTTACTCGTACTTTATTCAACTGTTACATCAAAACCCCCTGAATACTTGTCTGTGAGCATTTACAGTGAATCCTTCATCGAAACTGCTTGTCAACACCTTCTGCTCCTCGTTGGGATCGACATTCTTACTTATCGAAAATACTACGATACACCCCCTATACTTGTGGGTCATCAAGACTATTTTCTGGCGCCGTTGCCGGGGAGTGAAGCGCTATTGGTAAGTGGAATTGGTAAGGAAAACCTTTACTGTTTGTGCTGATTTTATTTCTGCCTGCTGCTATAAGTCATTATGGAGAGATCTTCTCTTCAATTTCTATTTGGGAAATCTACTACTACTGCAACGGTAGTGGATGAGGCGCCAGGTGAGGAAGTGATACCATATAAAATACCTATGAAAATTATTGAACGTGTTATGGATAACCGCTATGAAGGGGATGGAACTGTCCACCCTGGAGATCATTTATTGTTCTTGCATGAATTATGCGGTTTATTCAAGTGTGCAGGTATTGCTATGGATGAAGTGAGGAAGAAACTATTCTCTATATCGCTGTCTGGTAAGGCGGCGCATTGGTATAAATTACTGGATAATGGGGATTCTCTTGAATGGAATGATATTGTGCCCCGGTTTTATTCTAAGTTCTATCCTCCAAGTGAAATTCACAAGGATCGGAATCGCATATATAATTTTTGGCCTCATGATGGAGAGAGTATTGCCCAAGCTTGGGGGAGATTGAAGTCTTTAATGCTCAAATGCCCCATTCATGAGCTTCCTGATAATGTTATTATTGATAATTTCTATGCAAGACTTTCTTTTCAAGTCATGACCTTGCTTGGATACTTCTTGTTGGATCATTTACACGCAACAAAGAAGAGTTTAAAAGGGACCTTCTTGATCGGATCCAAGAAAATCTTTTGAAGGTTGGGAGAACGACAAGGATAGAGTATCAGGTATAATTTATGATTATAAATGCATTGAAGCTTTTATGGATACTGATAAATTTCGTAATATGAGTGCTACATATGGCCTTGATTCTCAAGTTGCTGCAAATCTTTATAAAGCTTTTGCCTCTCATTATGAATTGCCTAAGAAGAATTTTGATAAGTATCATGAACCGTATAAAGATAAAATTGATTCATCTATTAATAAATGCATTGTAGTTGAAACTGCTGATCATGTTATTCCTGAAGCTTATATTGAAAAAACTCCTTTCCCTGCTAAAATGAAGGAGTACTCTGTTATAAATAGTGCGGTTCATAAAAGTGAAAAGAAACCTGTAGAACCTGAAGAACAAATAAAAGTTGAACCTGCTGTTGCAATAGTTAAAGATCTTGTGACTGAAAATGTGGAGGATGGTCATATTATTTTCTGTGAAGATGCTTCTAATATTGTTTCACATCCTAATAAACCCAAACAAGTTAGTGTTCCTATGCTATCTGTTAGAATTGGTGATCATTGCTATTATGGTTTATGTGATATTGGTGCAAGTGTTAGTGCTATTCCTTATGAGCTTTACACGGAGATTATGCATGAAATTGATTCTTGTGAACTTGAAGATATTGATGTGGTTATTCAGATGGCTAATAGAGAAACTATTTCTCCAATTGGTATTGTTCGAGATGTGGAAGTTCTATGCGGTAAGATTAAATATCCTGCTGACTTTTTGGTACTTGGTTCTGCTGCTAGTGATTATTGTCCTATCATTTTTGGTAGACCTTTTCTAAATACTTGTGGAGCTATTATAGATTGCAAGAAAGATAAAATTTTGACTAAATTTGCTGGTGAATCTTATGAGTTTAACTTCTCTAAATTTACCAAAACTCCTTATAAAGCTGATTTGCCTAGTGATGATTTTAAAATGGAGCAGTGTGCATCTATTGTTCTTGTTCCTAATAATCCTTTGCAGCAACATTTGGAGAATAGCGAGAGTGAAGTTTTTAGGAAAGAAAGAGATGAGCTTGAGGAAATTTTTCTTCGCCAACCTATTCTCAAGCATGATTTACCGGTGGAAGATTTGGGTACAACACCGCCGCCAAAGGAAGATCCTGTTTTTGAATTAAAGCCTTTACCTGATAATTTTAAATATGCTCATATTGATGATAAGAAAATATATCCTGTTATTATTAGTTCTAAGCTTTCAGAGATTGAGGAAGAAAGGTTATTGGAAATATTGAAGAAACACCGAGGCGCTATTGGCTACACTCTTGATGATTTGAAGGGGATTTCTCCTTCTATTTGCCAACATGCTATTAATATGGAAGATGATGCAAAGCCTGTTGTTGAACATCAGCGTCGTCTAATTCCGAAGATGAAGGAGGTGGTAAGGAATGAGGTATTAAAACTTCTTGAAGCTGGTATTATATATCCTATTGCTGATAGTAGATGGGTTAGTCCTGTGCATTGCGTTCCCAAGAAAGGAGGAATGACTGTTGTGCCTGATGATAATGATGAGCTCATCCCTCAAAGAGTAGTTGTAGGGTATAGAATGTGCATTGATTTTTGAAAAGTTAATAAAGTTACTAAGAAAGATCATTACCCTTTACCATTTATTGATCAAATGTTAGAAAGATTGTCTAAAAATACTCATTTTTGTTTTCTTGATGGTTATTCTGGGTTTTCACAAATTGCTGTTAAAACTAAAGATCAAGAGAAAACCACTTTTACTTGTCCCTATGGAACTTATGCTTATAGGCGTATGCCTTTTGGTTTATGTAATGCTCCTGCTACTTTTCAAAGATGCATGTCTGCTATTTTTCATGGCTTTTGTGAGAGTATTGTGGAAGTATTCATGGATGATTTTTCCGTCTATGGGAATTCTTTTGATAGTTGCTTGCGAAACCTTGATAAAGTTTTGCAGAGATGTGAAGAAACTAACCTTGTTCTTAATTGGGAGAAATGCCACTTTATGGTTAATGAAGGAATTGTATTGGGACATAAAATTTCTGAGAAAGGTATTGAAGTTGATAGAGCTAAAGTTGAAGCAATTGAGAAGATGCCCTATCCGAGGGATGTTAAAGGTATTCGTAGTGTTCTTGGTCATGCTGGGTTTTATAGGAGATTTATTAAAGATTTCTCCAAGATTTCAAAGCCTCTTACTAATCTTCTTCAAAAAGATGTACCTTTTGTTTTTGATGATGATTGTAAGGAAGCTTTTGAAACTCTAAAGAAAGCCTTAACAACTGCTCCTGTAGTTGAACCTCCTGATTGGAATTTGCCTTTTGAAATTATGTGTGATGCTAGTGATTTTCTTTGTAGGCGCTGTTCTTGGACAGCGAGTAGATAAAAAACTGAATGTTATTCATTATGCTAGTAAAACTCTTGATGCTGCTCAAAGAAATTATGCTACAACTGAAAAAGAATTATTAGCTGTAGTCTTTGCTTGTGATAAATTTAGATCTTATATTGTTGATTCAAAAGTTACGATTCATACTGATCATGCTGCAATTAGATACCTTATGACAAAGAAAGATGCTAAGCCGAGGCTTATTAGGTGGGTATTTCTTTTGCAAGAATTTGATTTACATATTGTAGATAGGAAAGGTGCTGATAATCCTGTCGCTGATAATTTGTCTAGATTGGAAAATATTGCTTATGATCCTGTTCCTGTTAATGATAGTTTTCCAAATGAACAATTGGCTGTAATAAAGGTGAGCTCGCGAGACAGTCCTTGGTATGCTGATTATGCTAACTTTATTGTTTCCAAGTACTTGCCTCCAACCTTTTCAGCTCAGCAAAGGAGGAAATTCTTTTATGACTTGAGGCATTATTTCTGGGATGACCCACACTTATATAAAGAAGGAGTGGATGGTATTCTGCGAAGGTGTGTTCCCGAATATGAACAACAAGAGATATTGAGTAAATGTCATGGTAGTGCTTATGGAGGATATCACGCCGGAGAAACAACCGCGCAAAAGGTTCTACAATCAGGTTTTTATTGGCCAACTCTCTTCAAGGATGCGAGAAAGTTTATTTTATCTTGTGATGAATGCCAAAGGGTTGGTAATATCTCCAGACGTAATGAAATGCCTATGAATTATACTCTTGTTATTGAACCATTTGATTGTTGGGGATTTGACTTCATGGGACCTTTTCCATCCTCAGAAGGTAATACTCATATACTTGTTGCTGTTGATTATGTTACTAAATGGGTGGAAGCCATACCTACAAAAAGTGCTGATGGTGAGACCTCTTTAAGAATGCTTTTAGACATTATTTTTCCTAGATTTGGAGTGCCTAGATATATTATGACTGATGGAGGTTCTCATTTTATTCATGGAGGTTTTAGAAAAACTCTTGCTAGGTATGGTATTAATCATAGAATTGCTTCCGCTTATCATCCTCAAACTAGTGGTCAAGTAGAATTATCAAATAGAGAGATTAAATCTATTTTGGGAAAGACCGTTAATAAAACTAGAAAGAATTGGGCTAGTAAATTGAAGGATGCACTATGGGCTTATAGAACTGCTTATAAAAATCCCATGGGAATGTCACCTTATAAAATGGTTTACGGAAAAGCTTGTCATTTACCTTTAGAACTAGAGCACAAAGCTTATTGGGCAGTTAGAGAACTAAATAAAGATCCTAAACTAGCTGGTGATAAGAGGTTGTTGCAATTAAGTTCTCTAGATGAATGGAGAAGTGAAGCTTATGAAAATGCTAAACTCTTTAAAGAGAAAGTTAAGAAATGGCATGATAGGAGGATCATCAAAAGAGAATTTAATATTGGGGATAAAGTCCTATTGTATCGGTCTCGTCTCAGACTCTTTGCAGGGAAATTACTCTCGAAATGGGAAGGACCATATGTTGTTGAGGAGGTGTATCGTTCAGGAGCAATCAAAATTAGCTCTCTCCAAGGCAATGCCACGCAAGTGGTGAATGGACAAAGACTCAAGCATTATATCTCAGGTGATTCTTATAATGTTGATGTTGATATTATTCAAGTGGAAACACCGGAGGCTTTCATCAAAGGACAAATTGACAGTCCGCCAGAACTCGACTTTGAATAGGTAACAGTACTGGTAATGAAAAGTTCGCAATTTACTTTCCGAACAATATTTTTGCTGTTTTTGGAAAATATGAAAAATTACGAGTTCGAAATGGAGTGGAAAGGACGCACGAGGGCGTGCCACCATAGGCCGGCGCGGCCTGGCCAGGGCCCGCGCCGCCCTATGGTTTGGCCGCCTCGTCGCCCCTTTCCGACTCTGGTTCGATCTGGTACTTTCCGTTTGTCGTGAAATTTTTTGCTATATAATCCCCCGGACCCCTGGAGGTCCGTATATCATTTTCTCGACGTGTTTTGTTTCGAGCTGTTTCTGCCAGGATTTGCTTTGGATCTAGAGCCATCATGTCTTCGTCGGAAACTCCGAAGGACAGCTCCTGCGAGGATGTTGGTAACTTGTACATGGAGGAGCTGAAGATGCACCCCAAGGAGTTGCTGCTCGTTGAAGGAGAACTGCAGATCAAGGATGTCCAGGGTCCTAAAGGAGAAGGAAGCTTGGAAGACAGGATGGAGAAGCTAGAACAAGAGGTTTTCAAATACAAGAAGATGGCTGAGCGTGAGGTGGATATCTTCCACAGGATTGTGTCTGAACTCATTGCTGAACATGAGAAGGAAACTGCAAAGCTTTGGGGCGACATCCTCTCACTTCACGACACCACCAACAAGCTCCAAGCACAACTCTATGACGTTCGAGAATCGAATCGTGAGTATGAAAACAGGTTTAAATACATAAGCCGTGCTGCTAGTTTCAGGATTCCCGAGACCAAGATGTCGTTTCTTGATGGAGAGCCTCTTCCTTGGAAGTTTGATGACGGGAGTTCATCACCACCATCGCCGCAGGAGTAATTCATCATCGGTATTGGCATCCCCTTGGTTTGTTCCAAGCTTGGGGAGTGCCAGGTATCACATCATCGCTACCTTTTACTTTTTATTGTCAAGTAGTGTCATATCATGAGTAGGGAAGTTATCATATAAGATGGGTTGCAGTTTGGAAGTATCTCTCCTTTAGTTGGTTATCTATGTATCCCTTGGTGTGAGTTATCGTTATGAAATATTAATGAGAAGTCTTATCATTTACATATTGCACACCTTATTTTAGTTTGCAATTTCTACTATATGATTGATCTTGATTTTAGTATTGGTACCACTTTGGGAGCATTGAGTAAATCTATTTGGTTTTGGAAAACTTAGCAATGGTCAATAGCAACAACACTTTGAGTTCAAGAAGAATAGAGGAAATACATGTAGAAGATGTTATTATCTTTCTTATCAGTTCTTAGCTTAGTATTCTGAAGTTAAAACTATTTGTACTTACAAGGAAGATGCATGATTGTTTCTATCACATGTATATTTGTTTGTTTCCTTCAACGCTTATGCTTGCTAATTAGCCTTGCTAGCCAAAAACTTGTACTGAGAGGGAATACTTCTCGTGCGTCCAAGCCTTAGCCCGAACCTATGTCATTTGTGTCCACCATACCTACCTACTACATGGTATTTTCTGCCATTCCAAGTAAATACTTCGTGTGCTACCTTTAAACAATTCAAAACTTATTATCTCTTATTTGTGTCAATGTTTTATAGCTCATGAGGAAGTATGTGGTGTTTTATCTTTCAATCTTGTTGGGCAACTTTCACCAATGGACTAGTGGCTTCATCCGCTTATCCAATAATTTTGCAAAAAGAGCTGGCAATGGGATTCCCAGTCCCAAATTAATTAAACTAAATAGACACTCCTCCATGGTATGTGATTGATGGACGGCACCCGAAGGATTCGGTTAGCCATGGCTTGTGTAAGCAAAGGTTGGGGGGAGTGTCATCATCATAATAAAACCAAGATAAAAAGGCACTCTTTCATGGTATGAGATTGTTGGCAGGCACCCGAGGATTCGGTTAGCCATGGTTTGTGAAAGAAAGGTTGGAAGGAGTGCCACACAAAATAAAAATAAAATGGGAGCCGCTCTTTGAAGGTTTGTCTGGCAAGGGGGTTAGAGTACCCGCTACCAGTCGTTGACAACAACAAACACCTCTCAAAATGTTACTTTTATTATCTCTATATGATTTCAAAACTGAAAAAGCTCTAGCACATGATTTAATCACTGCTTCCCTCTGCGAAGAGCCTGTCTTTTACTTTATGTTGAGTCAGTAAACCTATTTCCCTCCATCTCAAGCAAGCATTTGAGTAGTTGTGATCAAACCATTATATTGTGATTTGCTTCATCATGTCCTTTATTCTTCCTTGTTTAGTACAAGTTTTATCTGAATGAATATAGCTTTGCAAGTTATCAATGATCATGAGGACCATTATGATTGAGTATGCAAGTTGTGCCTTATAAACTTTAACATGAGAGTGCTGCTCAATGAGATAAGTATAATCTGTTAATTGTTCTCTGACCAAGAACGAAGTTTGCCATCACCAACTATGATTTCTTATGCACCTTTATTTGTGATTACCTTATACTTGTTTCAAGTTGAATTATATGAGGAAGTTGTTTACTAGAATGTCTTGTGTGAATGAATATGATGCTTCTTGTCCGTATTTTATTTATCGACTCTTCACTCCATAAACATGTGGTCCTGTTTACTGAGTTCAGTTTCGCTTGGGGACAAGCGAAGTCTAAGCTTGGGGGGAGTTGATACGTCCAATTTGCATCACTATTTTATATCATAATTTGCTGTTATTCGATATATTTCATATTTGGACACAATACTTATGTTATTTCATCTATTTTGCATGTTTCATCATTATTGGAGGATCAAGCACCGGAGCCAGGATTCTGCTGGAAAAAGCACCGTCAGAACGCAATATTTCGGAAGATCAACTGTGGAAGGAAATTATACCAAAAATCCTATTTTTCAAGATGACGAAGGAAGCCAGAAGGAGGAGCTGAGAGGGCCCAAGGTGGGGCCAGACCACAGGCCGGCGCGGCCCATGGCCTGGCCGCGCCACCATGTGGTGTGGGGGCCCCACAGCCCCTTTCGCCTCCTTTTCTTCGCGAAACCCTTCGTCCCGAAGACCTAAGCCACAGAGGGTACCTCACGAAGGGTTACAGCCGCCTCTGCGGGGCGGAGAACACCAGAGAGAAAAGAGCTCTCCGGCGGGCAGGAATCCGCCGGGGAAATTCCCTCCCGGAGGGGGAAATCGACGCCATCGTCATCGTCATCGAGCTGGACATCATCTCCATCACCATCATCATCATCTCCACCATCATCACCGCCATCTCCACCGCAGCACCTCGTCACCGCTGTAGCAATTTGGGTTTGATCTTGATTGTTTGATAGGGGAAACTCTCCCGGTATCTATTCCTACTTGTTGTTGATGCTATTGAGTGAAACCATTGAACCAAGGTTTATGTTCAGATTGTTATTCATCATCATATCACCTCTGATCATGTTCCATATGTTGTCTCGTGAGTAGTTCGTTTAGTTCTTGAGGACATGGGTGAAGTCTAAATGTTAGTAGTGAACTATGGTTGAGTAATATTCAATGGTATGATATTTAAGTTATGGTGTTATTCTTCTAGTGGTGTCATTTGAACGTCGACTACATGACACTTCACCTTTATGGGCCTAGGGGAATGCATCTTGTACTCGTTTGCCGATTGCGGGGTTGCCGGAGTGACAGAAACCTAAACCCCCGTTGGTATATCGATGCAGGAGGGATCGCAGGATCTCAGAGTTTAAGGCTGTGGTTAGATTTATTCTTAATTTACTTTCTTGTAGTTGTGGATGCTTGCAAGGGGTATAATCACAAGTATGTATTAGTCCTAGGAAGGGCGGTACATTAGCATAGGTTCACCCACACAACACTTATCATAACAATGAAGATTATTTAGCCGTATGTAGCGAAAGCACTAGACTAAAATCCCGTGTGTCCTCGAGAACGTTTGGTCATTATAAGTAAACAAACCGGCTTGTCCTTTGTGCTAAAAAGGATTGGGCCACTCGCTGCAATTGTTACTCTCGCACTTTACTTACTCGTACTTTATTCAACTGTTACATCAAAACCCCCTGAATACTTGTCTGTGAGCATTTACAGTGAATCCTTCATCGAAACTGCTTGTCAACACCTTCTGCTCCTCGTTGGGATCGACATTCTTACTTATCGAAAATACTACGATACACCCCCTATACTTGTGGGTCATCAATACTTGGCAATTGTTATGCTCATGTTTAAGCTCTTGCATCATATACTTTGCACCTATTAGTGAAGAAACACCTAGAGCTTGCTAAATTTGGTTTGCATATTTGGTCTCTCTAAAGTCTAGATAATTTCTAGTATTGAGTTTTGAACAACAAGGAAGACGGTGTAGAGTCTTATAATGTTTACAATATGTCTTTTATGTGAGTTTTGCTGCACCGGTTCATCCTTGTGTTTGTTTCAAATAACTTTGCTAGCCTAAACCGTGTATCGAGAGGGAATACTTCTCATGCATCCAAAATCCTTGAGCCAACCACTATGCCATTTGTGTCCACCATACCTACCTACTACATGGTATTTCTCCGCCATTCCAAAGTAAATTGCTTGAGTGCTACCTTTAAAATTTCCATCATTCGCCTTTGCAATATATAGCTCATGGGACAAAATAGCCTGAAAAACTATTGTGGTATTGAATATGTACTTATGCACTTTATCTCTTATTAAGTTGCTTGTTGTGCGATAACCATGTTTCTGGGGACGCCATCAACTACTCTTTGTTGAATATCATGTGAGTTGCTATGCATGTCCGTCTTGTCTGAAGTAAGGGAGATTTACCACTCATTTAAATGGTTAGAGCATGCATATTGTTAGAGAAGAACATTGGGCCGCTAACTAAAGCCATGAATCATGGTGGAAGTTTCAGTTTTGGACATATATCCTCAATCTCATATGAGAACATTAATTGTTGCTACATGCTTATGCATAAAAGAGGAGTCCATTATCTGTTGTCTATGTTGTCCCGGTATGGATGTCTAAGTTGAGAATAATCAAAAGCGAGAAATCCAAATGCGAGCTTTCTCCTTAGACCTTTGTACAAAGTGACATAGAGGTACCCCTTTGTGACACTTGGTTAAAACATGTGTATTGCAATGATAATCCTGGTGATCCAAGCTAATTAGGACAAGGTGCAGGCACTATTAGTATACTATGCATGAGGCTTGCAACTTGTAAGATATAATTTACATGATACATATGCTTTATTACTACCGTTGACAAAATTGTTCATGTTTTTAAAACCAAAGCTCTAGCACAAATATAGCAATCGATGCTTTCCTCTTTGAAGGACCCTTCTTTTACTTTTATGTTGAGTCAGTTCACCTATCTCTCTCCACCTCAAGAAGCAAACACTTGTGTGAACTGTGCATTGATTCCTACATACTTGCATATTGCACTTGTTATATTACTTTACATTGACACTATCCATGAGATATACATGTTATAAGTTGAAAGCAACCGCTGAAACTTAATCTTCCTTTGTGTTGCTTCAATACCTTTACTTTGATTTATTGCTTTATGAGTTAACTCTTATGCAAGACTTATTGATGCTTGTCTTGAAGTACTATTCATGAAAAGTCTCTGCTTTATGATTCAGTTGTTTACTCATGTCATTACCATTGTTTTGATCACTAAATTCATTACATATGCTTACAATAGTATGATCAAGGTTATGATGGCATGTCACTCCAGAAATTATCTTTGTTATCGTTTACCTGCTCGGGACGAGCAGGAACTAAGCTTGGGGATGCTGATACGTCTCCGACGTATCGATAATTTCTTATGTTCCATGCCACATTATTGATGATATCTACATGTTTTATACACATTATATGTCGTATTTATGCATTTTCCGGCACTAACCTATTAACGAGATGCCGAAGAGCCAGTTGTTGTTTTCTGCTGTTTTTGGTTTCAGAAATCCTAGTAAGGAAATATTCTCGGAATTGGACGAAATCAACGCCCAGGGTCCTATTTTTGCACGAAGCTTCCAGAAGACCGAGGGAGAGACGAAGTGGGGCCACGAGGTGGCCAGACGCCAGGGCGGCGCGGCCCAGGCCCTGGCCGCGACGGCCTGGTGTGTGGGCCCCTCGTGAGGCCCCTTTACCTGTCCTTCCGCCTACAAATAGCCTTCGTCGCGAAACCCCCAGTACCGAGAGCCACGATACGGAAAACCTTACTGAGACGCCGCCACCAATCCCATCTCGGGGGATTCAGGAGATCGCCTCCGGCACCCTGCCGGAGAGGGGAATCATCTCCCGGAGGACTCTTCACCGCCATGGTCGCCTCCGGAGTGATGAGTGAGTAGTTCACCCCTGGACTATGGGTCCATAGCAGTAGCTAGATGGTTGTCTTCTCCAGGGGCGGATCCAGGATTTGAGCATAGGGGGGGGCCAGGCGACGAAAACATTGACCATAAAATAAAAATAACACGAAAAATAGCAATTCTTATAAGTGTATACTATGGATATTAAAATGTAACAATATACTGAAAAGAGAACTACATTTCTACTAGTTTGAATGTGGATCTACGACCCGGCCTATCAAACAAATCAATAATCTCATTAACATCGATTTTTGCAGCTATGTCTTTTCCAATATACACCACCATGTAGTGCCGAAGAAAGTCGTCACCCATTTTATTTCGAAGACGTGTCTTGATAAGCTTCATTGCTGAAAATGCTCGCTCTGTGGTTGCAGTTGACACTGGGAGAGTGATGACCAAACGCAACAACCTATCAACCATTGAATACATAGAAACTTTACCCGTCTTGACTAGTCCGGCTGTCAAATCAGCAAGTGATGGCAACGACTTCAGATCTGGATGGTTGCAAACATCTAACTGAAAATGTGGAAGTTCTGACTCCAACTGAGCCCGTTCTTGATTAGAAAAATCTGCCGGATAGAATTTTTCTGCAAGCGTGCAAATCTTTGACATGTCAAATGACTCATGTCTTGGATCCAATGATGCACAAAGTGTAAGAAGCTCTGCAGTTTGAACACCAAATCGCTCATTTAGCTCAACCAATTGTTGATCAATCGCCACATTGAACACATCTGCTTTATAATGATGATTCATTGTGGTGTTATCATGTTTGTTCCGAGACTTAGTAACATCAACATACCTACAAATATTAAAAATACAATGCATGTTAGAGAATAGTTTTGATCAGGCATTACTGTACTCTAGATAATATAGAAAGACGGAACTTACTTGAGAGTCATATCAGGGATCTCAATTTCATGTTTCACACAAAAAGCGTTAACCTCCACTAAAAAGAGGTTCCCAACCATCTTCTCTCAGATTGCCCAATAGTATTTTTGTGTTTGAAACTGATTCTAATGCATTTAAAATATCCAATGATTTCCTCTGGAGTGTCTGACACAAGACATCGGTGATTTTCATAATTTTCTCCATGAGGTGCATAATAAATACAAAATCAAAAGAGATGATTATCTTTAATGCGCCTCCAGCATCTCCTCGGGAATATCTTGAGACCGAACGGTCGGTTGCTATACTTCGCAAGACAGAAATTGTAGCACCAAACATCCTCTTCAAGCTCTGAATTGACTTAAAGTGGGAACTCCATCTAGTGTCTCCTGGCCTCTGTAAAGATCCTATCTGATTTGCCCCTTTTCCAGTATCCAAATCCCCCAATTCAATTTCACGTGCAATTTTGGCTGCTTGATTTGCTAGCAACTCATCATTTCGTTTAGATGATGCACTAACAACATTTATAATGAAAATTGCATGCTGAAAAAAATTATGCACTTCCTGTACCTCTCTTGATGCTGCAACAAGAGCCAATTGTAATTGATGAGCCATACAGTGAATGTAATATGCATAAGGGCAATCCTTCAAAATCAAAGCCTTCAGACCATTCCACTCCCCTCACATATTACTTGCCCCGTCATAGCCTTGGCCTCTAATATCTTGCACACTTAAATTATTATCCGCTAGAATAGCGTAAATTGACTGCTTGAGAGTCAATGCAGCAGTGTCACTGACATGAACGACATCAAGGAAACGCTCCATTATAATCCCTTCATTATTGACAAAGCGCAGTACCAATGCCATTTGCTCCTTCTTAGATTCATCACGGGCTTCATCAACCATTATACAAAATTTGCTATTACCAATTTCTTCTCTAATTATTTTTTGTACCTTCCGAGAAAGTAAATCAAGAATCTCCTGCTGAACCGAATGAGCAATGTATTTTGCATTTCCAGGAGCATTATCCAAGACAACACCATTCACCTCCTTATTGTAAGAAGCCAGAAGCTTTACTAGTTCGAGGAAATTTCCCTGGTTTATGGATCCTGAAGATTCATCATGGCCTCTAAAAGCACAAGCCTGAAATGTTAACCACCTGCATCATGTCACAAAAAAGTGTGTTAAATGCGACAACATATACAATACTGTTAATATTGTAATAGAAGATGAAATAAATTATTGCTTACCTGATGGAATCAATTGTAACTTTGAGTCTTAATCTTGCATCTGCAATTGTTTTTGCGGATGATTTCTCAATCACCTTGTCGATATGAGTGGTGCCATCTTTAAAATTCTCAAAACACCGAGTTGAGTAGTTATGGGCTGAACTAGCATCTTTACCCATGTGAGTTAAGAAAGCACAATCTTTTCCACTATTTACCTTCTTCCACCTATCGAAGCCCACAACCGTGAAAGTATCTGAGCCACTCTTTCCAACTGGCTTTTTTGAAAAGAGAAAACAAGGCAAGCAGTATGCGCGCTTTGAAAAAGGTGAATACTCTAGCCAAGGGAATTGCTTGAACCAACTAAATTGGAACCGGCGACGATGTTTTGGTTCATCAGTGTTATATGGATACTCTCTCATATATGGCTGGTATGGCCCCTCAGAAACATAGAACTGACGTGCTTCCACTTGCTTATCAATAGGCAGATCCCAAATCTGTGGACGTTTTCCCGGGTCTCGCTCATATGCTGTGCTTCCAACTCTAGCTTGTTCTGAGACTACGACAGATGACTCAATATTTTTATCCGGCGTTTGCGCATCAACTGCTGTAATCTCCGTCTCCTTGGGTGGATTAGCATCTTCAGCTGTAGAGTTGCAAGTCGAACCAACAGGCTTGAAAAAACTACTAATTGGCGGTGTCTTCCTCTTCATGACAGGCAACTCCACTAGTAAAAATAATTAGTAAACTATTAAAACTGGCAAACATACTAGCAGTAGCACATAGTAGTGATTGGATTTATTTAGTGATCAAACTAGAACATCAGATCCTGTAGAACATGATCTAGTAATACTGCCAATACGTCCAGAGCCTGAATACGTCAATACCTTGGTTTGGCGACGCGGCGCGCGGGACGGCAGAAGTTCCCGTCAGTTATCAGAGGAGATGAAGAGGAAGTCGGCGGCGGCTAAGCAGTGGCGAAACAAGCAGATTGGATCTCGTACAGCTGGGAAACTGAATCGATCGATGAGGAATACGTACCGTGCATCCGTGCATCAGCATGAAGCGATCGCTTCTGTTTTGCCTAGGCCCTAGGCTATTACGTACGTGCCAATGTGGGCTTTAACCATTGACTAATTGCTTTGGGCTGAGTTGGATTAAGAAATTAGTATTAGGCCTTGGGCTAATGGCCGGAGTATTAAGCCTAATGCATGTATATACCTAGTGGCCCCTGCTAAATTACGTTGGGGGGGGGGGGGGGGGGGGGCGAAGCATAGGGGGGCCTGGCCACCGCTCGCCCCCCTGCATCCGCCTCTGGTCTTCTCCTCATGTGCTTCGTTGTCGGATCTTGTGAGCTGCCTAACATGATCAAGATCATCTATCTGTAATGCTATATGTTGTGTTTGTCGGGATCCGATGGATAGAGAATACTATGTTATGTTGATTATCAATCTATTACCTATGTGTTGTTTATGATCTTGCATGCTCTCCGTTATTAGTAGAGGCTCTGGCCAAGTTTTTGCTCTTAACTCCAAGAGGGAGTATTTATGCTCGATAGTGGGTTCATGCCTCCATTAAATCTGGGACAGTGACAGAAAGTTCTAAGGTTGTGGATGTGCTGTTGCCACTAGGGATAAAACATTGATGCTATGTCCGAGGATGTAGTTATTGATTACATTACGCACCATACTTAATGCAATTGTCTGTTGTTTACAACTTAATACTGGAAGGGGTTCGGATGATAACCTGAAGGTGGACTTTTTAGGCATAGATGCATGCTGGATAGCGGTCTATGTACTTTGTCGTAATGCCCAATTAAATCTCACAATACTCATCATATCATGTATGTGCATGATCATGCCCTCTCTATTTGTCAATTGCCCGACTGTAATTTGTTCACCCAACATGCTATTTATCTTATGGGAGAGACACCTCTAGTGAACTGTGGACCCCGGTCCATTCTTTTACATTGAATACAATCTGCTGCAATACTTGTTCTACTGTTTTCTGCAAACAATCATCATCCACACTATACATCTAATCCTTTGTTACAGCAAGCCGGTGAGATTGACAACCTCACTGCTTCGCTGGGGCAAAGTACTTTGGTTGTGTTGTGCAGGTTCCACGTTGGCGCCGGAATCCCTGGTGTTGCGCCGCACTACATCCCGCCGCCATCAACCTTCAACGTGCTTCTTGGCTCCTCCTGGTTCGATAAACCTTGGTTTCTTTCTGAGGGAAAACTTGCTACTGTGTGCAACATACCTTCCTCTTGGGGTTCCCAACGAACGTGTGTGTTACACGCCATCAATCCCATTGCCTTGCATTATGCCACTGAACAATCATTGGCCATAGCACAAACAACAGAACAATCACATATATGGCCTCAAATCAAATGACACCACGATTGATGCTATTCAACCAAGTACAAGGCACATTGAGTTATGTTTCTGCTTCGTACATGGTTGGATACCATCAATTGTGGTGTCATTTCATTCACACATCATATCATTGGCCTAAAACACATCATGGCATCTTGGCATCATAGAACAGATCATAGACATACATGGATCTGAGTTCATACAAATCTTAATTATCCAATATTACATGCCACTAAATCTTTCATCACTCATCACATATAGCCCTAATCCTCTGAAGCTCCGCCTTATGTGCAAAGTCCTGCTTTAGGAGATCAAATATCGCATACTATAACTTTTTCTTATCCTGCTTAAGACCCTCAATTTGTTCCCTCAATGCCTCTCTTTCTCCCTCCCACTCTTCCTTCCTAGACCCCAACACTTGTGCTTGCGTTCGCTGCACATTCTTCAACATAGCCACCTCATCTTTGAGTGCATGCAGTTCATCTTGGCCTCGGTTCTAAACAAACTATAGTACAATCAGGCCTCGTAAATCGTAGCACTAACTAGTGGAAGAGATGCTTGATCAGAATCTTATGCAATATCAAACAACGGACTTCGATCATGGCAGTAGGTTATGAAGAAACATCTCTCCAGGGACTTAGCGCTACCATGTAATCATCGGGATGAACACTGAAACCCCAATCTGCCACAATGTCAACCTAAAACCTAGATCTAGCCAGAACATCATGTTCATTACTGCCAAAACAATGTGCAAGAACACCACTCTACCGATTTGAAGCAAGTAATCTAGCTAGACAAAAATAAGAACGAACTACAACCCAAATCAGAGCAGATCTAATATGCATGCGGCGAATAACCGTAGATCGAACACCAGATAACAGCAGATCTATGAACTATCAAGCCTAAAAGCTTTGGATTAGGGTCTTACCACCATGGAGGTCATCGCCGAGCAGATCTTGAACTGGTAGAAGAAGCGGGCCGTCTATGCGACGACATGATGGTGTCCCCGAATGTCCTCTCCTCAGGCCTGCTTGCGGCGGTCTTCGATCTACCGGCGGCAGTAGAATCGTCGGTGGCGACATGAGAGAGAAGGGAGAGGAGAGGGTGAGTGAGAATTGCCGAGAGTGAGAGGGGAGATGAGCGGTGAGAGGAATTATGGCGCGCCCTCTCGAGGCGCGGCGGCGTCTCCCGTGCTTCCCGACGCGGGCAACATTCACATCTTCCGCGCTCGCCAGCGCCTGACCACGGGAAACCGGCCGAATCGAGCGTTCTTGTTAGGCCAAGTTTTTCATGCATCTGGCCTGCTTTAAGAACCGTGTTGTGCAGGGAATCTTCTGTCTGGGCTACCAAACACGCGAATTTTGGCCCAACTCATGCGAGGCAGGTCGTTATTGGCAACCAATCACGCTCCTAAATTTTGCATGCGTTTTACTATATTCTTTTGTTTAGACGCTGTTAGCGGATCAGAGTGCTGCGAATTTTCTCCCAAGGCTGAACAATGAATTCAATTAAATGAATATACTCATTGACATAATCAAATAGTATGCAAAGTTTCTCGAAAAATGTTTTTAAAGCAAATTCAGTGCTCAAAAACCAAATTTTAAAGTAACAATATATGTCAGACATTCAACCATGTTGAGAGCAGCCATAAAGGGGGTCCGGACATTTTCATCAGCATCCATCTTCTTCATTTAATGATCTCATGTCAAAAAGAACGAAGGTAGTGATCAGAGAAAGCAACACCTATAAGGCTATAAGCACATTCCCTGCTACATATGTAACTTCCGAGTTCCGACAATCATATCAGTCTTTTGCAAGGCTCAATTATTATGCAGATAACATAACATTTACAGGATGTTCCGAAAACAAATGCGAACAGCCCCAAAGCACAAGGGCAAGGGGGTATACATGGACACACACCCCGCACATCAGATCGTTGGAACCACACCTATTAGCATATACACATACAACTCTTGCAGACATCTGAAGAAGAAAAAATGGAGCCATGACGTCTTGCAAGGAAGGCAGACTAGCAGAGGAAACTCTGGTCGCAGACCACGGTCAGCTAGTCAGGTGAGTTAGGAGCATGTTAGGATTTGCCCTTAGGCTTCTTTCGTGATTTCAGGTCAATAACAATGACACTAATGTTGTCATTGCTCCCTTTCATCAGCGCTAGCCTCACGAGACAATCAGCAGCTGCTTTTGCAGCAGGGTTCATGGTGGGTTCGCCGCCGCCCTCATCAGAATATGCACCATCGTTTTTATTCTTGTGCCAAAGAAGGATCTGCCGTCGTGCAATTTTGCATGCGTCCTCATTTGACATGACATCCCATAGACCATCGCTCGCTAGAATGAGGCAGTCATCATCTTTTGCCCGAGGAACAACAGTGACTTCCGGTTTTGGAATCACAAATGGTTTCAGGTATCGGTCCCCTGCAAGAAGAATGTTGAGTTCCGCTTCAAACTGATAAACCAAAGGGAACTTCAGACAGGCAAACAAATGCATAGAGAAATTGGCTGGTTTAATATCTTAGTTTAGTTAACTTCTCACATGGACAGGGAAAACAGAGTTGTCCAAGTTTTAATAACGGAACTATTCAGACGGTGCCAACCGGAAGAAACAACTAATATCTAATATTAGCCATGGCCATAGTTCACAACTATCCGAGGCACTTGCACAGATAACAACATAAGTATATATAGGGTACCTTTGTTCCTTCAGTAAGGGGGACATTTTACTTTGGCCTTCTTAAGGACATCTGCATCCTAATCCGAACACTTTCACAAGAACATATTGAAGTCCACAGACAACTTCATCCCCATCCCCGTATTTCCAGGTAAGGAACCAAGATAAAAATGAGGAACACAGACTAATAGTAGCCATGATTTTTCCCAGATGGGAAAATGAGGAGTTGCAAGTCACTAGTACATGAAATGGATCATTTACAGTTATAATTTACTGCTTGAAATGAGCTAATGTGGTAACGTGATAGCAGATGATCTCATATATTGAAATAGCACCTGAAAGGGAAATTGGCACAGTTTGTACAGAAAAAAACATCCAAGATGTATGATCAAAATTGTGGTGCCAATTCAATTTTATGTATTCACAGGTTCATATGGAGAATGACAAATATTACCTAGATGTTTCACACAATGACCTAGTACCAGCGACTTAAGATGATTGCAAATATTAAGATAAAGGTGATAGGTTTTCTTTTTCTTTTGACAGCACAAAGGCTGATGGTTTCATATAGGCTTCCAGTGATTCAAGTATCCTTGTTTACTGAAATCACAGATGACATATGCAGGCATGCAGCAATACCCCGATAAGGCCATAGGACTACTACTATTGTAATTATATGGATGTTTGGCTGTGCCGATTAAATTAATGCCATATATGCTGCATAGGCAGAAGCAGAACACTTCAAGAGCATATCCTCGTATGATCCTACTTGTTCTGGAGCTTTTTTTTTTTGTCTGGCGTAGCTTACAAAGAGATGCCTCCTAGAGGTTACTAAAGAGCCTTCTAGAGATCATGATAGCAACGGTACATGTTGGGCTACCAAATTTCTATATTTTAAATTTTAAATTGGTCAAAAAGTAACAACAAACATGCTTAGACCTTAATCTTATTTGAAACATTTTTTGTACAGCCAGCTTGGCATCATCAATAATTTCATACATATAATAGACTGGACATGAAAAACTTACCGATTGACCGTGACATTGCGAGTATACCAGAGACACGATAGCCATTCCAGTCAATGACCTTCCCACCTGCGGCCTCAATCCTGGCGAGCTCATCTTTCCTATCAGGCTGGAACATGGAAGCATGATCAGATAAAATTTTATAACTTACCTGGATTAATAAACTTAGCTGAGTGGTAAATTTCCAGTTTGTACTTTGTGATCAATCGAGAGAGCAATCGGCTCCTTCCCGCGGCAGAGCACGACGCGTGAATCTCCACAGTTTGCAGCAATGACATGAGATGAACAGACAATCGCAACAACAGCGGTGGAACCCACGTTATCGGCGGCAACGGGTTCCGCACGGGGCTCCCTGGAGCAATCGGAAAACATGCCGGACACCTCATCGTCGACCTTCTGGAAAGAATCGCCGAAAACCTTCTCCCATGGTTCCTTCACATCCACCTCCCCTAATTCTACTTCCCCCAGCCCCTTGCCGGCTCGCAGCACGTCTCGTAACACGACGTGGATCTTGTCCCGGCAGTAGTTTGCCACCTGCACCAGACAACATGAAGCATGAGCAACAGAGCAAGAGAGGCCTCACGGTCAAATGTGTTTCGTCAGGGCCAAGAATCAGAAAATGAGATAACTTCACCTCCGAGCCGCCGTGTCCATCGTACACGCCGAAGAGGTGCGCCGGCAGCCGGAGCTCGGAGGCGTCGAAGTCGACCCCGATCCCGCCCAGCTCCCGGCTGGTCGCGAGCATCCGCACTGGCACGTCGGCGAAGCGCGGCACGGCGGCGCACGCGTCCTCCATCTCCGCGGCGTGGCCGCGCGTCGCGGCGCAGCCCCACAGCGGCACGCACTCCATGAGGTACACGCTCCTCTTGCCGCAACCGTCCCCGCCGCGCTCCCGGCTCCCAAGATCCGGCGGCAGCTCGCTCCCGGTGGCGCATTCCGCCGAGCAGCCGCCGCGCGCGGCGGCCCCTTCCCCGGCGAACACCGTCGCCGCCATCACGAGTTCACTGCGGTCACAACCAAGAAACTGCGCCACGCGCCTGACTGAGCCACCCACCACCGTAGCGCGCGCGAATCAGGGGGGCAGCAATGGAGAAAGGCAGAAGAAAAGTAAGCGTGGCGAGGAGGGTGGGTGTCGGGTTCGGGAGTACGTGTACCAGGTGGGCGAGCGGCGTGGGAGGTGGTGAGTGGTGGGCGACGGTGTTGCGTGTTCCGGCGCGGAGGAGGGGATGCCGGCGACCGGGACTTGTGAGGGAGCAAGGCACGAGCGACAAGGAAGCGAGGTGGAGGAATGTGATTGGGCGTGCCGTAACGGACAGGTGTCGCTTCTAGGCTCTACCGCAAGTCTGCTGCTGATGACCGTTTTGTTGTTTTAGCTCTGCTTCCTCACTCAAGATATTGGTCCTCGATTTTTCGAGATTTGACTATGGCCATGGTTTTACCAATTAAATGTTAGTTAGTGCTAAAGAACACATTTTTCATCTGAAGTTTATTTGAATGATATGAACTTATCCAAACCAACTTTGGAGTAGTGTTTTCGCAAAAAAAAAAAAAAGCTTTGTAGTAATGAAAAGATCAATTCTTTATGATTTGGGTAAGATTGTAATTGTGACGAATGACACGGTCAAATTTTAGGGTCAGTTGCTTTTACAACAACCCATCTTTTGCATCTACCCGCGTAGGTTGATTCTATTCTTTTGCGCTCCATTCAGGAAATTGTTTGTATAACTTCTCACTGATTTGTAGTTCTTGTTTTGTACTAACATTTTTTTTAAATTTTAAATCCTTTTAATATCCACACGGTTTCCATTTCCGTGATCAAAACATACTCTTGTTGATGGTGTGAATCTGCAACAACAAAAATGCTACTTTGGCCAACAAATATTTCCTCAATGAAATTCTCAAGCGGTGAGCGTTTAGTAGGATCCCATGCATGCTTCTTGTATTATCTCATAGAAATTAAGTGTTATTCAGGAAACCGGACCCGCCATAAAGTCGCGTTAGGTTTGAAAGAAGATACATATATCTTCGCCCTGCTACGTATGTCTGCATGAGAAAGATAATGTGGATCACATTTCGGTTTAGTGTGCTCCATTTCAAGTTGTGCCTTAGGCTAGAGCCGAAGTAGATGGAGTCTTCTATAGTAGTGTGAGATATAGTAGTAGCTTAAGGAGATGGTGTTTTGGCTCATAGTTCTAAATGCACCTATCAAGAAAAATGCATTTAAAGTTTATCCTAAAATGTCAAAAAATTATGAAGAAAAGTCCCGGATGTACATTTGAACATTATATGTTCACCTGCAAAAGTTTGTGGAAAAGGGACATTTTGTGTGGCCTACGTAAAAAAGATAAAAGCATGTCACGTAAAAGCTATTTTGAATCACCGAAAATTGTCTTTTTACAGAGCCTATAAAAAATGTCATTTCTTTGTGAAACTTAGTGTGTGAATATAGAATATCAAGATGTACACCTATAACTTTTTTTTATAGAATTTTTATACATTTTAAAATATACTTTTTACTAAAAAGTTTTTAGACAATGGGTGCAGCTACACCTATGGGTCAAAGAGGATTTCGATTTAAGTTTTGAGTTGTATGGTGTTCTTTCTTCCCTGTCATTCTCGACAGGAGTATGATCCTGTAAATACCTTTGCCTTCAAAAAAAAATGTCACAGCGCTCAGCATACTCTTAAAAAAACATTTGGAAAGTTACTTATGGCGAGAGCACTCTCGCTCCCGTCGCCTCCCCCGTGGGCGACCGGGGCGTCCCCGCCCTCCCCACCCTCCTCGCTCCTCCCCCCCGCCGCCGCCGGCGGGAGCCACCGGGAAAAGCCCGGGCGGTGCTGGCGGCGGCGGTTCCTCTCTCTCCCGTGCGTCTGGGAGGCCCGACGGGGCGGGTCTGACCAGGCGGCGTTGGAGGACGCCGGCTCCGGCCCAGGCCGGCGTGGATCCGCCGTGGTTGGCGGCGAGGCGTGCGCTCGCGGCGGTGGTGCCCTTCGCCTCCGTCAGCCGACGCTGTGCTGTTCCTGGTGGCGGCGGCCGATCTGGGCCCGCGGGCCTAGATCTGGGTCTGGAGGGCCCGGCCGATTTGGGTGGTCTTCTGCTCGTGCGCTGCACGCAGGACCTCCTCTGCTACCTTCCGTCGTGGCTGGTGGTCGTGCCCGGATTGGACCGGCAGCGCTGGTTTTCGCGATCCGCCCGTTCGGGCTTGTCGGAGCTCGGTTGAGCTTCCGGCGGTGGGGTGTCGTTGGGGCTACGTCCCCACATTCTGGAGTCGTTGGGGCGACGTCCTTGCTAGCCATCTGGGACGTGGTCCTTGGGCTGGCTCAGTACTGCAGCTTCTCCGGCGGCTGCGGTCTGTTCTCCCTCCGACCAATTTGGTCGTGCTTGTGCAGGTGTGCTCCCGCGCTGGGGATGGTGGACTTCGTGGTGCCGCCAATCTAGGGTCTTGGACGCCTAGAGCAGGGTCTGGCCGAACCCTCCACCAGCCAGCACGTGTTTCCTGCGGTTGAGTCGAGTTGGGGCTAGCTCATAGTGCGACTTAGGTTAGAGGCGCGGCAGTGATCTCCGCCTTGTTCGCTCTACGTCCTCGCGACGGCGTCCGGATTTTCTATCCAGGTTTGGACCTCGGCGAAAGCTGCATATGGCTCTGGCCTGTGCCGGCGACGGCGTCACCTGCGGGTGTCGTTCCCTTGTTGAAGGCGTCCCGATGATGGTCCTCCTGTTCGAAATGATGGATTCCATCCCTCCGCCTCAATCTGCTCCTCTTGGAGGCCTCGCTTCGTGTAAGCTTCTCTGGTAGTGCCTTGTGGAACACTGTGTGACCTCTCGATGGTGTCGCAGCCCTCTCACAACGTCGGCCTGGCTGCTTTTACACGGCTTGCTGCGGTAGCTGATTTCCTTCCTAGCGCCTTGGGGGGCTTTGCTAGGTCGGCGTCTGGTCGCAGCTCTTGCCGGTGTGCCTATCCCAATGCCGGGGGATGATGTTGTGTGTTTGGTCTGGACCTAGCCTGAGCTCCATGGGTGGTGGCTCTCGGGTCTGGGTGAAAACTTTGCAGGTCCTTCTCTGCCGACGACGATGATGCACTCTTGCGCCATTCACCTTCTTGGAGACGTCGCCGCAAGACCCCCCCTTCTTTGGTTCCTCAAGCTCTGCCAGGTGGCCGGCCCGTCGCTGAGTTCCCCCTTGAGTTGCAGTCTTGGTGCGGTGGAGGTTTGTTGGCGTGGACACGGTCGCGATCCCTCCGGTGCAACAGAAGACAAGGCTCCCTCTTCCTGGATCATATGGCGCTTCGGCTTGCTTTTCTGTGTTGTCTTTTGTTGCGGTTTGGGTTGTGCGCTTGGCGCGTGTGTGTTGTAATCTTGGTGTAACTCCTGGCCGGTTGATGGCTTCGTTAATTCAAAGCCGGGCTCACTTCGAGCCTTCCGTCTAAAAGAAAGTTACTTATGGCCATTGCCAACTATATGTGTCTAATCATCTATGAAACACATTTTCATAATTTGTTTGTACACTTCTCTTGCGAGGTTATTTCCTTGTGGATATATAGTATCGGTCCATTTTGAATTACAGTATAAAATGTTGTACCTTTTTTAATCACATGTATCTAGATGTATTTCAGCGTGCCTATTCTATTTACTCATCCCAGTCTCTATGTAGTTCATATTAAAATATTCAAACGTAGTTTGGAACGGAGGGAGTGGTGTAGTATATGATGGTATAAATCATAAATCCTACCTACACTTCCATTATATTTTATTTCTCTTAGCAAAATTAGATTAATAAATATCTACGTTTGTCATAATTGTGCAAACGTATGTGTCAAGAGAATGCGTGCTCTAGCTAAGTGGAACCATTGGTGCAACCACTATTTTCCTCATGTCCATAGAAAATGTGCACTCCCGTTGGACTTGTTGTGTTGTGTCGTAAAGCTGGTGAATGTGAAGTTGTCGGAGATATTTCCAATCAATATTCCATCATTCATCTGAAGTTTCTTCTGTTTGACCCCGCCAGTGGCGTGCCGAAAGCACAGTGGCTTGGAACTTGGGAGGGACGTGTGTCCCGTCCTGCGAGAAAAACTGGCGCGCTCGAGTCTCCAGCCCCGTGTCCGAGTCGTATTTCGAGAAATATTTGCATCGTTTTTCTGCCTGCGGCTACGCGCAATACGCCGCGTGGTGCCGGCAGAGTCTAGTGTGACACGAAGGTGGGGCTCTGTCGCCGAAGCCAACCATGGCGTGACTCGTAGCGCTAGCTCACTATTTATAATCCTGGACGACAGATTCTGCTTGCAACGAGCGCACGGCATGTACGTTGTCGCGTTCCATTCCATGCAGAACTTTATAGCGGTTCAGCAAGCTAGCCACTTTGGTGGCCTCGGTCGCATGCCAGGCCAAGTGTCGCTCCGGCGCACGCGTGGCCGTTGCAGCGTCGCCGTCCCGTCACAAACCAGGGACCACCGACCCTCCACATATGTTTTCTGGCAGTCACGTTTTTTGAGTAATTTGACGATCAGATGATTTTCTGGTTCGTGAGATCTTTTGCTGATCAGACTTTGCGTCATTTTTTTATCATGTGCCTGCCACGTGGTGGCTATTCTGATTTTTTAAGTTAATTTATCATAGGTACTGACGCATACCCCTTGTTCCCGTAAGAGACATAAGGCGACTAGGGTATTACTCTCTTCCGTCGACGTAGCCACCGATCTACCACGTCTCCTGTGGCCTCAGGTCATAGAGGCACGGTGGATTCCGATCCTTGTAGTTGTAGGCGGGATGACTCCACATTTTGTTATCTTTTAAATTCGTTTAGGGTTTGTGTCCTACTAAAAAAATGTGGCGGTGATGACTCCATGAAGATGGAATAGGGTCCTCCCCATATACCCTCTATTTCGGTGACACATCTAGCTTCATCGAAGGGCGTGTGAAGGTTTGTCTTCGGCACATCTCGTTGGATTCCGTATTCCTTCTGATCTACGATTCTCTTCATCGACCGCTACTCTCTCGCGTTGTTCATTTGGGACCTTAGCACGATGAGACTTTTCATCTATCTACTAAAATAAGCTCTCATAAGATAAGCTTTGCATGGCTAACAATGACGAAGGGACGAGGATGATGGCGCGCCTTCGGCTTGTTCGATGCTTGTAGTCGTCACTATGTGCTCCAAATACTTCAATTTATAATTTTTAATACTTTTAGGTTTTCTTGTGTTTTTGTTGAAGATTATGAATAGATCCAAAAAAAAAACCAAAAAAGGTCTAATGCACTTTGGATTTCATGACGCTAGACATTTTTATATGCCCCTTAGTAGGTCTTACACTCTTACTAGCTCACTAATTGCATAATTTGATTCCCTAGGAACATCAAACCGGACTTTTACTACTCCCTACGGACCGACTTAACATGCGCGCACGTAGTTCAAAAAATTGCCTTAACCATTATTTTATTCAATAAAATATAGAATATATGTTACAAAAATTATATCATTGGAAACCTTATTTGAATACGAATCTAATTGTATAAACTTTGTAGATATTTAATTTATATTTCATTGACCAATTCAACGGTCAAACTTTATCTTAAATTGCGTGCGCGCCTGTTAAACCGATCCGGAGGAAGTACCCATAGTGCCTCTTAGAAGACCATTGTCTAAGGATGAATCGACATTGACCTTGACATAATCCTACAAAAAAATTGCTTTCCTTTGTTTCAACCCAGAAACTATTTAAGCACATTCATGTGTTCCGATATCTTGCAGGATTATGTGACAATACACCTGAATCATAATTCTCTATTTTCTCGACTTAAAAAACCCGGCCTACAAACTAAAAAGATCCTTCGGAAAATTTTCAGTGAACCAGACCTGGCAGCGGGAATTTCTAGGTGTTCATGATATCAGTACTCATTTGTTCAGAATTTCAGATATCTCCATAGGACTAGCTATGATCAGCAAAGGATCGTATCGTCATGCCTTGCGTAGATCTCATGACCATTGACAATGATTTGCAAAATTCGTTTTGTTGCGTGTGAAACAATGGGCTGCTCGATGGCACGCCTTCTCTCCCTCTGTTTCTATTTATATGCACAAGGACTTGAGGTACAAGTCAAGTTTACAAGTATTGTTACACAAGATATATCCCTAACTAATCTTGGTTAGCCGCACGGGAGGATGTCTCCCTAACACGCCCCCGCAGTCTGAACTCGGTGCTTCGCCGACGTGAAGACTGGATCGAAATTCATGAAATAAGACAGATGGTAGTCCCTTAGTGAAGATGTCAGCAAACTGGGAACTGGAGGGTACATGTAGCACTCGCAGAGCCCCAAGAGCCACCTTCTCACGCACAAAATGTATATCAAGTTCAATGTGATTGGTACGCCGATGCTGAACTGGGTTGGCCGAGAGATAAACAACGCTCACGTTATCACAGTAGACAATCGTGGCGCTGTGAAGAGGACGCCGGAGCTCCTGCAGAAGATTACGGAGCCAACAAGTCTCAGCAACGGCAGTGGCAACAACACGGTATTCAGCCTCAGCACTAGAGCGTGACACGGTGGGTTGTCGGCGAGATGACCAAGAGACCAGGTTGTCACCCAAGAACACACAGTACCCTGACGTAGACCGGCGAGTATCTGGACATCCTGCCCAATCAGCATCCGAGTAGGCAATGAGAGAGTGAGAGGTGGAGGATGATGACCCACAAGTATAGGGGATCGCAACAGTCTTCGAGGGAAGTAAAACCCAATTTATTGATTCGACACAAGGGGAGACAAAGAACACTTGGAAGCCTTAACAGCGGAGTTGTCAATTCAGCTGCACCTGGAAACAGACTTGCTCGCAAGGGTTTATCAGTAGTAACAGTTTTATAGTAGTAGCAGTAGTGAAATAACAGCAGCAGAGTAACAAAGACAGCAGTAGTGATTTTAGTAAACAGCAGGATTAAAATACTGTAGGCACGGGGACGGATGATGGGCGTTGCATGGATGAGAGAAACTCATGTAACAATCATAGCAGGGCATTTGCAGATAATAATAAAACGGTGTCCAAGTACAAAGCAATCAATAGGCATGTGTTCCATATATAGTCGTGCGTGCTCGCAATGAGAAACTTGCACAACATCTTTTGTCCTACCAGCCGGTGGCAGCCGGGCCTCAAGGGAAACTACTGGATATTAAGGTACTCCTTTTAATAAAGTACCGGAGCAAAGCATTAACACTCCGTGAACACATGTGATCCTCACATCGCTACCATCCCCTCCGGTTGTCCCAATTCTTGTCACTTCGGGGCCATTGGTTCCGGACAGCGACATGTGTATACAACTTATAGGTAAGACCATAAACAATGAATATCATGATGAAACAAAAACATGTTCAGATCTGAGATCATGGCACTCGGGCCCTAGTGACAAGCATTAAGCATAACAAGTTGCAACAATATCATCAAAGTACCAATTACGGACACTAGGCACTATGCCCTAACAATCTTATGCTATTACATGACCAATCTCATCCAATCCCTACCATCCCCTTCGGCCTACAGCGGGGGAATTACTCACACATGGATGGGGGAAACATGGCTGGTTGATGTAGAGGCGTTGGCGGTGATGGCGGCGATGATCTCCTCCAATTCCCCGTCCCGGCGGAGTGCAAGAACGGAGACTTCTGGCTCCCGCGACGGAGTTTCGCGATGTGGCGACGTTCTGGAGGGTTTCTGGCGACTTCGACTTCTCGCCGTGCATTTTTAGGTCGAGGCCGATAAGTAGTCCGAAGGAGGGCGTCGGAGGCCGGCCGAGGGGGCCACACCACAGGGCCGCGCGGGCCCCCCCTGGGCCGCGCCGCCCTATGGTGTGGGGCCCTCGGGCCTCCACCTTAATTGTCCTTCTGGCTCCGTCATTATTCTGGGAAAATAGGGCCTTCTGCATAAATTCCGAGGATTTTCCCGAAAGTTGGATTTCTGCACAAAAACGAGACACCAGAGCAGTTCTGCTGAAAACAGCGTTAGTCCGTGTTAGTTGCATCCAAAATGCACAAATTAGAGGCAAAACAATAGCAAAAGTGTTCGGGAAAGTAGATACGTTTTGGACGTATCAACTCCCCCCAAGCTTAGCTTATTGCTTGTCCTCAAGCAATTCAGTTAACAACTGAGCGATAAAAGAACTTTCACGAACACATTTGCTCATATGATGTATATATTCTCATGCAATGGCTAATACTCAAGCAGTTCATAATGAGATACATGCAAATAAGATCATCTAACAGCTATGTCAATCACGGAGAGATACCAACAATTAATAATAAGCATCATGAATCATGTATATAAGCAGGATTGCAATGTTCATAAGAGAGTATGATAAAGTGGTATCTCGCTTGCCTGTATTTGATTGGCAAAACATAAATGCCCGGGCACCTCTGGAGTTCATAGAAAGACTAGAAGTAGTGATTGTCAAAAGATAAATGCATCAAAGTTATACCGCAATCAATCATATTTTGAGACAAGCATATTATACTAAGAATGACAGTTGTGCTCTCAAGATAGTGCTCAAAGAAATAATGGAGACACAACATAAAAGTAAAAGATTGACCCTTCGCAGAGGGAAGCAGGGTTTAACATGCGCTAGAGCTTTTCATTTTTATAAAGACAGGAGTAAAATTATTTTGAGAGGTGTTTGTTGTTGTCAACGAATGGTAATGGGTACACTAACTACCTCGCCAACCGGACTTTCAAGAGCGGCTCCCATGAATTATTGCATGTTTATTTGGCACTCCTTCCAACCTTTCTTTCACAAACCATGGCTAACCGAATCCTCGGGTGCCTGCCAACAATCTCATACCATGAAGGAGTGCCATTTTTTTAATTTTAGTTTTATTATGATGATGACACTCCCCCCAACCTTTGCTTACACAAGCCATGGCTAACCGAATCCTTCGGGTGCCGTCCAACAATCACAAACCATGGAGGAGTGTCTATTTAAGTTAATTAATTCGGGACTGGGAATCCCATTGCCAGCTCTTTTTGCAAAATTATTGGATAAGTGGATGTGCCACTAGTCCATATGAGAGTCCGTCAAAAGTAAATGACAAGGTTGAAAGCTAAACACCACATACTTCCTCATGAGCTATGAAACATAAACACAAATTGAGAAGCATTTTGAAGGTTTTAAAGGTAGCGCACGAGAATTTACTTGGAATGGTTTGAAATGCCATGCATAGGTATTTATGGTGGACACTTTTGGAACAACTTGGTTTTCAGGTGTTTGGAAGCACGAGCAGCGTTCCCGCTCAGTTCAAGTGAAGGCTAGCAATAGACTAGGGAGCAACAAATCAAGAGAGCAGTAACTGTCATAATCATGCTTGCGGCAAAATAAATTAACGGAGGCATAAAAGTGATACAAGAACTCTGAAGCAATATAGATCATCGAGGCTTAATTGACTTTTTGTTCAGTCATATGCATGCATGAGCATGTGCCAAGTCGATATAAATGAATTATTCAGAGGAAGATACCACAATGCCATACTTACTTATGAATAAAACAATGCAAGCAAACATCCATGACATGCTACTCATATTAATAGATTGGAGCTAAACATGAGAGATCATAAACTACTAGACTTTCTCAAATAACATTTACCTCACATGAACCAACTAAGCATGCTCACATGGATGAGTATATGTACAGAAATGAAAACAAATAGAGTTCATACCAGCCTCTCACCACAATCAGATTGTCGTAGATCGTCATTATTGCCTTTTCACTTGTGTAGCTTGGATAATATGAAATGAAAACCACGCTCCAGCCACCGAAGACCATTGAACTCATAAAGAACTTTATAAACCAAAGAAGAACAGCAAATATTTTTGGTGTTTTCGAATTTGAGAACAATAACAAGAGGAAACAAACAAACAAAGCAAAATCTTTTTGGGTTTTCTTATAGCAAACTAGCAATAGCAAATAAAGTGAAACAAATGCAAGAAACCAAAGCAAACAAATGGTGAAGAGAAACAACAGAAATATTTTTGGTCTTTTTGTGTTTTGGGAAAGAAACAAAGCGAAAACAAGAAATATCAAACTAAAAGAAACACATAACAGCAGGATGGCAGAAATCTGCCAAAACCTGACAGCAGTACAGAAATCGATTTTTACAAAAATCTTACATTGCTCAGATCGAAAAGTGTTCAACTAATGAAAGTTAGATAACAACCTGGGGAACCTGTACAAAAATTGGCAGCTCAAAATGATGCTCTGGCTATGTTTGAGAATTTTTACGGTAACGTTCCAGAATCTGTTTTCAGGCAGCACTTCCCCAGATATCATCTTCCTCCCATTAGAAAACCACTCAAACGAACAAAGCAAGTATGTGCAAGTATCCAGCAACCATAATATGCAAAGAATGAGTGATGCCGGTATACCTCCCCCCAAGCTTAGGCTTTTGGCCTAAGTGGAGTTCAACCCCAACGAGGGTCGTTGTTCCTCGCCGGTGGGTAGTCCATGGAGTAGTCATAGTAAAGTTCCTGTGCAGAAGAAAAGCGTGGAGGCTCCGCATATCCACCATGTTGATGCGAGGAACTTGCTGCATCGGATGATGAGTCGAGGTGCTCCTCAACCTCCGTGTCGTCTCTTGCATGTTGACCTCCTCTCTCTATGTGTGCATCCAGTGCACCTTCTGTGACCGACCAATCTCCCCTGGAATCAAGGTTAGACAAAAGCAGTAGCAGCAATCTTACTAGTTTCTCAGTTTTCTTAGTTATTCTCCAGACTTTCTTATAAAATGTCATCTTGTAAAACAGGTTACCCAAGTTGGAGGAATCTGAAACAAATTCATGTTTAATCATAGAGGCTATGTCAAGTTTTTCTATGTGGAATGGAATATCAAAATGATGAGGTTCTACATTATGAAAAGCCAAGAACGAGAGGCGATGAGACCTCCACAAATTCCACCTTTCTCACGGTTAGTAGCAAGTCTATAGGCTATCAATGCCCCCAAATTATAAGTCTTACTATTTTGCAGTGCCGCAGCTAGAAAAGCCAAATCCGGGATAGAAAGTTTACCACCAATCTTTTTAGCAAGAACGCATTTGGTAATAAAATAGGCAAAGTAGCGAATAGCCGGGAGCTGAATACTAGTGATTTTACCATTATCCCCTAAGAAACTCCTTCCATCGCTAATCATCTTGAAGAGGTCCAAGAGTTCTTGCGGCGATCCCCTTATCTTCTCACATGACCCCCATTGCGGTACTCTAATTGCTGCACAAAAAAACACTAAATGGCAAGTTGACAGCTTTATTGTAAATTTTATACTGGACCGTGGGGTTAGATCGCGACCAATTGAACTTGAAGTCCTGCACAAAAGACATGGTTAATTTTACATATTGTCTTAGCTCTCCTTCAACAAAGTCACTCAGCCCTGCACGAGAAATTAGACTTTGAACATCTTCAAGTATTCCCGCGCTTCTCATAAAATCCGCGCACGGGTAGTAAGAGGGGTATACTCCCTCTTCACGATTGACTCTCATAACTTGTTGGACTTCCAATTCTTGCTGGTTCAAGTGATATCTACTCCACTCCATTTTCTGAAATTTCAACAAATGATATAAAAATTTGATTTGGTGACATATAATTGAGGGAAACTACCATAGGAACTTGCTAGAGTACTAATCATGCATCAAAACTAGTTTCTACCACTTAGAACAAGCATGCAAGCTCACTAAACATGTTACCTACAGCAGCAAAATATTCAAGATATACTCAACCAAACAAAATTCTACTTGGATGGGTGGAGGAGTCACATACCAAGGAGCAAATGTGCCAAATTTCAGCAGAAATCTGGGCTGAGCAAAGAGATCGAGAAACTGAGCTCTGAGCAAAACCACGAGAGAGAGGAACTTGGTACGAGTTTTTTCGGGAGAGAGAAGGTGCTGGGAGAAAGAGATGACAAAGTGGGGCAAAGGGGGCCCACACCACATGGTGGCGCGGCCACCTCCTTGGCCGCGCCGGCCTGTGGTTTGGCGCCCTCTGGTGCCCCACAGGTCATCCTCTGGTGCTCCCAGGTGCCTCGTCGAAAAATAGGACCAACGGTATAATTTTTGTGAATTTTTGAAAACTTTAAAAAATGCACATTTCTGGGTATTTAGTTTATTATTACTGGCCAGGAAATTTTTTGAAATCTCCAAATAACTAAGGAACTTTGCAAATTAAAAGTGCTACAGCAACTAGAGCAAGTGGAGGAAGAAAGATATGTTGTTTACCTCCTCTATGCATATAAAAAGTATCCGTTAACAAGGTTGATCAAGTCTTGTCACCAAATAACTTTTTCATAGCATAAGAAGAAATAAACCTCAGATCAATCATGTTACCTTGAATTGTATTGATATGGATCCAATCACGAGAGTTTGATATTCTTCTTTAGGCTCATATATAGGACAATCAATAGTTCCCACTTTGATAGTTCTCACATTAGAAATAGTATTAACTCCACACGCTTTCTCAATCCTCTTGGGAAAATAAACGGTATGCTCCCTATCATCAACATTGAAAGTAACCTTTCCTTTATTGCAATCAATAACAGCCCCTGCGGTGTTAAGAAAAGGTCTCCCAAGAATAATAGACATATTATCATCTTCAGGCATTTCCAACACAACAAAATCAGTTAATATCAAGCAGTTAGTAGTAACTTGAACAGGAACATTCTCACATATACCAACAGGAATAGCAGTAGATTTATCAGCCATTTGCAAAGATATATCAGTATGTATCAACTTATCTAAGTAAAGTCACTTATAAAGAGAAAAAGGCATAACACTAACACCGGCTCCCAAATCACATAGAGCAGTTTTAACATAATTATTCTTAATAGAACAAGGAATAGTAGGTATACCTGGGTCGCCCAACTTCTTTGGTATTTTGCCATTGAAAGAGTAATTAGCAAGCATAGTGGAAATTTCCTCATTGGGGATTTTCCTTTTGTTAGTAACAATATCTTTCATATACTTTGAATAAGGAGGCAATTTAATAGCATCAGTCAAAGGGATTTGCAAGAATAAAGGTTTCATCCAATCGCAAAATTTATTATAGTGTTCTTCTTCCTTTGATTTTAGTTTCTTAGCAGGAAAAGGCATTTGCTTTTGAACCCAAGGTTCTCTTTCATTACCATGTTTCTCAGCAATAAAATCTTCTTTAGTGTACTTTTTATTTTTAGCTTGCTTTTCAGGTTCTTCTTCAACCTCTTCTTTATCAGGAGTATCATTCTTATCATTATCTTTATCATGTTCATTACCACTTTCAGCCAAAGATCGTAAATAGAAATACTATTAGGATCATTAGCAGGTTCAGAGGATTCTACAACATTTTTATGTTTCTTCTTCTTTTTCTTCCTAGAATGAGCACTAGGTTCAATGTGTTGAGAATCTTGTTCAATTCTTTTGGGATGCCCTTCAGGATATAGAGGATCCTGGGTAGAGACACCACCTCTAGTTGTTACTTCATAAGCATGTTTCTCTTTAGAATTATTCCCTAACAAGTCATTTTGCACTTTAGTGAGTTGATAAATTTGAGTTTGAATCATATGAAAATGTTTAACAAGCATCTTAACATCATTGGAGGTTCTCTCCACAATATCATGCAATTCACTAATAGCTCGAGAATTTTCCATTAAATGATTCTCTACTCTCATATTAAAATTTTCTTGCTTAACAATATAATTATCAAACTCATCTAAGCATTGTGCAGGAGGTTTCGAATACGGAATATCTTCCCTAGTAAAGCGTTGAAGGGAGTTTACCTCAATCATGGATGAAGGGGGAATTATCTCACATATATCTTCTATAGGAGGTAGATTCTTCACATCTTCAGATTTAATACCTTTCTCCTTGAGAGACTTCTTGGCTTCCCTCATATCTTCATCATTCAATTTAATTAAACCCCTCTTCTTCAATATTGGCGTTGGAGTTGGTTCTGCGTAGTCCAATCATCATGATTCCGGCTTATTTTAGCCAATAATTCTTCAAATAATGCCCTGGAGTTCTTTTCCTGAAAACACAACCAGCACAACTATCCAGGTATGCCCTAGACTCAATGGTTAGTCCACTATAAAATATATCAAGTAAATCATGCTTTTCCAAATCATGATCAGGCTGAGCTCTAATAAGAGAGCAAAATCTCGCCCAAGCCTCAGGCAATTTCTCTTCATCTCCCTGGTCAAAATTATAAATTCTCTGCAAAGCAATATGTTGAGCACTAGCAGGAAAGTATTTGCGGAAGAAAACATCAAGCAGTTCTTTTGGACTTTTAATAGAATTAGGTGGAAAATTATTATACCAAGTTTTAGCGTCATCCTTTAATGAGAATGGAAAGATTTTAGCAACAAAGTAAGTACGCATCTTGACATCATCAGAAAACAAGCTACTTAGAGTAGATAACTCAGTCATGTGTTCAACAAGACTTTCTTTTTCAGTACCACAAAAGGGTGTTTTCTCAACAATAGCTATATGAGATAGATCAAGAGAAAAATCATAATCTTTATCCCTAATGTTTATAGGAGATGTGGCAAATTTAGGATCAGGAGACAGCTTTATATCTAATAAAGCATGTTCTCGCAAGCAACTTTTTAATTTTTCTTGCATCAGTAGTAGCATTGCATTTTTCAATAAAATCATCATTAAGCTCCACATAATCTTCATCAGGATCATCACTAAAATAATCAAGTTCGGGTGAATTATCATGTGTAGTAGCATTAGGAGTTTCAGTATTTTCAATTTGTCTAGACCTAGCAATTGTAGCATCTAGAAAAGATCCCAATGAACCACTATCATCAAGCACAGCAGAAACATTATCAATATTATGAGAGTTTTCAGATTCAGCAGAAGTACCCGCATTTGAAGCATGCGGCGGTGAAACAAGTTTATCAATCACAGATGGTGAATCAAGAGCAGCAGAGGTATTCAGAATTGTACCTTTTCTTGTAGTGGATGGTAATATGGCGATCTTAGTATCGCGAGGTTTACCCATGATGGAGAATTTGCAGCGAACAATATTAATCCAAGTGAACTTCCAAATAAAGCTATGCTCCCCGGCAACGGCGCCAGAAAATAGTCTTGATGACCCACAAGTATAGGGGATCGCAACAGTCTTCGAGGGAAGTAAAACCCAATTTATTGATTCGACACAAGGGGAGACAAAGAACACTTGGAAGCCTTAACAATGAGTTGTCAATTCAAGTGCACTGAAACAGACTTGCTCGCAAGGGTTTATCAAGAGTAACAGCTTTATAGTAGTAGCGATAGTGAAATAACAACAGAGTAACAAAGACAAGCAGTAGTGATTTTAGTAAACAGCAGGATTAAAATACGTAGGCACGGGGACGGAAGATGGGCGTTGCATGGATGAGAGAAACTCATGTAACAATCATAGCAGGGCATTTGCAGATAATAATAAAACGGTGTCCAAGTACAAAGCAATCAATAGGCATGTGTTCCATATATAGTCGTGCGTGCTCGCAATGAGAAACTTGCACAACATCTTTTGTCCTACCAGCCGGTGGCAGCCGGGCCTCAAGGAAAACTACTGGATATTAAGGTACTCCTTTTAATAAAGTACCGGAGCAAAGCATTAACACTCCGTGAACACATGTGATCCTCACATCGCTACCATCCCCTCCGGTTGTCCCAATTCTTGTCACTTCGGGGCCATTGGTTCCGGACAGCGACATGTGTATACAACTTATAGGTAAGACCATAAACAATGAATATCATGATGAAACAAAAACATGTTCAGATCTGAGATCATGGCACTCGGGCCCTAGTGACAAGCATTAAGCATAACAAGTTGCAACAATATCATCAAAGTACCAATTACGGACACTAGGCACTATGCCCTAACAATCTTATGCTATTACATGACCAATCTCATCCAATCCCTACCATCCCCTTCGGCCTACAGCGGGGGAATTACTCACACATGGATGGGGGAAACATGGCTGGTTGATGTAGAGGCGTTGGCGGTGATGGCGGCGATGATCTCCTCCAATTCCCCGTCCCGGCGGAGTGCCGTAACGAGACTGCTCCCGCGACGGAGTTTCGCGATGTGGCGGCGTTCTGGAGGGTTTCTGGCGACTTCGACTTCTCGCCGTGCATTTTTAGGTCGAGGCCGATAAGTAGTCCGAAGGAGGGCGTCGGAGGCCGGCCGAGGGGGCCACACCACAGGGCCGCGCGGGCCCCCCCTGGGCCGCACCGCCGTATGGTGTGGGGCCCTCGGGCCTCCACCTTAATTGTCCTTCTGGCTCCGTCATTATTCTGGGAAAATAGGGCCTTCTGCATAAATTCCGAGGATTTTCCCGAAAGTTGGATTTCTGCACAAAAACGAGACACCAGAGCAGTTCTGCTGAAAACAGCGTTAGTCCGTGTTAGTTGCATCCAAAATGCACAAATTAGAGGCAAAACAATAGCAAAAGTGTTCGGGAAAGTAGATACGTTTTGGACGTATCAGAGGAGTGAAGAGTGAGACCATGATCAAGAGTCCCTTTGAGGTAGCGAAGGATTCGTTTGACAATGAGAAGGTGAGGTTCACGGGGATCGTGCATGTGAAGACAAACTTGTTGAACAGCGTAGGAGATTTCGGGCCGAGTGAGAGTCATGTATTGAAGAGCGCCGGCTAGACTGCGATAGAGAAATGGATCGGCCACAGGAGGACCGGTAGAGGCAGGAAGCTTTGCTTTGGTATCAACAGGTGTGGAGGATGGATGGCAGTCACTCATGCCGGCACGGTGGAGGATGTCTAGGATATATTGTCATTGAGATAGGTGAAGAGAATGGGGTTGGCGGGTGACAGAGATACCGAGAAAATGATGAAGGGGTCCGAGGTCTTTCATGGCAAACTCGCGGCTGAAAGTGGTGATGATAGAATGGAGAAAGGAAGTGGTGGATGTGGTTAGGACGATGTCATCAACATAGAGAAGTAGGTAAGCGATGTCAGAACCGCGATGAAGGGTGAAAAGAGAGTTATCAGATTTGGATTCAAGGAAGCCAATGGAACGAGCAAAGGTAGCAAAGCGTTGAAACCAAGCCCGAGGAGCCTGTTTAAGACCGTAGAGTGATTTGAGGAGACGACAAACATGAGTGGGACGAGAGGGATCGATGAACCCCGAGGGTTGTTGGCTGTAGACTTCTTCGGAAAGATTGCCGTGAAGAAAGGCGTTTTTGACGTCGAGTTGATGGATGGGCCAATTTTGAGACACGGCGAGAGAGAGAACAACACGGATGGTGGCTGGTTTGATGACGGGGCTGAAAGTCTCGTCGAAGTCAATGCCATGTTGTTGTGTGAAACCACGAACGACCCAACGTGCCTTGTGACGAGCAAGAGATCCATCAGAATTGAACTTGTGACGAAAGATCCATTTGCCACTGACGATGTTGGCACCGGGAGGGGGAGGGACGAGAGTCCAGGTTTGGTTATGGAGAAGAGCATCATATTCGTCCTGCATGGCTTGGCGCCAGGAAGGATCACGAAGAGCAACTAGATAATTGTGAGGAATAGGGGAAGAGACGGTGGCGGAGAGGTTGAGTTTATCGATGGGAGGTGGGAGTTTACCGGTGGTGCTACGAGCGCGATGGATGATGGGTGGTGGTACCGAAGGGCGGCGAGTGTACACATGGGTAAAGCTGGGCCGCGGCGCTGCCACGGCAGGAGACAGAGCGGCGGCAGGCTGCCGTGGAGGTGAGTCAGGGGAAAGAGCTGCCACGGCAGGGGAAGAGGCTGCCGCGGCAGGAGAAGAGATGGCGGCAGGCTGGCGTGGGCTCGCGGCAGCAGAATTCTCTGCCGCGGCAGGGGGTGGAGTGGGAGGTGGTGGCGCCGACGTGGGTATGGTGGGAGGGTTTGGTAGGAAGTGGGGGTCTATGGGGTCGATGATGGCAGGCGGTGTAGATGTTTGTGTGGTGGAGGCGTAAGGAAAAGTATGTTCATCGAACGTAACATGTCGGGAGATTAGGATGCGTCGGGAGGACACGTCGAGACACCTATAGCCTTTGTGGCGGGATGGATAACCGAGAAAAATACATTTGGTGGCGCGTGGGGCTAGTTTGTTGGGACTGGTGGAGGAGACGTTGACATAGCAGAGGCAACCGAACACGCGTAGGTGATCATAGGATGGATGTGTGCCGTACAAGGTGAAGTGTGGGGTTTGTCGACGGAGGGCTGCGGTGGGACGAAGGTTGAGAAGATGAGTGGCGGTGTGGAGGGCCTCGGCCCAAAAATTGGGAGGCAGGGAGGCTTGGAAGAGAAGGGTGCGGATAACATCATTGATGGTGCGAATTGCTCGTTCGGCTTTGCCGTTTTGTTGAGAAGTGTAGGGGCATGAGAAGCGAAAAAGGGTTCCATGGGATTGAAAGAAGGAGTTTAGTTTAATGTTATCAAATTCTTTTCCATTGTCGCATTGGATGGTTAGAATAGGGAGGTTGAAGTGGGTGGTGAAAAAGGCATGAAAAGTAACGAACGTGGCAAAGACATCGGATTTCTTACGAATAGGAAAGCTCCAAAAGTAATGAGAAAAATCATCGATAATGACTAGATAATAGGCAAAACCAGACATGCTAGGGACTGGGGAGGTCCATAGATCACAATGTAAAAGTTCAAACGGTCGAGTAGTAGACGATTGCGACAAAAGTCCATGCACTAGCCACTTGAACCAAAAGTCCGAACTGATGGAAAGGGTTAGGCAATCTACTTATACACGTTAACACCCCCTCTCACGTGTGACGGCAAGACGAGAAGACAAGTCAACACGTGTAGAGAGGAAAAGAGGCATCGAGAGGTCGGAACCGCACGGCAGGAGGCAAAGAGGCAGCGGGAGGCCGGGACCACACGGCAGGAGGTTGCGGGAAATTTTAGAATAAATTGTGAAAGCCAGGATTTGAACTCGAGACCTGGGGCTCTGATACCATGAAACAATAGGCTGCTCGATGGCACGCCTCCTCTCCCTCTGTTTCTATTTATATGCACAAGGACTTGAGGTACAAATCAAGTTTACAAGTATTGTTACACAAGATATATCCCTAACTAATCTTGGTTAGCCGCACAGGAGGATGTCTCCCTAACAGCGTGCTTCCCCGTCATAATCTACGCGGTGTTGTTGGGTCAGCGTCTTGACACTTGGCGAAGCTATTTATTCTCTCTGTCTGCAAGGTGTCCAATCCGTAAGTATTTGATCGACCTTCACCCGTAAGCTAGCAACTGGTGTCAAGGTCCTCTTGGTCAGTTTGCTGTCCGTTTGTCGTTGCCAACTACCGGCCACACTCCACGATCTTTTGGCTTACTGGTACTCATGGTTGCCGTGTTTATTAGGCTGTGATCAAGGTCGAGGAAAATTCTCTACTCCAGAATTATTAAGTGGGCCAAAAGGACTGTCCAAGTGTCCCGGACTACAATTTCCTGACACATCTCCCCTCCTTTCCCTTTGAGTGATGGTTGATGATACTATGACTTTGATAGCTTTAGGGGTTGATAATACTAGTTGATTAACTATAAAGCTTCTATCGGATCTTTTAAGTCAACAATCAGTGCCTTTTCTGACGTAAATAATTTGCCACATCTAACGTATAGTTTCAGTTTGAAAGGTAGCATGGCGTGGTGGAGGCAAACGGAGAAATCGTAAAAATGGCATACCCGGTGTTAAAAGCTCTCACACATTGTAGGATTTGGGGAAAGGTATTTTTAGACGGTCTGGTGGAGGCAAACTCAGAAATCGTAAAAGAAGGGGAGAAAAACAAAAATTATAAGTACTACCAGAGAACCAGTCAATCGATCAAACCAAAAGACTTACTAGAAACTTGGCGTACTGGAGAGGTATTGTGCTTATGGAAGTATCAGAAAAGAAATGGCAACAAGTCTGTACTATGTACGTGGCAAAGGTTAAGCCCAACCGCATCGAGCTTTCCATAACTCCAAGCAGCATAATAGTAAAAGAACATACGAGTACCCAATTTTATGCCCTCCCTTACCAGGCAGAGGTAACCTAGTTGAATGCACACCTCATCTTTCGTGTATGTATTTGCACGTTCAGGAGCAGGGAAACATCAGAACAACACTTGTGCGCTGAGCTGAAACAACCTTACATCTGATGAAACCTTCAGTTCAAACAGAAAATTAGGCCTTCTACACATAAACGACCGGCTGCAGTTAAGCATATACTACATACAAAATGAGGACACCAATTATTTGGATGTACAGCAATGGCGTCAAGGCTGGTGATTATGAGCCTCACGTAGGGCTATACTGCATCTCACATGAGAGGCCCAGACTTTGAGTTGGGAAACAAGGAAAGCCCAGCCCTCTCGTCATGGAAATGAGTAGTGAGGTTGACTGAGGTGTTGGCATTCAGGCCGGGATTTGACATGTCCATACAGTCAGTAAATGGATCGAAGAAGTCCGAGTACCTCACGTTGGCTGCTGGTATCTCTGGCAGAGAGTTCAGAATCCCATCGAATATCTCATAATTCTCATCAGCTTGTGGTAGAAAGGCAGAGATGTCAGATGCTGATGGAATGAGAGACATGTAGTCATCAATTTCTGGTATTGGCAGAATGTCAGAGATATGCTCATCGAGTTGTAGTGGTACAGTAGCAAGTTGATCATCTCCCGCCTTCTTTGCTCGGATGACCTTTGTATGACACAAGTACAGCAAAGACTAAGCAACTACTAACTGCATGCAAAAAGGAGTGAAGTGCTTAAAGAACCAGGAAGAAAGATGGAGTACAAATCTGTTCTTATCATCATCTCTGTATATCATGATGAAGTCTCCTACTCGAAGGTTGTGAGTTCTGACATAACTCCCTGGGATGTTTAAGAGAGGGCACAGAAAATGTAAGAACATTGGTCAACATATGTAACAGATAATAAAAAGTATTAAAAGAAGGTATTCACCAGTATTCTCAAGTACATACATCCTGCTCTTGTTGTTTGGCCAGTATCTGTATGGGAGATCACAAACTGCATCATTGCACAGGACATGCTAGACCAAATTAAACATAAATGCACGGAATGAAGCTGCAACTAAGATCATCTTTAATAGGAATAATATTCACATGTTGTCATTCTAATGGTTTTACAAATACCCACCGCCCCTGTAATTAATTTCTTGTTAGACATGACAGGTTTTTTAAATAATGTCCAACATCAAAACAATGCGATTTTGCTTCTTTTACAGGAAATACCGACAAACTTATCCAAGTGTATGGCTCAGAGATAGTAAAAGTGAAGTATGACAAAGATTATATTGTTGCTGCAACTCATAGCAGAAAATGTTAAAGTCAAAAAGACTACAACTTGTCCAACCTGTACTTGAAGGTCCACAGTTCTGCATTTAGCAAATCGTGCATACATAAACTTCTGCCTTCCTTTGATGTCAGATTTGGTAGGTACGCCTCCGCCTCTTTCTGAGACAAATGTCAACAGTTAGAGAACACGGTCTATGGAATAAAATGTGGGGTAAAATTAAGTTTGTAAATTCTGTTTAAACAAGAACTCACCTTCGGGAGAATAATTCTCCCAAGCTGGCTTATGTCACTATTTCGGAGCTCCTTCTGCAGAACTACTCGCAACCCAGTCATTTGATGCTACATAAACATTGTAGAATCTTTTAACCCGAGAAATGTGAACCAGTTTGATTAACTATGTTTTCTTTTCTTTAACATAAAAATAAATACTTTCAATATATTTTGCATAAATCTTACATCTGGATCAAGAACAGCTCTATTCAAATCCAGCACATCTGCCTATCATGAAAAGAAGAATTCATTTAGAGAGCAGGCAGGGAAAACACGAAGTGCCACATATAATTTCACAAAACCAGATATAGGTGAGCAAATCTTAGTCCCATTGAACCTACTAGAAAAGATTAAGGAGGACGTGTTTTCTTGTACTGCTGCCAAAGCTACTCAGCGAGCAACCTTTTGTGCAGCTAGGGTTTTTTCGCGAAAACGGAAAAGCCTTGCATTTCGATGCATTGATAGAAAAGGAAGTTGTATTTACAAGTCCAAAGAAGGACCAACACCGCGCCATACAACTCGACCCAAAAGACCTAATCTAGGGGAGAAGCTGGCAAAGACCCCGAGCCCCCGCATCCGCCCATTGTCCTGCCTCGGTCCAAGTCATCGAATAAGGAAGCCACCGAAGGACGCACATTGTCAAAGACTGCAGCGTTTCTATGTTTCCATATCCACCATGCGGTGAGCATGATCAGTGATGAGGTGCCCTGTGCAGCTAGGACTTTACCTGTTGCTTTTTTATTCTGTAAGTATTCAACTTTATTTCTATTTTATCTTCATTTTACTGTCAATATAATAGGCACTCCTTCCTGTTTATTCTAAATAGGCAATTTATATACTGTAGGAGAAAGCAAAGGCAGTGACCTAACGGTTCTTATGAAGGGAGAAAGGACATATTTGCAACAATGTTCTCTCCATTTGCAATTGATTTCACTGCTCTTGCTTGTATTGTAATTATGCAGAATAATATAATCTTTAGCTGATCACTTGCTTGTATTGTAATTATGCAGAATAACATAATCTTTAGCTGATCACAGAAGTGTAAATAGAAAGTGTTCTATTATTCTACTACAAATGCCCTCCTACACCACTACAACAGTTGTATCAATCATAATAAATAGTACTCCCTCTGATCCATAATAAGTGTCGCTGATTTAGTATGTACTAAATCAGCGACACTTGTTATGGATCAGAGGGAGTAACAGAAATGATGCTACATAAGTAATTTCGTAACAGAGGTAATAGTTTAAGAAGAGGGGAGATATTTGTTCTAACTTCCACTTGAAACAGTAGATGTATCACATAGCAAAAAAGTCCAAATCAAACATGGAAACAAAAACTAGCACCTTTAGATTGTAGTTAGCAAAAAAAAAAAATCCTGACCTAAGAACTACTGGTTAATTCACACCAGATGGTGTACTACCCTCACAATAAGTACACTGGTAACATAACTAATTTTTTGGCCCATGTTCTGGAACAGGCAGTGTGAAAAAAAAAAGATTCACTGGAATGAAAAATTCTTTGAGTTTATCTGACATGTACTGCTATTCCCTACCAATTTTGGGCTGCTACTGAGAAAACACACTCGTACGGACAGTTTCTACGTACGGACAGTTGCTACCAACTTTGCAGTGCCTCCCAGAAGTAACAATAACAAAACATGTTTGGCCATAGAAAATGTGCACTGCACATAACGACGTCGATGAAAGTGACGTTTACAGTATGTGATGGGCTAAATCATACAGTTGGAACTAATGCTGAGTGTAACTTCTATATAATATCCATAAGTAGGCAGAGCTCTTCCCTATATATATGTCCCTCCAAACAAAAATCAAAGTCTCATCAGTGTGTAATTCTACCATTGCACGTAACCACATTGGCAATGTGATGCATGTGAAGTTGCGAACCGCTAAGTTGTGGACTTGCAACCAATAGAAAAGTGTTCTTGTTTACTGAAACCGCAAGATTGGACCTACAGGGCGTATTCTATTCATGTGTCCCATGACGGCAAGTGAATTAATTAAGACATCTTACTCTGGTTAGTCCCAAGACATACGGAGTAGATAATTACTTTATGATGATAACTGACCAAAACTGTCCAAGAAAAAGGGTATCACCGTCGCAAAATCCGACAGAACACTAGAACTATCATACCTTACCATAACCTACGACCTAGGAATAACTATGACGCCTGAGAAAAAATCAATTAATTGATGATCACATTCACACCTAGACACAAATCCGTACGCTAGGCCGGTGAGATCTGATCGCGGGGTTGGAAAGAACACCTGCTGGTGAGATTTGCTATAGTCGCAATAATGCGGCAAACAGAGCAGCAATCCGACGGATCGGAGTTCCAAATCAACTGAAAATGTCAACAACCGCAAGCATCTCGATCGCAATCAACCGAAGTTGTGAGCAGGATGAGGAAGGAAAGTCCCCTTCCTCTGGGCCTCCAGCCCACCGCACCTCCCCGCCACCGCGGCCCACCACCGCCTTGGCGGAGATCATCATCAATATATACGGAGGAGCGGAGCCAAGCCAAGGACCAACAGGTAAATGGTAGGGCGAGTCCGTGAGTTCCGAGACACTCACAGGTCGGGTCGCCGGCGGCCTCCTGACGCGGCCGCCGGACCTGCGCTTCCGGGTGACGAGCTGCGGCCGCGGCGCGAACATTCCGTCGCCGGAGGGGGAGCGGCGCTTGCCGCTGACGCCGGCCATGTCGACGGGAGGACGGGATGAGGAGGAGGAGGATGTCGGGGCGGCGGCGGCGGCTAGGGTTGGTGCCGCGCGGGGCGCATTTATAGGCGGGGTGGCGGAGAATCGGAGACGGGGGCGCGGCGCCAAGTGGCGGGCGAGCTCTGAGGCGGGCGCAGGTGGGGAGCCAACGCCCGGCGGGCCGGTGGCGAGGGCGCGCGGGCGCGGCCAACCGCGGGGGCGCAAGGTGGCAAGCGACGGGTGGGCGGCGCGGGGAGGCTGCGGCTGGCGTTTTTTCCGCATCGGGATTCCCCGCGGGACGCCGGGACGGACAAATATGGCGATGTAAAAACTTTTGAAATCCGGGGGCTCGCTCGGCCTCTGCCTCTGCCTGGTTTTGGTTGGGTTCCGTTCCGTGTGTAGCACCTCGCTTCTCTCTCCTTGCGACCTTGCCCACTACTGCCGCCCCGCGAGAGCTCTGCTCAGTCACTGGTGCTAGGCTGCGGTGAAGCTTGAAACATGGGGCAGCTTGACTAAATATAGCCCTAGTTAATGAATATGCTGTTGTTTTAGGAGCGAAAAATTCTGCAGGATAATATGTTTGTACTATACTTGAGAATTGAGCTAGTTACTACAATTCGCTAGTAGAAAACATGGCTTCTATTTGGAGGCCCTGAACAAACAGTTCACGGTGACCCAGCATAGCACTGTATGGTGTAGTACGTAAGTCGTTGATATAATACAAGTGAAACACCGTTCCACTCCCCTCATATTACATCCCTTAAAGTGGTATAACAGAAACATATGCGAGTTCAAGTATACACGAACTGTTTACAGAAGATCAACACAGCCTCCTACTTTACAGTGAGGCAAATCTGTAAATAAAGCTTCAAATTAATTGAATTTAATTTTGACAACAAACTTCATACTATATTTTTATTGGATATAATTTATTTTTGTAAGTATTTTGATATCTTATTTGTATTTTTATGAATTGAAATGAATTTTATAAATTTGGGCAAATTTTTAGTATTTTTTGGGTTTTGAATTAAGTGGAAATAGTAAACGTACCGCTTCGTTTCTACCTACTGTCACTGACCAGTGGGGCCATTGACTAGGTCAAAAGCCACGGAGGCAAAGACCAGTCAACAAGTGCCTAGGACCTCACCGCCACGTTGGCTCCATCGACGGCTTGAAGCCGGCAACCTGGAGACGACGGCGCCGCTGATTTACTGCTCCCGGGGACGCGAGGCTAGGCTTAAATGAATAAGGACGACGAGGAGATCTTACCGGTGGTGGTGCTTTTCTCAGGGGATCACCGGAACATTGCCGGCGGCCACGTGTTGCAGCGGCGCTCACCGACGAACTAGCTAAACGGGATTGCAGATGGTCCTAGGAAGCAAGAGTAATGTCTATCAACGCGGAATCATACCCTGAGGACGATGGTGTGGTCGGCGATGTGGATCGTCGACGGAGACGAGCTCGATTTCACCGTTCCCGGCGATGACCTGAGAAAGAGAACGACCAAATTTGCCATGCTCCGAGCTCCCCTTGATGTTTACTTGCGTCCTGATACGTCTCAAACGTATCTATAATTTCTTATGTTCCATGCTACTTTTATGATAATACTCACATGTTTTATACACACTTTACATCATTTATATGCATTTTCCGGCACTAACCTATTAACGAGATGCCGAAGAGCCAGTGGCTGTTTTCTGCTGTTTTTGGTTTCAGAAATCCTACAAAGGAAATATTCTCGGAATTGGACGAAATCAACACCCAGGGTCTTATTTTTCCACGGAGCTTCCAGAAGACCGAAGAGCATACGAATTGGGGCCACGAGGCGGCCAGACCATAGGGCGGCGCGGCTAAGGAGGGGCCCGCGCCGGCCTATGGTGTGGGCCCCTCGTCAGCCCTCCGACTCTGCCCTTCCGCCTACTTATACTCTCCGTCGCGAAAACCCTATTACCGAGAGCCACGATACGGAAAACCTTCCAGAGACGCCGCCACCGACAATCCCATCTCGGGGGATTCAGGAGATCGCCTCCGGCACCCTGCCGGAGAGGGGAATCATCTCCCGGAGGACTCTTCATCACCATGATCGCCTTCGGACTGATGTGTGAGTAGTTCATCCTCGGACTATGGGTCCATAGCAGTAGCTAGATGGTTGTCTTCTCCTCATTGTTCTATCATGTTAGATCTTGTGAGCTGACTATCATGATCAAGATCATCTATTTGTAATGCTACATGTTGTGTTTGTTGGGATCCGATGAATATGGAATACTATGTCAAGTTGATTATCAATCTATCATATATGTGTTGTTTATGATCTTGCATGCTCTCCGTTGCTAGTAGAGGCTCTGGCCAAGTTGATACTTGTGACTCCAAGAGGGAGTATTTATGCTCGATAGTGGGTTCATGCCTCCATTGAATCTGGGACAGTGACAGAAAGTTCTAAGGTTGTGGATGTGCTGTTGCCACTAGGGATAAAACATCAATGCTTTGTCTAAGGATATTTGTGTTGATTACATTACGCACCATACTTAATGCAATTGTCTGTTGTTTGCAACTTAATACTGGAAGGGGTGCGGATGCTAACCCGAAGGTGGACTTTTTAGGCATAGATGCATGCTGGATAGCGGTCTATGTACTTTGTCGTAATGCCCAATTAAATCTCATATTACTCATCATGATATGTATGTGCATTGTTATGCCCTCTTTATTTGTCAATTGTCCAACTGTAATTTGTTCACCCAACATGCTATTTCTTATTGGAGAGACACCACTAGTGAACTGTGGACCCCGGTCCATTCTTTTACATCTGAATACACCCCTCGCCTGCAATCATTGTTCTCTACTGTTCTTCGCAAACAAACATCATTTTCCACACCATACATTTAATCCTTTGTTTACAGCAAGCCGGTGAGATTGACAACCTCACTGTTAAGTTGGGGCAAAGTATTTGGATTGTGTTGTGCAGGTTCCACGTTGGCGCCAGAATCCCTGGTGTTGCGCCGCACTACACTCCGTCACCAACAACCTTCACGTGGTCCTTGACTCCTACTGGTTCGATAACCTTGGTTTCTTACCGAGGGAAAACTTGCTGCTGTACGCATCACACCTTCCTCTTGGGGTTCCCAACGGGCGTGTGCTTGATGCGTCATCAAGACTGTTTTCTGGCGCCGTTGCCGGGGAGATCAAGACACGCTGCAAGGTGAGTCTCCCACTTCCAATCTCTTTACTTTGTTTTTGTCTTGCTTTACTTTATTTTATTTACTGCTTTGTTTGCTTTCTATATCAAAAATACAAAAAAAATAGTTACTTGCACTACTTTATTTACTGTCTTGTTTGCGTTCTCTATATTAAAAACACACAAAAATTAGTTACTTGCATTTACTTTATTTAGTTTGCTTTATTTACTATTGCTAAAATGGGTACTCCTGAGAATACTAAGTTGTGTGACTTCACAAGCACAAATAATAATGATTTCCTATGCACACCTATTGCTCCACCTACTGCTACAGCAGAATTTTATGAAATTAAACCTGCTTTACTAAATCTTGTTATGAGAGAGCAATTTTCTGGTGTTAGTTCTGATGATGCTGCTGCCCATCTTAATAATTTTGTTGAAATTTGTGAAATGCAAAAGTATAAGGATGTAGATGGGGACATTATAAAATTGAAATTATTTCCTTTCTCCTTAAGAGGAAGAGCTAAAGATTGGTTGCTATTTTTGCCTAAGACTAGTATTGATTCATGGACTAAATGTAAGGATGCTTTCATTGGTAGATATTATCCTCCCGCTAAAATTATATCTTTGAGAAGTAGCATAATGAATTTTAAGCAATTGGATAATGAGCATGTTGCTCAAGCATGGGAAAGAATGAAATCTTTGGTAAAGAATTGCCCTACCCATGGACTGACTACTTGGATGATCATCCAAACCTTTTATGCAGGATTGAATTTTTCTTCGCGGAACCTATTGGATTCAGCTGCTGGAGGTACTTTTATATCCATCACCTTAGGCGCCGCAACAGAGCTTCTTGATGATATGATGATCAACTACTTTGAATGGCACACCGAAAGGGCTCCACAAGGTAAGAAGGTAAATTATGTTGAAGAAACCTCCTCCTTGAGTGATAAGATTGATGCTATTATGTCTATGCTTGTGAATGGTAGATCTAATGTTGATCCTAATAATGTTCCTTTAGCTTCATTGGTTGCTCAAGAAGAGCATGTTGATGTGAACTTCATTAAAAATAATAATTTCAACAACAATTCTTATAGGAATAATATTGGTAACAACTATAGGCCATATCCTTCTAATAATGGTAATGGTTATGGTAATTCTTATGGTAATTCTTACAATAATAATAGGAGTGTATCCCCTGGTCTTGAAGCCATGTTTAAAGAATTTATTAGTACACAAACTGCCTTTAACAAATCTGTTGAAGAAAAGCTTGGTAAAATTGATATTCTTGCTTCTAAGGTTGATAGTCTTGCTGCTAATGTTGATCTTTTAAAATTGAAAGTTATGCCTAATGAAACTAAAGATATTAAGTCATTTTCTACAGCAAACGCTATCCAAGTTCGAATTAATGAAAATATTAGATTGATGGCTGAATTGCATGCTAGGTGGGAAAGAGATGAAAACTTTGCTAAAGAGAATAATGTAGCTAAAGTTTGGACTATTACCACCACTAGTAATGTTGATTCTTCACATGTTGCTAAACCTTCTACTATCAATGGTAAAATAATTGGTGTTAGCAATGTTTCTACTCCTAATGCAAAGCGTGCAAAACTGCCTGAAACTGCTAAAACTGCTGAAACTGCTTGTGATAAAACTGCTGAAATTTTTCAAAATATTGGGGACAATGATCCCATTGCTTTAGATCATAATGGTTTAGATTTTTATGATTGTCATATCTCTAAAGTTATTAAGTTCTTACAAAAACTTGCTAGAAGTCCTAATGCTAGTGCTATAAATTTGGCATTTACAAAACATATTACAAATGCTCTCATTAAAGCTAGAGAAGATAAATTAAAACTTGAAATTTCTATTCCTAGAAAGTTGGAAGATGGTTGGGAGCCCATCATTAATATGAAGGTCAATGATTTTGATTGTAATGCTTTATGTGATCTTGGTGCAAGTATTTCTGTTATGCCTAAGAAAATCTATAATATGCTTGACTTGCCACCATTGAAAAATTGTTATTTGGATGTTAATCTTGCTGATAATTCTACAAAGAAACCTTTGGGGAGGATTGATAATGTTCGCATTACGGTTAACAATAACCTTGTCCCCGTTGATTTTGTTGTCTTGGATATTGTATGCAATGCATCTTGTCCCATTATTTTGGGAAGATCTTTTCTTCGAACTGTTGGTGCTATTATTGATATGAAGGAAGGGAATATTATGTATCAATTTCCTCTTAAGAAAGGTATGGAACACTTCCCTAGAAATAGAATGAAGTTACCTTATGATTCTATTATTAGAACAAATTATGATGTTGATGCTTCATCTCTTGAAAATACTTGATACACACTTTCTGCGCCTAGCTGAAACGCGTTAAAGAAAAGCGCTTATGGGAGACAACCCATTATTTTACTTCTGAAATTCTGTTTTATATTTGAGTCTTGGAAGTTGTTACTATTGTAGCAACCTCTCCTTATCTTTATTTTATTGCATTGTTGTGCCAAGTAAAGTCTTTGATAGTAATGTTGATACTAGATTTGGATTACTGCGCAGAAACAGATTTCTTGCTGTCACGAAATTGAGTAGCCCCCTATGTAGGTAACTCAGAAAAATCTGCCAATTTACGTGCGTGATCCTCAGATATGTACGCAACTTTCATTCAGTTTGAGCGTTTTCATCTGAGCAATTTAAGTGCCTCTAAAAAATTTGTCTTTACGTACTGTTCTGTTTTGACAAATTCTGCTTTTTATTTTGCATTGCCGGTTTTGCTATGTTTGATGGATTTCTTTGTTCCATTAACTTTCAGTAGCTTTGTGCAATGTCCAGAAGTGTTAAGAATGATTATGTCACCTCTGAACATGTGAATTTTTAATTATGCACTAACCCTCTAATGAGTTTGTTTTGAGTTTGGTATGGAGGAAGTTTTCAAGGATCAAGAGAGGAGGATGATACAATAGGATCAAGAAGAGTGAAAACTCTAAGCTTGGGGATGCCCCTGTGGTTCATCCCTGCATATTTCAAGAAGACTCAAGCATCTAAGCTTGGAGATGCCCAAGGCATCCCCTTCTTCATCAACAACTTATCAGGTCACCTCTAGTGAAACTATATTTTTATTCCGTCACATCTTATGTGCTTTACTTGGAGCATCTGTATGTTTTTGTTTTTGTTTTTGTTTTTGTTTGAATAAAATCGGATCCTAGCATTCTTTGTGTGGGAGAGAGACACGCTCTGCGCGGTTGCATATGAACACTGGTGTTCTTAGCTTTACTTTTAATGTTCATGGCGAAGGTTGAAACTGCTTCGTTCATTATATTGTTATTTGGTTGGAAACAGAAAATGCTTCATGTGGTAATTGGTATAATGTCTTGAATAATTTGATACTTGGCAATTGTTGTGCTCAAATAGATCATGTTTAAGCTCTTGCATCATGTACTTTGCACCTATTAATGAAGAACTACTGTAGAGCTTGTTGAAATTTGGTTTGCATGATTGGTATCTCTAAAGTCTAGATATTTTCTGGTGAGGTGTTTGAACAACAAGGAAGACAGTGTAGAGTCTTATAATGCTTGCAATATGTTCTTATGTAAGTTTTGTTGTATTGGTTCATACTTGTGTTTGCTTCAAACAACCTTGCTAGCCTAAAACCTTGTATTGAGAGGGAATACTTCTCGTGCATCCAAATCCTTGAGCCAAAAAACTATGCCATTTGTGTCCACCATACCTATCTACTACATGGTATTTCTCTGCCATTCCAAAGTAAATTGCTTGAGTGCTACCTTTAAAACTTCATTCCTTGTCTTTGCAATATATAGCTCATGGGAAAATAGCTTAAAAACTATTGTGGTAAAGAATATGTCGCTTATGTATCTTATTTCTTATAAGTTGATTGTTGAGCGGTAACCATGTTTCTGGGGACGCCATCAACTATTACACCTTTGTTGAATATCATGCGAGTTGCTATGCATGTTCGTCTTGTCTGAAGTAAGGGTGATTTATCATGATCAAATGGTTTGAGTATTGATACGTCCCCGACGTATCCATAATTTCTGTCGTTCCATGCTTGTTTTATGACAATACTTACATGTTTTGCTTGCACTTTATGATGATTTCATGCATTTTCCGGAACTAACCTATTAACGAGATGCCACAGTGCCAGTTCCTGTTTTCTGCTGTTTTTGGTTCCAGAAAGGCTGTTCGGGCAATATTCTCGGAATTGGACGAAATCAACGCCAAACCTCCTATTTTCTCCGGAAGGCTCCAGAACACCGAAGAAGAGTCGGAGAGGGGCCAGGGGGCCACCACACCACATGGCGGCGCGGGCCAGGCCTAGGCCGCGCCGGCCTAGGGTGTGGCGCCCCCAGGTGCCCCCCCTGCGCCGCCTCTTCGCCTATAAAATCCCTTTCGACCTAAAAACACCGTACCAATTGACGAAACTCCAGAAAGACTCCAGGGGCGCCGCCGCCATCGCGAAACTCCAATTCGGGGGACAGAACTCTGTTCCGGCACCCTGCCGGAACGGGGAAGTGCCCCCGGAAGCCATCTCCATCGACGCCACCGCCTCCATCATGCTCCGTGAGTAGTTCCCCCATGGACTACGGGTTCTAGCAGTAGCTAGTCGGTATTCTCTCCCCCATGTACTTCAATAAAATGGTCTCATGAGCTGCCTTACATGATTGAGATTCATCTGATGTAATCGGTGTTGTGTTTGTTGGGATCCGATGGATGATACATTATGATTAGTCTATCTATAAAGTTTGTGAAGTTATTGTTGCTGCAATCTTGTTATGCTTAATGCTTGTCACTAGGGCCCGAGTGGCATGATCTTAGATTTGAGCTCTATATTGTTGCTTAGATTGTATCTACAAGTTGTATGCACATGTCATGTCCAGGAACCAAAGGCCCCGAAGTGACAAATCGGGACAACCGGAGGGATGGTAGTGATGTGAGGATCACATGTTTTCACGGTGTGTTAATGCTTTGCTCCGGTACTCTATTAAAAGGAGTACCTTAATATCCAGTAGTTTCCCTTGAGGCCCGGCTGCCACCGGCTGGTAGGACAATAGATGTTGTGCAAGTTTCTCATTGCGAGCACGTACGACTATATACGGAAAACATGCCTACATAATTAATAAGCCTGATGTTCTATCTTAATGCTTTGAATCCTATCAATTGCCCAACTGTAATTTGTTCACCCAACACTTGTCACTTATTGGAGAGTTACCACTAGTGTAGATCGCTGGGAACCCCGGTCCATCTCTCATCATAATATACTTGTTCTCTATGTCATTGGAAGTAGTATCAACTATTTTCCGGTGCCATTGCTCTCATATTGCTATTACTGCTGCTGTGTTACTATTACTACTGCTCTCATATTACTGCTACTTTCACATCACCCCTGTTGCTAGTGCTTTTCCAGGTGCAGCTGAATTGACAACTCAGTTGTTAAGGCTTATAAGTATTCTTTACCTCCCCTTGTGTCGAATCAATAAATTTGGGTTTTACTTCCCTCGAAGACTATCGCGATCCCCTATACTTGTGGGTTATCAAGACTGTTTTCTGGCGCCGTTGCCGGGGAGGCATAGCTCTACTCATAAGTTCACCTGAGGAGTACACTCTACCTCTCTCTCTGTTTTTAATTTGTTTTATTTTGTTTTGCTTAGTTTACTTTTGTCTAGTTTATTTGAGCTTAGTTTATTTCTGTCTATTATTACTTTGCTTAGTTTACTTTTGTCTAGTTTATTTCAGTTTTGTTTTATTTTCCTCATATACCCAAAAATCCATAAAAATTTGAAAAACCAAAAAATTAAAAACTGCTGTTATGGGAGAACCTACAACCTACTTGGAGCTCATAGAATGTTATAATAATTATAGGAAATCAAGAGCTGGTGAAGTAATGAGTGCTATGATAGAAAAGGTGAATACAATTGCTAAAATCTTGCTTAAACGCCATGATATAAACTGTTGCTCTCAACAGGATACTAAACATCTTAAATTTCAATGTGGCTTTAGTGAGGAATTTTTAATTAAGAACTATAATCGGAATTGCTATATTCATTATGGGTTCGAAGAGGTAGAACAATTTGTCGTGTTTATGGGAGCCTCTGAGATCGAATCCTTCATGGTTGAGAATTATGAAACTTGTGTTGTTTGTAAGGACCTTAAAGATTATGTCTCTTCTATCCTTAATTGTTGCATAGAATGCTTCGGTAATAATCCTTATATCATTGATTATAAAGAGAGACTCATTAATGCACAAGAATGCACTCACAATTTGCAGGAACCTGTGGAAGAAGAAACTGATGAACCTGAAAGCTCATTGGATGAAAAAGAGGAGGAAATCGATGAACCTGAAAGCTCATTGGATGAAAAAGAAGAGGAGAGCGACGAACAAAAGGGGGAAGAATGGATTAGCTACCCATGCCAACCTTCTAATGAGAGTAACTCTTCATCTCTTACACTATTTGATTGTCCTCCATGCTTACCGGAAGAGGTTGAATGTTATGTTCCTGTGGATTCTCTTGAAATAGTACCTATGAGCAATACTTGTGAAAATAATTATGCTACTGTTATATATGATAATCCATGCTACTTTGATAAATCTTATGATAATGCTTTGTTTGTGCCTGATGTCGAAATGCATGGTACTAAAGAATTTTGTTTAGCAAATGTTTATGATAAAGCTCTAGATGATGGTCCTATGTTACTTGAGAATATTAATTGTACTACTAATGAAAATGGGATTGGAGAGTCCTTGACTTATTCTATGAGTCCCATATCTCTTGAGATTGATCAACTACCTTGTTATATTATTAATAAAAGTAAGTTTGAAAGTTTTAAATCCACTATTCTTGAACTTGATAAAAATTATGAGTTTGTGGATCGTGAAAAGTATGCTGCATGTGATAGTTATATTGTTGAGTTTATTCATGAAGCTACTGAAAATTATTATGAGAGAGGAAAATATGGTTGTAGAAATTTGCATGGTACTAAAACACCTCTCTATGTGCTTAAAATTTTGAAGTTACTCTTGTTTTATCTTCCTATGCTTGTTACTTTGCTTTTCATGAACTTGTTTATTTACAAGATTCCTTTGCATAGTAAGCATGTTAGACTTAAATGTGTTTTGGATTTGCCTCTTGATGCTCTCTTTTGCTTCAAATACTATTTCTTGCGAGTGCATCATTAAAACTGCTGAGCCCATCTTAATGGCTATAAAGAAAGCAACTTCTTGGGAGATAACCCATGTGTTATTTTGCTACAGTACTTTGTTTTATATTTGTGTCTTGGAAGTTGTTTACTACTGTAGCAACCTCTCCTTATCTTAGTTTTGTGTTTTGTTGTGCCAAGTGAAGCCTCTAATCGAAGGTTGATACTAGATTTGGATTTCTGCACAGAAACAGATTTCTATCTGTCACGAATCTGGGATGTTTTCTCTGTAGAAAAATCAGAAAAATATGCCAATTTACGTGCGTGTTCCTCAGATATGTACGCAACTTTCATTAGTTTTGAGTTTTCTGATTTGAGCAACGGAAGTATTTTATTAAAATTCGTCTTTACTGACTGTTCTGTTTTGGCAGATTCTGTCTCTGTTTTTTGCATTGTCTCTTGTGGACTTTAAGCGAGGTTTTCTAGACGTAGAGAGCTGTAGCTAATGTTTTATTGAGTTCTTGCAATGTGCCACTACAGGACCAAGGTGGATTCAAATTTTTTGAGTACTAACCCCTCTAATGAAGTTTATGAGAAGTTTGTTGTGAAGGAAGTTTTCAAGGGTCAAGAGAGGAGGATGATATATGATCAAGAAGAGTGAAAAGTCTAAGCTTGGGGATGCCCCCGTGGTTCATCCCTGCATATTTTAAGAAGATTCAAGCGTCTAAGCTTGGGGATGCCCAAGGCATCCCCTTCTTCATCAACTTATCAGGTTCCTCCCCTGAAACTATATTTTTATTCGGTCACATCATATGTGCTTTACTTGGAGCGTCTGTGTGCTTTTATTTTTGTTTTTGTTTGAATAAGATCGGATCCTAGAAATCCTTGTTTGGGAGAGAGACACGCTCCACTTTTTCATATGAACACTTGTTCTTCGTTTTACTTTTAATGTTCAATGATAAAAGTTGGAAGCTACAATACTTATCTTTATTTGGTTGGAAGAAGAAAATGCCTCATATGTATTGGATAATTTGACACTTGGCAATTGTTTTGAGCTCTCAAGTAGATCATAAGTTTTTGCATGTAGTTTAAACCTATTAGTGGAGAACTACCGTAAAGCTTGTTAAAATTGGTTTGCATAATTGATCTCTCTTAAGGTCTAGATATTTTCTGGTAAAAGTGTTTGAGCAACAAGGAAGACAGTGTAGAGTATTATAATGCTTGCAATATGTTCTTATGTAAGTTTTGCTGTACCAGTTCATACATGTGTTTGCTTCAAATAGCCTTGCTAGCCTAAGCCTTGTATCGAGAGGGAATACTTCTCATGCATCCAAAATACTTGAGCCAACCACTATGCCATTTGTGTCCACCATACCTACCTACTATGTGGTATTTCCTGCCATTCCAAAGTAAATTGCTTGAGTGCTACCTTTAAACAATTCAAAATTTATCACCTCTGATTTGTGTTAATGTTTTATAGCTCATGAGGAAGTATGTGGTGTTTAGCTTTCAACCTTGTCATTTACTTTTGACGGACTCTCATATGGACTAGTGGCACATCCGCTTATCCAATAATTTTGCAAAAAGAGCTGGCAATGGGATTCCCAGTCCCGAATTAATTAACTTAAATAGACACTCCTCCATGGTATGTGATTGTTGGACGGCACCCGAAGGATTCGGTTAGCCATGGCTTGTGTAAGCAAAGGTTGGGGGGAGTGTCATCATCATAATAAAACTAAAATAAAAAGGCACTCCTTCATGGTATGAGATTGTTGGCAGGCACCCGAGGATTCGGTTAGCCATGGTTTGTGAAAGAAAGGCTGGAAGGAGTGCCACACAAAAATAAAATTAAATGGGAGCCGCTCTTTGAAGGTTTGTCTGGCAAGGGGGTTAGAGTGCCCACTACCATTCGTTGACAACAACAAACACCTCTCAAAACTTTACTTTTATGATCTCTATATGTTTTCAAAATCAAAGCTCTAGCACAAATATAGCAATCGATGCTTTCCTCTTTGAAGGACCATTCTTTTACTTTATGTTGAGTCAGTTTACCCATTTCCTTCCACCTTAGAAGCAAACACTTGTGTCAACTGTGCATTGATTCTTACATACTCGCATATTTGCATTCATCATATTACTTTGTGTTGACAATTATCCATGAGATATGCATGTTGAAAGTTGAAAGCAACCGCTGAAACTTATATCTTCCTTTGTGTTGCTTCGATGCTTTTACTTTGAATCTATTGCTTTATGAGTTAACTCTTGTGCAATCTTTTGATGCTTGTCTTGAAAGTACTATTCATGAAAAGTTTTGCTATATGTTATCTACTTGTTAGCAACTATAGATCATTGCCTTGAGTCACTTCATTCATTTCATATGCTTTGTAATAGTATGATCAAGGTTATGTAAGTAGCATGTCACTACAGAAATTATTCTTTTTATCGTTTACCTGCTCGGGACGAGCAGGAACTAAGCTTGGGGATGCTGATACGTCCCCGACGTATCCATAATTTCTGTCGTTCCATGCTTGTTTTATGACAATACTTACATGTTTTGCTTGCACTTTATGATGATTTCATGCATTTTCCGGAACTAACCTATTAACGAGATGCCACAGGTGCCGGTTCTGTTTTCTGCTGTTTTTGGTTGCAGAAAGGCTGTTCGGGCCATCTTCTCGGAATTGGACGTAATCAACGCCAAACCTCCTATTTTCTCCTAAGGCTCCAGAACACCGAAGAAGAGTCGGAGAGGGGCCAGGGCCACCACACCACATGGCGGCGCGGGCCAGGCCTAGGCCGCGCCGGCCTAGGGTGTGGCGCCCCCAGGTGCCCCCCTGCGCCGCCTCTTCGCCTATAAAATCCCTTTCGACCTAAAAACACCGTACCAATTGACGAAACTCCAGAAAGACTCCAGGGGCGCCGCCGCCATCGCGAAACTCCAATTCGGGGGACAGAACTCTGTTCCGGCACCCTGCCGGAACGGGGAAGTGCCCCCGGAAGCCATCTCCATCGACGCCACCGCCTCCATCATGCTCCGTGAGTAGTTCCCCCATGGACTACGGGTTCTAGCAGTAGCTAGTCGGTATTCTCTCCCCCATGTACTTCAATACAATGGTCTCATGAGCTGCCTTACATGATTGAGATTCATCTGATGTAATCGGTGTTGTGTTTGTTGGGATCCGATGGATGATACATTATGATTAGTCTATCTATAAAGTTTGTGAAGTTATTGTTGCTGCAATCTTGTTATGCTTAATGCTTGTCACTAGGGCCCGAGTGGCATGATCTTAGATTTGAGCTCTATATTGTTGCTTAGATTGTATCTACAAGTTGTATGCACATGTCACTGTCCGGAACCAAAGGCCCCGAAGTGACAGAAATCGGGACAACCGGAGGGGATGGTAGTGATGTGAGGATCACATGTTTTCACGGTGTGTTAATGCTTTGCTCCGGTACTCTATTAAAAGGAGTACCTTAATATCCAGTAGTTTCCCTTGAGGCCCGGCTGCCACCGGCTGGTAGGACAATAGATGTTGTGCAAGTTTCTCATTGCGAGCACGTACGACTATATACGGAAAACATGCCTACATAATTAATAAGCCTGATGTTCTATCTTAATGCTTTGAATCCTATCAATTGCCCAACTGTAATTTGTTCACCCAACACTTGTCACTTATTGGAGAGTTACCACTAGTGTAGATCGCTGGGAACCCCGGTCCATCTCTCATCATAATATACTTGTTCTCTATGTCATTGGAAGTAGTATCAACTATTTTCCGGTGCCATTGCTCTCATATTGCTATTACTGCTGCTGTGTTACTATTACTACTGCTCTCATATTACTGCTACTTTCACATCACCCCTGTTGCTAGTGCTTTTCCAGGTGCAGCTGAATTGACAACTCAGTTGTTAAGGCTTATAAGTATTCTTTACCTCCCCTTGTGTCGAATCAATAAATTTGGGTTTTACTTCCCTCGAAGACTATCGCGATCCCCTATACTTGTGGGTTATCAAGTATGCATATTGTTAGAGAAGAACATTGGGCCGCTAACTAAAGCCATGAACCATGGTGGAAGTTTCAGTTTGGACATCAATCCTCAATCTCTTATGAGAATATTATCCGTTGTTGAATGCTTATGCATTAAAGAGGAGTCCATTATCTGTTTTCTATGTTGTCCCGGTATGGATGTCTAAGTTGAGAATAATCAAAAGCGAGAAATCCAATGCGAACTTTCTCCTTAGACCTTTGTACAGGCGGCATAGAGGTACCCCTTTGTGACACTTGGTTGAAACATATGCTATGCAATGATAATCCATGTAAATCCAAGCTAATTAGGACAAGGTGCGAGCACTATTGGTATTCTATGCATGGAGCTTGCAACTTATAGGATGTCTTATGCATAACACATATGAATTATTACTACCGTTGATGAAATTGTTTCTATGTTTTCAAAATAAAAGCTCTAGCACAAATATAGCAATCCATGCTTCCCTCTGCGAAGGGCATTTCTTATACTTTATGTTGAGTCAGTTTACCTACTTCTTTCTATCTTAGAAGCAAACACATGTGTCAACTGTGTGCATTGATTCCTACGTACTTGCTTATTTGCATTCATCATATTACTTTGTGTTGACAATTATCCATGAGATATACATGTTGAAGTTGAAAGCAACCGCTGAAACTTATATCTTCCTTTGTGTTGCTTCAAAACTTTCTACTAAGAATCTATTGCTTTATGAGTTAACTCCTATGCCAGTCTTATTGATGCTTGTCTTGAAAGTACTATTCGTGAATAGTCTTTGCTATATGATTCAGTTGTTTAATCATTGTCTTTACCATTGCTTCGAATCACTTCATTCATCTCATATGCTTTACAATAGTATTGATCAAGATTATGATAGCATGTCACTTCAGAAATTATCGTTGTTATCGTTTACCTACTCGAGGGCGAGTAGGAACTAAGCTTGGGGATGCTTGATACGTCTCAAACATATCTATAATTTCTTATGTTCCATGCTACTTTTATGATAATACTCACATGTTTTATACACACTTTACATCATTTATATGCATTTTCCGGCACTAACCTATTAACGAGATCTGTGAAGAGCCGATTCTTTGTTTTCTGCTGTTTTTGGTTTCAGAAATCCTACAAAGGAAATATTCTCAGAATTGGACAAAATCAACGCCCAGGGTCTTATTTTTCCACGGAGCTTCCAGAAGACCGAAGAGCATACGAAGTGGGGCCACGAGGCGGTCAGACCATAGGGCGGCGCGGCCAAGGAGGGGCCCGTGCCGGCCTATGGTGTGGGCCCCTCGTCAGCCCTCCGACTCTGCCCTTCCGCCTACTTATACTCCCGGTCACGAAAACCCTATTACCGAGAGCCACGATACGGAAAACCTTCCAGAGACGCCGCCGCCGCCAATCCCATCTCGGAGAATTCAGGAGATCGCCTCCGGCACCCTGCCGGAGAGGGGAATCATCTCCCGGAGGACTCTTCATCACCATGATCGCCTCCGGACTGATGTGTGAGTAGTTCATCCTTGGACTATGGGTCCATAGCAGTAGCTAGATGGTTGTCTTCTCCTCATTGTGCTATCATGTTAGATCTTGTGAGCTGTCTATCATGATCAAGATCATCTATTTGTAATGCTACATGTTGTGTTTGTTGGGATCCGATGAATATGGAATACTATGTCAAGTTGATTATCAATCTATCATATATGTGTTGTTTATGATCTTGCATGCTCTTCGTTGCAAGTAGAGGCTCTGGCCAAGTTGATACTTGTGACTCCAAGAGGGAGTATTTATGCTCGCTAGTGGGTTCATGCCTCCATTGAATTTGGGACAGTGACAGAAAGTTCTAAGGTTGTGGATGTGTTGTTGCCACTAGGGATAAAACATCAATACTTTGTCTAAGGATATTTGTGTTGATTACATTACGCACCATACTTAATGCCATTGTCTGTTGTTTGCAACTTAATTCTGGAAGGGGTGCGGATGCTAACCCGAAGGTGGACTTTTTAGGCATAGATGCATGCTGGATAGCGGTCTATGTACTTTGTCGTAATGCCCAATTAAATCTCATATTACTCATCATGATATGTATGTGCATTGTTATGCCCTCTTTATTTTTCAATTGCCCAACTGTAATTTGTTCACCCAACATGCCATTTCTTATTGGAGAGACACCACTAGTGAACTGTGGACCCCGGTCCATTCTTTTACATCTGAATACAATCTACTGCAATCATTGTTCTCTACTGTTCTTCGCAAACAAACATCATTTTTCACACCATACATTTAATCCTTTGTTTACAGCAAGTCGGTGAGATTGACAACCTCACTGTTAAGTTGGGGCAAAGTATTTGGATTCTGTTGTGCAGGTTCCACGTTGGCGCCGGAATCCCTGGTGTTGCGCCGCACTACACTCCGTCACCAACAACCTTCACGTGGTCCTTGAATCCTACTGGTTCGATAACCTTGGTTTCTTACTAAGGGAAAACTTGCTGTTGTACGCATCACACCTTCCTCTTGGGGTTCCCAACGGGCGTGTGCTTGACGCGTTATCACGCCCAGATGCTCCTCTCGACGAGGCGCTCCTCCTCGACCAAGCTACGAGCTCCGGGGTGGCTCCAGTCGACGATGCCATGGTGGTCACCGACGACAGACTCTTGATGATGGCGAGGGTTTGGAAGGTTTAGAGAGAGAATGGAGAGGTTCCAAGAATCTTGGGTTTCATGGCGGATCTCCCAGCGGTATTTATAGAGCTTGACGAGGCTTCACTCGTAAATTCACCGGCGGCAATGGCTGGGATGCAAACGGCAATGTCGGCCATTTCTGAGCGCGAATCTGGCGAGGAGTGGATGAGACGGACGCGACGCAAATATGATAAAGCTTTGGGATGACTGACGATGTATGGGGCGTCCTTATCATCGGCGAGAGACGTGGCAGACGATCTCTAGTGCGTTGTCGACCCCAGGGAAGAAGATGACCTCGTTTTTCTTCTATCAACCTAATCGGTAAGTGGACTGGGCTGGCGTGGGCTTGCTCCTGGGCTGCTGAGGCCTGCTGTGGCTGCCAGGTAAGCTCCTTCTCTCCTTTTCTATTTGTTTTATTTTTCTGTTTTATTTTCCTTATTTGAATTCAAATATGCCATGTAGAATTTGAATCTTTGAAAAAATCATAGATTTATTGTAAATGTTTTGTAAGATATTGACTTGCATTAAGAACAGCAATGTAGTTGTATTTTATTTATATAAAAATTAAGTACGCACATATGTTATGGTTGATTTTATTACTCTTCCTTTTTGAATACAATTTTTGGTTTGGGTTAATTATGAATACAAATTTCATGTTAATAATAGCCAAAGACAAGATTCAAAACACATCCTTGTGTTAGGAGATCTATTTATATGCATTGATGTTGTTGTATTTAATATTTAAAATAGAAATGTTAATGAGGATGGTGTTATATATGGTCATGATTTAATGTGCCAAATTATTTCTAAATTTTGGAATCTAGTTTGGTTTATTCTAGGGTTATGAGTATGGTTTACTTAACACAGTAATTTGAAATTCTTAGACATATCATGTGATTCTTAGAAGTCATGCATTTTCTAAAGGGATTTATATTTTCGTGCCCTCGGTTCCTTAGTTGCACTCAGTTTTCTCCAGCTCCTTAGTTTTTCCTCAGTTGTCCCCAGGCCCTTGTCTGAAACCCGCAGAAGAAGGTCGGACGGTAGGATTCCCGTTTAGTTGACCGTTCCGTGCTGACATGTGGGGCCGTGTCGTGTGGGGTCACGTCGTGTGGGGCTGGTAGAAAGGGACCACGTGGGATAGGACGAGACCGTGTTTGGTTGTACATGAGCAAGAGCTGGGTTCTGTCTCTCTCGGCCCAAATTGGCATATCTCTTTTAAGAGCACTTTTTCCCATTTTTCTCTCTGTCTTTTTTAACGAAACTATTATCAAATCTAGAGAAGGTTTCATTTATGTCTTTCTTCAATTATTTGTTTCTTTTGGCCCTCGATTTTTGCTAAATATGGCATCAAATCTAGTACTTCCACTGGTCCATATTAATGACCTCACCAAACTTGGTGTATATGTACTCCCTCTGTGCATGTATATAAGATGTTTTGATTTTTTCTTTAATTCATCTACTTTAGTTTGTATCTAGTCTAGGTTTTAGTTTGTAGGTTCACTCTTTTTAGTTTGAATGCAGTCCACTCTAAAACATCTAAGCAATCAAGGGCGCCCAAAAATCAAGTATAATACAATAGGGATAGATAATAGGTAAATAATAAGCTGCATACAGTAGCAAAAATAAGGTTCTTAGGTTCTTGGAAACACCAACATATTAACAACAACAAAATAAAAAGTTGCTTTGCAGCAGTGATGTCTACGCCCCCCTCCTTTTCCTGTAGACAGTGTTGGGCCTCCAAGAGCAGAGGTTTATAGGACAGCAGTAAGTTTTCCCTTAAGTGGATCACCCAAGGTTTATCGAACTCAGGGAGGAAGAGGTCAAAGATATCCCTCTCATGCAACCCTGCAACCACAAAGCAAGAAGTCTCTTGTGTCCCCAACACACCTAATAGGTGCACTAGTTCGGCGAAGAGATAGTGAAATACAGGTGGTATAAATAAGTAGTAGCAACGGCACCAGAAAAGTGCTTTGCCCAGGACAGTAAACAAGCAGTAGTAACGCAGCAGTAGTAACGCAGTAAAACAGTAAACAAGCAGCGATAGCAGTATTTAGGAACAAGGCCTAGGGATCATACTTTCACTAGTGGACACTCTCAACTTTGATCACATAACAGAATAGATAAATGCATACTCTACACTCTCTTGTTGGATGATGAACACATTGCGTAGGATTACACGAACCCTCAATGCCGGAGTTAACAAGCTCCACAATTCAATGTTCATATTTAAATAACCTTAGAGTGTAAGATAGATCAACACAACTAAACCAAGTACTAACATAGCATGCACATTGTCACCTTCACACTATGTAGGAGGAATAGATCACATCAATACCATCATAGCAATAGTTAACTTCATAATCTACAAGAGATCATAATCATAGCCTACGCCAAGTACTAACACGGATGCACACACTGTCACCATTACACCGTGCAGGAGGAATAAAACTACTTTAATAACATCACTAGAGTAGCACATAGAATAGTAGTGATACAAAACTCATATGAATCTCAATCATGTAAAGCAGCTCATGAGATTATTGTATTGAAGTACATAGGAGAGAGATGAACCACATAGCTACCGGTACAGCCCCGAGCCTCGATGGAGAACTACTCCCTCCTCATGGGAGACAGCAGCGTTGATGGAGATGGCGGTGGTGTCGATGGAGGAGCCTTCCGGGGGCACTTCCCCATCCCGGCGGCGTGCCGGAACAGAGACTCCTGTCCCCCAGATCTTGGCTTCGCGATGGCGGCGGCTCTGGAAGGTTTCTCGTACCGTGGCTTTTTCGTCTCGAGGTTTTAGGTCGAGGGGCTTCTTATAGGCGAAGAGGCGGCGTCAGAAGGTCAACGAGGCGACGACACCATAGGGCGGCGCGGCCAGGGCCTGGGCCGCGCCGGCCTATGGTCTGGGTGGCCTGTGGCCCCTCTCTGGCGGTTCTCGTGTGTTCTGGATGCTTCCGGGCAAAATAGGAACATGGGCGTTGATTTCGTCCGATTCCGAGAATATTTCGTTGCTAGGATTTCTGAAACCAAAAATAGCAGAAAACAGCAACTGGCCCTTCGGCATCTTGTCAATAGGTTAGTTCCGGAAAACGCATAAATATGACATAAAGTATGCATAAAACATGTAGATATCATCAACAATGTGGCATGGAACATAAGAAATTATCGATACGTCGGAGACGTATCAAGCAGCACCACACGTCCTGGACTCCGCCTACTCCATCTGGCTCCTCCTCCTCCTCCAGTTCTTGCTCCCCTATCCCTTGATCTTGGGCACCTTGGGCTTGAGCAGAGGCATGCGCCCGGCGGTGATCTCCACCCGCTGGAAGTTGCGGAGGTGAATGCCGAGCGCCTTGTGCTTGGCGCGGAAGGAGTAGACGTTCACCGTCGAGCCGACCTTGGGGAAGGTCCTTCCAATGTCCTCGGCATGCGTGAGGAGGCAGTTGAACTCGATGCCTCCGAGTCTCCTAGTGTAGAAGGGGCACTTGTAGACACCTTTGGCGAAGTAGGAGGCGAACTGGCCGACCTGCAACCTCCGCAGCACCTGTCGAGTCTTGACGTGTTGTTCCTCTTGGTCGCTCCCAGACAGCTGATCCATATCAAATGGAAAGTATGAGTGAATGAGTTGCAACATAACAAAGCTAGGAAAAACAGAGGCAGCCTCAGTTAGATTGAACACAATTATATATCTACAGGGACGGGGTTAGCGAACCAAAGCTCATGCACAATAGATTTGTACACAGCAATGGTTCGTTGAACCCGCTCTGTAGAAATTTGTGCCCAACGATTCATCATAGGCAAAGAAACAAATTCCAGATCTGAATAAATTAATCGAACGGCCGAACCCCAAATCTTAACTGATTGAGATCACATGATTACTTGCATAAATTAACCGAACGACCGAACCTCAAATCTTAACCCCAAATCTTAACGGGTTGAAAAAGCAAGAGAAGGGGAACAACAAGGGAGCAAACCGTAGTTACCTCGTTCCAAGGGTCTTCCATGCAGGTGTTATAGGGGTTCGGCGGACAGTTGTACGGCACCACCTCGTAGGGGTCCCAACCCGGCGTGATCTGACCGTCACCGGCGGCAGCCTCCGATGCACCGGCGGGAGCCGCCAATGCACCGGCAGCGGCGTCAGCCGTAGAGAGGACGGCGCCAAAGATGGAGGCGCCGTGGTTAGTGATGGCGCGTGATGCACACGTCCGTTGGGAATCCCAAGAGGAAGGTGTGATGCGCATAGCAGCAAGTTTTCCCCTCAGTAAGAAACCAAGGTTATCGAACCAGTAGGAGATGAAGGCCACATGAAGGTTGTTGGTGAAGGAGTGTAGTGCGGCGCAACACCAGGGATTCCGGCGCCAATGTGGAACCTGCACAACACAATCAAAATACTTTGCCCCAACTTAACAGTGAGGTTGTCAATCTCACCGGCTTGCTGTAAACAAAGGATTAAACGTATGGTGTGGAGAATGATGTTTGTTTGCAAAGAACAACAGAGAACAATGATTGCAGTAGGTTGTATTTCAGATGTAAAAGAATGACCGGGGTCCATAGTTCACTAGTGGTGTCTCTCCAATAAGATAAATAGCATGTTGGGTGAACAAATTACAGTTGGGCAATTGACAAATAGAGAGGGCATAACAATGCACATACATATCATGATGACTACTATGAGATTTACTTAGGGCATTACGACAAAGAACATAGAACGCTATCCAGCATGCATCTATGCCTAAAAAGTCCACTTTCGGGTTAGCATCCGCACCCCTTCCAGTATTAAGTTACAAACAACAGACAATTGCATTAAGTACTGTGCGTAATGTAAACAATACAAATATCCTTAGACAAAGCATTGATGTTTTATCCCTAGTGGCAACGGCACATCCACAACCTTAGGGGTTGCTGTCACTCCCCCAGATTCAATGGAGACATGAACCCACTATCGAGCATAAATACTCCCTCTTGGAGTTACAAGTATCAACTTGGCCAGAGCCTCTACTAGCAACGGAGAGCATGCAAGATCATAAACAACACATATATGATAGATCGATAATCAACTTGACATAGTATTGCATATTCATCGGATCCCAACAAACACAATATGTAGCATTACAAATAGATGATCTTGATCATGATAGGCAGCTCACAAGATCTAAACATGATAGCCCAAGAGGAGAAGACAACCATTTAGCTACTGCTATGGACCCATAGTCCAAGGGTAAACTACTAACACATCAGTCCGGAGGCGGGCATGGTGATGTAGAGCCCTCCTGTGATGATTCCCCTCTCCGGCAGGGTGCCGGAGGCGATCTTCAGAACCCCCCGAGATGGGGTTGACGGCAGCGGCATCTCTGGAACTTTTCTCGTATCGTGGCTCTCGGTACTAGAGTTTTGGAGCCGGAAGGATTATATAGGCGAAGGAGCAGAGTCGGGGGACGCTCGAGGGGCCCACCCCATAAGGCGGCGTGGCCAGGGGTGGGGCCGCGCCCCCCTATGGTATGGCCGCCTCGCATCCCCTCTTCGTCTCCTCTTCGGTGTTCTGGAAGGCTCCGTGGAAAATAAGACCGTGGGCTTTTGTTTCGTCCAATTCCGAGAATATTTCCTGTGTAGGATTTCTAAAACCAAAAATAGCAGAAAACAGGAACTGGCGCTTAGGCATCTTGTTAATAGGTTAGTGCCGAAAAATGCATCAAAATGATATAAAGTGTATATAAAACATGTGAGTATTGTCATAAAACTAGCATGGAACATAAGAAATTATAGATACGTTTGAGACGTATCAAGCATCCCCAAGCTTAGTTCCTACTCGCCCTCGAGTAGGTAAACGATAACAAGGATAATTTCTGAAGTGACATGCTATTATCATAATCTTGATCAATACTATTGTAAAGCATATGAGATGAATGAAGTGATTCAATGCAATGGTAAAGATAATGACTAAACAACTGAATCATATAGCAAAGACTTTTCATGAATAGTACTTTCAAGACAAGCATCAACAAGTCTTGCATAAGAGTTAACTCATAAAGCAATAGATTCTTGATAGAAGGTTTTGAAACAACACAAAGGAAGATTTAAGTTTCAGCAGTTGCTTTCAACTTTCAACATGTATATCTCATGGATAATTGTCAACACAAAGTAATATGATGAGTGCAAATAAGCAAGTATGTAAGAATCAATGCACACAGTTGACACAAGTGTTTGCTTCTAAGATAGAAAGAAGTAGGTAAACTGAATCAACATAAAGTAAAAGAAAGGCCCTTCGCAGAGGGGAGCAGGGATTACTCATGTGCTAGAGCTTTTTATTTTGAAAACATGGAAACAATTTTGTCAATGGTAGTAATAATTCATATGTGTTATGCATAAAACCTCCTATAAGTTGCAAGCCTCATGCATCGAATACTAATAGTGCTCGCACCTTGTCCTAATTAGCTCTGATTTCCATGGATTATCATTGCATTACATATGTTTCAACCAAGTGTCACAAAGGGGTACCTCTATGCCACCTGTACAAAGGTCCAAGGAGATAAATCGTATTTGATTTCTCGATTTTGATAGATCTCAACTTGAGGACATCCATACCGGGACAACATAGAAAACAGATAATGGACTCCTCTTTAATGCTTTAAGCATTCAACAACAGATAATATTCTCATAGGAGATTTGAGGATTAATGTCCAAGCTGAAACTTCCACCATGATACATGGCTTTGGTTGGCGGCCCAATGTTCTTCTCTAACAATATGCATACTCAAACCATTTAATCATGGCAAATCTCCCTTACTTCAGACAAGACGAACATGCATAGCAACTCACATGATATTCAACAAAGGTGTAACAGGTTGATGGCGTCCCCAGAAACATGGTTACCGCTCAACAAGCAACTTATAAGAAATAAGATACATAAGCGACATATTCATTACCACAATAGTTTTTTAGGCTACTTATGTATTGCAAAGACAAGAAATGAAATTTTTAAAGGTAGCACGCAAGCAATTTACTTGGAATAGCAGAAAACCACCACATAGTAGGTGATGACGCGTAAAGCACACGTTCGTTGGGAACCCCAAGTGGAAGATGTGATGCGTACAGTAGCAAGTTTCCCTCAGTAAGAAACCAAGGTTATCAAACCAGTAGGAGTCAAAGGCCACGTGAAGGTTGTTGGTGACGGAGTGTAGTGCGGCGCAACACCAGGGATTCCGGCGCCAACGTAGAACCTGCACAACACAATCAAAATACTTTGCCCCAACTTAACAGTGAGGTTGTCAATCTCACCGGCTTGCCGTAAACAAAGGATTAAACGTATGGTGTGGAAAATGATGTTTGTTTGCAATGAACAGCAGAGAACAATGATTGCAATAGATTGTATTCAGATGTAAAAGAATGGATCGGGGTCCACAGTTCACTAGTGGTGTCTCTCCAATAAGATAAATAGCATGTTGGGTGAACAAATTACAGTTGGGAAATTGACAAATAGAGAGGGCATAACAATGCACATACATATCATGATGACTAATATGAGATTTACATAGGGCATTACGACAAAGTACATAGACCTCTATCCAGCATGCATCTATGCCTAAAAAGTCCACCTTCGGGTTAGCATCCGCACCCCTTCCAGTATTAAGTTGCAAACAAAAGACAATTGCATTATGTATGGTGCGTAATGTAATCAACACAAATATCCTTAGAAAAAGCATTGATGTTTTATCCCTAGTGGCAACAGCACATCCACAACCTTAGAACTTTCTGTCACTGTCCCAGATTCAATGGAGGCATGAACCCACTATCGAGCATAAATACTCCCTCTTGGAGTCACAAGTATCAACTTGACCAGAGCCTCTACTAGCAACGGAGAGCATGCAAGATCATAAACAACACATATATGATAGATCAATAATCAACTTGACATAGTATTCCATATTCATCGGATCCCAACAAACACAACATGTAGCATTACAAATAGATGATCTTGATCATGATAGGCAGCTCACAAGATCTAACATGATAGCACAATGAGGAGAAGACAACCATCTAGCTACTGCTATGGACCCATAGTCCAAGGATGAACTACTCACACATCAGTCCGAAGGCGATCATGGTGATGTAGAGTCCTCCGGGTGATGATTCCCCTCTCCGGCAGGGTGCCGGAGGCGATCTCCTGAATTCCCCGAGATGGGATTGGCGGCGGCGGCGTCTCTAAAACTTTTTCCGTATCGTGGCTCTCGGTAATAGGGTTTTCGCGACGGAGAGTATAAGTAGGAGGAAGGGCAGAGTCGGAGGAGGCACGGGGGCCCCACACCATAGGCCGGCGCGGGCCCCCCTTGGCCATGCGGCCTTGTGGTGTCGGTGCCCCGTGGCCCCACTTCGTATCCTCTTCGGTCTTCTGGAAGCTCTGTGGAAAAATAAGACCCTGGGCGTTTGTTTCGTCCAATTCCGAGAATATTTCCTGTGTAGGATTTCTGAAACCAAAAATAGCAGAAAACAGAAACTGGCGCTTCGGCATCTCGTAAATAGGTTAGTGCCGGAAAATGCATATAAATGATGTAAAGTGTATATAAAACATGTGAGTATTGTCATAAAACTAGCATGGAACATAAGAAATTATAGATACGTTTGAGACGTATCAAGCATCCCCAAGCTTAGTTCCTACTCGCCCTCGAGTAGGTAAACGATAACAAGGATAATTTCTGAAGTGACATGCTATCATAATCTTGATCAATACTATTGTAAATCATATGAGATGAATGAAGTGATTCGAAGCAATGGTAAAGACAATGACTAAACAACTGAATCATATAGCAAAGACTTTTCATGAATAGTACTTTCAAGACAAGCATCAATAAGTCTTGCATAGGAGTTAACTCACAAAGCAATAAATTCTTAGTAGAAAGTTTTGAAGAAACACAAAGGAAGATATAAGTTTCAGCAGTTGCTTTCAATTTCAACATGTATATCTCATGGATAATTGTCAACACAAATTAGTATGATGAATGCAAATAAGCAAGTATGTAGGAATCAATGCACACAGTTGACACAAGTGTTTGCTTCTAAGATAGAAAGAAGTAGGTAAACTGACTCAACATAAAGTAAAAGAAAGGCCCTTCGCAGAGGGAAGCATGGATTGCTATTTTTGTGCTAGAGCTTTTCATTTTGAAAACATAGAAACAATTTTGTCAACGGTAGTAATAATTCATATGTGTTATGCATAAGACATCCTATAAGTTGCAAGCCTCATGCATAGAATACCAATAGTGCTTGCACCTTGTCCTAATTAGCTTGGATTTCCATGGATTATCATTGCATAACATATGTTTCAACCAAGTGTCACAAAGGGGTACCTCTATGCCGCCTGTACAAAGGTCCAAGGAGATAGATCGCATTTGATTTCTCGTTTTTGATAGATCTCAACTAAGGACATCCATACCGGGACAGCATAGAAAAGAGATAATGGACTCCTCTTTAATGCATAAGCATTCAACAATAGATAATATTCTCATAAGAGATTGAGGATTAATGTCCAAACTGAAACTTCCACCATGATACATGGCTTTAGTTAGCGGCCCAATGTTCTTCTCTAACAATATGCATACTCAAACCATTTTATCATGATAAATCACCCTTACTTTAGACAAGACGAACATGCATAGCAACTCACATGATATTCAACAAAGGTGTAATAGTTGATGGCGTCCCCAGAAACATGGTTACCGCTCAACAAGCAACTTATAAGAAATAAGATACATAAGCTACATATTCTTTACCACAATAGTTTTTAAGCTATTTTCCCATGAGCTATATATTGCAAAGACAAGGAATGAAATTTTAAAGGTAGCACTCAAGCAATTTACTTTGGAATGACAGAGAAATACCACATAGTAGGTAGGTATGGTGGACACAAATGGCATGGGTTTTGGCTCAAGGTTTTGGATGCACGAGAAGAATTCCCTCTCAGTACAAGGCTTTGGGCTAGCAAGGTTGTTTGAAGCAAACACAAGTATGAACCGGTACAGCAAAACTTACATAAGAACATATTGCAAGCATTATAAGACTCTACACTGTCTTCCTTGTTGCTCAAACACTTTTACCAGAAAATATCTAGACTTTTAGAGAGACCAATCATGCAAACCAAATTTCAACAAGCTCTACGGTAGTTCTCCACTAATAGGTTTAAACCACATGATGCAAGAGCTTAAACATGATCTACTTGAGAACTCAAAACAATTGCCAAGTATCAAATTATTCAAGACAATATACCAATTACCACATGAAGCATTTTCTGTTTCCAACCAAATAGCAATAAATGAAGCGGCTTTCAACTTTCGCCATTAACATTAAAAGTAAAACTAAGAACACCAGTGTTCATATGAAACAGCGGAGCGTGTCTTTCTCCCACACAAGGAATGCTAGGATCCGAATTTATTCAAGCAAAAACAAAAATAAAAACACACAGACGTCCCAAGTAAAGCACATAAGATGTGACGGAATAAAAATATAATTTCACTAGAGGTGACCTGATAAGTTGTTGATGAAGAAGGGGATGCCTTGGGCATCCCAAGTTTAGATGCTCGAGTCTTCTTGAAATATGCAGGGATGAACCATGGGGGCATCCCCAAGCTTAGAAATTTCACTCTTCTTGATCATATTATATCATCCTCCTCTCTTGATCCCTGAAAACTTCCTCCACACCAAACTCAAAACAAACTCATTAGAGGGTTAGTGCATAATCAAAAATTAACATGTTCAGCAAGGACACAATCATTCCCAACACTTCTGGACATTACCCAAGGCTACTGAAATTTAATGGAGTAAAGAAATCCACTCAAACACAGTAAATGAGGCAATGTGAAATAAAAGACAGAATCTATCAAAACAGAATAGTCCGTAAAGACGAATTTTTTCGAGGCACTTAACATGCTCATATGAAGAAGCTCAAATTGAATGAAAGTTGCGTACATATCTGAGGATTACTCATGAATTTTTACAGAATTTTTACATTCCCCTACAGAGAGATCTGCTCAAATTCGTGACATCTAAAAATCTGTTTCTGCGCAGAAATCCAAATCTAGTATCAACTTTACTATCAAAGATTTTACTTGGCACAACAATGGAATAAAGTAAAGATACAAAGGTATTGCTACAGTAGTAACAAGCACCTTGACTCAAATATAAAACAAAAATTGCAGAAATAAAACAATGGGTTGTCTCCCATAGGCGCTTTTCTTTAATGCCTTTCAGCTAGGCGCAGAAAGTGTAAATCAAGTAACATCAAGAGAAGAAGCATTAACATTATTACCAGGGGCTTTGCGTCTACCCTTCTTACTCTTATTCTTACTCTTTGGTCTAGGGAATACATGACCACATCCGGGTGTAGAGGTGAAATTTAGAGTGCCTTTTCCCACATCTACGGTTGCTCCCAAGAGTTTTAGCAGGGATCTTCCAAGTGTGATTTGTCCTGTCCCTACACAGTCAATAACGAGATAATCAGTGGATACCGTTCTTCCAAGAAAGGTTGTGAACACACCATCAGCTATCCCCTTAGGAATTATAACAGAATTATCAGTAAGAGTTATTCCTTCTCCACCTTCAGTAAGTTCCGAAAGTGTCAAAGATTCATAAATACTTTTAGGCATAAGGCAAAACTCAGACATAATATCACAACGGGCATAAGAAGTTTCACCACAAGTAGCAACCTTAATAGTAGGGACCCACATTGAAGGTTCAAAGTTTACTGGAACATAATCATAATATTCACGAATCTCATTATACCCTTCTTTTAAACAAGATATATTTGTCTCGAGAGTGTTTAATCTATCATGAATGCTAGCAAGAGATGAATCAAAACTATTAGCGGAGCTAGATGATGTAACCAAAATTTTTATGGCATTAAAAGCTTGATCCCCATTGCAGTGAAGGATATCTCCTCCCACTACAGCATCCAAAGCATATCTATAGCGAAGAATAAGTCCAAAATAAAAGTTGCTAAGAAGCAGGCTTAGAGTCATTTTAGGTTCAGTTTTACCATAAGAATCAAAAATTCTAGACCAAGCCTCTTTAAAACTCTCCTCATCCCCTTGTTTAAAAGTAAAGATCAATTCCTCAGGTGGCAGAGTAACAAGTACAGGACTAGACATGATAGCAAATTAAATGCAAGTAACTAATTTTTTGTGTTTTTGATATAAAGAAAGCAAACAAGATAGAAAATAAAATAAAGCAAGACAATAAACAAAGTAAAGAGATTGGATGTGAGAGACTCCCCTTACAGCGTGTCTTGATCTCCCCGTCAACGGCGCCAGAAAAAGGTCTTGATGGCGCTTGATGCACACGTCCGTTGGGAACCCCAAGAGGAAGGTGTGATGCGCACAGCAGCAAGTTTTTCCCTCAGTAAGAAACCAAGGTTATCGAACCAGTAGGAGATGAAGGCCACGTGAAGGTTGTTGGTGAAGGAGTGTAGTGCGGCGCAATACCAAGGATTCCGGCGCCAACGTGGAACCTGCACAACACAATCAAAATACTTTACCCCAACTTAACAGTGAGGTTGTCAATCTCACCAGCTTGCTGTAAACAAAGGATTAAACGTATGGTGTGGAGAATGATGTTTGTTTGCAAAGAACAACAAAGAACAATGATTGCAGTAGGTTGTATTTCAGATGTAAAATAATGGACCGGGGTCCACAATTCACTAGTGGTGTCTCTCCAATAAGATAAATAGCATGTTGGGTGAACAAATTACAGTTGGGCAATTGACAAATAGAGAGGGCATAACAATGCACATACATATCATAATGACTACTATGAGATTTACTTAGGGCATTACGACAAAGAACATAGACCGCTATCCAGCATGCATCTATGCCTAAAAAGTCCACCTTCGGGTTAGCATCCGCACCCCTTCCAGTATTAAGTTGCAAACAACAGACAATTGCACTAATTAGTGTGCGTAATGTGAACAATACAAATATCCTTAGACAAAGCATTGATGTTTTATCCCTAGTGGCAAGAGCACATCCACAACCTTAGGGGTTGCTGTCACTCCCCCAGATTCAATGGAGACATGAACCCACTATCGAGCATAAATACTCCCTCTTGGAGTTACAAGTATCAACTTGGCCAGAGCCTCTACTAGCAACGGAGAGCATGCAAGATCATAAACAACACATATATGATAGATCGATAATCAACTTTACATAGTATTCCATATTCATCGGATCCCAACAAACACAACATGTAGCATTACAATAGATGATCTTGATCATGATAGGCAGCTCACAAGATCTAAACATGATAGCACAAGAGGAGAAGACAACCATCTAGCTACTGCTATGGACCCATAGTCCAAGGATGAAATACTCACACATCAGTCCGGAGGCGGGCATGGTGATGTAGAGCCCTCCGGTGATGATTCCCCTCTCCGGTAGGGTGCCGGAGGCAATCTTCAGAACCCCCCGAGATGGGGTTGACGGCGGCGGCGTCTCTGGAACTTTTCTCGTATCGTGGCTCTCGGTACTAGGGTTTTCGCGACGGAAGGATTATTTAGGCGAAGGGGCAGAGTCGGGGTACGCTCGAGGGGCCCACCCCATAAGGCGGCGTGGCCAGGGGTGGGGCCGCGCACCCCTATGGTGTGGCCGCCTCGCATCCCCTATTCGTCTCCTCTTAGGTGTTCTGGAAGGCTCCGTGGAAAATAAGACCGTGGGCTTTTGTTTCGTCCAATTCTGAGAATATTTCCTGTGTAGGATTTCTGAAACCAAAAACAGCAGAAAACAGGAACTGGCGCTTCGGCATCTTGTTAATAGGTTAGTGCCGGAAAATGCATCAAAATGATATAAAGTGTATATAAAACATGTGAGTATTTTCATAAAACTAGCATGGAACATAAGAAATTATAGATCCGTTTGAGACGTATCAGTTAGCGGGGACGGCGTCGAGGACGGAGGACGGATTCGTATTCTCCTTGTCCATCGCCGGCAGAGGAGAGGGAGCGCAGAGAGGGAGAGGGTTTTTTTCTTTGGAGAAGATGATGGGATGTGAGAGGCGGCGTTGCGTGAGGGAGTGAGAGTGACAGTGAGATAGTATGTGGGAGGAGGCGAACAGGGAGAGACGTCTATAAACTCTAGGGGTCGTAAATGCCACCCGTGTCCTACGCGTGCACGGTTGCACGTCCGCACGTCTTCAACTTTTGCACCGCGACGCGCGTCCACGATTGCACGTTGCACCGCGACCCGCGTCCTATGCGTAAACAATTGCACGTCTTCCCTAACAATTATCAACTATCTTTAGCATTCCTATATTCCCTAACACACATTTTTGTGTGTGGTAATTTCGGTGAATGCACACACTAAACAAGTACATGTAACTGAATAATGAATTTGTAACAAGGGATCCCTTGTAACAACTTCTAGCGCCTGATGAGCAATGATAAGAATCCGATCGCAATTATACAACAAAAAAACAACCATCAGATTAGCTTGCTTCTTCAACTCGATCAGCTGCCTTAACTGGTTGTTCATTTTCTTCAGTTCTTCCTTCACTTCCACCAATTCTGCATTGGGAGCACTAGGCATAATCGGAAGGGCCCTAATCGGAACGGTTCCTCTCTCCGCCGCATTCTCTACAGCATGTCCCCCCTCCCAAATGGCGCTCCCCAATAGCGTCAATTGATTCCTGCAATTGAAGCCTCTGAACATACACATCGATCCACTCGAAATGCCTGCATTTCTTTAGGATCTGAAAACAACAACGTGAACCCTAAATCCCAAATTCGAGGGAATAACAAGAAAATCGAGAGAAAACAGAGCAATTGGAGCAAGATCTAGCCTTATCCCCATCTCTATATGGCAAGCTCTTGCATCCAAGGTACTCACGTCCACGGTTGCCATTGCCGTCCATCTTACAGATCGAACGCTTCAGAGGCTCCTTGCGTGGGCAGTCAGGGCATCTTGTCAAAGGCATGGGTCCATACTGCGGCCATGAAGAACAGGAGGTCGAAGAGAAACTAGACATCACCCGCCTGCTGGAGAAGGGCTGCCGCTGGCGGAGAAGAAGAACAATGGGGCGCGGGGAAAGAAAGGGGAAGCAATGGCACAGGCACGGGCGCAGGGCTGGCTCAGGCTCCCATTTTGCAACGGTCACCTAGGTAAGCTGTGGGTGCGGCGCGCTAGCGTGGACAAGTTGTGGGTCCCATGATAATCTGGATAAGTGGAGATGTGTCCACGACGGGGCACCAACAACGGCCCCACTAACGGTCAACTTAACGGGATTCCTGCCGTACGAGTTCCTTCTGCGGGTTTCAGACAAGGCCTGGGGAAACTGAGGAAAAACTAAGGAGTTGGAGAAAACTGAGCACAACTAAGGACCTGAGGGCACATAAATAGAAATCCCTTTTCTAAAATGGATACTTGAGTTATATGGTACTTAGCAAATTTGGACACTAAGATATAAAAGGTAGGGTTTCCTATTAGTTTTACACTAATCACTTAAATGTCATTTAAGCTTAGGGTATATATGGCATGGGTTTATTCTTGTGATCCATGATACACAAGTTAGGGAATATTATTTATGTGGAGTTAATCTAATTTTGAATGGCCTAGAGTTTTGCATAAGTGGAAATAAGGTATGGTAGGGTTCTACTTATGATCCCAAGTGATTCTCAAATTAGAGTTGAGATATGGCATAGGCTATGGTTCTGTTTAATTTGGCTAGGTTACTCTTCCTCACCTTGTTAGGATTCTTGTATCAAGACAATACTAGGGTTATCTCAAGTGTTTGGATAAGCAAGGTTTAGGTGTAATGCCATTACTCCTCCACTCAAGGTATGAGAAATGATCTAGGTTAACTACTAATGATCTACCTATCATTTCATGTGATGGATAAGATCTGCTTATCACATCAAGTTTAACTTATCTGCTATATCTACAAGGCATGGTCATGCATTAGACATGATCAACTTATTCCTCACTAGTATCTCTTTATTATTCATCTCATCACACTCATCTAGATTCTTAGGGTTTACGATCATTACCAAGGTGTGATGATCATAACATTGGCCTCCTCATGAATTACTAGTGAAATAGGTTCTCACTTACCACCAAGTGTTGGCTGGTAAATAGGGTTAAGTTCTTAGCTTGTATTTCTCATAGACATAGTTAGTATCAATGACTTACCTCTCTTGGATAGGGTTTAAATGATAACCTAAGGTTCTACTCAAGAAATAATGTAAATACATATGGATGGTCCTCTCACTTCTCCGAGGTTTAGTAGAAATAGTTTTGGATAAACAAGATTGGAATAGTCAAGGTTTGATAAAGAATTAATGTGAATGTCCTTGACATGGGTTCAAATATTGTAGTTGAAAATATACCATGTGAATCATGGTAGGAATATTGATTTAGTAAAAGACATGGAAAAGATAAGTAAATAATAGTTTCTTAATTCTTTCTATCCTATGGTTTTTAACTGAATAAGTATTCATTTGTGGTTGTAAGGAATACCATGTTGAGATCTTTTATAAGATCTGGTATTTGATCCTTACTTAAGGTATTGTTATAGTAAAGCTAATCCCATTTGATCTAACCCATAGATCAAATCATCTCTACCCAAAAAAAAGTTATAGCAATGATCACAGTAAAATTTATAGCGCTTGACTTGATGAGCTACTTCAATTCCATCAAGTCAAGTGAAACTTCAGTTACTGTGACAATTTTTATTTCAAAGCGCGAAAATTCCCCGGATTTTCTATGCATGAATGCAATGGACACATCGCTATTCTCTCTTTTTGTAGCCTCTAAACCTAGGATATTACAGCCTCTCCCCCTTAAACTGAACTTCATCCCGAAGTTCGAACGCTCTCACATTTTGGAATCTGGAAATGACTTGTTCAGATCACGATCACTTTCGAACTCCGTAGCAATCTTGCGAGACATAGTTGGATATATCTCTTTTCCATTTCTTCTCGGAGCCTTCTAGTGTCTGACATTGAACTGTTATTACTATCTTAAATTCTATGATTTCTTCCAACACTATAAGAGTGTTGTCTTGCTTTGAAGATCCTTGGATTAGGACGTCTTCTTGTGCTTACGAACTTTACTAATAGTTGTGGTGACAGTTTCCTATCTGGGTATCCAAAGCTTGGTTCTGAAAGGTTTGTTTAAGGTAGGGTTTTGTTTTCCCTTACTACAATAACTATTGCAATGGTACTTAGCAAGGTATTTACAATAGGCATGGTCCTGGTGGTTTATTCCTACGAATGGATTAGACTCATTTAGTCCATCCAATCATGGCTTCTAGTTTATATTAACTATCCTCTTTTTTGTTTTTTTATGTTCCATGAAAGGAATCTTTCTAATAATCATTAGTTTTGGTATGGTGAAACTTCTTTGGTCTCTAGCCTTCTTAAGCTTTGATTGTCCTCCGACATCTTCTTCATACAACTTCATTATCTTAGACTTACTTGAGCACTTTTTCTTTTGAGTAATTAATTATCAATTACCCGCTCAAGTTAGGGTCTAACCCTTACTTTTTCGAGATATGAACCTCGACTTCTGGTCTGACATCCTCCTAAGAGTACCGTTATATGGGTACTTCCCAACAATCTTATGGAAATAAAAATCAGACTTGCTCCCAGTTCAGACCTTCTTCTTGGTCTATCACACTCCAAATGTCATATCCTAATACTTCTCATTCAGACTTCCTCTCCCCATTGGAGTTTTTTAATGGTCTTCAAGCTCCTTGTCTTCTAATCATTAGACTCCATGGTTAGAGAATTGGTCTTGGTCTGGCTTATCATGTGTACTTTTCTAGGGTCTCATGAAGAATCTTTGCGGTGTATCCACACAATTGTGGGTATCCGATGTGAATCCTCCGACTAAATGTTTAGATAACGCAATTATTTGAGTGGTAGAGTTTTATTTGATAACCACTTCTTGTTACCAACACACCATCTGCGGACTATCTGATACCTGTTGTGGCTTATCTGATACCAGATGTGAACTCTTTTATTGTTCTAGTCAACAAATGCATGACTTCAGGTGCTTTCTCTTCATGATTATCCTATATCAGTTAAGGTCTTATTATATAAGCTACGCCTTTACTTGTCCATTTTCCTTCTTCCAGGGTTTGTTTTGCAAAAAAAAACCACTCGTTGACACTATAAAGATAGTATCATAAGTGACTTTACTTGCATTCCCTCTTCCATAATGAATATGGCTCCACTTCTACTGCTCCATACTCACCATTTTTCTCACTTTCATGATCCTTCCATGCTGAAGTACTCTTTAATTGAGGATAAAAGTGGATTTTGATTAGTCCTTCCTTCAAAGTATTGTGGTTGCTTCCCATACTATACCTTCTTCTTCCGATGAACCTTCATTTTGTCTTCAGAAGCTTCAGAATTCGTCACTTCCTCACATGAATACATTTACTCTCTAGATCTATAACATCAAGTAAGAACTTGATATTGCAACATGTATTTGCATATCAAAGTCAAAATTCATGTATGGATCTAGTCAATCAATGAAAATCCAATAAAATCCAAGAAGATTCAGTGGTGTGGGCATTACCCTTCGGGTAACCAATGTTATGCTCCTACGGCCCAACCAGGGGCCCGTGAAGATCGTCCACCAACCAAGGTGGGCAGATACATCGGTTCCAAAGAAAGATTCTTGATGAACAAGGCAAGAAGACGAAAGACAAGGAAAGTTTAGACATAGAACTCTTTGTAACCTAGTCGAACCCGGACATAACTCTCGAGACCTGGCCTGCAATATAAGGGCCAGGAGAGGGTCTGCCGAGGGACACACAATCACCATAGCTAGATTCACCGCAATTCTAGAGCTAGGTCATTAGAAAGCTTAGCCTCTCGACGACATCTTAGTCTTATCCTTCAGCTACCCCATTGTAACCCGATAATTTCGATAATCAAGATCAGACAAGCAGGAAGTAAGGGTTTTACCTCATCGAGGGCCCCGAACCTGGGAAAATGTTTATCCCTGTTTGTTTGGTATCCGATGTCTCGTGTCAGCCTGCAGGATTCCGTCAACCCTAAGCCCCAAAAGGTGGGCATTGCCGAGGAGCACCCTCGTCAATTGGCGCCGTCTGTGGGAAACCTGTCGGTACAAGGCATATCATCGGCAACTCCGGTCACATCAACAACGTTCATGCTGACTTCACCAACACCTTCAAAACCAAGAAATACGGTTCGTTGCGGCTCGTTCGAGTTCACTCCACGCACTGAAGCATCGCGTCCGATCCCTTCCGAGTAGTGTAGCAATATGGATGCAACCTTCGGCGGTGTCCACTTCATCATTAATTCCGGAGGGTTCCTTCGACTTCCAAATTCAGTTGCATCAAGCTTAAGGACTTCGGCTCCAGAAACCATTGTCCCACTGATAGCCTCAGTGGGCTTGCCTGGGAACAGCAACGGGAGGAGCCAAAGGATTTTCGGTAGCAGAGAGGAGCAACAGAAGAGGCGAAGACATCTTCACCACGAGGAAGAAGAACGAGTTGCGAGTCGCCTCCGCCAGTGTGATAAAGGGTGTTATAGCTTACAATTAAGCAAGAATCGCAGCAGTGCACCTTATTTGCTAGCCGCGGAGCATCTTGTCGCACCATGTTACTTGCACTCTTATATCGACCCAAAAGATAACATCGAGAAGGCCACGCATTTACTCAAAGATTGTCAGCATTTCCTCGACATTCAGAAGCTGTGTGAAGAGCTAAGGTTTGATTCGGAAGCAAAAACTCGTTCGGCGGAAGGAAGAGCGGCATCTTACAATTACTCTCAGCAATAGCAATATGTGCCAGACGAAGATATCTACATACCAACCGAAGTTTACCCTGCATCTCAAGGGAAAGTGAACATGATTCACAAGACTAGCTTTTCAAAGAGGGAGGCCAAGAAGTTTTCACGGGAGATATAATTTGCAGAAGTGGCTATGGCAGCGTGATGTCTACGCCCCCTCCTTTTCCTGTAGACAGTGTTGGGCCTCCAAGAGCTTCTATTCTTGTAGACAGTGTTGGGCCTCCAAGAGAAGAGGTTTGTAGAACAGCAGCAAGTTTTCCCTTAAGTGGATCACCCAAGGTTTATCGAACTCAGGGAGGAAGAGGTCAAAGATATCCCTCTCATGCAACCCTGCAACCACAAAGCAAGAAGTCTCTTGTGTCCCCAACACACCAAATAGGTGCACTAGTTCGGCGAAGAGATAGTGAAATACAGGTGGTATGAATATATATGAGCAGTGGCAACGGCACCAGAAAAGTGCTTTGCCCAGGACAGTAAACAAGCAGTAGTAACGCAGCAGTAGTAACGCAGTAAAACAGTAAACAAGCAGCAATAGCAGTATTTAGGAATAAGGCCTAGGGATTAGACTTTCACTAGTGGACACTCTCAACTTTGATCACATAACAGAATAGATAAATGCATACTCTACACTCTTTTGTTGGATGATGAACACATTGCGTAGGATTACACGAACCCTCAATGCCGGAGTTAACAAGCTCCACAATTCAATGTTCATATTTAAATAACCTTAGAGTGCATGAAAGATCAATACGACTAAACCAAGTACTAACATAGCATGCACACTGTCACCTTCATGCTAAGAAAGGAGGCATAGATCATATCAATACTATCATAGCAATAGTTAACTTCATAATCTACAAGAGATCATAATCATAGCCTACGCCAAGTACTAACACGGATGCACACACTGTCACCATTACACCGTGCAGGAGGAATAGACTACTTTAATAACATCACTAGAGTAGCACATAGATAAATTGTGATACAAAACTCATATGAATCTCAATCATGTAAAGCAGCTCATGAGATTATTGTATTGAGGTACATGGGAGAGAGATGAACCACATAGCTACAGCGGAGCCCTCAGCCTCGGGGGTGGATTACTCCCTCCTCATCATGGAGGCAGCGATGGCGGTGAAGATGGCGGTGGAGACGGCGGTGGAGATGGCTCCGGGGGCAATTCCCCGTCCCGGCAGGGTGCCGGAACAACGACTTCTGTCCCCCGAATTGGACTTTCGCGATGGCGGCGGCTCTGGAAGGTTTTCTCTGGTTTCGTCGAACGTATCAGGGTTTTCGCGACGGAGGCTTTAAATAGGCGGAAGGGCAAGGTCGGTGGACTTCTGGGAGGCCCACACTATAGGGGGGCGCGGGCCCCCCCTTGGCCGCGCCGGCCTAGGGTTTGGTGGCCCTGTGCCCCCTCTCTGGCGGTTCTCGTGTGTTCTGGATGCTTCCGGGCAAAATAGGAACCTGGGCGTTGATTTCGTCCGATTCCGAGAATATTTCGTTACTAGGATTTCTGAAACCAAAAACAGCAGAAAACAGGAACTAGCACTTCGGCATCTTGTTAATAGGTTAGTCCAATAAATGCCATAATATGATATAAAGTGCAAGCAAAACATGTAGGTATTGTCATAAAACAAGCATGGAACATCAGAAATTATAGATACGTTGGAGACGTATCAGCATCCCCAAGCTTAGTTTCTGCTCGTCCCGAGCAGGTAAACGATAAACACAGATAATTTCTGGAGTGACATGCCATCATAACCTTGATCATACTATTTGTAAAGCATATGTAGTGAATGCAGCGATCAAAACAATGTATATGACATGAGTAAACAAGTAAATCATATAGCAAAGACTTTTCATGAATAGTACTTCAAGACAAGCATCAATAAGTCTTGCATAAGAGTTAACTCATAAAGCAATAATTCAAAGTAAAGGCATTGAAGCAACACAAAGGAAGATTAAGTTTCAGCGGTTGCTTTCAACTTGTAACATGTATATCTCATGGATAGTTATCAATGCAAAGCAATATAACAAATGCAATATGCAAATATGTAGGAATCAATGCACAATTCACACAAGTGTTTGCTTCTTGAGGTGGAGAGAAATAGGTGAACTGACTCAACAATGAAAGTAAAAGAATGGTCCTCCAAAGAGGAAAAGCATCGATTGCTATATTTGTGCTAGAGCTTTGATTTTGAAAACATGAAACAATTTTGTCAACGGTAGTAATAAAGCATATGTATCATGTAAATTATATCTTACAAGTTGCAAGCCTCATGCATAGTATACTAATAGTGCCCGCACCTTGTCTTAATTAGCTTGGACTACCGGATCATCGCAATGCACATGTTTTAACCAAGTGTCACAAAGGGGTACCTCTATGCCGCCTGTACAAAGGTCTAAGGAGAAAGCTCGCATTGGATTTCTCGCTATTGATTATTCTCAACTTAGACATCCATACCGGGACAACATAGACAACAGATAATGGACTCCTCTTTTATGCATAAGCATGTAACAACAATTAATAATTTTCTCATATGAGATTGAGGATATATGTCCAAAACTGAAACTTCCACCATGGATCATGGCTTTAGTTAGCGGCCCAATGTTCTTCTCTAACAATATGCATGCTTAACCATAAGGTGGTAGATCTCTCTTACTTCAGACAAGACGAACATGCATAGCAACTCACATGATATTCAACAAAGAATAGTTGATGGCGTCCCCAGAAACATGGTTATCGCACAACGAGCAACTTAATAAGAGATAAAGTGCATAAGTACATATTCAATACCACAATAGTTTTTAAGCTATTTGTCCCATGAGCTATATATTGTAAAGGTGAATGATGGAATTTAAAGGTAGCACTCAAGCAATTTACTTTGGAATGGCGGAGAAATACCATGTAGTAGGTAGGTATGGTGGACACAAATGGCATAGTGGTTGGCTCAAGTATTTTGGATGCATGAGAGGTATTCCCTCTCGATACAAGGTTTCGGCTAGCAAGGTTATTTGAAACAAACACAAGGATGAACGGTGCAGCAAAACTCACATAAAAGACATATTGTAAACATTATAAGACTCTACACCGTCTTCCTTGTTGTTCAAACTCAATACTAGAAATTATCTAGACCTTAGAGAGACCAAATATGCAAACCAAATTTTAGCATGCTCTATGTATTTCTTCATTAATAGGTGCAAAGTATATGATGCAAGAGCTTAAACATGAGCACAACAATTGCCAAGTATCACATTACCCAAGACATTATAGCAATTACTACATGTATCATTTTCCAATTCCAACCATATAACAATTTAACGAAGAAGAAACTTCGCCATGAATACTAAAAGCTAAGAACACATGTGTTCGTACGAACCAGCGGAGCGTGTCTCTCTCCCACACAAGCATTTATTCAAACAAAAACATACAGACGCTCCAAGTAAAGCACATAAGATGTGATGGAATAAAAATATAGTTTCAGGGGAGGAACCTGATAATGTTGTCGATGAAGAAGGGGATGCCTTGGGCATCCCCAAGCTTAGACGCTTGAGTCTTCTTGATATATGCAGGGGTGAACCACCGGGGCATCCCCAAGCTTAGAGCTTTCACTCTTCTTGATCATAGTATATCATCCTCCTCTCTTGACCCTTGAAAACTTCCTTCACACCAAACTTCTCATAAACTTCATTAGAGGGGTAAGTACATAATCAAAAACTCACATGTTCAGAGGTGACACAATCATTCTTAACACTTCTGGACATTGCTCAAAGCTACTGGAAGGTAATAGAACAAAGAAATCCACCCAACACAGCGAAAGAAGCAATGCGAAATAAAAGGCAGAATCTGTCAAAACAGAACAGTCCGTAAAGACGAATTTTTAATAAATACTTCCGTTGCTCAGATCAGAAAACTCAAAACTAATGAAAGTTGCGTACATATCTGAGGAACACGCACGTAAATTGGCATATTTTTCTGAGTTACCTACAGAGAAAACATCCCAGATTCGTGACAGATAGAAATCTGTTTCTGCGCAGAAATCCAAATCTAGTATCAACCTTCGATTAGAGGCTTCACTTGGCACAACAAAACACAAAACTAAGATAAGAAGAGGTTGATACAGTAGTAAACAACTTCCAAGACACAAATATAAAACAAAGTACTGTAGCAAAATAACACATGGGTTATCTCCCAAGAAGTTCTTTCTTTATAGCCATTAAGATGGGCTCAGCAGTTTTAATGATGCACTCGCAAGAAATAATATTTGAAGCAAAAGAGAGCATCAAGAGGCAAATTCAAAACACATTTAAGTCTAACATGCTTCCTATGCATAAGAATCTTGTAAATAAACAAGTTCATGAAGAGCAAAGTAACAAGCATAGGAAGATAAAACAAGTGTAGCTTCAAAAATTTCAGCACATAGAGAGGTGTTTTAGTAACATGAAAATTTCTACAACCATATTTTCCTCTCTCATAAAGATTTTTAGTAGCATCATGAGCAAACTCAACAATATAACTATCACATAAAGCATTCTTATCATGAGTCTCATGCATAAAATTATTACTCTCCACATAAGCATAATCAATTTTATTAGTAATAGCGGGAGCAAATTCAACAAAGTAGCTATCATTATTATTCTCATCATCAAATATAGGAGGCATATTGTAATCATAATCAAATTCACTCTCCATAGTAGGTGGCACCAAAAGGCTACTATCATTATAATCATCATAAATAGGAGGTAAAGAATCATCAAAGTAAATTTCCTCCTCATTGCCCGGGGGACTAAAAAGATCATGCTCATCAAAACCAGCTTCCCCAAGCTTAGAATTTTCCATAGCATTAGCAACAATAGTGTTCAAAGCATTTATATCAATAACATTCCCATTAGCATGCATATAAAGTTCCATGGGTTTTTTAATTCTCTCTTCAAACACATCATGTCCTAATCTATACCTAATAATAAAGGAGTTAAAGTTTCTGCCAAAATTTTCGTCCAACTCTTTATTTTCCGGTTTTACCCTCCCACCAATCCGCATAATACTGCAATATGCCACCGTATATTTAAAAAAACGGTTCGGCTTATGAAAACAGGCAACCTCTGTCTTGTCCCGCCTTCTGATGGGCCTTCGTCCGTTGGTTTCGTCTTTGCGCGGCCCAGCCAACTCTCGATGGAACGGGTGTATGGTAGACTCCTCGAGGGCACCGACGAGACCCAGGGGCAGACACAAATACGATCGATCGGACCTGGCCACGTACGGGAGGTGGTCACCCGTTCAAATGCCTGAGCTGTTTTGCCACGTACGGGAGGTCACCTGTTCACCAAGTCCACGAAGAAAAGGAAAACCTAGCTAGAGTCCTTGGCTGTTTTGACTCCCCGTGATCCATCTATCTATAAATATAACGACCAAACGAAGCCTGGCCGTCATGATCGGTAAGCCAAACAGGTCCCGCGCGCGGATCGAGGGCATAGTCGGCCTGATCTACCGCTGCACCGCTAGGCGAACTGACTAGACAACATGAGATTACAGGAGACTCCCGCGTGGCTGGATGCCGTCTCCGTGCTCGGACGCCACGGAGCTTCGACTAGATCTTGCCGGCACATCACAATCCTGTGGAATCCGTCATACGTCCTTCATCCGCTCGGGCCGTCACAAGGAGACGGCCGGGGATCAGGCGATCGGACAACGGAGAGCTAGCTAACCCACCGAATCCATGCACATGGTGATGCTCTCACAGCCCATGGCGGCCGGCTCGTCACGGAGTCCCACGAGGCGGCTGCTTATAGGAGGAGGAGGGTTACGAGCGGGAGGGGAAAGAAGCAGACCACGGGATAATCGTGCCGACAGTCGTCTTCGGTCACCGGCTCACGCGAGATTGGAAACGGCCGGGCGCTCTCCTCTCTCTTAGGCTCCAGCCTTCAGCTTTACCCCAGCCCCGATTGGATCTGTACGTAGTCCGTCCAACGTCTTCTCCATGTTGTATAGTTTTGCCACGGACAAAACCTTCTGGGCCAGGCCGTTCGCCGGAGGACGTCAAGGCGTACAAGCCGAGGACGAGATAGTGGAGCTGCTCTACGCCTCGGACAACCCGAGGGAGCGGTCGAGGATTGTGGTGGTGTCCAAGATGATCTGAGTACATCAGGGATAGGAAGAGCAAGTACTCTGCTTCTCCGTCAAAAGCTGGGCGATCCTACACGTCGACTTCTTGCGTTTCAGAGGACTCAAGTTCCACTACTGCTGCCACATGCTCTTGAGTCTTGACGCACTGGTCACCATATTGTTTCTAAATAATGTCTCTCGAGAAGACATGTTGGCTACAGTCAAAAAAAGAAGACATGTTGGCGGAGTAGATGAATTAATCAGATCCACTGTCTGGAGCGAAAGCGGACGCAACGTCTCCCGGTAAACACGAACCCAGAGCACCACGGTGTCCTGAGGCATCTCCAAAGGGCGTACACCCATGGCCGGATGAAAAGTAGATTATAATTTTAGATTGGCATGCACGTAGAGTTATTAAAAGTAGATAAATATATTTGATTCAGTTACATGGAGACACTTAAGTTATTGTTTTTTTTTTGTTTTTGTTTATGCAGATGCTTAATTTCAGCAAGAGCATGCCATGTAAGAAGAAAGAGTTTGAAGAGCTCAAATATTTGCTTTTTTTTAGAATTTTTTATTTTGTAATCGTTGAAGATAGTTCATGTATTATCTCTACCATGTACGCCTTATTACTGTTATGAATATATGTGGTATTGATTATAAAAAAAAGACCCGATATTTTCTTCTGTTATATGACCAAGTTTTCCTTCTAATACATTAATTTTTATCATTTATTTGGATGAACATGGATTAATGCAACTTTCTTTGATTTAGGTTAAGCTTTGATCAAGTGTTGTCTTCTGCCTTCTAACTACTACTACCATTTCTACAAATTTCTCAATACTACAACAAAACAAACCGTAATGTTTCATTTTAATTTATAAATATATGTCCAACAATTTACTTATATATGATCATTTTGTTTCACAAAAAGAACAATTGTACGTGGTTTAATTTGAAATAAGCATCATTTCAGATCATAAAAAATATTTTATGTGGTTTAATTTGAAATAAACCCGTCGCAATGCACGGGCACTCTTCCTAGTTCAAGATAAAGTTCATAAAGATCTCTCATATTTTTGTTGTTTTCCATTATGCCTAACTTGTGTAAACAAGAAACAAAAAGTTGCAATTGCAGGATCTAAAGGAAATAGCTTCAAGTACTTACAACGGCGCCAGAAAATAGCTTAGTAGCCGAGATCCGGAGTGTGAGTACCTTTTACCTTTCCTCCCCGGCAACGGCGCCAGAAAATAGCTTGATGTCTACGCCCCCTCCTTTTCCTGTAGACAGTGTTGGGCCTCCAAGAGCAGAGGTTTGTAGAACAGCAGCAAGTTTTCCCTTAAGTGGATCACCCAAGGTTTATCGAACTCAGGGAGGAAGAGGTCAAAGATATCCCTCTCATGCAACCCTGCAACCACAAAGCAAGAAGTCTCTTGTGTCCCCAACACACCAAATAGGTGCACTAGTTCGGCGAAGAGATAGTGAAATACAGGTGGTATGAATATATATGAGCAGTGGCAACGGCACCAGAAAAGTGCTTTGCCCAGGACAGTAAACAAGCAGTAGTAACGCAGCAGTAGTAACGCAGTAAAACAGTAAACAAGCAGCGATAGCAGTATTTAGGAACAAGGCCTAGGGATTAGACTTTCACTAGTGAACACTCTCAACTTTGATCACATAACAGAATAGATAAATGCATACTCTACACTCTTTTGTTGGATGATGAACACATTGCGTAGGATTACACGAACCCTCAATGCCGGAGTTAACAAGCTCCACAATTCAATGTTCATATTTAAATAACCTTAGAGTGCATGAAAGATCAATACGACTAAACCAAGTACTAACATAGCATGCACACTGTCACCTTCATGCTAAGAAAGGAGGCATAGATCATATCAATACTATCATAGCAATAGTTAACTTCATAATCTACAAGAGATCATAATCATAGCCTACGCCAAGTACTAACACGGATGCACACACTGTCACCATTACACCGTGCATGAGGAATAGACTACTTTAATAACATCACTAGAGTAGCACATAGATAAATTGTGATACAAAACTCATATGAATCTCAATCATGTAAAGCAGCTCATGAGATTATTGTATTGAGGTACATGGGAGAGAGATGAACCACACAGCTACAGCGGAGCCCTCAGCCTCGGGGGTGGATTACTCCCTCCTCATCATGGAGGCAGCGATGGCGGTGAAGATGGCGGTGGAGACGGTGGTGGAGATGGCTCCGGGGGCAATTCCCCGTCCTGGCAGGGTGCCGGAACAGCGACTTCTGTCCCCCGAATTGGACTTTCGCGATGGCGGCGGCTCTGGAAGGTTTTCTCTGGTTTCGTCGAACATATCAGGGTTTTCGCGACGGAGGCTTTAAATAGGCGGAAGGGCAAGGTCGGTGGACTTCTGGGGGGCCCACACTATAGGGGGGCGCGGGCCCCCCCTTGGCCGCGCCGGCCTAGGGTTTGGTGGCCCTGTGCCCCCTCTCTGGCGGTTCTCGTGTGTTCTGGATGCTTCCGGGCAAAATAGGAACCTGGGCGTTGATTTCGTCCGATTCCGAGAATATTTCGTTACTAGGATTTCTGAAACCAAAAACAGCAGAAAACAGGAACTGGCACTTCGGCATCTTGTTAATAGGTTAGTCCAATAAATGCCATAATATGATACAAAGTGCAAGCAAAACATGTAGGTATTGTCATAAAACAAGCATGGAACATCAAAAATTATAGATACGTTGGAGACGTATCAGCATCCCCAAGCTTAGTTTCTGCTCGTCCCGAGCAGGTAAACGATAAACACAGATAATTTCTGGAGTGACATGCCATCATAACCTTGATCATACTATTTGTAAAGCATATGTAGTGAATGCAGCGATCAAAACAATGTATATGACATGAGTAAACAAGTAAATCATATAGCAAAGACTTTTCATGAATAGTACTTCAAGACAAGCATCAATAAGTCTTGCATAAGAGTTAACTCATAAAGCAATAATTCAAAGTAAAGGCATTGAAGCAACACAAAGGAAGATTAAGTTTCAGCGGTTGCTTTCAACTTGTAACATGTATATCTCATGGATAGTTATCAATGCAAAGCAATATAACAAATGCAATATGCAAATATGTAGGAATCAATGCACAATTCACACAAGTGTTTGCTTCTTGAGGTGGAGAGAAATAGGTGAACTGACTCAACAATGAAAGTAAAAGAATGGTCCTCCAAAGAGGAAAAGCATCGATTGCTATATTTGTGCTAGAGCTTTGATTTTGAAAACATGAAACAATTTTGTCAACGGTAGTAATAAAGCATATGTATCATGTAAATTATATCTTACAAGTTGCAAGCCTCATGCATAGTATACTAATAGTGCCCGCACCTTGTCTTAATTAGCTTGGACTACCGGATCATCGCAATGCACATGTTTTAACCAAGTGTCACAAAGCGATACCCGATTATATCGATTGATCGGATCAAAACATCCTATTCAGTAGAGCAGATCACCCGATAGCCGTTCCAAGGCCCGGTCACGCTGCCCTAGTCCTTGAAGCACAGATCGGAGCAAAGTGTTCATGGATGGAGGAAGTGGTCTAAACCTTTTGTTTGCAAGTACAATGAAAGCAATGAGATTGTCAGTCGATATGTTAAAAGAATCTGACACTGGTTTCCATGGCATCATCCCAACCCGACTCGCTTATCCCCTTGGTAAAATTTCATTGGATGTTGTTTTCGGGACACCCAGCAACTTCAGGAAGGAGAAACTCGAGTTCGAGGTGGTACATTGGGAATCACAGTACCACGCCATCCTCAGCAGGCCAGCATTCGCCAAGTTCATGGCAGTTCCTCATTACACATATTTGAAGCTGAAGATGTCAGGCAATAATGGGACAACAATAACTGTTCACGGGAGTTTTTGTCGTTCTGATAACCGTGACAGAGATTTCCAGAATATCGCCTCCAAGTTTGGAGTCAGAGAAGAACTTAATGCACTCGATGTAATTACCAATCATACACAGCTACCTGCCGAGAATCGGAACACAAAGTCTGATGAGTTCGACGTTGCCGAGGAAGGAAAGAAGCATCAAGTGCACCCCTCTGATCCGAAGAAAGCGATCAACACATCGGCAGATCTTACTACCGTATAGGAAAGCGCGCTCATCAAGTTCCTCCGTGAGAGCTGTGAAATATTTGCATGGGAACCATCCGACATGCCAGGAATTCCCAGGGAACTCGCTGAGCACGCCCTCAATATTGACCCCAAAGCCAAACATGTACAACAGATGTTGCGTCATTTTTCAGAACCAAAAAGAAAAGCTATTGGCGAAGAAGTTAATCGGCTCCAAAAAGCTGGTTTTATTCGAGAGCTTAAGGAAGCTGAATGGGTAGCTAATCCAGTCATGGTGCCAAAGAAAGATACGACAGTTCTTCGTATGTGTATCGACTTCACAAGCCTCAACAAGCATTGCCCAAAGGATCATTTCCCGTTGCCTCGCATCGACCAAATAATCGACTCCACAACAGGTTGTGATCGTCTCTCCTTTCTCGATGCTTATTCAGGATATAATTAGATCAAGCTCAAAAAAAGAAGACCAGGAGTTAACTGTGTTCATAACTTCGCGTGGTGTTTACTGCTACAACGTCATGAACTTCGGATTAAAAAATGCAGGTGCAACCTATCAGCGGTGCATGCAAGCCTTCCTTGGGGAGCAGATTGGCCGAAATATTGAGGTTTACATCAATGACATCATCATCAAAACCAAAAAATGCGGCCACACTCATTGATGACTTAAGAGAAACTTTTGACAATCTCGACAGATACAAAATCAAGATGAACCTGAAGAAATGCTTCTTCGGGGTACCATGTGAAGGAGATATGCCCTAGAGGCAATAATAAAGTGGTTATTATTTATATCTTTATGTTTATGATAAATGTTTATATATCATGCTAGAATTGTATTAACCGAAACATTAGTACATGTGTGATATGTAGACAAACAAGAAGTCCCTAGTATGCCTCTTAAACTAGCTTGTTGATTAATGGATGATTAGTTTCATAATCATGAACATTGGATGTTATTAATAACAAGGTTATGTCATTGTGTGAATGATGTAATGGACACACCCAATTAAGCGTAGCATAAGATCTCGTCATTAAGTTATTTGCTATAAGCTTTCGATACATAGTTACCTAGTCCTTATGACCATGAGATCATGTAAATCACTTATACCGGAAAGGTACTTTGATTACATCAAACACCACTGCGTAAATGGGTGGCTATAAAGGTGGGATTAAGTATCCGGAAAGTATGAGTTGAGGCATATGGATCAACAGTGGGATTTGTCCATCCCGATGACGGATAGATATACTCTGGGCCCTCTCGGTGGAATGTCGTCTAATGTCTTGCAAGCATATGAATGAGTTCATAAGAGACCACATACCACGGTACGAGTAAAGAGTACTTGTCAGGAGACGAGGTTGAACAAGGTATAGAGTGATACCGAAGATCAAACCTCGGACAAGTAAAATATCGCGAGACAAAGGGAATTGGTAATATATGTGAATGGTTCATTCGATCACTAAAGTCATCGTTGAATATGTGGGAGCCATTATGGATCTCCAGATCCCGCTATTGGTTATTGGTCGGAGTGAGTACTCAACCATGTCCGCATAGTTCTCGAACCGTAGGGTGACACACTTAAAGTTGGATGTTGAAATGGTAGCACTTGAAATATGGAATGGAGTTCGAATATTTGTTCGGAGTCCCGGATGAGATCCCGGACATCACGAGGAGTTCCGGAATGGTCCGGAGAATAAGATTCATATATAGGATGTCATTTTATGTGAAATAAAATGTCGCGGAAGGTTCTATGGAAGGTTCTAGAAGGTTCTAGAAAAGTCCGGAAGAAACCACCAAGGAAGGTGGAGTCCACATGGGACTCCACCACCATGGCCGGCCAGCCCTAGATGGGGTGGAGTCCCAAGTGGACTCCACCATAGGGGGCCGGCCACCCCCCCACATGGGAGGTAGAAATCCCACCCTTTGGGTGGGAGTCCTAGTTGGGCTAGGTTTCACCTCTTATGGAAGGTTTTGGTTTCGGGTCTTATTCGAAGACTTGGACACCAACACTTGGGATCCACCTATATAATGAGGGGCCAAGGGAGGGGGCCGGCCACCCCAAGACCACAAGCTGGCCGCCCCCCATAGAGTGGCCGGCCACCCCTCCCAAACCCTAGCCAAGCTCCTCTCCTCCATATTGCCCGCATAGCTTAGCGAAGCTCCGCCGGACTTCTTCACCGCCACCGACACCACGCCGTCGTGCTGTCGGATTCAAGAGGAGCTACTACTTCCGCTGCCCGCTGGAACGGGGAGGTGGACGTCGTCTTCATCAACAACCGAACGTGTGACCGAGTACGGAGGTGCTGCCCGTTCGTGGCACCGGAACCGATCGTGATCAAGATCTTCTACACGCTTTTGCAAGCGGCAAGTGATCGTCTACCGCAGCAATAAGAGCCTACTCTTATAGGCTTTGGAATCTCTTCAAGGGTTAGTCTTGATCATCCCCTCGTTGCTCCCATCTTCTAGATTGCATCTTGGCTTGGATTGCGTGTTCGCGGTAGGAATTTTTTTGTTTTCTATGCAACATTATCCTACAGTGGTATCAGAGCCGTGTCTATGCATAGATGGTTGCACGAGTAGAACACAATGGTTTGTGGGCGTTGATGCTCTTGTTATCTTTAGTTTGAGTACTTTGCATCTTTGTGGCATAGTGGGATGAAGCGGCTCGGACTAACTTTACATGACCGCGTTCATGAGACTTGTTCCTCGTTCGACATGCAACTTGTATTGCATAAGAGGCTTTGCGGGTGTCTGTCTCTCCTACTATAGTGAAGATTCAATTTACTCTTCTATTGAAAACATTAGTATCAACGTTGTGGTTCATGTTCGTAGGTAGATTAGATCTCTCTCAAAAACCCTAAACCACGTAAAATATGCAAACCAAATTAGAGACGTCTAACTTGTTTTTGCAGGGTTTGGTGATGTGATATGGCCATAATGTGATGATGAATATGTATGAGATGATCATTATTGTATTGTGGCAACCGGCAGGAGCCTTATGGTTGTCTTTAAATTTCATGTTGAGTAGTATTTCAAAGTAGTTGTAATAGTTGCTACATGAGGTGAATAACCATGAAGACGGCGCCATGAACCTTGACGCTACGCCAACGATGATGGAGATCATGCCCGTTAATGATGGAGATCATGTCCGTGCTTTGGAGATGAAGATCGAAGGCGCAACGACAAAAGGGCCATATCATATCACATATGAATTGCATGTGATGTTAATCCTTTATGCATCTTATTTTGCTTAGAACGCGACGGTAGCATTATAAGATGATCCCTCACATTAATATCAAGATAATAAAGTGTTCTCCCCTCGTATGCACCGTTGTAACAGTTCGTCGTTTCAAAGCATCTCGTGATGATCGGATGTGATAGATTCAACGATTCACATACAACGGGTGTAAGCCATGTTGCACACGCGGAATACTTGGGTTTGCTTGACGAGCCTAGCATGTACAGACATGGCCTCGGGACAACAGAAACCGAAAGGTTGAACACGAGTCATATGGATGATATGATCAACATGTTGATGTTCACCATTGAAGCTACATCATCTCACGTGATGATCGGTTTTGGTGTAGTGGATTTGGATCGTGTACCACTTAACAACTATGAGGGATGTTGTATTAAGTGGGAGTTCATTAGTAATTAGATTAAAACATGAACTAATTATCATAAACATAGTCTGAGTAGTATTTTGAATTAATTTTGTAGTATTGGCATCCGTTTACTACTATGCACTAGTCTTATAATTGAGATAGAAATACTGTTAAAATCTGACAAGAAACTTTACGGATTGGTACCGTATTGTTAAAGAATCAAGAATTGATTAAGTCCTATTGCAAACTTTTAGTAAACCTCACATTGTTGATTCAAAGAGCTATGGTTTCAATTAGTACCTAAAGTTATCTTGTCTCCGTGAAACTTGAAGTTCAAATCTGTTTGAAAAGTAAGGAGCTGAAAATTTAGTTTTCAGAAATAATCAAGGTACGAGATATATGTGATACCTAAGACCTTATTGCAAGATGATAGAATATAAATTTGGTGAGACTACATAAACTCATAAGTTTTATGGGAATGTACGAAGGTTGAAGACGCAAGGCGTCCCAATCCTCCAACTATTGGGGCACTAACGATATTCGCATATCCATGAAGTGATTGTCCTTAGTATGCACCGTTGCTAAGACTCGTCGTTTCGAAGCATCACGTGATGATCGGGTGTTATAGATTCTACGTGTGCTTCCAACGGGTGCAAGCCAGATTTGCATATGCGAATACTAAGGTTTAAACTTTATGAGCCTAGCATGTACAGACATGGTCTCAGAAAGTTATCATGAATTGATGGATAAAATTATGAGTGAAATTGTTCATCATATTACAAAGTTACTAATAGTGAAATCTGAAACACTTGTCATATGATGATCAACTTCAAAGTAAGAACCTCAAGGTTATTGGTATTTGACCAACAAACCTAGAAGTTATTGATGTTGAAATGTTTTTCTGAATAATGAGGAAAGCTAAAAGAGAAACTGTAAAAGATATTTTGGCAAAAGAAAAGAAAAGACTAGAAAGTCTAGCTCAGGTGTATATAAATGATATACATGTTATGGTAGTATTCCTAGTTAAGTTACACAATGAAATTCTTGGGTATTAGTACCATATTGGTTGGTATGAAGTGTCATACAAAACAACGCAATACAAGAATACAATGGCCTAAGTGACTGACAAGGAATATGATAGGAATGCACGTCTGGAACAAAATAAAGTGTTATTATGTTCGTCGTTGGCATTCTATCTAGCCCTTAGAATTTATAATAAAGAACTTAATAATTGTTATTTTGCTCTGGTCAAATGAAAACAATGAGTTGTTCAAATTATGACATTACTCCATGTACGATGGATAAGTTATTATAAATCTTAATGGTGAAACATACATACATAACACTGACGCTAAAAATGCCATAAGGCAAATGATTTGAATTCCACTTATTTGTGGAACCGCAATTTAAGTCATGTTAGAAAGGATCGCATGAAGGAACTCCATGCAAATGGATTTTTGGAGTCATTTGATTTTTGAATCATTTGGCGCTTGCAAATTTTTTCTAAAGAGAATGATTAAAATACCGTTCATAGGCCAAAAGTAGAACGGACAACTAACTTAGTGGAAAAATACATGATGATGTATGTGGTTCACTGGGCATAGTTGTGTGCGGGAGATTCTTCTACTTCATGAAAACTTTCAACAATGAATTGAGTATATATATGTGGATATATTCAATAAGGAAGAAGTTTTGAAACATTTGAATGGATTCAAATAAATTTCAGTATGAAGTGGAAATCATCGTAATAGAAATCAAATATCTATGATTGGATCATGGTGGAAATATTTGAATTACGAGTTTTAGCGAAACATCTAAGAGAGTTATGAAATTGTTTTACAACTTACGTTTCTTGGAGTATCATAGTGATGATGAAGTATCCAAGAGATATATCCAAATTTTGTTGGATCAATGATGAGATAAAATATTGATGCCATTATATTTTTGTGGATTATGCTTTAGTGACTACCGCTTTTACACTGAATAGAGCATCATCATGATCCGTTGAAATGACACCATACAAGTTATGGCATGGGTATAAACCCTAATAGTCAACCAAAATCGGATGAATGTCTTTGTTGGTTATCCCAGAGATTTAATTGGGAATTCTTCCCACGAGACAAAGACAAAAGTGTTTGTCAATGTTTCTTATTTCCGAGAAATTGTTTCGAGTGAAGTATTTGAGTGGGAGGACATTATAATTTGATAAGGTTTATGAACCTGAGCATAATGATCAGAGTAGCGCAGCATCGGAATTGGTTTCGGAAGCAGCCACGACGATCATGGCTCTCATGACTACAAAGTGTTTTAGCCATGGAGATCGAAGTACATATTGAACCTTGTAGGTATGGTTTACTTTGTGATCAAATAAATGATTTGTGGACAAAGGATTGATTTTGAACAATGATAAACCAACTACAAACAAAGAAGTTATGATGGGCCCTGACTCCATTAAAATGGCTATACGCCATGAAATCCAAGATAGATGAATACTTTTTGAAAGTAAATAGATCTATAAAATTGATGGACTTGGATGAAATATCCTTGAAGAAGCTTGACTTGTCGAAAAGTTGTTTACGACAAAGTTCAAAGAATTGACTACGACAAGATTAGATCTTCCGTAGCAATGCTTAAAGTCTATATGGATTATTCTAGTAATCACTACATATTTCCTTTATGAAGATATGTTAGTAGGATGGCAAAATACATTACTTATCAGAAGTGTGTATTAAAGGTGTATACAAGATACAACCAAGAGTTTTGCTGGTCCGTGGTATATTAGATAGGTATACAAACTTCAACTTGATGAAGTGAGTATCGCGGAGTTTGAATCTTCACCAGATGAAATAGTCAAAGAGTTTTTGATTTCATCAGAAATGATGAAGAGGCTTGCATTTGCAAGAAATTAAGTGGGAGCGCTAAGACACATTTATAATACTTTATGTAGGTGACATATAGTTGGTTATAAATGATGTAATTATATACTTGATTAAAAGGATATGGACTGAAACAAATTTAGTGTCAAGATCTATGAAGATAGATTGAAACACATAAATAAGTTTAAGTCAAAGTACATATGATGGATATTGAAGTAGTTCAATATAGAAATATTAAGAAAATGTTCTTGTCATGTGAAGGTTTAACAAGACTTGAGTGTATCTGACACTCGATGAGTAAAAACACATGAGTGATTTTAGATCACGAATAAAATGTACACAATCAGATATCATGTGCTATAAAGTGTTATGAGCATATACCTTAATGATTCATATGATGATCATTGGACGACAGTAAGAATATCCTTGAGTACTTTAGAAGAACTAAGGATATATATATATATTTGTATGAAGAAATGACAAACAAATCGCTGTAAGGTGTTACACCAATATTGGTTTTGTCACATATAAAATATAATTTCAATCTCAAATTAGACTAAGTGTTGTTTAAAAGGTAGCATAATGAGCTAGAAGTTGTCTATGCTAGATTTAGAAGAGTTCTAAATATTGTGACGGATTCTACAAAAGAAGGCAGCAGTATGTCATTGTTTTGACAATGACAAAGGATGTTAAGTCAAGAGGTTCTTTGAGAACATGGTGTAGTTCCGACGGAATCAGAACTTTGAAGCTATATTGTGTATGACAATATTAGTGACATATTTCAGACCGCGGAATTAAGGTTCCACCAGAAGACCAAACATATTTAATGCCGACTCATTTGGAAATGAGTGATGCGTTGAGACGCAAATGAATTACAAAATACATACGTTTCTGAGCGTGTCAGATCCGTTGACTAAAAACCTCTCCCGTGAGCAATACATGATAAAACACCTAAGGCCAAGGTGTTATATCTTTACAAATGTAAACTAGATTATTGACTCTAGTGCAAGTGGGAGACTGAAGGAGATATGCCCTAGAGGCAATAATAAAGTGGTTATTATTTATATCTTTATGTTTATGATAAATGTTTATATATCATGCTAGAATTGTATTAACCGAAACATTAGTACATGTGTGATATGTAGACAAACAAGAAGTCCCTAGTATGCCTCTTAAACTAGCTTGTTGATTAATGGATGATTAGTTTCATAATCATGAACATTGGATGTTATTAATAACAAGGTTATGTCATTGTGTGAATGATGTAATGGACACACCCAATTAAGCGTAGCATAAGATCTCGTCATTAAGTTATTTGCTATAAGCTTTCGATACATAGTTACCTAGTCCTTATGACCATGAGATCATGTAAATCACTTATACCGGAAAGGTACTTTGATTACATCAAACACCACTGCGTAAATGGGTGGCTATAAAGGTGGGATTAAGTATCCGGAAAGTATGAGTTGAGGCATATGGATCAACAAGTGGGATTTGTCCATCCCGATGACGGATAGATATACTCTGGGCCCTCTCGGTGGAATGTCGTCTAATGTCTTGCAAGCATATGAATGAGTTCATAAGAGACCACATACCACGGTACGAGTAAAGAGTACTTGTCAGGAGACGAGGTTGAACAAGGTATAGAGTGATACCGAAGATCAAACCTCGGACAAGTAAAATATCGCGAGACAAAGGGAATTGGTAATATATGTGAATGGTTCATTCGATCACTAAAGTCATCGTTGAATATGTGGGAGCCATTATGGATCTCCAGATCCCGCTATTGGTTATTGGTCGGAGTGAGTACTCAACCATGTCCGCATAGTTCTCGAACCGTAGGGTGACACACTTAAAGTTGGATGTTGAAATGGTAGCACTTGAAATATGGAATGGAGTTCGAATATTTGTTCGGAGTCCCGGATGAGATCCCGGACATCACGAGGAGTTCCGGAATGGTCCGGAGAATAAGATTCATATATAGGATGTCATTTTATGTGAAATAAAATGTCGCGGAAGGTTCTATGGAAGGTTCTAGAAGGTTCTAGAAAAGTCCAGAAGAAACCACCAAGGAAGGTGGAGTCCACATGGGACTCCACCACCATGGCCGGCCAGCCCTAGATGGGGTGGAGTCCCAAGTGGACTCCACCATAGGGGGCCGGCCACCCCCCCACATGGGAGGTGGAAATCCCACCCTTTGGGTGGGAGTCCTAGTTGGGCTAGGTTTCACCTCTTATGGAAGGTTTTGGTTTCGGGTCTTATTCGAAGACTTGGACACCAACACTTGGGATCCACCTATATAATGAGGGGCCAAGGGAGGGGGCCGGCCACCCCAAGACCACAAGCTGGCCGCCCCCCATAGAGTGGCCGGCCACCCCTCCCAAACCCTAGCCAAGCTCCTCTCCTCCATATTGCCCGCATAGCTTAGCGAAGCTCCGCCGGACTTCTTCACCGCCACCGACACCACGCCGTCGTGCTGTCGGATTCAAGAGGAGCTACTACTTCCGCTGCCCGCTGGAACGGGGAGGTGGACGTCGTCTTCATCAACAACCGAACGTGTGACCGAGTACGGAGGTGCTGCCCGTTCGTGGCACCGGAACCGATCGTGATCAAGATCTTCTACACGCTTTTGCAAGCGGCAAGTGATCGTCTACCGCAGCAATAAGAGCCTACTCTTATAGGCTTTGGAATCTCTTCAAGGGTTAGTCTTGATCATCCCCTCGTTGCTCCCATCTTCTAGATTGCATCTTGGCTTGGATTGCGTGTTCGCGGTAGGAAAATTTTTGTTTTCTATGCAACATTATCCTACACCATGACGCCAAGTACTCGGGTACTTTATTTCAGCTAGAGGAATAGAAGATAATCCTTTAAAGATTAAGGTTGTCCTTGACATGGAGCTGCCCAAGAGTCTACAACAAGTGCAACAATTGGCATGACGATTAGCGACTCTTAGTAGGTTTATTGCAAACCTGGGAGAAAAGGCCTTGCCATTCTATCAGCTGATGAAAAAATCCGAAAAGTTTGAATGGACAGCAGAGGCACAAGATGCTTTCGACAACTTGAAGAAGGTCTTGTCAACCTATCCAACCCTCGTGACTCCACAGGACAGGGAGCCAATGCTGCTTTATATAGCTGCAACTATTCAAGTCGTCAACACTGTGCTTGTCGTCGAACGCGCACAAGAAGCAAAAGTCCATGGCGTACAACGCCCCGTTTATTACCTCGGCGAAGTACTCACACCTGGAAAACAACAGTACCCTCATCACCAGAAGTTGGCATATGCCGTGTGGAGGACAACATGAAAGTTACGGCATTACTTCGCGGAACATCCGATTATCGTTGTCACCGAGGCTCCATTGAAGAACATACTCACCAACCCAGATGCCACATGCAGAGTATCTCAATGGGTTATCGAGTTAGCACCACATGAAATTTCTTATGTTAACCGAATAGCTATCAAGTCCCAGGTCCTTCCTGATTTCTTGGTCGATTGGATTCAGTCACAAATTCTAGCGGCACCCGACATGTCGGGTTCATGGACGATGTATTTCGATGGATCTAAACGAAGCACATGCACAGGAGGCAGAGTAGTGCTAATCTTGCTGCAAGGAGACAAAATGAGATATGTTATAAGAGTGAATTTATCATTACCAACAAATAATGAAGCAGAGTATGAAGCATTACTACACGATATGCGTATGGCCAAAGCATGTGGAGCTACTCGTTTGGATATTTATGGAGATTCAAATCTCGTAGTTCAGCAGTCGATGAATTTATGTGATGCTATTAGAGACAATATGATTGCTTATCGCCAAATGTACCAATCAATGGAAGCTAAGTTTGATGGTTGCGAGTTAAAACATATCGGCAGAGCTAGCAACAAGGAATCTGACGCTTTGGCTAATACCGTCTCTACATGCTCTCCTATTCCAGATGGAGTCTTCTATGAAGTAATTACTCAAAGGTCTATTAAAGTAAAAACTTTGGCACCTCCAGAAATATTGGCTACTGACCCGGGGGCTACGCTCCAGGAAGCTGCCGAAGATATTACTGATGGATCTAAACAACAAGTTCTTCTTCTCGAGCCTTTATGGACTAAACCTTTTCTGGCATATTTGATGGAGCAGCGGTTGCCGGACGATCCAACGGAAGCTAGACGCATCGTGCGACAATCTAAAGCATTTATCATAGTGGATGGTGACCTTTATAAATGAAGTATCTCTGGCATCTTCCAACGGTGCATCTCCATCAACGATGGAAAGGCTCTGTTGCGAGAAATACACGAATGGACATGTGGTCATCATGCAAGCAGCAGAGCACTTGTGGCTAAAGCTTTCAGGGCTGGGTTTTATTGGCCAACAGTAGGAGCCGATGCAAGAGACCTAGTTCGGAAGTGCAACCCTTGCCAATGTTTTGCACCAAAACCACATGCACCTGCCATGGATCTAATGACAATACCTTTGCCTGGCCCTTTGCGCAATGGGGACTACACCAAGTTGGTTCACTGCCGAAGTCATCGCCTGGTGGTCATACTCACCTATTGGTGGCAGTTGATAAATTCACCAAATAGATTGAGGTCATACCAGTCACAAATCAGACAGCCAAAACCACTGTAAAATTCTTCAAAGGAATAACTTTTCGTTTTGGTGTGCCTCATAGCATCATTACAGACAACGAAACCAACTTTGATTCTAAGGAATTCCATCAATTCTGCAATAGCAATGGCATCAAGCTCAAATTTGCTTCAGTTGCACATCCTCTGACCAATGGGCAAGTGGAAATGATCAATTGCCTAATATGTGATGGCATTAAAAAGCGCCTCACAGGTGCAGCTGGAGCTTGGGTCGCAGAATTACCACCAGTACTTTGGAGTTTGCGGACTACACCAAATAGGTCAACACAATATACTCCCTTCTTCCTTGTCTACGGAGCTGAAGCTGTTCTAGTTGCAGATGTTCGCTTTGAAGCACCTCGGGTGGCTGTATATAAAGAGACAACCTCTGTTCAAGCACTGCAAGATGCTGTAGATCTTCTTGATGAGGCTCGAGACATCGCCTTAGCAAGAACAACAATATATCAGTAGGCGATACAGAATTACCACAATTGAAGAGTTCGCACTCGAAGTTTCAACGTTGCTGACCTAGTACTACGATTGAAGCAAGAAAGAACATTGAAACTTGAATCTCCATGGGAAGGACCATTTATCGTCACTGAAGTTATCCCAGGAGGAGCTTATCGCCTCAAGAATCCTACTTCGGGAAAATATGTTGGGAACCCATGGAACGTCGCACACTTGCGATGATTTTATGCGTAGGTCTCAACATTTTTCTTTTTTGCATTAAGGCTTCTTAGCCAGTTATGTATTATGAATGAAACTTCTGGTTCAGCTTATATGATTATCTCCTCACCCGAACAAATGTTAGGGATCTTTTGTATTGATACGTCCATTTTGCATCACTATTTTATATCATAATTTACTGTTATTCATTGATATATTTCATATTTAGAAGTGATACTTATGTTATTTCATCTATTTTGCATGTTTCATGATTATTGTAGAATCGCGCACCGGAGTCAGGATTCTGCTGGAAAAAGCACCGTCAGAATGCAATATTTCGGAAGATCAGCAATTGACGGAAATTACACGGAAAATATTATTTTTCCAGAAGACAGAGATAGCCAAAAGGAGGAGCCGAGGAGGGCCGCCATGGCCCCCCATAGGCCGGCGCGGGCCTAGGCCTGGCCGCGCCGCCTTGTGGGGAGAGGGCCCACAGCCCCCCTCTGCCTCCTCTCCTTTGCGTATTTCTTCGTCCCAAAAACCTAAGCTCCAGAGGATAGTCGCGAAGAGTCACAGCCGCCTCTGCGGGGCGGAAAACACCAGAGAGAAAAGAGCTCTCCAGCAGGCTGAAATCTGCCGGGGAAATTCCCTCCCGGAGGGGGAAATCGATGCCATCGTCACCGTCATCGAGCTGTACATCATTGGGATCATCATCACCATCATCTCCATCATCATCACCGCCATCTCCACCGCTGCACCTCGTCACCGTTGTAACATCTAGGGTTTGAATCTTGATTGTTTGATAGGCGGAAACTCTCCTGGTATTGATTTCTACTTGTTATTGATGCTATTGAGTGAAACCATTGAACCAAGGTTTATGTTCAGATTGTTATTCATCATCATATCACCTCTGATCATGTTCCATATGATGTCTCGTGAGTAGTTCGTTTAGTTCTTGAGGACATGGGTGAAGTCTAAATGTTAGTAGTGAATTATGTTGGGTAATATTCAATGGTTTGATATTTAAGTTGTGGTGTTATTCTTCTAGTGGTGTCATGTGAACGTCGACTACATGATACTTCAACTTTATGGGCCTAGGGGAATACATCTTGTATTCGTTTGCTAATTGCGGGATTGCCGGAGTGACAGAAACCTAAACCCCCGTTGGTATATCGATGCAGGAGGGATAGCAGGATCTCAGAGTTTAAGGCTGTGGTTAGATTTATCTTAATTACTTTCTTGTAGTTGCGGATGCTTGCAAGGGGTATAATCACAAGTATGTATTAGTCCTATGAAGGGCGGTGCATTAGCATAGGTTCACCCACACAACACTTATCAAAACAATGAAGATTAATCAGCTATATGAAGCGAAAGCACTAGACTAAATTCCCGTGTGTCCTCAAGAACGTTTGGTCATTATAAGTACACAAACCGGCTTGTCCTTTGTGCTAAAAAGGATTGGGCCACTCGCTGCAATTATTTCTCTCGCATTTTACTTACTCGTACTTTATTTATCTGCTATATCAAAACCCCCTGAATACTTGTCTGTGAGCATTTACAGTGAATCCTTCATCGAAACTGCTTGTCAACACCTTCTGCTCCTCGTTGGGTTCGACACTCTTATTTATCGAAAGTACTACGATACACCCCCTATACTTGTGGGTCATCAAGACTATTTTCTGGCATCGTTGCCGGGGAGTGAAGCGCTATTGGTAAGGGAAACTTTTACTGTTCGTGCTGATTTTATTTCTGCCTCCTGCTATAATTCATTATGGAGAGATCTTCTCTTGAATTTTTATTTGGAAAATCTACTACTACTGCAAAGGTAGTGGATGAGGCGCCAGGTGAGAAAGAGGTTCCATACAAAATACCTATGAAAATTATTGAACGTGTTGTGGATAACCGCTATGAAGGGGATGGAACTGTCCATCCTGGAGATCATTTACTGTTCTTACATGAATTATGCGGTTTATTCAAGTGTGCAGGTATTGCTATGGATGAAGTTAGGAAGAAACTATTCTCTATATCGCTGTCTGGTAAAGCGGCGCATTGGTATAAATTACTGAAGAATGGGGATTCTCTTGATTGGAATGATATTGTGCCTCTATTTTATTCTAGATTCTATCCCCCAAGTGAAATTCACAAAGACCGGAACCGCATATATAATTTCTGGCCTCATGATGGAGAGAGTATTGCCCAAGCATGGGGGAGATTGAAGTCTTTAATGCTCAAATGCCCCATTCACGAGCTTCCTGGTAATATTATCATTGATAATTTCTATGCAAGACTTTCTTTTCAAGATAAGACCTTGCTGGATACTTCTTGTTCTGGATCATTTACACGCAACAAAGAAGAGTTTAAGAGGGACCTTCTTGATCGGATTCAGGAGAATACTGAAGGATGGGAGAACGACAAAGATAGAGAGTCAGGTATAAGCTATGATTATAAATGCATTGAAGTTTTTATGGATACTGATAAATTTCGTAATATGAGTGCTACTTATGGTCTTGATTCTCAAGTCGTTGCAAATCTTTATAAAGCTTTTGCCTCTCATTTTGAATTGCCTAGGAAGAATTTTGATAAGTATCATGAACCGTATAAAGATAAAATTGATTCATCTATAAATAAATGTGTTGTAATTGAAACTGTTGATCATATTCTTCCTGAAGCTTATATTGAAAAAACTCCTTTCCCTGCTAAAATGAAGGAGTATTCTGTTATAAATAGTGCGGTTAATAAAAGTGCAAAGAAACGTATAGAACCTGAAGAGCAAATAAAGGTTGAACCTGCTATTGCAATAGTTAAAGATCTTGTGACTGAAAATGTAGAAGATGGTCATATTATTTTCTGTGAAGATGCTTCTAATATTGTTTCACATCCTAATAAGTCTAGGAAAACTAGTGTTTCTATGCTCTCTCTTAGAATTGGTGATCATTGCTATTATGGTTTATGCGATATTGGTGCAAGTATTAGTGCTATTCCTTATGAGCTTTACATAGAGATTATGCATGAAATTGGTTCTTGTGAACTTGAAGATATTGATGTGTTTATTCGGCTAGCTAATAGAGAAACTATCTCTCCAATTGGTATTGTTCGAGATGTGAAAGTTCTATGTGGTAAGATTAAATATCATGCTGACTTTTTGGTACTTGGTTCTGCTGCTAGTAAGTCTTGTCCTATCATTTTTGGTAGACGTTTTCTAAATACTTGTGGAGCTGTTATAGATTGCAAGAAAGAGAAAATTGTGACTAAATTTGCTGGTGAATCTTATGAGTTTAATTTCTCCAAATTTGCCAAAAACCCTTATAAAGCTGATTTGCCTAATAATGAATTTAGAGTTGAACAGTGTGCATCTATTGCTCTTGCTCCTAATAATCCTTTGCAGCAACATTTGGAGGATAGTGAGAGTGAAGTTTTTAGGGAAGAAAGAAATGAGCTTGATGAAATTTTCGTTCGTCAACCTATTCTTAAACATGATTTGTCGGTTAAAGATCTAGGTACAACGCCACCACCAAAGGAAGATCCTATTTTTGATTTAAAACCATTGCCTGATAATCTTAAATATGCTCATATTGATGATAAGAAAATATATCCTGTTATTATTAGTTCTAAGCTTTCAGAGTTCGAGGAAGAAAGGTTATTGGAAATATTGAAGAAACATCGAGGAGCTATTGGCTATACTCTTGATGACTTGAAGGGGATTTCTCCCTCTATTTGCCAACATGCCATTAATATGGAAGATGATGCAAAGCCTGTTGTTGAACATCAGCGTCGTCTAATTCCTAAGATGAAGGATGTGGTAAGGAATGAGGTATTAAAACTCGTTGAAGCTGGTATTATATATCCTATTGCTGATAGTAGATGGGTTAGTCTTGTGCATTGTGTTCCTAAGAAAGGAGGAACGACTGTTGTACCTAATGATAATGATGAGCTCATCCCTCAAAGAGTAGTTGTAGGGTATAGAATGTGCATTGATTATCGAAAAGTTAATAAGGTTACTAAGAAAGATCATTACCCTTTGCCTTTTATTGATCAAATGTTAGAAAGGTTGTCTAAAAACACTCATTTTTGCTTTCTTGATGGTTATTCTGGGTTTTCACAAATTGATGTTAAAACTAAGGATCAAGAGAAAACCACTTTCACTTGTCCCTATGGAAGTTATGCTTATAGACGTATGCTTTTTGGTTTATGTAATGCTCCTGCTACTTTTCAAAGATGCATGTCTGCTATTTTTCATGGCTTTTGCGAGAATATTGTAGAGGTATTCATGGATGATTTTTCTGTCTATGGGAATTCTTTTGATAATTGCTTGCGAAACCTTGATAAAGTTTTGCAGAGATGTGAAGAAACTAACCTTGTTCTTAATTGGGAGAAGTGCCACTTTATGGTTAATGAAGGAATTGTATTGGGACACAAAATTTCCGAGAGAGGTATTGAAGTTGATAGAGCTAAAGTTGAAGCAATTGAGAAGATGCCCTATCCCAGGGATGTTAAAGGTATTCGTAGTGTTCTTGGTCATGCTGGGTTTTATAGGAGATTTATTAAAGACTTTTCTAAGATTTCTGCCTCTTACTAATCTTCTTCAAAAAGATGTACCTTTTGTTTTTGATGATGATTGTAAGGAAGCTTTTGAAACTCTAAAGAAAGCCTTAACAACTGCTCCTATAGTTGAACCTCCTGATTGGAACTTACCTTTTGAAATTATGTGTGATGCTAGTGATTTTGCTGTAGGCGCTGTCCTTGGACAGCGAGTAGATAAAAAATTGAATGTTATTCATTATGCTAGTAAAACTCTTGATGCTGCTCAAAGAAATTATGCTACAACTGAAAAAGAATTGTTAGCTGTAGTCTTTGCTTGTGACAAGTTTAGATCCTATATTGTTGATTCAAAAGTTACAATCCATACTGATCATGCTGCAATTAGATACCTAATGCAAAAGAAAGATGCTAAGCCAAGGCTTATCAGATGGGTGCTTTTGTTGCAAGAATTTGATTTGCATATTATAGATAGGAAAGGTGTTGATAATCCTATTGCTGATAATTTGTCTAGATTGGAAAATATTGCTTATGATCCTTTTCCTGTTAATGATAGTTTTCCAAATGAACAATTGGCTGCAATAAAGGTGAGCTCGCGAGACAGTCCTTGGTATGTTGATTATGCTAACTTTATTGTTTCCAAGTACTTGCCTCCAACCTTTTCAGCTCAGCAAAGGAGGAAATTCTTTTATGACTTGAGGCATTATTTTTGGGATGACCCACACTTATATAAAGAAGGAGTGGATGGTATTCTGCAAAGATGTGTTCCCGAATATGAACAACAAGAGATATTGAGTAAGTGTCATGGTAGTGCTTATGGAGGACATCACGCCGGAGATAGAACCGCGCAAAAGGTTCTGCAATCAGGTTTTTATTGGTCAACTCTCTTCAAAGATGCAAGAAAGTTTATTTTATCTTGTGATGAATGTCAAAGGGTTGGTAATATCTCCAGACGCAATGAAATGCCTATGAATTATACTCTTGTTATTGAACCATTCGATTGTTGGGGATTTGACTTCATGGGTCCTTTCCCTTCTTCAGAAGGTAACACTCATATACTTGTCGCTGTTGATTATGTTACTAAATGGGTGGAAGCCATACCCACAAAAAGTGATGATGGTGAGACCTCTTTAAGAATGCTTTTAGATATTATTTTTCCTAGATTTGGAGTTCCTAGATATCTCATGACTGATGGAGGTTCTCATTTTATTCATGGTGGTTTTAGAAAAACTCTTGCTAAATATGGTATTAATCATAGAATTGTTTCCGCTTATCATCCTCAAACTAGTGGGCAAGTAGAATTATCAAATAGAGAGATCAAATCTATCTTTCAAAAGACTGTTAATAAATCTAGAAAGAACTGGGCTAGTAAATTGAAGGAAGCACTATGGGCTTATAGAACTGCTTACAAAAATCCCTCATGGGTATGTCACCTTAGAAAATGGTTTATGGGAAAGCTTGTCATTTACCTTTAGAACTAGAGCACAAAGTTTATTGGGCTGTAAGAGAACTAAATAAAGATCCTAAACTTGCCGGTAAGAAGAGATTGCTACAATTGAGTTCTCTAGATGAATGGAGAAGTGAAGCTTATGAAAATGCTAAACTCTTTAAAGAGAAAGTTAAGAAATGGCATGATAGAAGAATTATCAAAAGAGAATTTAATGTTGGGGATAAAGTCCTATTGTATCGGTCTCGTCTCAGATTTTTTGCAGGGAAATTACTCTCAAAATGGGAAGGACCATATGTCATTGTGGAGGTGTATCGTTCAGGAGCAATTAAAATTAGTTCTCTGCAAGGCGATGCCACACAAGTGGTGAATGGACAAAGACTCAAGCATTATATCTCTGGAGATTCTTATAACGAAGATGTTGATGTTATTCGAGTGGTGACTCCGGAAGCTTTCATCAAAGGTCAAGTTGACAGTTCTGCAGAGTTCGACTTTGAATAGGTAACAGTACTGGTAATAAAAAGTCCGCGTTTAACTTTCCGAACAATGTTTTTGCTGTTTTTGGAAAATATGAAAAATTACGAGATCGAAATGGAGTGGAGGAGACACACGAGGGCGTGCCCCCATAGGCCAGCGCGGGCCCCAGCCTGGCCGCGCCGCCCTATGAGGAGAGCCCCTCGCTGCCCCTCTCCGACTCTGGTTCGACCTGGTACTTTCCTCCTGTCATAAAAATTTCTTCTATATAATCCCCCGGACCCCTGGAGGTCCGTATATCGTTTTCTCGACGTGTTTTGTTTCGAGCTATTTTCTGCCAGGATCTGTCTTTGATCTAGAAGCACCATGGTCTCCAACAACAAGGGCAAGGAGCTTTCGGATGAAGATATTCAAGATCCCGAGTGGAAAGAGGTGGATGAGAGTGTCAAGGAAGAAGATGAAGAGGAAGTGGAGGAAGACTCGCGTGCATATCTGCGTGCCACCGTCGCAAGCATCGAGGTGGTGGAAAACCCTTTCATTACCAAGAAGAGCGCAAGAATTCGCACCGGAGGAAAAGTTCCACATCACTACCTAGCTCCAAAGACATCTCCTCCAGGCACCTACAACCCCTTCCGCAATCTAATTTACAATAGTCAAATTGAAAGGATTCCCAAGGCAGTATTGCCTAGAAATTGGGATATAGATCGTTCTAACACTGCAGGAAGGATGAAGCCTGAAGCTGAAGAGTGGGGAAACAACTCTAAGAGTTGGGACTCGCCAACGGACATACTTCTTAACCCCGTCGAGCACAATTCGGAGATGATCCGCAACCTCACGTACGAGATTGATGAGCTAAAGGAGCTTGTTAAGAAGCTCATCAAGAATTCATCACCACCACCGCCGAAGGAGTAATTCATCATCGGTATTGGCACCCCCTTGGTTTGTTCCAAGCTTGGGGGAGTGCCGCGGTATCACATCATCACTATCTTTTACCTTTTTATTATCAAGTAGTGTCATATCATGAGTATGGAAGTTATCATATAAGATGGGTTGCAGTGTGGAAGTATCTCTCTTTAGTTGGTTGTCTATGTATCCCTTGGTGTGAGTTATCGTTATGGAATATTAATGAGAAGTCTTATCATTTACATATTGCACATCTTATTTTAGTTTGCAATCTCTATTATATGATTGATCTTGTTGTTAGTATTGGTATCACTTTGGGAGCATTGAGTAAATCTATTTGGTTTTGGCAAACTTAGCATTGGTCAATAGCAACAACACTTTGAGGTTTAAGTAGAAAAGAGAAATACATGTAGATATGTTAGTTTATTATCTTTCTTTCTTGTTAGCTCTTAGCTTAGTATTCTGAAGATTAAAATTGTTTGTGCTTACAAGGAAGATGCATGATTGTTTCTATCACATGTATATTTGTTTGTTTCCCTCAACTCTTATGCTTGCTAATCAACCTTGCTAGCCAAAGACCTGCACTGAGAGGGAATGCTTCTCGTGCATCCAAACCTTAACCCAAAACCTATGCCATCAGTGTCCACCATAACTACCTACTATGTGGTATTTCCTGCCATTCCAAGTAAATACTTCATGTGCTACCTTTAAACAATTCAAAATTTATCATCCCTTATTTGTGTCAATGTTTTATAGCTCATGAGGAAGTATGTGGTGTTTTATCTTTCAATCTTGTTGGGCAACTTTCACAATTGGACTAGTGGCTTCATCCGCTTACCCAATAATTTTGCAAAAAGAGCTGGCAATGGGGTTCCCAGCCCCAATTAATTAACCTTCATAATTTTGCAAATAGACACTCCTCCATGGTATGAGATTGTTGGAAGGCACCCGAGGATTCGGTTAGTCATGGTTTGAGAAAGCAAAGGTTGGGAGGAGTGTCATCTCTAAATAAAACTAAAATAAATAGACACTCCTTCATGGTATGTGATTGTTGGAAGGCACCCGAGGATTCGGTTAGCCATGGCTTGTGAAAGAAAAGGTTGGAAGGAGTATCACCCAAAAATAAAAAGTTCATGGGAGCCGCTCTTTGAAAGTCTGTCTGGTAAGGGGGTTAGAATACCCACTACCATTCGTTGACAACAACAAACACCTCTTAAACTTTACTTTTATGCTCTCTATATGATTTCAAAACTGAAAAAGCTCTAGCATATGATTTAATCCCTGCTTCCCTCTACGAAGGGCCTATCTTCTAGTTTATGTTGAGTCAGTAAACCTATTTCCCTCTATCTTAAGCAAGCAATTGAGTTGTTGTAATCAAACCATTTATATTGTGATCTGTTTAATCATGCCTTTTACTATTCCTTGTTTAGTACAAGTTTTATCTGAATGAATATAGCTTTGAAAGTTATCAATGATTATGAGAAGATTATTATGATTGAGTATGCAAGTTGTGCCATATAAGCTTTAACATAAGAGCGCTGCTCGATAGATAAGTACAATCTGTTAATTGTACTCTGACCAAGAACGAAGTTTGCCATCACCAATTATGATTTCTTATGCACCTTTATTTGTGATTACCTTCTACTTATTTCAAGTTGAATTATATGAGTAAGTTGTTCACTAGAATGTCTTGTGTGAATTAATATGATGCTTCTTGTCCGTATTTGGTTTATCGACTCTTCACTCCATAAACATGTGGTCTTGTTTACCGAGTTCAGTTTCGCTTGGGGACAAGCGAAGTCTAAGCTTGGGGGAGTTGATACGTCCATTTTGCATCACTATTTTATATCATAATTTACTGTTATTCATTGATATATTTCATATTTAGAAGTGATACTTATGTTATTTCATCTATTTTGCATGTTTCATGATTATTGGAGAATCGCGCACTAGAGTCAGGATTCTGCTGGAAAAAGCACCGTCAGAATGCAATATTTCGGAAGATCAGCAATTGACGGAAATTACACGGAAAATCTTATTTTTCCAGAAGACGGAGATAGCCAAAAGGAGGAGCCGAGGAGGGCCACCATGGGCCCCCCATAGGCCGGCGCGGGCCTAGGCCTGGCCGCGCCACCTTGTGCTGAGGGGGCCAACAGCCCCCTCTGCCTCCTCTCCTTCGCGTATTTCTTCATCCCGAAAACCTAAGCTCTAGAGGATAGTCGCGAAGAGTCACAGCCGCCTCTACGGGGCGGAAAACACCAGAGAGAAAAGAGCTCTCCGGCAGGCTGAAATCTGCCGGGGAAATTCCCTCCCGGAGGGGGAAATCGACGCCATCGTCACCGTCATCGAGCTGTACATCATTGGGATCATCATCACCATCATCATCACCGCATCTCCATCGCTGCACCTCGTCACCGCTGTAACATCTAGGGTTTGAATCTTGATTGTTTGATAGGGGAAACTCTCCCGGTATTGATTTCTACTTGTTATTGATGCTATTGAGTGAAACCATTGAACCAAGGTTTATGTTCAGATTGTTATTCATCATCATATCACCTCTGATCATGTTCCATATGATGTCCCATGAGTAGTTCGTTTAGTTCTTGAGGACATGGGTGAAGTCTAAATGTTAGTAGTGAATTATGTTGGGTAATATTCAATGGTTTGATATTTAAGTTGTGGTGTTATTCTTCTAGTGGTGTCATGTGAACGTCGACTACATGATACTTCACCTTTATGGGCCTAGGGGAATACATCTTGTATTCGTTTGCTAATTGCGGGGTTGCCGGAGTGACAGAAACCTAAACCCCCGTTGGTATATCGATGCAGGAGGGATAGCCGGATTTCAGAGTTTAAGGCTGTGGTTAGATTTATCTTAATTACTTTCTTGTAGTTGCGGATGCTTGCAAGGGGTATAATAACAAGTATGTATTAGTCCTAGGAAGGGCGGTGCATTAGCATAGGTTCACCCACACAACACTTATCAAAACAATGAAGATTAATCAGTGATACGTCTCAAACGTATCTATAATTTCTTATGTTCCATGCTACTTTATTGATGATACTCACATGTTTTATACATACTTTATGTCATATTTATGCATTTTCCGGAACTAACCTATTAACAAGATGCCGAAGAGCCAGTTGCTGTTTTCTGCTGTTTTTGGTTTTAGAAATCCTAGTAAGGAAATATTCTCGGAATTGGACGAAGTCAACGCCCAGGATCTTATTTTTCCACGAAGCTTCCAGAACACCGAAAGGGAAACGAAGTGGGGCGACGAGGCGGTGACACGCCAGGGCGGCGCGGCCCACCCCCTAGCCGCGCGGCCCTACTGTGTGGGTCCCTCGCGTTGCCCCCTAACCTACCCTTCCGCCTACTTAAGCCTTCGTCGATAATAGTTCCAGTACCAAGAGCCACGATACGGAAAACCTTCCAGAGACGCCGCCGCCGCCAATCCCATCTCGGGGGATTCAGGAGAACGCCTCCGGCACCCTGCCAGAGAGGGGAATCATCTCCCGGAGGACTCTTCACCGCCATGGTCGCCTCCGGAGTGATGAGTGAGTAGTTCACCCCTGGACTATGGGTCCATAGCAGTAGCTAGATGGTCGTCTTCTCCTAATTGTGCTATCATTGTTGGATCTTGTGAGCTGCCTAACATGATCAAGATCATCTATTTGTAATGCTACATGTTGCGTTTGTTGGGATCCGATGAATAATGAATGCTATGTTATGTTGATTATCAATCTATCATCTATGTGTTGTTTATGATCTTGCATGCTCTCCGTTATTAGTAGAGGCTCTAGCCAAGTCGTTACTTGTAACTCCAAGAGGGAGTATTTATGCTCGATAGTGGGTTCATGCCTCCATTAAATGCAGGACGATGTGAGAAAGTTCTAAGGTTGTGGATGTGCTGTTGCCACTAGGGATAAAACATCAATGCCATGTCTAAGGATGTATTTGTTGATTACATTACGCACCATACTTAATGCAATTGTCTGTTGTTTGCAACTTAATACTGGAGGGGGTTCGGATGATAACCTGAATGTAAACTTTTTAGGCATAGATGCATGCTGGATAGCGGTCTATGTACTTTGTCGTAATGCCTAATTGAATTTCACACTACTCATCATAACTTGTATGTGCATTGTCATGCTATCTTTATTTGTCAATTCCCAACTGTAATTTGTTCACCCAACATGGTATTTATCTTATGGGAGAGACACCACTAGTGAACTGTGGACCCCGGTCCATTCTTTTACATCGAATACAATCTACTGCAATACTCGTTCTACTATTCTCTACAAACATCATCATCCACACTATACATCTAATCCTTTGTTACAGCAAGCCGGTGAGATTGACAACCTCACCGTTAAGTTGGGGCAAAGTATGTTGGTTGTGTTGTGCAGGTTCCACGTTGGCGCCGGAATCCCTGGTGTTGCGCCGCACTACACTCCGCCGCCATCAACCTTCAACGTGCTTCTTGACTCCTACTGGTTCGATAACCTTGGTTTCTTACTGAGGGAAAAACTTGCCGCTGTACGCATCATACCTTCCTCTTGGGGTTCCCAACGGACGTGTGCTTTACCGTCACAAGCAGCAAAGCTTTTTCTGGCGCCGTTGCCGGGGAGATCAAGACACGCTGCAAGGGGAGTCTCCACTTCCAATCTCTCTACTTTGTTTTTTGTCTTGCTTTACTTTATTTACTTCTTTGTTTGCTGCACTAAAACAAAACACAAAAAAATTAGTTGCTAGCTTTACTTTATTTACTATCTTGTTTGCAATCTCCATATTAAAAACACAAAAAATTAGTTACTTGCATTTACTTTATCTAGTTTGCCTTATTTACTATTGCTAAAATGGGTACTCCTGAAAATACTAAGTTGTGTGACTTCACAAACAGAAATAATAATGATTTCTTATGCACACCTATTGCTCCACCTGCTACTACAGCAGAATTCTTTGAAATTAAACCTGCTTTACTGAATCTTGTTATGAGAGAGCAATTTTCTGGTGTTAGTTCCGATGATGCTGCTGCCCATCTTAATAATTTTGTTGAATTATGTGAAATGCAAAAGTATAAGGATGTAGATGGTGACATTATAAACTTAAAATTGTTTCCTTTCTCACTAAGAGGAAGAGCTAAAGATTGGTTGCTATCTTTGCCTAAGAATAGTATTGATTCATGGACTAAATGTAAGGATGCTTTCATTGGTAGATATTATCCTCCTGCTAAAATTATATCTTTGAGAAGTAGCATAATGAATTTTAAACAATTGGATAATGAGCATGTTGCCCAAGCATGGGAAAGAATGAAATCTTTGGTTAAAAATTGCCCAACCCATGGACTGACTACCTTGATGATCATCCAAACCTTTTATGCAGGACTGAATTTTTTTCACGAACCTATTGGATTCAGCTACTGGAGGTACTTTTATGTCCATCACTCTAGGCGCCGCAACAAAGCTTCTTGATAATATGATGATTAATTACTCTGAATGGCACACGGAAAGAGCTCCACAAGGTAAGAAGGTAAATTCTGTTGAAGAAACCTCCTCCTTGAGTGATAAGATTGATGCTATTATGTCTATGCTTGTGAATGGTAGGACTAATGTTGATCCTAATAATGTTCCGTTAGCTTCATTGGTTGCCCAAGAAGAACATGTTGATGTGAACTTTATTAAAAATAATAATTTCAACAACAATGCTTATCAGAACAATTCTAGTAACAACTATAGGCCATATCCTTATAATAATGGTAACGGTTATGGTAATTCTTATGGGAATTCTTACAACAATAATAGGAATACACCCCCTGGTCTTGAAGCCATGCTTAAATAATTAATTAGTACACAAACTGCTTTTAACAAATCTGTTGAAGAAAAGCTTGGGAAAATTGATATACTTGCTTCTAAAGTCGATAGTCTTGCTGCTGATGTTGATCTTTTGAAATCGAAAGTTATGTCTAATGAAAATAAAGATATTAAGTCATTTTCTACAGCAAAATCCATCCAAGTTAGAATTAATGAGAATATAAGATTGATGGCCGCATTGCGTGCTAGGTGGGAGAAAGAAGAAGATGCTAAAGATAATGTAGCTAAAGTTTGGACTATTACCACCACTAGCAATGCTAATGCTTCACATGTTGCTACACCTCCTACTATTAATGGTAAAATAATTGGTGTTGGCAATGTTTCTACTTCTAATGCAAAGCGTGAAAAACTGCCTGAAACTGCTAAAACTGCTGAAATTGCTTGTGATAAAACTGCTGAATTTTTTTCTAATGTTGGGGATAATGATCCCATTGCTTTAGATCATAATGGTTTAGATTTTGATGATTGTCACATCTCTGAAGTTATAAAGTTCTTACAAAAACTTGCTAAAAGTCCTAATGCTAGTACTATAAATTTGGCTTTTACGAAACATATTACAAATGCTCTCATAAAAGCTAGAGAAGAGAAATTAAACCGTGAAGCTTCTATTCCTAGGAAGTTAGAGGATGGTTGGGAGCCCATCATTAAGATTAAGGTCAATGACTTTGATTGTAATTCTTTATGTGATCTTGGTGCAACTATTTCCGTTATGCCTAGGAAAATCTATAATATGCTTGACTTGCCACCATTGAAAAATTGTTATTTGGATGTTAATCTTGCTGATAACTCTACAAAGAAACCTCTGGGGAGGGTTGATAATGTTTGCATTACGGTTAACAATAACCTTGTCCCCGTTGATTTTGTTGTCTTGGATATTGAATGCAATGCAACTTGTCCCATTATATTGGGAAGACCTTTTCTTCGAACTGTTGGTGCTATCATTGATATGAAGGAAAGTAATATTAAATATCAATTTCCTCTCAAGAAAGGTATGGAATACTTCCCTAGAAAGAGAATAAAGTTACCTTTTGATTCTATCATTAGAACAAATTATGATGTTGATGCTTCGTCTCTTGATGTTACTTGATTCACACTTTCCGCGCCTAGCTGAAAGGCGCTAAAGAAAAGCGCTTATGGGAGACAACCCATGATTTTACTTCTGCACTTTTGTTTTATATTTGAGTCTTGGAAGTTGTTACTACTGTAGCAACCTCTCCTTATCTTAATTTTGTTTCATTGTTGTGCCAAGTAAAGTCTTTTATAGTAAGGTTCATACTAGATTTGGATTGCTGCGCAGAAACAGATTTCTTGATGTCACGAATTTGAGCAATAGTCTCTGTAGGTAACTCAGAAAATTCTGCCAATTTACGTGATTGATCCTCAGATATGTACGCAACTTTCATTCAATTTTAGCATTTTCATCTGAGCAAGTCTGGTGCACCTAAAAAATTCGTCTTTACGGACTGTTCTGTTTTGACAGATTCTGCCTTTTATTTCACATTGCCTGTTTTGCTATGTTTGATGGATTTCTTTATTCCATTAACTTTCAGTAGCTTTGTGCAATGTCCAGAAGTGTTAAGAATGATTGTGTCACCTCTGAACATGTGAATTTTGGTTATGCACTAACCCTCTAATGAGTTGTTTTGAGTTTGGTGTGGAGGAAGTTTTCAAGGATCAAGAGAGGAGGATGATACAATATGATCAAGGAGAGTGAAAGCTCTAAGCTTGGGGATGCCCCGGTGGTTCATCCCTGCATATTTCAAGAAGACTCAAGCATCTAAGCTTGGGGATGCCCAAGGCATCCCCTTCTACATCGACAACATTATCAGGTTCCTCTAGTGAAACTATATTTTTATTCCATCACATCTTATGTGCTTTACTTGGAGCGTCTGTTTGCTTTTGTTTTTGTTTTGTTTGAATAAAATGGATCCTAGCATTCATTGTGTGGGAGAGAGACACGCTCCGCTGTTGCATATGGACAAATATGTCCTTAGCTTTACTCATAATGTTCATGGCGGAGGTTAAAACTGCTTCGTTAACTGTTATATGGTTGGAAATGGGAAATGCTACATGTGGTAATTGGTATAATGTCTTGAATAATTTGATACTTGGCAATTGTTGTGCTCATAAGGATCATGTTTAAGCTCTTGCATCATATACTTTGCACCTATTAGTGAAGAAATACATAGAGGTTGCTAAAATTTGGTTTGCATGATTGGTCTCTCTAAGGTCTAGATATTTTGTAGTAAGGGTTTGAACAACAAGAAAGATAGTGTATAGTCTTATAATGCTTGCAATATGTTTTGATGTGAGTTTTGCTGTACCGGTTCATACTTGTGTTTGTTTCAAATAACCTTGCTAGCCTAAGCCTTGTATTGAGAGGGATTACTTCTCGTGCATCCAAATCCTTGAGCCAAAAACTATGCCATTTGTGTCCACCATACCTACCTACTACCTGGTATTTTCTGCCATTCCAAAGTAAATTGCTTGAGTGCTATCTTTAAACACTTCAAAATTTATTATCTCTGATTTGTGTCAATGTTTTATAGCTCATGAGGAAGTATGTGGTGTTTATCTTTCAATCTTGTTGGGCAACTTTCACCAATGGACTAGTGGCTTCATCCGCTTATCCAATAATTTTGCAAAAAGAGCTGGCAATGGGATTCCCAGCCCCAAATTAATTAACCTTCATAATTTTACAAAAATAGACACTCCTCCATGGTATGTGATTGTTGGACGGCACCCGAGGATTCGGTTAGCCATGGCTTGAGAAAGCAAAGGTGGGGAGGAGTGTCATCTAAATAAAACTAAAATAAAAAGGCACTCCTTCATGGTATGAGATTGTTGGCAGGCACCCGAGGATTCGGTTAGCCATGGTTTGTGAAAGCAAGGTTGGAAGGAGTGCCACCCAAAAGTAAATATGTTTCATGGGAGCCGCTCTTTGAAGGTTTGTCTGGCAAGGGGGTTAGAGTGCCCACTACCATTCGTTGACAACAACAAACACCTCTCAAAACTTTATTTTATGCTCTCTTTATGTTTTCAAAATAAAAGCTCTAGCACAAATATAGCAATCAATGCTTCCCTCTGCGAAGGGCCTTTCTTCTACTTTTATTTTGAGTCAGTTTACCTACTTCCTTCCATCTCAAGAAGCAAACACTTGTGTTAACTGTGCATTGATTCCTACATACTTGCATATTGCACTTATTATATTACTTTATGTTGACAACTATCCATGAGATATACATGTTACAAGTTGAAAGCAACCGCTGAAACTTAATCTTCCTTTGTGTTGCTTCAATGCCTTTACTTTGAATTTATTGCTTTATGAGTTAACTCTTATGCAAGACTTATTGATGCTTGTCTTGAAAGTACTATTCATGAAAAGTCTTTGCTATATGATTCAGTTGTTTAACCATTGTCTTTACCATTGCTTTGGATCGCTGCATTCATTACATATGCTTACAATAGTATTGATCAAGATGATGATAGCATGTCACTTCAGAAATTATCTTTGTTATCGTTTACCTACTCGGGACGAGTAGGAACTAAGCTTGGGGATGCTTGATACGTCTCAAACGTATCTATAATTTCTTATGTTCCATGCTACTTTATTGATGATACTCACATGTTTTATACTTACTTTATGTCATATTTATGCATTTTCCGGCACTAACCTATTAACAAGATGCCGAAGAGCCAGTTGTTGTTTTCTGCTGTTTTTGGTTTCAGAAATCCTAGTAAGGAAATATTCTCGGAATTGGACGAAATCAACGCCCAGGATCTTATTTTTCCACGAAGCTTCCAGAACACCGAAAGGGAAACGAAGTGGGGCGACGAGGCGGCGACATGCCAGGACGGCGCGGCCCACCCCCTGGCCGCGCGGCCCTACTGTGTGGGTCCCTCGCATCGCCCCCTGACCTACCCTTCCGCCTACTTAAGCCTTCATCGATAATAGTTCCAGTACCGAGAGCCACGATACGGAAAACCTTCCAGAGACGCCGCCGCAGCCAATCCCATCTCGTGGGATTCAGGAGATCGCCTCCGGCACCCTGCCGGAGAGGGGAATCATCTCCCGGAGGATAATCCAGCAAATCCAAGCTAATTAGGACACCCTGCCTCGAGGGAGAACTACTCCCTCCTCATGGGACACTTCTTTTCCGGTACAGCCCTTGTCTGTACCTTAATGCAATTTACTATCTTGTTTGCAATCTCCATATTAAAAACACACAAAAATTAGCTACTTGCATTTACTTTATCTAGTTTACTTTATTTACTGTTACTAAAATGGGTACTCCTGAAAATACTAAGTTGTGTGACTTCACAAACACAAATAATAATGATTTCTTATGCACACCTATTGCTCCACCTGCTACTACAGCAGAATTCTTTGAAATTAAACACTCGCTTTCTTGAATCTTGTTATGAGAGAGCAATTTTCTGGTGTTAGTTCTGATGATGCTGCTGCCCATCTTAATAATTTTGTTGAACTATGTGAAATGAAAAAGTATAAGGATGTAGATGGTGACATTATAAAATTAAAATTGTTTACTTTCTCATTAAGAGGAAGAGCTAAAGATTGGTTGCTATCTTTGCCTAAGAATAGTATTGATTCATGGACTAAATGTAAGGATGCTTTCATTGGTAGATATTATCCTCCTGCTAAAATTATATCTTTGAGAAGTAGCATAATGAATTTTAAACAATTGGATAATGAGCATGTTGCCCAAGCATGGGAAAGAATGAAATCTTTGGTTAAAAATTGCCGTACCCATGGACTGACTACTTGGATGATCATCCAAACCTTTTATGCAGGATTGAATTTTTCCTCGCGGAACCTATTGGATTCAGCTGCTGGAGGTACCTTTATGTCCATCACTCTAGGCGACGCAACAAAGCTTCTTGATAATATGATGATTAATTACTCTGAATGGCACACGGAAAGAGCTCCACAAGGTAAGAAGGTAAATTCTGTCGAAGAAACCTCCTCCTTGAGTGATAAGATTGATGCTATTATGTTTATGCTTGTGAATGGTAGGACTAATGTTGATCCTAATAATGTTCCGTTAGCTTCATTGGTTGCCCAAAAAGAACATGTTGATGTGAACTTCATTAAAAATCATAATTTCAACAACAATGCTTATCAGAACAATTCTAGTAACAACTACAGGCCATATCCTTATAATAATGGTAAGGGTTATGGTAATTCTTATGGGAATTCTTAAAACAATAATAGGAATACACCCCCTGGAATTGAAGCCATGCTTAAAGAATTTATTAGTACACAAACTGCTTTTAACAAATCTGTTGAAAAAAAGCTTGGGAAAATTGATATACTTGCTTCTAAAGTTGATAGTCTTGCTGCTGATGTTGATCTTTTGAAATCGAAAGTTATGACTAATGAAAATAAAGATATTAAGTCATTTGCTACAGCAAACACCATCCAAGTTAGAATTAATGAGAATATAAGATTGATGGCCGAATTGCGTGCTAGGTGGGAAAAAGAAGAAAATGCTAAAGATAACAATATAGCTAAAGTTTGGACTATTACCACCACTAGCAATGCTAATGCTTCAAATGTTGCTACACCTCCTACTATTAATGGTAAAAGAATTGGTGTTGGCAATGTTTCCACTTCTAATGCAAAGTGTGAAAAACTGCTTGAAACTGCTAAAACTGCTGAAACTGCTTGTGATAAAACTGCTGAATTTTTTTCTAATGTTGGGGATAATGATCCCATTGCTTTAGATCATAATGGTTTAGATTTTGATGATTGACACATCTCTGAAGTTATAAAGTTCTTACAAAAACTTGCTAAAAGTCCTAATGCTAGTGCTATAAATTTGGCCTTTACAAAATATATTACAAATGCTCTCATAAAAGCTAGAGAAGAGAAACTAAATCGTGAAACTTCTATTCCTAGGAAGTTAGAAGATGCCTAGGAAAATCTATAATATGATTGACTTGCCACCACTGAAAAATTGTTATTTGGATGTTAATCTTGCTAATAACTCTACAAAGAAACCTTTGGGGAGGATTGATAATGTTCACATTACGGTTAACAATAACCTTGTCCCCGTTGATTTTGTTGTCTTGGATATCGAATGCAATGCATCTTGTCCCATTATATTGGGAAGACCTTTTCTTCGAACTGTTGGTGCTATTATTGATATGAAGGAAGGTAATATTAAATATCAATTTCCTCTCAAGAAAGGTATGGAACACTTCCCTAGAAAGATAATGAAGTTACCTTTTGATTCTATCATTAGAACAAATTATGATGTTGATGCTTCGTCTCTTGATAATACTTGATACACACTTTCTGCGCCTAGCTGAAAGGCGTTAAAGAAAAGCGCTTATGGGAGACAACCCATGATTTTACTTCTGCACTTTTGTTTTATATTTGAGTCTTGGAAGTTGTTACTACTGTAGCAACCTCTCCTTATCTTAATTTTATTTCATTGTTGTGCCAAGTAAAGTCTTTGATAGTAAGGTTCATACTAGATTTGGATTGCTGCGCAGAAACAGATTTCTTGCTGTCACGAATTTGAGCAGTAGTCTCTGTAGGTAACTCAGAAAATTCTGCCAATTTACGTGAGTGATCCTCAGATATGTACGCAACTTTCATTCAATTTGAGCATTTTCATTTGAGCAAGTCTGGTGCACCTAAAAAATTCGTCTTTACGGACTAATCTGTTTTGACAGATTCTGCCTTTTATTTCACATTGCCTGTTTTGCTATGTTTGATGGATTTCTTTATTCTATTAACTTTCAGTAGCTTTGTGCAATGTCCAGAAGTGTTAAGAATGATTATGTCACCTCTGAACATGTGAAGTTTGATTATGCACTAACCCTCTAATGAGTTGTTTTGAGTTTGGTGTGGAGGAAGTTTTCAAGGATCAAGAGAGGAGGATGATACAATATGATCAAGGAGAGTGAAAGCTCTAATCTTGGCGATGCCCCCGGTGGTTCATCCATGCATATTTCAAGAAGACTCAAGCATCTAAGCTTGGGGATGCCCAAGGCATCCCCTTCTTCATCGACAACATTATCAGGTTCCTCTAGTGAAACTACATTTTTATTCCGTCACATCTTATGTGCTTTACTTGGAGCGTCTGTATGTTTTTGTTTTTGTTTTGTTTGAATAAAGTTGGATCTTAGCATTCATTGTGTGGGAGAGAGACACGCTCCGCTGTTGCATATGGACAAATATGTCCTTAGCTTTACTCATAATGTTCATGGCGAAGGTTGAAACTGCTTCGTTAATTGTTATATGGTTGGAAACGGGAAATGCTACATGTAGTAATTGGTAGAATGTCTTGAATAATTCGATACTTGGCAATTGTTGTGCTCATAAGGATCATGTTTAAGTTCTTGCATCATATACTTTGCACCTATTAGTGAAGAAATACATAGAGCTTGCTAAAATTTGGTTTGCATGATTGGTCTCTCTAAGGTTTAGATATTTTCTAGTAAGGGTTTGAACAACAAGGAAGACAGTGTAGAGTCTTATAATGCTTGCAATATGTTTTTATGTGAGTTTTGCTGTACCGGTTCATACTTGTGTTTGTTTCAAATAACCTTGCTAGCCTAAGCCCTGTATTGAGAGGGAATACTTCTCGTGCAAATAAATCCTTGAGCCAAAACTATGCCATTTGTGTCCACCATACCTACTTACTACATGGTATTTTCTGCCATTCCAAAGTAAATTGCTCGAGTCCTACCTTTAAACAATTCAAAATTTATCATCCCTTATTTGTGTCAATATTTTATAGCTCATGAGGAAGTATGTGGTGTTTATCTTTCAATCTTGTTGGGCAATTTTCACCAATGGACTAGTGGCTTCATCCGCTTATCCGATAATTTTGCAAAAAGAGCTGGCAATGGGATTCCCAGTCCCAAATTAATTAACCTTCATAACTTTACAAAAAAAATAGACACTCCTCCATGGTATGTGATTGTTGGACGGCACCCGAGGATTCGGTTAGCCATGGCTTGAGAAAGCAAAGGTGGGGAGGAGTGTCATCTAAACAAAACTAAAATAAAAAGGCACTCCTTCATGGTATGAGATTGTTGGCAGGCACCCGAGGATTCGGTTAGCCATGGTTTGTGAAAGCAAGGTTGGAAGGAGTGCCACCCAAAAATAAAAATGTTTCATGGGAGCCGCTCTTTGAAGGTTTGTCTGGCAAGGGGGTTAAGTGCCCACTACCATTCATTGACAACAACAAACACCTCTCAAAATTTTACTTTTATGCTCTCTCTATGTTTTCAAAATAAAAGCTCTAGCACAAATATAGCAATCAATGCTTCCCTCTGCGAAGGGCCATTCTTCTACTTTTATGTTGAGTCAGTTTACCTATTTCCTTCCACCTTAGAAGCAAACACTTGTGTTAACTGTGCATTGATTCTTACATACTTGCATATTTGCATTCATCATATTACTCTGTATTAACAATTATCCATGAGATATACATGTTACAAGTTGAAAGCAACCGCTGAAACTTAATCTTCCTTTGTGTTGTTTCAATGCCTTTACTATGAATTTATTGCTTTATGAGTTAACTCTTATGCAAAACTTATTGATGCTTGTCTTGAAAGTACTATTCATGAAAAGTCTTTGCTATATGATTCAGTTGTTTACTCATTGTCTTTACCATTTTTTCGAATCGCTGCATTCATTACATGTGCTTACAATAGTATTGATCAAGATTATGATGGCATGTCACTTTAGAAATTATCTTTGTTATCGTTTACCTACTCGGGACGAGTAGGAACTAAGCTTGGGGATGCTGATACGTCTCCAACGTATCGATAATTTCTTATGTTCCATGCTTGTTTTATGACAATACCTACATGTTTTATACATACTTTATGTCATATTTATGCATTTTCTGGCACTAACCTATTAACAAGATGCCGAAGAGCCAGTTGTTGTTTTCTGCTGTTTTTGGTTTCAGAAATCCTAGTAAGGAAATATTCTCGGAATTGGACAAAATCAACGCCCAGGATCTTATTTTTCCACGAAGCTTCCAGAACACCGAAAGGGAAACGAAGTGGGGCGACGAGGTGTAATAACCCAGAACATAGGAACAACGAAGGGTAGATTTAGAAATGGGATGTGCATTTCATCGCAAAACGGGGGAAATTTTCGCGCCTTATTGCAACTAAACCTAAGAGGGATCGAGGTTCTCTCTCAGTTTGCACTTAGGGTTAGGCAATGTGAGTTAGGGCAATTTCGACATGATCTCTTTTGTATTTTATTGATTTGGGAATTGATTGCATTTGACAAGTGTTAACACCTTAAACAATAAGCATCACACAATAAAGAATGAATTCATAATTCAAACACAACTTATAAATTCAAATGACTTTGAATTTCAAATAGAATCTCAAATACAATATTTAATCAAGAATATAAATATTACATAAGACAATAGCTCATGAATAAAACTTGAGCTTTATTGATACATAACACAAATTACAAAGTCTTTACAATATTCTTGATACAAGAATTGAGATATAATAAACAGAAATAAAAAGGAAAATTACAAGTTTGTTCTAAACTAAAACTTAGACTAAGTGGCTTGAGGATGATCTTCTGGCCATAATTCAAACCTGCAAAACAAATAACAAGTGCTAGACCAGAATGTAAGTGTTAGCAAAGTTCTTGGACAGTTAGCACAAATCACAGAAATTCAGTTTGGACAGTGAAACTGTCACTGCACACTTGTGCTTGTCCAAATTCCTGGACAGCACAAGATAAGACCAAGGCATACCAAAACTGAGCAGCCACAGGGGCTCAAGTTTCAGCCTATGAGGGTTGTTGCTAACCAAGCAACAGCAAGGCAATGCAATGGATGAGTCACAAAGTAACCAGACCTTGTGTGTCATGGCCAGAGTAGAAGTAGGGAGCATATAAATAGAACACAAACCCTAGAACCTTGACAGTCGACAGATAGGATAATTCACCAGGTAAGGGTGAAGCTAGAGCCAACACAAGTTCATCCAGTTCATACTCAAGAACAACACCAACACACAACCACTTAGCCACCAGGAATCATGGTGACCTGAGAAGATCAACCAGAACCTGGAGGTGAAGGGCTGTGCACAAAACCACAACTCTGCAACAACAAAACATCTCATACTAGGAGCTGGAACAAGGTATACCAAGTTCCTGGACAGATCCAATGGATCTGATCCATACAATATGCATGATATAATCATGGGATTGAGCAGATGCTCAAGTGGGTAGATCATCACTTGGTTTTCACCAAGGATTACTGCCAGTCTAAAAGCCACTAAAAATGGAAATCATCTAGATACAGATCTTGTACACAGAAGCTAGCAACCATGCACATATGCACACACTAGCCAGATCATATGCACAGATAGCACCAGTAGATGTGTTGCAAGGATTAGCAGCTAATACAGACTACATAGTAAATCCTAAGCTAGTAACCATCAGTAAACCCTAGATTTCATCAGGCAAGCATATTGACATTCATATCTAGTATGATTTCCAAATATGCAAGCAAAGGTTGAGTAGCCACAAGATCCAATCAAATAGGTGAGCAACCAATCAGTAGCAAGGCTACTGAGGTCACATCACACTTAGCACCATTTAAAAGAAAGCCAACTATAACACATCATTATCCAGAAATGGATTCAGATTCATTTGCTTGCTAAACAATCATGCATAGCCAATTCATATACAAGCAAGACATTTAAATCATCACTGCATAAGCAGTTCATTATGAATCAATTTAACTCAAGCATGAATTTATCACAGATCCATACTAATTATTGACAGTAGCACACTGTAGAGCAACCTGGCACCAATCACTGCATCACAGCCACTGGATCAAGTCCAGTAAGCTAGAGCAAGCAATAGCACAAGTAAGTAGTAGCATAGTGATGCTTGAGCATCAGCATCAACTAGGAAAATGAATCACTTAGCCACAGAATTGATCAGTAAGCCATCACTGACATTTAATTGATCAAATGGATCAATTGAATCAACTCAAGCTACACAGATAAGCTAGCCAACAAGCAATGGATGATCCAATGGATCATTAGCTTGCACAGGAAGCACAGAAGCATTTCACAAGCACCACTAGCACTCACAAGTGTCACTGATGCACCACAGTACACCTAGACAAGCAAGCATAGCATGCCAGTAAGCACACGCAAGCCCATAATCAAGTACAGCATGGCATAGCAAGCTCTTAAGCAAGCACAGCAGAGCATAGCAAGATTAAAGCAGACTAGGAGCAACAGATAAGCAAACAGAGCATGTACAGCAAGCAAGGCAACACTGGCCAGTACCAGAAATGGATGCTTTGGCCATGAGCTTGCAGCAGATAGAAGCATTGGAAGATTAAGCAACCATGGCAGAGCTCTGGGTGATCACAGGATCACCAGAGAGCAACAGAACATGAGGAGGAAGAAGTACAGTAACAAGGGAGGCGCACAGGCATGGAGAAGAGAAGGAGGAGGTGAAACAACTTACAAGCACCTGGAAGCAGAAGCTAGGGCATGGCGAGGCAGTGCTCGCGCGGCCATAGCAGCTGCAAATCCAGGGTAGGCGCCGACGTTACGCCGGCGAACACGAACACACCACCGTAGCAGAGCACCAGAGACGACGGCACGAGTACTGCGAGCAGCACCCGCGCCAGGTCAATCTCTGGGGCGCACACATCGTTGGCGAGGACGAGGGCTCACCGGAGATCGTCAATCGCCAGAGGCGATTCTCCACGAGATCCAGAGAGGGGCGATTCGCCAGGAGAGGAAGAGATGGGGGAAACCACGCAGACAGATCGGTAGATCTTCACGCCGCGGTCCCGATTTGGTAAGTGGCTAGAGCAGGGGAGCATGGAGATGGCCGGAGAGTGGCGGCGGCCATGGCGGCGACGCCATCACCACAGGCGACGCGAGAGAGTTAGGGTTAGGAACAAGCGAGTGAGAGAGACGAGTGAGGAGCGAGGTGGGCCGCTTTGGCGCCACCGACCCATTAGGGGACATGCCTTAGTGGGCTGTCCCTGGGCCTTAGTTAAGTGGGCTGGCCCAATAGGGGCCAGGGGTAATTTAGTCTTTTTACTTTTTAGAAAAAGACCAGGATTTAACCAATTTTTAGTAAATAAAATACAACTCTAAAAATCCATTAAAAATTGGATTAGTGAATGAAAAATAAATCTTAACCAGAATAAAATATGAAATAGAATTTATGAAACAAATTCAAAATTATGAATTTGAAGAATTTAAATAATAACTTGGAATTTTAAACTATTATTTCCTTGTATTTATAATTCAAGGAAAAATCTCAAATAAGTTCAAATACTTATTTTCAAACATTTCAAAATGAAATTCTACTATTCCAAGTCATTTCTTTTGAGAAATGTATTTTTCAAAGAAAAATACTCTAATCCCTATTTATTCCAAAAATATAGAGGCAACTCTATTATATCAAATCATTTTTGGAATGAGTAAAGGAATCACCAAGTAAAGTAGTTTTATTTTGAAGTATCTTACTTTATGTGAATTAAAATGGTTTACACTTTTAAATCAATTGCAAGTTACTGCCAAAGGCATAAATCTTAACTCAACCCTAAATTGCTATAACTCAGCGGGGTAAAGGGATTCAACATAAAATAATACATCCATGATTGCATTATTTGGATTTTATAACATTGTCCTTACCGGACAATGATGCTTCTTACAGAACCCGAGGTCCAGGTTCCATCAACTGCATTGAACTGCACTATCTCGTAGTCCACAGGCAAGTTCACCCTTGCTCATGTCAACTTGATTATTTTCTACTAATTTAATGCAAAGCTATATCCTTATCATTCCTGCATCGCAAATGAAATGTTACTTTCCAACTATGAATATGACTATGTGGCTGGTAATGGAACCATGGTATGTGTTGATATGGTGGAGGTTCCATTGCATGGGTTATATCACCCTAGGATTAATTACCAATGCCGTCCAGTGATTCTAGCGCCGTACAAACCGCGTTGAACATGAGATCTATAATGGCTCTGGGGAAGCCAGCCGTATCTTTTCCCTTCTGCACGCCAACGGATTGGTAGAGCCGGTGGGGTGTTGGAGGCACTGCCGCAATAGGTTGGGATATCTTTTAAATCCCCATCCATTAGTGATGATAAGCTCTACGATCTATGATGGATTGTCCGGAGTACACCGTGAGTAAAGCCGTATTATCGGGAGAAGTCTACTGGGGGTGTACGGTCGGACAAAAGGGTGGGTTTGCAGTCGCGGAGAAGGCGGTGTGGGCTTGGATTTTCATACCTGGCCTCACACCAAAGGAAGTGTGAACGGGGGCAAGTCCCTACGGATGGCAAAAGGGGTGGAATCTCTTATGGGAAAAGTAACGCACCTCTGCAGAGTGTATCAAATTGTGGCTGTCACTCCTTGTTCCGGGAAGGGAACTGCGAACGCGGCAGGAAAGGAACTCCACGAAGTTCTAGTCAACCTGTGAAGACTGACGGGCATAGTTTTCATAATAAAAGCAACCTTTTGAAGAAATGATTTCAAAACATGCATTGACCTGCGATTTCCTGATCAATGGTCGTAGCTAGTGCATCAAACACCTTTTTACTCTTTTAGAACTTGCTGAGTACTTCTGTACTCACTTTCTTTCGACACCCTTGCTAGACTGTGATCCGGAAGTGGAGACCATCAACGATGGAGCACCAGAAGGAAGTTACGAGCTGGTCTACGAGGAACCTAATCTTACCGGCGGAGTAGAAGGAGTAGACTATGGGATAGTCTACGGACCTGATGACACAGAGGTGGAGGAGTAGTGACATACCCTAGCATCATAGAGCCGAGCAACGTAGAACTTACCTAAATAAGTTGTTGAGATCTCTTTATATTTAGTTATGAGTTGTAATCGTACTTAAGTAGTATCTTAGGGTGTTCTCATAGGACCTGTGAGAATACCAACTTGTTAAGACAATGTTTGTAATAAAGTATGGAGTGTTATGACCTGCAATGTTTCTGTTGTACCACTCTGAGGGATATGGCAAATTGTGAAGAAGTCCCTTCACAAAGATCATATCAACGACTTGTATACTACAACATGCAGTGGTATGCTGGGTCACCGCACGAGGCGACGCCACGCTAGGGCGGTGCGGCCCAGGTCCTGGCCGCGCGGCCCTACTGTGTGGGTCCCTCGCGTCGCCCCCTGACCTACCCTTCCGATTACATAAGCCTTCGTCGATAATAGTTCCAGTACCAAGATCCACGATACGGAAAACCTTCCAGAGACGCCGCCGCCGCCAATCCCATCTCGGGGGATTCAGGAGATCGCCTCCGGCACCCTGCCAGAGAGGGGAATCATCTCCCGGAGGACTCTTCACCGCCATGGTCGCCTCCGGAGTGATGTGTGAGTAGTTCACCCCTGGACTATGGGTCCATAGCAGTAGCTAGATGGTTGTCTTCTCCTAATTGTGCTATCATTGTTGGATCTTGTGAGCTGCCTAACATATCAAGATCATCTATTTGTAATGCTACATGTTGCGTTTGTTGGGATCCGATGAATAATGAATGCTATGTTATGTTGATTATCAATCTATCATCTATGTGTTGTTTATGATCTTGCATGCTCTCCGTTATTAGTAGAGGCTCTGGCCAAGTCGTTACTTGTAACTCCAAGAGGGAGTATTTATGCTCGATAGTGGGTTCATGCCTCCATTAAATGCAGGGGATGACGTGAGAAAGTTCTAAGGTTGTGGATGTGCTATTGCCACTAGGGATAAAACATCAATGCTATGTCTAAGGATGTATTTGTTGATTACATTACGCACCATACTTAATGCAATTGTCTGTTGTTTGCAACTTAATACTAGAGGGGGGTTCGGATGATAACCTGAAGGTGGACTTTTTAGGCATAGATGCATGCTGGATAGCGGTCTATGTACTTTGTCGTAATGCCCAATTAAATCTCACACTACTCATCATAACATGTATGTGCATTGTCATGCTATCTTTATTTGTCAATTGCCCAGCTGTAATTTGTTCACCCAACATGCTATTTATCATATGGGAGAGACACCACTAGTGAACTGTGGACCCCGGTCCATTCTTTTACATCGAATACAATCTACTGCAATACTCGTTCTACTGTTTTCTGCAAACATCATCATCCACACTATACATCTAATCCTTTGTTACAGCAAGCCGGTGAGATTGACAACCTCACTGTTAAGTTGGGGCAAAGTACTTTGGTTGTGTTGTGCAGGTTCCACGTTGGCGCCGGAATCCCTGGTGTTGCGCCGCACTACACTCCGCCGCCATCAACCTTCAACGTGCTTCTTGACTCCTACTGGTTCGATAACCATGGTTTCTTACTGAGGGAAAAACTTGCCGCTGTATGCATCATACCTTCCTCTTGGGGTTCCCAACGGACGTGTGCTTTACCGTCACAAGCAGCAAAGCTTTTTCTGGCGCCGTTGCCGGGGAACGGCGCCAGAAAATAGCTTGATGTCTACTCACGCTTCTTTTCCTGTAGACAGTGTTGGGCCTCCAAGAGCAGAGGTTTGTAGAACAACAGCAAGTTTTCCCTTAAGTGGATCACCCAAGGTTTATCGAACTCAGGGAGGAAGAGGTCAAAGATATCCCTCTCAAGCAACCCTGTGATCACAATGCAAGAAGTCTCTTGTGTCCCCAACATACCTAATACACTTGTCAGATGTATAGGTGCACTAGTTCGGCGAAGAGATAGTGAAATACAAGTAATATGGATGTATATGAGTGGTAATAGCAATCTGAATAAAATATGGCAGCGAGTAAACATGCAGTTGAACAGTAAATAAACGGTGACCTCCCCCGGCACTGGCACCAGAAAATAGCTGCTGGCGTGCAGTTGACGTGGGAGATAGGAATCTTTGTGGTGTATCTTTTCTATTCGGAGACAAGGCCTAGGGATCATACTTTCACTAGTGGACACTCTCAACATTGATCACATAATAAAACCACTCTACACTCTCTTGTTGGATGATGAACACCATTAATTGTGTAGGGCTACAAGAGCACCTCAATGCCGGAGTTAACAAGCTCCACAACATTCGATGTTCATATTTAAATAACCTTAGAGTGCATGATAGACCAACGCAATTATACCAAGTACTAACATAGCATGCACACTGTCACCATCATACTATGAAAGGAGGAATAGATCATATCAATACCATCATAGTAATAATTAACTTCATAATCTACAAGAGATCACAATCATAAACTATGCCAAGTACTACATGATGCACACACTGTCACCATTACATCATGGAGGAGGAATAGAGTACTTTAATAACATCACTAGAGTAGCACATAGATTAATAGTGATACAAAGCTCATATGAATCTCAATCATGTAAGGCAGCTCATGAGATCATTGTATTGAAGTACATGGGAGAGGGATTAACCACATAGCTACCGGTACAGCCCTTAGCCTCGAGGGAGAACTACTCCCTCTCCTCATGGGAGACAGCAGCGTTGATGAAGATGGCGGTGGTGTCGATGGAGGAAACCAAAAATAGCAGAAAATAGAAACTGGCACTTCGGCATCTCGTCAATAGGTTAGTTCTGGAAAACGCATAAAATCATCATAAAGTGTGAACAAAACATGTAGGTATTGTCATAAAACAAGCATGGAACATCAGAAATTATAGATACGATGGAGACGTATCAGCATCCCCAAGCTTAGTTCCTACTCGTCCTCGAGTAGGTAAACGATAACAAAGATAATTTCTGAAGTGACATGCTACCAACATAATCTTGATCATACTATTGTAAAACATATGAGATGAATGCAGCGATTCAAAGCAATGGTAAAGACAATGATTAAACAACTGAATCATATAGCAAAGACTTTTCATGAATAGTACTTTCAAGACAAGCATCAATAAGTCTTGCATAAGAGTTAACTCATAAAGCAATAGATTCTAAATAAAGGCATTGAAGCAACACAAAGGAAGATTTAAGTTTCAGCAGTTGCTTTCAACTTGTAACATGTATATCTCATGGATAGTTGTCAATGCAAAGTAAAATAATAAGTGCAATAGGTAAACATGTAAGAGTCAATGCACAGTTAACACAAGTGTTTGCTTCTAAGATAGAAGGAAGTGGGTAAACTGACTCAACATAAAAGTAGAAGAAAGGCCCTTCGAAGAGGGAAGCATGGATTGCTATATTTGTGCTAGAGCTTTTATTTTGAAAACAAGAAACAATTTTGTCAACGGTAGTAATAAAGCATATGTGTTATGTATAAGATATGCTACAAGTTGCAAGCCTCATGCATAGATTACCAATAGTGCCCGCACCTTGTCCTAATTAGCTTGGATTTACATGGATTATCATCGCAATACATATGTTTTAACCAAGTATCACAAAGGGGTACCCCTATGCCGCCTGTACAAAGGTCTAAGGAGAAAGCTCGCATTGGATTTCTCGCTTTTGATTATTCTCAACTTAGACATCCATACCGGGACAACATAGACAACAGATAATGGACTCCTCTTTAATGCATAAGCATTCAACAACAAATAATATTCTCATAAGAGATTGAGGATTGTTGTCCAAAACTGAAACTTCCACCATGGATCATGGCTTTAGTTAGCGGCCCAATGTTCTTCTCTAACAATATGCATGCTCAAACCATTCAACTCATGATAAATCACCCTTACTTCCGACAAGACGAACATGCATAGCAACTCGCATGATATTCAACAAAGGATAGTTGCTGGCGTCCCCAGAAACATGGTTATCGCACAACAAGCAACTTAATAAGAAATACGATACATAAGTACATATTCAATACCACAATAGTTTTTAGGCTATTTGTCCCATGAGCTATTTATTGAAAAGACAAAGGATAGAAATTTAAAGGTAGCACTCAAACAATTTACTTTGGAATGGCGGAGAAATACCATGAAGTAGGTAGGTATGGTGGACACAAATGGCATAGTTTTTGGCTCAAGGATTTGGATGCACGAGAGGTATTCCCTCTCAATACAAGGCTTAGGCTAACAAGGTTATTTGAAACAAACACAAGTATGAACCGGTACAGCAAAACTCACATAAAAACATATTGCAAGCATTATAAGACTCTACACCGTCTTCCTTGTTGTTCGACCCTTACTAGAAAATATCTAGACCTTAGAGAAACCAATCATGCAAACCAAATTTTAGCAAGCTCTATGTATTTCTTCACTAATAGGTGCAAAGTATATGATGCAAGAGCTTAAACATGATCCTTATGAGCACAAAAATTGCCAAGTATCAAATTATTCAAGACATTCTACCAATTACTACATGTAGCATTTCCTGTTTTCAACCATATAACAAATAACGAAGTAGTTTCAACCTTCGCCATGAACATTATGAGTAAAGCTAAGGACATATTTGTCCATATGCAACAGCGGAGCGTGTCTCTCTCCCACACAATGAATGCTAGGATCCAAATTTATTCAAACAAAACAAAAACAAAAGCAAACAGATGCTCCAAGTAAAGCACATAAGATGTGACGAAATAAAAATATAGTTTCACTAGAGGAACCTGATAATGTTGTTGATGAAGAAGGAGATGTCTTGGGCATCCCCAAGCTTAGATGCTTGAGTCTTCTTGAAATATGCAGGGTTGAACCACCGGGGGCATCCCCAAGCTTAGAGCTTTCACTCTCCTTGATCATACTGTATCATCCTCCTCTCTCGATCCTTGAAAACTTCCTCCACACCAAACTAAAAACAACTCATTAGAGGGTTAGTGCATAATCAATAATTCATATGTTCAGAGGTGAAATAATCATTCTTAACACTTTTGGACATTGCACAAAGCTACTGAAAGTTAATGGAATAAAGAAATCCATCAAACATAGCAAAACAGGCAATGTGAAATAAAAGGCAGAATCTGTCAAAACAGAACAGTCCGTAAAGACGAATTTTTTAGGTGCACCAGACTTGCTCAAATGAAAATTCTCAAATTGAATGAAAGTTGTGTACATATCTGAGGATCACTCACGTAAATTGGCAGAATTTTCTGAGTTACCTACAGAGACTACTGCTCAAATTCGTGACAGCAAGAAATCTGTTTCTGCGCAGCAATCCAAATCTAGTATTAACCTTACTATCAAAGACTTTACTTGGCACAACAATGCAACAAAATTAAGATAAGGAGAGGTTGCTACAGTAGTAACAACTTCCAAGACTCAAATATAAAACAAAAGTACTGTAGTAAAATCATGGGTTGTCTCCCATAAGCGCTTTTCTTTAACGCCTTTCAGCTAGGCGCAGAAAGTGTGTATCAAGTGTTGTCAAGAGATGAAGCATTGGCATTCGTACCAGAGGCTCTGCGCTACCCTTCTTACTCTTATTCTTACTCTTTGGTTTAGGGAATATATGATTGCATCCAGGTATGGAGGAATTTAGAGTGGCTTTTTCCACATCTATGGTTACTCCGAAGAGCTTCAGCAGGGATCTTCCAAGTGTGATTTTTCCTGTACCTACACATTCAATAAGGAGATAATCAGTGGATACCGTTTTTCCAAAAAGGGTTGTGAATACTCCTTCAGCTATTCCCTTAGAAATTATAACAGAGTTATCAGTGAGGGTTATTCCTTCTCCTCCTTCAGTAAGTCCCCAGAGTGTCAAAGATTTATAAATACTTTCAGGCATAAGGCAAAATTCAGTCATAATATCACAACGAGCATCAAAATTTTTACCATCAATAGTAACTTTAATAGTGGGGTCCCACATTGATGGTTCATAGTTTATTGGAACATAATCAAAATGCTCACGAATCCGACCATACCCTTCTTTCAAGCAAGATACATGTGTCTCAAGAGTATTCAATCTATTATAAACACTAACAAGGGATGGATCGTAATTATTAGTGGAGCTAGATGATGCAACCAATTTTTTATATCATTAAAAGCTTGATCCCCATCACAATGAAGGAAATCTCCTCCCACTACAGCATCTAAGGCATATCTATTGCGAAGAATAAGCCCAAAATAAAAATTACTAAGAAGGAAACTTAGTGTCATTTTAGGTTCAGTTTTATTATAAGAATCAAAAATTCTAGACCAAGCTTCTTTAAAACCCTCTTCACCACCTTGTTTAAAAGTGAAGATCGATTCCTCGGGTGATAGAGTAACAACTACAGGACTAGTCATGGTAACAAAAATAAGGTAAATGCTAATAACTAATTTTTGTGTGTTTTTAGCTTGATGTCTCCGACGTATCGATAATTTCTTATGTTCCATGCTTGTTTTATGACAATACCTACATGTTTTATACATACTTTATGTCATATTTATGCATTTTCTGACACTAACCTATTAACAAGATGCCGAAGAGCCAGTTGCTGTTTTCTGCTGTTTTTGGTTTCAGAAATCCTAGTAAGGAAATATTCTCGGAATTGGACGAAATCAACGCCCAGGATCTTATTTTTCCACGAAGCTTCTAGAACACCGAAAGGGAAACGAAGTGGGGCGACGAGGCGACGCCACGCTAGGGCGGCGCGGCCCAGGTCCTGGTCGCGCGGCCCTACTGTGTGGGTCCCTCGCGTCGCCCCCTGACCTACCCTTCCGCCTACATAAGCCTTCGTCGATAATAGTTCCAGTACCGAGAGCCACGATACGGAAAACCTTCCAGAGACGCCGCCGCCGCCAATCCCATCTCGGGGGATTCAGGAGATCGCCTCCGGCACCCTGCCGGAGAGGGGAATCATCTCCCGGAGGACTCTTCACCGCCATGGTCGCCTCCGGAGTGATGTGTGAGTAGTTCACCCCTGGACTATGGGTCCATAGCAGTAGCTAGATGGTCGTCTTCTCCTAATTGTGCTATCATTGTTGGATCTTGTGAGCTACCTAACATGATAAAGATCATCTATTTGTAATGCTACATGTTGCGTTTGTTGGGATCCGATGAATAATGAATGCTATGTTATGTTGATTATCAATCTATCATCTATGTGTTGTTTATGATCTTGCATGCTCTCCGTTATTAGTAGAGGCTCTGGCCAAGTCGTTACTTGTAACTCCAAGAGGGAGTATTTATGCTCGATAGTGGGTTCATGCCTCCATTAAATCTGGGACAGTGACAGAAAGTTCTAAGGTTGTGGATGTGCTATTGCCACTAGGGATAAAACATCAATGCTATGTCTAAGGATGTATTTGTTGATTACATTACGCACCATACTTAATGCAATTGTCTGTTGTTTGCAACTTAATACTGGAGGCGGTTCGGATGATAACCTGAAGGTGGACTTTTTAGGCATAGATGCATGCTGGATAGCGGTCTATGTACTTTGTCGTAATGCCCAATTAGATTTCACACTACTCATCATAACATGTATGTGCATTGTCATGCTATCTTTATTTGTCAATTGCCCAACTGTAATTTGTTCACCCAACATGCTATTTATCTTATGGGAGAGACACCACTAGTGAACTGTGGACCCCGGTCCATTCTTTTACATCGAACAATCTACTGCAATACTCGTTCTACTATTCTCTGCAAACATCATCATCCACACTATACATCTAATCCTTTGTTACAGCAAGCCGGTGAGATTGACAACCTCACTGTTAAGTTGGGGCAAAGTATCTTGGTTGTGTTGTGCAGGTTCCACGTTGGCGCCGGAATCCCTGGTGTTGCGCCGCACTACACTCCGCCGCCATCAACCTTCAACGTGGTTCTTGACTCCTACTGGTTCGATAACCTTGGTTTCTTACTGAGGGAAAAACTTGCTGCTGTACGCATCATACCTTCCTCTTGGGGTTCCCAACGGACGTGTGCTTTACCGTCATAAGCAGCAAAGCTTTTTCTGGCGCCGTTGCCGGGGAGATCAAGACACGCTGCAAGGGGAGTCTCCACTTCCAATCTCTTTACTTTGTTTTTTGTCTTCTTTACTTTATTTACTTCTTTGTTTGCTGCACTAAAACAAAACACAAAAAAATTAGTTGCTAGCTTTACTTTATTTACTATCTTGTTTGCAATCTCCATATTAAAAACACAAAAAAATTAGCTACTTGCATTTACTTTATCTAGTTTACTTTATTTACTGTTACTAAAATGGGTACTCCTGAAAATACTAAGTTGTGTGACTTCACAAACACAAATAATAATGATTTCTTATGCACACCTATTGCTCCACCTGCTACTACAGCAGAATTCTTTGAAATTAAACCTGCTTTACTGAATCTTGTTATGAGAGAGCAATTTTCTGGTGTTAGTTCTGATGATGCTGCTGCCCATCTTAATAATTTTGTTGAACTATGTGAAATGCAAAAGTATAAGGATGTAGATGGTGACATTATAAAATTAAAATTGTTTCCTTTCTCATTAAGAGGAAGAGCTAAAGATTGGTTGCTATCTTTGCCTAAGAATAGTATTGATTCATGGACTAAATGTAAGAATGCTTTCATTGGTAGATATTATCCTCCTGCTAAAATTATATATTTGAGAAGTAGCATAATGAATTTTAAACAATTGGATAATGAGCATGTTGTCCAAGCATGGGAAAGAATGAAATCTTTGGTTAAAAATTGCCCTACCCATGGACTGACTACTTGGATGATCATCCAAACCTTTTATGCAGGATTGAATTTTTCCTCGCGGAACCTATTGGATTCAGCTGCTAGAGGTACCTTTATGTCCATCACTCTAGGCGACGCAACAAAGCTTCTTGATAATATGATGATTAATTACTCTGAATGGCACACGGAAAGAGCTCCACAAGGTAAGAAGGTAAATTCTGTCGAAGAAACCTCCTCCTTGAGTGATAAGATTGATGCTATTATGTCTATGCTTGTGAATGGTAGGACTAATGTTGATCCTAATAATGTTCCATTAGCTTCATTGGTTGCCCAAGAAGAACATGTTGATGTGAACTTCATTAAAAATAATAATTTCAACAACAATGCTTATCGGAACAATTCTAGTAACAACTATAGGCCATATCCTTATAATAATGGTAACGGTTATGGTAATTCTTATGGGAATTCTTACAACAATAATAGGAATACACCCCCTGGACTTGAAGCCATGCTTAAAGAATTTATTAGTACACAAACTGCTTTTAACAAATCTGTTGAAGAAAAGCTTGGGAAAATTGATATACTTGCTTCTAAAGTTGATAGTCTTGCTGCTGATGTTGATCTTTTGAAATCGAAAGTTATGTCTAATGAAAATAAAGATATTAAGTCATTTGCTACAGCAAACGCCATCCAAGATAGAATTAATGAGAATATAAGATTAATGGCCGAATTGCGTGCTAGGTGGGAAAAAGAAGAAAATGCTAAAGATAACAATATAGCTAAAGTTTGGACTATTACCACCACTAGTAATGCTAATGCTTCACATGTTGCTACACATCCTACTATTAATGGTAAAAGAATTGGTGTTGGCAATGTTTCCACCTCTAATGCAAAGTGTGAAAAACTGCTAAAACTGCTGAAACTGCTTCTGATAAAATTACTGAAATTTTTTCTAATGTTGGGGATAATGATCCCATTGCTTTAGATCATAATGGTTCAGATTTTGATGATTGTCACATCTCTGAAATTATAAAGTTCTTACAAAAACTTTCTAAAAGTCCTAATGCTAGTGCTATAAATTTGGTCTTTACAAAACATATTACAAATGCTCTCATAAAAGCTAGAGAAGAGAAACTAAATCGTGAAACTTCTATTCCTAGGAAGTTAGAAGATGGTTGGGAGCCCATCATTAAGATGAATGTCAATGACTTTGATTGTAATGCTTTATGTGATCTTGGTGCAAGTATTTCCGTTATGCCTAGGAAAATCTATAATATGCTTGACTTGCCACCACTGAAAAATTGTTATTTGGATGTTAATCTTGCTGATAACTCTACAAAGAAACCTTTGGGGAGGGTTGATAATGTTCGTATTACGGTTAACAATATCCTTGTCCCCGTTGATTTTGTTGTCTTGGATATCAAATGCAATGCATCTTGTCCCATTATATTGGGAAGACCTTTTCTTCGAATTGTTGGTGCTATTATTGATATGAAGGAAGGTAATATTAAATATCAATTTCCTCTCAAGAAAGGTATGGAACACTTCCCTAGAAAGAGAATGAAGTTACCTTTTGATTCTATCATTAGAACAAATTATGATGTTGATTCTTCGTGTCTTGATAATACTTGATACACACTTTCTACGCCTAGCTGAAAGGCGTTAAAGAAAAGCGCTTATGGGAGACAACCCATGATTTTACTTCTGCACTTTTGTTTTATATTTGAGTCTTGTAAGTTGTTACTACTGTAGCAACCTCTACTTATCTTAATTTTATTGCATTGTTGTGCCAAGTAAAGTCTTTGATAGTAAGGTTCATACTAGATTTGGATTGCTGCGCAGAAACAGATTTCTTGCTGTCACAAATTTGAGCAGTAGTCTCTGTAGGTAACTCAGAAAATTCTTCCAATTTACGTGAGTGATCCTCAGATATGTACGCAACTTTCATTAAATTTGAGCATTTTCATTTGAGCAAGTCTGGTGCACCTAAAATTTTTGTCTTTACGGACTGTTCTGTTTTGACAGATTCTGCCTTTTATTTCACATTGCCTGTTTTGCTATGTTTGGTGGATTTCTTTATTCCATTAACTTTCAGTAGCTTTGTGCAATGTCCAGAAGTGTTAAGAATGATTATGTCACCTCTGAACATGAGAATTTTGATTATGCACTAACCCTCTAATGAGTTGTTTTGAGTTTGGTGTGGAGGAAGTTTTCAAGGATCAAGAGAGGAGGATGATACAATATGATCAAGGAGAGTGAAAGCTCTAAGCTTGGGGATGCCCCCAGTGGTTCATCCCTGCATATTTCAATAAGACTCAAGCATCTAAGCTTGGGGATGCCCAAGGCATCCCCTTCTTCATCGACAACATTATCAGGTTCCTCTAGTGAAACTATATTTTTATTCCATCACATCTTATATGCTTTACTTGGAGCGTCTGTATGTTTTTGCTTTGTTTTGTTTGACTAAAATGGATCCTAGCATTCATTATGTGGGAGAGAGACACGCTCCGCTGTTGCATATGGACAAATATGTCCTTAGCTTTACTCATAATGTTCATGGCGGAGGTTAAAACTGCTTCGTTAATTGTTATATGGTTGGAAACGGGAAATGCTACATGTCGTAATTGGTAGAATGTCTTGAATAATTTGATACTTGGCAATTGTTGTGCTCATAAGGATCATGTTTAAGCTCTTGCATCATATACTTTGCACCTATTAGTGAAGAAATACATAGAGCTTGCTAAAATTTGGTTTGCATGATTGGTCTCTCTAAGGTCTAGATATTTTCTAGTAAGGGTTTGAACAACAAGGAAGACAGTGCAGAGTCTTATAATGCTTGCAATATGTTTTTATGTGAGTTTTGCTGTACCGGTTCATAATTGTGTTTGTTTAAAATAACCTTGCTAGCCTAAGCCCTGTATTGAGAGGGAATACTTCTCGTGCATCCAAATCCTTGAGCCAAAAACTATGCCATTTGTGTCCACCATACCTACCTACTACATGGTATTTTCTGCCATTCCAAAGTAAATTGCTCGAGTGCTACCTTTAAACAATTCAAAATTTATCATCCCTTATTTGTGTCAATGTTTTATAGCTCATGAGGAAGTATGTGGTGTTTATCTTTCAATCTTGTTGGGCAACTTTCACCAATGGACTAGTGGCTTCATCCGCTTATCCGATAATTTTGCAAAAAGAGCTGGCAATGGGATTCCCAGTCCCAAATTAATTAACCTTCACAACTTTACAAAAAAAATAGACACTCCTCCATGGTATGTGATTGTTGGATGGCACCCGAGGATTCGGTTAGCCATGGCTTGAGAAAGCAAAGGTGGGGAGGAGTGTCATCTAAACAAAACTAAAATAAAAAGGCACTCCTTCATGGTATGAGATTGTTGGCAGGCACCCGAGGATTCGGTTAGCCATGGTTTGTGAAAGCAAGGTTGGAAGGAGTGCCACCCAAAAATAAAAATGTTTCATGGGAGCCGCTCTTTGAAGGTTTTTCTGGCAAGGGGGTTAGAGTGCCCACTACCATTCGTTGACAACAACAAACACCTCTCAAAATTTTACTTTTATGCTCTCTCTATGTTTTCAAAATAAAAGCTCTAGCACAAATATAGCAATCAATGCTTCCCTCTGCGAAGGGCCATTCTTCTACTTTTATGTTGAGTCAGTTTACCTATTTCCTTCCCCCTAAGAAGCAAACACTTGTGTTAACTGTGCATTGATTCTTATATACTTGTATATTTGCATTCATCATATTACTCTGTATTGACAATTATCCATGAGATATACATGTTACAAGTTGAAAGCAACCGCTGAAACTTAATCTTCTTTTGTGTTGCTTCAATGCCTTTACTATGAATTTATTGCTTTATGAGTTAACTCTTATGCAAAACTTATTGATGCTTGTCTTGAAAGTACTATTCATGAAAAGTCTTTGCTATATGATTCAATTGTTTACTCATTGTCTTTACCATTGCTTCGAATCGTTGCATTCATTACATGTGCTTACAATAGTATTGATCAAGATTATGATGGCATGTCACTTCAGACATTATCATTGTTATCGTTTACCTACTCGGGACGAGTAGGAACTAAGCTTGGGGATGCTGATACGTCTCCAACGTATCGATAATTTCTTATGTTCCATGCTTGTTTTATGACAATACCTACATGTTTTATACATACTTTATGTCATATTTATGCATTTTCCGGCACTAACCTATTAACAAGATGCCGAAGAGCCAGTTGCTGTTTTCTGCTGTTTTTGGTTTCAGAAATCCTAGTAAGGAAATATTCTCGGAATTGGACGAAATCAATGCCCAGGATCTTATTTTTCCACGAAGCTTCCAGAAGACCGAAAGGGAAACGAAGTGGGGCGACGAGGCGACGCCACGCTAGGGCGGCGCGGCCCAGGTCCTGGCCGCGCGGCCCTACTGTGTGGGTCCCTCGCGTCGCCCCTGACCTACCCTTCCGCCTATATAAGCCTTCATCGATAATAGTTCCAGTACCGAGAGCCATGATACGGAAAACCTTCCAGAGACGCCGCCGCCGCCAATCCCATCTCGGGGGATTCAGGAGATCGCCTCCGGCACCCTGCCGGAGAGGGGAATCATCTCCCGAAGGACTCTTCACCGCCATGGCCGCCTCCGGAGTGATGTGTGAGTAGTTCACCCCTGGACTATGGGTCCATAGCAGTAGCTAGATGGTCGTCTTCTCCTAATTGTGCTATCATTGTTGGATCTTGTGAGCTGCCTAACATGATCAAGATCATCTATTTGTAATGCTACATGTTGCGTTTGTTGGGATCCGATGAATAATGAATGCTATGTTATGTTGATTATCAATCTATCATCTATGTGTTGTTTATGATCTTGCATGCTCTCCTTTATTAGTAGAGGCTCTGGCCAAGTCGTTACTTGTAACTCCAAGAGGGAGTATTTATGCTCGATAGTGGGTTCATGCCTCCATTAAATCTGGGACAGTGATAGAAAGTTCTAAGGTTGTGGATGTGATGTTGCCACTAGGGATAAAACATCAATGCTATGTCTAAGGATGTATTTGTTGATTACATTACGCACCATACTTAATGCAATTGTCTGTTGTTTGCAACTTAATACTGGGGGGGGGGTTCGGATGATAACCTGAAGGTGGACTTTTTAGGCATAGATGCATGCTGGATAGCGGTCTATGTACTTTGTCGTAATGCCCAATTAAATTTCACACTACTCATCATAACATGTATGTGCATTGTCATGCTATCTTTATTTGTCAATTGCCCAACTGTAATTTGTTCACCCAACATGCTATTTATCTTATGGGAGAGACACCACTAGTGAACTGTGGACCCCGGTCCATTCTTTTACATCGAATACAATCTACTGCAATACTCGTTCTACTGTTCTCTGCAAACATCATCATCCACACTATACATCTAATCCTTTGTTACAGCAAGCCGGTGAGATTGACAACCTCACTGTTAAGTAGGGGCAAAGTATCTTGGTTGTGTTGTGCAGGTTCCACGTTGGCGCCGGAATCCCTGGTGTTGCGCCGCACTACACTCCGCCGCCATCAACCTTCAACGTGCTTCCTGACTCCTACTGGTTCGATAACCTTAGTTTCTTACTGAGGGAAAAACTTGCCGCTGTACGCATCATACCTTCCTCTTGGGGTTCCCAACGGACGTGTGCTTTACCGTCACAAGCAGCAGAGACGTGATAGTTATGGTTCAACAAAGCTTTGCACAACACAACGATTCAGGAGATCTCCCCACGTCAACTGCTGTGTAGGAGGAAAGCTTTACTGTAAGGGAAAAACAGACAATTGTTATCATCCAAAAACTACACGCGGTTAAAACCATAGATGTGGAAAAAGGCACTCTAAATTCCTCCATACCTGGATGCAATCATATATTCCCTAAACCAAAGAGTAAGAATAAGAGTAAGAAAGGTAGTCGCAGAGCCTCTGGTAAGAATGCCAATGCTTCATCTCTTGAAAACACTTGATACACACTTTCTGCGCCTAGCTGAAAGGCGTTAAAGAAAAGCGCTTATGGGAGACAACCCATGATTTTACTTCTGCACTTTTGTTTTATATTTGAGTCTTGGAAGTTGTTACTACTGTAGCAACCTCTCCTTATCTTTATTTTGCTGCATTGTTGTGCCAAGTAAAGTCTTTGATAGTAAGGTTCATACTAGATTTGGATTGCTGCGCAGATACAGATTTCTTGCTGTCACGAATTTGAGCAGTAGTCTCTGTAGGTAACTCAGAAAATTCTGCCAATTTACGTGAGTGATCCTCAGATATGTACGCAACTTTCATTCAATTTGAGAATTTTTATTTGAGCAAGTCTGGTGCACCTAAAAAATTCGTCTTTACGGACTGTTCTGTTTTGACAGATTCTGCCTTTTATTTCACATTGCCTGTTTTGCTATGTTTGATGGATTTCTTTATTCCATTAACTTTCAGTAGCTTTGTGCAATGTCCATAAGTGTTAAGAATGATTATGTCACCTCTGAACATGTGAATTTTGATTATGCACTAACCCTCTAATGAGTTGTTTTGAGTTTGGTGTGGAGGAAGTTTTCAAGGATCAAGAGAGGAGGATGATACAATATGATCAAGGAGAGTGAAAGCTCTAAGCTTGGGGATGCCCCGGTGGTTCATCCCTGCATATTTCAAGAAGACTCAAGCATCTAAGCTTGGGGATGCCCAAGGCATCCCCTTCTTCATCGACAACATTATCAGGTTCCTCTAGTGAAACTATATTTTTATTCCATCACATCTTATGTGCTTTACTTGGAGCGTCTGTATGTTTTTGCTTTGTTTTGTTTGAATAAAATGGATCCTAGCATTCATTGTGTGGGAGAGAGACACGCTCCGCAGTTGCATATGGACAAATATGTCCTTAGCTTTACTCATAATGTTCATGGCGGAGGTTAAAACTGCTTCGTTAACTGTTATATGGTTGGAAACGGGAAATGCTACATGTGGTAATTGGTAGAATGTCTTGAATAATTTGATACTTGGCAATTGTTGTGCTCATAAGGATCATGTTTAAGCTCTTGCTTCATATACTTTGCACCTATTAGTGAAGAAATACATAGAGCTTGCTAAAATTTGGTTTGCATGATTGGTCTCTCTAAGGTCTAGATATTTTCTAGTAAGGATCGAACAACAAGGAAGACGGTGTAGAGTCTTATAATGCTTGCAATATGTTTTTATGTGAGTTTTGCTGTACCGGTTCATACTTGTGTTTGTTTCAAATAACCTTGCTAGCCTAAGCCCTGTATTGAGAGGGAATACTTCTCGTGCATCCAAATCCTTGAACCAAAAACTATGCCATTTGTGTCCACCATACCTACCTACTACATGGTATTTTCTGCCATTCCAAAGTAAATTGCTTGAGTGCTATCTTTAAACAATTCAAAATTTATCATCCCTTACTTGTGTCAATGTTTTATAGCTCATGAGGAAGTATGTGGTGTTTATCTTTCAATCTTGTTGGGCAACTTTCACCAATGGACTAGTGGCTTCATCCGCTTATCCGATAATTTTGCAAAAAGAGCTAGCAGTGGGATTCCCAGTCCCAAATTAATTAACCTTCATAACGTTACAAAAAAAATAGACACTCCTCCATGGTATGTGATTGTTGGACGGCACCCGAGGATTCGGTTAGCCATGGCTTGAGAAAGCAAAGGTGGGGAGGAGTGTCATCTAAACAAAACTAAAATAAAAAGGCACTCCTTCATGGTATGAGATTGTTGGCAGGCACCTGAGGATTCGGTTAGCCATGGTTTGTGAAAGCAAGGTTGGAAGGAGTGCCACCCAAAAATAAAAATGTTTCATGGGAGCCGCTCTTTGAAGGTTTGTCTGGCAAGGGGGTTAGAGTGCCCACTACCATTCGTTGACAACAACAAACACCTCTCAAATTTTTACTTTTATGCTCTCTCTATGTTTTCAAAATAAAAGCTCTAGCACAAATATAGCAATCAATGCTTCCCTCTACGAAGGGCCATTCTTCTACTTTTATGTTGAGTCAGTTTACCTATTTCCTTCCACCTTAGAAGCAAACACTTGTGTTAACTGTGCATTGATTCTTACATACTTGCATATTTGCATTCATCATATTACTCTGTATTGACAATTATCCATGAGATATACATGTTACAAGTTGAAAGCAACCGCTGAAACTTAATCTTCCTTTGTGTTGCTTCAATGCCTTTACTATGAATTTATTGCTTTATGAGTTAACTCTTATGCAAAACTTATTGATGCTTGTCTTGAAAGTACTATTCATGAAAAGTCTTTGCTATATGATTCAGTTGTTTACTCATTGTCTTTACCATTGCTTCGAATCGCTGCATTCATTACATGTGCTTACAATAGTATTGATCAAGATTATGATGGCATGTCACTTCAAAAATTATCTTTGTTATCGTTTACCTACTCGGGACGAGTAGGAACTAAGCTTGGGGATGCAGATACGTCTCCAACGTATCGATAATTTCTTATGTTCCATGCTTGTTTTATGACAATACCTACATGTTTTATACATACTTTATGTCATATTTATGCATTTTCCGGCACTAACCTATTAACAAGATGCCGAAGAGCCAGTTGTTGTTTTCTGCTGTTTTTGGTTTCAGAAATCCTAGTAAGGAAATATTCTCGGAATTGGACGAAATCAACGCCCAGGATCTTATTTTTCCACGAAGCTTCCAGAACACCGAAAGGGAAACGAAGTGGGGCGACGAGGCGGCGACACGCCAGGGCAGCGCGGCCCACCCCCTGGCCGCGCGGCCCTGTTGTGTGGGTCCCTCGCGTCGCCACTAAACCTACCCTTCCGCCTACATAAGCCTTCGTCGATAATAGTTCCAGTACCGAGGGCCACGATACGGAAAACCTTCCAGAGACGTCGCCACCGCCAATCCCATCTCGGGGGATTCAGGAGATCGCCTCCGGCACCCTGCCGGAGAGGGGAATCATCTCCCGGAGGACTCTTCACCGCCATGGTCGCCTCCAGAGTGATGTGTGAGTAGTTCACCCCTGGACTATGGGTCCATAGCAGTAGCTAGATGGTCGTCTTCTCCTAATTGTGCTATCATTGTTGGATCTTGTGAGCTGCCTAACATGATCAAGATCATCTATTTGTAATGCTACATGTTGCGTTTGTTGGGATCCGATGAATAATGAATGCTATGTTATGTTGATTATCAATCTATCATCTATGTGTTGTTTATGATCTTGCATGCTCTCCGTTATTAGTAGAGGCTCTGGCCAAGTCGTTACTTGTAACTCCAAGAGGGAGTATTTATGCTCGATAGTGGGTTCATGCCTCCATTAAATCTGGTACAGTGACAGAAAGTTCTAAGGTTGTGGATGTGTTGTTGCCACTAGGGATAAAACATCAATGCTATGTCTAAGGATGTATTTGTTGATTACATTACGCACCATACTTAATGCAATTGTCTGTTGTTTGCAACTTAATACTGGAGGGGGTTCGGATGATAACCTGAAGGTGGACTTTTTAGGCATAGATGCATGCTGGATAGCGGTCTATGTACTTTGTCGTAATGCCCAATTAAATTTCACACTACTCATCATAACATGTATGTGCATTATCATGCTATCTTTATTTGTCAATTGCCCAACTGTAATTTGTTCACCCAACATGCTATTTATCTTATGGGAGAGACACCACTAGTGAACTGTGGACCCCGGTCCATTCTTTTACATCGAATACAATCTACTGCAATACTCGTTCTACTGTTCTCTGCAAACATCATCATCCACACTATACATCTAATCCTTTGTTACAGCAAGCCGGTGAGATTGACAACCTCACTGTTAAGTTGGGGCAAATTATCTTGGCTGTGTTGTGCAGGTTCCACGTTGGCGCCGGAATCCCTGGTGTTGCGCCGCAGTACACTCCGCCGCCATCAACCTTCAACGTGCTTCTTGACTCCTACTGGTTCGATAACCTTGGTTTCTTACTGAGGGAAAAACTTGCCGCTGTACGCTTTATACCTTCCTCTTGGGGTTCCCAACGGACGTGTGCTTTACCGTCACAAGCAGCAGAGACGTGATATTTATGGTTAAACAAAGCTTTGCACAACACAACGATTCAGGAGATCTCCCCACGTCAACTGCTGTGTAGGAGGAAAGCTTTATAGTGAGGGAAAAACAGACAATTGTTATCATCCAAAAACTACACGCGGTTAAAACCATAGATGTGGAAAAAGGCACTCTAAATTCCTCCATACCTGGATGCAATCATATATTCCCTAAACCAAAGAGTAAGAATAAGAGTAAGAAGGGTAGGCGTAGAGCCTCTGGTAAGAATGCCAATGCTTCATCTCTTGACAACACTTGATACACACTTTCTGCGCCTAGCTGAAAGGCGTTAAAGAAAAGCGCTTATGGGAGACAACCCATGATTTTACTTCTGCACTTTTGTTTTATATTTGAGTCTTGGAAGTTGTTACTACTGTAGCAACCTCTCCTTATCTTTATTTTGCTGCATTGTTGTGCCAAGTAAAGTCTTTGATAGTAAGGTTCATACTAGATTTGGATTGCTGCGCAGAAATAGATTTCTTGCTGTCACGAATTTGAGCAGTAGTCTCTGTAGGTAACTCAGAAAATTCTGCCAATTTACGTGAGTGATCCTCAGATATGTACGCAACTTTCATTCAATTTGAGCATTTTTATTTGAGCAAGTCTGGCGCACCTAAAAAATTCATCTTTACGGACTGTTCTGTTTTGACAGATTCTGCCTTTTATTTCACATTGCCTGTTTTGCTATGTTTGATGGATTTCTTTATTCCATTTACTTTCAATAGCTTTGTGCAATGTCCAGAAGTGTTAAGAATGATTATGTCACCTCTGAACATGTGAATTTTGATTATGCACTAACCCTCTAATGAGTTGTTTTGAGTTTGGTGTGGATGAAGTTTTCAAGGATCAAGAGAGGAGGATGATACAATATTATCAAGGAGAGTGAAAGCTCTAAGCTTGGGGATGCCCCGGTGGTTCATCCCTGCATATTTCAAGAAGACTCAAGCATCTAAGCTTGGGGATGCCCAAGGCATCCCCTTCTTCATCGACAACATTATCAGGTTCCTCTAGTGAAACTATATTTTTATTCCATCACATCTTATGTGCTTTACTTGGAGCGTCTGTATGTTTTTGCTTTGTTTTGTTTGAATAAAATGGATCCTAGCATTCATTGTGTAGGAGAGAGACACACTCCGCTGTTGCATATGGACAAATATGTCCTTAGCTTTACTCATAATGTTCATGGTGGAGGTTAAAACTGCTTTGTTAACTGTTATATGGTTGGAAACGGGAAATGCTACATGTGGTAATTGGTAGAATGTCTTGAATGATTTGATACTTGGCAATTTTTGTGCTCATAAGGATCATGTTTAAGCTCTTGCATCATATACTTTGCACCTATTAGTGAAAAATATATAGAGCTTGCTGAAATTTGGTTTGCATGACTGGTCTCTCTAAGGTCTAGATATTTTCTAGTAAGGGTCGAACAACAAGGAAGACGGTGTAGAGTCTTATAATGCTTGCAATATGTTTTTATGTGAGTTTTGCTGTACCGGTTCATACTTGTGTTTGTTTCAAATAACCTTGCTAGCCTAAGCCCTGTATTGAGAGGGAATACTTCTCGTGCATCCAAATCCTTGAGCCAAAAACTATGCCATTTGTGTCCACCATACCTTTCTACTACATGGTATTTTCTGCCATTCCAAAGTAAATTGCTTAAGTGCTACCTTTAAACAATTCAAAATTTATCATCCCTTATTTGTGTCAATGTTTTATAGCTCATGAGGAAGTATGCGGTGTTTATGTTTCAATCTTGTTGGGCAACTTTCACCAATGGACTAGTGGCTTCATCCGCTTATCCAATAATTTTGCAAAAAGAGCTGGCAATGGGATTCCCAGTCCCAAATTAATTAACCTTCATAACTTTACAAAAAAAAAGACACTCCTCCATGGTATGTGATTGTTGGACGGCACCCGAGCATTCGGTTAGCCATGGCTTGAGAAAGCAAAGGTGGGGAGGAGTGTCATCTAAACAAAACTAAAATAAAAAGGCACTCCTTCATGGTATGAGATTGTTGGCAGGCACCCGAGGATTCGGTTAGCCATGGTTTGTGAAAGCAAGGTTGGAAGGAGTGCCACCCAAAAATAAAAATGTTTCATGGGAGCCGCTCTTTGAAGGTTTGTCTGGCAAGGGGGTTAGAGTGCCCACTACCATTCGTTGACAACAACAAACACCTCTCAAAATTTTACTTTTATGCTCTCTCTATGTTTTCAAAATAAAATCTCTAGCACAAATATTGCAATCAATGCTTCCCTCTGCGAAGGGTCATTCTTCTACTTTTATGTTGAGTCAGTTTACCTATTTCCTTCCACCTTAGAAACAAACACTTGTGTTAACTGTGCATTGATTCTTACATACTTGCATATTTGCATTCATCATATTACTCTGTATTGACAATTATCCATGAGATATACATGTTACAAGTTGAAATCAACCGCTGAAACTTAATCTTCCATTGTGTTGCTTCAATGCCTTTACTATGAATTTATTGCTTTATGAGTTAACTCTTATGCAAAACTTATTGATGCTTGTCTTGAAAGTACTATTCATGAAAAGTCTTTGCTATATGATTCAGTTGTTTACTCATTGTCTTTACCATTGCTTCTAATCGCTGCATTCATTACATGTGCTTACAATAGTATTGATCAAGATTATGATGGCATGTCACTTCAGAAATTATCTTTGTTATCGTTTACCTACTCGGGACGAGTAGGAACTAAGCTTGGGGATGCTGATACGTCTCCAACGTATCGATAGTTTCTTATGTTCCATGCTTGTTTTATGACAATACCTACATTTTTTATACATACTTTATGTCATATTTATGCATTTTCCGGCACTAAACTATTAACAAGATGCCGAAGAGCCAGTTGCTGTTTTCTGCTGTTTTTGGTTTCAGAAATCCTAGTAAGGAAATATTCTCGGAATTGGACGAAATCAATGCCCAGGATCTTATTTTTCCACGAAGCTTCCAGAACACCGAAAGGGAAACGAAGTGGGGCGACGAGGCGATGCCACGCTAGGGCGGCGCGGCCCAGGTCCTGGCCGCGCGGCCCTACTATGTGGGTCCCTCGCGTCGCCACTAAACCTACCTCTTCGCCTATAAGAAGCCTTCGTCGATAATAGTTCCAGTACCGAGAGCCACGATACGGAAAACCTTCCAGAGACGCCGCCGCCGCCAATCCCATCTCAGGGGATTCAGGAGATCGCCTCCGGCACCCTGCCGGAGAGGGGAATCATCTCCCGGAGGACTCTTCACCGCCATGGTCGCCTCCGGAGTGATGTGTGAGTAGTTCACCCCTGGACTATGGTTCCATAGCAGTAGCTAGATGGTCGTCTTCTCCTAATTGTGCTATCATTGTTGGATCTTGTGAGCTGCCTAACATGATCAAGATCATCTATTTGTAATGCTACATGTTGCGTTTGTTGGGATCCGATGAATAATGAATGCTATGTTATGTTGATTATCAATCTATCATCTATGTGTTGTTTATGATCTTGCATGCTCTCCGTTATTAGTAGAGGCTCTAGCCAAGTCGTTACTTGTAACTCCAAGAGGGAGTATTTATGCTCGATAGTGGGTTCATGCTTCCATTAAATCTGGGACAGTGACAGAAAGTTCTAAGGTTGTGGATGTGCTGTTGCCACTAGGGATAAAACATCAATGCTATGTCTAAGGATGTATTTGTTGATTACATTATGCACCATACTTAATGCAATTGTCTGTTGTTTGCAACTTAATACTGGAGGGGGTTCGATGATTACCTGAAGGTGGACTTTTTAGGCATAGATGCATGTTGGATAGCGGTCTATGTACTTTGTCGTAATGCCCAATTAAATCTCACACTACTCATCATAACATGTATGTGCATTGTCATGCTATCTTTATTTGTCAATTGCCCAGCTGTAATTTGTTCACCCAACATGCTATTTATCTTATGGGAGAGACACCACTAGTGAAATGTGGACCCCGGTCCATTCTTTTACATCGAATACAATCTACTGCAATACTCGTTCTACTGTTTTCTGCAAACATCATCATCCACACTATACATCTAATCCTTTGTTAAAGCAAGCCAGTGAGATTGACAACCTCACTGTTAAGTTGGGGCAAAGTACTTTGGTTGTGTTGTGCAGGTTCCACGTTGGCGCCGGAATCCCTGGTGTTGCGCTGCACTACACACCGCCGCCATCAACCTTCAACGTGCTTCTTGACTCCTACTGGTTCGATAACATTGGTTTCTTACTGAGGGAAAAACTTGCCGCTGTACGCATCATACCTTCCTCTTGGGGTTCCCAACGGACGTGTGCTTTACCGTCACAAGCAGCAAAGTTTTTTCTGGCACCGTTGCCGGGACAGGGAATTGCCCCCGGAGCCATCTCCACCGCCATCTTCACCGCCATCGCTGTTTCCATGATGAGGAGGGAGTAATTCACCCCCGGAGCTGAGGGCTCCGCTGTAGTTATGTGGTTCATCTCTCTCTCTTTGTGATCTAGTTGAATATCATCTATGTGCTACTCTAGTGATGTTATTAAAGTAGTCTATTCCTCCTCCATGATGTAATTGTGACAGTGTGTGCATCATGAAGTACTTGGTATATGCTATGATTGTGATCTCTTGTAGATTATGAAGTTAATTATTACTATGATGGTATTGATGCAATCTATTCCCCCTTTCATAGTCTGTCGGTGACGGTGTGCATGCTATGTTAGTACTCGGTATAATTGTGTTGGTCTATCATGCACTCTAAGGTTATTTAAATACGAACATCGAATGTTGTGGAGCTTGTTAACTCCGACACTGAGGTGCTCTTGTAGCCCTACACAATTAATGGTGTTTGTCATCCAACAAGAGAGTGTAGAGTGGTTTTATTATGTGATCAATGTTGAGAGTGTCCACTAGTGAAAGTAGGATCCCTAGGCCTTGTTTCCAAGCATCGAATCTCCGTTTGTTTACTGTTTTGTTGCATGTTTACTCGCTGCCATATTTTATTCAGATTGCTATTACCACTCATATTCATTCATACCACTTGTATCTCACTATCTCTTCGCCGAACTAGTACACCTATACATCTGACAAGTGTATTAGGTGTGTTGGGGACACAAGAGACTTCTTGTATCGTGATTGCAGGGTTGCTTGAGAGGGATATCTTTGACCTCTTCCTCCCTGAGTTCGATAAACCTTGGGTGATCCACTTAAGGGAAAACTTGCTGCTGTTCTACAAACCTCTGCTCTTGGAGGCCCAACACTGTCTACAGGAAAAGGAGTGTGCGTAGACATCAAGCTATTTTCTGGCGCCGTTGCCGAGGAGGAAAGGTAAACGACACTCACACTCCGGTCCCCGGCAACGGCGCCAGAAAAAGCTTTGCTGCTTGTGACGGTAAAGTACACGTCCGTTGGGAACCCCAAGAGAAAGGTATGATGCGTACAGCGGCAAGTTTTTCCCTCAGTAAGAAACCAAGGTTATCGAACCAGTAGGAGTCAAGAAGCACGTTGAAGGTTGATGGCGGCGGAGTGTAGTGCGGCGCAACACCAGGGATTCCGGCGCCAACGTGGAACCTGCACAACACAACCAAGATACTTTGCCCCAACTTAACAGTGAGGTTGTCAATCTCACCGGCTTGCGGTAACAAAGGATTAGATGTATAGTGTGGATGATGATGTTTGCAGAGAACAGTAGAACGAGTATTGCAGTAGATTGTATTCGATGTAAAAGAATGGACCGGGGTCCACAGTTCACTAGTGGTGTCTCTCCCATAAGATAAATAGCATGTTGGGTGAACAAATTACAGTTGGGCAATTGACAAATAAAGATAGCATGACAATGCACATACAAGTTATGATGAGTAGTGTGAAATTCAATTGGGCATTACGACAAAGTACATAGACCGCTATCTGATACGCGTACAACACGCGTCCGTTGGGAACCCCAAGAGGAAGGTGTGATGCGTACAGCGGCAAGTTTTCCCTCAGTAAGAAACCAAGGTTTATCGAACCAGTAGGAGCCAAGAAGCACGTTGAAGGTTGATGGCGGCGGAGTGTAGTGCGGCGCAACACTAGGGATTCCGGCGCCAACGTGGAACCTGCACAATGCAACCAAATTACTTTGCCCCAACATGACAGTGAGGTTGTCAATCTCACCGGCTTGCTGTAACAAAGGATTAGATGTATAGTTTGGATGATGATTGTTTGCAGAAAACAGTAGAACAAGTATTGCAGTAGATTGTATTCGATTAAAAGAATGGACCGGGGTCCACAGTTCACTAGTGGTGTCTCTCCGATAAGAAATAAGCATGTTGGGTGAACAAATTACAGTTGGGCAATTGACAAATAAAGAGGGCATGACCATGCACATACATGATATGATGAGTATTGTGAGATTTAATTGGGCATTACAACAAAGTACATAGACCGCTATCCAGCATGCATCTATGCCTAAAAAGTCCACCTTCAGGTTATCATCCGAACCCCTTCCAGTATTAAGTTGCAAACAACAGACAATTGCATTAAGTATGGTGCGTAATGTAATCAACAACTACATCCTTAGACATAGCATCGATGTTTTATCCCTAGTGGCAACAACACATCCACAACCTTAGAACTTTCTGTCACATCCTGCATTTAATGGAGGCATGAACCTACTATCGAGCATAAATACTCCCTCTTGGAGTTACAAGCAAAAACTTGGCCAGAGCCTCTACTAGTAACGGAGAGCATGCAAGATCATAAACAACACATAGATAATAGATTGATAATCAACATAGCATAGTATTCTCTATTCATCGGATCCCAACGAACACAACATATAGCATTACAGATAGATGATCTTGATCATGTTAGGCAGCTCACAAGATCCAACAATGAAGCACAATTAGGAGAAGACGACCATCTAGCTACTGCTATGGACCCATAGTCCAGGGGTGAACTACTCACACATCACTCCGGAGGCGACCATGGCGGTGTAGAGTCCTCCGGGAGATGATTCCCCTCTCCGGCAGGGTGCCGGAGGCGATCTCCTGAATCCCCCGAGATGGGATTGGCGGCGGTGGCGTCTCTGGAAGGTTTTCCGTATCGTGGCTCTCGGTACTAGGGGTTTCGCGACAAAGGCTTTAAGTAGGCGGAAGGGCAGGTCAAGAGGCGTCACGGGGGCCCCACACAACAGGGCCGCGTGGGCCCCCTGTAGGCCGCGCCGCCCTACTGTGGCGGCGCCCCGTGGCCCCACTTCGTCTCCTCCTCGGGTGCCGTCCAACAATCACATACCATGGAGGAGTGTCTATTTTTGTAACATTATGAAGGTTAATTAATTTGGGACTGGGAATCCCATTGCCAGCTCTTTTTGCAAAATTATTGGATAAGCGGATGAAGCCACTAGTCCATTGGTGAAAGTTGCCCAACAAGATTGAAAGATAAACACCACATACTTCCTCATTAGCTATAAAACATTGACACAAATCAGAGGTGATAAATTTTGAATTGTTTAAAGGTAGCACTCAAGCAATTTACTTTGGAATGGCGGAGAAATACCATGTAGTAGGTAGGTATGGTGGACACAAATGACATAGTGTTTGGCTCAAGGATTTTAGATGCATGAGAAGTATTCCCTCTCGATACAAGGCTTAGGCTAGCAAGGCTATTTGAAATAAACACAAGTATGAAGCGGTACAGCAAAACTCACATAAAAGACATATTGTAAACATTATAAGACTCTATACCGTCTTACTTGTTGTTCGACCCATACTAGAAATTATCTAGACCTTAGAGAGACCAATTATGCAAACCAAATTTTAGCAAGCTCTATGTATTTCTTCATTAATAGGTGCAAAGTATATGATGCAAGAGCTTAAACATGAGCACAACAATTGCCAAGTATCACATTATTCAAGACATTCTACCAATTACTACATGTAGCATTTCCCGTTTCCAACCATATAACAATTTGACGAAGAAGATTCAACCTTCGCCATGAACATTATGAGTAAAGCCTAAGGACATATTTGTCCATATGCAACAGCGGAGCGTGTCTCTCTCCCACACAATGAATGCTAGGATCCATTTTATTCAAACAAAACAAAAACAAAAACAAACAGACGCTCCAAGCAAAGTACATAAGATGTGATGGAATAAAAATATAGTTTCACTAGAGGAACCTGATAATGTTGTCGATGAAGAAGGGGATGCCTTGGGCATCCCCAAGCTTAGACGCTTGAGTCTTCTTGAAATATGCAGGGGTGAACCACCGGGGCATCCCCAAGCTTAGAGCTTTCACTCTCCTTGATCATATTGTATCATCTCCCTCTCTTGATCCTTGAAAACTTCCTCCACACCAAACTTAAAACAACTCATTAGAGGGTTAGTGCACAATCAAAATTAACATGTTCAGAGGTGACATAATCATTCTTAACACTTCTGGACATTGCACAAAGCTACTGAAAGTTAATGGAATCAAAAAATCCATCAAGCATAGCAAAACAGGCAATGTGAAATGAAAGGCAGAATCTGTCAAAACAGAACAGTCCGTAAAGACGAATTTCTAAGAGGCACCAGACTTGTTCAAATGAAAATGCTCAAATTTAATGAAAGTTGCGTACATATCTGAGGATCACTCAAGTAAATTGGCATAATTTTCTGAGTTACCTACAGAGAATTAGGCCCAGATTCGTGACAGCAAGAAATCTGTTTCTGCGCAGTAATCCAAATCTAGTATGAACCTTACTATCAAAGACTTTACTTGGCACAACAATGCAACAAAACTAAGATAAGGAGAGGTTGCTACAGTAGTAAAAACTTCCAAGACTCAAATATAAAACAAAAATGCAGTAGTAAAATCATGGGTTGTCTCCCATAAGCGCTTTTCTTTAACGCCTTTCAGCTAGACGCAGAAAGTGTGAATCAAGTATTATCAAGAGACGAAGCATCAACATTACCTCGGGCTTTACGCCTACCCTTCTTATTCTTTTTCTTACTCTTTTATTTAGAGAATACATGTCTACCACCCGGTGTAGAGGTGAATTTTAGGGTGCCTTCTCCCACATTTATGACTGCTCCCAATAGTTTCAGCAGGGATCTTCCGAGTGTGATTTGTCCTGTTCCTACACATTCAATAACAAGATAATCAGTGGATACTGTTCTTCCAAGAATGGTTGTATGCACACCAGCGGCTATTCCCTTAGGAATTATAACAGAGTTATCAATAAGAGTTATTCCTTCTCCCCCTTCAACGAGTCCCCAAAGTGTCAAAGATTCGTAAATACTCTTAGGCATAAGGCAAAATTCAGACATAATATCACAATTGGCATGAAAAGTTTCACCACCGATAACAACTTTAATAGTAGGGTCCCATTTTGAAGGTTCAGAGTTCTCTAAAACTTGATCAAGACGGTTACGAACATAGCTATAATTTTCTTTCAAGCAAGATGCACTTGTCTCAAGAGTGTTTAATCTATTATAAATGCTAATAAGAGCTGAATCAAAGTTATTAGCTGAACTATGTGATGCAACTAATTTTTTTATGGCATTAAAAGCTTGATCCCCATTGCAATGATGGAAATCTCCTCCCACTACAGCATCCAAGGCATATCTATAGCGAATCATAAGCCCAAAATAAAAGTTACTAAGGAGCAAACTTAGAGTCATTTGAGGTTCAGCTTTACGATAAGAATCAAAAATTCTAGACCAAGCATCTTTAAAACTCTCCTCATCCCCTTGTTTAAAAGTGAAGACTAATTCCTCAGGTGAAGAAGTAACAGGTGCAGAACTAGACATGGTAACAAAAGTAAAATGCAAGTAACTATTTTTTTTGTGTTTTTTTTAATATGGAGAATGCAAACAAGACAGTAAATAAAGTAAAGCTAGCAACTAATTTTTTTGTATTTTGATATAGTGCAGCAAACAAAGTACTAAATAAAAGTAAAGCAAGACAAAACAAAGTAAAGAGATTGGAGGTGGAGACTCCCCTTGCAGCGTGTCTTGATCTCCCCGGCGACGGCGCCAGAAAAAGAGCTTGATACGCGTACAGCACGCGTCCGTTGGGAACCCCAAGAGGAAGGTGTGATGCGTACATCGGCAAGTTTTCCCTCAGTAAGAAACCAAGGTTTATCGAACCAGTAGGAGCCAAGAAGCACATTGAAGGTTGATGGCGGCGGAGTGTAGTGCGGCGCAACACCAGGGATTCCGGCGCCAACGTGGAACCTGCACAACACAACCAAATTACTTTGCCCCAACGTGACAGTGAGGTTGTCAATCTCACCGGCTTGCTGTAACAAAGGATTAGATGTATAGTGTGGATGATGATTGTTTGCAGAAAACAGTAGAACAAGTATTGCAGTAGATTGTATTCGATTAAAAGAATGGACCGGGGTCCACAGTTCACTAGTGGTGTCTCTCCGATAAGAATAAGCATGTTTGGTGAACAAATTACAGTTGGGCAATTGACAAATAAAGAGGGCATGACCATGCACATACATGATATGATGAGTATTGTGAGATTTAATTGGGCATTACGACAAAGTACATAGACCGCTATCCAGCATGCATCTATGCCTAAAAAGTCCACCTTCAGGTTATCATCCGAACCCCTTCCAGTATTAAGTTGCAAACAACAGACAATTGCATTAAGTATGGTGCGTAATGTAATCAACAACTACATCCTTAGACATAGCATCGATGTTTTATCCCTAGTGGCAACAGCACATCCACAACCTTAGAACTTTCTGTCAATCGTCCTGCATTTAATGGAGGCATGAACCCACTATCGAGCATAAATACTCCCTCTTGGAGTTACAAGCAAAAACTTGGCCAGAGCCTCTACTAGTAACGGAGAGCATGCAAGATCATAAACAACACATAGATAATAGATTGATAATCAACATAGCATAGTATTCTCTATTCATCGGATCCCAACAAATACAACATATAGCATTACAGATAGATGATTTTGATCATGTTAGGCAGCTCACAAGATCCAACAATGAAGCACAATTAGGAGAAGACGACCATCTAGCTACTGCTATGGACCCATAGTCCAGGGGTGAACTACTCACACATCACTCCGGAGGCGACCATGGCGGTGTAGAGTCCTCCGGGAGATGATTCCCCTCTCCGGCAGGGTGCGGGAGGCGATCTCCTGAATCCCCCGAGATGGGATTGGCGGCGGCAGCGTCTCTGGAAGGTTTTCCGTATCGTGGCTCTCGGTACTGGGGGTTTCGCGACGAAGGCTTTAAGTAGGCGGAAGGGCAGGTCAAGAGGCGTCACGGGGGCCCCACACAACAGGGCCGCGCGGGCTCCCTGTAGGCCGCGCCGCCCTATTGTGGCGGCGCCCCGTGGCCCACTTCGTCTCCTCTTCGGACTTCTGGAAGCTTCGTGGAAAAATAGGCCCCTGGGCGTTGATTTCGTCCAATTCCGAGAATATTTCCTTACTAGGATTTCTGAAACCAAAAACAGCAGAAAACAACAACTGGCTCTTCGGCATCTTGTTAATAGGTTAGTGCCGGAAAATGCATAAATATGACATAAAGTATGTATAAAACATGTAGGTATCATCAATAAAGTGGCATGGAACATAAGAAATTATCGATACGTTGGAGACGTATCACTATCCAGCATGCATCTATGCCTAAAAAGTCCACCTTCAGGTTATCATCCGAACCCCCTCCAGTATTAAGTTGCAAACAACAGACAATTGCATTAAGTATGGTGCGTAATGTAATCAACAAATACATCCTTAGACATAGCATTGATGTTTTATCCCTAGTGGCAACAACACATCCACAACCTTAGAACTTTATGTCACTGTCCCAGATTTAATGGAGGCATGAACCCACTATCGAGCTTAAATACTCCCTCTTGGAGTTACAAGTAACGACTTGGCCAGAGCCTCTACTAATAACGGAGAGCATGAAAGATCATAAACAACACATAGATGATAGATTGATAATCAACATAACATAGCATTCATTATTCATCGGATCCCAACAAACGCAACATGTAGCATTACAAATAGATGATCTTGATCATGTTAGGCAGCTCACAAGATCCAACAATGATAGCACAATTAGGAGAAGACGACCATCTAGCTACTGCTATGGACCCATAGTCAAGGGGTGAACTACTCACACATCACTCCGGAGGCGACCATGGCGGTGAAGAGTCCTCCGGGAGATGATTCCCCTCTCCGGCAGGGTGCCGGAGGCGATCTCCTGAATCCCCCGAGATGGGATTGGCGGCGGCGGCGTCTCTGGAAGGTTTTCCGTATCGTGGCTCTCGGTACTGGAACTATTATCGACGAAGGCTTCTTATAGGCGAAGAGGTAGGTTTAGTGGCGACGCGAGGGACCCACACAACAGGGCCGCGCGGCCAGGGGGTGGGCCGCGCTGCCCTGGCGTGTCGCCGCCTCGTCGCCCCACTTCGTTTCCCTTTCGGTGTTCTGGAAGCTTCGTGGAAAAATAAGATCCTGGGCGTTGATTTCGTCCAATTCCGAGAATATTTCCTTACTAGGATTTTTGAAACCAAAAACAGCAGAAAACAACAACTGGCTCTTCGGCATCTTGTTAATAGGTTAGTGCCGGAAAATGCATAAATATGACATAAAGTATGTATAAAACATGTGAGTATCATCAATAAAGTAGCATGGAACATAAGAAATTATAGATACGTTTGAGACGTATCAAGCATCCCCAAGCTTAGTTCCTACTCGTCCCGAGTAGGTAAACAATAACAAAGATAATTTCTGAAGTGACATGCTATCATAATCTTGATCAATACTATTGTAAGCACATGTAATGAATGCAGCGATTCGAAGCAATGGTAAAGACAATGGTTAAACAATTGAATCATATAGCAAAGACTTTTCATGAATAGTACTTTCAAGACAAGCATCAATAAGTCTTGCATAAGAGTTAACTCATAAAGCAATAAATTCAAAGTAAAGGCATTGAAGCAACACAAAGGAAGATTAAGTTTCAGCGGTTGCTTTCAACTTGTAACATGTATATCTCATGGATATTGTCAACATAAAGTAATATAATAAGTGCAATATGCAAGTATGTAGGAATCAATGCACAGTTAACACAAGTGTTTGCTTCTTGAGATGGAAGGAAGTAGGTAAACTGACTCAACATAAAAGTAGAAGAATGGCCCTTCGCAGAGGTAAGCAACGATTGCTATATTTGTGCTAGAGCTTTTATGTTGAAAACAAGAAACAATTTTGTCAACGGTAGTAATAAAGCATATGCATTATGTAAATTATATCCTACAAGTTGCAAGCTTCATGCATAGATTACCAATAGTGCCCGCACCTTGTCCTAATTAGCTTGGATTTACATGGATTATCATCGCAATACATATGTTTTAACCAAGTATCACAAAGGGGTACCTCTATGCCGCCTGTACAAAGGTCTAAGGAGAAAGCTCGCATTGGATTTCTCGCTTTTGATTATTCTCAACTTAGACATCCATACCGGGACAACATAGACAACAGATAATGGACTCCTCTTAATGCATAAGCATTCAACAACAAATAATATTTTCATAAGAGATTGAGGATGGTTGTCCAAAACTGAAACTTCCACCATGGATCATGGCTTTAGTTAGCGGCCCAATGTTCTTCTCTAACAATATGCATACTCAAACCATTCAACTCATGATAAATCGCCCTTACTTCAGACAAGACGAACATGCATAGCAACTCACATGATATTCAACAAAGGGTAGTTGATGGCGTCCCCAGGAACATGGTTATCGCACAACAAGCAACTTAATAAGAAATAAGATACATAAGTACATATTCAATACCATAATAGTTTTTAGGCTATTTGTCCCATGAGCTATATATTGCAAAGACAAAGGATAGAAATTTAAAGGTATCACTCAAGCAATTTACTTTGGAATGGCGGAGAAATACCATGAAGTAGGTAGGTATGGTGGACACAAATGGCATAGTTTTTGGCTCAAGGATTTGGATGCACGAGAAGTATTCCCTCTCAATACAAGGCTTAGGCTAGCAAGGTTATTTGAAACAAACACAAGTATGAACCGGTACAGCAAAACTCACATAAAAACATACTGCAAGCATTATAAGACTCTACACCGTCTTCCTTGTTGTTCGACCCTTACTAGAAAATATCTAGACCTTAGAGAGACCAATCATGCAAACCAAATTTTAGCAAGCTCTATGTATTTCTTCACTAATAGGTGCAAAGTACATGATGCAAGAGCTTAAACATGATCCTTATGAGCACAACAATTACCAAGTATCAAATTATTCAAGACATCATACCAATTACCACATGTAGCATTTTCTGTTTCCAACCATATAACAATTAACGAAGCAGTTTCAACCTTCGCCATGAACATTGAAAGCTAAGAACACATGTGTTCATATGAACCAGCGGAGCGTGTCTCTCTCCCACACAAGCATTTATTCAGAGAATGCAAATAACAAAAACGAAGATAAAAGCACACAGACGCTCCAAGTAAAGTACATAAGATGTGACGGAATAAAAATATAGTTTCAATAGTAGAGACCTAATAAATTGTTGATGAAGAAGGGGATGCCTTGGGCATCCCCAAGCTTAGACGCTTGAGTCTTCTTGAAATATGCAGGGATGAACCAAGGGGGCTTCCCCAAGCTTAGAGTTTTCACTCTTCTTGATCATATATCATCGTCCTCTCTTGACCCATGAAAACTTCCTCCACACCAAACTCAAAACAAACTCATTAGAGGGTTAGTGCATAATCAAAAATTCACATGTTGTGAGGTGACACAATCATTTTTAACGCTTCTGGACATTGCCCAAAGCTACTGGAAGTCAATGGAACAAAGAAATCCATTCAACACAGCAAAACCGGCAATGCGAAATAAAAGGCAGAATCTGTCAAAACAGAATAGTCTGTAAAGACGAATTTTTTAGAGGCACCAGACTTGCTCAGATGAAAATGCTCAAATTGAATGAAAGTTGCGTACATATCTGAGGATCACGCACGTAAATTGGCAGATTTTTCTTAGTCACCTACAGAGAACACTACTCAAATTCGTGACAGCAAGAAATCTGTTTCTTTGCATTAATCCAAATCTAGTATGAACCTTACTATCAAAGACTTTACTTGGCACAAAAATGCAATAAAATAAAGATAAGGAGAGGTTGCTACAGTAGTAACAAATTCCAAGACACAACAAAACAGTAGCAAAATAAAAACATGGGTTATCTCCCAAGAAGTGCTTTCTTTATAGCCATTAAGATGGGCTCAGTAATTTTAATGATGCGCTCGCAAGAAATAAGAGTTGAAGCAAAAGAGAGCATCAAAAAGCAAATTCAAAACAAATTTAAGTCTAACCCACTTCCTATGAAAAGGAATCTTGTAAATAAACAAATTCATGAAGCATAATGCAACAAGCATAGAAAGATTAAAACAAGTGTAACTTCAAAAATTTCAGCATATAGAGAGGTGTTTTAGTAACATGAAAATTTCTACAACCATATTTTCCTCTCTCATAATAATATCCAGTAGCATCATGATCAAACTCAACAATATAACTATCACATGAAGCATTCTTATCATGAGTCTCATGCATAAAATAATTACAACTCCCAACATAAGCATAGTCATTCTTATTAGTAGTGGGAGCAAATTCAACAAAGTAGCTATCATTATTATTCTCATCAAGTGTAGGAGGCATAGTATAATCATAATAAAATTTACTCTCCATAGTAGGTGGCACCAAAAGACTACTATCATTATAATCATCATAAATAGGAGGCAAAGTATCATCAAAGAAAATTTTCTCCTCAATGCTTGGGGGACTAAAAATATCATGCTCACCAAAACCATCTTCCCCAAGCTTAGATTTTTCCATATCATTAGCAACAATGGTGTTCAAAGCATTCATACTAATATCATTGCTACTAGCATGCAAATAAGGTTCCATAGGTTTTTTAATTTTTGCATTAAACAATCCATATCTTAACTCAGGAAATAGCTTAAAAAGCTCACTGTTACTTTCCATTATGCCTAACTAGTGAAAAACAAGAAACAAAAAGATGCAATTGCAGGATCTAAAGGAAATAGCTTCGAGCACTTACAACGGCGCCAGAAAATAACTTAGTTACCTGGGACCGGGTACAAGAAATAGCTTCGAGCACTTACAACGGCGCCAGAAAATAACAAACGAGTACAAGATGTATTCCCCTAGGCCCATAAAGGTGAAGTATCATGTAGTCGACGTTCACATGACACCACTAGAAGAATAACACCACAACTTAAATATCATAACATTGAATATTACTCAACAATAATTCACTACTAACATTTAGACTTCACCCATGTCCTCAAGAACTAAACGAACTACTCACGAGACATCATATGGAACATGATCAGAGGTGATATGATGATGAATAACAATCTGAACATAAACCTTGGTTCAATGGTTTCACTCAATAGCATCAATAACAAGTAGAAATCAATACTGGGATAGTTTCCCCTATCAAACAATCAAGATCCAACCCAAATTGTTACAGCGGTGACGAGGTGCAGCGGTGGAGATGGCGGTGATGATGATGGAGGTGATGGTGATGATGATGGAGATGATGTCCAGCTCGACGATGGTGACGATGGCGTCGATTTCCCCCTCCGGGAGGGAATTTCCCCGGCAGATTTCAGCCTGCCGGAGAGCTCTTTTCTCTCTAGTGTTTTCCGCCCCGCAGAGGCGGCTGTGACTCTTCGCGACTATCCTCTAGAGCTTAGGTTTTCGGGACGAAGATGTCCGTGAAGGAGAGGAGGCCAGAGGGGGCTGTGGGCCCCCTCCCCACATGGCGGCGCGGCCAGGGCAACAGCGCCAGAAAAAGCTTTGCTGCTTGTGACGGTAAAGCACACGTCCGTTGGGAACCCCAAGAGGAAGGTATGATGCGTAAGCGGCAAGTTTTTCCCTCAGTAAGAAACCAAGGTTATCGAACCAGTAGGAGTCAAGAAGCACATTGAAGGTTGATGGCGGCGGAGTGTAGTGCGGCGCAACACCAGGGATTCCGGCGCCAATGTGGAACCTGCACAACACAACCAAGATACTTTGCCCCAACTTAACAGTGAGGTTGTCAATCTCACCGGCTTGCTGTAACAAAGGATTAGATGTATAGTGTGGATGATGATGTTTGCTGAAAACAGTAGAACGAGTATTGCAGTAGATTGTATTCGATGTAAAAGAATGGACCGGGGTCCACAGTTCACTAGTGGTGTCTCTCCCATAAGAAATAGCATGTTGGGTGAACAAATTACAGTTGGGCAATTGACAAATAAAGATAGCATGACAATGCACATACATGCTATGATGAGTAGTGTGAAATTCAATTGGGCATTACGACAAAGTACATAGACCACTATCCAGCATGCATCTATGCCTAAAAAGTCCACCTTCAGGTTATCATCCGAACCCCCTCCAGTATTAAGTTGCAAACAACAGACAATTGCATTAAGTATGGTGCGTAATGTAATCAACACAAATATCCTTAGACATAGCATTGATGTTTTATCCCTAGTGGCAACAGCACATCCACAACCTTAGAACTTTCTGTCACTGTCCCAGATTTAATGGAGGCATGAACCCACTATCGAGCATAAATACTCCCTCTTGGAGTTACAAGTAACGACTTGGCCAGAGCCTCTACTAATAACGGAGAGCATGCAAGATCATAAACAACACATAGATGATAGATTGATAATCAACATAACATAGCATTCATTATTCATCGGATCCCAACAAACGCAACATGTAGCATTACAAATAGATGATCTTGATCATGTTAGGCAGCTCACAAGATCCAACAATGATAGCACAATTAGGAGAAGACGACCATCTAGCTACTGCTATGGACCCATAGTCCAGGGGTGAACTACTCACACATCACTCCGGAGGCGACCATGGCGGTGAAGAGTCCTCCGGGAGATGATTCCCCTCTCCGGCAGGGTGCCGGAGGCGATCTCCTGAATCCCCCGAGATGGGATTGGCGGCGGCGGCGTCTCTGGAAGGTTTTCCGTATCGTGGCTCTCGGTACTGGAACTATTATCGACGAAGGCTTCTTATAGGCGAAGAGGTAGGTTTAGGGGCGACGCGAGGGACCCACACAGTAGGGCCGCGCAGCCAGGACCTGGGCCGCGCCGCCCTAGCGTGGCGTCGTGTAACATCCCAAGTTTCAACAACAATCAACAAGAAAGAAAATTTCCCAAACTCAAATTTTCCAAAATTAACAAAAACTTTTTTCTATGCATATAGTGCCACATATAGATACATGCATTTGAGTGATTTTCTTTTGTGCAATTGCCATGATGAGTGTTAGTATGATTATCAATTGCTATTTGAACCCTAACAAAGATGATTAAACCCTAGTTTGAGAAGAAATGAAGAAAATGGGAAAGTAGGAGAGAGTCAAGTCTTTGGACCAGATATTCTCCGAGAAGCTGAAGAGAAGGTTCACAAGATCCGCGAGTACCTCAAGACAGCCCAGTCAAGGCAGAAGAGCTACGCCGACAAGAGACGCCGAGAGATGACCTTCGAGATCGGAGATTTCGTTTACCTCAAAGTGTCCCCTCTTAAAGGAATGCAGAGATTCCAGCTTAGAGGAAAGCTCGCACCCCGATATGTCGGACCTTTCAAAGTCCTGAGTCGCAAAGGAGAAGTATCCTATCAACTGGAGTTACGGGAAGAAATGTCAGCGGTACACAATGTGTTTCACATCTCGCTACTCCGGAAGTGCTTAGAAGTGCCCGAGAAGATAGAGGTTTTCAAGAACATCGACCATCGAGCTGTGGATATCAACTCAGATCTGCCATACCGCGAAGTACCTATTCGCATCTTGGAAGAAGCTTTCAGAACCACCCGTACCCGAAGTATCAAGTTTCTGAAGATCCAATGGAGTAACCACACCGAAGAAGAAGCCACTTGGGAGAGAGAAGACTTTATGAGGACTGAGTACCCAGATCTCTTTAGTACCTAGTTTTCTCAGATCTCGGGACGAGATCTTTTGTAAGGGGGGAGGGTTTGTAACATCCCAAGTTTCAACAACAATCAACAAGAATGAAAATTTCCCAAACTCAAATTTTGCAATTAACAAAAACTTTTTCTATGCATATAGTGCCACATATAGATACATGCATTTGAGTGATTTTCTTTTGTGCAATTGCCATGATGAGTGTTAGTATGATTATCAATTGCTATTTGAACCCTAACAAAGATGATTAAACCCTAGTTTGAGAAGAAATGAAGAAAATGGGAAAAACCCATATTTCACTTACATACACAATATGCCAAATTGCAAATCTTCACCCTAGGCCATAATTGCTTGCCCCCTTGCTTGTAAAATACTTTAATATGATAAACTAACACAATTGCACCCTTGGATCAAGAATCAAACACAAGGAAATCAAAATTTCTTCATACATATGATAATGGTCATATGGCCCAAAAATATTTTCTTCACTACTTTACCCCCCTGGTTTTCTCAATTCCTAAACTAAACTTGGTCAACCAAAGCCATGTCATCCAAGACCATGTCAAGGTGAGTAACTTTGATGTTGACCACCATGGCTAGAGTTGACTAGGTTGACCAGTATAAAGGTGACAAGTAGTGATGCTGAAATAAAGAGAAGATCATGTCACTTTTGCCATTTTGCAAAACAACTCCAAATTGAGCAAAACCACCACCAATCCAACACATTAATTATATAAATGAGATCCACCAAAAAGAAAACCAAAATTCAAACAAAAGTTTCTTGCGGCCATTTCATCAAACACTTGGCAGGCTATGTTTCACTTTAGTGTTACACTCTATTATTCAATGGTTCTAAGCCTAAACCAACTTTCTCTGGTGATCATTAGCTACCCCTGGCTCCCCTGCATCAAGCTTGGTACATGCTATGGCTTGGTAAAGTGGAAATGCATGGAGAAAACCACCATGTCATGCACACCCGGCCACCTTTGGCCCAACTCTCTCCAGCCCTCCTCTCAACTCTTCTCCTTGTCCCAGAGCATCTTGGCATCACCAGGCATCTCACCGTACGCAGCCCAACATCGCCAGGCCTTGGCATTGGCCAGAACGCGCGCGCCCAAAGCATGCCAGGACGCGCCAGTACGCGCGCTCACCGCGCACTGGCCGCGCCAGTACGTCGAGCACTCGATCGACGTCGTCCTCCTCCTGCATCCCTACCACCACGTTGAGCATCTACTCCCCGCCCTCTACACGCCAGACAACCTCCCAGGCCTGCCCCTGCTCCGTCGCCATCGTCCTCCTCACTTTACTGCCGCACGCCGCGCCACAGACATTGGACGCGCCCGAGCTCTCCCATCTCCCTTTTCTCTGCCCCGATACAGGTTGAGCATCGCCAGGACACCAGCTAGCCGTAGCCGTCCTCGCCTTGCCCTTTCGCTCGCCACAGGAGCCGCGCCATGGCCGTTCCTTCTCAGCACCCCGCGGCCAACCCTCGACCCTATAAATAGAGGCGATCGGCTCCTCCTTTCTGCACACCATCCACTCCCCTCTCCTCACTGAGCCTCCTCCACCATTCAATTTCACCAATCGTCGCCGGAGACGCTCGAATTGCGAGCTCAAGTCCACCGGAGCTCGCGGAAGCTCTGCTTCGACTGGAGCCTCCCCGAGCGCCGCCGCTGCACCAAGCTGTTCCTCGTCGACAACCACTTCTCCGCGCACACTGCCAGACACCTGCAACGGCCTGGTAGGCTCCCCGACCCCCTAGGCTCGCCGCCAGTGAGCTCGCCTCTCGTCGGAGACGACGACGCTCACACGCCGTCGATCTCATTTCTAATCCTACGGCCTAAATTGCTCATACCGTTTCGCTGTGTTAAAACGCACTGACGGGTGGCCCCCACCTCGTCAGTGCGGCCCAAGCGCACCAGATGCTTGCTGGGCTGCGCAGTGGGTTTAAATACCATTTCGGCCCAGTAGTGTTTCCCGCCTAAGCCCACGATTCAAATTTGGTTTTAATCTTAATTCAAATTGTTCTGCAGATGGTTTAGTAAAATTTGAATAGTTTGAAATCTGCCAAACCAAATTTAGCAAACTTTATACCGTTGGAAAGCCCATGAATTTATCTAACTAATGCCACTGGTCCCACCTCCAATTTCAAAGTAGAATTAATCTGATAAAAATAACAAGACAGGGACTTTTGTACATTCAAACTTTATTCAAAATTCAATCATAATAGATTTTGAATTGATTCCAACTCTAATAAATCACCAATGATGTCCTCTAATTGATTATGCAATAACATAGACAAGTTGTTTGTATGATCATGGACTGGATCAAATTAAATGGCTATGTAGTCAATTCTAGAGCAATTAAACTTGAAATTCAAATTTAACAAATAGTATGAGAGCTACTCTCTCATTTAAATCTTGATCCTAAGTAATATAATCAGGGGGAAAGACTTAGGCTAATGAACCCTTGATAAGTATTACTTAGAGATTTTAATTCATTTAAATGTTAGTATTAAACTATGTGAAGAGTAGCACTTCAATTAAATTATACTCACATATAATAGATATGAAATGTTGACTTTGGTCAACCTATATTTCATACCCGAGTATTATATGAGGAGATTAAATCTTAATAAGAGGTAATGAGAAGAAATTAATTTCTCTAAGGATCTAAATATCAAATTAAAGAAATAGGAATAATGAGAGGAAATTATTTTTCCCTTAATTAAAGACTAATCAAATAATCCACCATGCCATGTTTGATTGATGATAGGATTAGTATGTGGACTCTTTTGAGTGTTTCTAGTTTAGTATGTGAGCTTGGTTTAGTATTTATACCTCGTATTCGTATATAGACGCTAGTAACGAGGAATACCAAGAGGAGGAGGCCTACTCTCAGGAAGAAGAAGAGAACTTCGATAACTACTCAGCTCAAGGCAAGCTAACCCTTGCTAAACACAAGTGCTTAGCTCTACCAGAGCAAAGGCACCATCACACTCTACTTTTATGTATTACCTATCCCATGTTTTACTTACATTTACTTTTGATTATTATTTCAAAGTACTCTTTTTGATTTATGATTCACTTGGTCTAGAGTAGAACAATACTTGAAATTAGATTAGCACAACTCAAAGCTAGATAGCACCCCTCATATAGTTGCTAGTGCTAATCAATTAAAATTGACTACTTTAGATGGGAACATGGTGAAGTGGATTGACTTTGAAAGAAAGTAAAGTGGAGGTGGAATTGAACAAGAGAAGATGGTGATTTTTGATAAAATTGATGATTGGGTTTGAATGCGATACACTTCCAATAATACAAGTACCCCCACAATACCTGATTATGGGTAGGGCTTAACTAGAAACTTGTGTATTTTAGTATGGGTTCCCTCTAAACAAGCATCATAGGGGTTACGCCGAGGTTGCCTCCGTTAGGTGTGGAATGATGTTAAAATGAGGTGAATGTACGGCCCAAGCCCTGTGCAGTTCCCGGGTTAACTGCGGTTTCCACCGGGAGGCCAAGCTCATGGGGAGAGGTGCTCATACTAGCATATATAAGTGAAAGGTTATGGTTGATGATCCGCGTACTGTGTTATGATGATTCGGGGTTATCCTCGATGGATGTAATCAAAAGTTGTGGCACAAGAGTACAACCTCTGCAGAGTGTTAAACCTATTCGAATAGCCGTGTCCACGGTTACGGACGATTGGAAAGGCCATACTATCTCCGTTATCATAATGTTTGATTTTAAAAAAGGAATGATGAATTGAAAGGTGATATTGAGGTGAATCAATATCAGTTGTGGGAATGACACTAATGTTCCCACTTGAGTTAGTCTAGCACATGATAAGGCTTTACTAAATGTTTATCAAACTAAAACTTGGCTTTATGCAAATAAACCTAGAGCTTAGCACCCCCTTATTACACTTAATAAGTAATTATTATAGAGTTAGTTTGCGAGTACTTTAAAAGTACTCATGGCTTTGCCCTGGCTATTCAAATGCCAGACTATGAAGGAGAGCACCAGTATCAGGATGACGGACAACAGGACGTCTACGATAACTAGGATCGTCTTCTAACGTCAAGCGTTGCCTGTGGAATAGATAGTCCACTACTACTTCGCTTCCGCTACTATTAGTGATGTTGAACAATATATTCGTGTAATATTGGATCATGTGATCTATGGTTGTAAGACAATATGGGTTGTAACAAATGATGACTCTATGCTACTTACTATTATGTCTCGCAAAAACATTATTCCTGGGATTGCGATGTACGGCATAATAGGCATCTGGACTTAAAAAACCGGGTGTTGACACGTTGGTATCAGAGCCATTGTTTGACCTTAGGAGACCCTAGTTAGAATGGACGCTCAAAAACTTAGTTTCAAATTCCACGAATTGACTAGTTATGAAAACTTTATTCCCCCTCTTACCTTGAAGAGTCTTTGGCAAACTTTAAATTCATGCTCTTTCTTATGAGTGAATTAAAATTTGGAACACTTGCACTTCTCTAGCTTAATCATCTAATCCCTCTACAGATGGATCACGTCGTCGACGCGCAGCCTTTCCTCCAGACTGAGTTCTATCAGTTGGGGAACGGTGGAGAGATCATTTTCGAGAGGGACCTCTTCTCCCTCTCGGAATTCCTCGGGCGCCCACCACCGGAAGTCTTTGGTGGAATGATCAATGACCAGCCCGGTGGTCAACTCCAGTGGGTGATCATGGTGGACCTTCGTGGAAGGTTCACGCTCCCAATGAGCGCAAGGATCCAGTTCTCCTTCAGGGAGAACAACTGGGCGGATGGTCTCGCACGGGGACTTCAGGAAGGGCTCGCACGTCTGTGCGGGCAAAACTTCATGGACTTCGAGGATAGCCGCTTTGTGCACTATGCAAGGCACAACTCCCTCGGGGTGCCAATGAACCTGCCGTCGCACCCGCAACTTCGCCACCATGTGGGTCATCTCGACTTCATGTTGAATGAGACCCGCATCGACCTCGACAACTCCCGTGAATACGCCAACCACACTAACATCCAGTTGGCGCAGCAGGCGGAGACCATCAAGGTCATCGCCGGGGAACGCAGGGCACTCCGCCGCGCCAACCAGAAGAAGGACTATGCCATCAACCGCCTCAAGGCCAGGATCGCCACTCTGAAGGCGACCATCGCCACCCAAGCTGAACAGATCCTGGAGCTGGAGGGTGAAGGTGAAGGGGAGAACATCCAGGGGGACGGCTACTCCTACGTCAGCAACGACGACGACTACGAGGAGGAAGAAGATGACGACCTGGAGTTCCACCCTTACGAGGAAGGCCACGAGCACCTTGCTGCCGGGGTAGACAACGTCTACCCTATCAACGTCGATGGCGAGTAGTCCCGTCTGAGCACTTGCGTCCCGTGTTATGTATCGGTCCTTTGTACCGGCCCCATGTATCGTAGTTTGTTGAAAGGGTTCTTCAAACCCTCCGGAACTATTGGCTTGTAATATTTGCTACCTCCATGACTATGTTTGTGTGTGTGTAATATTATTATTCTATGAATCAAGTTTTAAATTTGTGTGAACTTTTATCCCCAAAAATGAGCCATAGAAATTTCCCACTCATCTCATGATCCCTATCACTGTTCAGATGGCACCCCCAACTCGCAGCGAAGCTGCAATGCTGCAAATGCTGCAACAGATGATGGCAGAGAGAGAAGCTGAGAGAGTTGACCGTCAAGCCAACCTAGCTGCACTTCAACAGATTGCTCAGGGCAATCAAGGCCACGGAAACCACGACCACCCAGGGTCGAAGCTGAAGAACTTCCAAAACACCAACCCACCGGTGTTCAGCAAGACAGAGGAACCCCTCGATGCTGATGATTGGCTCCAAACCATGGAGAACAATCTCGAGGTTGCCGGAGTGGAGGACAACGAGAAGGTGTTGTTCGCCACCCACTATCTGGCTGGACCTGCACGTGCCTGGTGGACAAGTGCCCGCGCATTAAATGCGGGGCAAATGATGACTTGGGAAGACTTCAAACTCAAGTTTAGCAAGTATCATGTGCCCCCGGGCTTGATCAAGAAGATGAGGGATGAGTTCAGGGAACTAAAGCAAGGCAGAATGACCGTGGTGGAATACCGCGACAAGTTCCTCACTTTGTCAAGGTACGCCCCGGATGAGACAGACACCGTCGAGAAGAGGAAGGAGAGTTTTCTGAATGGACTGCACGATGAGATGCAGACTGTGCTGATCAATATCCCCTTTGCTGACTTAGAAGCCCTCGTTGACTCCGCCATTCAGATGGAGGGGAAGATACACCAAGCCAATGAGAACCGCAAGCGCCGTATGATGAACCAGAGTGGGCCCAGCAATAACCACAAGTATCGCCCCAGCTCAAGTGGTGGGTTCATCCCAAGAAACAACAAGCCCCCAATGCAGAATCCACGTCCGAGTTATCAGAACCGGAGTGGAGGAAACCCCAGGTCAGGAGGCCACAACAACCACAACAACTACAACAACAACAACAACTTCAACCGCGCTCCACCCCGCGCCCCCAACAACAACTCCAACACCGCTCCAAGGACTGGGAGCAATGCTGTTCCCATCACCCCCAAGGACAAATCCACCTACAACTGCTACGAGTGCGGAGTGGCGGGGCACTTCTCCTATGAGTGCCCCAAGAAGCTCGCCAAGACTGCCGCCAACACCTCAGGCCCTGCTCAGCAGCAGCGTCACGTCACCACCAACAAGAAGTTCGCCCCCAACAACCCAAACAACCGCAACGGCCGCCTCTACCACATGAATGCAGAAGAAGCTCAGGAAGCCCCAGACGTTGTGCTGGGTATGTTCTCTGTTAACTCAATACCTGCAAGAGTGCTGTTTGATTCTGGAGCATCGCATTCGTTTATTACCGAAGATTTTGCATGCACTAGTAAGATTCAACCCATCAGTTTGAAGCATGTCATGATAGTTCAAATACCCGGATCAACAACTAAAGCTAAAAAATTTTGCAAAGATGTTCCTATCAGAATTCATGAAATAGAATTTTATGCAAATTTGATTGTTCTGGGAGCCAAAGGTTTGGAAGTAGTCCTGGGAATGGACTGGATGGCGAAACATCATGGACTGATTGATTGTGCCAAGAAGGCCATCACCATGACTAGTAGCACCGGAATAATAGTCGAACACATATCTGAAAGGATGCCCAGAAAGTTTACCTGCAACCAAAGCCTAGCCAAACCCACCTTGGATCAGATCAGGGTCGTTTGTCGATATCCTGATGTGTTTCCGGATGATCTACCCGGTATGCCCCCAGATCGGGATATCAAGTTTATCATCGAGTTAATCCCCGGAACCGGACCGATAGCCCAGAGAGCCTACAGCATGAACCCGGCAGAGTTAGTGGAACTGAAGAAGCAACTGGATGATATGCTATTCAAAGGTCTGATTCAACCAAGTGCGTCACCCTGGAGATCCCCAGTTTTGTTTGTGGATAAGAAGGACGGTGCCACTCGTTTGGTTACGGACTACCGTAAGCTTAACGATGTCACCATTAAGAACAAGTATCCGTTGCCCAAGATAGAAGATCTGTTTGACCAGCTGACCGGAGCCCAAGTATTCTCGAAGATTGATCTCATGGACGAGGATACCATCAGCTGAAGATTCGTGCCACCGATATCCCCAAAACTGCCTTTACCACCAGATATGGATTGTATGAGTACAATGTCATGTCATTTGGATTGACCAATGCCCCCGCTTACTTCATGAATCTCATGAATAAGATCTTTATGAACTTCCTAGACAAGTTTGTCGTTGTCTTCATCGACGACATCCTCATCTACTCCAAATCCGAAGAAGAACATGAGCAACATTTGGAAGTGGTCCTAGATACTCTTCGGGAGCATCAGTTGTATGCCAAGTTCAGCAAATGTGAGTTCTGGCTGAAAGAAGTAGGATTCTTGGGTCATATCTTGTCAGCCGGAGGAATTGCCGTTGACCCCACAAAAATCAAGACGGTTGAGGAATGGAAAGCCCCAACCACTCAGACCGAAGTCCGTGCATTTCTCGGATTGGCGGGATATTACCGCTGATTCGTTGAAGGATTCTCGAGCATAGCAAGACCAATGACCCAATTGTTGAAGAAGGACCGGAAGTTCGAATGGACCGACAAGTGTGAAGAGAGCTTTCAACAGCTCAAGCTAAGATTGACAACAGCCCCAATACTGGTTATGCCGGACATTACCAAGCCATTTGATGTGTACTGTGACGCCTCCAAGATTGGTCTTGGATGTGTGCTGATGCAAGAAGGCAAAGTGATATCTTACCTGTCAAGACAGCTGAAGCAGCATGAACAGAACTATCCAACCCATGACTTAGAGCTAGCAGCCGTGGTTTTAGCACTGAAAGTATGGCGTCATTACCTCATGGGTAATCGATGCGAAATTTACTCGGATCACAAGAGCTTGAAGTATATCTTCACGCAGAAGGAGCTGAATATGAGACAGCGCAGATGGATAGAGTTAATCAAGGATTACGACATGGAAATCCACTATCACCCCGGCAAGGCCAATGTGGTAGCGGATGCTCTGAGTAGACTGCCGTGTCAGTTGAACTCCATGTTAGCAATTGAGCAACCCAGCCTGTTTGAAGAGTTTGAACAGTTTAGATTGGAACTGGTTAGCGAAGGATATCTCACCAGCATTGAACTCCAACCCACCCTGATTAGTCAGATCAAGGAAGCTCAGAAAGGAAATGCTAGCATTGACGGAATCAAGAGCCAAATAGCCGCTGGAAAAGCACCGGGATTCACCGTGGATGAAGAAGGAGTGCTATGGTATAACAAGCGCCTTTGCGTGCCATCAGACTCAGAGTTGAAGCAAGTTATTCTGAAAGAAGCTCATGACACCCTATACTCCATTCACCCCGGAGGAACCAAGATGTACCAGGATTTGAAGGAACAATTCTGGTGGCATGGAATGAAGAGAGAAATTGGAAGCTACATCGCCAAATGTGACATCTGTCAAAGAGTCAAAGCAGAACATCAACGCCCCGCAGATTCCCGAATGGAAGTGGGATTCCGTAGGAATGGACTTCATCACCGGACTACCCAAATCTAGTAAAGGAAATGATTCCATCTGGGTAGTGGTCGACAGACTAACCAAAGTCGCCCACTTCATCCCCGTCAAGACCACCTATCAAGGACCAAGACTCGCAGAGCTATATATCTCAAGGATAGTCAGCCTGCACGGAACCCAGAAGTCGATAGTATCCGACAGAGGATCCCAATTCATCTCCAGATTCTGGCAGAAAGTACATGAAGGACTCGGAACTCGTCTGAATTTCAGCACCGCCTATCACCCGCAGACAGATGGACAGACTGAACGAGTCAACCAGATACTAGAAGATATGTTGAGAGCATGTGTGTTAGAGTATGGATCTAAGTGGGAAGACTGCTTGCCGTACGCAGAATTCTCGTACAACAACAGCTATCAAGCCAGCTTGCAGATGGCCCCCTTCGAAGCACTGTACGGAAGGAAGTGCCGTACCCCTCTGAATTGGTCGGAAGTAGGAGAGAGTCAAGTCTTTGGACCAGATATTCTCCGAGAAGCTGAAGAGAAGGTTCACAAGATCCGCGAGTACCTCAAGACAGCCCAGTCAAGGCAGAAGAGCTACGCCGACAAGAGACGCCGAGAGATGACCTTCGAGATCGGAGATTTCGTTTACCTCAAAGTGTCCCCTCTTAAAGGAATGCAGAGATTCCAGCTTAGAGGAAAGCTCGCACCCCGATATGTCGGACCTTTCAAAGTCCTGAGTCGCAGAGGAGAAGTATCCTATCAACTGGAGTTACCGGAAGAAATGTCAGCGGTACACAATGTGTTTCACATCTCGCTACTCCGGAAGTGCTTAGAAGTGCCCGAGAAGACAGAGGTTTTCAAGAACATCGACCATCGAGCTGTGGATATCAACTCAGATCTGACATACCGCGAAGTACCTATTCGCATCTTGGAAGAAGCTTTCAGAACCACCCGTACCCGAAGTATCAAGTTTCTGAAGATCCAATGGAGTAACCACACCGAAGAAGAAGCCACTTGGGAGAGAGAAGACTTTATGAGGACTGAGTACCCAGATCTCTTTAGTACCTAGTTTTCTCAGATCTCGGGACGAGATCTTTTGTAAGGGGGAAGGGTTTGTAACATCCCAAGTTTCAACAACAATCAACAAGAAAGAAAATTTCCCAAACTCAAATTTTGCAATTAACAAAAACTTTTTCTATGCATATAGTGCCACATATAGATACATGCATTTGAGTGATTTTCTTTTGTGCAATTGCCATGATGAGTGTTAGTATGATTATCAATTGCTATTTGAACCCTAACAAAGATGATTAAACCCTAGTTTGAGAAGAAATGAAGAAAATGGGAAAAACCCATATTTCACTTACATACACAATATGCCAAATTGCAAATCTTCACCCTAGGCCATAATTGCTTGCCCCCTTGCTTGTAAAATACTTTAATATGATAAACTAACACAATTGCACCCTTGGATCAAGAATCAAACACAAGGAAATCAAAATTTCTTCATACATATGATAATGGTCATATGGCCCAAAAATATTTTCTTCACTACTTTACCCCCCTGGTTTTCTCAATTCCTAAACTAAACTTGGTCAACCAAAGCCATGTCATCCAAGACCATGTCAAGGTGAGTAACTTTGATGTTGACCACCATGGCTAGAGTTGACTAGGTTGACCAGTATAAAGGTGACAAGTAGTGATGCTGAAATAAAGAGAAGATCATGTCACTTTTGCCATTTTGCAAAACAACTCCAAATTGAGCAAAACCACCACCAATCCAACACATTAATTATATAAATGAGATCCACCAAAAAGAAAACCAAAATTCAAACAAAAGTTTCTTGCGGCCATTTCATCAAACACTTGGCAGGCTATGTTTCACTTTAGTGTTACACTCTATTATTCAATGGTTCTAAGCCTAAACCAACTTTCTCTGGTGATCATTAGCTACCCCTGGCTCCCCTGCATCAAGCTTGGTACATGCTATGGCTTGGTAAAGTGGAAAGGCATGGAGAAAACCACCATGTCATGCACACCCGGCCACCTTTGGCCCAACTCTCTCCAGCCCTCCTCTCAACTCTTCTCCTTGTCCCAGAGCATCTTGGCATCACCAGGCATCTCACCGTATGCAGCCCAGCATCGCCAGGCCTTGGCATTGGCCAGAACGTGCGCGCCCAAAGCATGCCAGGACGCGCCAGTACGCGCGCTCACCGCGCACTGGCCGCGCCAGTACGTCGAGCACTCGATCGACGTCGTCCTCCTCCTGCATCCCTACCACCATGTTGAGCATCTACTCCCCGCCCTCTACACGCCAGACAACCTCCCAGGCCTGCCCCCTGCTCCGTCGCCGTCGTCCTCCTCACTTTACTGCCGCACGCCGCGCCACAGACATTGGACGCGCCCGAGCTCTCCCATCTCCCTTTTCTCTGCCCCGATACAGGTTGAGCATCGCCAGGACACCAGCTAGCCGTAGCCGTCCTCGCCTTGCCCTTTCGCTCGCCACAGGAGCCGCGCCATGGCCGTTCCTTCTCAGCACCCCGCGGCCAACCCTCGACCCTATAAATAGAGGCGATCGGCTCCTCCTTTCTGCACACCATCCACTCCCCTCTCCTCACTGAGCCTCCTCCACCATTCAATTTCACCAATCGTCGCCGGAGACGCTCGAATTGCGAGCTCAAGTCCGCCGGAGCTCGCGGAAGCTCTGCTTCGACTGGAGCCTCCCCGAGCGCCGCCGCTGCACCAAGCTGTTCCTCGTCGACAACCACTTCTCCGCGCACACTGCCAGACACCTGCAACGGCCTGGTAGGCTCCTCGACCCCCTAGGCTCGCCGCCAGTGAGCTCGCCTCTCGTTGGAGACGACGACGCTCACACGCCGTCGATCTCATTTCTAATCCTACGGCCTAAATTGCTCATACCGTTTCGCTGTGTTAAAACACACTGACAGGTGGCCCCCACCTTGTCAGTGCGGCCCAAGCGCACCAGATGCTTGCTGGGCTGCGCAGTGGGTTTAAATACCGTTTCGGCCCAGTAGTGTTTCCCGCCTAAGCCCACGATTCAAATTTGGTTTTAATCTTAATTCAAATTGTTCTGCAGATGGTTTAGTAAAATTTAAATAGTTTGAAATCTGCCAAACCAAATTTAGCAAACTTTATACCGTTGGAAAGCCCATGAATTTATCTAACTAATGCCACTGGTCCCACCTCCAATTTCAAAGTAGAATTAATCTGATAAAAATAACAAGACAGGGACTTTTGTACATTCAAACTTTATTCAAAATTCAATCATAATAGATTTTGAATTGATTCCAACTCTAATAAATCACCAATGATGTCCTCTAATTGATTATGCAATAACATAGACAAGTTGTTTGTATGATCATGGACTGGATCAAATTAAATGGCTATGTAGTCAATTCTAGAGCAATTAAACTTGAAATTCAAATTTAACAAATAGTATGAGAGCTACTTTCTCATTTAAATCTTGATCCTAAGTAATATAACCAGGGGGAAAGACTTAGGCTAATGAACCCTTGATAAATATTACTTAGAGATTTTAATTCATTTAAATGTTAGTATTAAACTATGTGAAGAGTAGCACTTCAATTAAATTATACTCACATATAATAGATATGAAATGTTGACTTTGGTCAACCTATATTTCATACCCGAGTATTATATGAGGAGATTAAATCTTAATAAGAGGTAATGAGAAGAAATTAAATTCTCTAAGGATCTAAATATCAAATTAAAGAAATAGGAATAATGAGAGGAAATTATTTTTCCCTTAATTAAAGACTAATCAAATAATCCACCATGCCATGTTTGATTGATGATAGGATTAGTGTGTGGACTCTTTTGAGTGTTTCTAGTTTAGTATGTGAGCTTGGTTTAGTATTTATACCTCGTATTCGTATATAGACGCTAGTAACGAGGAATACCAAGAGGAGGAGGCCTACTCTCAGGAAGAAGAAGAGAACTTCGATAACTACTCAGCTCAAGGCAAGCTAACCCTTGCTAAACACAAGTGCTTAGCTCTACCAGAGCAAAGGCACCATCACACTCTACTTTTATGTATTACCTATCCCATGTTTTACTTACATTTACTTTTTCTTATTATTTCAAAGTACTCTTTTTGATTTATGATTCACTTGGTCTAGAGTAGAACAATACTTGAAATTAGATTAGCACAACTCAAAGCTAGATAGTGATGTCTACGCCCCCTCCTTTTTCTGTAGACAGTGTTGGGCCTCCAAGAGCAGAGGTTTGTAGAACAGCAGCAAGTTTTCCCTTAAGTGGATCACCCAAGGTTTATCGAACTCAGGGAGGAAGAGGTCAAAGATATCCCTCTCATGCAACCCTGCAACCACAAAGCAAGAAGTCTCTTGTGTCCCCAACACACCTAATAAGTGCACTAGTTCGGCGAAGAGATAGTGAAATACAGGTGGTATGAATATATATGAGCAGTGGCAAAGGCACCAGAAAAGTGCTTTGCCCAGGACAGTAAACAAGCAGTAGTAACGCAGTAAAACAGTAAACAAGCAGCGATAGTAGTATTTAGGAACTAGGCCTAGGGATCAGACTTTCACTAGTGGACACTCTCAACATTGATCACATAACAGAATAGATAAATGCATACTCTACACTCTTGTTGGATGATGAACACATTGCGTAGGATTACACGAACCCTCAATGCCGGAGTTAACAAGCTCCACAATTCAATGTTCATATTTAAATAACCTTAGAGTATAAGATAGATCAATACGACTAAACCAAGTACTAACATAGCATGCACACCGTAACCTTCACACTATGAAAGGAGGAATAGATCGCATCAATACCATCATAGTAATAGTTAACTTCATAATCTACAAGAGATCACAATCATAGCATAAACCTAGTACTTCATGATGCACACACTGCCAACATTACATCATGGAGGAGGAATAGACTACTTTAATAACATCACTAGAGTAGCACATAGATGAATTGTGATACAAAACTCATATGAATCTCAATCATGTAAAGCAGCTCATGAGATTATTGTATTGAGGTACATGGGAGAGAGATGAACCACATAGCTACAGCGGAGCCCTCAGCCTCGGGGGTGGATTACTCCCTCCTCATCATGGAGGCAGCGATGGCGGTGAAGATGGCGGTGAAGACGGCGGTGGAGATGGCTCCGAGGGCAATTCCCCGTCCCGGCAGGGTGCCGGAACAGCGACTTCTGTCCCCCGAATTGGACTTTCGCGATGGCGGCGGCTCTGGATGGTTTTCTCTATTTCCGTCGAACTGGTCGATGTTTTTAGGTCAGGGACGAATATATAGGCGGAGAGTCGGAGTCGGAGGGGCCACGGGGTGCCCACACCATAGGGGGGCGCGCCCCCCCTTGGGCCGCGCCGCCCTGTGAGGTGGGGCCCCCACAGCACCCCTACGACTTTTCTTCGGTGCTCCGGAAGCTTCCTGAAATTATAAGATCTCCGGAGTTGATTTCGTCCGATTCCGAAAATATTTCCTTACTAGGATTTCTGAAACCAAAAACAGCAGAAAACAGCAACTGGCCTTTCGGCATCTCGTCAATAGGTTAGTTCCGGAAAATGCATAAAAATGATATAAAGTGTGAACAAAACATGTTGGTATTGTCATAAAACAAGCATGGAACATCAGAAATTATAGATACATTGGAGACGTATCAGCATCCCCAAGCTTAGTTCCTACTCGTCCTCGAGTAGGTAAACGATAAAAGATAATTTCTGAGGTGACATGCTACCAACATAATCTTAATCATACCATTGTAAAGCTTATGAGATGAATGCAGCGATTCGAAACAATGTAAATGCAATGAGTAAACAATTGAATCATATAGCAAAGACTTTTCATGAATAGTACTTTCAAGACAAGCATCAATAAGTCTTGCATAAGAGTTACTCATAAAGCAATAAATTCTTAGTAAAAGGTTTTGAAGCAACACAATGGAAGATTAAGTTTTAGCGGTTGCTTTCAACTTGTAACATGTATATCTTATGGATAGTTGTCAATGCAAAGCAATATAACAAGTGCAATAAGCAAGTATGTAAGAATCAATGCACAGTTAACACAAGTGTTTGCTTCTAAGATAGAGAGAAATGGGTAAACTGACTCAACATAAAAGTAAAAGAAAAGGTCCTTCAAAGAGGAAAAGCATCGATTGCTATATTTGTGCTAGAGCTTTGATTTTGAAAACATGAAACAATTTTGTCAACGGTTGTAATAAAGCATATGAGTTATGTAAATTATATCTTACAAGTTGCAAGCCTCATGCATAGTATACTAATAGTGCCCGCACCTTGTCCTAATTAGCTTGGACTACCGGATCATCGCAATACACATGTTTTAACCAAGTGTCACAAAGGGGTACCTCTATGCAGCCTGTACAAAGGTCTAAGGAGAAAGCTCGCATTGGATTTCTCGCTATTGATTATTCTCAACTTAGACATCCATACCGGGACAACATAGACAACAGATAATGGACTCCTCTTTTATGCATAAGAATGTAGCAACAATTAATTTTCTCATATGAGATTGAGGATATATGTCCAAAACTGAAACTTCCACCATGAATCATGGCTTTAGTTAGCGGCCCAATGTTCTTCTCTAACAATATGCATGCTTAACCATAAGGTGGTAGATCGCTCTTACTTCAGACAAGACGAACATGCATAGCAACTCACATGATATTCAACAAAGAATAGTTGATGGCGTCCCCAGAAACATGGTTATCGCACAACAAGCAACTTAATAAGAGATAAAGTGCTTAAGTACATATTCAATACCACAATAGTTTTTAAGCTATTTGTCCCATGAGCTATATATTGCAAAGGTAGAGGATAGAAATTTAAAGGTAGCACTTCAAGCAATTTACTTTGGAATGGCGGAGAAATACCATGTAGTAGGTAGGTATGGTGGACACAAATGGCATAGTGGTTGGCTCAAGTATTTTGGATGCATGAGAAGTATTCCCTCTCGATACAAGGCTTAGGCTAGCAAGGTTGTTTGAAGCAAACACAAGCATAAACTAGTACATCAAAACTTACATAAAAGACATATTACAAGCATTATAAGACTATACATCGTCTTCCTTGTTGTTCAAACACCTCACTAGAAAATATCTAGACTCTAGAGAAACCACTCATGCAAACCAAATTTAAACAAGCTCTATGTATTTCTTCACTAATAGATGCAAAGTATATGATGCAAGAGCTTAAAAAAGAGCACAACAATTGCCAAGTATCAAGTTATTCAAGACATCATACCAATTACTACATGTAGCATTTTCTGTTTCCAACCATATAACAATTAACGAAGCAGTTTCAACCTTCGCCATGAACATTAAAAGCTAAGAACACATGTGTTCATATGAACCAGCGGAGCATGTCTCTCTCCCACACAAGCATTTATTCAAACAAAAACAAAAACAAAAACAAACAGACGCTCCAAGTAAAGTACATAAGATGTGACCGAATAAAAATATAGTTTCAGGGGAGGAACCTGATAATGTTGTCAATGAAGAAGGGGATGCCTTGGGCATCCCCAAGCTTAGATGCTTGAGTCTTCTTGAAATATGCAGGGATGAACCACCGGGGCATCCCCAAGCTTAGACTTTTCACTCTTCTTGATCGTAGTATATCATCCTCCTCTCTTGACCCTTGAAAACTTCCTCCACACCAAACTCGAAACAAACTCATTAGAGGGTTAGTGCATAATCAAAAACTCACTTGTTCAGAGGTGACACAATCATTCTTAACACTTCTGGACATTGCACAAAGCTACTGAAAGTCAATGGAATCGAAATATCCATCGAACATGACAAAACTGGCAATGCGAAATAAAAGGCAGAATCTGTCAAAAACAGAACAGTTCGTATTGACGAATTTTATTGGGGCACCAGACTTGCTCAAATGAAAATGCTCAAATTGAATGAAAGTTGTCGTACATATCTGAGGATTACTCACGTAAATTGGCATAATTTTCTGAGTTACCTACAGAGAATTTTGCCCAGATTCGTGACAGCAAAGAAATCTGTTTCTGCGCAGTAATCCAAATCTAGTATGAACCTTACTATCAACGACTTTACTTGGCACAACAAAACACAAAACTAAGATAAGGAGAGGTTGCTACAGTAGTAAACACAAGACACAAATATAAAACAAAGTACTGTAGCAAAATAACACATGGGTTATCTCCCAAGAAGTTCTTTCTTTATAGCCATTAAGATGGGCTCAGCAGTTTTAATGATCCACTCGCAAGAAATAGTATTTGAAGCAAAAGAGAGCTTCAAGAGGCAAATTCAAAACAAATTTAAGTCTAACATGCTTCCTATGAAGAGGAATCTTGCACACAAATGAATTCATGAAGAACAAAGTGACAAGCATAAGAGGATAAAACACGAGCAACTTGAAGATTCTCAACATAAAGAGGGGAAACTTAATATTATTAAGATGCATATAACCATATTTCCCTCTCTCATAATAACTTTCAGTAGCATCATTGATGAAATCCACAATATACCCATCACTTAAAACATTCTTATCATGGTTCATATGCATAGAAGTATCATTAATTTTGGCATAAGAAGAGTTCTTCTCATTAATAGTAATTGGAGCAAGATTATTATCAAGAATTTGAACATGGTAAACAAGTTTCATATTAAGGGAATTGTTTTTGGTAATCCAATCATGACTATGACAAGTTTCATAAGGATAGTTATAACCTATATCATAGCATTCTTTATAATAATCATCAAAGATCAGAGGCACAGTGTCATCATAAGAAATAGAATAGTTATCTTTCACAGTCGGTTTATCCATAACCATACCATCATTGTTATTAGAAGGAGATGTATCAAGAACATAATGACCAGTAGCAAAAGGATTTTCAAACACCTCTTCCCCAAGCTTAGAGCTTTCTATATCATTATGGGAGGAAGCATGGATAGCACTGACACTATGGCAATTATTATCATTTTCAGAATTAGTTTTCCAGAGATTTGTAATATCAAAAGTAGTGTGCTCATTCAAATCATGATCGCTAATGTATGTAAAGGGCATAGGAACATCATCGTATTCAGATTCATTATCACAATAATCATTTGGAGCAACACACTTACGGTTACCTAGCGTTATCTCATTCATGCGGGGATACGCCGTTACCTCTTTCTTTTTATTCTCCTTCTTCTTCTTCTTCTTCTTCTTCTTCGTTCCCTTCTTCTTCTTCTTCTTCTTCTCTTCCTTCTCCTCGTTCCCTTCTTTAGGAGGAAGAGGCTTGAAGGGTGGCTTGTCCGCATAACCTGATTTACTTTCAGAAACAATAGAAGAAACTTGGGAGGATCCCTCCTTTTCATTAATTAGTTGAAAACACACAGCGGTCCTATCATATTTTGGCAAGGTGTCATCTTCTAAAATATTTTGTATGTAAGTATTTGTATGGCTATTATCAATGCAATAAGAAAAACACCCATGCAGGACATCATCAATATCAAGATCACTCATATGTAACAAAGAGATTTTTCTCGACAGTTCTTCACACCCCAAAAATAAAGTAAGTTCATCATGCTGATTAGGAGTAATTTCATCATCACAATACAAATTTGCAGCACTCATTCGGTTCAAATTATCATTGGAGGAGCATTGAAAATTAAAATGACCCACTTCATGGCAAACTTCACAAATAAAAGGATAGAGGGCACAAACTTTTTTACCAAGATCATCTAGAGCCCTAAACCACTTTCTAGTTTTTTCATTAGCATGATGGATACAATATTCATCTTTGATTTGATTAATTCCACAAGGTCTATGTATTCCACAAAAATTAACATGCTTATAGGAAATAGCATTCTTAGGAGTTTGAGCATGCTTATTGCAATAATTAACAACAATTTCATTCTTCATGCAAGCCTCTTTAAAAGGTTCATGATACTTATCAAAATTCTTTTTAGGCAATTCAAAATGAGAAGCAAAGGCTTTATAAAGATTTGCAGCAACTTGAGAGTCAAGACCATAAGTAGCACTCATATTTCGAAATTTATCGGTATCCATAAAAGCTTCAATGCATTCATAATCATAATTTATACCTGACTCTTTACCTTTGTCGTTCTCCCATCCTTCAGCGTTGTCCTCAATCTGATCAAGAAGATCCCACCTAGCTTCAACCTCCTTGCTTGTGAAAGATCCCTCCGAACACGCGTCCAGATAGTCCTTGTGTTGTCCTGAAAGCCTCGCATAAAAATTATTAACAATAACATTATGGGGGAGCTCATGAATGGGACATTTGAGCATTAGTGATTTCAATCTCCCCCACGCTTGAGAAATACTCTCTCCATCACGAGGATAAAAGTTATAAATATAATTCCTATCAATATGCAGTTCATGAGGAGGATAAAATTTAGAATAAAAGAGAGATGCAATTTCCTCCCAACCAAGAGAATGACTATTCTCCAACAATTTATACCAATGCGCCGCTTTACCAGACAGCGAAACAGAGAATAGCTTCTTCCTCACTTCATCCATAGAGATACCTGCACACTTGAATAACACGCATAATTCATGCAAAAACAGTAAATGATCTCTAGGATGGACAGTTCCATCCCCTTTATAGTGGTTATTCATAACACGTTCAATAATTTTCATAGGTATTTTATACGGAATACTTTCAGCAGGTGGATTTAAAATATCAGAAGCATCATTAGAGTTATCGCATATGGGAGATAAAGCATTATCAGAGCAAAATATTTCTTCCAAAGCTGAGGAGCAAAAAAGATTATTTTTATATAAACTAGCTTCCCCAAGCTTAGACTTATCCATAGTATTAGCAGTGATTGCGTTCATACTAATAACAATGCTACTATCATGCAAATAAGGTTCCATAGGTTTTTTAATTTTCGCATCAAACAATTCTAAATTAGGAAAAAGATTAAAAAGCTCACCAATTTTGTTGTTGTTTTCCATTATGCCTAACTAGTGAAAATAAAAACAAGGAACAAAAAGATGCAATTGCAGGATCTAAAGGAAATAGCTTCGAGTACTTACAACGGCGGAAAATAGCTTAGTAGCCGAGATCCGGAGTGTGAGTACCTTTTACCTTTCCTCCCCGGCAACGGCGCCAGAAAATAGCTTGATGTCTACGCCCCCTCCTTTTCCTGTAGACAGTGTTGGGCCTCCAAGAGCAGAGGTTTGTAGAACAGCAGCAAGTTTTCCCTTAAGTGGATCACCCAAGGTTTATCGAACTCATGGAGGAAGAGGTCAAAGATATCCCTCTCATGCAACCCTGCAACCACAAAGCAAGAAGTCTCTTGTGTCCCCAACACACCTAATAAGTGCACTAGTTCGGCGAAGAGATAGTGAAATACAGGTGGTATGAATATATATGAGCAGTGGCAAAGGCACCAGAAAAGTGCTTTGCCCAGGACAGTAAACAAGCAGTAGTAACGCAGTAAAACAGTAAACAAGCAGCGATAGCAGTATTTAGGAACAAGGCCTAGGGATCAGACTTTCACTAGTGGACACTCTCAACATTGATCACATAACAGAATAGATAAATGCATACTCTACACTCTTGTTGGATGATGAACACATTGCGTAGGATTACACAAACCCTCAATGCCGGAGTTAACAAGCTCCACAATTCAATGTTCATATTTAAATAACCTTAGAGTATAAGATAGATCAATACGACTAAACCAAGTACTAACATAGCATGCACACCGTAACCTTCACACTATGAAAGGAGGAATAGATCGCATCAATACCATCATAGTAATAGTTAACTTCATAATCTACAAGAGATCACAATCATAGCATAAACCTAGTACTTCATGATGCACACACTGCCAACATTACATCATGGAGGAGGAATAGACTACTTTAATAACATCACTAGAGTAGCACATAGATGAATTGTGATACAAAACTCATATGAATCTCAATCATGTAAAGCAGCTCATGAGATTATTGTATTGAGGTACATGGGAGAGAGATGAACCACATAGCTACAGCGGAGCCCTCAGCCTCGGGGGTGGATTACTCCCTCCTCATCATGGAGGCAGCGATGGCGGTGAAGATGGCGGTGAAGACGGCGGTGGAGATGGCTCCGGGGGAAATTCCCCATCCCGGCAGTGTGCCGGAACAGCGACTTCTGTCCCCCGAATTGGACTTTCGCGATGGCGGCGGCTCTGGATGGTTTTCTCTGTTTCCGTCGAACTGGTCGATGTTTTTAGGTCAGGGACGAATATATAGGCGGAGAGTCGGAGTCGGAGGGGCCACGGGGTGCCCACACCATAGGGGGGCGCGCCCCCCCCCTTGGGCCGCGCTGCCCTGTGAGGTGGGGCCCCCCTGGCACCCCTCTGACTTTTCTTCGGTGCTCCGGAAGCTTCCTGAAATTATAAGATCTCTGGAGTTGATTTCGTCCGATTCCGAAAATATTTCCTTACTAGGAATTCTGAAACCAAAAACAGCAGAAAACAGCAACTGGCCTTTCGGCATCTCGTCAATAGGTTAGTTCCGGAAAACGCATAAAAATGATATAAAGTGTGAACAAAACATGTTGGTATTGTCATAAAACAAGCATGGAACATCAGAAATTATAGATACGTTGGAGACGTATCAGATAGCACCCCTCATATAGTTGCTAGTGCTAATCAATTAAAATTGACTACTTTAGATGGGAACATGGTGAAGTGGATTGACTTTGAAAGAAAGTAAAGTGGAGGTGGAATTGAACAAGAGAAGATGGTGATTTTTGATAAAATTGATGATTGGGTTTGAATGCGATACACTTCCAATAATACAAGTACCCCCACAATACCTGATTATGGGTAGGGCTTAACTAGAAACTTGTGTATTTTAGTATGGGTTCCCTCTAAACAAGCATCATAGGGGTTACGCCGAGGCTGCCTCCGTTAGGTGTGGAATGATGTTAAAATGAGGTGAATGTACGGCCCAAGCCCTGTGCAGTTCCCGGGTTAACTGCGATTTCCACCGGGAGGCCAAGCTCATGGGGAGAGGTGCTCATACTAGCATATATAAGTGAAAGGTTATGGTTGATGATCCGCGTACTATGTTACGATGATTCGGGGTTATCCTCGACAGATGTAATCAAAAGTTGTGGCACAAGAGTACAACCTCTGCAGAGTGTTAAACCTATTCGAATAGCCGTGTCCACGGTTACGGACGATTGGAAAGGCCATACTATCTCCGTTATCATAATGTTTGATTTTAAAAAAGGAATGATGAATTGAAAGGTGATATTGAGGTGAATCAATATCAGTTGTGGGAATGACACTAATGTTCCCACTTGAGTTAGTCTAGCACATGATAAGGCTTTACTAAATGTTTATCAAACTAAAACTTGGCTTTATGCAAATAAACCTAGAGCTTAGCACCCCCTTATTACACTTAATAAGTAATTATTATAGAGTTAGTTTGCGAGTACTTTAAAAGTACTCATGGCTTTGCCCTGGCTATTCAAATGTCAGACTATGAAGGAGAGCACCAGTATCAGGATGACGGACAACAGGACGTCTACGATAACTAGGATCGTCTTCTAACGTCAAGCGTTGCCTGTGGAATAGATAGTCCACTACTACTTCGCTTCCGCTACTATTTGTGATGTTGAACAATATATTCGTGTAATATTGGATCATGTGATCTATGGTTGTAAGACAATATGGGTTGTAATAAATGATGACTCTATGCTACTTACTATTATGTCTCGCAAAAACATTATTCCTGGGATTGCGATGTACGGCATAATAGGCATCTGGACTTAAAAAACCGGGTGTTGACACGTCGCCTCGTCGCCCCACTTCGTTTCCCTTTCGGTGTTCTGGAAGCTTCGTGGAAAAATAAGATCCTGGGCGTTGATTTCGTCCAATTCCGAGAATATTTCCTTACTAGGATTTCTGAAACCAAAAACAGCAGAAAACAACAACTGCCTCTTCGGCATCTCATTAATAGGTTAGTGCCGGAAAATGCATAAATATGACATAAAGTATGTATAAAACATGTGAGTATCATCAATAAAGTAGCATGGAACATAAGAAATTATAGATACGTTTGAAACGTATCAAGCATCCCCAAGCTCTGGAAGGTTTAAAAGTGAAAAATGTGGTTGTAGAAATTTGCAGAAAAAGCTTTGCTAGTTGTGACGGTAAAGCACACGTCCGTTGGGAACCCCAAGAGGAAGGTATGATGCGTACAGCGGCAAGTTTTTCCCTCAGTAAGAAACCAAGGTTATCGAACCAGTAGGAGTCAAGAAGCACGTTGAAGGTTGATGGCGGCGGAGTGTAGTGCGGCGCAACACCAGGGATTCCGGCGCCAACGTGGAACCTGCACAACACAACCAAGATACTTTGCCCCAACTTAACAGTGAGGTTGTCAATCTCACCGGCTTGCTGTAACAAGGTATTAGATGTATAGTGTGGATGATGTTGTTTGCAGAGAACAGTAGAACGAGTATTACAGTAGATTGTATTCGATGTAAAAGAATGGACCGGGGTCCACAGTTCACTAGTGGTGTCTCTCCCATAAGATAAATAGCATGTTGGGTGAACAAATTACAGTTGGGCAATTGACAAATAAAGATAGCATGACAATGCACATACATGTTATGATGAGTAGTGTGAAATTCAATTGGGCATTACGACAAAGTACATAGACCGCTATCCAACATGCATCTATGCCTAAAAAGTCCACCTTCAGGTTATCATCCGAACCCCCTCCAGTATTAAGTTGCAAACAACAGACAATTGCATTAAGTATGGTGCGTAATGTAATCAACAAATACATCCTTAGACATAGCATTGATGTTTTATCCCTAGTGGCAACATCACATCCACAACCTTAGAACTTTCTATCACTGTCCCAGATTTAATGGAGGCATGAACCCACTATCGAGCATAAATACTCCCTCTTGGAGTTACAAGTAACGACTTGGCCAGAGCCTCTACTAATAACGGAGAGCATGCAAGATCATAAACAACACATAGATGATAGATTGATAATCAACATAACATAGCATTCATTATTCATCGGATCCCAACAAACGCAACATGTAGCATTACAAATAGATGATCTTGATCATGTTAGGAAGCTCACAAGATCCAACAATGATAGCACAATTAGGAGAAGACGACCATCTAGCTACTGCTATGGACCCATAGTCCAGGGGTATATCTTCAAGATCTTCATTCATGCTAACATGGGTGAAAAATTCTTCTATATTATCTCTTCCAATTATAGACCCTTGTCCTACCGGTATATCTTTAAGAGTAAACTTAGGAGGAAGCATGATGAAATAAGCAAAGTAAATGCAAGTAACTAATTTTTTTGTTTTTAATATGGAGATTGCAAACAAGATAGTAAATAAAGTAAAGCTAGCAACAATTTTTTGTGTTTTGTTTTAGTGCAGCAAACAAAGAAGTAAATAAAGTAAAGCAAGACAAAAAACAAAGTAAAGAGATTGGAAGTGGAGACTCCCCTTGCAGCGTGTCTTGATCTCCCCGTCAACAGCGCCCGAAAATAGCTTGATGTCTACGCACACTCCTTTTCCTAGACAGTGTTGGGCCTCCAAGAGCAGAGGTTTGTAGAACTGTTGCGGTCAGAAACCCACTGGCGAGCAGCGACGGGCAACACAGTAGAGCCGGGAACAACTTAGGGCTGCGGCTGGCCCTGGTCCCTCCGAGCGACGGCCCGCAAAGCCTCTGGTACGCACGTCCGATGCTGGTGCAAGGGCGTGCCACCTGACCTATACCTGGTCAGGAAGGTGATGGAGATGCCTCGCTTAGTTTCCTGCATGGCATACACGTAAACATTAAATACGAGCCTCGATCGGCTCTCAGGTTATCCTGTGAATCGGCTCAAGGAGCCGATCCACCCATGATTCGTACGAGGTGCACGAATATATGGTGGTCCTGCTTGATCAAGATAAAGCTAAAACGATCTACGACGATTTGGGGTTTTCACCACATAATCGGATCATCCTACTCATGATTGGGCCTCGCGGCCACGCACGGTGATCGTAAGCCGATCCTAGACAAGGCCTAAAAACCAACACGAGGTTGATCCTCGGAACATCCTGTCTAGGACTAGCAAACGCCACCCTACGCGCCGCTGGATCCTCCAACCCTTTGTAAGGCCTAACTATTGCAGATATTAAACTAATCCTTGAAGAACAAGGAGCAACCGTAACGGATCGGATCTACTAAATAATGATCAAGCGGGGTGCCGCCCCTACACCTAAGATAGGTGTAAGGGCGGCTAGATGTATGAGGGTTGCACGACGATAGCATATGATACGAAGAACAATGCTAACCCTAACACATCTAAGATAACTACGTTGCTCGCCATCAAAAAGGCTTCAGTACGAGCAACGCATGAACAACGACATAAGCTTGTGCTGCCTAGATCGCAAGATGCGATCTAGGCAGCATGATGCTTACCGGTAGAAACCCTCGAGACGAAGGAGTTGGCGATGCGCCGAGATTGATTTGGGGTGAACGTTGGTTGTTGTTTATTTCATAAACCCTAGATACATATTTATAGTCCAAGGGACTTTCTAACGTGGGAATAACCCCCACCGTGCACGAGACAAACTCTAACTAACCGACACGTATCCTACTATATTACAGATACACGGGCCAACTAGCCCAAACTTTGCATATAAGGCTGATTCACATATTTCTTCCGTATATAATCTTCAAGCCCATCTTGATCGCGGCCCACCTCTGACTCGGTCAAATTCTGGTGATAACACATGCCCCCCTGGTTTTGGAATTGATAATTCCAAAATCACTCTGCTTTGTCTTCGTCGGGTCATGTCGTGGCAGAACCGTCGCAGTATCCTTCATCATGATGCCTTTCCTTCTCAACTTCTCCGCGTGACCTGGCAGTTTTTTTTTAGGCACCACTTCCTCGGAAACTGCTGTGGCATTGAATTTCCACTATATCCCCTTTTATTTAACCGCTCCGAACAGTTTTCTTTCGCATCTCCTTCGCATTAGCACTCCAAAAGCCCTCCCGCGCCACCATGTCTTCTTCCTCCTCTGCCTCATCGGACCTTTCCACCCAGTCCTCCTCTTCCTGTGAGCTGACGCCAGAGCCGAACCCAGCGGAGGTCCATGCGGCCAACACCCGCCGTGCCATTGAGGCCGGGGAGGAGTCTAGCCATGACTTCTCCATCTGGTCTGAGGACGACAAGTCCTTGACCGACGGGGAAAGCGACCTCTGCTTCCTCGCCGACGGGGAGACGGAGGAGGAGAGCGATGACGATCGCTTCTCCTGTGATGACTTCACCTCTCCCGAGGAGGAGGAGGAGGAGGAGGAGGAGGAGAAGGAGGAGGAGGAGGAGGAGGACGACACCCCCTCCGACGAGCCACCGGCCAAGCGCTTCTGCCCCTGGCCGGGGAACCTCAGCGACTTCGACAGCGACGACGACGACGCTGACGAGGAGGACGAGGACAATGAGGGCCCGGTCGGCGGCCACTGGAGCAGCGACGACGAGCCCGCCGGGAGTAGCGCCGAAAGCGGCGACGATGGCGACGACGAGGGCAGTGATGGCCTGTAGATAGGACTTTAGCATAGGACCAGTAGTAGTAGATAGGGCAATGTATCCCCTAGTACTTCCTTTTGGGAGCAATCAGCTCTTTATGTAAGAAATCTTGTTTATCAATGAAGAATTTCCCCAATTTGATTTTGCCGATTTCCTTTGAGCCAATTTAGCCGATTTCCCCTCATACTGATCTTGCCGATTTGTCCCCTTAGCCAATGCTTCATGAGCCGATAGCAACGCATCGGTCCTTTAAAATCCATCCTTCGATTCTTCAACTGATGATTTTAAGATCTGGTGGATAATGTGGAATCTTCAAGAGAGCCCTTAAATTTCTCCCACCAGTTTCATTGATCCTCTTCTGCCTGCACTCATCATTTTGTGAAGAAGGTTGCAACGAAGGATCAACCGATGACATCTCAATCGGCTCCTAAACAGAGCATCTACCGGGCCAGCTGCCCCCCGAGCCTCAACCAAGGCGAGAATACTGGTGAGGATGCATAGATCAGACCAAAGGCTTGGAACTTAGATAATTCTGAGTCAGCCACCCTGCCGATTCAGCCGCTCTCGACCCCATCAATTGCCTCTTCCCCCGTTGAAAACCGATGTTGTACGCAAAAACTGACTTCTGACAGTACTGTCGCAATCGGCTCATTGCGGCTGAGGAAGCTCTCATTGTTTGCCCCTCGAGGAAGCAGAGGGCCTCACAGATGAACTGGACTTGGTCGAAATCTGTGTCTTGAACCCGCAACCGGTAGATCTTGTGTAATTGTACTAGAGTCGATGGCTGCGCATCGGCTTTGTTCCTTAGTTCTAAAGTCGATGTCCTTGCATCGGCTGTATATCGTGACGCTGATTTTTTTTTACTGGCCGATTTTTTTCTATCGGCCCCCAATGTTTCACTGCACATATGTTCATCTGCACCTGTTCATCTGATTAGATGCCCCCCAAGCCGAATCTGCCAGGTGACTGCAGATATCGGCTTTGTGGTTAGCCAAGGCACTGTATTTGCACGCCGGCTCCGTTAAGACCAATGTTGATTTTTCCTAACTCATCAGCCGACGTAACACCGCTGCCCAGCAGATCGATATTGAACACAAGCAGAACATGTGATGAAGATAATTTTGGCCGATTGCTGGAATCGGCCTCCATGTTGATCGGAGCGCTCAATGAAGGCTTTGTAATGTTCCTTCATAGATCTTTGGGGCCGATCCCAAGGATCGGCCTCGCCACGTTTGCTCATCGGTTTGTTTTTGCTACGCGGTCAGGCCAGTGGATAAGACCAGCCTAACCTTGCCCTTCGTCACGTCGATGCGCTCGCAGTCGTCCAAATTGATACCTGAGAGTGGCTCTTGGCCTGCTGCTTCCCAAGCATTCATGCCAGCCGTTGAAATCTCGGCTGAGTCATCGGCCTGGACGACCTCTACCTCATCTCCATCCCACTGTATTACGCACTGGTGCATCGTGGAGGGAATGCAACAGTTGGCGTGGATCCAATCTCTTCCTAGCAGAACAGCATAAGTGCTCTTGCTATCGATGATGAAGAACATCGTAGGGATAGTTTTCCTTCCTATGGTCAGATCCACGTTCAGAACACCTTGTGCGTCAGATGCTTGGCCGTTGAAATCGCTCAATGTCACGTTGGTCTTGATCAGATCTGAGCTAGAGCGTCCCAACCTCCGTAGCATAGAGTATGGCATAATGTTGACTGCCGCTCCGGTGTCCACCAGCATCTTATTGACAGGCCTCCCATCGATATAACCTCGCAAGTATAGGGCCTTCAGATGTCTGTAGCTTCTTTCTCGTGGCTTCTCAAAGATAACCGGCCGTGGGCCGCAGTCAAGTTGTGCCACAGGTGCCTCGTCTAATCCTGGAGCACTGAACTCCGAAGGAAGGATGAACACCATGTTTGTGCCAGCCGATGTTTCATCATCGGCTTTCCTTTGCTTGGGGCGCCACTCCATTTTCCGTGGTCGACCCTCTTCATCCAGGGTTCGCTGAATTTTCGCGGCCAGATCAGGCCGCGCCTTTCTTAGCGTGTGCAGGTATAACCTTTCGGCTTCCTCCAAGCCACGCAGTCGCTGAACCCTACGCTTTTGGGAGCGGCTGAGTCCATCAGGGCACCACCTTGGCCGGTGGTACCTGTCTTCTTCTTCTTCTCCCTCGTCTTCCAAATCCTCGAGATCTTCCAACTGAGGGGACTCAGCGTGTTTGCTTCGAGGCGGGAGAGGCCCTAGGCGTTGGAACACGGACACGTTAGCTACCTCCTTCTTCTTCTGGTTACATTCTGGGCAATTGCCGATTGTAGGCAATCGACTCATTCCTAAATCCCAGCAATGTCTGAAGAAGGGACAGTCCCAGTGCCTGTCCTCGTCGTCTCGCTCCCTTGACTTTTCCTTGGCACGGCGCTCGTACTCCTCCTCATCGCGATCATGCCGACGATGTCTTCTAGCTTCTCTAGCCAGACGATCTCTTTCATCATCATCGCTGGATCGTCGGCGTTGGTCATACTGACTCACATACTTGTTGAGGAGGTGATTAGAGAGAGGTCGCTGATATCTTATGTTCTTCACTTCTCCCTCTGTAACGTAGCGCTCGCCATCATGACGGAGCCGATCGCGTGGAGCGGCCTCCTCTGTGTCCTTGCTACGAGAGCAGCTGCCCTCGTCTCTATCCTTGCCAGAGTGGTGCCCAAGTCCTACCATGTTGATGCTGAATGAGGATCCTGGCTGGCAACCTTCAGGGTAAGTGCACTCCACCATGTTAACGGCGGGGAAGGGGTGGGTGTCGACCTTCATGGCGTACTGGTTAAAAATCAGACGTCCTTGTTCTATCGCCATTTGGATCTGCTGACGCCACACCCTGCAGTCGTTGGTGGCATGGGAGACCGAGTTATGCCATTTGCAGTATGGCTTTCCGTTCAGCTCCTGTACCGTGGGGATTTTGAGGCCTTCGGGTATCTTCAACTGCTTCTCCTTGAGTAGGAGGTCGAAGATTTGCTCAGTTTTGGTCACGTCAAAATCGAACCCTCTGGGCGGGCCTGGTGGCTTAACCCACTTGCAGGACACGGGGGTTGCCCCCCGAGTCCATTCATCCACTACTACTTCTTGATCTCCCGCAGAGCCTTCGTCTTCATCGGCTTCAACCAGGACTACCGCACGCTTGAATTTGTCCTGGTACAAGTCCGGATGGCGCTGTTCATATGCTGACAGTTTCTGAACCATGTGCGCCAGTGAAGGGTAGTCTGCTTGGGAGGCCATGTCCTTGATTTGTGAGGCAAGGCCCACCACTGCCAACTCGACTGCTTCTTTTTCAGTCACACGAGCCGAATAACATCGGTTCCTAAGATTTCTAAAGCGCTGGATGTATTCTGCCACGGTTTCTCCACGCTTCTGACGTATCTGTGCCAGATCGGCAATGCCAGCCTCGGAAGCTTCTGAGTGAAACTGCATGTGGAACTGTTCTTCCAACTGCTTCCAAGTCCGGATCGAGTCCGGTGGCAACGAAGTGTACCACCCGAAAGCCGATCCCGTGAGGGACTGTGCGAAGAACCTCACGCGTAGTGGATCCGACGCTGAGGCCATTCCTAGTTGTGCCAAATATCGGCTCACATGCTCGATGGAGCTGGAACCATCTGATCCACTGAACTTGGAGAAGTCAGGGAGCCGATACTTGGGTGGTAGCGGCACCAACTCGTATTCATCGGGGTACGGCTTGGAATAGCCGATTGTCCTCCTTTTCGGCACCATGCCGAACTGGTCCCTCAGTATCGTGCTGATCTGATCCACGGTGCTGGCTGTAGGAGTCGAACTCTGAAGATTCGCCGGGGTGGCGTACTTAGCCAGCCATGCTTGCTTTTCCAGCTCTGAGCCAACTGCAGGAGCTGAGCTCTGGAGGTTCGTCGGGGTGGCATATTTAGCTAGCCACGTCTGCTTCTCAAGATCTGTCGCTGACGTTCCTCCTGCTTTCCCAGAAGTCCCTGCTGTCGCGGCCTGGTTTGTGAGCGCCCGATTCGCGATCAGCACGTATGTGCACATGTACCCGTGAGGGATCTCCTTAGGCGCCTCCTGCAAGAACTGGCAGTCACTAGGGTCACCACCGATCTTGTAGACGACGAATGCCGGTGAATTCGGCACTTCTGGTGCTGCCAACGCAAATGGCAGCGGTGGACGGGACTGGAGTGGCATCTCTCCTTGGTGTGTCCCGAGAGCTGGTCCTGACGAAGAGTACTGGTGCCTCATGATCTCCTGGATCACCCGAAGAGCGACACGCTCCAAAGTGTTCACCAGGTTCTCAGAGTGGCGGTGCAGCGAGTGAGCCACCATGTAGTTGATCTCCTGACGTAGGGACCTGGTGCGTTCTTCTGACGGGGCAGAGAGGTCTATCCCATCGAGCGCACCATCAGGCGAGAACCCCTTCCACCGATGCCATGTGAACGGGTTACGTGAAAGAGCCGATGAGATCGGCCTCGAGGATAGCTTTGACCTCGTCATACTTCTTCTTGAGCTCGTCGGTCAGATCCTCGTACGTGACTGGGGTGCCGTCCGCCATCTCAGATGTAGATGGCGATGTGGTTGATGTCGAAGCTTGTCCCACCGGGCGTGCCAGAATGTGTTGTGGTCAGAAACCCACTGGCGAGCAGCGACGGGCAACATAGTAGAGCCGGGAACAACTTAGGGCTGCGGCTGGCCCTGGTCCCTCCGAGCGACGGCCCGCAAAGCCTCTAGTACGCACGTCCGATGCTGGTGCAAGGGCGTGCCACCTGACCTATACCTGGTCAGGAAGGTGATGGAGATGCCTCGCTTAGTTTCCTGCATGGCATACACGTAAACATTAAATACGAGCCTCGATCGGCTCTCAGGTTATCCTGTGAATCGGCTCAAGGAGCCGATCCACCCATGATTCGTACGAGGTGCACGAATATATGGTGGTCCTGCTTGATCAAGATAAAGCTAAAACGATCTACGACGATTTGGGGTTTTCACCGCATAATCGGATCATCCTACTCACGATTGGGCCTCGCGGCCACGCACGGTGATCGTAAGCCGATCCTAGACAAGGCCTAAAAACCAACACGAGGTTGATCCTCGGAACATCCTGTCTAGGACTAGCAAACGCCACCCTACGCGCCGCTGGATCCTCCAACCCTTTGTAAGGCCTAACTATTGCAGATATTAAACTAATCCTTGAAGAACAAGGAGCAACCGTAACGGATCGGATCTACTAAATAATGATCAAGCGGGGTGCCGCCCCTACATCTAAGATAGGTGTAAGGGCGGCTAGATGTATGAGGGTTGCACGATGATAGCATATGATACGAAGAACAATGCTAACCCTAACACATCTAAGATAACTACGTTGCTCGCCATCAAAAAGGCTTCAGTACGAGCAACGCATGAACAACGACATAAGCTTGTGCTGCCTAGATCGCAAGATGGCAGCATGATGCTTACCGGTAGAAACTCTCGAGACGAAGGAGTTGGCGATGCGCCGAGATTGATTTGGGGTGAACGTTGGTTGTTGTTTATTTCATAAACCCTAGATACATATTTATAGTCCAAGGGACTTTCTAACGTGGGAATAACCCCTACCGTGCACGAGACAAACTCTAACTAACCGACACGTATCCTACTATATTACAGATACACGGGCCAACTAGCCCAAACTTTGCATATAAGGCCGATTCACATATTTCTTCCGTATATAATCTTCAAGCCCATCTTGATCGCGGCCCACCTCTGACTCGGTCAAATTCTGGTGATAACAAGAACAGCAGCAAGTTTTCCCTTAAGTGGATCACCCAAGGTTTATCGAACTCAGGGAGGAAGAGGTCAAAGATATCCCTCTCAAGCAACCCTGCAATCACGATACAAGAAGTCTCTTGTGTCCCCAACACACCTAATACACTTGTCAGATGTATAGGTGCACTATTTCGGCGAAGAGATAGTGAAATACAAGTGGTATGAATGAATATGAGTGGTAATAGCAATCTGAATAAAATATGGCAGCGAGTAAACATGCAACAAAACAGTAAACAAACGGAGATTCGATGCTTGGAAACAAGGCCTAGGGATCCTACTTTCACTAGTGGACACTCTCAACATTGATCACATAATAAAACCACTCTACACTCTCTTGTTGGATGACAAACACCATTAATTGTGTAGGGCTACAAGAGCACCTCAATGCCGGAGTTAACAAGCTCCACAACATTCGATGTTCGTATTTAAATAACCTTAGAGTGCATGATAGACCAACGCAATTATACCGAGTACTAACATAGCATGCACACCGTCACCGACAGACTATGAAAGGGGGAATAGATTGCATCAATACCATCATAGTAATAATTAACTTCATAATCTACAAGAGATCACAATCATAGCATATACCAAGTACTTCATGATGCACACGCTGTCACACTTACATCATGGAGGAGGAATAGACTACTTTAATAACATCACTAGAGTAGCACATAGATGATATTCAACTAGATCACAAAGAGAGAGAGAGATGAACCACATAGCTACAGTGGAGCCCTCAGCCCCGGGGGTGAATTACTCCCTCCTCATCATGGAAACAGCGATGGCGGTGAAGATGGCGGTGCAGATGGCGGTGGAGATGACTCCGGGGGCAATTCCTCGTCCCGGCAGGGTGCTGGAACAGAGACTTCTGTCCCCCGAATTGGAGTTTCGCGATGGCGGCGGCTCTGGAAGGTTTTCTCGGGTTTCGTCAATCGGTACTGGAACTATTATCGACGAAGGCTTAAGTAGGCGGAAGGGTAGGTCAGGGGGCGCCACGAGGGCCCCACACGCTAGGGCCGCGCGGCCAGGACCTGGGCCGCGCCGCCCTGTTGTGTGGGCGCCTCATCGCCCCACTTCGTATCTCCTCCGAACTTCTGGAAGCTTCGTGGAAAAATAAGATCCTGGGCGTTGATTTCGTCCAATTCCGAGAATATTTCCTTACTAGGATTTCTGAAACCAAAAACAGCAGAAAACAACAACTGGCTCTTCGGCATCTTGTTAATAGGTTAGTGCCGGAAAATGCATAAATATGACATAAAGTATGTATAAAACATGTGAGTATCATCAATAAAGTAGCATGGAACATAAGAAATTATAGATACGTTTGAGATGTATCAAGCATCCCCAAGCTTAGTTCCTACTCGTCCCGAGTAGGTAAACGATAACAAAGATAATTTCTGAAGTGACATGCTATCATAATCTTGATCAATACTATTGTAAGCACATGTAATGAATGCAGCGATTCGAAGCAATGGTAAAGACAATGGTTAAACAATTGAATCATATAGCGAAGACTTTTCATGAATAGTACTTTCAAGACAAGCATCAATAAGTCTTGCATAAGAGTTAACTCATAAAGCAATAAATTCAAAGTAAAGGCATTGAAGCAACACAAAGGAAGATTAAGTTTGAGCGGTTGCTTTCAACTTGTAACATGTATATCTCATGGATATTATCAACATAAAGTAATATAATAAGTGCAATATGCAAGTATGTAGGAATCAATGCACAGTTAACACAAGTGTTTGCTTCTTGAGATGGAAGGAAGTAGGTAAACTGACTCAACATAAAAGTAGAAGAATGGCCCTTCGCAGAGGGAAGCATCGATTGCTATATTTGTGCTAGAGCTTTTATTTGGAAAACAAGAAACAATTTTGTCAACGGTGGTAATAAAGCATATGCATTATGTAAATTATATCCTACAAGTTGCAAACCTCATGCATAGATTACCAATAGTGCCCGCACCTTGTCCTAATTAGCTTGGATTTACATGGATTATCATCGCAATACATATGTTTTAACCAAGTATCACAAAGGGGTACCTCTATTCCGCCTGTACAAAGGTCTAAGGAGAAAGCTCGCATTGGATTTCTCGCTTTTTATTATTCTCAACTTAGACATCCATATCGGGACAACATAGACAACAGATAATGGACTCCTCTTAATGCATAAGCATTCAACAACAAATAATATTCTCATAAGAGATTGAGGATGGTTGTCCAAAACTGAAACTTCCACCATGGATCATGGCTTTAGTTAGCGACCCAATGTTCTTCTCTAACAATATGCATACTAAAACCATTCAACTCATGATAAAACACCCTTACTTCAGACAAGACGAACATGCATAGCAACTCACATGATATTCAACAAAGGGTAGTTGACGGCGTCCCCAGGAACATGGTTATCGCACAACAAGTAACTTAATAAGAAATAAGATACATAAGTACATATTCAATACCACAATAGTTTGTAGGCTATTTGTCCCATGAGCTATATATTGCAAAGACAAAGGATAGAAATTTAAAGGTAGCACTCAAGCAATTTACTTTGGAATGGCGGAGAAATACCATGAAGTAGGTAGGTATGGTGGACACAAATGGCATAGTTTTTGGCTAAAGGATTTGGATGCACCAGAAGTATTCCCTCTCAATACAAGGCTTAGGCTAGCAAGGTTATTTGAAACAAACACAAGTATGAACCGGTATAGCAAAACTCACATAAAAATATATTGCAAGCATTATAAAACTCTACACCGTCTTCCTTGTTGTTCAAACCCTTACTAGAAAATATCTAGACCTTAGAGAGACAAATCATGCAAACCAAATTTTAGCAAGCTCTATGTATTTCTTCACTAATAGGTGCAAAGTATATGATGCAAGAGCTTAAACATGATCCTTATGAGCACAACAATTGCCAAGTATCAAATTATTCAAGATATTATACCAATTACTACATGTAGCATTTCCCGTTTCCAACCATATAACAAGTAACGAAGCAGTTTCAACCTTCGCAATGAACATTAAGAATAAAGCTAAGGACATATTTGTCCATATGCAACAGCGGAGCGTGTCACTCTCCCACACAATGAATGCTAGGATCCATTTTATTCAAACAAAACAAAGCAAAAACATACATACGCTCCAAGTAAAGCACATAAGATGTGATGGAATAAAAATATAGTTTCACTAGAGGAACCTGATAATGTTATCGATGAAGAAGGGGATGCCTTGGGCATCCCCAAGCTTAGATGCTTGAGTCTTCTTGAAATATGCAGGGATGAACCACCGGGGGCATCCCCAAGCTTAGAGCTTTCACTCTCCTTGATCATATTATATCATCCTCATCTCTTGATCCTTGAAAACTTCCTCCACACCAAACTCAAAACAACTCATTAGAGGGTTAGTGCATAATCAAAAATTCACATGTTCAGAGGTGACATAATCATTCTTAACACTTCTGGACATTGCACAAAGCTACTGAAAGTTAATGGAATAATGAAATCCATCAAACATAGCAAAACAGGCAATGTGAAATAAAAGGCAGAATCTGTCAAAACAGAACAGTCCGTAAAGACGAATTTTTTAGGTGCACCAGACTTGCTCAAATGAAAATGCTCAAATTGAATGAAAGCTGCGTACATATCTGAGGATCACTCACGTAAATTGGCAGAATTTTCTGAGTTACCTACAGAGACTACTGCTCAAATTCGTGACATCAAGAAATCTGTTTCTGCGCAGTAATCCAAATCTAGTATGAACCTTACTATCAAAGACTTTACTTGGCACAACAATGCAGCAAAATAAAAATAAGGAGAAGTTGCTACAGTAGTAACAACTTCCAAGACTCAAATATAAAACAAAACTGCAGAAGTAAAATCATGGGTTGTCTCCCATAAGCGCTTTTCTTTAACGCCTTTGAGCTAGGCGCAGAAAGTGTGTATCAAGTATTATCAAGAGATGATGCATCAACAGCGGGGTTTGGAGTTTTCTCCACTATGCATTGTATCTTATCTATGTAAGTTTCAGAGGCTCCCTTTTCATTAATCTTAGGCTTGCTATTCTCATCAAATAAATTTTCAGGGACAAGCCAAGCATAATTATCTTCTAGAGCTTCATGCATTCCTAGGAGCTTGCAAGGTATTGGTGCTTTAATCTCCTCACCATCATTAACATTATTAGTATACCTTATTCTATCCATGTCCATCTTTTCAAGTGTTCTTTAAAATCGGTGAACAAACCAAGCCTCTTATGCTTAATAAAAACTTTTCTAGCTTCTTTAGCTATATCCTCAAATTCTCGAACAAGGACTTTTAAAACAAAATCTCTCTTTTCTCCCCTCTCCATATCATAAAGTGTAAGAAACATGTGTTGTATCATGGGGTTGAGACTAATAAATCTAGTTTCTATCATGTGTACCAAACAGGCAGAGGCACTTTCATAGGTAGGGACAGTTTTTGCCAGGGGTATATCTTCGCAAGCTTACATGGATTATCATCGCAATACATATGTTTGAACCAAGTATCACAAAGGGGTACCTCTATGCCGCCTGTACAAAGGTCTAAGGCGAAAGCTCGCATTGGATTTCTCGCTTTTGATTATTCTCAACTTAGACATCCATACCGGGACAACATAGACAACAGATAATGGACTCCTCTTAATGCATAAGCATTCAACAACAAATAATATTCTCATAAGAGATAGAGGATGGTTGTCCAAAACTGAAACTTCCACCATGGATCATGGCTTTAGTTAGCGGCCCAATGTTCTTCTCTAACAATATGCATACTCAAACCATTCAACTCATGATAAATTGCCCTTACTTCAGAAAAGACGAACATGCATAGCAACTCACATGATATTCAACAAAGGGTAGTTGATAGCGTCCCCAGGAACATGGTTATCGCTCAACAAGCAACTTATTAAGAAATAAGATACATAAGTACATATTCAGTACCACAATAGTTTTTAAGCTATTTTTCCCATGAGCTATATATTGCAAAGGCAAAGAATGGAATTTTAAAGGTAGCACTCAAGCAATTTACTTTGGAATGGCAGAGAAATACCATGTAGTAGGTAGGTATGGTGGACACAAATGGCATAGTTTTTGGCTCAAGGATTTGGATGCACGAGAAGTAATCCCTCTCAATACAAGGCTTAGGCTAGCAAGGTTGTTTGAAACAAACACAAGTATGAACCGGTACAGCAAAACTCACATAAAAACATATTGCAGGCATTATAAGACTCTACACCGTCTTCCTTGTTGTTCGACCCTTACTAGAAAATATCTAGACCTTAGAGAGACCAATCATGCAAACCAAATTTCAGCAAGCTCTATGTATTTCTTCATTAATAGGCGCAAAGTATATGATGCAAGAGCTTAAACATGATCCTTATGAGCACAACAATTGCCAAGTATCAAATTATTCAAGATATTCTACCAATTACCACATGTGGCATTTCCCATTTCCAACCATATAACAATTAACGAAGCAGTTTTAACCTTCGCCATGAACATTGTGAGTAAAACTAAGGACATATTTGTCCATATGCAACAGCGGAGCGTGTCTCTCTCCCACACAATGAATGCTAGGATCCAACTTTATTCAAACAAAACAAAAACAAAAGTAAAAAACATACAGACGCTCCAAGTAAAGCACATAAGATGTGATGGAATAAAAATATAGTTTCACTAGAGGAACCTGATAATGTTGTCGATGAAGAAGGGGATGCCTTGGGCATCTCCAAGCTTAGATGCTTGAGTCTTCTTGAAATATGCAGGGATGAACCACCGGGGGCATCCCCAAGCTTAGAGCTTTCACTCTCCTTGATCATATTGTATCATCCTCCTCTCTTGATCCTTGAAAACTTCCTCCACACCAAACTCAAAACAACTCATTAGAGGGTTAGTGCATAATCAAAAATTCACATGTTCATAGGTGACATAATCATTCTTAACACTTCTGGACATTGCACAAAGCTACTGAAAGTTAATGGAATAAATAAATCCATCAAACATAGCAAAACAGGCAATGTGAAATAAAAGGCAGAATCTGTCAAAACAGAACAGTCCGTAAAGACGAATTTTTTAGGTGCACCAGACTTGCTCAAACGAAAATGCTCAAATTTAATGAAAGTTGCGTACATATCTGAGGATCACTCACGTAAATTGGCAGAATTTTCTGAGTTACCTACAGAGACTACTGCTCAAATTCGTGACAGCAAGAAATCTGTTTCTGCGCAGCAATCCAAATCTAGTATGAACCTTACTATCAAAGAATTTACTTGGCACAACAATGCAATAAAATTAAGATAAGGAGAGGTTGCTACAGTAGTAACAACTTCCAAGACTCAAATATAAAACAAAAGTGTAGAAGTAAAATCATGGGTTGTCTCCCATAAGCGCTTTTCTTTAACGCATTTCAGCCATGCGCAGAAAGTGTGAATCAAGTGTTATCAAGAGACGAAGCATCAACATCATAATTTGTTCTAATGATACAATCAAAAGGTAACTTCATTCTCTTTCTAGGGAAGTTTTCCATACCTTTCTTGAGAGGAAATTGATATTTAATATTGCCTTCCCTCATATCAATAATAGCACCAACAGTTCGAAGAAAAGGTCTTCCCAAAATAATGGGAAAAGATGCATTGCATTCAATATCCAAGACAACAAAATCAACGGGGACAAGGTTACTGTTAACCGTAATGCGAACATTATCAATCCTCCCCAAAGGTTTCTTTGTAGAATTATCAGCAAGATTAACATCCAAATAACAATTTTTCAATGGTGGCAAGTCAAGCATATTATATATTTTCTTAGGCATAACAGAAATACTTGCACCAAGATCACATAAAGCATTACAATCAAAGTCATTGACCTTCATCTTAATGATGGGCTCCCAACCATCCTCTAACTTCCTAGGAATAGAAGCTTCAAGGTTTAATTTCTCTTCTCTAGCTTTTATGAGAGCATTTGTAATATGTTTCGTAAAGGCCAAATTTATAGCACTAGCATTAGGACTTTTAGCAAGTTTTTGTAAGAACTTTATAACTTCAGAGATGTGACAATCATCAAAATCTAAACCATTATGATCTAAAGCAATGGGATCATTATCCCCAACATTAGAAAAAAAATCAGCAGTTTTATCACAAGCAATTTCAGCAGTTTCAGTAGTTTCAGGCAGTTTTTCACGCTTTGCATTAGAAGTAGAAACATTGCCAACACCAATTATTTTACCATTAATAGTAGGAGGTGTAGCAACATGTGAAGCATTAGCATTGCTAGTGGTGGTAATAGTCCAAACTTTAGCTACATTATCTTTAGCATCTTCTTCTTTCTCCCACCTAGCACGCAATTCGGCCATCAATCTTATATTCTCATTAATTCTAACTTGGATGGCGTTTGCTGTAGCAAATGACTTAATATCTTTATTTTCATTAGGCATAACTTTCGATTTCAAAAGATCAACATCAGCAACAAGACTATCGACTTTAGAAGCAAGTATATCAATTTTCCCAAGCTTTTCTTCAACAGATTTGTTAAAAGCAGTTTGTGTACTAATAAATTCTTTAAGCATGGCTTCAAGACCAGGGGGTGTATTCCTATTATTATTGTAAGAATTCCCATAAGAATTACCATAACCGTTACCATTATCATAAGGATATGGCTTATAGTTGTTACTAGAATTGTTCCGATAAGCATTGTTGTTGAAATTATTATTTTTAATGAAGTTCATATCAACATGTTCTTCTTGGGAAACCAATGAAGCTAACGGAACATTATTAGGATCAACATTAGTCCTACCATTCACAAGCATAGACATAATAGCATCAATCTTATCACTCAAGGAGGAGGTTTCTTCAACAGAATTTACCTTCTTACCTTGTGGAGCTCTTTCCGTGTGCCATTCAGAGTAATTAATCGTCATATTATCAAGAAGCTTTGTTGCGGCGCCTAGAGCGATGGACATAAAAGTACCTCCAGCAGCTGAATCCAGTAGGTTCCGCGAAAAAAATTCAATCCTGCATAAAAGGTTTGGATGATCATCCAAGTAGTCAGTTGATGCTAGCACGCAGTCGACGTGCCCGTTGGGAAACCCCAAGAGGAAGGTGTGATGCGTACAGCGGCAAGTTTTCCCTCAATAAGAAACCAAGGTTTATCGAACCAGTAGGAGCCAAGAAGCACGTTGAAGGTTGATGGCGGTGGAGTGTAGTGCGGCGCAACACCAGGGATTCCGGCGCCAACGTGGAACCTGCACAACACAACCAAAGTACTTTGTCCCAACGTAACAGTGAGGTTGTCAATCTCACCGGCTTGCTGTAACAAAGGATTAGATGTATAGTGTGGATGATGATGTTTGCAGAGAACAGTAGAACGAGTATTTCAGTAGATTGTATTCGATGTAAAAGAATGGACCGGGGTCCACAGTTCACTAGAGGTGTCTCTCCCATAAGAATAAGCATGTTGGGTGAACAAATTACAGTTGGGCAATTGACAAATAGAGAGGGCATGACCATGCACATACACGTTATGATGAGTAGTGTGAGATTTAATTGGGCATTACGACAAAGTACATAGACCGCTATCCAGCATGCATCTATGCCTAAAAAGTCCACCTTCAGGTTATCATCCGAACCCCCTCCAGTATTAAGTTGCAAACAACAGACAATTGCATTAAGTATGGTGCGCAATGTAATCAATAAATATATCCTTAGACATAGCATTGATGTTTTATCCCTAGTGGCAATAGCACATTGACAACCTTAGAACTTTCTGTCACTGTCCCAGATTTAATGGAGGCATGAACCCACTATCGAGCATAAATACTCCCTCTTGGAGTTACAAGCAAAAACTTGGCCAGAGCCTCTACTAGCAACGGAGAGGATGCAAGATCATAAACAACACATAGATGATAGATTGATAATCAACATAACATTGCATTCACTATTCATCGGATCCCAACAAACGCAACATATAGTATTACAGATAGATGATCTTGATCATGTTAGGCAGCTCACAAGATCCAACAATGATAGCACAATTAGGAGAAGACGACCATCTAGCTACTGCTATGGACCCATAGTCCATGGGTGAACCACTCACACATCACTCCGGAGGCGACCATGGCGGTTAGAGTCCTCTGGGAGATGATTCCCCTCTCCGGCAGGGTGCCGGAGGCGATCTCCTGAATCCCACGAGATGAGATTGGCGGCGGCGGCGTCTCTGTAAGGTTTTCCGTATCGTGGCTCTCGGTACTGGAGTTATTATCGACGAAGGCATCTTATAGGCGAAGAGGTAGGTTTAGGGACGACGCGAGGGGCCCACACAACAGGCTGACGCGGCCAGGGCTTGGGCCGCGCCGCCCTAGCGTGTCGCCGCCTCGTCACCCCACTTCGTATCTCCCCCGGTGTTCTGGAAGCTTCGTGGAAAAATAAGATCCTGGGCGTTGATTTCGTCCAATTCCGAGAATATTTCCTTACTAGGATTTCTGAAACCAAAAACAGCAGAAAACAGCAACTGGCTCTTCGGCATCTTGTTAATAGGTTAGTGCCAGAAAATGCATAAATATGACATAAAGTATGTATAAAACATGTAGGTATCATCAATAAAGTAGCATGGAACATAAGAAATTATCGATACGTTGGAGACGTATCAGCATCCCCAAGCTTAGTTCCTACTCGTCCCGAGTAGGTAAACGATAACAAAGATAATTTCTGAAGTGACATGCCATCATAATCTTGATCAATACTATTTGTAAGCACATGTAATGAATGCAGCGATCCAAAGCAATGGTAAAGACAATGAGTAAACAACTGAATCATATAGCAAAGACTTTTCGTGAATAGTACTTTCAAGACAAGCATCAATAAGTCTTGCATAAGAGTTCACTCATAAAGCAATAAATTCATAGTAAAGGTATTGAAGCAACACAAAGGAAGATTAAGTTTCAGCGGTTGCTTTCAACTTGTAACATGTATATCTCATGGATAGTTGTCAACATAAAGTAATATGATGAATGCAAATATGCAAGTATGTAAGAATCAATGCACAGTTAACACAAGTGTTTGCTTCTTGAGATGGGAGGAAATAGGTAAACTGACTCAACATAAAAGTAAAAGAATGGCCCTTCGCAGAGGGAAGCATCGATTGCTATATTTGTGCTAGAGCTTTTATTTGAAAACAAGAAACAATTTTGTCAACGGTAGTAATAAAGCATATGTGTTATGTAAATTATATCCTACAAGTTGCAAGCCTCATGCATAGTATACCAATAGTGCCCGCACCTTGTCCTAATTAGCTCGGATTACCTGGATTATCACCGCAATACATATGTTTTAACCAAGTATCACAAAGGGGTACCTCTATGCCGCCTGTACAAAGGTCTAAGGAGAAAGCTCGCATTGGATTTCTCGCTTTTGATTATTCTCAACTTAGACATCCATACCGGGACAACTTAGACAACAGATAATGGACTCATCTTTAATGCTTAAGCATTCAACAACAATTAATATTCTCATAAGAGATTGAGGATTGTTGTCCAAGACTGAAACTTCCACCATGGATCATGGCTTTAGTTAGCGGCCCAATGTTCTTCTCTAACAATATGCATGCTCAAACCATTCAACTCTTGGTAAATCGCCCTTACTTCAGACAAGATGAACATGCATAGCAACTCACATGATATTCAACAAAGGGTAGTTGATGGCATCCCCAGGAACATGGTTATCGCACAACAAGCAACTTAATAAGAAATAAAATACATAAGTACATATTCAATACCACAATAGTTTTTAGGCTATTTGTCCCATGAGCTATATATTGCAAAGATAAAGAATAGAAATTTTAAAGGTAGCACTCAAGCAATTTACTTTGGAATGGCGGAGAAATACCATGTAGTAGGTAGGTATGGTGGATACAAATGGCATAGTTATTGGCTCAAGGATTTGGATGCACGAGAAGTATTCCCTCTCAATACAAGGCTTAGGCTAGCAAGGTTATTTGAAAAAAACACAAGCATGAACCGGTACAGCAAAACTCACATAAAAACATATTGAAATCATTATAAGACTCTACACTGTCATCCTTGTTGCTCAAATCCTTACTAGAAAATATCTAGACTTTAGAGAGACCAATCATGCAAACCAAATTTCAACAAGCTCTATGTATTTCTTCACTAATAGGTGCAAAGTATATGATGCAAGAGCTTAAACATGATCCTTATGAGCATAACAATTGCCAAGTATCAAATTATTCAAGACATTCTACCAATTACCACATGTAGCATTTCCTGTTTCCAACCATATAACAATTAACGAAGCAGTTTCAACCTTCGCCATGAAAAACCAAGGACATATTTGTCCATATGCAACAGCGGAGCGTGTCTCTCTCCCACACAATGAATGCTAGGATCCATTTTATTCAAATAAAACAAAAACAAAAACAAACAGACGCTCCAAGCAAAGTACATAAGATGTGACGGAACAAAAATATAGTTTCACTAGAGGAACCTGATAATGTTGTCGATAAAGAAGGGGATGCCTTGGCCATCCCCAAGCTTAGATGCTTGAGTCTTCTTGAAATATGCAGGGATGAACCACCGGGGCATCCCCAAGCTTAGAGCTTTCACTCTTCTTGATCATATTGTATCATCCTCCTCTCTTGATCCTTGAAAACTTCCTCCACACCAAACTCAAAACTACTCATTAGAGGGTTAGTGCATAATCAAAATTCACATGTTCAGAGGTGACAAAATCATTCTTAACACTTCTGGACATTGCACAAAGCTACTGAAAGTTAATGGAACAAAGAAATTCATCAAGCATAGCAAAACAGGCAATGTGAAATAAAAGACAGAATCTATCAAAACAGAACAGTCCGTAAAGACGAATTTCTAAGAGGCACCATACTTGCTCAAATGAAAATTCTCAAATTGAATAAAAGTTACATACATATCTGAGGATCACTCACGTAAATTGGCAGAATTCTGTGGGTTACCTACAGAGAATTCAACCCAGATTCATGACAGCAAGAAATCTGTTTCTGCGCAGTAATCCAAATCTAGTATGAACCTTACTATCAAAGACTTTACTTGGCACAACAATGCAACAAAATTAAGATAAGGAGAGGTTGCTACAGTAGTAACAACTTCCAAGACTCAAATATAAAATAAAAGTGCTGTAGTAAAATCATGGGTTGTCTCCCATAAGCGCTTTTCTTTAACGCCTTTCAGCTAGGCGCAGAAAATGTGTATCAAGTATTATCAAGAGACGAAGCATCAACAGCGGGGTTTGGAGTTTTCTCAACCATGCATTGTATTTTGTATATGTAAGTTTCAGAGGCTCCCTTTTCATTAGTCTTAGGCTTGCTATTCTCATCAAACAAATTTTCAGGGACAAGCCAAGCATAATTATCATCTAGAGCTTCATGCATTCCTAGGAGCTTGCAAGGTATTGGTGCTTTAATCTCCCCACCATCATTAACATTATTAGTATACTTTATTCTATCCATGTCCATCTTTTCAAGTGTTCTTTTAAAATCGGTGAACATACCAAGCCTCTTATGCTTAATAAAAACTTTTCTAGCTTCTTTAGCTATATCCTCAAATTCTCGCACAAGGACTTTTAAAACAAAATCTCTCTTTTCTCCCCTCTCCATATCAGAAAGTGTAAGAAACATGTGTTGTATCATGGGGTTGAGACTAATAAATCTAGTTTCTATCATGCGTACCAAACAAGCAGAGGCACTTTCATAGGTAGGGACAGTTTTTGCCAGGGGTATATCTTCAAGATCTTCATGCATACTAACATGGGTGAAAAATTCTTCTATATTATCTCTTCCAATTATAGACCCTTGTCCTACCGGTATATCTTTTAAAGTAAAATTAGGAGGAAACATGATGAAATAAACAAAAAGAAAATAAAGTAAATGCAAGTAACTAATTTTTTTTGTGTTTTTAATATGGAGATTGCAAACAAGACAGTAAATAAAGTAAAGCTAGCAACTAATTTTTTTGTGTTTTGATATAATGCAGCAAACAAAGTACTAAATAAAATAAAGCAAGACAAAAACAAAGTAAAGAGATTGGAAGTGGAGACTCCCCTTGCAGCGTGTCTTGATCTCCCCGGCAACAGCGCCAGAAAATTGTCTTGATGCTAGCACGCAGTCGACGTGCCCGTTGGGAAACCCCAAGAGGAAGGTGTGATGCGTACAACGACAAGTTTTCCCTCAGTAAGAAACCAAGGTTTATCGAACCAGTAGGAGCCAAAAGCACGTTGAAGGTTGATGGCGGAGGAGTGTAGTGCGGCGCAACACCAGGGATTCCGGCGCCAACGTGGAACCTGCACAACACAACCAAAGTACTTTGTCCCAACGTAACAGTGAGGTTGTCAATCTCACCGGCTTGCTGTAACAAAGGATTAGATGTATAGTGTGGATGATGATGTTTGCAGAGAACAGTAGAACGAGTATTGCAGTAGATTGTATTCGATGTAGAAGAATGGACCGGGGTCCACAGTTCACTAGAGGTGTCTCTCCCATAAGAATAAGCATGTTGGGTGAACAAATTACAGTTGGGCAATTGACAAATAGAGAGGGCATGACCATGCACATACATGTTATGATGAGTAGTGTGAGATTTAATTGGGCATTACGACAAAGTACATAGACCGCTATCCAGCATGCATCTATGCCTAAAAAGTCCACCTTCAGGTTATCATCCGAACCCCCTCCAGTATTAAGTTGCAAACAACAGACAATTGCATTAAGTATGGTGAGTAATGTAATCAATAAATATATCCTTAGACATAGCATTGATGTTTTATCACTAGTGGCAACAGCACATCCACAACCTTAGAACTTTCTGTCACTGTCCCAGATTTAATGGAGGCATGAACCCACTATCGAGCATAAATACTCCCTCTTGGAGTTACAAGCAAAAACTTGGCTAGAGCCTCTACTAGCAACGGAGAGCATGCAAGATCATAAACAACACATAGATGATAGATTGATAATCAACATAACATAGCATTATTCATCGGATCCCAACAAACGCAACATATAGTATTACAGATAGATGATCTTGATCATGTTAGGCAGCTCACAATATCCAACAATGATAGCACAATTAGGAGAAGACGACCATCTAGCTACTGCTATGGACCCATAGTCTAGGGGTGAACTACTCACACATCACTCCGGAGGCGACCATGGCGGTGTAGAGTCCTCCGGGAGATGATTCCCCTCTCCGGCAGGGTGCCGGAGGCGATCTCCTGAATCCCCTGAGATGGGATTGGCGGCGGCGGCGTCTCTGGAAGGTTTTCCGTATCGTGGCTCTCGGTACTTGAGTTATTATCGACGAAGGCTTCTTATAGGCGAAGAGGTAGGTTTAGGGGCGACGCGAGGGGCCCACACAATAGGCCGGAGCGGCCAGGGCTTGGGCCGCGCCGCCCTAGCGTGTCGCCGCCTCGTCACCCCACTTCGTATCTCCCCCGGTGTTCTGGAAGCTTCATGGAAAAATAAGATCCTGGGCGTTGATTTCGTCCAATTCCGAGAATATTTCCTTACTAGGATTTCTGAAACCAAAAACAGTAGAAAACAGCAACTGGCTCTTTGGCATCTTGTTAATAGGTTAGTGCCGGAAAATGCATAAATAAGACATAAAGTATGTATAAAACATGTAGGTATCATCAATAAAGTAGCATGGAACATAAGAAATTATCGATACGTTGGAGACGTATCATCAGTCCATGGGTTGGGCAATTTTTAACCAAAGATTTCATTCTTTCCCATGCTTGGGCAACATGCTCATTATCCAATTGTTTAAAATTCATTATGCTACTTCTCAAAGATATAATTTTAGCAGGAGGATAATATCTACCAATGAAAGCATCCTTACATTTAGTCCATGAATCAATACTATTCTTAGGCAAAGATAGCAACCAATCCTTAGCTCTTCCTCTTAATGAGAAAGGAAACAATTTTAATTTTATAATGTACTTTGTCGTAATGCCATTGTTGAGAAAACACCCTTTTGTGGTACTGAAAAAGAAAGTGCTGTAGAACATATGAATGAACTTTCTAATATGCTCAAAAACCCCGGTATGGATGTCTAAGTTGAGAATAATCAAAAGCGAGAAATCCAATGCGAGCTTTCTCCTTAGACCTTTGTACAGGCGGCATAGAGGTACCCCTTTGTGATACTTGGTTAAAACTTATGTATTGTGATGATAATCCATGTAAATCCAAGCTAATTAGGACAAGGTGCGGGCACTATTGGTAATCTATGCATGAGGCTTGCAACTTGTATGATATAATTTACACAATGCATATGCTTTATTACTACCGTTGACAAAATTGTTTCTTGTTTTCAAAATAAAAGCTCTAGCACAAATATAGCAATCGATGCTTCCCTCTGTGAAGGGCCTTTCTTCTACTTTTATGTTGAGTCAGTTTACCTACTTCTTTCCATCTCAAGAAGCAAACACTTGTGTTAACTGTGCATTTATTCCTACATACTTGCATATTGCACTTATTATATTACTTTATGTTGACAATATCCATGAGATATACATGTTACAAGTTGAAAGCAACCGCTGAAACTTAATCTTCCTTTGTGTTGCTTCAATGCCTTTACTTTGAATTTATTGCTTTATGAGTTAACTCTTATGCAAGACTTATTGATGCTTGTCTTGAAAGTACTATTCATGAAAAGTCTTTGCTATATGATTCAATTGTTTAACCATTGTCTTTACCATTGCTTCGAATCGCTGCATTCATTACATGTGCTTACAATAGTATTGATCAAGATTATGATAGCATGTCACTTCAGAAATTATCTTTGTTATCGTTTACCTACTCGGGACGAGTAGGAACTAAGCTTGGGGATGCTTGATACGTCTCAAACGTATCTATAATTTCTTATGTTCCATGCTACTGTATTGATGATACTCACATGTTTTATACATACTTTATGTCATATTTATGCATTTTCCGGCACTAACCTATTAACGAGATGCCGAAGAGCCAGTTGCTGTTTTCTGCTGTTTTTGGTTTCAGAAATCCTAGTAAGGAAATATTCTCAGAATTGGACGAAATCAACGCCCAGGATCTTATTTTTCCACGAGGCTTCCAGAAGTCCGGAGGAGATACGAAGTGGGGCGACGAGGCGCCCACACAACAGGGCGGCGCGGCCAAGGCTGGGGCCGCGCGGCCCTAGCGTGTGGGGCCCTCGCGTCGCCCCCTGACCTACCCTTCCGCCTACATAAGCCTTCATCGATAATAGTTCCAGTACCTAGAGCCACGATACGGAAAACCTTCCAGAGACGCCGCCGCCGCCAATCCCATCTCAGGGGATTCAGGAGATCGCCTCCGGCACCCTGCCGGAGAGGGGAATCATCTCCCGGAGGACTCTTCACCGCCATGGTCGCCTCCGGAGTGATGTGTGAGTAGTTCACCCCTGGACTATGGGTCCATAGCAGTAGCTAGATGGTCGTCTTCTCCTAATTGTGCTATCATTGTTGGATCTTGTGAGCTGCCTAACATGATCAAGATCATCTATTTGTAATGCTACATGTTGCGTTTGTTGGGATCCGATGAATAATGAATGCTATGTTATGTTGATTATCAATCTATCATCTATGTGTTGTTTTTGATCTTGCATGCTCTCCGTTATTAGTAGACGCTCTGGCCAAGTCGTTACTTGTAACTCCAAGAGGGAGTATTTATGCTCGATAGTGGGTTCATGCCTCCATTAAATCTGGGACAGTGACAGAAAGTTCTAAGGTTGTGGATGTGTTGTTGCCACTAGGGAAAAAACATCAATGCTATGTCTAAGGATGTATTTGTTGATTACATTACGCACCATACTTAATGCAATTGTCTGTTGTTTGCAACTTAATACTGGAGGGGGTTCGGATGATAACCTGAAGGTGGACTTTTTAGGCATAGATGCATGCTGGATAGCGGTCTATGTACTTTGTCGTAATGCCCAATTGAATCTCACAATACTCATCATAACATGTATGTGCATTGTCGTGCCATCTTTATTTGTCAATTGCCCAACTGTAATTTGTTCACCCAACATGCTATTTATCTTATGGGAGAGACACCACTACTGAACTGTGGACCCCGGTCCATTCTTTTACATCGAATACAATCTACTGCAATACTGCTTCTCTTTGTTCTCTGCAAACATCATCATCCACACTATACATCTAATCCTTTGTTACAGCAAGCCGGTGAGATTGACAACCTCACTGTTAAGTTGGGGCAAAGTATCTTGGTTGTGTTATGCAGGTTCCACGTTGGTGATACGTCTCCAACGTATCGATAATTTCTTATGTTCCATGCCACATTATTGATGTTATCTACATGTTTTATGCACACTTTATGTCATATTCGTGCATTTTCTGGAACTAACCTATTAACAAGATGCCGAAGTGCCGATTCTTTGTTTTCTGCTATTTTTGGTTTCAGAAATCCTAGTAAGGAAATATTCTCGGAATTGGACGAAATCAACGCCCGAGGGCCTATTTTTCCACGAAGCTTCCGTAAGTCCGAAGACGAAGCGAAGTGGGGCCACGGGGTGCCCAAACCCTAGGCGGCGCGGCCCCCCTTGGCCGCACCGCCCTGTCATCTGGGGCCCCCTGTGCCCCCTCCCGGCTGCCCTTCCACCTACTTAAAGCCTCCGTGACGAAACCCCGGTCACGAGAGCCACGATACGGAAAACCTTCCAGAGACGCCGCCAACACCGATCCCATCTCGGGGGATCCAGGAGATCGCCTCCGGCACCCTGCCGGAGAGGGGAATCATCTCCCGGAGGACTCTACGCCGCCATGGTCGCCTCCGGTGTGATGTGTGAGTAGTCTACCCCTGGACTATGGGTCCATAGCAGTAGCTAGATGGTTGTCTTCTCCCCATTGTGCTATCATTGTCGGATCTTGTGAGCTGCCTAACATGATCAAGATCATCTATCTGTAATTCTATATGTTGCGTTTGTTGGGATCCGATGAATAGAGAATACTTGTTATGTTGATTATCAAAGCTATGTCTATGTGTTGTTTATGATCTTGCATGCTCTCCGTTATTAGTAGATGCTCTGGCCAAGTTGATGCTAGTAACTCCAAGAGGGAGTATTTATGCTCGATAGTGGGTTCATGTCTCCGTGAATCTGGAGGGGTGACAAGAACCTCTAAGGTTATGGATGTGCTGTTGCCACTAGGGATAAAACATTAGTGCTATGTTCAAGGATGTAGTCACTAGTTACATTACGCGCAATACTTAATGCAATTGTCTCTGTTGTTAGCAACTTAATACGGAGGGTTCGGATGATAACACGAAGGTGGACTTTTTAGGCATAGATGCAGTTGGATGGCTGTCTATGTACTTTGTCGTAATGCCCAATTAAATCTCACTATACTCATCATGATATGTATTTGCATGGTCATGCTCTCTTTATTTGTCAATTGCCCAACTGTAATTTGTTCACCCAACATCTTTGTTCGTCTTATGGGAGAGACACCTCTAGTGAACTGTGGACCCCGGTCCAATTCTCTTTACTGTAATACAATCTACTGCAATACTTGTTCTACTATTTTCTGCAAACAATCATCTTCCACACAATACGGTTAATCCTTTGTTACAGCAAGCCGGTGAGATTGACAACCTCACTGTTTCGTTGGGGCAAAGTACTTTGGTTGTGTTGTGCAGGTTCCACGTTGGCGCCGGAATCCCTGGTGTTGCGCCGCACTACATCCCGCCGCCATCAACCTTCAACGTGCTTCTTGGCTCCTACTGGTTCGATAAACCTTGGTTTCTTACTGAGGGAAACTTGCTGCTGTACGCATCACACTTTCCACTTGGGGTTCCCAACGAGCGTGTGCTTTACGCGTCATCAAGCTAAATTTCTGGCGCCGTTGCCGGGGAGATCAAGACACGCTGCAAGGGGAGTCTCCACTTCTCAATCTCTTTACTTTGTTTTTGTCTTGCTTAGTTTTATTTACTACTTTGTTTGCTGCACTAAATCAAAATACAAAAAAATTAGTTGCTAGTTTTACTTTATTTGCTATCTTGTTTGCTATATCGAAAACACAAAAAAAATTAGTTACTTGCATTTACCTTACTTGATTCATCATGTTTCCTTTTAATTTTACCACAAAAGACATACCGGTAGGACGTGGGTCTATAGTTGGGAGAAATAATATAGAAGAATTTTTCAATCATGTTAGTACCATCGAAAATTTTGAAGATAGACACTTGGTGGACCTTGCGCCTACTTATGAAATTGCTGCTGCGCATTTAGTTACTTTGTTGGAAACTAAATTTGTTAATCTTAATCCTATAATCCAACATATGTTTCTCACACTTGGTGATATGGAAGAAGGGGAAAAGAAAGATTTTGTTTTAGAAACCCTTCTTAGAGAATTTGGTGGTCTAGCAAGAGAAGCTAGAAAGGTCTTTGCTAAATTTAATATGCTTGGTTCTCATACTAATTTTGTTAGCCTCCTTGAAAAGATGGACATGGATAGAATAAGATACACTAATAATATTGATGATGGTGGGGAGATCAAAGCACCAATACCATGTAAACTCTTAGCTATGAATGATGCACTAGAAAATAACTATGCCTGGCTTGTTCCTGAAAATTTGTTTGATGAGAGTAGCACGCCTAAGACTAATGAAAAGGGAGATGCTAAAACCTATGTATCTAATATATTATGCCTGGTTGAGAAAACTCCGCACCCCGCTGAGAATGCATCACTCTTTGATAATACTTGATACACACTTTCTGCGCCTAGCTGAAAGGCGTTAAAGAAAAGCGCTTATGGGAGACAACCCATGTTTTTACCTACAGTACTTTGTTTTTATTTGGTGTCTTGGAAGTTGTTTACTACTGTAGCAACCTCTCCTTATCTTAGTTTTGTGTTTTGTTGTGCCAAGTTAAGCCGTTGATAGAAAAGTAAGTACTAGATTTGGATTACTGCACAGTTCCAGATTTCTTTACTGTCACGAATCTGGGTCCACCTCCCTGTAGGTAGCTCAGAAAATTAAGCCAATTTACGTGCATGATCCACAGATATGTACGCAACTTTCATTCAATTTGAGCATTTTCATTTGAGCAAGTCTGGTGCCATTTTAAAATTCGTCAATACGAACTGTTCTGTTTTGACAGATTCTGCCTTTTATTTCGCATTGCCTCTTTTGCTATGTTGGATGAATTTCTTTGATCCACTAATGTCCAGTAGCATTATGCAATGTCCAGAAGTGTTAAGAATGATTGTGTCACCTCTGAATATGTTAATTTTTATTGTGCACTAACCCTCTAATGAGTTGTTCTAAGTTTGGTGTGGAGGAAGTTTTCAAGGATCAAGAGAGGAGTATGATGCAACATGATCAAGGAGAGTGAAAGCTCTAAGCTTGGGGATGCCCCGGTGGTTCACCCCTGCATATATCAAGAAGACTCAAGCGTCTAAGCTTGGGGATGCCCAAGGCATCCCCTTCTTCATCGACAACATTATCAGGTTCCTCCCTGAAACTATATTTTTATTCCATCACATCTTATGTGCTTTTTCTTGGAGCGTCGGTTTGTTTTTGTTTTTTGTTTTGTTTGAATAAAATGGATCCTAGCATTCACTTTATGGGAGAGAGACACGCTCCGCTGTAGCATATGGACAAGTATGTCCTTGGTTTCTACTCATAGTATTCATGGCGAAGTTTCTCCTTCGTTAAATTGTTATATGGTTGGAATTTGAAAATGATACATGTAGTAATTGCTATTAATGTCTTGGGTAATGTGATACTTGGCAATTGTTGTGCTCATGATTAAGCTCTTGCATCATATGCTTTGCACCCATTAATGAAGAAATACATAGAGCATGCTAAAATTTGGTTTGCATATTTGGTTTCTCTAAGGTCTAGATAATTTCTAGTATTGAGTTTGAACAACAAGGAAGACGGTGTAGAGTCTTATAATGTTTTCAATATGTCTTTTATGTGAGTTTTGCTGCACCGGTTCATCCTTGTGTTTGTTTCAAATAAGCCTTGCTAGCCTAAACCTTGTATCGAGAGGGAATACTTCTCATGCATCCAAAATACTTGAGCCAACCACTATGCCATTTGTGTCCACCATACCTACCTACTACATGGTATTTTCCGCCATTCCAAAGTAAATTGCTTGAGTGCTACCTTTAAAATTCCATCATTCACCTTTGCAATATATAGCTCATGGGACAAATAGCTTAAAAACTATTGTGGTATTGAATATGTAATTATGCACTTTATCTCTTATTAAGTTGCTTGTTGTGCGATAACCATGTTCACTGGGGACGCCATCAACTATTCATTGTTGAATTTCATGTGAGTTGCTATGCATGTCCGTCTTGTCTGAAGTAAGAGAGATCTACCACCTTATGATTAAGCATGCATATTGTTAGAGAAGAACATTGGGCCGCTAACTAAAGCCATGATCCATGGTGGAAGTTTCAGTTTTGGACATATATCCTCAAATCTCAAATGAGAAAATTATTAATTGTTGTTACATGCTTATGCATAAAAGAGGAGTCCATTATCTGTTGTCTATGTTGTCCCGGTATGGATGTCTAAGTTGAAGAATAATCAATAGCGAGAAATCCAATGCGAGCTTTCTCCTTAGACCTTTGTACAGGCGGCATAGAGGTACCCCTTTGTGACACTTGGTAAAAACATGTGCATTGTGATGATCCGGTAGTCCAAGCTAATTAGGACAAGGTGCGGGCACTATTAGTACACTATGCATGAGGCTTGCAACTTATAAGATATAATTTACATGATGCATATGCTTTATTACTACCGTTGACAAAATTGTTTCATGTTTTCAAAATCAAAGCTCTAGCACAAATATAGCAATCGATGCTTTTCCTCTATGGAGGACCATTCTTTTACTTTCAATGTTGAGTCAGTTCACCTATTTCTCTCCACCTCAAGAAGCAAACACTTGTGTGAACTGTGCATTGATTCCTACATACTTGCTTATTGCACTTATTATATTACTCTATGTTGACAATATCCATGAGATATATATGTTACAAGTTGAAAGCAACCGCTGAAACTTAATCTTCTTTTGTGTTGCTTCAATGCCTTTACTTTGAATTATTGCTTTATGAGTTAACTCTTATGTAAGACTTATTGATGCTTGTCTTGAAGTGCTATTCATGAAAAGTCTTTGCTTTATGATTCACTTGTTTACTCATGTCATATACATTGTTTTGATCGCTGCATTCACTACATATGCTTTACAAATAGTATGATCAAGATTATGATGGCATGTCACTCCAGAAATTATCTGTGTTATCGTTTTACCTGCTCGGGACGAGCAGAACTAAGCTTGGGGATGCTGATACGTCTCTAACGTATCGATAATTTCTTATGTTCCATGCCACATTATTGATGTTATCTACATGTTTTATGCACACTTTATGTCATATTCGTGCATTTTCTGGAACTAACCTATTAACAAGATGCCGAAGTGCCGATTCTTTGTTTTCTGTTTTTGGTTTCAGAAATCCTAGTAAGGAAATATTCTCGGAATTGGATGAAATCAACGCCCAGGGGCCTATTTTTCCACGAAGCTTCCAGAAGTCCGAAGACGAAACGAAGTGGGGCCACAGGGTGCCCAAACCCTAGGGCGGCGCGGCCCCCCCCCCTTGGCCGCGCCGCCCTGTCATCTGGGGCCCCTGTGCCCCCTCCTGACTTGCTCTTCCACCTACTTAAAGCCTCCGTGACGAAACCCCCAGTACCGAGAGCCACGATACGGAAAACCTTCCAGAGACGCCGCCAACGCTGATCCCATCTCGGGGGATCCAGGAGATCGCCTCCGGCACCCTGCCGGAGAGGGGAATCATCTCCCGGAGGACTCTACGCCGCCATGGTCGCCTCCGGTGTGATGTGTGAGTAGTCTACCCCTGGACTATGGGTCCATAGCAGTAGCTAGATGGTTGTCTTCTCCCCATTGTGCTATCATTGTCGGATCTTGTGAGCTGCCTAACATGATCAAGATCATCTATCTGTAATTCTATATGTTGCGTTTGTTGGGATCCGATGAATAGAGAATACTTGTTATGTTGATTATCAAAGCTATGTCTATGTGTTGTTTATGATCTTGCATGCTCTCCGTTATTAGTAGATGCTCTGGCCAAGTTGATGCTAGTAACTCCAAGAGGGAGTATTTATGCTCGATAGTGGGTTCATGTCTCCGTGAATGCGGAGGGTGACAAGAACCTCTAAGGTTATGGATGTCTTGTTGCCACTAGGGATAAAACATTAGTGCTATGTTCAAGGATGTAGTCACTAGTTACATTACGCGCAATACTTAATGCAATTGTCTGTTGTTAGCAACTTAATGTTGGAGGGGTTCGGATGATAACCTGAAGGTGGACTTTTTAGGCATAGATGCAGTTGGATGGCGGTCTATGTACTTTGTCGTAATGCCCAATTAAATCTCACTATACTCATCATGATATGTATGTGCATGGTCATGCTCTCTTTATTTGTCAATTGCCCAACTGTAATTTGTTCACCCAACATGCTGTTCGTCTTATGGGAGAGACACCTCTAGTGAACTGTGGACCCCGGTCCAATTCTACTGTTTTCTGCAAACAATCATCTTCCACACAATACGGTTAATCCTTTGTTACAGCAAGCCGGTGAGATTGACAACCTCACTGTTTCGTTGGGGCAAAGTACTTTGGTTGTGTTGTGCAGGTTCCACGTTGGCGCCGGAATCCCTGGTGTTGCACCGCACTACATCCCGCAGCCATCAACCTTCAACGTGCTTCTTGGCTCCTACTGGTTCGATAAACCTTGGTTTCTTACTGAGGGAAACTTGCTGCTGTACGCATCACACCTTCCACTTGGGGTTCCCAACGAGCGTGTGCTTTACGCGTCATCAGTTGGCGCCGGAATCCCTGGTGTTGCGCCGCACTACACTCCGCCGCCATCAACCTTCAACGTGCTTCTTGACTCCTACTGGTTTGATAACCTTGGTTTCTTACTGAGGGAAAAACTTGCTGCTGTACGCATCATACCTTCCTCTTGGGGTTCCCAACGGACGTGTGCTTTACCATCACAAGCAGCAAAGCTTTTTCTGGCGCCGTTGCCGGGGATACGTCCAAAACGTATCTACTTTCCCGAACACTTTTGCTATTGTTTTACCTCTAATTTGTGTATTTTGGATACAACTAACACGGACTAACGTTGTTTTCAGCAGAATTGCTCTGGTGTCTCGTTTTTGTGCAGAAATCCAACTTTCAGGAAAATCCCCGGAATTTATTTCGAAGGTCTTATTTTTCCAGAAGAATTACGGAGCCAGAAGGGCAAGCCAGGTGGAGGCCCGAGGCCCCCACACACTAGGCCGGCGCGGCCCAGGAGGGGGGCGCGCCGCCCAACTGTGTGGCCTCCTCGGCTGGCCTCCGACGCCCTCCTCTGGACTACTTAAGGGGTTTCGACCTAAAAACGCGAGACGAGAAGTCGAAGTCGCCAGAAACCCTCCAGAACGCCGCCACCATCGCGAAACTCCGTCTCGGGACCAGAAACTCCGTTCTGGCACTCCACCGGGACGGGGAATTGGAGGAGATCATCGCCATCATCACCACCGATGCCTCTCCATCGACCAGCAATGTTTCCCCCATCCATGTGTGAGTAATTCCCCCGCTGTAGGCTGAAGGGGATGGTAGGGATTGGATGAGATTGGTCATGTAATAGCATAAGATTGTTAGGGCATAGTGCCTAGTGTCCGTAATTGGTACTTTGATGATATTGTTGCAACTTGTTATGCTTAATGCTTGTCACTAGGGCCCGAGTGCCATGATCTCAGATCTGAACATGTTATTGTTTCATGATGATATGCATTGTTTTATGATCTTACCTGCAAGTTGTATACACATGTCGCTGTCCGGAACCCGAGGCCCCAAAGTGACAGAAATTGGGACAACCGGAGGGGAAGGCAGTGATGTGAGGATCACATGTGTTCACGGAGTGTTAATGCTTTGCTCCGGTACTCTATTAAAAGGAGTACCTTAATATCCAGTAGATTCCCTAGAGGCCCGGCTGCCACCGGCTGGTAGGACAAAAGATGTTGTGCAAGTTTCTCATTGCGAGCACGTACGACTATATACGGAACACATGCCTATGGATTGCTTAGTACTTGGACACCGTTTTATTATTATCTGCAAATGCCCTGCTTTGATTGTTACATGAGTTTCTCTCATCCATGCAATGCCCGTCATCCATCCCTGTGCCTACAGTATTTTAATCCTGTTGTTTACTGTAATCACTACTGCTGTCTTTGTTACTCTGCTGCTGTTATTTCACTACCGCTACTGCTATAAAACTGTTACTACTGATAAACTCTTGCGAGCAAGTCTATTTCCAGGTGCAGCTGAATTGACAACTCCGCTGTTAAGGCTTTCAAGTATTCTTTGTCTCCCCTTGTGTCGAATCAATAAATTGGGTTTTACTTCCCTCGAAGACTGTTGCGATCCCCTATACATGTGGGTCATCAAGACTATTTTCTGGCGCCGTTGCCGGGGAGCATAGCTTTATTTGGAAGTTCACTTGGATTGATATTGTTCGCTGCAAATTCTCCATCATGGGTAAATCTCGCGATCCTAAAGTCGCCATATTACCATCCACTACAAGAAAAGGTACAACTCTGAGTACCTCTGCTACTCTTGATTCACCATCTGTGATAAGTCAACTTGTTTCACCACCACAAGCTTCACTTGCTAGTACTTCCTCTGAATCTGAAAATTCTCATAATATTGATGATGTTTCTGCTGTGCTTGATGAAAGTGGTTCATTGGGATCTTTTCGAGATGCTACAATTGCTAGGTCTAGACAAATTGAAAATACTGAAACTCCTAATGAAAATGCTGCTACACCTGTTAATTCACCTGAGTCTGTTGATTATTCTAGTGATGATCCTGATGAGGATTATGTGGAGCTTGATGATGATTTTATTAATAGATGCAATGCTATTACTGATGCAAGAAAAATTAAAAAGTTTCTCGCACAACATACTATTAGATATAAGCTGTCTCCTGATCCTAAATTTTCCACATCTCCTATAAACATTAAGGATAAAGATTATGATTTTTCTCTTGATCTATCTCATATAGCTATTGTTGAGAAAACACCCTTTTGTGGTACTGAAAAAGAAAGTGATGTAGAACACATGAATGAACTTTCTTCTATGAGTAGCTTGTTTTCTGATGATGTCAAGATGTGCACTTATTTTGTTGCTAAATTTTTTCCTTTTTCATTAAAGGATGATGCTAAAACTTGGTATAATAGTTTGCCTCCTGGTTCTATTAATAGTCCAGGTGATTTGCTTGATGTTTTCTTTCAGAAATATTTTCCTGCTAGTGCTCAACATGCTGCTTTACAGAAAATTTATAGCTTTGACCAGGAAGATGGAGAGAAATTACCTGAAGCTTGGGCAGGATTTTGCTCTCTTATCAGAGCTCAACCTGGACATGATTTGGAAAAGCATGATTTACTTGATATATTCTATAGTGGACTAACCGTTGAGTCTAGAGCATATCTGGATAGTTGTGCGGGTTGTGTTTTCAGGAAAAGAACTCCAGACGAAGCTGAAGAATTATTGGCTAAAATAGGCCGGAATCATGATGATTGGACTACACCTGAACCAACTCCGGCGCCGATATTGAAGAAGAGGGGTTTGATTAAATTGAATGATGAAGATATGAGGGAAGCCAAGAAGTCTCTTAAGGAGAAAGGTATTAAATCTGAAGACGTGAAGAACTTACCTCCCATAGAAGATTTATGCAAGATAATTCCCCCTTCATCCATGATTGAGGTAAACTCTCTTCAACGCTTTACTAGGGAAGATATTCCGTATTCAAAACCTCCTGCTCAATGCTTAGATGAGTTTGATAATTATATTGTTAAGCAAGAAAATTTTAATATGAGAGTAGAGAATCATCTAATGGAAAATTCTCAACCTATTAGCAATTTGCATGATATTGTGGAGAGAACCTCCAATGATGTTAAGATGCCTGTTAAACATTTTCAAATGGTTCAAACTCAAATTGATCAACTCACTAAAGTGCAAAATGACTTGTTAAAAAATAATTCTAAAGAGAAACATGCTTATGAAGTAACAACTAGAGGCGGTGTCTCTACCCAGGATCCTCTATATCCTGAAGGGCATCCCAAAAGAGTTGAACAAGATTCTCAACGAATTGAACCTAGTGCTCCTTCTAAGAAAAAGAAGAAGAAACATAAAACTGTTGTGGAATCCTCTGAACCTGTTAATGATCCTAATAGTATTTCTATTTCTGATGCTGAAACTAAAAGTGGTAATGAACATGATAATGATAATGATAAGAATGATGCTTCTGATAAAGAAGAGGTTGAAGATGAACCTGAAAAGCATGCTAAAAATAAAAAGTATACTAAAGAAGATTTTATTGCTAAGAAACATGGTAATGAAAGGGAACCTTGGGTTCAAAAGCAAATGCCTTTTCCTGCTAAGAAACTAAAATCAAAGGAAGAAGAACACTATAATAAATTTTGCGATTGGATGAAACCTTTATTCTTGCAAATCCCTTTGACTGATGCTATTAAATTGCCTCCTTATTCAAAGTATATGAAAGATATTGTCTCTAACAAAAGGAAAATTCCTAATGAGGAGATTTCCACTATGCTTGCAAATTACTCTTTCAATGGCAAAGTTCCAAAGAAGTTGGGCGACCCAGGTATACCTACTATTCCTTGTTCTATTAAGAATAATTATGTTAGAACTGCTCTATCTGATTTGGGAGCGGGTGTTAGTGTTATGCCTTTTTCTCTTTACAAGAGACTTTATTTAGATAAGTTGATACCGACCGATATATCTTTGCAAATGGCTGATAAATCTACTGCTATTCCTATTGGTATATGTGAGGATGTTCCTGTTCAAGTTACTAATAACTGCTTGATATTAACTGATTTTCTTGTGTTGGAAATGCCTGAAGATGATAATATGTCTATTATTCTTGGGAGACCTTTTCTTAACACCGCAGGGGCTGTTATTGATTGCAATAAAGGAAAAGTTACTTTCAATGTTGATGACAAGGAGCATACCGTTTATTTTCCCAAGAGGATTGATAAAGTATGTGGATTTAATACCATTTCTAATGTGAGAACTATCAAAGTTGGAGCTATTGATTGTCCTATATATGAACCTAAAGAAGGATATCAAAATATCATGATTGGATCCATATCAATACAATTCAAGGTAACATGATTGATTTGAGGTTTATTTCTTCTTATGCTATGTAAAATTTATTTGGTGGCAAGACTTGATCAACCTTGTTAACAAATACTTTTTATATGCATAGAGGAGGTAAACAACATCTCTTTCTTCCTCCACTTGTTCTACTTGCTGTAGCACTTTTGTTTTGCAAAGTTCTTTAGTCATTTAGATATTTCAAAATCTTTTTCTGCCCATTAATAATAAAATTAATACCCAGAAATGCGCATTTTTCAAAGTTTTCAAAAATTCACAAAAATTATACCGTTGGTCCTATTTTTCGAAGAAACACGTGGGAGCACCTGGGGATGACCAGTGGGGCACCCCAGGGTGGCACCCCACAGGCCGGCGCGGCCAGCAAGGGGGGCGCGCCACCCTGTTGTGTGGGCCCCTCCTTGCCCCACTTATTCATCTCTTCCTCCCACTCTCTTCTCTCTCCCGAAAAAACCAGCACCAGCTTTCTCTCACTCGTGTTTCTGCTCAAGAGCTCAAGATTTCTCGATCTCTTTGCTCAGCCCAGATTTCTGTCTGAAATTTGGCACATTTGCTCTCCGGTATGTGACTCCTCCGATTATCCAAATAGAATTTTATTTGGTTGAGTATATCTTGAATATTTTGCTACTGTAGGTAACATGTTTAGTGAGCTTGCATGCTTGTTCTAAGTTGTAGAAACTAGTTTTGATGCATGATTATTACTCTAGCAAGTTCCTATGGTAGTTTCCCTCAATTATATGTCACCAAACCAAATTTTATAATGTTTGTTGAAAAATTTCAGAAAAGGAAGATGGATAATTATAACTTTGGAGAAGTGTTTGAGAGAGAGACGACAAGCACGGGAAGGCCCTCTAGGGCCACCACTCGATTCAGGCGATCCTATAATGAGGACGTCATCGCGCCAAGCTTCGAACCCGAAGAGGACAATGGAGTCCCTAACGCTTCATCTTTCACATGTTATGACTTTTTGAATAATGCAGGGTTGCTGAATGATTTCTTGACCCTCGTTGGTAAGATGGGCTTAAACGCCTATATGGAAGATGAGAGGGAGCAATACCACATGCTCACTAAAATCTTTGTTGAAAGCTTCAAGTTCAACAACAAGCACTATCAACAACAAGCACTATCACCCGACAGTTACATTCAAGATCTATGGTAATCCTGTTACTATGAAGTTGGAAGATTTTTGTATTGCATTGGATATTGCCCCTGTAGGTACAGCGAAGAGGATCGAGGACAATCCCAGGGCTTTGCTTGAGCTCTATCGAGAGATCACCAATGATGATTGCCGCACCATTCAGCGTGGCAAGATAAGAAACATCCAACTCTCCGCCATTAAGTATTTTGCTTATTACCTTGCTACTAGCATTCTTGGTAGGGAGAACACTAGAAATATTTCTAGCTATTACCTTGCTTAATTAATTGCTGCACTCACTGAAGATACACCTTATCATCTTGGTGCTCTTGTTGCTCGCCGCTTGTCTAGCAGGGGGCCTATTTTTGGAGGAATTATTGCATCGCGCATTTTAGCATATCTAGATCTTCCTCTTGACCCTACTGATGTGAAATTAACTCCTATAAGGCTTGATATTGCTGCTATGAAGAGTCGTCAATTTGTTACAGCTGACTCTAGTTTAGATAATATGGTCTATAGAATATTGTTTTCTGACGGGGATGAGAGGGAAATCCCTTTGCCGCAGCAAGATTTGTTCAGTATTGACAGGAAACCATGGTCGCGCTCTAAGGAGGAGGTGGATGAGAAATTGAAGATACAAGGCTTCCACCAGCAGCATGACTCCGAGGACGCCGAGCCCTCCTACGACTACACCGTCACGTATCCGGGTGCTTCTTCCAGCACATACCCGGAATATGATCCATCCTCGACGTACTACGGAGGTGCTACTTCATGGGCGCCATGGGATTGAACTCCACTTAGGCCAAAAGCCTAAACTTGGGGGGAGGTATACCGGCATCACTCATTCTTTGCATATTATGGTTGCTGGATACTTGTATATACTTGTTTAGTTTATTTAAGTGGTTTTCTAATAAGAGGGAGATGATATTTGGGGAAGTGCTGCCTGAAAACAGATTCTGGACTGTTACCAAAAAAATTCTCAAAAACAGCCAGGATGTTATTTTGTGAAGCCAATTTTTGTGCACGTTCCCCAGGTTTTTATCTAACATTCATTAGTTGAACACTTTTCGATTTGGGCAGCGGAAGAATTTCTTAAAAATCGATTACTGTATTGCTGTCAAGTTTGACGAATTCCTGCTGCTTTGTGTTTATGTGACTCTTCTAGTTTTCATTTTCTTGTTTTTGCTTTGTTTCTTTCCTAAAACACAAAAGGACCAAAAATATTTCTGTTGTTTCTCTTCACCACTTGTTTATTTTGGTTTCTTGCTTTTATTTTGCTTTATTTGCTGTCGTTGGTTTGCCATAAGAAAATCCAAAAAGGTCTTGCTTTGTTTGTTTGTTTCCTTTTGTTCTTATTTCCAATTCGAAAACACCAAAAATATTTGCTGTTCTTCTTTGGTTTTGTAAAGTTCATTCTGAGTTCAATGGTTTTCGGTGGCTGGAGCGTGGTTTTCATTCCATATTATCAAGCTACACAAGTGAAAGGCAATAATGACGATCTACGACAATTCGACTGTGGTGAGAGGCTGGTATGAACTCTATTTGTTTTCATTTTTGTACATATACTCATCCATATGAGCATGCTTAGTTGGTTCATGTGAGGTATATGTCATTTAAGAAAGTCTAGTAGTTCATGATCTCTCATGTTTAGCTCCAGTTTATTAATATGAGTAGCATGTCATGGATGTTTGCTTGCATTGTTTTATTCATAAATAGGTATGACATCGTGGTATCCTCCTCTGAATAATTCATTTGAATTGACTTGGCACATGCTCACGCATGCATATGACTGAACAAAAGTCAATTAAGCCTCGATGATTTACTTTGCCTCAGAGTTCTTGTATCACTTTTATGCCTCCGTTAATTTATTTTGCCGCAAGCATGATTATGACAGTTACTGCTCTCTTGATTGTCGCTCCCCATTCTATTGCTAGCCTTCACTTGTACTGAGCGGGAACGCTGCTCGTGCTTCCAAACCCCTGAAAACCAAGTTATTCCAAAGTGTCCACCATAAATACCTATGCATGGCATTTCAAACCATTCCAAGTAAATTCTCATGCGCTACCTTTAAACCTTCAAAATGCTTCTCAATTTGTGTTAATGTTTTATAGCTAATGAGGAAGTATGTGGTGTTTATCTTTCAACCTTGTCATTTACTTTTGACAGACCCTCATAATAAGAGCTGGCAACGGGGTGCCCAGCCCCAACTAATAACTTCATTAATAATTCTCTTCACATGTTTTGCTCTGATTCATCAGTAAGCAACTTAATTTTGCAAATAGACACTCCTCCATGGTATGAGATTGATGGAAGGCACCCGAGGATTCGATTAGCCATGGCTTGTGTAAGCAAAGGTTGGGGGGAGTGTCACCCATAATAAAACTAAAGTACATGTGTAAACAAAAGAGAAGAGGGATGATCTACCTTGCTGGTAGAAATAGGGTCGTTCATGGGAGCCGCTCTTGAAAGTCTGGTTGGCGAGGTAGTTGGTGTACCCATTACCATTCGTTGACAACAACAAACACCTCTCAAAATAATTTTACTCTTCTTTTAAAAATGAAAAGCTCTAGCGCATGTTAATCCCTGCTTCCCTCTGCGAAGGGTCAATCTTTTACTTTCATGTTGTGTCACCATCCTTTCTTTGAGCACTTTCTTGAGAGCACAACTGTCATTCTTAGTATAATATGCTTGTCCCAAAATATGATTGACTGTGGTATAACTTTGATGCTTTTATCTTTGACAATCTCTATTTCTAGTCTTTCTATGAACTTCAGAGGTGCCTGGGCATTTATGTTTTGCTATTCAAATTCGGGCAAGCGAGATACCACTTTATTATATCCTTTTATGAACATTGCAATCCTGCTGATAGACATGATTCATGATGCTTATTATTAATTTGTTGGTACCTTTCCATGATTGACATAGCTATTAGATGATCTTATTTGCATGTATCTTATTATGAATTGCCTAAGTACTTGTCCATATCATGAGAATATTTACATCATATGAATAAATGTGTTCGTGAAAGTTCTTTTATCGCACTCAGTTGTTAACTGAATTGCTTGAGGACAAGCAATAAGGTAAGCTTGGGGGAGTTGATACGTCCAAAACGTATCTACTTTCCCGAACACTTTTGCTATTGTTTTGCCTCTAATTTGTGTATTTTGGATACAACTAACACGGACTAACGCTGTTTTCAGCAGAATTGCTCTGGTGTCTCGTTTTTGTGCAGAAATCCAACTTTCAGGAAAATCCCCGGAATTTATTTCGAAGGTCTTATTTTTCCGGAAGAATTACGTAGCCAGAAGGGCAAGCCAGGTGGAGGCCCGAGGCCCCCACACACTAGGCCGGCGCGGCCCAGGAGGGGGGCGCGCCGCCCTACTGTGTGGCCTCCTCGGCTGGCCTCCGACGCCCTCCTCTGGACTACTTAAGGGGTTTCGACCTAAAAACGCGAGACGCGAAGTCGAAGTCGCCAGAAACCCTCCAGAACGCCGCCACCATCGCGAAACTCCGTCTCGGGACCAGAAACTCCGTTCTGGCACTCCGCCGGGACGGGGAATTGGAGGAGATCATCGCCATCATCACCACCGACGCCTCTCCATCGACCAGCAATGTTTCCCCCATCCATGTGTGAGTAATTCCCCCGCTGTAGGCTGAAGGGGATGGTAGGGATTGGATGAGATTGGTCATGTAATAGCATAAGATTGTTAGGGCATAGTGCCTAGTGTCCGTAATTGGTACTTTGATGATATTGTTGCAACTTGTTATGCTTAATGCTTGTCACTAGGGCCCGAGTGCCATGATCTCAGATCTGAACATGTTATTGTTTCATGATGATATGCATTGTTTTATGATCTTACCTGCAAGTTGTATACACATGTCGCTGTCCGGAACCCGAGGCCCCAAAGTGACAGAAATTGGGACAACCGGAGGGGAAGGCAGTGATGTGAGGATCACATATGTTCACGGAGTGTTAATGCTTTGCTCCGGTACTGTATTAAAAGGAGTACCTTAATATCCAGTAGATTCCCTAGAGGCCCGGCTGCCACCGGCTGGTAGGACAAAAGATGTTGTGCAAGTTTCTCATTGCGAGCACGTACGACTATATACGGAACACATGCCTATGGATTGCTTAGTACTTGGACACCGTTTTATTATTATCTGCAAATGCCCTGCTTTGATTGTTACATGAGTTTCTCTCATCCATGCAACGCCCGTCATCCATCCCTGTGCCTACATTATTTTAATCCTGCTGCTTACTGTAATCACTACTGCTGTCTTTGTTACTCTGCTGCTGTTATTTCACTACTGCTACTGCTATAAAACTGTTACTACTGATAAACTCTTGCGAGCAAGTCTGTTTCCAGGTGCAGCTGAATTGACAACTCCGCTGTTAAGGCTTTCAAGTATTCTTTGTCTCCCCTTGTGTCGAATCAATAAATTGGGTTTTACTTCCCTCGAAGACTGTTGCGATCCCCTATACTTGTGGGTCATCAAGACTATTTTCTAGAAAAAGCTTTGCTGCTTGTGATGGTAAAGCACACGTCCGTTGGGAACCCCAAGAGGAAGGTATGATGTGTACAGCGGCAAGTTTTTCCCTCAGTAAGAAACCAAGGTTATCGAACCAGTAGGAGTCAAGAAGCACGTTGAAGGTTGATGGCGGCGGAGTGTAGTGCGGCGCACCACCAGGGATTCCGACGCCAACGTGGAACCTGCACAACACAACCAAGATACTTTTCCCAACCTTAACAGTAAGGTTGTCAATCTCACCGGCTTGCTGTAACAAAGGATTAGATGTATAGTGTGGATGATGATGTTTGCAGAGAACAGTAGAACGAGTATTGCAGTAGATTGTATTTGATGTAAAAGAATGGACCGGGGTCCACAGTTCACTAGTGGTGTCTCTCCGATAAGAAATAGCATGTTGGGTGAACAAATTACAGTTGGGCAATTGACAAATAAAGATAGCATGACAATGCACATACATGTTATGATGAGTAGTGTGAAATTCAATTGGGCATTACGACAAAGTACATAGACCGCTATCCAGCATGCATCTATGCCTAAAAAGTCCACCTTCAGGTTATCATCCGAACCCCCTCCAGTATTAAGTTGCAAACAACAGACAATTGCATTAAGTATGGTGCGTAATGTAATCAACAAATACATCCTTAGACATAGCATTGATGTTTTATCCCTAGTGGCAACAGCACATCCACAACCTTAGAACTTTCTCACATCAGTTCCTAGATTTAATGGAGGCATGAACCCACTATCGAGCATAAATACTCCCTCTTGGAGTTACAAGTAACGACTTGGCCAGGGCCTCTACTAATAACGGAGAGCATGCAAGATCATAAACAACACATAGATGATAGATTGATAATAAACATAACATAGCATTCATTATTCATCGGATCCCAACAAACGCAACATGTAGCATTACAAATAGATGATCTTGATCATGTTAGGCAGCTCACAAGATCCAACAATGATAGCACAATTAGGAGAAGACGGCCATCTAGCTACTGCTATGGACCCATAGTCTAGGGGTGAACTACTCACACATCACTCCGGAGGCGACCATGGCGGTGAAGAGTCCTCCGGGAGATGATTCCCCTCTCCGGCAGGGTGCCGGAGGCGATCTCCTGAATCCCCCGAGATGGGATTGGCGGCGGCGGCGTCTCCGGAAGGTTTTCCGTATCGTGGCTCTCGGTACTGGAACTATTATCGACGAAGGCTTAAGTAGGCGGAAGGGTAGGTCAGGGGGCGCCACGAGGGCCCCACACGCTAGGGCCGCGCGGCCAGGACCTGGGCCACGCCGCCCTGTTGTGTGGGCGCCTCGTCGCCCCACTTCGTATCTCCTCCGGACTTCTGGAAGCTTCGTGGAAAAATAAGATCCTGGGCGTTGATTTCGTCCAATTCCGAGAATATTTCCGTACTAGGATTTCTGAAACCAAAAACAGCAGAAAACAACAACTGGCTCTTCGGCATCTTGTTAATAGGTTAGTGCCGGAAAATGCATAAATATGACATAAAGTATGTATAAAACATGTGAGTATCATCAATAAAGTAGCATGGAACATAAGAAATTATAGATACGTTTGAGACGTATCAAGCATCCCCAAGCTTAGTTCCTACTCGTCCCGAGTAGGTAAACGATAACAAAGATAATTTCTGAAGTGACATGCTATCATGATCAATACTATTGTAAGCACATGTAATGAATGCGGCGATTCGAAGCAATGGTAAAGACAATGGTTAAACAATTGAATCATATAGCAAAGACTTTTCATGAATAGTACTTTCAAGACAAGCATCAATAAGTCTTGCATAAGAGTTAACTCATAAAGCAATAAATTCAAAGTAAAGGCATTGAAGCAACACAAAGGAAGATTAAGTTTCAGCGGTTGCTTTCAACTTGTAACATGTATATCTCATGGATATTGTCAACATAAAGTAATATAATAAGTGCAATATGCAAGTATGTAGGAATCAATGCATAGTTAACACAAGTGTTTGCTTCTTGAGATGGAAGGAAGTAGGTAAACTGACTCAACATAAAAGTAGAAGAATGGCCCTTCGCAGAGGGAAGCATCGATTGCTATATTTGTCCTAGAGATTTTATTTTGAAAACAAGAAACAATTTTGTCAATGGTAGTAATAAAGCATATGCATTATGTAAATTATATCCTACAAGTTGCAAGCCTCATTCATAGGTTACCAATAGTGCCCGCACCTTGTCCTAATTAGCTTGGATTTACATGGATTATCATCGCAATACATATGTTTTAACCAAGTATCACAAATGGGTACCTCTATGCCGCCTGTACAAAGGTCTAAGAAGAAAGCTCGCATTGGATTTCTCGCTTTTGATTATTCTCAACTTAACATCCATACCAGGACAACATAGACAACAGATAATGGACTCCTCTTAATGCATAAGCATTCAACAACAAATAATATTCTCATAAGAGATTAAGGATGGTTGTCCAAAACTGAAACTTCCACCATGGATCATGGCTTTAGTTAGCGGCCCAATGTTCTTCTCTAACAATATGCATACTCAAACCATTCAACTCATGATAAATCGCCCTTACTTCAGACAAGACGAACATGGATAGCAACTCACATGATATTCAACAAAGGGTAGTTGACGGCGTCCCCAGGAACATGGTTATTGCACAACAAGCAACTTAATAAGAAATAAGATACATAAGTACATATTCAATACCACAATAGTTTTTAGGCTATTTGTCCCATGAGCTATATATTGCAAAGACAAAGGATAGAAATTTAAAGGTAGCACTCAAGCAATTTACTTTGGAATGGCGGAGAAATACCATGAAGTAGGTAGGTATGGTGGACACAAATGGCATAGTTTTTGGCTCAAGGATTTGGATGCACGAGAAGTATTCCCTCTCAATACAAGGCTTAGGCTAGCAAGGTTATTTGAAACAAACACAAGTATGAACCGGTACAGCAAAACTCACATAAAAACATATTGCAAGCATTATAAGACTCTACACCGTCTTCCTTGTTGTTCGACCCTTACTAGAAAATATCTAGACCTTAGAGAGACCAATCATGCAAACCAAATTTTAGCAAGCTCTATGTATTTCTTCACTAATAGGTGCAAAGTATATGATGCAAGAGCTTAAACATGATCCTTATGAGCACAACAATTGCCAAGTATCAAATTTTTCAAGACATTCTACCAATTACCACATGTAGCATTTCCCGTTTCCAACCATATAACAATTAACGAAGCAGTTTCAACCTTCGCCATGAACATTATGAGTAAAGCTAAGGACATATTTGTCCATATGCAATAGCGGAGCTTGTCTCTCTTCCACACAATGAATGCTAGGATCCAACTTTATTCAAACAAAACAAAAACAAAAGCAAACAGACGCTCCAAGTAAAGCACATAAGATGTGACGGAATAAAAATATAGTTTCATTAGAGGAACCTGATAATGTTGTCGATGAAGAAGGGGATGCCTTGGGCATCCCCAAGCTTAGATGCTTGAGTCTTCTTGAAATATGCAGGGATGAACCACCGGGGCATCCCCAAGCTTAGAGCTTTCACTCTCCTTGATCATATTGTATCATCCTCCTCTCTTGATCCTTGAAAACTTCCTCCACACCAAACTCAAAACAACTCATTAGAGGGTTAGTGCATAATCAAAATTCACATGTTCATAGGTGACATAATCATTCTTAACACTTCTGGACATTGCACAAAGCTACTGAAAGTTAATGGAATAAAGAAATCCATCAAACATAGCAAAACAGGCAATGTGAAATAAAAGGCATAATCTGTCAAAACAGAACAGTCCGTAAAGACGAATTTTTTAGATGCACCAGATTTGCTCAAATGAAAATGCTCAAATTGAATGAAAGTTGAGTACATATCTGAGGATCACTCACGTAAATTGGCAGAATTTTCTGAGTTACCTATAGAGACTACTGCTCAAATTCGTGACAGCAAGAAATATGTTTCTGCGCAGCAATCCAAATCTAGTATGAACCTTACTATCAAAGACTTTACTTGGCACAACAATGCAACAAAATTAAGATAAGGAGAGGTTGCTACAGTAGTAAAAACTTCCAAGACTCAAATATAAAACAAAAGTACTGTAGTAAAATCATGGGTTGTCTCCCATAAGCGCTTTTTTTAACGCCTTTCAGCTAGGCGCAGAAAGTGTGTATCAAATAATATCAAGAGACGAAGCATCAACATCATAATTTGTTCTAATGATAGAATCAAAAGGTAACTTCATTCTCTTTCTAGGTAAGTGTTTCATACCTTTCTTGAGAGGAAATTGATATTTAATATTACCTTCCTTCATATCAATAATAGCACCAACAGTTCGAAGAAAAGGTCTTCCCAATATAATGAGACAAGATGCATTGCATTCAATATCCAAGACAACAAAATCAACAGGGACAAGGTTATTGTTAACCGTAATGCGAACATTATCAATCTTCCCCAAAGGTTTCTTTGTAGAATTATCAGCAAGATTAACATCCAAATAACAATTTTTCAATGGTGGCAAGTCAAGCATATTATAGATTTTCTTAGGCATAACGGAAATACTTGCACCAAGATCAGATAAAGCATTACAATCGAAATCATTGACCTTCATCTTAATGATGGGCTCCCAACCATCCTCTAACTTCCTAGGAATAGAAGCTTCACAGTTTAATTTCTCTTCTCTAGCTTTTATGAGAGCATTTGTAATATGTTTCGTAAAGGCCAAATTTATAGCACTAGCGTTAGGACTTTTGATACGCGTACAGCACGCGTCCGTTGGGAACCCCAAGAGGAAGGTGTGATGCGTACAGCGGCAAGTTTTCCCTCAGTATGAAACCAAGGTTTATCGAACCAGTAGGAGCCAAGAAGCACGTTGAAGGTTGATGGCGGCGGGATGTAGTGCGGCGCAACACCAGAGATTCCGGCGCCAACGTGGAACCTGCACAACACAACCAAAGTACTTTGCCCGAACGAAACAGCGAGGTTATCAATCTCACCGGCTTGCTGTAACAAAGGATTAGATGTATAGTGTGGAAGATGATTGTTTGCAGAAAACAGTAGAACAAGTATTGCACTAGATTGTATTTCAGTATAGAGAATTGGACCGGGGTCCACAGTTCACTAGAGGTGTCTCTCCCATAAGATAAACAACATGTTGGGTGAACAAATTACAGTTGGGCAATTGACAAATAAAGAGGGCATGACCATGCACATACATATTATGATGATTATAGTGAGATTTAATTGGGCATTACGACAAAGTACATAGACCGCTATCCAGCATGCATCTATGCCTAAAAAGTCCACCTTCAGGTTATCATCCGAACCCCCTCCAGTATTAAGTTGCTAACAACAGACAATTGCATTAAGTATTGCGCGTAATGTAATCAGTGACTACATCCTTGAACATAGCACCAATGTTTTATCCCTAGTGGCAACAGCACATCCATAATCTTAGAGATTTCTATCACTTCCCCAGATTCACGGAGACATGAACCCACTATCGAGCATAAATACTCCCTCTTGGAGTTACAAGCATCTACTTGGCCAGAGCATCTACTAGTAACGGAGAGCATGCAAGATCATAAACAACACATAGACATAACTTTGATAATCAACATAACAAGTATTCTCTATTCATCGGATCCCAACGAACGCAACATATAGAATTACAGATAGATGATCTTGATCATGTTCGGCAGCTCACAAGACCCGACAATTAAGCACAATGGGGAGAAGACAACCATCTAGCTACTGCTATGGACCCATAGTCCAGGGGTAGACTACTCACACATCACTCCGGAGGCGACCATGGCGGCGTAGAGTCCTCCGGGAGATGATTCCCCTCTCCGGAAGGGTGCCGGAGGCGATCTCCTAAATCCCCCGAGATGGGATTGGCGGCGGCGGCGTCTCTGGAAGGTTTTCCGTATCGTGGCTCTCGGTACTGGGGGTTTCGCGACGGAGGCTTTAAGTAGGCGGAAGGGCAGGTCAGGGGGCCACACGAGGGGCCCACACCACAGGTCGGTGCAGCCAAGGGCCAGGCCGCGCCGCCCTAGGGTTTGGCCGCCTCGTGGCCCCACTTCGTCTCCTCTTCGGTCTTCTGGAAGCTTCGTGGCAAAATAGGACCCTGGGCGTTGATTTCGTCCAATTCCAAGAATATTTCGTTACTAGGATTTCTGAAACCAAAAACAGCAGAAAACAGCAACTGGCACTTCGGCATCTTGTTAATAGGTTAGTTCCAGAAAATGCACGAATATGACATAAAGTGTGCATAAAACATGTAGATATCATCAATAATGTGGCATGGAACACAAGAAATTATCGATACGTCGGAGACGTATCGACTTTTAGCAAGTTTTTGTAAGAACTTTATAACTTCAGAGATGTGACAATCATCAAAATCTAAACCATTATGATCTAAAGCAATGGGATCATTATCCCCAACATTAGAAAAAAATTCAGCAGTTTTATCACAAGCAATTTCAGCAGTTTCAGGCAGTTTTTCACGCTTTGCATTAGAAGTAGAAACATTGCCAACACCAATTATTTTACCATTAATAGTAGGAGGTGTAGCAACATGTGAAGCATTAGCATTGCTAGTGGTGGTAATAGTCCAAACTTTAGCTACATTATCTTTAGCATCTTCTTCTTTCTCCCACCTAGCACACAATTCGGCCATCAATCTTATATTCTCATTAATTCTAACTTGGATGGTGTTTGCTGTTGCAAATGACTTAATATATTTATTTTCATTAGGCATAACTTTCGATTTCAAAAGATCAACATCAGCAGCAAGACTATCGACTTTAGAAGCAAGTATATCAATTTTCCCAAGCTTTTCTTCAACAGATTTGTTAAAAGCAGTTTGTGTACTAATAAATTCTTTAAGCATGGCTTCAAGACCAGGGGTGTACTCCTATTATTGTTGTAAGAATTCCCATAAGAATTACCATAACCGTTACCATTATTATAAGGATATGGCCTATAGTTGTTACTAGAATTGTTCCGATAAGCATTGTTGTTGAAATTATTATTTTTAATGGAGTTCACATCAACATGTTCTTCTTGGGCAACCAATGAAGCTAACGGAACATTATTAGGATCAACATTTGTCCTACCATTCACAAGCATAGACATAATAGCATCAATCTTATCACTCAAGGAGGAGGTTTCTTCAACAGAATTTACCTTCTTACCTTGTGGAGCTCTTTCCGTGTGCCATTCAGAGTAATTAATCATCATATTATCAAGAAACTTTGTTGCGACGCCTAGAGTGATGGACATAAAAGTACCTCCAGCAGCTGAATCCAATAGGTTCCGCGAAGAAAAATTCAATCCTGCATAAAAGGTTTGGATGATCATCCAAGTAGTCAGTCCATGGGTTGGGCAATTTTTAACCAAAGATTTCATTCTTTCCCATGCTTGGGCAACATGCTCATTATCCAATTGTTTAAAATTCATTATGCTACTTCTCAAAGATATAATTTTAGCAGGAGGATAATATCTACCAATGAAAGCATCCTTACATTTAGTCCATGAATCAATACTATTCTTAGGCAGAGATAGCAACCAATTTTTAGCTCTTCCTCTTAGTGAGAAAGGAAACAATTTTAATTTTATAATGTCACCATCTACATCCTTATACTTTTGCATTTCACATAGTTCAACAAAATTATTAAGATGGGCAGCAGCAACATCAGAACTAACACCGGAAAATTGCTCTCTCATAATAAGATTTAGTAAAGCAGGTTTAATTTCAAAGAATTCTGCTATAGTGGCAGGTGGAGCAATAGGTGTGCATAAGAAATCATTATTATTTGTGTTAGTGAAGTCACACAACTTAGTATTTTTAGGAGTACCCATTTTAGCAATAGTAAATAAAGCAAACTAGATAAAGTAAATGCAAGTAACTAATTTTTTTGTGTTTTTAATATGGAGAACGCAAACAAGATAGTAAATAAAGTAAAGCTAGCAACTAATTTTTTTTGTGTTTTGATATAATGCAGCAATCAAAGTAGTAAATAAAGTAAAGCAAGACAAAAAACAAAGTAAAGAGATTGGAAGTGGAGACTCCCCTTGCAGCGTGTCTTGATCTCCCTGGCAACGGCGCCAGAAAAAGCTTTGCTGCTTGTGACGGTAAAGCACACGTCCGTTGGGAACCCCAAGAGGAAGGTATGATGCGTACAGCGGCAAGTTTTTCCCTCAGTAAGAAACCAAGGTTATCGAACCAGTAGGAGTCAAGAAGCACGTTGAAGGTTGATGGCGGCGGAGTGTAGTGCGGCGCAACACCAGGGATTCCGGCGCCAACGTGGAACCTGCACAACACAACCAAGATACTTTGCCCCAACTTAACAGTGAGGTTGTCAATCTCACCGGCTTGCTGTAACAAAGGATTAGATGTATAGTGTGGATGATGATGTTTGCAGAGAACAGTAGAACGAGTATTGCTGTGGATTGTATTTGATGTAAAAGAATGGACCGGGGTCCACAGTTCACTAGTGGTGTCTCTCCGATAAGAAATAGCATGTTGGGTGAACAAATTACAGTTGGGCAATTGACAAATAAAGATAGCATGACATTGTTTATGATCTTGCATGCTCTCCGTTATTAGTAGAGGCTCTGGCCAAGTCGTTACTTGTAACTCCAAGAGGGAGTATTTATGCTCGATAGTGGGTTCATGCCTCCATTAAATCTGGGACAGTGACAGAAAGTTGGTTGTGGATGTGCTGTTGCCACTAGGGATAAAACATCAATGCTATGTCTAAGGATGTATTTGTTGATTACATTACGCACCATACTTAATGCAATTGTATGTTGCTTGCAACTTAATACTGGAGGGGGTTCGGATGATAACCTGAAGGTGGACTTTTTAGGCATAGATGCATGCTGGATAGCAGTCTATGTACTTTGTCGTAATGCCCAATTGAATTTCACCCTACTCATTATAACATGCATGTGCATTGTCATGCTATCTTTATTTGTCAATTGCCCAACTGTAATTTGTTCACCCAACATGCTATTTATCTTATGGGAGAGACACCACTAGTGAACTGTGGACCCCAGTCCATTCTTTTACATCGAATACAATCTACTGCAATACTCGTTCTACTGTTCTCTGCAAACATCATCATCCACACTATACATCTAATCCTTTGTTACAGCAAGCCGGTGAGATTGAAAACCTCACTGTTAAGTTGGGGCAAAGTATCTTGGTTGTGTTGTGCAGGTTCCACGTTGGTGCCGGAATCACTGGTGTTGCGCCGCACTACACTGCCGCCATCAACCTTCAACGTGCTTCTTGACTCCTACTGGTTGGATAACCTTGATAACCTTGATATCGAAACTGCTTGTCAACACCTTCTGCTCCTCGTTGGGTTCGAAACTCTTATTTATCGAAAGTACTACGATACACCCCCTATACTTGTGGGTCATCATGTATCGACTACTACTCCGATCGGGAGCTCCGATTAACAACGCGTCATAGCTTACCCGACAATACTCGGGGACTGCAAGAATTATTACAATATCGTCATTGAATACTACTTTCATCGGGAGCTCTAGTTATCGATGTAGCATGGTTTTTCCGGAAATACTCAGAAACCGTAAGTTCTTATCAAAAATAAATTCCATCAAAGCCTCAAATAAACATGCGAGTGCTGCAGTAGGTGGAAACAATACAACATACAAAAGACTCATACCAGTGCACCATGTTATGAAGCCGAATAAAAAACGCATAATTCCCTCGTTTACTCGAAGGGTGTCGCTCTTACAAACGTACATACGACTCTGCAAAAATTGCAATTACTACAGGGTCGTCGAGTGAGCAAACTGACCTGATCACTCAGTTGCCTTCGACAAAATAGAAAAATATTTCGGCTGGACTTACGGTCCATCGATTCACAATGATGTTAAAAAAGAACATCAAATACACACAATGTTACTCCTTGCAACGCAAGGTCATCTTAAAAAGGAGGTGATTCCTTACAAAAGCACACTATGTGCAAGAATAATTAAAGAATTTCTATCATGACAAGGTCCCTTAATCTTCTTGATTCTTCAAATCGCTTTCGGTACCTGCCTCGATCCTAGAAATAATAATGTGAGCAGGATGCCTAGCTATGGGATAGTATTGATCTAGTATCATATTAGCATTGGCTATGGATTCTGAATCCATGGTCGGATGACATGCTAAAACAGAAGCAAGTGCAAGCTCGGCTCCAGCAAGAAGTTCTTTGCGCACCAAAGATCGAATTCTGACTTGAGTCTTGAATCGATTGAACAAAGCTGACAGAGTCTCGGGTGCTGGATCCAAAGGAAACATGATTTTCCATACCATGGTTAGATGAGCATGGTACTTATCAAAGTAATAATGAAATTTCTCAGCTTGATACTCGAACTTCGTCACGATTACAACCTTTGATCTATTTGACCACAATTCACACCTCGGGTGAGAGATGTCGGTCATCACTGCAATCTTCTCATGGATCCTCTTATTTTCTTTTGATTCATCGGAAGCAACAACTTTTGAAGACAAAGAGAAAGTCAGCAGGAGATCATTTACAGAAGTATCAATAAAACAAAAAAGAGGCGGTTGACTGCTTACAGCTTAGGCTCTCGGTAGCCACACGAAGGTAATCTAAAGCATGTCGTTCGACTGCAGCATCAATTTCACTCTTCTTTTTCACCAATGCTGCCATAGTATGAAGACCAGCTATATCTTTATTCAGTCGGAAAATTTGATTGCGCAGATGACGCACAAGTTCTGGTTCATCAATAGCAGAAGAATGCAAAGAACTCTCGACTCGGGAAGAAGTCTGCAACAAAATATTTAATATGCATCATCGGAAAATCATCAAAGGGAAAAATATTGAATGTAGAAAACTCCCACCAGGAGCCAGCAAAGCATTTCATTCAAAAAGTTATGATGAAAGTTAAGTGCCGACAACATAGTCAGCTTAATTCATTACAAAGCAAGGGTCGGATGTATTCAGGATACAACTAAAAAAGTTAGTAGGCCCAGCTTAATCAAGTCTGTGCCGATGAACTTGGTGCAGTTCCAGATGCAGCTTTCTTCTTGTCTTCACCAACTAATTTAAGGACCGATTGGCGCACGACAATGAGGGTTGCTTGAAAGGCTCAAGGTCGACAAGACAATCATTGGCATCCACTAGTAGCGCTTTGAATAGTTTCTCCAGGTCAGAACCAAGTCCATGCCCCATCAAAAGTTGAAAAGTGAGGACTTCTCCGTAAAGACGAGAGCGTCGCTTCAATACCTCAATGGCGTCAGAGGAGTCGACAAAGAAAGTATCCGACATTTCTTCAAGAGTCTTGTTTTGGTCCAGCTTTGAGAACATCATCGAGAATAACCTCGACAAAGCTCCTTTGGTCTTTTTCAAGAGATCTTGGACCTGGTTGCTGGATTCAGTTGCAAATGAAAGGGCATCCAACATTGAGTCCACTCGAAGTTTGTTTATACGGTCAACAGGCATGTCAGCAGTATCTGAAATATCATGGAGAAACAATTCATTACAACAGCAGAGTTTTCTGAAGAAGAAACATACAAGCATGAAGAAATCTTACTTAACAAAGTTTCAATGGACTCGCGGAGGGCACCTTCCTTCTCATCGGCTTCAACGAAAGCCTTGTGCCTTGCCTCTTTCTCCTCCTTCATCTTGTTCTTCAACTTCTTCAGTTCGTCCTTTAGGCATGTGTTTTCGCTTTGTGCCTCGGCTGCTAGCCTGTTAGCCTCTAGAACTTGATCAGCCGAAGTTTTAACAACCTTGCGAAGTTGGACGTTTTCTGATTCTAGTCGAACGAATTGATTAGCAAAATCTACCATAGCATCAACTGCGGCATAAATTGGCTGCAGTAAGGGAATCAAAGGATTACGTCAGGTTATACAACAGACATATCTTAATCTATACTTGGCTTTTTTCAAAGAGCCAATCATCGGCTCGGGGGCTGATGGATACTACACTGTATACTGTTTACTAAAAAAAGTAATGCTTACATGATCACTCGAAGATGGAGGAGTGAAGGCGCTTGCTGAAGGATTAACTGTCGAAACTTTTACCTTGGCCACAGCTGTTCTTGTCGGAGAAGTGGTGACATGATCACTTCCGGCAGTCGAAGGCATCGATTCCTTTGCGGACTCTGCCTTATCAGATATTACTTTTTCCCTCTTTGAAAGAGGAACGTCGTCATCATCCTCGGAACTGGACAAAACATAAATGAATTTTAGTAAAGCTGAAAGAATTTAAGTGGAAGTAAAAAAGAAATAAAAGGAAACTTACGAAATTGACTCCAAGTCATCCTCTTCTGCGAAGAGTCTTGATGGTCTTTTTGTGACCTGAGGAGCCGAAGTCTCTCGGGAAGGTGCAGGAGAAGGGATTGCATCAGCATCATCGTCATCTCGTCCGCTAGGACTCGACTCCGCTATCGCTATCAGGTCTTCATTAATCTTCCTGCGACACATGGACTTGACAAGTGTGTCATCTTCAGGGGCTTCATCACCCAAAGTATCGCTATCCTCAAGAACATTCTGGTCATCCTCAATTTCTTCGGAAGCGCCGTCATCTTCCGGAGCTGCTCCACTTTCGGGCGTCGGTGGATATCATTGAGCAATGGTAAAAGCATGTCGAAACAAAAATAACAAATTTTAGGTTCCGGAGCAAAAATGATATCGGGTGCAGGGACAAATAAAATAATTACCTGCAGATTTATAAATCAAATAAAAGGGATCATTGGTAAATTTCCATAAATCAATGTAAAACATGTTATTATCATTATTATCATCATATATGTTGCAAGTGAGAATTCAATATGATAACTGACAAAGTTCATGTATGCATTTTAGATGCATCACATGCTTGCCACTAGGACATATTCTAACATTAGTTGGGCTGTGATTTTCACTTCAGGTTTGACTTGGGTACATCATTTGAGCCCATGGAGTGGGTTGTTTTCGACAAAGTTGGGTCACGGTGCACACATGGTTCCCCATACCCTGGGAGAAAGAAGCCATGGCTTCTCTCATCATGCTAGTTACATGTAAAGTTTGGAATGAGCGAAACATAAGAGTCTTCAAGAACAAGATTACTATGCCTCCTATAGTCTTCTCATGTGTCAAAATGGAGGTGAAGCTTGAGTTTTTGCCGGGAGCAATTTTTTGGGTCACCATACGGTAGAAGAATAGGATTTTGCTTTGGGTCTTGTAAGTTCTAGGGTGGACTTTTTAATGCTACTTATTCTTATATTCAATAAAGTAAGGTGAGGTTTTTTCCTTTCTTTGAAGAAAAAATTACGAACTTAAACAAACCCAAGTGCTTCGGAAATGCACATTTGATCCCGCGTGCATATGCTCCTGCCACCATAAAAAATATTTTAAAGTTTTAAAAATATTCTGAACAAAAAATTGGCCAGCACACATCAACATTCTATGTACACACGCCAAATTTCGTGGATAATTGACTTATTTTGTGTCTTGTGTAAAAAAGATAAAGAAATGTCTCACTAAGAGCCTTTTCTTAGCACCAAATGTTGGCTTTTTTACATATGACATCAAAGTTATCAATTTTTCGTGAAACGACTTCACGAGGACATTGAACATCAATATGTACTCTAGAGATTTTTTTCGGGATTTTTTTGATATTTTCTAATGGGTTTAAAATGCATTTAAAAAATCAGGAGCATATGAACCTAGATGCAAAAATGCCATGTCTGTGTTGCTTTTGCTTTTAATCTGGAAATTTCCCAACAATTTTGTTGACGCAAGAGTGGATGATTTCTTTTCAACGGAATTATATGTAATTTCAAATGATGCGAATATCAACTTCTTATTGAAATAAAGATGTATTCCAATGACCTAATCATATCAGAATGATGGACGAATATCACATAAAATACCTTTGATTGAACCCTTCCTGATTGACTAATGCTTCGTATGAAGTCAACCATGAAAAGCCTATGCGCTTTTGCACAAATCGTAAGCAAAATCTCACCTTGGGGATTTTCCCAGCAATTTCGTGATGCTAGAGTGGATAATTTCTTTCCCACGAAATTATACCAAATGATGCGAACCGAGGACTTATAGTGAAAAGAAGAATTCAAATGACCTGGCCATTTCGGAATGGATGCACGAATAATGCATAAAATAGTTCTGATTGAAGCCTTCCTCATTGACAAATACTTCTGCAAGAACTCAGCCATGAAAAGCCTTTGCGCTTTTGCACGAATCATGAACATCCTGCTTGCACGTCGCCAGAATGTGGAACTAATTAATTTGCTATGCACTGGTTTAGATAGCACTCCAGGCTAACTAAATAAACTTGGGCGCGTTCTCGTCGCGGAGAACATAAATAATAGTACTCCAAGCGTCTATATAAATTTGGATGCATCATCGCAAGCGAGGAGAGTCAGCCGTGCGCCAAATCGTAGCGGCATAGCAAATTACCTATCGAGGCGAAATGGGGAAAGGAGCCCGCGTTTTGCTGCTCGCCTTCCTGCTCTTCCTCACGCTGCAGTCGGCAGAGATGAAGGCAACTCCCTCGAGCTCTCACCTTTCAAACACATTATACTTGTTCTGTTACTTGTTGTTCTCTAATTAACGTACTGTACTACACTCTTTTTTCTGCTTGCAGTCTTATTTGGTCCTCTCGAAGGATCCGCCCTCTGTACTATCTCCTCTGATGGCTGGACTTGCAAGCAAGTATGGCCAAACACATACTCTTGGTTTTGGATGTTGTCATGTTGACACACAACGATCGATGACACCTCATTTATACGTCGCTTGACTACCTTTTTCTTCTCTTGATGCCAAAATATGCAGCTACAAACCCTTGTATATCTTCGATGAAATCAACGCGATCGGAGTGGAGATGGACGAGAGTTCGATATCAGCCCTCCAAAGTTAGTTCCGTATTGGCTACATGTGCACCGCATACAACGGAATTTTTCTTTTTTAGTTTGAGTTTTGAACGGTTTATATGTACCACTGACAAGACACACATATATGCATTGTGTGTGCCGATCAAATTTACCCAGATCACCCCAGCGTGGCGCTTGCCATCCCAGATAGGCTTTACCAGGTGCACACGACGCATTCGTGGGAGTTCCTTGGGCTCGAGACATCAGGTGGCAATGCGACCGACGGGTGGAAAGCAGCCAAGTTCGGTGAGGGGGTCATCATTGGCACTGTCGACACGGGTACGTGACCTAGTCCTAAGACTAGCCATAATAGAAGTATCATAAGTAGTATCATGCATGCCATGTTGGTAAAAATCTGATGTGAACCTTACACTGTATATCCGTTGCCTTCGTTTCACATAATCAACTGCTACTACTACATAATTTCCCCTATTTCCAAATAGGTGGTAAGTATAAATAAATTGAGAAAAAATTAATAATTGCTAAGTTTAACAAAAATATATAAACAGAAGTATGAAGTTCTACAACACCAGATCAGTATCAACAGATTCACCATAAGATATACTTTGATAATGTATTTATTTAATACTCGGTCAAGCTAAAGAAACTATTGTTATTGATGTCCCTTCAATATATTCGGTCAAGCTAAAGAAACAATTGGTTGTTTACTCAGGTTATTTATAAGCCACATATTTATGGAACGAATCGTACGGAGTAGTATTTGTGCAAGTGTACATTAATTATAGCATCTCAGATGTAGCAAGGCCAAAGCTCTGAAGTAGTATGCATACTTGGTCTCCCGCCAGTCTGAAGAAGAAACAGGCATGGAGACGACCTTGGATTGGCACTGAGCAGCCTGGATGGAAGCTGTGTTAACATCATGGAAAAAAATAGCGCGCTATTTCGGCGCTAATAGCACGCTATAGCGTTTTTAAACAGCCCACGCTATATCATTTCGGCGCTATAGCGTGCTATAGCGCGCTATTAGCACGCTATAGCACGCTAATAGCATATTTTTCGGCCGACGCTATTTTGTTATAGCGCGCTATTTTTTTCCTTGGTTAACATGCTTACAAGTGTGCGTCTATCCTAAATTCCTAATAACACGGGAGTGGTGTTTTGGAACATGGGAGAATATGCTCCCTATAATTTTGAAATGCATTTTATACATATTTTAAATTTTAAAAAAATCGAAACAAAAAATTCGCACGTACATCTTCACGTGCTACGCGCTCACAAAGTTGTTTCATAAAAAATGAACTTATCATGTGACGTGTGTAAAAAAGTCAAAATTTAGTGCTGAAAACAATGTTTTTCACAGGATAAGTTTTCTCTTTTTTTACATAGGCCACAAAAAATATTATTTTTTCGTGAAACTTGACGCATACACATATATTATGGAGATGTACATGTAGAATTTTTTGTCAAAATTTTTCCACACTTCAAAATATGTTTTGTTGGTAGAGGGAGCATACGCACTCGCGAGCCGAATTGAATTTCCGCTTAACTAGGCCTTGACATGCAGGAAGTTTTTCATTATACTAGTTAAAATGCCCGTGCGTTGCATCGGGATAAACAAAAGCTCAAATCTTGAGCGAATTATTTACGATTACACTTCTCTTATGTGCCACCATCGACCAGGATCATATTTTCTCCTATTCATGACGAACATGATTAATTCTAAAAAGGCGAGCCCTCGAGTTCCTTGTTTCACCTACTTGTAATTAATTCAAACTTGTAACGATGGTTAGAGCCACCTGTATCTACTTCAAACTTGGTTCATTCTCTGTCTCTAGGATTTAATTTGAGTGATCTACATTCTATGACATCCAACAAAGATTGTTGACTAAAAAAATGGTGGATACCGAAGTAAAAGAAATAGCTTTATGTTGGCAGGTCTTACCCCATACCTAGTAGCAGTACTAATATTTTTTGGGAAGGGAGCATAATTTTTTTGAATATATAATATTTTCATTTAGTTTAATGAGTATGTAATGGACCTATTTCTCTCTCTCTCTTCGTTCTTATACGCCTCTCTTGCTTCTTGTCAATCCCCACAGTTACCAAACTTGGCCGGATCATGCGAAGTCCGCTCGTGTGTATGATCGTACAGAAATCGTACCATTCTATCCATGTGAAGCATTTCCAGGAAAGAAACCCACACACCGTGTCCACGTGCTCCTCTCAATCTTCCTTGTCTGAATCAATCCAGTAGCCAAGTCAGAAAAGAAACCCACTCCAATTGCTCCAAAACACAATCCTCTTTGCTCTCCCTCTTCACCATAGCCATGACCTCCTAATTGCTGGCCGCCTCTACTCTTTGTCCCCCTCCGCTGCTTGGATATGTTCTTAGGCGCTCCCGAGTGCACTGGCAAGAATGGTCGGCGGCCGCTTGTCAGCGGCGGGGGCAACGCACCGAGGCGACCAACAGGCCTGGCTGTAGGGTGTGTGATGGGACGACATCGGCGAGGAGTCGACAAGGCTAGTGTGGGATGCCATCCTAGCGCGGCCCAGATCGAACCGCCAAGATTGACCGGCCGCCATCTGTTGGTGGTGGAACGGCTTTAGCCTCCCTGGGAGTTGCAGGTGTGGTGGTCGTTCATTTCTTTGATCTAGTAAATGAGAATTAGGGCCAATTTATATCTTCTGGAAGCTCACATCAAAGCATCTTGAATCATTAGAAATATCGATCTGAGGCAGAACTAAGGAGAAAATGGCATGGAACTGCTATTTTACTTCAAATCAGTTCTCAAAGGAACCTATCTAGTTGCAGGCGCTTCGTAACAGTTTATGGGGTATGCTTTTTTTAGCTTATATATTGTCTGCCTTTCTTAAATAAATACCATTATTTGCTGAAAACATGTTGCTGATATAGTAAATTGCAGAAGACAAAGCATTTCACTTGTACTTCTTAATTTTCAGAAATTTTAGTTTCAGAATCATTTGTTGAGCTTTTGTGGGTACTGAATGTAGGATGTCCTACACAAAGTATTTCTGTATCTATCGTAGTCACATGTCATGTAGTTCTTGACCAATGCCAACAACTTCCTTTTCATGTTGGTGCAACTTCTTGGAGCACCTCTCATAAGGGCAGACTAAAGAGAGGCATATAAATTTAAACATTTATATTAAGCTGATGAACCAGTACATAAACCAGCGTCGGAGGTTTTATAAGAAGCCACACAACAGCTAGATTATCCATTCCTACATAGAACTACACAAGAGTAGCTTCAGTGATAGCTTCCATTCCTACATAGAACTACACAAGAGTAGCTTCAGTGATAGCTTATAAAGACTTCGTTGAAAACAAACCTTGTAGAAAAAAGAAAGAGTCCAAGCCGGGCACTGCAAACTCTTCCTAGCTCTTGGACCGTCCATCTGTCCATCCGACCGACCGATTGATCACCATGGTCCAGGGCGCAAGCGGAGCATAAGTATGCGCGGCCTGATGTCCTCATGCTCCCTTAGCTGTCACACGACCACATCAGCTCGTCGATCTGGCCAAACACCTCACCATCTTGGTCAAATCAACATACAAGCAACCACCCCCGCTCGGTCAATTAAGATCAATCTCGTAATTATATTCTTCACAGGGCACCTATCTTTGTCAACTTTCATGTCGATCTAGCAAAAAAGCATAAACGAATACATTCGTTCTACATGTGCCAGCAGGAATACCTTTCTATGAAGCTCTGCATGAACATGTAAAGGAGCCTAAATGTATAATTGCTGGAAGTACATATTTTTAGAAAAGAGGATGTAAAAATTTTGTGGTTTATTTACTACTTAAGATAATATACATCTAATGAAGGGGCTACTCCACAACATGTCCTCTTTTTCTGAAAAACTCACCTGATTAAAGGAACTTCCGAATAACTCTGCATATATGTAGATTAATACCATTAAAACAATAGATTGCAGTGAGCATCATCATCTATATGAATAATTCCCCTCAACATAAAAATTGATTGTTCAGAGTTCATCTCAAACCGAATTGACTGTACGTGTATTGCCATTCCCACGTGTCATGAATTGAGTATGCATATTTGCAGCATTTTACACCGATGGTCGAAAATATTTTTCTTAAAAATCAACGCTGGAGATTTAGATTTTTTTTTCATTGATGCTAGACATTTTCAAAATATAATGATCTTCTGTTATCTCATATCTCCATTTAACTATACTGCATGTGTCAAGCAAGAGTTATATTGTAGGTCTGAATATTTGCTTTCCTTCAGAGTGCACTAAGGGGGCTTCAATCATTTCTCTTCTTTTACCTAAAACATTTAGTACAAATAATCTATAGTCTAAATACAAATTTATGCCTTTTAAATACAAAGAAGGGCGGACAAAGCATAACAATATATGTATTCTCCAACTGCAAGTCTACGATACAGGATTACCTAACCAAAAGTTCAAATGAAAATTTCTATCATGAATAAGAAAAGAAAATGTCTATATATGGAATTGGTGCTTAAAGACAAAACAACTTCTATACAATTCCAGTTTACTACCTAGAAATTTTTAGTTAAGATTCATGATCCCTGAATGCAGCACGGTGCCTTGCAATCTAGATTCCGAAGCACGCTTTTTAAAATTTATCAATTAGGTGATCTACAAAAATAATTTCAATCAAGTAAATAAAAATGGGTTGTGTGCATCAATCACCACAGAGTGAATAGCAAATGGGTTGTCAGCTAGTTTCCCTGTTCATTCAGGCCAAGCCACATGAGGTGTTTGCTACCGATTTTCTCTGTTTTAATCTTCTACTGAAATCTTATCTGCCCATTTTGTTTTCTGCTCAATCAATCAAATGGCCATAGAAGTAAGAAGTAACATGAAGTACAATAACTAAACAAAACAGAGGTGAACTGACCATGTCATAAATTAACTCAACATTGATAGTACAATTCCGTACCACATAGCAAAGGAACTATATTGTACCAAAATTATCAAGTGCAGCTTAAGCAATTAACTCAACATACATAAAAAAACAGACCGATCTCTTGAGAAAATATGAGTGCAATTGATCCACATAACAATGATGCATCATGGGGAGTACCTGCCTACTATATCCAATCATGACTTCTTCCATTTTAGATGATAATTTAGACCCCATGATTTTTGTGGCTTGATCACAAAGGCATGTTGTACAGACTCTTGACAATAACGGCCTGCAACACATTTTGCTCCATCAAGGAAATTCCATAGTAGATAGCCCAACATAACCAAAACTATATTTTAAAATAGAGAAACATTTATTTTCATAAACAACACCATTTTGTTTATAATATAACATATTATGCAAAGAAAATGAATTTTTAACTAAGAACCAGTCATCCAAATAAAGCCAACTCGGTGTGTAGCCAAGAGTAATAAGTATACTTAAATACTCCTAGAAGGTATGTTAACGTAATTATGAAATGAAAAGGTATGTTATCATGATGATGAAATGAAAAGGCATGTTTCATACTTTGTCTTTGCCTGGCTCCTCTTCTCACAAATAAAATGTTATTAGTACTGGAAGCAAAAACTCGCAGTCTTCTCTTACATGACCTTCTTGCAGAGAGGGGGAGAGAGACGTCCAGGATAGAAAATTCCAAACGACGATAATCTATTAGTCATTCATCACTATGAACTTATAAGTGTACACCGCAGCTGAAATTTTGTATCCATTTAAATAAGGAGAATATCATGTAATTAAGATGATAAATCACAATCAGTACCGTATCAGTAGGTTTTTGGGCCTTGGACACACGAGCAACCTAAGGGACAAAACTATAACAGAGAACAAACAACATGTTGTAACATGATATCACATTGGACATTACGAATATAGAACCACAAACAAGACCCTTACAAACAACATGAAACGTAGACTTACATCTTGCATGTACACACCCTCTAGTAGTTGGATTAGATCCTTGGTCGACTGGCCTTTAACAAGTATTATTTAACCTCCCTCATTCAAACAAGCTACATGCAATAATCAGTGTATTCAGACATCTTTCATGCGATAATCAGCGTATAATAGAGGATATCTAGATCATCCAGTCAAGAAATGTTATTAAAAACGACCTTGCGCAAAATTTCATGAATGAAGTACCAGAAGGGCAAGCCATAACCTCCAATTATACAATGAAAGACAATCAAGTGCCTGAAGTGGTATTTACATTCCCATATTGATTTTGCTAACAATGTTCCGGTAGGTTTCTGAATCTCTAACAAAGGGTAAACTACAAATCTGCTATGTTCTCCACCTTCGAGCCTAAGGTGGTATGGGGAATGAATAACATGTGGCGTAACTTCAGGGAAATCTGAATTTCACAAGATTTTAGAATGAAGTGAGCCTGCTATTTCCCTATTAAATAGTGTATGTGCTGCATAACGAAAATAGGTTTCTGCGCAACCACATGAGACAGTGATCCCATATAGATAGCCGTCCTGGTTGACATTTGCTTGTGTGTTACAGTGAAGGTACACATGATTCTTGAATAGATAAAATATAAATGTTGTACCATATGACAATATATATAACAACATAAACTTATTTTATCTTTCTCTTTCTCAACAAGTGATCAAATAAAAAATTTGCTAAATTTGTAAGGAACAATTGAACAAAATATATGAACATATATTTTCGCATTGAATTACAGTGATTATATGAACATGGATGCTCACCAGTTGAGATGGTGGCACCCTTGGCTTAAATCTCACTAATCTTCTGGATAATGATATAACTGAGTGTTGACTTGGAAATTTTGATATGTGAAGGTAGCGAGGGTCGTTCCATCCTCCTTGCCAATCACTGTCTATCAATAAGAAAAATCATCAAATTCGCATCGGCCAGACAACACCAAAAAAACATTTCAATGAGCATATGTTCGATGAAGATTTCACACTTGTCAAATCGAGTCATTTCAGATCTGGGTAGAAGAAAAAAAGCTACAGCCTGATATACATAAGCTAATATTCTTGATCAAATCTGTAGCATGAATACCTTTGGATCTAGATTCCAGCATAAGAAGAGGCACAAGAGAAAATAGGCACAAGAGAAAATATCAGTTGATTCGTTCTGAATATGGGTGAACCGACTCGAGACCAATGTTGATGATAAACACACCCAACGTAGTTCCCAGCATGTGAACCTGCGAGGTAAAAAACTATTTGTCACCTTCTCCTAAGTTTGGGACTACTACAGTAGAAGGTTTAATGGTGTTCCTCCTTTTTGCAACAGATATGAATATATTTATAAAGCATGTATGCTGAACTGCTAGTTTGTAGAGTTACATACCATCTTTTGTTTGGTACAAACATTTAACAAGTCTATCTGATGTCAGTTCTAATTCCATTCTCCGGAGAACACATAATATCACAAGCTAAAATAAATATCTTGTTATTTTGAGCACTAAGCCTCAATTTTAAATTTGCTGGAAAATCATGAGAAGAACAATACATCTCACAATATGAGCATATGGAACAATTACCTCTCACACTTTTGTGTGACCATTAAACAAGATTACCTCAACAAAAAAACATAACCAGAGAGCCTTCCAGGAATCTTTAAGCCAGAATCAATGGTGCGACCATACTACAAGCACATGGTATATAATACAGAATCTCACCAGCAGTTCAGCGATGCAACAAGAATGCTACCATACAAATTACCTGACTCTTCTTATCCGAAGTAGGAAAGGTGTGATATTGCATGAATATACTGTTGGAAGAAAAAAGAATTAAAATTCAAAACTTTCTATGCTGAAAAATAAATTCAGTATAGAACAAACCTGAACAGAACTTACTGCAACATTTTGACCGCTCCTAGGATAGTAATTGGTGTAGGTTTTTTTGCAGCGGTTTCACACTTATCTAGGTTGCGGTCCCTGGCGACATATATAACTGGGTCTTTTATGGCTAATGTTCTGACTCGAGCAAGCTCTCTACTTACATAGTAGTCTTGTCTGTGACTTTAAATGGGTGAACTTGGACCTGTTCGGCTGTTCCCTAGCAGCAACAATTGGTCCACAATTGTTCCATAGCCTATACTTGACGACTGCTCACATTGAGGAATCTAGACAGAGATGAAATTGATTCAAGTCGATCTGTCCTTCTCTTTGTCTTGCTCGCTAGACGAGACTTTGTACCCAGGCTCTAAAAAAATTCTGGGTATGCCACTGTATGGAGACACAATCGACAGCACCCCCATACCACAGATCGGGATGATGTTGATGGTGAGGCTGAGCGCGGCAGAGAAGACCAGTTTTCTGCTCAGCGCCACATGCAATGGCATCACAAAAGCGTTAGATTGCTGTAACATCTCAAAATAGGGTTCAATCAGAACCGAGCAAACTGCCTAGCCTACCTCAGACCACGGGCATCATGGGGTCGACAACCCGGGCGTTGATCCATGCGAGAGAAAACTGCCATTTATTTCCCCTCCGCGCAACAACGCGAATTCCAGCTAGGGGCAGATCTGGATAGGGTTTGTTGATGGAGGAACCAGGAGGAGTAGTGCGGCGGCGACAGTGTTGGTCCGTGTGGTGATCTGAAGCGCAGCGGAGGGCAGGGCAGGGCGGCGGCGGCGACGGCTGACGGGGCGGCGGCGGCGACGGCTGAGCGCAGCGGAGGGCAGGGCGGCGGCGGCGGCGCGCGGCGACGGCTGAGGGCAGGTCGAGTGATTAGGGGGTGCGGTCCTTGTTTGTGGAGCGGAGGTGGATTTTTTCCCAGGTGATCCTGTCCCGGCCCAAGTTGGTGCGGCCCATGTTGGCGCGAGTGGAACTGGAGACGACGACGACCAAAATTGACGTATTAAGAGAGGATGGCAGAATAAGGAACCACTTTAGTCTTTTTAAGTAGTAGAGATAAGTGTCCCCGGACTCCCCAAACAATATCCTTCATCCTGAACTATTGACAACTGAGGTCGTCAGGGCGGTGCTCTGTTGCAGGAATTAACCTACCAGAACTAAATTAGTACGATGCTATGATAGATTGATAGTAAAAGGAAACTATCCATAAAAAAAATTGCGATCTGTTTCTGAATAAAACTGAACTGACACTGTTTTACAAAGGTGTGTCGCCAACATCTGAAAGTTTCCGGGACGACGGCTTGTCCGTCCCGCCGGCGTGGCGCGGAAAATGCGACGCTGGCCAAGACACGACCTTCAGTTGCAACAAGTAACGCCAATATCCACACAGGCTATACCGCTAAAGCCGCAGTGGCTTGAAGGCAACACTTGACTGACGCGCGTATGATCGATGCAGGAAGTTGATCGGCGCCAGGTTCTTCAACGCGGGTGTCCAGATGGAGGTACAGGGACTGAACCAGACGGACCTGAACTCGCCACGGGACTACGTCGGGCACGGCTCGCACACGCTGTCCACGGCGGGCGGCGGCTTCGTCGCGGGCGCCAGCGCCTTCGGCCGTGGGATTGGCACCGCCAAGGGCGGCTCGCCGCGGGCGCGCGTGGCCTCGTACAAGGCGTGCTACGCCGCGTCGGGATGCTCCAGCCTGGACGTCCTGGCGGCCATGCTCGCGGCGGTCGCCGACGGCGTGCACGTGCTATCGCTCTCCCTCGGCGGGCCGCCGTCGGACTACGTCGCGGACACCATCGCGATCGGCGCGTTCTACGCGGTCCAGAAGGGGGTCACGGTCGTCTGCTCCGCCGGCAACTCGGGCCCGGAGCCAGGCTCGGTGAGCAACCTGGCTCCCTGGATCCTTACGGTCGCCGCAAGCACCATGGACAGAGACTTTCCAGCTTACGTCACCTTCGGCAACAACACCATAAAGGTTAGTTTGGTCGTCCTTACACAAGCTGCAGCCTTGCTCCAGCGAGCTCATTCATGCCGCTCTGGACGATTGATTTGCAGGGACGAAGTCTATCGAACGGCACTCAGCCAGCCCGCCAGATGATTAGCGGGGACAAGGCGAATGCGGCAAACCAGTCTGCCGACAACTCGTAAGTACCGACCGGTGTTCCGTCCACCAACTAGAAGCGCAGCCATGTCCCGTACTGTCGATCGTCTCCAAGTTCTGACTTCTGAGCAATGAGATCTCTTGCATGCAGGACGCTGTGCTTGGCCGGCACACTGGATCCTGCAAAGGTGAGCGGCAAGATAGTTGTGTGCACCAGAGGTGGGAACGGCAGGGTCGAGAAGGGGCTGGTGGTGAAGCAGGCCGGTGGCATCGGTATGGTCCTCTGCAACGATGCCAGCAGCGGGAACGAAACGGTCGCGGACCCGCATCTCATTCCCGCGGTTCATTGCTCCTACTCCAGCTGCATCCACCTCTTCGATTACCTCCAGTCTACCGAGTAAGTAGCGCATTACTTTTCTTTATATGCATCCGGTCCTCAGAATTTAGATTTCGTCTACGAATGTTAAAATGGACAACTTACAAGAAGAAACTTATGTGAAATGGCGAGATGATAATTATCGTCGAAGGAAATTTCAAACAGGGGATTGCGTGCGACGAATTTGAAAAAAAAAAGTCTAAAAAACTCTAAATACGAACAATAAATGAACTAGAAACTGGTCATGGCAACCGAATCACAACATCGACGTGAATCTTTTTCATGTGAAATTTATCTTAATTTCAAGCATCATTATGTAGATTAGAAGCCATTAGTAAGTAAATTAGCGAACCAATGAGGCAATTTTTGCTCTCGTGGAGGCCTTTCCGTGGAAAAAGCCGATTCGGGAGTTTATCTTGATTCGAAGCACCATGTGCTGATCTTAAAAAGCATGCAATGCATAGAATATTTTTTTTATCATTGGCAACCAAACACGCTACATACAAATGGGGTGCTTTTCTTGGATCTCACTTATTGCATTGACAAAGGCAAGCCCAATGAGTAGGGGCTTTGGTGCATTCTACCCCGCGTGCTTGGGTAGAGGCGTAGAGCGTCGTGTGAAAAGCATGTTGAATGAGGCTAGCCCGTCTACGACCATACCACTCCACGAAGAGTGGATAAATAGAGGCCGTGCTATATGTAGCTATTTTATTTTTTTAAAAAAAATATTTTTAAGTTTCAAAAAATTCTGATTTTTTTTCTAGATGTAGCCAATGATGGAATCTACAAACATGCAAAATCTCAACGTGAAATTCTTAGTACTTTTGGCTACACAAAAATGACAAATGTGTGATCTGAAAATAGTCAATTGTGCACGTTTCAAAACTATAGAACCTGTCAGATTTTGTCATTTTTGTGTAGTCTACAATACAAAAAAATTCACATTGAGATTTTGCATGTTTGTAGATTTCATCATTATCTACATCCAGGATTTTTCGTCAGATTTTTTGAAACTTAAAACTATAATTTTTGAATTTTTAAAAATAAAGGGCTACATATAGCTCGGTCTCCGTTCACAGTTTTCGCTGCATCCACACCATTTGTTACTGCTACTATGTTCCAAGCATATGTGTTTTTGTCGTCTGAACATACAATCAAAAAACCTTCTCCTCTTCCATGTCCCCCATTCCGTGGCCCCTCTATCTATGAACCTTCCTAGGAAAGCCCCTAGAGTGATGCAGGTATAAAATATCTCCTCTCCTATCACTAGAGGAAAACGTCAAGGTACCGCCAGCTAAAAGTTATGCCAATGGCTTTTTATCGGTTTTTAATCGGAGCCTTCGGCACAGGTTCAGGCCGCGAAGAAGGCCGTCGGCACAAGAAAGTCGTTGACACAGAAAAGCTTGTGCCCACGGTAGTCGTCGGTATGGGCATGTGCTGAAAGGCCGTCGACATAGGTCCTACCCACTAACACCGTGCAAAGCCGTCGGCACAATATTTTTTTTCCTCCAAGCACCCCCCCGGAGGATCGATATCGACTTTTCAGTTTTTGAAAAAATAAAATAAAATGACAGAAAATTCAAAAAAATAAAATCCTCCAAAATTTACATGTGTTATATCATCTAGTTTTAAGAAAAATTATAAAATATGAATTTTGATTTTTTTGCAAAAAAAGTTTATTTCTCGATAAAATTGCATTATCTTTTGCATAACGTTGGGAAAATGTATAATACATCAAAATGATCGTGTCAAAATGTATAATTACATGGTTGCCGTTTTTTAGATTCTCAAAATTCTAAATAAAAATATAAAAGCGGGAAAATTTTAGTTTTTGCCAAAAATTCATTTTTTTTAAATAAAACTAATAATTGCATTATGCATACAAATTATTATTACTTAATCATTGATGTTTATTTAAATAATTGTTTAAAATTAAAAATAAGGATGAGCTGTGATATCGTGGTCTAAGGGTTAATAGAATTGATATGGTAGTATTATTAACCAGAAGAGACAAGATGTTAAGCCTGCTAGGGTTCGTAACCAAATTGAGAAGTTTGACCGTGACTATAATTTGACCTAAGATTAAGTGTAGTCAGAGTTAAAATAATCCATGTAAGAGATTAAAAAAATCGATATATTTTTTGAAAAATCTAGCTAGAATTGCCAAATGGCCATTAGTTTTATGCCGAGAGCTTTGCCATTGGCACAACATGCTATATCGATGGCCAGGCTGTACTGACAGAAAATGAGTATATGCCGAGGTCATATTGTGCCGACGGTGATGTGCCAATGACAATTCTAGCTGTGCCGACGGCATGGCAGCCATCAGCACCTTAACTAGTTCCCGTAGTGTATTATTGGGTTGCTCAAACGTTGCGCTCTTTTCTCGAAGTGCTCCACCCTTAGAGCAAGAACAATAGAAGAGTTAGTAGTTGGCTATATGTTTTTGCCATGTCATCTATAGCTTACTTGTAGTCAACACATACAATAGTTAGATACAAGTATGAACTACTTTATATGCATATGGCCCACCTTGCAATCTCACAAAGTGCCTAGGAGCACGCGCTGCAGTTGGCTATTATCTTGTAGCCTGCTTCTCTTATCTCTCCTCTTCTCTCTCATCCAACTCAGCAAAACTATATAATTTTAAGTCTTATAGTATGCTGACACCTTATTGTACTTCCTCTTATACTGTTCCGTGGTCAGCCTTGCAGATTCTCACTTACTACCGTGTTGCTCATAAGTTCCATCTTCCATTCTCTATTGATGTGCACTGAAAATCGTGTTATCACTGGGGTGAATCATGGATCCACTTTATAATATTTGAACTAAAAACCCTAATGGATGCTATGATAATGTATAATTGTGATTTTCATCATTAGTTATGTTGCCACATCATCTTCTTTCTTACTTACTCACGACGCAAAAAAATCCGATGTTTCCTCAATGCTTAAGGCGTGGGTGGTTGTGGATCGCTAATCACCCTAATTTGCCCCTGCTTTTCCGTTCACCCTCCTCAAAAGCTGGTCGCAAACCCACGATCCTGAAAAACTGTTGGTCTGGCCCGAGAAATGAGGAGGTCCAGAGGAAATGAGGAGTCCAGCGCGTGTGGAAGATGCTATAATCGTGTGAGCATGTAGGGGCAAAGGAGGAAACTAGAGATTACTTTCTCTCCTGTCAATCTCACCTTAATAGTTGTGCAAAAAAAATTACGCCCTAACTAATGAGATGGAGGGGAGACTTAATGATACCACCTATGTTACCGCCGGTATTAGAGCCCTTACTCACATGTTATACAATTGAGTTTTATACTACCTCCTTTCTAAAATATGTTGCATATCAAGTCAGTTTATAGTCAAGCTTTACAAAGTCTGACCATGTGTATTAGCTAAAATATAACGTATACAATGACAATCTAATAAGAATTATCATAAAATATATTATATATTATATGCGTTTGGTGTAGTAGATTTTCGTATTATGATCTATATTTTTGATAAATATTTGCAAAGTTTGACTTGCACAAAAATTGTACGCAACATATTAGAGGTAGAAGGGAGTATCCAGACATTAGTTAACCATGATCTCTCTGCTTCAGATTTCCGGTGGGTGACATCGCAGTAGAGAACGCGGAGCTTGGCGTGAAGCCAGCGCCGGTGGTTGCAGACTTCTCCTCTCGTGGACCAAACACCATCACTCCTCAGATCCTCAAGGTTGGCACATTTCTCCACCACCACGATCTCAGAATTATTCCTGCGCCCATCGATCTCTGACTTTTATGCTGCTTGGTATCCTGATTTTTTTTTTTGCTCGGTTGGCAGCCTGACATCACGGCGCCAGGCGTCGACGTGATCGCCGCGTACAGCGCGGAGGTTTCAGCAACTGGCCTACCTTTCGACGACCGCCGTGTCCCCTACAACATATTGTCCGGCACCTCCATGGCGTGCCCGCATGTGGCGGGCACCGCCGGTCTGATCAAGGCGAAATACCCGGACTGGAGCCCGGCGATGATCAAGTCGGCGATCATGACCACCGGTGAGAGATCGAGCACGACCACCAGAACTACATTAATTTTCTCTATTGAGCCCTGCAGCCCTGTATATATTTATAGCGTGCTTTTTTTATGTACGACGCAGCATCCACCGGAGCAAACGACAACAGCCAAATTCAGGACCAAAGTGGCTTGCCTGCCACCCCATTCAGCTACGGCTCGGGCCATGCAAACCCTGCCCTAGCCTTGGACCCTGGCCTGGTGTACGACACTACGCTGGAAGACTACACCAACTTCCTATGCTCCCTGAAGCCTACCCAGCCCCAGAACCTGCTCCCCATCTCCGTCCCGGTCCCAACGCCGCTGCTTCCTTTGCTATCCATCCTCTTCGGCGCCAATGCAAGCAACCCATTCTTGTGCAGCAAGGCTCCGTCCTTCCGTCCCGAGAACCTCAACTACCCTTCCATCTCCGCCGCTTGCCTCTCTGGCTCCGGCACCGCCACGGTGAAGCGCCGGGTGAAGAACGTGAGCCCAGCTTCCAGCACCTACACCGTCCGCGTCGTGCAGCCGAATGCGGGGGTTAGGATCACGGTGCGACCTAGCACGCTGAGCTTTCGTGAGATCTACGAGGAGAAGAGTTTCACTGTGAGGCTGGAGGTCTATGACGCCGCCGCGGCCTCCGACTATGTGTTCGGCAGCATTGAGTGGTCGGACGGGAACCATCGCGTCCGGAGCTCAGTCGTGGCCACCACCAAGTGCGCGTAGGTCGACCGGGTGGGATTTCAAGATGGAATCATTAGCAATAAAGACTACTTGTGTGTGGCATTATGCTAATCAAGGTTGAGCAGTCTGTCCGGCTCTGTTGTGGGTTCTAGTCTCTTCTAGAAAAGCTTTCGTGAGCTGTGGGAAACCTAGTATGAGTTGTGAGAAAGTTACAACTTGTTTGGCTATAGTAGCTCTCACACTGAGTACGTGATACAAATTGTACAGAATGACCATGATGGCCCAATACAATGTTTACATGTTGATTGACCGTAAAAATTATCTATATGCAAATGTACATATAAATGATCATCTACTGTATTTTATCATATTTAGAAGTATTTTATATAACTAATAATCGTGCACACACAATGTGCATCTTATATTTCAGTTATAAGTGAACTATCTCAATCCGAGAAATTCATATCCACGACCTTATTAGCTTTTATCAGGTTTTCTCACCATGTTTTTCTCATCATGTTTCTTAATTTACAATCTAAATAGTAACTATGATAGACTCTATTTTTGTATCCGAAGTCAAAGGACCACATAACATGGCAGAGATACTTCCACGGCTGGCCCATAGGATGGGGCAGAGAGGTGCTCCCCCTAGGGTCCATGAGCTAGAGGTCCGGCTAAGAGCAATTTCAATAGTGTAGTCAGCTGTTGGCTATAAGCCAAGTGCCATGTCATCTATAGCCAATTTAGAGCCAACATATACAATAGTGAGCTATAAACAAGTAGTACTTTATCAATGTATGACCCAACTTTCACTCTCATAAAGTGCATAGGAGCACGTGCTAGAGCTGGCTCTTGCATAAGAGCTCACTCTCCTTCTCTCTCATCCTCTCTCTCCTCCAACTAAGCAATAATATACTATTTTAATCCTTATAGCTAGCTGACTAGGACTTATTGTACTTGCTCTAAGATTTGTTTTTCGTAGTAGGACAACTCCTACTTCTGAGGCCCAGCAGTTAAGAGATGGCCCAGCCTCTACAAAAAAAAGTACTCCAAAATTTCTGAACAAATTTTCTCGATCCCACAATTTATGTCCAGCCTTCCCAAATATGCAGAGCAACATCAACCCTCGCCTTTCTGACGTTGTGAGTATTCATTAGTCAAGATTAATGACACAATCACATGACTATATCATTGCGCAAGAAGCTCTCCTTCGACTCGCAACCATTATACTTATCCCCATCATACATGTATGTTTCAGAGACCGTATATTCCATTCTTTTATTAATTAAGCACCAAATATATCTACTCTTCTACTCACCTTTTGCACTCGAATGTGAATTAGTTACTCCCATATGTATACACACATGTATAAAGGAGCTATTGTTATAAACAAGTATCATGGTATATAGTTCGCTCGACCAGTAAAATTAATAAGTGGTTTTAAATTTATTCACCGATATTTCAAAGACCATGGGTCTATCAAATGTACATATTATTAAATTTTCTATTGCATTATAGTAATATTTCTCAAGCGAAGTACTATATATTTAAGTCTTTTGTGTGTGACCAAGTGACGAAACTTGATACAGATTGTTTAGGGGCCCAGGTGCTAAAACTTTTAGTAAATTTAAATTTTAGCATAAGTATTATTGATATTTTATGTAGTTTTATTGATTGCGTGTGCAGGAGGGGCAATGGTCCCCTGGGTTGAGCTCAATGCACTCGTGATGCCGAGTTGGTTTTGGTGGCTGACACTAATTCCGACTTGGGATGCCCCACAACAAATTTTAAGAGTTGTCCCACACGGTCGTACCCCTAAAACCCCAGGGGCTATCTGCAAAACGGCCGAGTGGATCTCGTGGCCGTAGGGAATGTTACGCGGGGCAGTAACTATGGATTTTTGCCAATAATGTGGTTTTTTTCTCAAGAACACAATTCATTTTCTTTTAGTCCCTCTCTCTCTCTCCATTAAATCGTATTTGCGCACAAAATTCTTTGTTTGGAGAAAATGCTTTGCACACTTTTGGTGAAATTGAAAATATGAATGTTTTTTCAAAAAAAATCAGGAACCATCAGATCTTTACTATTAAATGTGAGTTGGTCGTTTGACACTCAACGCACTTTGATGGTCATCATTAGAAGCATCATGTCCATCCAATCGCCACTAAATAGTTTGATCGGGATCATTGATACGCTCCGCTTCCGCATGTAGAGTTATCGCTAATTAATCAATCACAGATCAGAACTTTCCATCTTTCCTGCAACAGCCCCATGAATCAGGCCCGTGAATCATTTCACACGTGAAGCACTTAAGGAAAGGAATCACACCTTGCATCAACCTCTTTTTTAAATTCCGGCTATCATAAGCAAAGCAAATTAACTTTGCCAAATATTTCCGCTATTATTTCGTAGGAGAGCGCACTACACCCGAATTTTCAACCGATTATTTCGTGATTCTCTTTCAATGTTCCACGCTGACAGGTGGGCTCTGATTGTTTTTGTTCCCCTACAAAATAGATAGACCAACAAACGTGATGGCGATCTTCAGGATCATACGACCCAAGGGTGGATCCTCAGAGCATCTCCAACAGGCGCGGCATATATCGGCGCGCTATATCTAGGTTGCAGCGCGTTGTAAACAGATAGTGCGCGCTGCGGTGAAAGTTCTCCCGCCAGAAGCGGCATTTTGCGACGCGTGCTCGGGCGGAAAAAGTGCTCCTTCGCCGGGCGCGCCATTATGCAGCGCGCGGCGCGGCGCGAACGGCTACTTCGACCGTTTTCGTTTCAAAGTAAATCAAAAAAATCAAACAAAATACGAAAATTTAATTGAAAATATGAAGTATATTAAAAGTTCGACGATACGACGCGACATTTTATTTTAAACTACTCTAATCCTACTCCGAATCCCAGTCGTAGTCCGACGAGTGGCTGCTCGGAGTAGTCTCGGACACCAGCATCGAAGTCCACTCGAAGGAGGAGGAGAGGATGATGGTGGATGGCCCTGCGCCGTTTTTCTCCTCATCCTCCCTCCTCGCCGCTTTCTCGGCCCTCGCCGCCTTCCTCACCGCGGACTCTGCCCGTCGCTTCTCGCGGCTCGCCATTTTTCTTCGCCGCCTCCTTCTGCGCATAGAACGCCTCCGTGGCGGCGACGTCTTCGGGAAACTGGCGCACCCACTCGAGGCGGAGATGATCGTCGCTCTCGGCGATGAGGAGGCGCTGCTCGAGCTCCCGTTGGCACCGCTGCTGCTCGCGCGTAATGACCGGCGATGGCGGCACGAGCTGCTCCGCCTGCTCCCGTGTGCAGACGTCGTGAAAGTTCATCTGCCGGCGGGAGCGGCCGAGGCGCCAGGCGACGGCGTCGTAGGCCCACGCCGCCTCGTGCGCGGTGTCGAACGTCCCGAGACGGATGCGCTCCTCGCCGGAGCGGATCTCCGCGTGGAAGCGGCCGCTTGGCCGCGCGCGAACGCCGCGGTTGCCGGAGGCGGACCGGCGGCGTGGAGGCATCTTGCCGGAGCCGGAGGTGGAGCGGCGGCGTGGGAGGCAGAGCGGTGGAGAGAGAGAGAGAGGCGGAGCATCACGCGGAAAGTTCAGGCGGTTGGCGTGCGCGCGCGTCGCGTTTATAGAGCGCGCGGCAGTCGACGTGGCAAGTTTTCCCGCGTGGGATAGCGCAAAAGCGCGGGCGCGGTAAAAAATTTAGAGCGCGCTCCTTTTTCGCGCGTCCGATGGAGGTTCGCGCGGGTGCCCGCGCGCGCCAAACTGATGGTTTTTTTTTGCCGCGCGCGCCTTTTGCCGCGACTGTTGGTGAACGTGGTAGGGCCCTCAAACGCAGCGACGTCGCCATCCGCCGGGAGCGGTAGCCGCTGCAGGTCCTTGCTGCTGGCTAGCGTGGTCGAGAGTGGATCTCCATGGACGTCTATGTTAGGTCCTCGTTCACAGACAGATCAAAGAGCACTGCGATCGACAAGTACTAAAGTCTTCGATCTCATTATTTTGTCTCTTTCTATCGGTTCCTTTCTTGGCGCTTATTGTTTCTTGTTTTCAGACCAGTTTGATTTCTCCGATTCTCACTCACGCGCTCATGTTCAGCATCCTACAGGCTGAAGACAACGAGTAGATTACTGATGATGGTTATGGCACCTTTGTTGGTGGGCGAGAAAGAGCAGTTGCAACAGCGCGTTGAGATGAACAACGGGCATGATGGTGGTGGCGTTCTCGGTGCAGGCAAAGCTGTTTCTTTTTTTTGCTCCTTTTATTAGTTGATGCAGAGTTGCAGACCAGCAGATTGATGAAATGTCTGTAAGAGATACGTTTCATCATTTTCCATTAGTTCATCGTTACAGGAGCAATGTTGGCACTAAATTTAATTTTTTTAGTTTATATTGATTCTTCATGTGAGGAGAGTGCCAGTTTTGGCTGCAATTATTTGGCGTTGAATATCCGATAAATATCCGGTCCATGGCCATGCATTTACTTCTGGGATGTCTTCTTTACATCTTACCCTCTACCATAGCTGATTTACAAGTGGTCCATGATCACACATTTTATTATTTTACGTTGATCCTCAATTTGGTGTGTATCATGATACTGTTCTAGGAGACCGTTGGTTCGTGCATAAGGGTGGCGATGCGATGCACTGAGCCACCAGTAATTCCATTTGTATCCTTGTCAACTTTGTCAAGTTAATCTTGGTCATCGCACATATTATTTGGTAAGGGTTATACAACCATTTCATTAAGGTTCTCTTTTTTTGCGGATAACATTAAGGTTCTCTTTCACCTATAAAATTTACCTAAGAGGTGGTACCACATACCACACTTTGCTGATTTGGAAAAAGATATTTCATATTTTTCCACTCGAAAAACATCTTGGGAGCTACAGATAGCAGCTTAATAAAATCATTTGGTTTTTCTCTACAGTGGTAATCATTTGAGTTAACTTTTCAGGTGAAGGGCATTTGAAATGTCTGGGAAGTTTGCAGTTTCTCCTTCCTTCGGCTACATCACTAGAGGTTATCCAGAAGCTTTGTGAGACATTACTTATAAAGAAAAACCTAAATAAATATCTTCTAGGTAAGAACGGCTGCATTCGTGTAAATGGATTAAATCTGCAGAAATCGTTCTTGTAGTGTCATGAGAACATAGATTTTGTAGAAATTTTGCTGTAGGGATTTTGTATTGGCGTGAATATCATTTGAGTATGGTTGGCCTTGCACTAATTATTTCTTATACTGATCAGTGCAGCATTCTTAATGTGTGCACATAAATTCAAATTGTCTAATGTGGTTTGTTTGGCAACAAAGAGTTATGTAGATGGAGGAGAAGAGCCAATAGTTACCGGTTAAAGAGTTAAGGGAAGAAATAGGTGGTCCAGTTGCAAAGGTCGGTTGTGAGCCTTTCACTTTCCCTGGCTATACCAGAATTGGATATACGAGTGAGTTCTTGATAAATTTCTCCCCAAGCATTTTCATACAAGGTTCAATACATGTTGGAGGATTTTTATTTCTCATAATGTGTGGAAGGGTAGGCTCATAAATTATAAGTCTTCTATATATTCCAACAATATTTTTCATTGAAAAGAGGAACGTAGCACTGGCCTCTGCACCAATCTATGAATATAAAAATATATTCCGTCAAATTAAACAAATGCGAGCGATCTTCTTATGTCATAACTGTTATTATATCAAAATAAACAAATACACATAGAACCAGTAGTCGCTCCGGATATTCCTTTTGGCTATGTTGTTTAGAGAAATAGAGGTATCATATAGAAGGGTACACGATGTAGTGCTCATGGGAGGTAGCCGACAACGAAGTAGAAGGCAGAGGTGTAACGTTTGCTGTGTTTATGGCAATATGTGTCTATACATCTATTCTCTGTATCATTCAGAAAAATTGTACATCTATGCAACGAGTATGCATGGTCGATTTTCCTACACGGTAAGAAATCTATAAGGCACTGAACCTTTTACTATATGAATCCTTATAAAAAATTATACCATTGAGTTTTAGTGGATTATTATCTCGATCTTGAGTTCTCCTGATGTTTGTCTTCGCAATGTTTGAAATGATGAGTCCAATAAGAAGCATTATAATTCCAATGCTAATATGTTGTTCAATCTTCCAGTAATAACTCATATGTTTATGCCATAATTATTTTTTGAATGAACAAAGACAATGTGCAACTTCCGGCAATGACCGGTACATGTTTGACAGTGGCTAAAAAGCAGCAAGAGAGAAAAGGTTGACATGCCGGAATGTTGGCGGTGGTTAGGAAATAGTGAGCCAGAAAATAGTGACTTGCAAGACTATAGACCAGGCAATTTGGTGAATGTTGAGGTGTGCACCTCGTAGAAGATCATTGCAATAATTTCATTCCACACTACCCAGAGGATCTATACAGCAAGAACATGACCCATATGCTCCCATCCCTTGGTTGTGGCAACGCAAATGCATCATATTTATGTATGTGATGAGAAAATAAATTAGAGATGCCGTGGCAACGCACGGGCATTCACCTAGTTTTAATAAATACCCAGTAAAATTATTACACAGACTCCATATCAATGCAAATTTGATCCCAAAATCTCTAATTGCAGTTCAACGCCAAATATATTACATTCTCTTATTAATTTAGCACTAAATATGTCTACCCTTCTACTAACTTTTTGCACTCAAATATGAATCAGTTACTCCAAATATACAGATGTATAAAGGAGCTATTGTTAGAAACAAGTATAATGGTATATAGCTTGCTCGACCTGTAAAAATAAGTAGTTTTAAATGTATTTTCATCGAGATTTCAAAGACCATGGGTCTATCAAATGTACATATTACTAAATTTTGTATTGCATCATAGTAATATTTTCATGCAAATTATATATATTTTAAGTATTTTATGTGTGACCAAGTGCCATAGCTTGATAGAGATTGTTTATGGCCTCATGTGCAAAAACTTTGAGAATTTTTTAGTTTTTAGCATAAATATTGTACACATATTTATGGAATTTTATTGAGTGTGTTTGAGGTGGCGGTGGTGGGGGGCAATGCCCCCCTTGGCTGCAGGGAAGCTCTCCACTATATATAAAAAAAAAGGGGTCCTTAATGTCGTGTCATCCTAGGGCTCCAATATCTGTGGAACGATACTTGATATTTCTTCAATAATGTGTTGCATTAATTCCCAAACGTTCCTTCCATGCAACATTAGTTCAGCATAGACTATATCCCTCCAAAATTTGAGAGCTCTTGACAACAAAAAGTATACAAAGATTTGCACCGAAGCTATATCTCTTTTGAAGTAATCAAACAAAAGAGACAACTATAAGATCATTAGTTGCCGCTGTTATGAGAATTGATGGGTTCATAGCATCACACCGGATTTTTCTCTTGTTTGGAAGGCAAGTTTTTACTGAATTGTAATTGATGCGTGATTAGCGCTGATGTCAAGTTTTTAAACTTGTTATTGGTGCTTGATTAGCTCTCGTGGCGATTTGGAAGTCGTGTTTTTGTAATTGATGCCCGATTAACTTTATTCCACCTGTTCCGTGCCACTATTATCAATGCCAACAATGAATACTTTTTTTGCAGTATAACATTCCCTTAAACAGCATATATATGTCAACACTCAAAGCCTAATACCTGAAGGTGCAAAAAGGATCTACATGTAGCATTCCCGTAATACCACCCTGTTGTACCTATACAGATAGAAGAGAACAAGTAAGCTAATGCCAGGGTCCAGTAAACCTGTAGGTATTCAGACCTAAAGCATGTGACTGGCTTCATTAAGTCATAAGTAACCACACGCAACGAAATGCAAGATACGTCCTAAAATACGGAAAAATATGCAATGAGACACAACATAATTCTGGATGAAGTGAGAAAAATCAAATCCTGGGCTTTCCAACACTTCGATAGAGCAGTTAAATGGTCAAATGAAATGTACATAACATGAAGAAGAGAAGAATGAAGAGTGACCTCACATCATCACTTGTGATGGGAAAATCGTTATCCATTTGGTCGAACAATGTGTACGCATGATTTCTGCTACTTTGCCGCACGGAAGGGTTTGGCATGGCTGGTTGCTTCGTGCAGATCACATCAACACAGAAAATGAGCAAGCGTATCATTTGTGCACCTCAACAGCTGGATAGCTAACGGCTCAACTAAAATGGCACCTTGGCGAACCAAAAAAGGAGCACAACTAAGATGAAGCAATCAAGCAAAATATAAAAAAAAAAAACCTTATCATATAACTAACACCGAATATGCACACATATCTAAAGCCTAATACAACAGTATTCTGCAAAGAAGTAAACTGAATCGATAAAGTGGAGAGCAACAAATTCTCTTTTGACATGATTAAATTATAGAGCTCCCAAGAAACCAGTAATTAATACCTGATCAATGAACTGAAGTACTGAATATTCCAACCTTCTCTTACCCGGATAATATACTATTACAAGCCACAGTGATATGGAAATATTTTCACCATTGACAAAAAAAGGAAAAGCAGGAGCATGAAACATTCATCCCAATCTTAAACAAATGTACATCAATCTTATAAACACAAATGTACAATGGTAGGGAAGACCCACATTCTCTTAGTAGTCCATGTCATCTAAAGAGAATGATAAATATAATGGGTACAATGCATTATCTTTTATTGTCATCCCTTGCAATAAATGAGTAATTAATTATTTTTAGTAGGGAATTATGTGTCTAAGGGAAGACAAGTCATACAATATGAAAAATAATCTTCTCTTATTTCATAAGAGATCATCTCTTAGCTAAGGGAAGACAACCTTCTCTTCCTTCATTCTCTCTCCGCCAACTAAGCAAAAAATCTGACGTGGCAAGTATAAGGGAAGGCTGACATCACCCCATTGTACATGCTCTTATGTTGTTGTTACGAAGTTCAGGTGCACAAGTTTGTCCGTACCTTTGCGAAGTTTATAGACGTACAATTGCCTTCTATCTTCTCTAAAAAAAATGGATCGGACCAACTCTTTCCTCGGGCAACTCGAGATCTTTGACAAACAACAACTCAATAGCATGCATGACCTTTAAGCTAGGCGCCAAATATACATTTCATGAATCAGACACACTTAGCAAACTGAGGCAGGATCGAAGAAAAATAGTAGACTTATCTTTTCACTTACTTTTTAAGCACAAGAGCATCTTCAGCCGCCTCTCCAAAGCATCCCAAAAAGGATTTAGGGCGTGTTGGACAAAAATTCGTTCTCAGCCTCACGCCCCAAAGCCTCCTTCTGTTCGGCGCGGCCCAATACGGTGTCCGGCGCTCTGAGACCGTCCCCGTTACACAGGGGACGCTCCGGGCACGCCGGACACAAGGAAAAGCGTGGCGGGCTCCCACCTGTCGGCGACTATTTCCATAATCGTTGGTTCACGTCTTTTAGTTCTCGTCACGCCTCCACTCCCACCCCTCCGGCGCCGCTCGATTTGCCGACCGTTTCGACGGAAGATCTCTTCTGAATCGGGCACCGTCGTCGCGGCTAGCTCGCGCCGGCCTTTTCGCCGCCGCCGCTTTACCCGCGCGTCCCAGAACGCGGCGTCAAACCCGCCCCACTGATACGTTGCAAACGTATCTATAATTTTTGATGCTCCATGCTTGTTTTACACCAATTTATATATGATTTGCTTACACTTTGTTGCACTTTTATACATTTTCCGGCACTAACCTATTAACAACACTACAAGAAAAGTTGCCATGGCCGACGAAGTTGAAGTCGCGCCGTGGTTGCTGGTGTACCATGGCCGACGATTTTTGGTCCCTCCGTGGTGCATGTCAAAACTTTTTTTTTTCTCGTTTTTGAGGCCACCTAGCCCGACGAAAGCGGCCAAAACGTCGCGTATGGTGGCCCGGGACGTGGTGCATCTCGAAATCTCGGGTTCGCCGGCCGAGTCAACGCAAATCCGCACCGCCGAGGGATGTAGGGCCCAGATGGCAGCCTCTCTGGCATTGTTTTTTTTCTAGATCGCGCCATCTCGTTCAACGTTCTCCGATCGAGCCGTTTACGATGCAGGATCATGGGTCCCGCATGTCATCCTCTATGAACCAAAATTCTTTCTATTCTTGGATTTTTTTTGACCCCCTGATTTCTGGCTACTTCCTTTTTCTTTTGATCCCTTGCCGCCTTGGAAACGTTGAGACCGCTGCTGCTAAATGGGACCCGCATGTCATCCTCTATGTGCAATCAACTTTCTTTTCTTGGAGTTTTTTTTGGCACCTCAAATTTGGTCACTTGCCTTTTTCTTTCGATCCCCTGCCGCCTCTCAAACGGTGATACCGCTGCTGCTAACTGGGACCCGCATGTCATCCTCTATGTACTATAAAACTTTCTTTTCTTGAATTATTTTTGGCACCTCATATTTGGTCACTTACCTTTTTCTTTCGATCCCCTGCCGCCTCTCAAACGGTGATACCGCTGCTGCTAAATGGGACCCGCATGTCATCCTCTATGTACTATAAAACTTTCTTTTCTTGAATTATTTTTGGTTCCTCATATTTTTTCACTTGCCTTTTTCTTTCGATCCCCGGCCGCCTCTCAAACGGTGATACCGCTGCTAAATGGGACCCGCATGTCATCCTCTATGTACTATAAAACTTTCTTTTCTTGAATTATTTTTGGCTCCTGATATTTGGTCACTTGCCTTTTTCTTTCGATCTCATGCCACGTTTGAAACGTTGAGGAACCTGTAGGCTCATGGGACCCGCATGTCATCCTCTATGTACTATAAAAGTTCATTTTCTTGGTTTTTTTTCACCCTCTGATTTTTGGCAATTTCTTTTTTTTTGATCCCCTGCCGCCTCTCAAACGGTGATACCGCTGCTGCTAAATGGGACCCGCATGTCATCCTCTATGTACTATAAAACTTTCTTTTTTTGAATTATTTTTGGCTCATCATATTTGGTCACTTGCCTTTTTCTTTCGATCTCATGCCACGTTTGAAACGTTGAGGAACCTGCTGGCTCATGGGACCCGCATGTCATCCTCTATGTTCTATAAAAGTTTATTTTCTTTATTTTTTTCACCCTCTGATTTTTGGCTATTTCCTTTTTCTTTTGATCCCCTGCCGCCTTGGAAACGTTGGGTAAGCTGCTGACTCATGGGACCCGCATGTCATCCTCTATGTACAATCAACTTTCTTTTCCTTTTGATCTCAAGCCGCATTTGAAACGTTGAGACCGCTGCTGCTAAATGGGACCCGCATGTCATCCTCTACGTACAATAAAGTTTCTTTTCTTGGATTATCTTTGGCTCCTGATATTTTGTCACTTGCCTTTTTCTTTCGATCTCATGCTCCTTTGAAACGTTGAGTAAGCTGCTGGCTCATGGGTCCCGCATGTCATCCTCTACGAACAATAAAAGTTTCCTTTCTTGGAGTTATTTTTTACCCCTAATTTCTGGCTATTTGCCTTTTTCTTTTGATCTCCTGCCCCCTCTGAAACGATGAGGACGCTGTTGGCAGGTCGGTCCCACATGTCATCCTCTATGAACAATAAAAGTTTCCTTTGATGGATTTATTTTGAACCCCTAATTAGAATCATTGAGGATGCTGCTGCCTCATGGGTCCCGCATGTCATCCTCTCAGAACGGTAAATGTTTATTTTCTTGGATTTTGTTGACCAAACGATTTTTGGCTTATTTTTTCTTTCGATCACATGCAGCCTTTAAAACGTTGAGGACGCTGCTGGCTCACGGGTCCCACATGTCAACCTCTATGAACAATAAACGCTGAGGATGTCGCCTCATGGGTCCCGCATGTCATCCTCTCAGAACGAAAATGTTTCTTTTCTTGGATTTTTTACCAACAGATTTATGGTTTATTTTTTCTTTCCATCCCCTGCCGCCTTTAAAACGTTGACGATGCTGTTGGCTCATGGGTCCCCGATGTCAGCCTCCCCGTACAAGAAACATATGATATCTTGATTATTTTGCAGACAATAAACAATGTATTGCGCTCTGAGCTATTTCAAACGGATAATTAAATCTTTATTTTTACATAAACAAACTTATATGTTGAATCTCCTTGTTTTTTTGTCTTTGCGAAGCATATGACTTTCCTGTTTTTTTAGAAAATTCGGAACTTTCCTGTTTTGGAGTGGGCTGAAATTGTACGAGTCAAAAGGCCAAGCAGGATAGTTCGAAGGCCCAGATGTCCAGATGCAGCCCAATTGAAATCTTTCTTCTTGGATTTTTTTCACCCCCTGATTTCTGGCTACTTCATTTTTCTTTTGGTTATGTGCCGCCTTGGAAACGTTGAGACCGCTGCTGCAAAATGGGACCCGCATGTCATCCTCTACGTACAATAATATTTCTTTTCTTGGATTATTTTTGGCTCCTGATATTTGGTCACTTGCCTTTTTCTTTCGATCCCGTGCAGCCTCTCAAACGGTGATACCGCTGCTGCTATTGGGACCCGCATGTCATCCTCTATGTACAATCAAGTTTTTTTTTTTGAATTATTTTTGGCTCCTGATATTTAGTCACTTGCCTTTTTCTTTCGATCTCATGCCACGTTTGAAACGTTGAGGAACCTGCTGGCTCATGGGACCCGCATGTCATCCTCTATGTACTATAAAAGTTCATTTTCTTTGTTTTTTTTCACCCTCTGATTTTTGGCTATTTCCTTTTTCTTTTGATCCCCTGCCGCCTTGGAAACGTTGAGTAACATGCTAGCTCATGGGACCCGCATGTCATCCTCTATGTCCATCAACTTTATTTTCTTGGATTTTTTTTTGACCCCCTAATTTCTGGCTACTTTCTTTTTCTTTTGATCTCAAGCCGCATTTGAAACGTTGGGACCGCTGCTGCAAAATGGGACCCGCATGTCATCCTCTATGTAAATAAAGTTTCTTTTCTTGGATTATCTTGGGCTCCTGATATTTTGTCACTTGCCTTTTTCTTTCGATCTCATGCCGCCTTTGAAACGTTAAGTAAGCTGCTGGCTCATGGGTCCCGCATGTCATCCTCTACGAACAATAAAAGTTTCCTTTCTTGGAGTTATTTTTTACCCCTAATTTCTGGCTATTTGCCTTTTTCTTTTGATCTCCTGCCCCCTTTGAAACGATGAGGACGCTGTTGGCAGGTCGGTCCCACATGTCATCCTCTATGAACAATAAAACTTTCCTTTGATGGATTTATTTTGAACCCCTAATTAATTTCTGGCTATTTCCTTTTTTTCTTTGATCCCCTGCCGCCTTGGAAACGTTGAGGATGCTGCTGCATCATCGGTCCCGCATGTCATCCTCTCAGAACGATAAATGTTTTCTTTTCTTGGATTTTTTTACCAACTGATATTTGGTTTTTTTTATTTTCGATCCCCTGCCGCCTTTGACACGTTGACGACGCTCGTCGGCTCATGGGTCCCTGATGTCAGCCTCCCCGTACAAGAAACATGTGATATCTTGATTATTTTGCAGACAATAAAACAGTGTATTTCGCTCTGAGCTATTGCAAACGGATAAATTAAATCTTTATTTTTACAACTTATATCTTGAATCTCCTTGTTTTTTGTTTTGGCGAAGCATAGGACTTTCATGTTTTTTTTTTTGAGAAAAATCCGAATTTTCATGTTCTGGAGTGGGCTGAAATTGTACGAGTCAAAAGGCCCAGAAGGATAGTTCGAAGGCCCAGATGTCCAGATGCAGCCCAATTGAAATCTTTCTTTTCTTGGATTTTTTCACCCCCTGATTTCTGGCTACTTCATTTTTCTTTTGGTCCTGTGCCGCCTTGGAAACGTTGAGACCGCTGCTGCAAAATGGGACCCGCATGTCATCCTCTATGTACAATAAAGTTTCTTTTCTTGGATTATTTTTGGCTCCTGATATTTGATCACTTGCCTTTTTCTTTCGATCTCATGCCACGTTTGAAACATTGAGGAATCTGCTGACTCATGGGACCCGCATGTCATCCTCTATGTACAATAAAAGTTTGATTTCTTGGATTTTTTTCACCCTCTGATTTTTGGCTATTTCCTTTTTCTTTTGATCCCCTGCCGCCTTTGAAACGTTTAGTAAGCTGCTGGCTCATAGGTCCCACATGTCAGCCTATATGAACGATAAAGCTTTCCTTTCTTGGAGTTTTTTTTTGACCCCCTAATTTCTGGCTACTTTCATTTTCTTTTGATCTCAAGCCGCATTTGAAACGTTGGGACCACTGCCGCACAATGGGACCCGCATGTCATCCTCTATGTACAATCAAGTTTCTTTTCTTGGATTATTTTTGGCTCCTGATATTTGGTCACTTGCCTTTTTCTTTCGATCTCATGCCACATTTGAAACGTTGAGGAACCTGCTGGCTCATGGGACCCGCATGTCATCCTCTATGTACTACAAAAGTTTATTTTCTAGGGGTTTTTTTTTCACTCTCTGATTTTTGGCTATTTCCTTTTTCTTTTGATCCCCTGCCGCCTTGGAAACGTTGAGTAAGCTGCTAACTCGTGGGACCCGCATGTCATCCTCTATGTACAATCAATTTTCTTTTCTTGGAGTTTTTTAATCCCCTAATTTCTGGCTACTTTCTTTTTCTTTTGATCTCAAGCCGCATTTGAAATGTTGGGACAGCATGTCATCCTCTATGTACAATAAAAGTTTCTTTTCTTGGATTATTTTTCACCCTCTGATTTTTGGTCACTTGCCTTTTTCTTTCGATCTCATGCCGCCCTTGAAAACGTTGAGGAACCTGCTGGCCCATGGGACCCGCATGTCATCCTCTATGTACTACAAAAGTTTCTTTTCTTGGATTTTTTTCACCCTCTGATCTTTGGCTATTTCCTTTTTCTTTTCATCCCCTGCCGCCTTGGAAACGTTAGTAAGCTGCTGACTGGTGGGACCCGCATGTCATCCTCTATGTACAATCAAGTCTCTTTTCTTGGATTTTTTTACCCCCTTATTTTTGTCACTTGCCTTTTTCTTTCGATCTCATGCAGCCTCTGAAACGTTGAGGAAGCTGCTGGCTCATGGGACCCACATGTCATCCTCGATACTATAAAAGTTTCTTTTCTTGGATTTTTTTTCACCCTCTTATTTTTGGCTGTTTCCTTTTTCTTTTGATCCCCTGCCGCCTTGAAAACGTTGATTAAGCTGCTGACACAAGGGGCCCGCATGTCATCCTCTATGTACAATCAACTTGCAAGATCTTGGGGCGGAAGAGCTTGTATAAGTGGGACCCATATGTCATCCTCTATGTACAATAAAAGTTTCTTTTTCTTGGATTATTTTTTGCTCCTGGTATTTGGTCTCTTTCCTTTTTCTTTCGATCTCATGCCACCTCTGAAACGTTGAGTAAGGTGCTGGGTCATGGGATCCGCATGCCATCCTCTATGTACAATCAACTTTCTTTTCTGGGAGTTTTTTTTACCCCTAATTTCTGGCTACTCTTTTTCTTTTGATCTCAAGCCGCATTTGAAACGTTGACACCGCTGCTGCAAAATGGGACCCGTGATGTCTACGCCCCCTCCTTTTCCTGTAGACAGTGTTGGGCCTCCAAGAGCAGAGGTTTGTAGAACAGCAGCAAGTTTCCCTTAAATGGATCACCCAAGGTTTATCGAACTCAGGGAGGAAGAGGTCAAAGATATCCCTCTCATGCAATCCTGCAACCACAAAGCAAGAAGTCTCTTGTGTCCCCAACACACCTAGTAGGTGTACTAGTTCGGCGAAGAGATAGTGAAATACAGGTGGTATGAATAAGTAGTAGCAACGGCACCAGAAAAGTGCTTTGCCCAGGACAGTAAACAAGCAGTAGTAACGCAGCAGTAGTAACGCAGTAAAACAGTAAACAAGCAGCAATAGCAGTATTTAGGGACAAGGCCTAGGGATCATACTTTCACTAGTGGACACTCTCAACTTTGATCACATAACAGAATAGATAAATGCATACTCTACACTCTCTTGTTGGATGATGAACACATTGCGTAGGATTACACGAACCCTCAATGCCGGAGTTAACAAGCTCCACAATTCAATGTTCATATTTAAATAACCTTAGAGTGTAAGATAGATCAACACAACTAAACCAAGTACTAACGTAGCATGCACACTGTCACCTTCACACTATGTAGGAGGAATAGATCACATCAATACCATCATAGCAATAGTTAACTTCATAATCTACAAGAGATCACAATCATAGCCTACGCCAAGTACTAACACGGATGCACACACTGTCACCATTACACCGTGCAGGAGGAATAAAACTACTTTAATAACATCACTAGAGTAGCACACAGATAAATTGTGATACAAAACACATTGCAATCATAAAGAGATATAAATAAGCACTTCACTATGCCATTCATAACAGTGAATAAGTATTCTGTGAAATATAGCCTAAGAGACCCACACGGTGCACACACTGTCACCTTTACACACGTGGGACAAGGAGTCTCCGGAGATCACATAAGTAAAATTCACTTGACTAGCATAACGACATCTAGATTACAAGCATCATCATATGAATCTCAATCATGTAAGGCAGCTCATGAGATTATTGTATTGAAGTACATAAGGAGAGAGATGAACCACATAGCTACCGGTACAGCCCCGAGCCTCGATGGAGAACTACTCCCTCCTCATGGGAGACAGCAGCGTTGATGGAGATGGCGGTGGTGTCGATGGAGGAGCCTTCCGGGGGCACTTCCCCGTCCGGCGGCGTGCCGGACAGACTCTGTCCCCAGATCTTGGCTTCGCGATGGCGGCGGCTCTGGAAGGTTTCTCGTACCGTGGCTTTTTCGTCTCGAGGTTTTAGGTCGAGGGGCTTTATATAGGCGAAGAGGCGGCGTCAAAAGGTCAACAGGGATACGACACTATAGGGGGCGCGGGCCCCCCCTTGGCCGCGCCGGCCTATGGTTTGGTGGGCCTGTGCCCCCTCTCTGGCGGTTCTCGTGTGTTCTGGATGCTTCCAGGAAAAATAGGAACCTGGGCGTTGATTTCGTCCGATTCCGAGAATATTTCGTTACTAGGATTTCTGAAACCAAAAACAACAGAAAACAGCAACTGGCACTTCGGCATCTCGTCAATAGGTTAGTTCCAGAAAACGCATAAATATGACATAAAGTGTGTATATAACATGTAGAAATCATCAATAATGTGGCATGGAACATAAGAAATTATCGATACGTCGGAGACGTATCAGCATCCCCAAGCTTAGTTTCTACTCGTCCCGAGCAGGTAAACGATAACAAAGATAATTTCTGAAGTGACATGCCATCATAACCTTGATCATACTATTTGTAAAGCATATGTAGTGAATGCAGCGATCAAAACAATGTATATGACATGAGTAAACAAGTGAATCATATAGCAAAGACTTTTCATGAATAGTACTTCAAGACAAGCATCAATAAGTCTTGCATAAGAGATAACTCATAAAGCAATAATTCAAAGTAAAAGTATTGAAGCAACACAAAGGAAGATTAAGTTTCAGCGGTTGCTTTCAACTTATAACATGTATATCTCATGGATAATTGTCAACATAGAGTAATATAATAAGTGCAATATGCAAGTATGTAGGAATCAATGCACAGTTCACACAAGTGTTTGCTTCTTGGGGTGGAGAGAAATAGGTGAATTGACTCAATCATAAAAGTAAAAAGAATGGTCCTTCAAAGAGGAAAGCATCGATTGCTATATTTGTGCTAGAGCTTTTATTTTGAAAACATGAAACAATTTTGTCAAAGGTAGTAATAAAGCATATGAGTTATGTAAATTATATCTTACAAGTTGCAAGCCTCATGCATAGTATACTAATAGTGCCCGCACCTTGTCCTAATTAGCTTGGACTACCGGGATCATCACAATGCACATGTTTTAACCAAGTGTCACAAAGGGGTACCTCTATGCCGCCTGTACAAAGGTCTAAGGAGAAAGCTCGCATCGGATTTCTCGCTATTGATTATTCTCAACTTAGACATCCATACCGGGACAACATGGACAACAGATAATGGACTCCTCTTTAATGCATAAGCATGTGGCAACAATTATTATTCTCATATGAGATTGAGGATATATGTCCAAAACTGAAACTTCCACCATGAATCATGGCTTTAGTTAGCGGCCCAATGTTCTTCTCTAACAATATGCATGCTTAACCATAAGGTGGTAGATCTCCCTTACTTCAGACAAGACGAACATGCATAGCAACTCACATGATATTCAACAAAGAATAGTTGATGGCGTCCCCAGAAACATGGTTATCGCACAACAAGCAACTTAATAAGAGATAAAGTGCATAAGTACATATTCAATACCACAATAGTTTTTAAGCTATTTGTCCCATGAGCTATATATTGTAAAGGTGGAGAATAGAAATTTTAAAGGTAGCACTCAAGCAATTTACTTTGGAATGGCGGAGAAATACCATATAGTAGGTAGGTATGGTGGACACAAATGGCATAGTGGTTGGCTCAAGTATTTTGGATGCATGAGAAGTAATCCCTCTCGATACAAGGTTTAGGCTAGCAAGGCTATTTGAAACAAACACAAGGATGAAGCGGTGCAGCAAAACTCACATAAAAGACATATTGAAAAAATTATAAGACTCTACACCGTCTTCCTTGTTGTTCAAACTCAACACTAGAAATTATCTAGACTTTAGAGAGACCAAATATGCAAACCAAATTTTAGCATGCTCTATGTATTTCTTCATTAATAGGTGCAAAGCATATGATGCAAGAGCTTAAACATGAGCACAACAATTGCCAAGTATCACATTATCCAAGACATTTAGCAATTACTACATGTATCATTTTCCAATTCCAACCATATAACAATTTAACGAAGAAGAAACTCCGCCATGAATACTATGAGTAAAGCCTAAGGACATACTTGTCCATATGCTACATCGGAGCGTGTCTATCTCCCACAGAAAGAATGCTAGGATCCATTTTATTCAAACAAAACAAAAACAAAAACAAAAACAAACCGACGCTCCAAGCAAAGCACATAAGCTGTGATGGAATAAAAATATAGTTTCAGGGGAGGAACCTGATAATGTTGTCGATGAAGAAGGGGATGCCTTGGGCATCCCCAAGCTTAGATGCTTGAGTCTTCTTGAAATATCCAGGTATGAACCACGGGGGCATCCCCAAGCTTAGACTTTTCACTCTTCTTGATCATGTTGTATCATCTCCCTCTCTTGATCCTTGAAAACTTCCTCCACACCAAACTTTAGAACAACTCATTAGAGGGTTAGTGCACAATCAAAATATACATGTTCAGAGGTGACATAATCATTCTTAACACTTCTGGACATTGCACAAAGCTACTGAAAGTCAATGGAATCGAAATATCCATCGAACATAACAAAACTGGCAATGCGAAATAAAAGGCAGAATCTGTCAAAAACAGAACAGTTCATATTGACGAATTTTATTGGGGCACCAGACTTGCTCAAATGAAAATGCTCAAATTGAATGAAAGTTGCGTACATATCTGAGGATCACTCACGTAAATTGGCTTAATTTTCTGAGTTACCTACAGAGAATTTTGCCCAGATTCGTGACAGCAAAGAAATCTGTTTCTGCGCAGTAATCCAAATCTAGTATGAACTTTTCTATCAACGACTTTACTTGGTACAACAAAACACTAAACTAAGATAAGGAGAGGTTGCTACAGTAGTAAACAACTTCCAAGACACAAAAATAAAACTAGGTACTGTAGCAAAATAACACATGGGTTATCTCCCAAGAAGTTCTTTTCTTTATAGCCATTAAGATGGGCTCAGCAGTTTTAATGATGCACTCGCAAGAAATAGTATTTGAAGCAAAAGAGAGCATCAAGAGGCAAATTCAAAACACATTTAAGTCTAACATGCTTCCTATGCATAGGAATCTTGTAAATAAACAAGTTCATGAAGAGCAAAGTAACAAGCATAGGAAGATAAAACAAGTGTAGCTTCAAAAATTTCAGCACATAGAGAGGTATTTTAGTAACATGAAAATTCCTACAACCATATTTTCCTCTCTCATAATAACTTTCAGTAGCAACATGAGCAAACTCAACAATATAACTATCACATAAAGCATTCTTATCATGAGTCTCATGCATAAAATTATTACTACCCACATAAGCATAATCAATTTTATTAGTAATAGCGGGAGCAAATTCAACAAAGTAGCTATCATTATTATTCTCATCATCAAATATAGGAGGCATATTGTAATCATAATCAAATTTATCCTCCATAACAGGTGGCACCATAAGACTACTATCATTATAATCATCATAAATAGGAGGCAAAGTATCATCAAAGAAAATTTTCTCCTCAATGCTTGGTGGACTAAAAAGATCATGCTCATCAAAACCAGCTTCCCCAAGCTTAGAATTTTCCATAACATTAGAAACAATAGTGTTCAAAGCATTCATATTAATAACATTCCCATTAGCATGCATATAAAGTTCCATCGGTTTTTTAATTCTCTCTTCAAACACATCATGTCCTAATTCAAGATAAAGTTCATAAAGATCTCTCATATTTTTGTTGTTTTCCATTATGCCTAACTAGTGTAAACAAGAAACAAAAAGTTGCAATTGCAGGATCTAAAGGAAATAGCTTCGAGCACAAACACAATGGCGCCAGAAAAGTACTATTACCTGGAACCGGAGTATGAGTGCCTTTTACCTTTCCTCCCCGGCAACGGCGCCAGAAAATAGCTTGATGTCTACGCCCCCTCCTTTTCCTGTAGACAGTGTTGGGCCTCCAAGAGCAGAGGTTTGTAGAACAGCAGCAAGTTTCCCTTAGGTGGATCACCCAAGGTTTATCGAACTCAGGGAGGAAGAGGTCAAAGATATCCCTCTCATGCAACCCTGCAACCACAAAGCAAGAAGTCTCTTGTGTCCCCAACACACCTAGTAGGTGCACTAGTTCGGCGAAGAGATAGTGAAATACAGGTGGTATGAATAAGTAGTAGCAACGGCACCAGAAAAGTGCTTTGCCCAGGACAGTAAACAAGCAGTAGTAACGCAGCAGTAGTAACGCAGTAAAACAGTAAACAAGCAGCAATAGCAGTATTTAGGGACAAGGCCTAGGGATCATACTTTCACTAGTGGACACTCTCAACTTTGATCACATAACAGAATAGATAAATGCATACTCTACACTCTCTTGTTGGATGATGAACACATTGCGTAGGATTACACGAACCCTCAATGCCGGAGTTAACAAGCTCCACAATTCAATGTTCATATTTAAATAACCTTAGAGTGTAAGATAGATCAACACAACTAAACCAAGTACTAACGTAGCATGCACACTGTCACCTTCACACTATGTAGGAGGAATAGATCACATCAATACCATCATAGCAATAGTTAACTTCATAATCTACAAGAGATCACAATCATAGCCTACGCCAAGTACTAACACGGATGCACAAACTGTCACCATTACACCGTGCAGGAGGAATAAAACTACTTTAATAACATCACTAGAGTAGCACACAGATAAATTGTGATACAAAACACATTGCAATCATAAAGAGATATAAATAAGCACTTCACTATGCCATTCATAACAATGAATAAGTATTCTGTGAAATATAGCCTAAGAGACTCACACGGTGCACACACTGTCACCTTTACACACGTGGGACAAGGAGTCTCCGGAGATCACATAAGTAAAATTCACTTGACTAGCATAACGACATCTAGATTACAAGCATCATCATATGAATCTCAATCATGTAAGGCAGCTCATGAGATTATTGTATTGAAGTACATAAGGAGAGAGATGAACCACATAGCTACCGGTACAGCCCCGAGCCTCGATGGAGAACTACTCCCTCCTCATGGGAGACAGCAGCGTTGATGGAGATGGCGGTGGTGTCGATGGAGGAGCCTTCCGGGGGCACTTCCCCGTCCCGGCGGCGTGCCGGGATAGAGACTCCTGTCCCCCAGATCTTGGCTTCGCGATGGCGGCGGCTCTGGAAGGTTTCTCGTACCGTGGCTTTTTCGTCTCGAGGTTTTAGGTCGAGGGGCTTTATATAGGCGAAGAGGCGGCGTCAGAAGGTCAACAGGGCGACGACACTATAGGGGGGCGCAGGCCCCCCCTTGGCCGCGCCGGCCTATGGTTTGGTGGGCCTGTGCCCCCTCTCTGGCGGTTCTCGTGTGTTCTGGATGCTTCCGGGCAAAATAGGAACCTGGGCGTTGATTTCGTCTGATTCCGAGAATATTTCGTTACTAGGATTTCTGAAACCAAAAACAGCAGAAAACAGCAACTGGCACTTCGGCATCTCGTCAATAGGTTAGTTCCAGAAAACGCATAAATATGACATAAAGTGTGTATATAACATGTAGAAATCATCAATAATGTGGCATGGAACATAAGAAATTATCGATACGTCGGAGACGTATCAACCCGCATGTCATCTTTTATGTACAATAAAGTTTATTTTCTTGGATTATTTTTGGCTCCTGATATTTGGTCACTTGTCTTTTTCTTTCGATCTCATGCCCCCTTTGAAACATTGAGGAAGCTGCTAGCGCATGGGTCCCGCATGTCATACTCTATGAACAATAAAAGTTTCCTTCCTTGGAGTTATTTTGACCGCTAATTTCTGGCTACTTCCTTTTTCTTTTGATCCCCTGCCGCCTTGGAAACGTTGAGTAAGCTGCTGACACAAGGGGCCCGCATGTCATCCTCTATGTACAATCAACTTGCAAGATCTTGGAGCGAAAGAGCTTGTATAAGTGGGACCCATATGTCATCCTCTATGTACAATAAAAGTTTCTTTTCTTGGATTATTTTTTGCTCCTGATATTTGGTCACTTTCCTTTTTCTTTCTATCTCATGCCGCCACTGAAACGTTGAGTAAGGTGCTGGCTCATGGGACTGTACAATAAAGTTTCATTTCTTAAGATTTTTTTTACCCACTGATTTTTGCTAACTTGCCTTTTTCTTTTCGATCATATGCCGCCTTTGAAATTGAGGTCGCCGCTGGCTCATGGGTCCCACATGTCAGCCTCTATGAACAATAAACCTTTCCTTTGTTGGATTTATTTTTTACCCCTAATTTCTGGCTATTTGCCTTTTTCTTTTGATCCCCTGCGGCCTTTGAAACGATGAGGACGCTGCTGGCAGGTCGGTCCCACATGTCATCCTCTATTAAGAATAAAAGTTTCCTTTTTGGATTTATTTTTTACCCCTAATTTCTGGCTATTTGCCTTTTTCTTCTGATCCCTGCCGACTTCGAAATGATGAGGATGCAGCTGGCAGATCGGTCCCACATGTCAGCCTCTATGAACTATAAATGTTTCCTTTGTAGGATTTATTTTTTACCCCTATTTTCGGGCTACTTGCCTTTTTCTTTGAAACATTGAGGACGCTACTGTCTCATGGGTCCCACATGGCATCCTCTCTGAACGATAAACCTTCATTTCTTGTTAACGACAGGTTTATCAGTATTATTTTCGCAGACTAATACAAGCTCTTTGGCTCCAAGATCTTGCAAGTTGATAGATTAAATCAAGGAATTATTAGGATATGTTTTAAATTTCAAATCCACTTTATGAATTTTTAAAAATACCGTTATCCATGTGGGTATGGAGCGATCAAGGATTTTCATATTGGGCATGAGCAGTTTCAAAAATTGGAACCCTATAATTCAAAATAAATAAAAACAACTTTTATGTAGAATCTCCGTGTATTTTTATTTGCCAATCATAGGATCTGTGTTTCATTAGAAAAGGGCCGAAATTGCATGAGCAGAAAGGCCCATTTGTAGTTATTGGGCTTCGACAGCCGAATCAAGTAGACCGATAACAATTACCATGTAGATGTTCCTTGGCAACCCAAAAGTGAAATATTGGGCCCAACAGGGGAAGGTTGAACATTACTTTTTCTATTGAGAAGGTGGTACATGGGGTTATCCTGACAAAAAAAATGGAACATGGGTTACTGAAGGTTGCCCATTTGTGCCTAATATGTTTGTCAGCAGGAGCTTTACCATGCCTCGTCGCGGGTCGAGCTACCGGTATGGCGGCCTCTCGAGCTCGGGGTACCGCAGCGTCCGCGCGCGCCCCAAATTAAGGTACTTCCTCCTCGGGACGGCACCTACGATAGGCTCGGCTGGCCTTGGGGCATTTACCCCTAGCCTCTTCCATGCTCAAGTTTTTGAAATGTTTCTGGCTCTGTTCAACACTGGATCAAATTTGTCAACATGACCATTCTTATGGAGTAGCAACGAGTTGAATCTCTCAAAACTCTTTAAGTTCTGCAATATAACGACTAATTGGTACTACCTTATACAAAATGATTACATATCCTTATTTTGGAAGCAAGCAATCACACACTTATAGTTTGCTAGTCAGCTGCACGTAACGTTAAAAATCGGCAATTATAATGAATAAACCTGTAATTTTCACTTAAAATGCATTAAGGAGCATCAAATTTGACAAATCAAACCATGTCGTACTGAAAATTGACATGTCTTTCTCATGCAGAAATGTAAAATTATCCATGCATGTGCGTTTATACAGGTTAAGTTTTGCACGTATTATTTTTTGTAACTTTTCTGACTACCTTCAAAGCTCCAATCCTTCTTCATCATCTTTGTTGTACCGCACTGATGCAAGTGAATGCGAGCTGCTCGCCAGACGCGACTTCGTGTTCGATATGTGTACTATGGCTTCTTCATCTAGTGCTAGTTACGCCTCTGTGCTAATTAATTCAGCACAAACCTCTGTCATTGCAGCTGTGACTCACCTCGACCATTGGAGCCCAATCACAAGAGCGAGCTCAGTCTCAACCAGAGAGGCATGTGTCTCATGGTTAGCTATCTACAACTTGCTGTCTTACTAAAACCGTGCCTATCATAGAGATCACCTCGCTGGTGTAGCAATGGCCGCAAGTAGCTGCTAGCATGAGCGAAGGGGATAAGGAAGAAAAGATTAAAAAAATGGGTTGGGGCCAACAAGCAGGAAAGCTATCTACTAGCTTTATGGATGTTTCTGGAATTGGGTAGAAAATAGTAGATGACACTGTAGCAGCGAATCCCAGAGACCAAGGCCGTTGGATGATGTCTAATGAACGGCAGAACAAAATCGGCGAAATTAGCTTGAATTTTGATAATAAATCTTGGGCATTTTCCCTCGAACATGATTTATCAACTTTGGGTAGTCTCTGGACTAGTCTCCCTCGTCCACCAATTATTATCATACTACTGCGGAAAGTTGAGGGCAGTCCCTAGTCCCGAGCACTTCGCCCACTTCCCCTGGCCTCATCCCAGAGATCTCACACCAACCACCTCACCGTCGACTAGCCGCCAGTCTACAGCCCTACGAAGAATCCCCAATGGCGGCGATGCCCCTACTAGAGCGCTCCTCACGCGAGCGCATCATCGAGTCTGGCCCACATGTCTTCCGTGCCTGCCTTGTGTCGGCAAGCACGGCCGACTTCTCCGTCGGCGAGCCGCCGGCCGTAGGCGAGGGCGAGGCGTCCCCGTACACTATGACAGTGCACATCTTCTTCTCGAGGACGTACGAGCTCAGGAGGATGGCCGGCCCCCTCCCTGCCCCACTGGATGAGGACGATATCACCACTACACCCTGCGAAGAGGTGGTGCTGGATCTTGGCTTGCCTCCGAGGGAGCTGCGTAGTGGGGGCAATGTCGTGCGAACTATGCGTGAGATTCTTGCCCGTGTATGGCTGCTCAAGAACCTGAACCTCACGGAGGAGGAGTGGGACATCATCATGCCTTACGATGTTATGCACCTGATGTGGCAGCAGGCGTGTCGTCGGCTCGGTGGCCTCCACTTCGACCTCACCCTTAGGGTGGACCACCGGCTCATCGTCAACTTGCCGGCGCTGCAGGACAGTTGGGTCCTAGTTGCGCCGGAGGACGGCCACTGCAGCATATGCATGCTGGGGCTGTCATGCGCACAACGGTGCGTCTCCGGGGATGCAAACACCCGTTCCATAGGAAGTGCATCTTCTCCTGGTTTGTAACGAACGCCAGCTGCCCTATCTGCCGCGATAAAGTGCTGACCCATCTTATTTTCGATTTGTAGCATAGTATGAATAAAACCCCTGTTTGATAGGGATGCCATGCCAACTTGAATCCTATGTCAAGAGAAATTTTATTTGATTGTGGTTATAAGATATTCTGCATTAGTTTGATCAAGTATTATCATTCTATTTTCCTATGGGATATGACCCTATGAATCAAACAGCATGGGATTACTTCCACACAATTAAGTTTGACCAACTTTTAGTAGGACAACAAACATAAATAATTAGTCATCATGGGATTACAATCCAACAGATAATTATCTTCAGGACTCATACATTTTCCAAATAGAAAAATCAAAACAAATCATGGTTCTTCATCTCACAAAGATGATACGTAGACAAGAGTCTAATCATCATCATCATCATCATCATCACCTCCGTCTTCATTCGATATTCGTGCATGGTCTCATCCCGCTCGTCGTGTCCATTCTCCTCCCGAGATTCACCGGGTAGCTTCGGTTTATCCATCTCTTTATCGACTATGCTAACCTCAACGATGAAATCTACTTCTCCATCATGTGCAGGGATACCTGTATCCAACGAGGTTTCATCAATGTCAGCAACTTTAGTTTGCATACAACCAGCGAAATCATCTTGCTGGGCACCAATTATTGGATCCGCATTCTCATCCAAATCATATATGTTCCTTGCCACAAACTTTTGCACATACTGCCATCCTTTTCTAGATCTGTCTTCCAAGAAAAGTACCTTGGCCGCTTGATGTACCAAAATATAAGGATCATCCTTGTACCACTGAGCAGTAGTATTAACTGATATGAAATACCCATCATTTCTGGCACCTTTGCCCTTGTTTGGATCTTGGTTGTACCAATAACACTTAAATAGAACCACAGATCGGACAAGAACCTTATCACTATAGAACAACCGAATAACCTCTTTTATGTGACCATAATGGTCAAATGACTCGATCTCTTCTTTACGGTTGTCAAGTGATCTCCACTGGTTGTGATGCCACTATTTCGTGTCTTCAAATGTTGTTCACGCTCATAGGAGCTGTAATGGACACCATTGGCATTGCAAGCTGCAGCTACCAACACCCTCTTATCTGGACCACGTGATAGGACAAGGAGATCAGCACTAACAGCGCCTGGATTCTCCGCATGGAGTTTCGAGATCTACGATTACAAAATAGACAAGAGGTCATCTCATGTGAAAACACATAGACAAGTCAGAGTGCAATTGAACATCTTACATATTTCTCAAACCAGTCCTGAAACCCACTCCCACGTGCCGATAGCTTTCCATTCGTTTCCATGTACAACCTGCAAAACATAGCCAAGTCAGCTGAATATATTTCATTTTGATACAAGTTCATAGTATATGCGAGGAACTGAGTATTTCGTGTGCATAGTACTCACTTAACATATTCATCAGCCTCTGTAGCATTATTCAGCACATACCAAGACAGCTGTTCAAATTCAGACTGCTCTAATGTTTTTTTGGTCCTCTTTCCTATTAGCTCAACACCATGATTAAAAACAGATCCGCCAACTTCCAAAATTCTGCGACCCCGGTTGAATCTGGTCTCAATATCAGGAATATATCTTGAGGCAAATGTATATGCTTCAGCAGCAATATACGCCATTGCAATGCAAGCCTCCGGTCTAGCTTTGTTCCTAATCGTATTCTTGAAAGTGCACAATGACGTTCTATAGGGTACATCCATCCATACCGCATCGGACCTCTTAAAAGTGCCTCATCGTAGATGAACAGCCAAATGCACCATCACATCAAAGAAGGCTGGAGGATATATCAGCTCCGGCTTGCACAGATTACCGCTATGTCCACCTTAAGACGTTCTACAACAGCTCTCGCTTAGAGTTTTACTACATATTTCCCTAAAGAACCTTCCCAACTCTGCAATCACGTTGTACATATTTGGCTTCACTAAATCTTTAATGCCAATAGCTAAAAGCCTTTGCAGCAGGATATGACAATCGTGAGTTTTCAACCCTTGGAGCTTGTTTCCTTCAGCATTGAGACAATTTGCAATGTTGGAAGCAAATCCGAACGGGAACATCACACCTCGGAGGTACTCACAAAATAATCTCCTTTTAGGCATCGGCAATGTGAATTCCGCGCCTCGAAATTTATAATGTTTTTCCTTGCCTTTGTTCACTTTGTCATTACGATCCAGTTGCAAGTGCCTGTTAACATTCAATGTTGCACAATCAATCCTAGCATTTGAGCTATCTTTTGTCTTGGATGGAATGTTGAGTAATGTGCCGACAATGCTGTCACATATATTCTTCTCCATGTGCATGATATCAATATTATGCCGAAGCTTCTTACCAGCCCAATACGGCAAGTCCCAAAGAGTGGTCCTGCGCTTATAAAATATTCTCGGTCTATCATTTTCCATTTCCTTCCTCTTGGTACATGCTGCTATTTCACCTCCCATCTTCCTTTTGGTAGCTGCTAGACTCAGTTCATCTCCTCTCTTCTTCCTTTATCTATCTCGCTACTCGCTGCTGCATCTTCTGTATCCTTCTCTGTTGTACCTGCTGTGGCGGCTGGTGGTTTTCCTGGTTTAACATTTCTGACCGCTTCTAGGTGCGCCTCCAACTCGTGACTCTTAAAGTGTTGCGGTTTAGTCTTTTTACAGGCCTGATCACCAATAAATTGCAATTTGTTTCTATTTTTTCGGAAATTGTGATCTAATGGAAGGAAACGGCGATGGCCCATATAGCATATCTTGTTTATTATCCTCACTGCCAGCTGATCAGTATCACAGTGAACACATGCATTATAACCTGATGTTACTCTGCCTGACATAGTGCCCAAAGCTGGATAATCATGGGTGCAATACAAGATGCAAAGCACGTAATAGAAAATTTTGTTCTTTACGTTGACACACATCCCGTGTAGGGACACCCTCCCATAATGTTTGCAAGTCTCTAATAAGAGGCTGCATGAACACATCAAAATCCTTCCCAGAAGATTTGGGACCTGGGATGAGTAAGGCCATCATACAGTTCGACTGATCGGTGCATGTCCAGGGAGCCTGGTTGTAAGGTGTAACTAGTACTGGCCACATGCTATACGAGTTGCTCATGTTGCCAAATGGGTTGAATCCATCTGTAGCAAGGCCAAGTCTCAGGTTCCTTGGATCTGCAGCAAAATCTGGATGATCCAGGTCGAATTGCTTCCATTCATCGCCATCAGCAGGATGCCTCAGTAAATCAGGGTCGGGCGTGAGAATCTCTTTGTGCCATCTTGTTTCCCGAGATGTTTGTTCTGAAGCAAACAACCTCTGCAATCTTTGTACAAGTGGAAAGTATCTCAGAACCTTCCAAGGAATCTTTTTCTTACCACCAGCTCCATCATGTTTCCATCTTGATTCCTTACATCTTGGACATTCATCGAGGTCATTATACTCCATCCAAAAACGATTACGCTTATTTTTGCAAAAATCAATCTTCTCATATCCAAGTCCCAGTACCTTGATGTACTTGCTTCACCTCATAAAAGGATTTTGGCAGTCCAGCCCCTGTGAGTGCATCGCTGTATGTCTTCGCAACTGCATTGAACGCTTTATTGGTAATCCCCTGGTATGACTTGTCATGAAGTAATTTCACAATTAATTCGAATCTTGACACAACAGAACCAGGGGCCACTAAGCGCTTAGCATCTTCTATCAGGTCATGGAAAAGAGGCTTTTTGTGATAACCATGGGGCTGTTGGCTTGCATATGGATACAGATCCCGTAACAAATTAGCAGTAGCCTCATCCTGGACGAGATCTTCAGGCTGATAACCATCAGAATAAAGAGGATCAATAATGTCAGGCTGATCATAGTGCTCACCACGGTTAATCCACCTGATATATGTCTGGTCCATCCCATAAACGAATAAATGATCTGAGACTACATGTTGAGGCTTGGACCCAATATTCAAACATACGCGGCATGGACAAATCACTTCCTTTGTCTTGTCGCCGTCAGTAAAATCACTAACGTGCTTCATGAAGTCTTCAATACCACTCAAATATGTTGGTGTGTTTAATGAGTGAAATAATATCCAAGTTCTGTCCATCTGTTGAGGAGATAGATGGTCAGAGAAGCGATAAGCTATTTCAACAAACAGGTCACCTACGAATGTAAGAAAACATACCTGAGCAAACAGGTCGAATATAAAACTATAAATGCTACATTATTTGAGCCGATTTCAGCAAACGAACTGAGTGCAAAACTACGGCTACCTAGCGAACAGATTTTTTTTAGGCTGACCACTGGGTTTCCCCACTTTGTATTTTTTTATTAATAAAAAGAGGGAAATATGTACAAAAGTTGCTGGAGAGCAGCAACTAAAAGGATCATATATCCCAAACAGCAAAATATATATAAAATGTTCTACCCATGATATGATTTCCTCTTTGCCTTATGAACAAGGAGAGCAATTTCATCCTTGAATCTCTTGTGCCATCTGTAAATGCTTGGGGGGGAGGGGCGAACAGATCTATCGAAAGCAATACAATACCAACACATTCTTTCTTCTTTTTGCCGTAATTCCGCCGATCTATTAGCAGTGCAAAGAAGCCAAAAGTAATAAGATTACATACAGGTTCATAGACCACCAGGGCCGTACCTAAGAATACGGAGGGCCTGAGCAAAACAAGAAATAGAGGCCCTCAACATGATCATTGGCAACTAAAATGATTTTATATATACTACTCACTCCATTTCAATAAACAATGCATCCTTGTTTTTCGTATTTTATCTTCGAAAAAATATTAATCTATATCTCTCTATTTAAAAATGATGTTTCAATTTTATGTAGATATACATGTATTTAGATGAGTTTAGTTTGCAGATACATGCAAGTTTTGATGAAGTTGAAACATATTTTTCAGGATGAAGTATATAAAAAAATTTGATATAAAACTGGTATCATTAGAAAGTATTTTCCAACACGATTCTAACAATGCTGCTTATGTATTATATGATCGTGATATTGTTGTCCTATTTATTTGGTCAAGGTTCACATTGAAATGTGGTAAAATAAATTAAAAGAAGTGCATCGTGTGAAAAAGCAATCTAAGAATTCAAAAGTGCTAATTGTTAGTCGAAACATGACATCATTGAGACAAAATATTAATATTCATTGGAAGACTAACTGAATTAGCTGCACTCGCGATGAAAGAGAAAGAGAAGATATGGGTAAGAGCAAGTACAATAAGGTACAGTCTTTTTTTGTTTGTTTGGGTTGCTCATCAAGCTTATCGCTCGATACAATAAGGTACAGTCAACGGGAGTGGTGTTTGGAACATGGGTGCATAGTGGGTGGTATCATAGAGTACTATCATAGATATGCTATATTTATTATAGTGGAGTATTGAAAATGGCATATATAGAAGGGGATATTGAGAATTGAGAGTGGCATAAACACAACTTCAGTTTTTGTAATGGCATAAACACAACTTGTGAATTGAGGAGTGGCATAGAACCAATTAACACTTGTTTCAATAACAGCCATCAAAAGCCAATCGAACGCACGAGAATGGATCCAAAATTTACCATTTTAAGTTTCACGAGAAAATTTTAAACTTAAAATTAAATCGCCTAGAAGTTTTTGAAACAAAAATCCAGTAAATCTTATATGTCGGGTTATGCATTCTGGGGGAGTTTCATCAGATTCAGCCATATTGTTTATCAATAAACCTCATTTTATGTTTTACAACAAACTTTAAACTTAAAATTCAAACTGTCCAATAAAAAGAACAACATTCCAGTAAATCTTATATATTTCTTCTGCATTCCAGGAAAGATTGGTCGGATTCAAAAAAAATAGTTTGGGAATAAACATTGTTTTAGTCTGGAAACGACTTATTGTAGAGTGATTTTTGGTTGGATACATTCATGTGTGTTCGATTGGCTTTGGATGGCTGATATTGAACCAAAGTCAACGCTGGGCTTTTGACCTGAACGTCACTGGAGCTGCGTCAAAAGTCCAACCATGACTTTGTCTCAATAACAGCCATCAAAAGCCGATCGAACACACAGGAATGGATCCAACCAAAAATCACTCAACCGCTGGAATTTTGACCTGAAAGTCACTGAAGCTGTGTCCATACTTGCCCAACAGGTTGTGTATGAATGTAAACCAACATATCTGAGCAAACAGGTCGAATATAAAACTATATAACTAAATGCCACGTTATTTGAGCCGATTTCAGCAAACCAACCGAGGTCTATTTTTTTAGGCTGGACAGTGGTTTCCTCGCTGTGTATTTTTCACTGTAATAAAAAAGAGGGAAAATGTTACTGGAGAGCAGCAACTAAAAGGATCATAGATCCCAAACAGCAAAATCTAGCTAAAAAGGTTATACCCATGATGATAAGCCATGATATGATTTCCTCTTTGCCTTACAAACAAACAGTGTACAGTACGAACGAATTCGAGCAAATAGGTAAAGCGGAAAACAATGTCAAACAAACACATCGAGAGGAAAACAATATCAACCGATCGATTCGAACGAACTAACGAACTTATAAGGGCTGGGCGACGGCGACTGACTTCGATTGAGCTATAATGAATCGTACTTGCCCAGGCCTGAAGATAGCATGCATACCGTGAGGATCTACCAGCTGACCGCGCCTGTGCGGCTGGAGAAGAACGGCGCCACCAGCAGTCGCCGGCTGACGCGGCTGATAGACAGCGTGGGGAAGTTTTGGTGCGCGGCCTGGTTCACCGAGGGTGTGTCTAGAGAAGAACAGGGCGCCGAAGGAGGTGTCTAGAGAAGAACAAGGTGGGCTGGGTGCTGAGTTAAAGGCGAGCGTTCGAAATATTGGGCGCGCGTTCGAAAGTTTAGGTGCGCGAGGGAGGTGTCTGCTGAGTTAAAGGCGAGCGTTCGAAATTTCCCCGTCCTCTTCTTTTTTGGGCTAATCTATCTATACCTCTATTCTATCTACATGTTTTTTATTTTTTTTCTATTCTATACATGAGTTTTTGAATTTGAATTTTTTCACTCTGTCAGCCTTCCGGCCAATGCTCATTTGAAGTAATTGAAGCTGTTGATTTGCAGCTTAGAGGTGCTATCTACCGCTCATCATACAAGGACTCTTCAGATCTAACGGCTGTGAATGCACGGATTCGTCACCCATCCTTCCCTTGGACTGGCGATGCTGAAAGCCTGAAACACTGGAACCCTCTAGATACTTCGGGATACCTCACTGCCCCACATTATTAAACAGGCCTTTTCCGACACGGGAAGTCAAAAGTTGGGGGCTCCATGCAGTACATATGAATACTCGCTAGCTGCATGGTCTAGAAGCAGACTAGAGTAAATCATCAATTCGTCAAATCAATTGGTGTATAATTTTTTTTAGGAGCTAAGACGCCGGCATGAACCATTTTATCAACTTGAATGCTTACTACATGACATAAGAAGACTATGTACTTTGGTTTTTCATTTTTCTGATTTTTTAAATTTTGTGCCCATTTGAATCTTGGTCAAATCCTAGGTTTGACCAAGATTAAACAAGTTTAAAACATGAAAATGAAAAGGTAATCATGGATCCTTCTTAGTCACTCTAAAATGAAGCTTTTGGGATGTTCTTGAAATTTCCATGTTTGAAACCCAAAACGACTTCTCTTCATGCTTGACTTCATAAGACAGAGTTTAGGGGTTAGGGGGTAGATACATGATTTGTCTAGTTTGCTTATGTCTAGACCTTGTTTATCAACTTTAATGCTTACTATATGACATAAGAAGACTATGTGCTTTGGTTTTTCATTTTTCTATTTTTTTTGAATTTTATGCCCATATATTTGAATCTTTGTCAAATCCTAGGTTTGACCAGGATTTAAACAAGTTTAAAACATGAAAATGAAAAGGTAAGCCTGTATCCTTCTTAGTCACTCTAAAATGAAGCTTTTGGGAGGTTCTTGAAATTTCCATGTTTGAAACCCAAAACCACTTCTCTTCATGATTGACTTCATAAGACAGAGTTTAGGGTTAGGGGTAGATATATACATGATTTTCTGGTTTGAATATGTCTAGACCTTGTTTATCAACTTGAATGCTTACTATATGACATAAGAAAACTATGTGCTTTGGTTTTCATTTTTCTGATTTTTTTATGCCCGTTTGAATCTTTTGGTCAAATCTTAGGTTTGACCAAGAATTAAACAAGTTTAAGACATGAAAATGAAAAGGGGAGCATGCATCCTTCTTAATTAGTCACTCTAAAATGAATTTTGTAAGAGGTTTTTGAAATTTCCATGTTTGAAACCCAAAACCACTTCTCTTCATGCTGGACTTCATAAGACAGAGTTTAGGGGTTAGGGGGTAGATACATGATTTGTCTAGGTTGAATATGTCTAGACCTTGTTTATCAACTTTAATGCTTGCTATATGACATAAGAAGACTATGTGCTTTGGTTTTTCATTTTTCTATTTTTTTGAATTTTATACCCATATATTTGAATCTTTGTGAAATCCTAGTTTTGACCAGGATTTAAACAAGTTTAGAACATGAAAATGAAAAGGTAAGCCTGGATCATCCTTCTTAGTCACACTCTAAAATGAAGCTTTTGGGAGGTTCTTGGAATTCCAATGTTTGAAACCCAAAACCACTTCTCTTCATGATTAACTTCATAAGACAGAGTTTAGGGTTAGGGGTAGATATATACATGATTTTTCTGGTTTGAATATGTCTAGACCTTGTTTATCAACTTGAATGCTTACTATGTGACATAAGTAGACTATGTGCTTTGGTTTTCATTTTTCTATTTTTTATATTTTATACACATATATTTGAATCTTTGTGAAATACTGGGTTTGACCAGGATTTAAACAAGTTTAGTACATGAAAATGAAAAAGGTAAGCCTGGATCCTTCTTAGTCACACTCTAAAATGAAGCTTTTGGGAGGTTCTTGAAATATCCATGTTTGAAACCCAAAACTGTAGGATAACGTTGCATAGAAAACAAAAATTTTCCTACGGCGAACACGCAATCCAAGCCAAGATGCAATCTAGAAGACGGTAGCAACGAGGGGGTATCGAGTCTCACCCTTGAAGAGATTCCAAAGCCTACAAGATGAGGCTCTTGTTGCTGCGGTAGACGATCACTTGCCGCTTGCAAAAGCGCGTAGAAGATCTTGATCACGATCGGTTCCGGCGCCACGAACGGGCAGCACCTCCGTACTCGGTCACACGTTCGGTTGTTGATGAAGATGACGTCCACCTCCCGTTCCAGCGGGCAGCGGAAGTAGTAGCTCCTCTTGAATCCGACAGCATGACGGCGTGGTGTCGGTGGCGGTGGAGAAATCCGGCGGAGCTTCGCTAAGCTACGCGGGCTATATGGAGGAGAGGGGGCGGCTAGGGTTTGGGAGGGGTGGCCGGCCACTTCAAGGGGGGCGGCCAGCTTGTGGTCTTGGGGTGGCCGGCCCCCTCCCTTGGCCCCTCATTATATAGGTGGATCCCCAAGTGTTGGTGTCCAAGTCTTCGAATAAGACCCGAACCAAAAACCTTCCATAAGAGGGGGAAACCTAGCCCAACTAGGACTCCCACCAAAGGTGGGGTTTCCACCTCCCATGTGGGGGGTGGCCGGCCCCCTAAGGGGGAGTCCACTTGGGACTCCTCCCCCACTAGGGTTGGCCGGCCATGGAGGTGGAGTCCCATGTGGACTCCACCTTCCTTGGTGGTTTCTTCCGGACTTTTCTAGAACCTTCTAGAACCTTCCATAGAACCTTCCGCGACATTTTAATTCGCATAAAATGACATCCTATATATGAATCTTATTCTCCGGACCATTCCGGAACTCCTCGTGATGTCCGGGATCTCATCCGGGACTCCGAACAAATATTCGAACTCCATTCCATATTCAAGTTCTACCATTTCAACATCCAACTTTAAGTGTGTCACCCTACGGTTCATGAACTATGCGGACATGGTTGAGTACTCACTCCGACCAATAACCAATAGCGGGATCTGGAGATCCATAATGGCTCCCACATATTCAATGATGACTTTAGTGATCGAATGAACCATTCACATATGATACCAATTCCCTTTGTCACGCGATATTTTACTTGTCCGAGGTTTGATCTTCGGTATCACTCTATACCTTGTTCAACCTCGTCTCCTGACAAGTACTCTTTACTCGTACCGTGGTATGTGGTCTCTTATGAACTCATTCATATGCTTGCAAGACATTAGACGACATTCCACCGAGAGGGCCCAGAGAATATCTATCCGTCATCGGGATGGACAAATCCCACTGTTGATCCATATGCCTCAACTCATACTTTCCGGATACTTAATCCCACCTTTATAGCCACCCATTTATGCAGTGGTGTTTGGTGTAATCAAAGTACCTTTCCGGTATAAGTGATTTACATGATCTCATGGTCATAAGGACTAGGTAACTATGTATCGAAAGCTTATAGCAAATAACTTAATGACGAGATCTTATGCTACGCTTAATTGGGTGTGTCCATTACATCATTCATATAATGACATAACCTTGTTATTAATAACATCCAATGTTCATGATTATGAAACTAATCATCCATTAATCAACAAGCTAGTTTAAGAGGCATACTAGGGACTTCTTGTTTGTCTACATATCACACATGTACTAATGTTTCGGTTAATACAATTCTAGCATGATATATAAACATTTATCATAAACATAAAGATATAAATAATAACCACTTTATTATTGCCTCTAGGGCATATCTCCTTCAGTCTCCCACTTGCACTAGAGTCAATAATCTAGATTACATTGTAATATACCTAACACCCATGGCATTCTGGTGTTGGTCATGCTTTGCCCTAGGGAGAGCTTTAGTCAACGGATCTGCTACATTCAGATCAGTGTGTACTTTGCAAATCTTTACTTCTCCATCTTCAATGTACTCGCGAATCGAGTGGTAACGCAGCTTGATATGCTTCAGCCTCTTGTGTGACCTTGGCTCTTGTGCATTGGCGATGGCACCCATGTTATCACAGTAAATGATTAATGGGTCCAATGCACTAGGAACCACACCGAGCTTTACAATGAACCTCTTCATCCATACCGCTTCTGATGAAGCCTCTGAAGCCGCTATGTACTCTGATTCTGTTGAAGACTTCGCCACCGTGCACTGCTTCGAGCTTGCCCAGCTTACTGCAGCACCATTCAATATAAACACGTATCCAGATTGTGACTTAGAGTCATCAGGATCAGTGTTCCAACTTGCATCGGTGTAACCATTTACAACGAGCTCTTGGTCACCTCCATAACAAAGAAACATATCCTTAGTTCTTTTCAAGTACTTCAGGATATTCTTGACCGCTGTCCAGTGTTCCATTCCTGGATCACTTTGATATCTGCTAGTCAAACTAACAGCATGTGCTATATCCGGTCTAGTATATAGCATGGCATACATGATAGATCCTACTGCCGAGGCATAGGGGATATTAGTCATCCTTTCTCTTTCTTCTGCCGTAGCCGGTCCTTGAGTCTTACTCAATACCTTGCCTGGTAACATAGGTAAGAACCCTTTCTTACTTTCGTCCATTCTAAACTTCTTTAGAATCTTGTCCAGATATGTACTCTGTGATAGCCCTATTAGGCGTCTTGATCTATCTCTATAAATCTTGATGCCTAATATATACGATGCTTCACCAAGGTCTTTCATTGAAAAACTATTATTCAAATAACCTTTAACACTGCTTAATAGTTCTATATCATTCCCGATCAATAATATGTCATCTACATATAATATCAGGAATGCTACAGAGCTCCCACTCACTTTCTTGTAAATACAGGCCTCTCCATGACACTGTATAAACCCGAAGTCTTTGATCACCTTATCAAAGCGTCGGTTCCAACTTCTTGATGCTTGCTTCAGTCCATAGATTGAACGCTGAAGTTTGCATACTTTGTCAGCATTTTTAGGATCGACAAAACCTTTGGGTTGTACCATATACAACTCTTCCTCAATGTCTCCATTAAGGAACGCCGTTTTGACATCCATCTGCCAAATCTCGTAATCGAAAAATGCAGCTATTGCTAACAAAATCCTCACAGATTTTAGCTTCGCTACAGGTGAGAAAGTCTCATCGTAGTCAACTCCTTGAATTTGTCGGAAACCCTTTGCGACAAGTCGAGCTTTATAGACGATAATATTACCATCAAGATCTATTTTTCTCTTGAAGATCCATTTATTTTCAACAGCCTTTCGGCTATCAGGTAAGTCTACCAAAGTCCATACTTTGTTATCATACATGGATCCCATTTCGGATTTCATGGCTTCTTGCCATTTGTTGGAATCTGGGCTCATCATCGCTTCTTCATACGTCGCAGGCTCCTCATCATTGTTATCCACAATCATGACATTTAGACAAGGATCATACCAATCAGGAGTGGTACGTTCCCTTGTCGATCTGCGAGGTTCGATGGTTTCCTCGTTCGAAGTTTCATGATCATTATCATTAGCTTCCTCTGTTGCCGGTGTAGGCGGTACAGTACAACTTCCGCATCGCGCTACTCTGATCAACGAGTATAGATTCATCAATCTCATCGAGTTCTACTTTTCTTCCAGTCACTTCTTTAGTGAGAAATTCTTTCTCAAGAAAGGTTCCGTTCTTAGCAACAAAGATTTTGCCTTCGGATCTGTGATAGAAAGTGTACCCTATAGTTTCCTTAGGGTATCCTATGAAGACGCATTTCTCCGCTTTGGGTTCTAGCTTATCCGGTTGTAACTTCTTTACATAGGCTTCGCAACCCCAAACTTTCAGGAACGACAGCTTAGGTTTCTTATTAAACCATAATTCATACGGTGTCGTTTCTACGGATTTTGATGGTGCTCTATTTAAAGTGAATGCGGCTGTCTCTAATGCATAACTCCAAAATGATAACGGCAAATCAGTAAGAGACATCATACTACGAACCATATCTAAGAGAGTTCGATTACGACGTTCGGACACACCGTTTCGTTGAGGTGTTCCCGGCGGTGTCAATTGTGAAAGTATTCCGCATTTCTTTAAATGCATGCCAAACTCATAACTCAGATATTCACCTCCACGATCAGATCGTAGAAATTTAATCTTCTTGTTACGTTGATATTCTACTTCACTTTGAAATTCCTTAAACTTCTCGAAAGTTTCGGATTTATGTTTCATGAAATAGATATACCCATATCTACTCAGATCATCTGTGAAGGTTAGAACATAACGATAACCACCGCGCGATGCTACGCTCATTGGTCCACATACATCGGTATGTATGATTTCCAATAAGTCAGTAGCTCGCTCCATCATACCAGAAAATGGAGTCTTTGTCATTTTTCCCATTAGACATGCTTCGCATCTATCAAGTGACTCAAAGTCAAGTGATTCAAGTAATCCATCAGTATGGAGTTTCTTCATGTGTTTCACTCCAATATGACCAAGACGACAGTGCCACATATAAGTAGAATTATCATTCAATTTAATTCGCTTGGCATCAATGTTATGTATATGCGTATCACTACTATCGAGATCTAATAGAAATAAGCCATTCTTTTGTGGTGCTCAACCATAAAAGATATTATCCATAAAAATAGAACAACCATTATTCTCAGACTTGAATGAATAACCGTCTTGCATTAAACAAGATCCAGATATAATGTTCATGCTCAACGCGGGTACAAAATAACAATTATTTAGGCTTAAAACTAATCCCGAAGGTAGATGTAAAGGAAGTGTGCCGACAGCGATCACATCGACTTTCGATCCATTTCCAACGCGCATCGTCACTTCATCTTTCAGTAGTCTTCGTTTATTCTTTAGTTCCTGTTTCGAGTTACAGATATGAGCAACCGAACCAGTATCAAATACCCAGGTACTAGAACGAGAACCAGTGAGATAAACATCTATAACATGTATATCAAATATACCTTCTTTCTTCTTCTTGACAAGGCCGCTCTTCAGATCAGCCAGATACTTGGAGCAATTACGCTTCCAGTGTCCCTTCTCCTTGCAGTAATAGCACTCAGCATCAGGCTTAGGGCCGTTCTTAGGTTTCATAGGAGGCGTGGCAGCTTTCTTGCCACCCTTCTTGAATTTTCCCTTAGACTTGCCCTGTTTCTTGAAACTGGTGGTCGTGTTGACCATCAACACTTGGTGCTCTTTCTTGATCTCAATCTCAGCAGCTTTTAGCATGCCAAAGAGTTCAGGTAACTCCTTGTTCATGTTCTGCATATTGTAGTTCATCACAAAGTTCTTGTAACTTGGTGGCGGTGATTGAAGGACACGATTAATCCCGATCTATTAGGAATCACTATTCCCAAGTCACCGAGTTTCTTCGCATGCCCGGTCATGGCGAGCATGTGCTCACTAACGGAGCTGCCTTCTTCCATCATACAGCTGAAGAAATGTTTCGATGCTTCATAGCATTCCACTGCCGCATGAGTCTCGAATATAGCTTTCAGCTCATTCATCAACTCATGAGGATCATGGTGCTCAAAACGTTTTTGAAGATCGGATTCCAGATCGCACGGGATGGCACACTGAACTTGAGAGTACCGAGTTTTCCGAGTCGCGTAAACAGCTTTTACTTCATCGGTTTCATCTTCTGCGGGAGGGTCACCTAGCGGTGCATCAAACACAAATTGCAGATTTCCGCCAGAGAGGAAGATCCTCACATGACGGAACCAGTCGGTGAAGTTGCTACCGTTGCTCTTAAGTTTCTCTTTCTCTAGGAACTGATTAAAATTGATTGGGGACGCCATCTCTACAACATATATTTGCAATAGTTTAGACTAAGTTTATGACAAATTGAGTTCAAATTTTAATTCAACATAATTAAAAATCTAGGTGAACTCCCACTCAAAACAATATCCCTCGCATTGTCTTAGTGATCACACGAACCAAATCCACCGCACCTAAAACCGATCATCACGAGAAAAGGTGTGACTTCAATGGCGAACACTCAAAGTGTTCATCATATCAACCATATGATTCATGCTCTACCTTTCGGTATCACGTGTTCCGAGACCATGTCTGTACATGCTAGGCTCGTCAAGGCCACCTTAGTATCCGCATGTGCAAAACTGTCTTGCACCCGTTGTATGCACTTGTTGATTCTATCACACCCGATCATCACGAGATGCTTCGAAACGACAAGTCTTGGCAACGGTGCTACTAAGGATGAACACTTTATTATCTTGAGATTTTAGTGAGGGATCATCTTATAATGCTACCGTTGCGATCTAAGCAAAATAAGATGCATAAAAGGATTAACATCACATGCAGTTCATATGTGATATGATATGGCCCTTTTGTCTTTGCGCCTTTGATCTTCATCTCCAAAGCACGGACATGATCTCCATCATCTTCGGGCATGATCTCCATCATCGTCGGCGTAGCGTCAAGGTCAATGGCGCCGTCTTCATGATCGTCCTCCATGTAGCAACTATTACAACTACTTTGAAATACTACTCAACATGAAATTTAAAGACAACCATAAGGCTCCTGCCGGTTGCCACAATACAATAATGATCATCTCATACATATTCATCATCACATTATGGCCATATCACATCACCAAACCCTGCAAAAACAAGTTAGACGTCTCTAATTTGGTTTGCATATTTTACGTGGTTTAGGGTTTTCGAGAGAGATCTAATCTACCTACGAACATGAACCACAATGTTGATACTAATGTTTTCAATAGAAGAGTAAATTGAATCTTTACTATAGTAGGAGAGACAGACACCCGCAAAGCCTCTTATGCAATACAAGTTGCATGTCGAACGAGGAACAAGTCTCATGAACGCGGTCATGTAAAGTTAGTCCGAGCCGCTTCATCCCACTATGCCACAAAGATGCAAAGTACTCAAACTAAAGATAACAAGAGCATCAACGCCCACAAACCATTGTGTTCTACTCGTGCAACCATCTATGCATAGACACGGCTCTGATACCGCTGTAGGATAACGTTGCATAGAAAACAAAAAATTTCCTACGACGAACACGCAATCCAAGCCAAGATGCAATCTAGAAGACGGTAGCAACGAGGGGGTATCGAGTCTCACCCTTGAAGAGATTCCAAAGCCTACAAGATGAGGCTCTTGTTGCTGTGGTAGACGATCACTTGCCGCTTGCAAAAGCGCGTAGAAGATCTTGATCACGATCGGTTCCGGCGCCACGAACGGGCAGCACCTCCGTACTCGGTCACACGTTCGGTTGTTGATGAAGACGACGTCCACCTCCCGTTCCAGCGGGCAGCGGAAGTAGTAGCTCCTCTTGAATCCGACAGCACGACGGCGTGATGTCGGTGGCGGTGGAGAAATCCGGCGGAGCTTCGCTAAGCTACGTGGGCTATATGGAGGAGAGGGGGGCGGCTAGGGTTTGGGAGGGGTGGCCGGCCACTTCAAGGGGGGCGGCCAGCTTGTGGTCTTGGGGTGGCCGGCCCCCTCCCTTGGCCCCTCATTATATAGGTGGATCCCCAAGTGTTGGTGTCCAAGTCTTCGAATAAGACCCGAACCAAAAACCTTCCATAAGAGGGGGAAACATAGCCCAACTAGGACTCCCACCAAAGGTGGGGTTTCCACCTCCCATGTGGGGGGTGGCCGGCCCCCTAAGGGGGAGTCCACTTGGGACTCCTCCCCCACTAGGGTTGGCCGGCCATGGAGGTGGAGTCCCATGTGGACTCCACCTTCCTTGGTGGTTTCTTCCGGACTTTTCTAGAACCTTCTAGAACCTTCCATAGAACCTTCCGCGACATTTTAATTCACATAAAATGACATCCTATATATGAATCTTATTCTCCGGACCATTCCGGAACTCCTCGTGATGTCCGGGATCTCATCCGGGACTCCGAACAAATATTCGAACTCCATTCCATATTCAAGTTCTACCATTTCAACATCCAACTTTAAGTGTGTCACCCTACGGTTCGTGAACTATGCGGACATGGTTGAGTACTCACTCCGACCAATAACCAATAGCGGGATCTGGAGATCCATAATGGCTCCCACATATTCAACGATGACTTTAGTGATCGAATGAACCATTCACATACGATACCAATTCCCTTTGTCATGCGATATTTTACTTGTCCGAGGTTTGATCTTCGGTATCACTCTATACCTTGTTCAACCTCGTCTCCTGACAAGTACTCTTTACTCGTACCGTGGTATGTGGTCTCTTATGAACTCATTCATATGCTTGCAAGACATTAGACGACATTCCACCGAGAGGGCCCAGAGAATATCTATCCGTCATCGGGATGGACAAATCCCACTGTTGATCCATATGCCTCAACTCATACTTTCCGGATACTTAATCCCACCTTTATAGCCACCCATTTACGCAGTGGTGTTTGGTGTAATCAAAGTACCTTTCCGGTATAAGTGATTTACATGATCTCATGGTCATAAGGACTAGGTAACTATGTATCGAAAGCTTATAGCAAATAACTTAATGACGAGATCTTATGCTACGCTTAATTGGGTGTGTCCATTACATCATTCATATAATGACATAACCTTGTTATTAATAACATCCAATGTTCATGATTATGAAACTAATCATCCATTAATCAACAAGCTAGTTTAAGAGGCATACTAGGGACTTCTTGTTTGTCTACATATCACACATGTACTAATGTTTCGGTTAATACAATTCTAGCATGATATATAAACATTTATCATAAACATAAAGATATAAATAATAACCACTTTATTATTGCCTCTAGGGCATATCTCCTTCAAAAACCACTTCTCTTCATGACTGACTTCATAAGACAGAGTTTAGGGTTATGGGTAGATATATACATGATTTTCTGGTTTGAATATGTCTAGACCTTGTTTATCAACTTGAATGCTTACTATATGACACAAGAATACTATATGCTTTTGTTTTTCATTTTTCTGATTTTTTTTTTGAATTTTATGCCCGTTTGAATCTTTTGGTCAAATCTTAGGTTTGACCAAGATTTAAACAAGTTTAAGACATGAAAATGAAAAGGGAAGCTTGCATCCTTCTTAGTCACTCTAAAATGAATTTTTAAGAGGTTTTTGAAATTTCCATGTTGGAAACCCAAAACCACTTCTCTTCATGCTTGACTTCATAATACAGAGTTTAGGGGTTAAGGGGGAGATACATGATTTGTCTAGTTTGAATATGTCTAGACCTTGTTTATCAACTTTAATGCTTACTATATGACATAAGAAGACTATGTGCTTTCGTTTTTCATTTTTCTATTTTTTTGTATTTTATACCCATATATTTGAATCTTTGTGAAATCCTAGGTTTGACTAGGATTTAAACAAGTTTAGAACATGAAAGTGAAAAGGTAAGCCTGGATCCTTCTTAGTCACACTCTAAAATGAAGCTTTTGGGAGGTTCTTGAAATTTCCATGTTTGAAACCCAAAACCACTTCTCTTCATAAGACAGAGTTTAGGGTTAGGGGTAGATATATACATGATTTTTCTGGTTTGAATATGTCTAGACCTTGTTTATCAACTTAAATGCTTACTATATGACATAAGAAGACTATATGCTTTTGTTTTTCATTTTTCTGATTTTTTTGAATTTTATGCCCGTTTGAATCTTTTGGTCAAATCTTAGGTTTGACCAAGATTTAAACAAGTTTAAGACAAGAAAATGAAAAGGGAAGCCTGCATCATATCCTTCTTAGTCACTCTAAAATGAATTTTTAAGAGGTTTTTGAAATTTCCATGTTTGAAACCCAAAACCACTTCTCTTCATGCTTGACTTCATAAGACAGAGTTTAGGGTTAGAGGGTAGATACATGATTTGTATGGTTTGAATATGTCTAGACCTTGTTTATCAACTTGAATGCTTACTATATGACATAAGAAGACTATGTACTTTGGTTTTTCATTTTTATGATTTTTTTAATTTTCTGCCCATTTGAATCTTGGTCAAATCCTAGGTTTGACCAAGATTTAAACAAGTTTAAAACATGAAAATGAAAAGGTAAGCCTGGATCCTTCTTACTCACTCTAAAATGAAGCTTTTTGGGATGTTCTTGAAATTTCCATGTTTGAAACCCAAAACGACTTCTTTGTACTACAGTTTGTACATACTCTCAGATAATCTGGACCGTACTTTGCACCTATGTTTAATGGATCATATGTGCCCAGAAATGGCTCATATTAGAATAGTAGACTCATATTAGTGTTCTTGACATTTTGTAAAATTATCAGATTTTTTGAAGTTTGTTTTTTTGGACAAAATTTTACCAATTTCTAGACAGAACAGAAAATGTCAGTCTTTTTATGCAAATCTGCACATAAATGGCTCAAATTAAAACAGTATACTCGTTTCAGTGTTTTTGATTTCCTATAAAAAAATAGATTTTCCTGAGAAGTTCTAATTTTTGCCAGAATTTGAAAATTTTGGATTTCTTGTGTGCCCGAAACACCCAAAAGTCGCTCCAAATCTGAACACAGGATTATTTTGGTCAATACGAAAGTATAAACTGAAATACGACTATTTATTGAACCGTTTTCATGTTGTATTGTTGAAAATGGCATAGAAGGGGGTATTGAGAATTGAGAGTGGCATAAACACAACTTCAGTTTTTGGAATGGCATAAACACAACTTGTGAACTGAGGAGTGGCATACAACCAATTAATCCTAGAACCAATTAACCCCACCAAAAATGGGTGATGCATGTCTCCTTCACCAAAACAGCAATACCTGTCTGAAACAAGTACATGAACACAAGTACACCACCATAATAATAATACTAGGTGACTCAACGACTCAACATTGACTCGACTCAGACACAACTACTACATTGACACAAGTACTAATATAATAAAGTAAGAGTACTAGTTTGTTTACATTTCCACAGGCCAATTTTACGAACAAAATTTCGAAAATTAACCTTCAGAAACTCGGAAGCCAGGTGACACAGCAGTCATCAAGGATTGCAGCTAGTGGTACACAGTGACCTGGTCAAGATCTACCTTGAGCCTGCTTGACGCTTCAGCTCGGAGTTGAGAGCCTTCTCCTGTGACAGCTCGGCCTCTAGTTTGTCCGTCCTAACCGTGAGGTTCAGGATCAGTCCGGCGAGTTTGTCCATGGTCTCCGCCTGGCCGAGGCTCCGCCGCTGGATCTCATTACTCACAGTGAACAATTTCATGGCGATATCGTCGAGAATGTGAATCCGGATCTTCTCAGTGGCGAGCTCAGAATAAAGTCTCATGCACTCATCGGCGAGGGCGCTTCTGTCCGCCGTCTCGACGCAGAAATCGCCCATAACCATTTCTAAAATGGGCCCGATCTCGTAGCGGGGCTTCTATCAGATGGGGATGGAGCACAAAATCAGAAGTGTACCCTGAGAAGTACCAAGAAAGAGAAAATGGGAATCCCAATTTGCACGAATGTCTATACCTCGCTGCTTTGAGAACTTGGCTCCGTGGAAGATGTTTCCGCAGGCAGGAGGGCGGCGGGAAAACTAAGGCCGCCCGACCTAAATATACGATTGAGAGAAGGTAAGAAAAGGAGGGGATGATAAGTTGTGAAAGACATAGAAAGATGCGCAAGAACGGAGGATCGCCTGAAGGTGGCAGTCGCGGGCTGCGACGCCCTTGAAGACTCTTGCGCAGAAGGCACCTCGACAGCAGCACAGGGACGGCATTGCTGGGATTCCCTCAGCTTCGCCGCAGCCGCACGAGCCCTTCTGTGGCGAGACTTGCTCCCGGTCATGGTGGCGAAGTAGTATTCCAAGAGGTAAACAAAGTGGTGAACTAAGGAAGACGGCAAGAGCAAAGGTTAGTCCTTAAATTTGGCCTCCCCGTCTCCTCGGCACCTCGCGAGTAGTAATACTTATCTGGTCAAAGAGCAAACTTCGAGGCAGAGACTTGGTGGGCCATTCATCTCCAACTATACTTCCTCCGATCCGAATGATACCAAATTTTTGAATGACAAATCACCCAAAACAGTATTCCAAGAGTATATGTAAGCTTTCATTTTGGAGTGACTAAGAAGGATGCAGGCTTACCTTTTCATTTTCATGTTATAAACTTGTTTAAATATTGGTTAAACCAATGATTTGACCAAGATCAAATGGGCATAAAAATTCAGAAAAAATCAAAAAAATGAAAATCAAAGCACATAGTATTATTATGTCATATAGTAAGCATTCAAGTTGATAAACAAGGTCTAAACAACAAACCAGACAAATCATGTATCTACCCCCAACCCTAAACTCTGTCTTATGAAGTCAAGCATGAAGATAAGTGGTTTTGGGTTTCAAACATGGAAATTTCAAAAAACTCCCAAAAGCTTCTCATTTTAGAGTGACTAAGAAGGATTCATGCTCACCTTTTCATTTTCATGTTTTAAACTTGTTCAAATCTTGGTCAAACTTAGGATTTGACCAAGTTTCAAATGGGCATAAAAATTGGGAGGAAGGGTATGAATTACAATTCAAAAAAAACAAGGTAACTTAAATACTTGGATGACTCATATTAGTGTTCTTGACATTCTGTAAAATTATCAGATTTTTCAAAGAAGTTTGATTTTTTGGACAAAATTTTACCAATTTCTAGACAGAACAGAAAATGTCAGCCTTTTTATGCAAATCTGCACATAAATGGCTCAAATTAAAATAGTATACTCATTTCAGTGTTTTTGATTTCCTATAAAAAAATTAGATTTTTCTGAGAAGTTCTAATTTTTGCCAGAATTTGAAAATTTTGGATTTCTTGTGTGCCCGCAACACCCAAAAGTCGCTCCAAATCTGAACATAGGTTTATTTTGGTCAATACGTAAGTATAAACTGAAATACGACTATTTATTGAACCGTTTTCATGTTGTATTGTTGAAAATGGCATCGAAGGGGGTATTGAGAATTGAGAGTGGCATAAACACAACTTCAGTTTTTGGAATGGCATAAACACAACTTGTGAATTGAGGAGTGGCATAGAACCAATTAACCCTAGAACCAATTAACCCCACCAAAAATGGATGATGCATGTCTCCTTCACCAAAACAACAATACCTGTCTGAAACAAGTACATGAACACAAGTACACCACCATAATAATAATACTAGGTGACTCAACGACTCAACATTGACTCGACTCAGACACAACTTGATATAGTAAGCACTCAAGTTGATAAACAAAGTCTAGACATATTCAAACCAGAAAAATCATGTATCTCTACCCCTAACCCTAAACTTTGTCTTAATTATGAAGTCAAGCACGAAGATAAGTCGTTTTGGGTTTCAAACATGGACATTTCAAAAACCCTCCCAAAAGCTTCATTGTGGTGTGACGTACTAAGAAGGATACATGCTTACATTTTCAACAACCCCCCTAAAAGCTTCATTATAGAGTGACTAAGAAGGATCCAGTCTGGCGGGCTTACCTTTTATTTTATTGTTTTAAACTTGTTCAAATCTCGTTCAAACCTAGGATTTGACCAAGATTCAAAATGTGCATCAAAATTCAAAAAAAATATAAAAATTAAAAACCAAATTAAAGCACATAGTGTTCTTATGTCATATAGTAAGCATTAAAGTTGATAAACAAGGTCTTGACACATATTCAAACAAGACAAATCATGTATCTATACCCCTAACCCCTAAACTCTATCTTATGAAGTCAACAACATGCATGAAGAGAAGTGGTTTTGGGTTTCAAACATGGAAATTTCAAAAACCTCCCAAAAGCTTCATTTTAGAGTGACTAATATATATAAGAAGGATCCATGCCTGCTTACCACCTTTTCATTTTCATATTTTAAACTTGTTTAAATTAATCCGTGTCAAATTAAACCAAGGATTTGACCAAAAGATTCAAATGGGCATAAAAAATTTAAAAAAAAATCAGAAAAATGAAAAAAAAAGCATATAGTCTTCTTATGTCATATAGTAAGCATTCAAGTTGATAAACAAGGTTTGGACATGCATATTCAAACCTAGGCAAATCATGTATCTATCCCCTAGCCCCTAAACTCTATCTTATGAAGTCAAGCATGAAGAGAAGTGGTTTTGGGTTTCAAACATGAAAATTTTAAGAACATCCCAAAAACTTCATTTTGGAGTGACTAAGATGGATACGGGCTTCCCCTTTTCATTTTCATGTTTTATACTTGTTTAAATCTTGGTCAAACCTAGGATTTGACAAAGATTCAAATGTGCATCAAAATAAAAAATCAGAAAAATTAAAAACCAAATCACATAGTTTTCTTATGTCATATAGTTAGCATTAAAGTTGATATAAACAAGGTCTAGATATATTCAAACAAGAAAAATCATGTATCTACCCCTAACCCTAAACTCTGTATGTCTTATGTAGTCAAGCATGAAGAGAAGTACGTGGTTTTGGGTTTCAAACTTGGAAATTTCAAGAACCCCCCAAAAGCTTCATTTTAGAATGACTAAAGGATCCAGGTCGGGCTTACCTTTTATTTTCATGTTTTAAAATTGTTCAAATCTTGGTCAAACCGTACCTAGGATTTGATCAAGATTCAAATGGGCATAAAATTCCAAAAAAATGAAAAACCAAAGCATATATCCTTCTTATGTCATATAGTAAGCACTCAAGTTGATAAACAAGGTCTAGACATATTCAAACCAGAAAAATCATGTATCTACCCCTAGCCCTAAACTTTGTCTTATGAAGTCAAGCACGAAGAGAAGTCGTTTTGGATTTCAAACATGGAAATTTCAAAAACCTTCCCAAAAGCTTCATTTTGGAGTGACTAATTAAGAAGGATACAGGCTTACCTTTTCATTTTCATGTTTTAAACTTGTTTAAATATTGGTTAAGCCTAGGATTTGACCAAGATCAAATGGGCATAAAAATTCAGAAAAAATCAAAAAAAATGAAAACCAAAGCACATAGTATTATTATGTCATATAGCAAGCATTCAAGTTGATAAACAAGGTCTAAACAACAAACTAGACAAATCATGTATCTACCCCCTAACCCTAAATTAACTCTGTCTTATGAAGTCAAGCATGAAGAGAAGTGGTTTTGGGTTTCAAACATGGAAATTTCAAAAAACTCCCAAAAGCTTCTCATTTTAGAGTGACTAAGAAGGATTCAGGCTTACCTTTTCATTTTCATGTTTTAAACTTGTTCAAATCTTGGTCAAACTTAGGATTTGACCAAGATTCAAATGGGCATAAAAATTGGGAGGAAGGGTATGAATTACAATTCAAAAAAACAAGGTAACTTAAATACTTGGATGCCCCAAAGATGTGTGGAAGCCCAAAACAATGGCAAAACATGTGCGCACGCTGCATCCAATTCAAGTAGAACACATAGTAGGCATCGATAGTTTGACCTAAATTTGAAATCAAAGAGAAGGTGGTTAGAAAAAATCGAAATTGGCAAAGCAAAGCATGAAATCATAAATTTGTGATGCACTATAGCTATGAAAAGTATCAAACAATGCATACCAAAATGATTTTTTAGAGGAATACTAGTTCAACTTATTTTAATTTTATATTAGTAGCCCAAAATCGAAGTAGTAGTTGGATATTTTTGAACTTGATCTGTAGTAGTGGGAAATACCCAAGTTTAACCTATTTAATCATAGATTCGTAGGTCGATTTTTCTACTTTTTTATTATTACTATGCAGCACATGTGTGTTTGCCCGTCGAGTGAAACTCGGAGAAAGAGGGATCACTCGGAAGGAGAGAAGAAGGGAGAGAATTATGGTGTCTCCCCTTTTCGTGTGATGATGTTGACTTTTGTGCAGGGTTTGTCAGTGAGCAGGAGCGAGCGAGCGAGCGAGTCGAGCGAGGCCGAGAATGAGAGAGATTTGTTTTTTTTGTGAGAGGGACAACCGAAGGATCCAGAAGGACCCACATACTTCCGATACGCATCCTGATGCGTCTTCTCTTGACAAAGAAAATGGCTGGGGAGTTTGCGTACCTATTGCACGTGACTTGTGCTCACTGAAGTGTGGGACCTCACGCATGGGCACCACACGTAAGTGACAGACCTGTTGATGTAAAAACTCGGTTGATTATTATACTACTACATTTATACAAAGTTTCCTATGGATTCAAGGGTACGAAAGCCAAGTTAAATCATTTACATGACATTATTTTTTCCATGAAGCCAAGTTAACTCATTTATCAATTGGTACATTTTGGAGTGACTAAGAAGGATCCAGGCTTACTTTTTCATTTTCATGTTTTAAACATGTTTAAATCTTGGTCAAACCTATGACTTGACCAAGATTCAAATGGGCATAAAAATTCAAAAAAAATCAAAAAAAAAAAAAAACAAAAGCACGCCGTCTTCCTATGTCATATAGTAAGCATTCAAGGTGATAAACAAGGTCCTGCATATTCAAACCACAAAAATCATGTATCTACCCCTAACCCTAAACAAGGATCCAGGCTTACCCTTTTCATTTTCATGTTTTAAACTTGTTCAAATCTTGGTCAAACTTAGGATTTGACGAAGATTCAAATGGGCGTAAAAATACTTAGAAAAATCATGTACGTATCTACCCCAAACCCTAAACTCTATCTTACGAAGCCAAGCATGAAGAGAAGTGGTTTTGGGTTTCAAACATGGAAATTTCAAAAACCTCCCAAAAGCTTCATTTTAGAGTGACTAAGAAGGATCCATGCTTACCTTTTATTTTCATGTTTTAAACATGTTCAAATCTTGGTCAAACCGTACGTACCTAGGATTTGACCAAGATTCAAATGGGCATAAAAATTCAAAAAAAAATGAAAAACCAAAGCACATAGCCTAGCTTCTTATATATGCCATATAGTAAGCACTCAAGTTGATAAACAAAGTCTAGACATATTCAAACCAGAAAAATCATGTATCTACCCCTAACCCTAAACTTTGTCTTAATTATGAAGTCAAGCACGAAGAGAAGTCGTTTTGGGTTTCAAACATGGACATTTAAAAAACCCTCCCAAAAGCTTCATTGTGGTGTGACGTACTAAGAAGGATACATGCTTACATTTTCAACAACCCCCCTAAAAGCTTCATTATAGAGTGACTAAGAAGGATCCAGTCTGGCGGGCTTACCTTTTATTTTCTTGTTTTAAACTTGTTCAAATCTCGGTCAAACCTAGGATTTGACCAAGATTCAAAATGTGCATCAAAATTCAAAAAAAATTATAAAAATTAAAAACCAAATTAAAGCACATAGTGTTCTTATGTCATATAGTAAGCATTAAAGTTGATAAACAAGGTCTAGACACATATTCAAACAAGACAAATCATGTATCTATACCCCTAACCCCTAAACTCTATCTTATGAAGTCAACAACATGCATGAAGAGAAGTGGTTTTGGGTTTCAAACATGGAAATTTCAAAAACCTCCCAAAAGCTTCTCATTTTAGAGTGACTAAGAAGGATTCAGGCTTACCTTTTCATTTTCATGTTTTAAACTTGTTCAAATCTTGGTCAAACTTAGGATTTGACCAAGATTCAAATGGGCATAAAAATTGGGAGGAAGGGTATGAATTACAATTCAAAAAACAAGGTAACTTAAATACTTGGATGCCCCAAAGATGTGTGGAAGCCCAAAACAATGGAAAAACATGTGCGCACGATGCATCCAATTCAAGTAGAACACATAGTAGGCATCAATAGTTTGACCTAAATTTGAAATCAAAGAGAAGGTGGTTAGAAAAAATCGAAATTGGCAAAGCAAAGCATGAAATCATAAATTTGTGATGCACTATAGCTATGAAAAGTATCAAACAATGCATACCAAAATGATTTTTTAGAGGAATACTAGTTCAACTTATTTTAATTTTATATTAGTAGCCCAAAATCGAAGTAGTAGTTGGATATTTTTGAACTTGATCTGTAGTAGTGGGAAAAACCCTAGTTTAACATATTTAATCATAGATTCGTAGGTCGATTTTTCTACTTTTTTATTATTACTATGCAGCACATGTGTGTTTGCCCGTCGAGTGAAACTCGGAGGAAGAGGGATCACTCGGAAGGAGAGAAGAAGGGAGAGAATTATGGTGTCTCCCCTTTTTCGTGTGATGATGTTGACTTTTGTGCAGGGTTTGTCAGTGAGTAGGAGCGAGCGAGCGAGCGAGCGAGTCGAGCGAGGCCGAGAATGAGAGAGATTTGTTTTTTTTGTGAGAGGGACAGCCGAAGGATCCAGAAGGACCCACATACTTCCGATACGCATCCTGATGCGTCTTCTCTTGACAAAGAAAATGGCTGGGAGTTTGCGTACCTATTGCACGTGACTTGTGCTCATCAAGTGTGGGACCTCACGCATGGGCACCACACGTAAGTGACAGACCTGTTGATGTAAAAACTCGGTTGATTATTATACTACTACATTTATACAAAGTTTCCTATGGATTCAAGGGTACGAAAGCCAAGTTAAATCATTTACATGACATTATTTTTTCCATGAAGCCAAGTTAACTCATTTATCAATTGGTACATTTTGGAGTGACTAAGAAGGATCCAGGCTTACTTTTTCATTTTCATGTTTTAAACATGTTTAAATCTTGGTCAAACCTATGACTTGACCAAGATTCAAATGGGCATAAAAATTCAAAAAAAATCAAAAAAAAAAAAAACAAAAGCACGCCGTCTTCCTATGTCATATAGTAAGCATTCAAGGTGATAAACAAGGTCTGGCATATTCAAACCACAAAAATCATGTATCTACCCCCTAACCCTAAACAAGGATCCAGGCTTACCCTTTTCATTTTCATGTTTTAAACTTGTTCAAATCTTGGTCAAACTTAGGATTTGACGAAGTTTCAAATGGGCGTAAAAATACTTAGAAAAATCATGTACGTATCTACCCCAAACCCTAAACTCTATCTTACGAAGCCAAGCATGAAGAGAAGTGGTTTTGGGTTTCAAACATGGAAATTTCAAAAACCTCCCAAAAGCTTCATTTTAGAGTGACTAAGAAGGATCCATGCTTACCTTTTATTTTCATGTTTTAAACATGTTCAAATCTTGGTCAAACCGTACGTACCTAGGATTTGACCAAGATTCAAATGGGCATAAAAATTCAAAAAGAATGAAAAACCAAAGCACATAGCCTAGCTTCTTATATATGCCATATAGTAAGCACTCAAGTTGATAAACAAAGTCTAGACATATTCAAACCAGAAAAATCATGTATCTACCCCTAACCCTAAACTTTTTCTTAATTATGAAGTCAAGCACGAAGAGAAGTCGTTTTGGGTTTCAAACATGGACATTTAAAAAACCCTCCCAAAAGCTTCATTGTGGTGTGACGTACTAAGAAGGATACATGCTTACATTTTCAACAACCCCCTAAAAGCTTCATTATAGAGTGACTAAGAAGGATCCAACAAGCGGGCTTACCTTTTATTTTCTTGTTTTAAACTTGTTCAAATCTCGGTCAAACCTAGGATTTGACCAAGATTCAAAATGTGCATCAAAATTCAAAAAAAATTATAAAAATTAAAAACCAAATTAAAGCACATAGTGTTCTTATGTCATATACTAAGCATTAAAGTTGATAAACAAGGTCTAGACACATATTCAAACAAGACAAATCATGTATCTATACCCCTAACCCCTAAACTCTATCTTATGAAGTCAACAACATGAAGAGAAGTGGTTTTGGGTTTCAAACATGGAAATTTCAAAAACCTCCCAAAAGCTTCATTTTAGAGTGACTAATATATATAAGAAGGATCCATGCCTGCTTACCACCTTTTCATTTTCATATTTTAAACTTGTTTAAATCCGTGTCAAATTAAACCAAGGATTTGACCAAAAGATTCAAATGGGCATAAAATTTTAAAAAAATCAGAAAAATGAAAAACAAAAGCATATAGTCTTCTTATGTCATATACTAAGCATTCAAGTTGATAAACAAGGTTTGGACATGCATATTCAAACCTAGGCAAATCATGTATCTATCCCCTAGCCCCTAAACTATATCTTATGAAGTCAAGCATGAAGAGAAGTGGTTTTGGGTTTCAAACATGAAAATTTCAAGAACATCCCAAAAACTTCATTTTAGAGTGACTAAGAAGGATACAGGCTTCCCCTTTTCATTTTCATGTTTTATACTTGTTTAAATCTTGGTCAAACCTAGGATTTGACAAAGATTCAAATGTGCATCAAAATAAAAAATCAGAAAAATTAAAAACCAAAGCACATAGTTTTCTTATGTCATATAGTTAGCATTAAAGTTGATATAAACAAGGTCTAGATATATTCAAACAAGAAAAATCATGTATCTACCCCTAACCCTAAACTCTGTCTTATGTAGTCAAGCATGAAGAGAAGTGGTTTTGGGTTTCAAACTTGGAAATTTCAAGAACCCCCCAAAAGCTTCATTTTAGAGTGACTAAAGGATCCAGGTCGGGCTTACCTTTTATTTTCATGTTTTAAAATTGTTCAAATCTTGGTCAAACCGTACCTAGGATTTGATCAAGATTCAAAAATGGGCATAAAATTTCAAAAAAAATGAAAAACCAAAGCATATAGCCTTCTTATGTCATATAGTACGTAAGCACTCAAGTTCATAAACAAGGTCTAGACATATTCAAACCAGAAAAATCATGTTTCTACCCCTAGCCCTAAACTTTGTCTTATGAAGTCAAGCACGAAGAGAAGTCGTTTTGGATTTCAAACATGGAAATTTCAAAAACCTTCCCAAAAGCTTCATTTTGGAGTGACTAATTAAGAAGGATACAGGCTTACCTTTTCATTTTCATGTTTTAAACTTGTTTAAATATTGGTTAAGCCTAGGATTTGACCAAGATCAAATGGGCATAAAAATTCAGAAAAAATCAAAAAAAATGAAAACCAAAGCACATAGTATTATTATGTCATATAGTAAGCATTCAAGTTGATAAACAAGGTCTAAACAACAAACTAGACAAATCATGTATCTACCCCTAACCCTAAATTAACTCTGTCTTATGAAGTCAAGCATGAAGAGAAGTGGTTTTGGGTTTCAAACATGGAAATTTCAAAAAACTCCCAAAAGCTTCTCATTTTAGAGTGACTAAGAAGGATTCAGGCTTACCTTTTCATTTTCATGTTTTAAACTTGTTCCAATCTTGGTCAAACTTAGGATTTGACCAAGATTCAAATGGGCATAAAAATTGGGAGGAAGGGTATGAATTACAATTCAAAAAAACAAGGTAACTTAAATACTTGGATGCCCCAAAGATGTGTGGAAGCCCAAAACAATGGCAAAACATGTGCGCACGCTGCATCCAATTCAAGTAGAACACATAGTAGGCATCGATAGTTTGACCTAAATTTGAAATCAAAGAGAAGGTGGTTAGAAAAAATCGAAATTGGCAAAGCAAAGCATGAAATCATAAATTTGTGATGCACTATAGCTATGAAAAGTATCAAACAATGCATACCAAAATGATTTTTTAGAGGAATACTAGTTCAACTTATTTTAATTTTATATTAGTAGCCCAAAATCAAAGTAGTAGTTGGATATTTTTGAACTTGATCTGTAGTAGTGGGCAAAACCCTAGTTTAACATATTTAATCATAGATTCGTAGGTCGATTTTTCTACTTTTTTATTATTACTATGCAGCACATGTGTGTTTGCCCGTCGAGTGAAACTCGGAGGAAGAGGGATCACTCGGAAGGAGAGAAGAAGGGAGAGAATTATGGTGTCTCCCCTTTTTCGTGTGATGATGTTGACTTTTGTGCAGGGTTTGTCAGTGAGCAGGAGCGAGCGAGCGAGCGAGCGAGCGAGCGAGTCGAGCGAGGCCGAGAATGAGAGAGATTTGTTTTTTTTTTGTGAGAGGGACAACCGAAGGATCCAGAAGGACCCACATACTTCCGATACGCATCCTGATGCGTCTTCTCTTACAAAGAAAATGGCTGGGAGTTTGCGTACCTATTGCACGTGACTTGTGCTCACTGAAGTGTGGGACCTCACGCATGGGCACCACACGTAAGTGACAGACCTGTTGATGTAAAAACTCGGTTGATTATTATACTACTACATTTATACAAAGTTTCCTATGGATTCAAGGGTACGAAAGCCAAGTTAAATCATTTACATGACATTATTTTTTCCATGAAGCCAAGTTAACTCATTTATCAATTGGTACATTTTAGAATGACTAAGAAGGATCCAGGCTTACTTTTTCATTTTCATGTTTTAAACATGTTTAAATCTTGGTCAAACCTATGACTTGACCAAGATTCAAATGGGCATAAAAATTCAAAAAAAAATCAAAAATAAAAGAAAAAACAAAAGCACGCCGTCTTCCTATGTCATATAGTAAGCATTCAAGGTGATAAACAAGGTCTGGCATATTCAAACCACAAAAATCATGTATCTACCCCCTAACCCTAAACAAGGATCCAGGCTTACCCTTTTCATTTTCATGTTTTAAACTTGTTCAAATCTTGGTCAAACTTAGGATTTGACGAACATTCAAATGGGCGTAAAAATACTTAGAAAATCATGTACGTATCTACCCCAAACCCTAAACTCTATCTTACGAAGCCAAGCATGAAGAGAAGTGGTTTTGGGTTTCAAACATGGAAATTTCAAAAACCTCCCAAAAGCTTCATTTTAGAGTGACTAAGAAGGATCCATGCTTACCTTTTATTTTCATGTTTTAAACATGTTCAAATCTTGGTCAAACCGTACGTACCTAGGATTTGACCAAGATTCAAATGGGCATAAAAATTCAAAAAAAAATGAAAAACCAAAGCACATAGCCTAGCTTCTTATATATGCCATATAGTAAGCACTCAAGTTGATAAACAAAGTCTAGACATATTCAAACCAGAAAAATCATGTATCTACCCCTAACCCTAAACTTTGTCTTAATTATGAAGTCAAGCACGAAGAGAAGTCGTTTTGGGTTTCAAACATGGACATTTAAAAAACCCTCCCAAAAGCTTCATTGTGGTGTGACGTACTAAGAAGGATACATGCTTACATTTTCAACAACCCCCCTAAAAGCTTCATTATAGAGTGACTAAGAAGGATCCATGCTTACCTTTTATTTTCTTGTTTTAAACTTGTTCAAATCTCGGTCAAACCTAGGATTTGACCAAGATTCAAAATGTGCATCAAAATTCAAAAAAAATTATAAAAATTAAAAACCAAATTAAAGCACATAGTGTTCTTATGTCATATAGTAAGCATTAAAGTTGATAAACAAGGTCTAGACACATATTCAAACAAGACAAATCATGTATCTATACCCCTAACCCCTAAACTCTATCTTATGAAGTCAACAACATGAAGAGAAGTGGTTTTGGGTTTCAAACATGGAAATTTCAAAAACCTCCCAAAAGCTTCATTTTAGAGTGACTAATATATATAAGAAGGATCCATGCCTGCTTACCACCTTTTCATTTTCATATTTTAAACTTGTTTAAATCCGTGTCAAATTAAACCAAGGATTTGACCAAAAGATTCAAATGGGCATAAAATTTAAAAAAATCAGAAAAATGAAAAACAAAAGCATATAGTCTTCTTATGTCATATACTAAGCATTCAAGTTGATAAACAAGGTTTGGACATGCATATTCAAACCTAGGCAAATCATGTATCTATCCCCTAGCCCCTAAACTATATCTTATGAAGTCAAGCATGAAGAGAAGTGGTTTTGGGTTTCAAACATGAAAATTTCAAGAACATCCCAAAAACTTCATTTTAGAGTGACTAAGAAGGATACAGGCTTCCCCTTTTCATTTTCATGTTTTATACTTGTTTAAATCTTGGTCAAACCTAGGATTTGACAAAGATTCAAATGTGCATCAAAATAAAAAATCAGAAAAATTAAAAACCAAAGCACATAGTTTTCTTATGTCATATAGTTAGCATTAAAGTTGATATAAACAAGGTCTAGATATATTCAAACAAGAAAAATCATGTATCTACCCCTAACCCTAAACTCTGTCTTATGTAGTCAAGCATGAAGAGAAGTGGTTTTGGGTTTCAAACTTGGAAATTTCAAGAACCCCCAAAAGCTTCATTTTAGAGTGACTAAAGGATCCAGGTCGGGCTTACCTTTTATTTTCATGTTTTAAAATTGTTCAAATCTTGGTCAAACCGTACCTAGGATTTGATCAAGATTCAAATGGGCATAAAATTTCAAAAAAATGAAAAACCAAAGCATATAGCCTTCTTATGTCATATAGTAAGCACTCAAGTTGATAAACAAGGTCTAGACATATTCAAACCAGAAAAATCATGTTTCTACCCCTAGCCCTAAACTTTGTCTTATGAAGTCAAGCACGAAGAGAAGTCGTTTTGGATTTCAAACATCGAAATTTCAAAAACCTTCCCAAAAGCTTCATTTTGGAGTGACTAATTAAGAAGGATACAGGCTTACCTTTTCATTTTCATGTTTTAAACTTGTTTAAATATTGGTTAAGCCTAGGATTTGACCAAGATCAAATGGGCATAAAAATTCAGAAAAAATCAAAAAATGAAAACCAAAGCACATAGTATTATTATGTCATATAGTAAGCATTCAAGTTGATAAACAAGGTCTAAACAACAAACTAGACAAATCATGTATCTACCCCCTAACCCTAAATTAACTCTGTCTTATGAAGTCAAGCATGAAGAGAAGTGGTTTTGGGTTTCAAACATGGAAATTTCAAAAAACTCCCAAAAGCTTCTCATTTTAGAGTGACTAAGAAGGATTCAGGCTTACCTTTTCATTTTCATGTTTTAAACTTGTTCAAATCTTGGTCAAACTTAGGATTTGACCAAGATTCAAATGGGCATAAAAATTGGGAGGAAGGGTATGAATTACAATTCAAAAAAAAGGTAACTTAAATACTTGGATGCCCCAAAGATGTGTGGAAGCCCAAAACAATGGCAAAACATGTGCGCACGCTGCATCCAATTCAAGTAGAACACATAGTAGGCATCGATAGTTTGACCTAAATTTGAAATCAAAGAGAAGGTGGTTAGAAAAAAATCGAAATTGGCAAAGCAAAGCATGAAATCATAAATTTGTGATGCACTATAGCTATGAAAAGTATCAAACAATGCATACCAAAATGATTTTTTAGAGGAATACTAGTTCAACTTATTTTAATTTTATATTAGTAGCCCAAAATCGAAGTAGTAGTTGGATATTTTTGAACTTGATCTGTAGTAGTGGGCAAAACCCTAGTTTAACATATTTAATCATAGATTCGTAGGTCGATTTTTCTACTTTTTTATTATTACTATGCAGCACATGTGTGTTTGCCCGTCGAGTGAAACTCGGAGGAAGAGGGATCACTCGGAAGGAGAGAAGAAGGGAGAGAATTATGGTGTCTCCCCTTTTTCGTGTGATGATGTTGACTTTTGTGCAGGGTTTGTCAGTGAGCAGGAGCGAGCGAGGCCGAGAATGAGAGAGATTTGTTTTTTTTGTGAGAGGGACAACCGAAGGATCCAGAAGGACCCACATACTTCCGATACGCATCCTGATGCGTCTTCTCTTGACAAAGAAAATGGCTGGGAGTTTGCGTACCTATTGCACGTGACTTGTGCTCACTGAAGTGTGGGACCTCACGCATGGGCACCACACGTAAGTGACAGACCTGTTGATGTAAAAACTCGGTTGATTATTATACTACTACATTTATACAAAGTTTCCCATGGATTCAAGGGTACGAAAGCCAAGTTAAATCATTTACATGACATTATTTTTTCCATGAAGCCAAGTTAACTCATTTATCAATTGGTACATTTTGGAGTGACTAAGAAGGATCCAGGCTTACTTTTTCATTTTCATGTTTTAAACATGTTTAAATCTTGGTCAAACCTATGACTTGACCAAGATTCAAATGGGCATAAAAATTCAAAAAAAATCAAAAATAAAAGAAAAAACAAAAGCACGCCGTCTTCCCATGTCATATAGTAAGCATTCAAGGTGATAAACAAGGTCTAAACAACAAACTAGACAAATCATGTATCTACCCCCTAACCCTAAATTAACTCTGTCTTATGAAGTCAAGCATGAAGAGAAGTGGTTTTGGGTTTCAAACATGGAAATTTCAAAAACCTCCCAAAAGCTTCTCATTTTAGAGTGACTAAGAAGGATTCAGGCTTACCTTTTCATTTTCATGTTTTAAACTTGTTCAAATCTTGGTCAAACTTAGGATTTGACCAAGATTCAAATGGGCATAAAAATTGGGAGGAAGGGTATGAATTACAATTCAAAAAAACAAGGTAACTTAAATACTTGGATGCCCCAAAGATGTGTGGAAGCCCAAAACAATGGCAAAACATGTGCGCACGCTGCATCCAATTCAAGTAGAACACATAGTAGGCATCGATAGTTTGACCTAAATTTGAAATCAAAGAGAAGGTGGTTAGAAAAAATCGAAATTGGCAAAGCAAAGCATGAAATCATAAATTTGTGATGCACTATAGCTATGAAAAGTATCAAACAATGCATACCAAAATGATTTTTTAGAGGAATACTAGTTCAACTTATTTTAATTTTATATTAGTAGCCCAAAATCGAAGTAGTAGTTGGATATTTTTGAACTTGATCTGTAGTAGTGGGCAAAACCCTAGTTTAACATATTTAATCATAGATTCGTAGGTCGATTTTTCTACTTTTTTTATTATTACTATGCAGCACATGTGTGTTTGCCCGTCGAGTGAAACTCGGAGGAAGAGGGATCACTCGGAAGGAGAGAAGAAGGGAGAGAATTATGGTGTCTCCCCTTTTTCGTGTGATGATGTTGACTTTTGTGCAGGGTTTGTCAGTGAGCAGGAGCGAGCGAGCGAGCGAGTCGAGCGAGGCCGAGAATGAGAGAGATTTGTTTTTTTTGTGAGAGGGACAACCGAAGGATCCAGAAGGACCCACATACTTTCGATACGCATCCTGATGTGTCTTCTCTTGACAAAGAAAATGGCTGGGAGTTTGCGTACCTATTGCACGTGACTTGTGCTCACTGAAGTGTGGGACCTTGATACGTCTCCGACGTATCGATAATTTCTTATGTTCCATGCCACATTATTGATGTTATCTACATGTTTTATGCACACTTTATGTCATATTCGTGCATTTTCTGGAACTAACCTATTAACAAGATGCCGAAGTGCCGATTCTTTGTTTCTGCTGTTTTTGGTTTCAGAAATCCTAGTAAGGAAATATTCTCGGAATTGGACGAAATCAACGCCCAGGGGCCTATTTTCCACGAAGCTTCCAGAAGTCCGAAGACGAAACGAAGTGGGGCCACAGGGAGCCCAAACCCTAGGGCGGCGCGGCCCCCCCCTTGGCCGCGCCGCCCTATCATCTGGGGCCCCTGTGCCCCCTCTTGACTTACCCTTCTACCTACTTAAAGCCTCCGTGACGGAACCCCCAGTACCGAGAGCCACGATACGGAAAACCTTCCAGAGACGCCGCCAACGCCGATCCCATCTCGGGGGATCCAGGAGATCGCCTCCGGCACCCTGCCGGAGAGGGGAATCATCTCCCGGAGGACTCTACGCCGCCATGGTCGCCTCCGGTGTGATGTGTGAGTAGTCTACCCCTGGACTATGGGTCCATAGCAATAGCTAGATGGTTGTCTTCTCCCCATTGTGCTATCATTGTCGGATCTTGTGAGCTGCCTAACATGATCAAGATCATCTATCTGTAATTCTATATGTTGCGTTTGTTGGGATCCGATGAATAGAGAATACTTGTTATGTTGATTATCAAAGTTATATCTACGTGTTGTTTATGATCTTGCATGCTTTCCGTTACTAGTAGATGCTCTGGCCAAGTAGATGCTTGTAACTCCAAGAGGGAGTACTTATGCTCGATAGTGGGTTCATGCCTGCATTGACACCGGGACAAAGGATGAGAAAGTTCTAAGGTTGTGTTGTGCTGTTGCCACTAGGGATAAAACATTGATGCTATGTCTAAGGATGTAGTTGTTGATTACATTACGCACCATACTTAATGCAATTGTCTGTTGCTTTGCAACTTAATACTGGAGGGGGTTCGGATGATAACCTGAAGGTGGACTTTTTAGGCATAGATGCAGTTGGATGGCGGTCTATGTACTTTGTCGTAATGCCCAATTAAATCTCACTATACTCATCATGATATGTATGTGCATGGTCATGCCCTCTTTATTTGTCAATTGCCCAACTGTAATTTGTTCACCCAACATGCTGTTTGTCTTATGGGAGAGACACCTCTAGTGAACTGTGGACCCCGGTCCAATTCTCTTTACTGAAATACAATCTACTGCAATACTTGTTCTACTGTTTTCTGCAAACAATCATCTTCCACACAATACAGTTAATCCTTTGTTACAGCAAGCCGGTGAGATTGACAACCTCACTGTTTCGTTGGGGCAAAGTACTTTGGTTGTGTTGTGCAGGTTCCACGTTGGCGCCGGAATCCCTGGTGTTGCGCCGCACTACATCCCGCCGCCATCAACCTTCAACGTGCTTCTTGGCTCCTCCTGGTTCGATAAACCTTGGTTTCTTTCTGAGGGAAAACTTGCTGCTGTGCGCATCATACCTTCCTCTTGGGGTTCCCAACGAACGTGTGAGTTACACGCCATCAAGCTCTTTTTCTGGCGCCGTTGCCGGGGAGATCAAGACACGCTGCAAGGGGAGTCTCCACTTCTCAATCTCTTTACTTTGTTTTTGTCTTGCTTAGTTTTATTTACTACTTTGTTTGCTGCACTAAATCAAAATACAAAAAAAAAATTAGTTGCTAGTTTTACTTTATTTGCTATCTTGTTTGCTATATCAAAAACACAAAAAAATTAGTTACTTTTGTTACCATGTCTAGCTCTGAACCTGTTACTTCTTCGCCTGAAGAATTAGTCTTCACTTTTAAACAAGGGGATGAGGAGAGTTTTAAGGATGCTTGGTCTAGAATTTTTACTTCTTATCGTAAAACTGAACCTCAAATGACTCTAAGTTTGCTCCTTAGTAATTTTTATTTTGGTCTTATGGTTCGCTATAGATATGCTTTGGATACTTTAGTGGGAGGAGATTTCCTTCATTGCAATGGGGATCAAGCTTTTAATGCCATAAAGAAGTTGGTTGCATCACATGATTCAGCTAATAACTTTGATTCAGCCCTTACTAGCATATATAGTAGATTAAATAATCTCGAGATAAGTACATCTCGCTTGAATGATAATTATTGCCACGTTCGTAATCGTCTTGAACAAGTTTTAGTGAACTCTAAACTCTCATTGTGGGATCCTGCTGTTAAAATTGTTATCGGTGATCGAACTCTCCATGCCTACTGTGATATTATGTATGAATTTTGCCTTATGCCTGAAAGTATTTATAAATCTTTGAAACTTTGGGGAGTTGATGAAGGAGGAGAAGAAATAACTCTCATTGATAACTCTACTATAATTCCTAAAGGAATAGCCGCAGGTGTGCATACAACCATTCTTGGAAGGACAATATCCATTGATTATCTTGTTATTGAAACAGGAAAACTCACACTCGGAAGATCCCTGCTGAAACTATTGGGAGCAGTCATTGATGTTGGAGAAGGCACTCTGAAATTCACCTCTATACCGGGGGGAAATCATATATTTCCTAAACCCAAGGGAAAGAAAAACAATAAGAAAGGTAAGGGTAAAGCCCAAGGTAAGGTTGACACACCGTCTCTCGATAATACTTGATACACACTTTCTGCGCCTAGCTGAAAGGCGTTAAAGAAAAGCGCTTATGGGAGACAACCCATGTTTTTACCTACAGTACTTTGTTTTTATTTTGAGTCTTGGAAGTTGTTTACTACTGTAGCAACCTCTCCTTATCTTAGTTTTGTGTTTTGTTGTGCCAAGTAAAGTCTTTGATAGAAAAGTAAGTACTAGATTTGGATTACTGCGCAGTTCTAGATTTCTTTGCTGTCACGAATCTGGGTCCACATCCCTGTAGGTAGCTCAGAAAATTAAGCCAATTTACGTGCATGATCCTCAGATATGTACGCAACTTTCATTCAATTTGAGCATTTTCATTTGAGCAAGTCTGGTGCCATTTTAAAATTCGTCAATACGAACTGTTCTGTTTTGACAGATTCTGCCTTTTATTTCGCATTGCCTCTTTTGCTATGTTGGATGAATTTCTTTGATCCATTAATGTCCAGTAGCTTTATGCAATGTCCAGAAGTGTTAAGAATGATTGTGTCACCTCTGAATAAGTTAATTTTTATTGTGCACTAACCCTCTAATGAGTTGTTTCGAGTTTGGTGTGGAGGAAGTTTTCAAGGATCAAGAGAGGAGTATGATGCAACATGATCAAGGAGAGTGAAAGCTCTAAGCTTGGGGATGCCCTGGTGGTTCACCCCTGCATATATCAAGAAGACTCAAGCGTCTAAGCTTGGGGATGCCCAAGGCATCCCCTTCTTCATCGACAACATTATCAGGTTCCTCCCCTGAAACTATATTTTTATTCCATCACATCTTATGTGCTTTGCTTGGAGCGTCGGTTTGTTTTTGTTTTTTGTTTTGTTTGAATAAAATGGATCCTAGCATTCACTTTATGGGAGAGAGACACGCTCCGCTGTAGCATATGGACAAGTATGTCCTTGGTTTCTACTCATAGTATTCATGGCGAAGTTTCTTCTTCGTTAAATTGTTATATGGTTGGAATTGGAAAATGATACATGTAGTAATTGCTATTAATGTCTTGGGTAATGTGATACTTGGCAATTGTTGTGCTCATGTTTAAGCTTTTGCATCATATGCTTTGCACCCATTAATGAAGAAATACATAGAGCATGCTAAAATTTGGTTTGCATATTTGGTTTCTCTAAGGTCTAGATAATTTCTAGTATTGAGTTTGAACAACAAGGAAGACGGTGTAGAGTCTTATAATGTTTTCAATATGTCTTTTATGTGAGTTTTGCTGCACCGGTTCATCCTTGTGTTTGTTTCAAATAAGCCTTGCTAGCCTAAACCTTGTATCGAGAGGGAATACTTCTCATGCATCCAAAATACTTGAGCCAACCACTATGCCATTTGTGTCCACCATACCTACCTACTACATGGTATTTTCCGCCATTCCAAAGTAAATTGCTTGAGTGCTACCTTTAAATTCCATCATTCACCTTTGCAATATATAGCTCATGGGACAAATAGCTTAAAAACTATTGTGGTATTGAATATGTAATTATGCACTTTATCTCTTATTAAGTTGCTTGTTGTGCGATAACCATGTTCACTGGGGACGCCATCAACTATTCATTGTTGAATTTCATGTGAGTTGCTATGCATGTCCGTCTTGTCTGAAGTAAGAGAGATCTACCACCTTATGGTTAAGCATGCATATTGTTAGAGAAGAACATTGGGCCGCTAACTAAAGCCATGATCCATGGTGGAAGTTTCAGTTTTGGACAAATATCCTCAATCTCATATGAGAAAATTATTAATTGTTGTTACATGCTTATGCATAAAAGAGGAGTCCATTATCTGTTGTCTATGTTGTCCCGGTATGGATGTCTAAGTTGAAGAATAATCAATAGCGAGAAATCCAATGCGAGCTTTCTCCTTAGATCTTTGTACAAAGTGCATAGAGGTACCCCTTTGTGACACTTGGTTAAAACAGTGCATTGTGATGATCCGGTAGTCCAAGCTAATTAGGACAAGGTGCGGGCACTATTAGTACACTATGCATGAGGCTTGCAACTTATAAGATATAATTTACATGATACATATGCTTTATTACTACCGTTGACAAAATTGTTTCATGTTTTCAAAATCAAAGCTCTAGCACAAATATAGCAATCGATGCTTTTCCTCTATGGAGGACCATTCTTTTACTTTCAATGTTGAGTCAGTTCACCTATTTCTCTCCACCTCAAGAAGCAAACACTTGTGTGAACTGTGCATTGATTCCTACATACTTGCTTATTGCACTTATTATACTACTCTATGTTGACAATATCCATGAGATATACATGTTACAAGTTGAAAGCAACCGCTGAAACTTAATCTTCTTTTGTGTTGCTTCAATGCCTTTACTTTGAATTATTGCTTTATGAGTTAACTCTTATGCAAGAATTATTGATGCTTGTCTTGAAGTGCTATTCATGAAAAGTCTTTGCTTTATGATTCACTTGTTTACTCATGTCATATACATTGTTTTGATCGCTGCATTCACTACATATGCTTTACAAATAGTATGATCAAGATTATGATGGCATGTCACTCCAGAAATTATCTGTGTTATCGTTTTACCTGCTCGGGACGAGCAGAACTAAGCTTGGTGATGCTGATACGTCTCCGACGTATCGATAATTTCTTATGTTCCATGCCACATTATTGATGTTATCTACATGTTTTATGCACACTTTATGTCATATTCGTGCATTTTCTGGAACTAACCTATTAACAAGATGCCGAAGTGCCGATTGTTTTCTGCTGTTTTTGGTTTCAGAAATCCTAGTAAGGAAATATTCTCGGAATTGGACAAAATCAACGCCCAGGGGCCTATTTTTCCACGAAGCTTCCAGAAGTCCGAAGACGAAACGAAGTGGGGCCACAGGGAGCCCAAACCCTAGGGCGGCGCGGCCCCCCCCCTTGGCTGCGCCGCCCTGTCATCTGGGGCCCCTGTGCCCCCTCTTGACTTACCCTTCCGCCTACTTAAAGCCTCCGTGACGGAACCCCCAGTACCGAGAGCCACGATACGGAAAACCTTCCAGAGATGCCGCCAACGCCGATCCCATCTCGGGGGATCCAGGAGATCGCCTCCGGCACCCTGCCGGAGAGGGGAATCATCTCCCGGAGGACTCTACGCCGCCATGGTCGCCTCCGGTGTGATGTGTGAGTAGTCTACCCCTGGACTATGGGTCCATAGCAGTAGCTAGATGGTTGTCTTCTCCCCATTGTGCTATCATTGTCGGATCTTGTGGGCTGCCTAACATGATCAAGATCATCTATCTGTAATTCTATATGTTGCGTTTGTTGGGATCCGATGAATAGAGAATACTTGTTATGTTGATTATCAAAGTTATATCTACGTGTTGTTTATGATCTTGCATGCTTTCCGTTACTAGTAGATGCTCTGGCCAAGTAGATGCTTGTAACTCCAAGAGGGAGTACTTATGCTCGATAGTGGGTTCATGCCTCGCATTGACACCGGGACAAGGATGAAAGTTCTAAGGTTGTGTTGTGCTGTTGCCACTAGGGATAAAACATTGATGCTATGTCTAAGGATGTAGTTGTTGATTACATTACGCACCATACTTAATGCAATTGTCTGTTGCTTTGCAACTTAATACTGGAGGGGGTTCGGATGATAACCTGAAGGTGGACTTTTTAGGCATAGATGCAGTTGGATGGCGGTCTATGTACTTTGTCGTAATGCCCAATTAAATCTCACTATACTCATCATGATATGTATGTGCATGGTCATGCCCTCTTTATTTGTCAATTGCCCAACTGTAATTTGTTCACCCAACATGCTGTTTGTCTTATGGGAGAGACACCTCTAGTGAACTGTGGACCCCGGTCCAATTCTCTTTACTGAAATACAATCTACTGCAATACTTGTTCTACTGTTTTCTGCAAACAATCATCTTCCACACAATACGGTTAATCCTTTGTTACAGCAAGCCGGTGAGATTGACAACCTCACTGTTTCGTTGGGGCAAAGTACTTTGGTTGTGTTGTGCAGGTTCCACGTTGGCGCCGGAATCCCTGGTGTTGCGCCGCACTACATCCCGCCGCCATCAACCTTCAACGTGCTTCTTGGCTCCTCCTGGTTCGATAAACCTTGGTTTCTTTCTGAGGGAAAACTTGCTGCTGTGCGCATCATACCTTCCTCTTGGGGTTCCCAACGAACGTGTGAGTTACACGCCATCAGACCTCACGCATGGGCACCACACGTAAGTGACAGACCTGTTGATGTAAAAACTCGGTTGATTATTATACTACTACATTTATACAAAGTTTCCTATGGATTCAAGGGTACGAAAGCCAAGTTAAATCATTTACATGACATTATTTTTTCCATGAAGCCAAGTTAACTCATTTATCAATTGGTACATTTTGGAGTGACTAAGAAGGATCCAGGCTTACTTTTTCATTTTCATGTTTTAAACATGTTTAAATCTTGGTCAAACCTATGACTTGACCAAGATTCAAATGGGCATAAAAATTCAAAAAAAAATCAAAAGAAAAAAGAAAAAACAAAAGCACGCCGTCTTCCTATGTCATATAGTAAGCATTCAAGGTGATAAACAAGGTCTGGCATATTCAAACCACAAAAATCATGTATCTACCCCCTAACCCTAAACAAGGATCCAGGCTTACCCTTTTCATTTTCATGTTTTAAACTTGTTCAAATCTTGGTCAAACTTAGGATTTGACGAAGATTCAAATGTGCGTAAAAATACTTAGAAAAATCATGTACGTATCTACCCCAAACCCTAAACTCTATCTTACGAAGCCAAGCATGAAGAGAAGTGGTTTTGGGTTTCAAACATGGAAATTTCAAAAACCTCCCAAAAGCTTCATTTTAGAGTGACTAAGAAGGATCCATGCTTACCTTTTATTTTCATGTTTTAAACATGTTCAAATCTTGGTCAAACCGTACGTACCTAGGATTTGACCAAGATTCAAATGGGCATAAAAATTCAAAAAAAAATGAAAAACCAAAGCACATAGCCTAGCTTCTTATATATGCCATATAGTAAGCACTCAAGTTGATAAACAAAGTCTAGACATATTCAAACCAGAAAAATCATGTATCTACCCCTAACCCTAAACTTTGTCTTAATTATGAAGTCAAGCACGAAGAGAAGTCGTTTTGGGTTTCAAACATGGACATTTAAAAAACCCTCCCAAAAGCTTCATTGTGGTGTGACGTACTAAGAAGGATACATGCTTACATTTTCAACAACCCCCCTAAAAGCTTCATTATAGAGTGACTAAGAAGGATCCAGTCTGGCGGGCTTACCTTTTATTTTCTTGTTTTAAACTTGTTCAAATCTCGGTCAAACCTAGGATTTGACCAAGATTCAAAATGTGCATCAAAATTCAAAAAAAATTATAAAAATTAAAAACCAAATTAAAGCAGATAGTGTTCTTATGTCATATAGTAAGCATTAAAGTTGATAAACAAGGTCTAGACACATATTCAAACAAGACAAATCATTTATCTATACCCCTAACCCCTAAACTCTATCTTATGAAGTCAACAACATGAAGAGAAGTGGTTTTGGGTTTCAAACATGGAAATTTCAAAAACCTCCCAAAAGCTTCATTTTAGAGTGACTAATATATATAAGAAGGATCCATGCCTGCTTACCACCTTTTCATTTTCATATTTTAAACTTGTTTAAATCCGTGTCAAATTAAACCAAGGATTTGACCAAAAGATTCAAATGGGCATAAAATTTAAAAAAATCAGAAAAATGAAAAACAAAAGCATATAGTCTTCTTATGTCATATACTAAGCATTCAAGTTGATAAACAAGGTTTGGACATGCATATTCAAACCTAGGCAAATCATGTATCTATCCCCTAGCCCCTAAACTATATCTTATGAAGTCAAGCATGAAGAGAAGTGGTTTTGGGTTTCAAACATGAAAATTTCAAGAACATCCCAAAAACTTCATTTTAGAGTGACTAAGAAGGATACAGGCTTCCCCTTTTCATTTTCATGTTTTATACTTGTTTAAATCTTGGTCAAACCTAGGATTTGACAAAGATTCAAATGTGCATCAAAATAAAAAATCAGAAAAATTAAAAACCAAAGCACATAGTTTTCTTATGTCATATAGTTAGCATTAAAGTTGATATAAACAAGGTCTAGATATATTCAAACAAGAAAAATCTTGTATCTACCCCTAACCCTAAACTCTGTCTTATGTAGTCAAGCATGAAGAGAAGTGGTTTTGGGTTTCAAACTTGGAAATTTCAAGAACCCCCCAAAAGCTTCATTTTAGAGTGACTAAAGGATCCAGGTCGGGCTTACCTTTTATTTTCATGTTTTAAAATTGTTCAAATCTTGGTCAAACCGTACCTAGGATTTGATCAAGATTCAAAAATGGGCATAAAATTTCAAAAAAAATGAAAAACCAAAGCATATAGCCTTCTTATGTCATATAGTACGTAAGCACTCAAGTTCATAAACAAGGTCTAGGCATATTCAAACCAGAAAAATCATGTTTCTACCCCTAGCCCTAAACTTTGTCTTATGAAGTCAAGCACGAAGAGAAGTCGTTTTGGATTTCAAACATGGAAATTTCAAAAACCTTCCCAAAAGCTTCATTTTGGAGTGACTAATTAAGAAAGATACAGGCTTACCTTTTCATTTTCATGTTTTAAACTTGTTTAAATATTGGTTAAGCCTAGGATTTGACCAAGATCAAATGGGCATAAAAATTCAGAAAAAATCAAAAAAAATGAAAACCAAAGCACATAGTATTATTATGTCATATAGTAAGCATTCAAGTTGATAAACAAGGTCTAAACAACAAACTAGACAAATCATGTATCTACCCCCTAACCCTAAATTAACTCTGTCTTATGAAGTCAAGCATGAAGAGAAGTGGTTTTGGGTTTCAAACATCGAAATTTCAAAAAACTCCCAAAAGCTTCTCATTTTAGAGTGACTAAGAAGGATTCAGGCTTACCTTTTCATTTTCATGTTTTAAACTTGTTCAAATCTTGGTCAAACTTAGGATTTGACCAAGATTCAAATGGGCATAAAAATTGGGAGGAAGGGTATGAATTACAATTCAAAAAAACAAGGTAACTTAAATACTTGGATGCCCCAAAGATGTGTGGAAGCCCAAAACAATGGCAAAACATGTGCGCACGCTGCATCCAATTCAAGTAGAACACATAGTAGGCATCGATAGTTTGACCTAAATTTGAAATCAAAGAGAAGGTGGTTAGAAAAAATCGAAATTGGCAAAGGAAAGCATGAAATCATAAATTTGTGATGCACTATAGCTATGAAAAGTATCAAACAATGCATACCAAAATGATTTTTTAGAGGAATACTAGTTCAACTTATTTTAATTTTATATTAGTAGCCCAAAATCGAAGTAGTAGTTGGATATTTTTGAACTTGATCTGTAGTAGTGGGCAAAACCCTAGTTTAACATATTTAATCATAGATTCGTAGGTCGATTTTTCTACTTTTTTATTATTACTATGCAGCACATGTGTGTTTGCCCATCGAGTGAAACTCGGAGGAAGAGGGATCACTCGGAAGGAGAGAAGAAGGGAGAGAATTATGGTGTCTCCCCTTTTTCGTGCGATGATGTTGACTTTTGTGCAGGGTTTGTCAGTGAGCAGGAGCGAACGAGCGAGTCGAGCGAGGCCGAGAATGAGAGAGATTTGTTTTTTTTGTGAGAGGGACAACCGAAGGATCCAGAAGGACCCACATACTTCCGATACGCATCCTGATGCGTCTTCTCTTGACAAAGAAAATGGCTGGGAGTTTGCGTACCTATTGCACGTGACTTGTGCTCACTGAAGTGTGGGACCTCACGCATGGGCACCACACGTAAGTGACAGACCTGTTGATGTAAAAACTCGGTTGATTATTATACTACTACATTTATACAAAGTTTCCAATGGATTCAAGGGTACGAAAGCCAAGTTAAATCATTTACATGACATTATTTTTTCCATGAAGCCAAGTTAACTCATTTATCAATTGGTACATTTTGGAGTGACTAAGAAGGATCCAGGCTTACTTTTTCATTTTCATGTTTTAAACATGTTTAAATCTTGGTCAAACTTAGGATTTGACCAAGATTCAAATGGGCATAAAAATTCAAAAAAAATCAAAAAAAAAGAAAAAACAAAAGCACGCCGTCTTCCTATGTCATATAGTAAGCATTCAAGGTGATAAACAAGGTCTGGCATATTCAAACCACAAAAATCATGTATCTACCCCCTAACCCTAAACAAGGATCCAGGCTTACCCTTTTCATTTTCATGTTTTAAACTTGTTCAAATCTTGGTCAAACTTAGGATTTGACGAAGATTCAAATGGGCGTAAAAATACTTAGAAAAATCATGTACGTATCTACCCCAAACCCTAAACTCTATCTTACGAAGCCAAGCATGCATGAAGAGAAGTGGTTTTGGGTTTCAAACATGGAAATTTCAAAAACCTCCCAAAAGCTTCATTTTAGAGTGACTAAGAAGGATCCATGCTTACCTTTTATTTTCATGTTTTAAACATGTTCAAATCTTGGTCAAACAGTACGTACCTATGATTTGACCAAGATTCAAATGGGCATAAAAATTCAAAAAAAAAATGAAAAACCAAAGCACATAGCCTAGCTTCTTATATATGCCATATAGTAAGCACTCAAGTTGATAAACAAAGTCTAGACATATTCAAACCAGAAAAATCATGTATCTACCCCTAACCCTAAACTTTGTCTTAATTATGAAGTCAAGCACGAAGAGAAGTCGTTTTGGGTTTCAAACATGGACATTTAAAAAACCCTCCCAAAAGCTTCATTGTGGTGTGACGTACTAAGAAGGATACATGCTTACATTTTCAACAACCCCCCTAAAAGCTTCATTATAGAGTGACTAAGAAGGATCCAGTCTGGCGGGCTTACCTTTTATTTTCTTGTTTTAAACTTGTTCAAATCTCGGTCAAACCTAGGATTTGACCAAGATTCAAAATGTGCATCAAAATTCAAAAAAATTTATAAAAATTAAAAACCAAATTAAAGCACATAGTGTTCTTATGTCATATAGTAAGCATTAAAGTTGATAAACAAGGTCTAGACACATATTCAAACAAGACAAATCATGTATCTATACCCCTAACCCCTAAACTCTATCTTATGAAGTCAACAACATGAAGAGAAGTGGTTTTGGGTTCCAAACATGGAAATTTCAAAAACCTCCCAAAAGCTTCATTTTAGAGTGACTAATATATATAAGAAGGATCCATGCCTGCTTACCACCTTTTCATTTTCATATTTTAAACTTGTTTAAATCCGTGTCAAATTAAACCAAGGATTTGACCAAAAGATTCAAATGGGCATAAAATTTAAAAAAAATCAGAAAAATGAAAAAAAAAGCATATAGTCTTCTTATGTCATATACTAAGCATTCAAGTTGATAAACAAGGTTTGGACATGCATATTCAAACCTAGGCAAATCATGTATCTATCCCCTAGCCCCTAAACTATATCTTATGAAGTCAAGCAAGAAGAGAAGTGGTTTTGGGTTTCAAACATGAAAATTTCAAGAACATCCCAAAAACTTCATTTTAGAGTGACTAAGAAGGATACATGCTTCCCCTTTTCATTTTCATGTTTTATACTTGTTTAAATCTTGGTCAAACCTAGGATTTGACAAAGATTCAAATGTGCATCAAAATAAAAAAATTAAAAAAATTAAAAACCAAAGCACATAGTTTTCTTATGTCATATAGTTAGCATTAAAGTTGATAAACAAGGTCTAGATATATTCAAACAAGAAAAATCATGTATCTACCCCTAACCCTAAACTCTGTCTTATGTAGTCAAGCATGAAGAGAAGTGGTTTTGGGTTTCAAACTTGGAAATTTCAAGAACCCGCCAAAAGCTTCATTTTAGAGTGACTAAGAAGGATCCATGCTTACCTTTTCATTTTCATGTTTTAAACTTGTTTACATCTTGGTCATAGCTAGTGTATTTGACCAAGATTCAAATGGGCATAAAATTAAAAAAACAAAAAAAATGAAAAAACCAAAGTACATAGTCTTCTTATGTCATATAGTAAGCATTCAAGCTGATAAACAAGGTCTAGACATATTCAAACCAAACAAATCATGTATCTACCCCCTAACCCCTAAACTTTATCTTATGAAGCCAAGCATGAAGAGAAGTGGTTCTTGGTTTCAAACATGGAAATATCAAAAACCTCCCAAAAGCTTCATTTTAGAGTGACTAAGAAGTATCCATGCTTACCTTTTCATTTTCATATTTTAAACTTGTTTAAATCATTGTCAAACCTAGGATTTGACCAAGATACAAGTATGGGCACAAAACCCTCTTAGCCAAAATCAACTACGAGCAAGATTTTCTGTATTGTAGATGCCCCAATTGACTCTCATCCCCAATGTAGTCTTTTTTTATGTCAGTATAGACTTCTTTACTGGATGTATACTATCGTACATGGCATGCATTTGCCTAATGAGCAGCATTGTTTAGCCGTTCTAGCCAACCCGATCAATCTGTCAAGCTTCATGCACGAGATGCCAATTTACTCCCTCGCTCCGATCCATATTTCTTGGTGCTAAAAAGAATGTGAATCGGAGGGAGTACTTTTCTTAGATAGTACTATATCAGTTCAAAAAAAAGTATAGTACTACTACATCACAAATGCATCAAAAGAGTACTAGTACTGTACATCACAAGACCACGACAGTTGTATAGTAGAGTTTAATGCTGAACTTTAAACAGGACCAGGAGCATCAGGGCCAGCAGCAGGGGTGTTGACCGGCAACAAACCAGTCAAAAGACGTAAGGAAGAGGCCATATGCTGCGTGCTTGGCCTTGATTGCAGGGTGGTGATTCTTCGCCGCTCGCCATGTATTCACGCCGTACCAGTTCCGCGTCGCCCGCGAGCGGATCGAAGCGATCCTGCGCGCCGGACATGCTCGAGGAGGCGTGGCGGCTCCAGTGCAAGCAGTCCACCACCGGGAGTCGGTGCGCGGCGTGCAGGTACAGAGGCTCCATGTACATGCCGTCGTCGCTCCGCGAGTTTGCCCCGGGCGGGCTCTGGTACAAGGCGGATCCGCCGCTCAAACCGATGAGCGGCCCCGTCTTCAACAAATGGCGCGCCGACCGGGAGAGGAACCGCCGGTCGAAGGCGGCGTGGGAGGCGAGCACCAGCGGCGGATTCGCGCCGCCAGCCGGCGAGGAGGCGGAGGAGGCGGAGGAAGGGGAAGACCCCCTCTTCTTGAAGGCGCTGGCCGCGTCCCTCAAGGACGATGCCGACAAGAAGAGGGCGGAGGAAGAAGACAAGGCGGCGGCCATCGCCGCCGTGAAGGAGAAGGAGGCGCGGGATGCGGAGGAGAACGCGACCATCATCTTCCTCGACGACTAGATAGGTTAGAAGTCGCGATAAGGATCGCGCAATTCTGTATGTATGATCCGTATGTATGATCAACTATGAATTATGAACAATGAACTATCAAACCAAACCACATAGTTTTTTTTATGTCATATAGTAAGAATTCAAGTTGATAAAACAAGGTCTAGACATATTCAAACTAGACAAATCACGTATATCTACCCCTAACCCTAAACTCTGTCTTATGAAGTAAAGCATGAAGAGAAGTGGTTTTGGGTTTCAAACATGGAAATTTCAAAAACCTTCCCAAAAGCTTCATTTTGGAGTGACTAAGAAGGATGCAGGCTTACCTTTTCATTTTCATGTCTTAAACTTGTTTAAATCTTGGTTAAACCTAGGATTTGACCAAGATCAAATGGGCAAAAAAATCAGAAAAAATCAAAAAAATGAAAACTAAAGCACATAGTATTCTTATGTCATATAGTAAGCATTCAATTTGATAAACAAGGTCTAAACATATTCAAACCAGACAAATCATGTATCTACCCACTAACCCTAAATTCTGTCTTATGAAGTCGATCAAGCATGAAGAGAAGTGGTTTTAGGTTTCAAACATGGAAATTTCAAAAACCTCCCAAAAGCTTCATTTTAGAGTTACTAAGAAGGATCCATGCTTACCTTTTATTTTCATGTTTTAAACATGTTCAAATCTTGGTCAAACCGTACCTAGGATTTGACCAAGATTCAAATGGGTATAAAAATTCAAAAAACTGAAAAACCAAAGCACATAGCCTTCTTATGTCATATATAGTAAGCACTCAAGTTGGTAAACAAGGTCTAGAGATATTCAAACCAGAAAAATCTTGCATCTACCCCTAACCCTAAACTTTGTCTTATGAAGTCAAGCACGAAGAGAAGTCGTTTTGGGTTTCAAACATGGAAATTACAAAAACCTTCCCAAAAGCCTCATTTTGGAGTGACTAAGAAGGATGCAGGCTTACCTTTTCATTTTCATGTTTTAAACTTGTTTAAACCTTGGTTAAACCTGGGATTTGACCAAGATCAAATGGGCATAAAAATTCAGAAAAAATCAAAAAACGAAAACCAAAGCACATAGTATTCTTATGTCATATATTAAGCATTCAAGTTGATAAACAAGGTCAAGACATATTCAAACCAGACAAATCATGTATCTACCCTAACCCTAAACTCTGTCTTATGAAGTCAAGCATGAAGAGACGTGGTTTTGGGTTTCAAACATGGAAATTTCAAGAACCCCCCAAAAGCTTCATTTTAGAGTGACTAAGAAGGATCCAGGTCGAGCTTACCTTTTATTTTTATGTTTTAAACTTGTTCAAATCTTGGTCAAACCTAGGATTTGACCAAGATTCAAATGGGTATAAAAAATGAAAAACCAAAGCACATAGCCTTTTTATGTCATATAATAAGCACTCAAGTTGATAAACAAGGTCTAGACATATTCAAACCAGAAAAATCATGTATCTACCCCTAACCCTAAACTTTGTCTTATGAAGTCAAGCACGAAGAGAAGTCGTTTTTGGGTTTCAAACATGGAAATTTCAAAAACCTTCCCAAAAACTTCATTTTGGAGTGACTAAGAAGGATGCAGGCTTACCTTTTCATTTTCATATTTTAAACATGTTTAAATCTTGGTCAAACCTATGATTTGACCAAGATTCAAATGGGCATAAAAATAGTTAGAAAAATCATGTACGTATCTACCCCTAACCCTAAACTCTATCTTACGAAGTCAAGCATGAAGAGAAGTGGTTTTGGGTTTCAAACATGGAAATTTCAAAAACATCCCAAAAGCTTCATTTCAGAGTGACTAAGAAGGATCCAGACCGGGCTTAAATTTTATTTTCATATTTTAAACTTGTTCAAATCTTGGTCAAACCGTACCTAGGATTTGACCAAGATTCAAATGGGCATAAAATTTCAAAAAAAAGAAAAACCAAAGCACATAGCCTTCTTATGTCATATAGTAAGCACTCAAGTTGATAAACAAGGTCTAGTCATATTCAAACCAGAAAAATCATGTATCTACCCCCAAGCCTGAACTTTGTCTTATGAAGTCAATCACGAAGAGAAGTCGTTTTGGGTTTCAAACATGGAAATTTCAAATACCTTCCGAAAAGCTTCATTTTGGAGTGACTAAGAAGGATGCAGGCTTACCTTTTCATTTTCATGTTTTAAACATGTTTAAATAAGGATGCGTGGTTCTGAAACCTCATACACATTGTTGCAAAAGTAATTACATCACCTAAACAATACTACCAGTTCATAATTCTAAACTTATGTACAATCTTGGAAACATATAACGCCAGCCTAGTTCACCAATTATCATCATCCCTCTTGATGCGCTTGCCGGTGCCGCTTGTACCTGCCTCCCATGGGTTGGCAGTCCAAGTTCTGCACTCGTTCGCACTTCGTGTGTCGGGAATCCTTGTTGGAGCTTCCCAACCAGATACAGGCCCTGCCCTTGCTAGCTCACCACATCCAGCCGTTGCCCTAGCTTGCTCACCATGTGAACCGCCATCCCACGGAGACCCCGAAGTAGGCTCACACGGGTCCTTTATCCATGGTGGCATATTCTTCGGATCAAATGGTATGTTGTGCCTAAAGCAATAAGATACAAATTCCCAGTAGGTTGTCCCGACACACTGCTTCTTCTCGTCGCGCCAGGAAGGGGGAAGAGCGGCCAACCTAGCCGCTTCCTTGCAATCCGGGCAAACCACTTCCCTTGGAATTGGTTGTGCTTGACGCTGCCCATCATTGATTTTTTTGAGTCGCCTGTACAACTCAAAACTGACATACCCATCAATCGCAGCATACCTCAAGTTTACTTCAGGCAATGGCATGCACTCCCATTGATCGTGGCTGCTAGTAGGGAACTTGGTCTTCATGTCTTTGTAAGATGGGTCAATGATGGCGGCTGCCAAATCACCCATGCCAGTCCTATTGCCAGGACCATTGAAATTGATCATATCCTGAATGTCAATCCAATTATGTTTAGGAATTTTAATGCCATCTCTAGCAAACCTGCTAGAGTCACCCCTGATGTCAACAGTTGTGAAACAAATTCCTTTATGTTGAAGGAATTCTTGCAGTGCCAGATTATCAAGACGCCTGCATGTTAACACAAATCAATCTTGTAAGATCGTATATGCTGAAATAGTACACATATTTTTCTTCCAGTAAACTGTATACTTGTTGCAGTGAAACAATGATTTTGCATCAGTGATACACATCAAAATAACATGAATTATTGTTGCGACTATATGATCTAATTATTTAAGTGTCAAGTTAAGATTCAGTTACTATATGTTAATATCTTGACATCCATGCCGATTATCGGTGAGTATGAGTACATGAAATTTGTGCAAATTTTGAGTACCAAAATCATGAAACTAGATATCGTGGTCAATCCAAAAAAATTATACAAGTATGTTGGATATTACGTTCCAGACCACATTTTTCATACAAGTTAGTTTGTTCGTGTTTTCATACAAGTTAGAACCTAGTCTATTTCGAAATAAAAAAGCAGATCCAAGATAAAGGAAGAGTTTCTATATTAAAAAACAAAAGGATAAAGGAAGGCATGTGAAGAACATACCTGCAGAAATGGTACACCAGGACGTGGTCGTCCATGGCCAACTGAACGACGGCGGTACTTACTTGGTCCGCAGTGTATTCTAGGTCGAGGCCGACGAACCTGGGCCTGTCCTCTAGTAGCTTTTGTTCGTACATCTTGAGGGTGTGCTCGAGAACGGAAGGGTCATTCGTGTAGACCACGTTCACCTTGGTCGTCCCATGGGGAACGACGCTCCTCTTCAGCGTAAACAGGCCGCCGTCGGCCATGGCAGCGCTGAAGCACGTCGAACTGATCGGAGGGATTGAGGGGGAGGGAGGGAGAGCAACTGCAAACAATGGGGTTTTTTGGAACTTGCCGAAATGCAGGGGAGAACGAACCGCCAGGGGTTGTTTAGTGGGGACAGATGGGAATAATACTGCGATGAGGTTGAGGAATTAACTCCAACCGCCATTTAAATCTAGTACTCCCTATAGTCAGGTGATAGGAAATGGACGGGCAAGATTGATTATAGGGAGGCGAATCCCAGTATTTTCCCAATTTATTTGAGTTGTAATATAACCATCGTTAATACTTGAATTGAAAAATATTTACAAAATAAATTTATTATATACTACATGATGAGATAATCCAACAAACCATGGAAATGCATGGCCATCCAACCATGTCACCCGCTTGTGAAAATTGTATAGGTGGTAGTGTGCGCAATACACGCAGTAGCCACTTCACAAATACATCCTTTTAATTTTGCCCCCCTTAATTCGGCCAATAAAAATGAAAAGACTTTATGTGGAAAACCAAAAAAAACTGTATTTGGCAAAGTATAGTCGAAATAAGAAGTTTTTCATTGATCTCTTAAAAAAGGGGTCATGATTCGAAAGTTCGCCATGCATGGTTCTTGCGGTAACCAAGCTAGCTCACCCATGTGGCAAGAAGAGAATCAATGTCCAACATGCATGGTTCCAAAAAAATATATTTACAGAATGATTCTGCTTCTCAAGAATATTTGCATGCCATCATGTTTGTTATTTTTCCTAGATAAAAGTAGTAATTGGTGACTTCGTGATTGCCTTGCTTGCTGATTTCAACAAGTTTGAACCTCATTTTTGGCTTTTTTTCAAATTTAGGCAAAAACTTCTTGGCAATCGACTTTGTGAGTTACTATACTTGGATGCAACCCACATTTTCGTTGGCTAATTAATGTTTTCTGATTCCACAACAATAGGGCACATCCCTATATCATCCCAAATTTTGAATTCTTATTAGTTTGGTTGATGACCACCATTCATATCCGAACTTAATTAATTGGAGTACAAATGATGGTTTCATGGTAAGCTAGTTTGACAAATTAGCCTTCGAAATGGCGATTCGCCTACCATGCATGCATGTTTGGCCTACCCGTGAAATTTTGATTTATGGTATTGTGCACACACTGCACATGATAGCGAATAAACAAAACACATATTTGGACCCCTTTGGCCAGCAACGGCATGTTTGGTTCCTAGCCACAATTTGTCAAGAAGCCAAAATTTGGCAGCCATGCATATAGTTTATTTGGCATGTGTTTGGTTTTTGCCACAATTTGGCTTATCACACTTCATTGCATGTATATATGGTCCATTTGTCATAGACTCAACTTTTTTTTACAAAGTTTTGACAAAGTTTGGCTTTAATATTTTAAGCCACAATTTGGTGGATAGCCATACTAGCTTTTTTTTTGTTGCTAACCACACTTTGGCTTTGGAAAAATGTGGCTACCAAACATGGGTCCTAATAAAAAGAAAACAACACACTAATGTGTGGTAAACCAAAAATCCCTACTTTGCAAAGTTGCATATGTGCAAAAGGGGGGCAATGCATGCATTATTCAGAAGTTGACTGTGGTTTTCGTAGTGTAACCAATTAATTAAGCTTACATATGGGAAGAGGCTAGCGAGGCGAACTCAAGCAGCTATGGTTCCAATGTTGTCAAGTTTGAAGTGGACACTGCATGAAGCTTGCTCAAATTAATGGGTAGAAAGCCAAAAGTAGTCCATATTTATTCTATATGTGTGTGAATAATAACTCTTCACCCCAAACCTCTATGTATGATAGGGTTTTATATTTTTTACTTGTTAGTAGTAAGTACATGTCATGTGATGGCTCCATGCACATGTTTCACAACTTTTTTTTTGATTTGTTTCTACCTCATTTGGTTGGTTTCAAATTTGCTCAAACTTCCTATATATGCGCGCAATGTTGTACTATTGGGACCCATCTTTGGGCTTTGTTTGTGGTACCACACTTGCAGGGTACCTCCAAGTATTTTATTCCCAAAAATTATGAATCTAATTAAATGGTGAACTATAAACTGATCATCTAAAGTTGGAAAATAAAATCCATATATAGCTACACATCGAGATATGTGTATAAGGTAGACAAACTGCATTGCCACACATACCTTATATAAGTTTGTTTTTTCTAGCGGAGTGGATTCCCTAATCACCCCACGGTTGTGACATTGTCAATGTTGTCATGATAAATAACATTGCGAGACTTTCCATCTTATTCTTTTTTGTAGAAATGATTGTCCCATTATGGCAAACGTCCCCATTCGTTTTTCAAATTAAGTAAACGTTATAGGATGAAAATTCATTGAAGTGACAAATTTTCTAGATTTCTAACTATTTTAGCTCATTCAAACAAGTTTGCAATAGGCCGACCTGTTGTCCAGTGACAATTTTAGAGTACAATTTGATCAACATCACAAAAAAGTGCTTTTAAGGCTCGTAAGTAGTATCATACATGCCATGTTGGCAAAAATCTAATGTGTCACATCAATTATCAGGTGAGAGATGAGAGTAGTATTATAACACATAAACCTAGAAAACTTAGAAAACTTCATGACAAATACATCATGTACACACATTTGCATTGAGATTCTACAAAACTTTAAATATGACATAAGTATGAACCATATTATGATACTATGCATTGTGGAGGTAGTATCACAAACTAGTAGTGTATGATACTACGTACTACGTACTTCCCATTGTGACTAGTTTTAATCACTCTGACCTCGCCGTCTCGCCGTCTTACTATAGTACATACTACACCCCCACTCCGTCTCTCATACATCACCCCACTCGTTTCCCACTCCGTCTCTCATACAGCGGCTGCGCCTGTAGATATCTTTGAGGATCTGGGCGATTTTGACCCGCTTTTCGGCGCTCGCCGTTTCAAGGTGAAGACCCCAATCTTAGCATGCATGTTGGACCAATTAGGAGTACAAAATTATGTTCTAAATGTTGCTCAAACTTTCCATACAACTAATATATAACTTATACTACGTAGGTTACACCATCGAAAAAGGTATGACCAGTTGAGAAATGGGAACAATAACTTGGAACCTTTCTTACTATCGAGTGGGACGTGTGATATTGGTGTGACCCTGCTTTTTTCTTCTTCTACATAATGGCTACATGATGGTTCTAGAAAGAAGTGTATGCTGTTGTGGTATCTCTTGACGCGAATCCCTCTAATCACAAGCGTTAGATTTTGGAAACCAACGGTTAGTACTGCTGTTACATGTCTAGTTCAAAACTGGTGCATTTTGTATGTTGTTGTAGTAGTCTAGTAGATAGATTCAAATGCATGGTCAGGAGTGCAAACATTTCGCAACTAGTTGATCCCTCATCTTATTGTCGGATGTCACATTTCGAGTTTGTAAAAAAATGTAAATTCAAATCATAGTCACGGGTTATGTTGTATCTTGCGCACATCTAAACATTTGTTTCAAAAAGTGACCATATGTGAGCTGTGGAAAAAAGAAAAGACCAAAGTGAATAATATTCCTTAACTATTCACATATCATTTGTCTTTTTTGTGCAAGCTAGATTTTTTTTTTACATACTCATCTGTGACCTGTGGAGCAATACACAACATAATATGTGTCCCAGTTTTGTTTTTCTTCATATTTTTTAAAAGTGCAGAAGTGTGATATCCGATAATAGGATGCGAGTGCAACTAGTTGCAAATGAGATGCTAATGCATGCTGATATGATACTACCTCTGTCCATAAATAGATGTATGTCTTTTGTCGTGGCCCCATCCTACTTCTGCATTTTCTTTACGGCCATTTTTGAGTAGTTGGGACCTGGACGTGATCGGACTAGTCGATACTCGATAGTAGTCGTAGTACTGTACAACTTCTGCATGTGGCGTCAGCCTCTAGAGTAGTAGTACTAGCTAACGGATAGATTATATCTGGAGAAACTGACATGGCCATTGATATGACAAGACTATACCCGGATTCGGACGCATTGTAGTGACTCCATCAATGTTCCGCTATGATGGTGTATTTTACTGCTACACCAGATTGTCGACGCAGAGGATTCCTTGGCTTCCGCGCAAGACCCTTCCCAAAGAAGGCATCTGCTCTGGCCCATTGATTCTATGTGGACGGTTCCAGATTGCTTTATGTGTTTTTGTACAGTATCAGATACTAGGTTTTCCTTCCCTCCATATTAGGGGTTGTTTGGTTTAGGAGATAGGTTTATGGGGTGAGAGTATCCCCAACCACCTGGCTAGGGATAGCCAATTTTTGTTGTTTGGTTGTGTAGGAATTGAGTGTAGGACGAGAGGTGGGTAGTGGTATAGATTTTTTTTTTTGTTTGCTCGAAATGTTAGGGGTGGCTATAAGATGGTGAGATTATCTCTACGCACATCAAATATACCACACCTACTATTTTTATAGCCCAAAAAAATACATAACCGGTGGTATGTGAATTGATCCGGGTAGAAATATTACACAACCGTACAAATATTCAAATCCTATAGTCAAATCCTACATAACTCCTATAGTCAAATCCTACATAACTCCTATACAAATTGTACGAATCAAAGGATATGATTTTCCCCCTATATAGCTTGTTTGATTTGAAGAATTGAATCCTCCAAAATTTCTATGTATTGTTTTCTTATACTAGTACAACCCTATGGGATTTCTAATAAGAGGTTAGACCTCTTGGAAAAATTCATATGCATCTGTGACAACTATGCTATGCACTCTCAATCTATATAGAAATTTCCTTTGTCTTTCCTATGATACCATCACGCACCTAGCTCTACCAATTCCCGTAGATTTCTTTCCCGTAGGATTCAAGGAGGCATATGTCATAGCGATTCTCCATTATTCTATCATATGAATCTAACATGCACTCTCAGTTTGAGTGATGCAAAGTGGCCACTATAAGATTTATTTAGTCAGATTAATTGGTCATGCATACACTAGTTGTTTTCTATCTTTCCTACACATGTCAATTAGCGAAATTTATAAGTAAAATCCAAAAATTCAAATAAATTGCTGAAAATTGGAAATAATATTACAGTTGTAGCAAATTACTAAATCGATCCAGAAAATATGTACATGGCTTCAAGAATCTTTTTGCCGAACTGAGTAGTCCGTAAATGATGTCCTTGGAGTAGTTTGTGAGTTAAAGAACGTCCATTTCGTCAAACTGACATGGCCTTTGATTTGACAAGAGAACACTAATATTTTGGACCTGAATCAGAGTGGTAAAGGCGTACAGCTCGATCAATGCAATGGTATGATGGCTATGCAGCTATACCTATATAGGAGTAGACTACTAGTAGACTTTGGGACACAGAGATTTGGCTTCTGCGGCCGACCCCGAACAAGATTCTTTTACATTGGCCATCTTTTCACTGACATTGAATCGCTGAAACTTGGGGTCCGCCTGTGGCAGGACCAGCCTGTCAATGGCCCAAAGTCTTATGTGCTCCCGCCCTTTGATTTTGGATGGACGGACAAGATTGCCCAGTCCCATCCCTGTCCTGTTCGTTCCAGTTTTCATCCTCCTCCCCGGGGAACCCTCCCCGGAGAGCTCTACACCGACCCCTTCTATCCCCACCTGCTTGTCCCTTCCTTCTTCCTCCAGCGATTCATCCATCGTTCAACAAGTTGTCTAAGAAGAACATGAAGAAGTGTAAGAAGAGGAAGGAGGCGTTGTTGTCTGAGACTAAATCCGCGGTGAAATCCATCCCGCTGAAAGTCCTGCAAACTCTGACTTTGAAAGTGTACCAGCGGCGCCGGCGGACAGGCATGTCTGCGCTTCCATCGCAAGCTCAGTCTGCGCTTCCATCGCAAGCTCAGCTCTGCGCTTCCATCGCAAGCTCGCCCGCTTCGGGCTTGTTGGGTCAGGGCAGAGTAATCCAGCAAGAGTCCTGGTAGGTTTTTATCGCCATGTGCTTTCTTTGCCCCCATGAACGCAGATTACAGCAAGGCAAACAGATCCAACTATTTTTTTACCCGGGAGAACCAGCTATTTGACCGTCTTTCTTCCAGGGCCGCCCGTTCAAGTGTCGCCCTTCCTACCGATGCCGAGAAATCGACCGTGTTTCGCCAAGATGGTGGGTACGTAGCTCCCCGGTATGTTTCCATCGCCATGCAGAAGTTTCTCTCGCCTTTCTGGCTGGCTAGCGGATCAAACAATTTAACCGTCTTTCTTCCATGGCGGCTGGTTTCAGCGCCATTCCTACCCAAGTTGAGAAATCGCTTGTTTCTCGCCAACCTGGTGGGTACGAAGCTCCTGGGTATGTTTCCATCGCCATACCGGATTTTCGTTGAGTCCTTGCTGGCAGGCGGTGCTAACTAAACCGGCTATCATCTTCCAGGGCCGACGGTTCCAGGCTCGTGCTTTCTACCGCAGGATCCACTTCGTACTTAGCTATCGAGGACCCGTTGTTTGATGAGCACTTGTTAGCTCTCAAGAGCATTAATAATGTATGCACTATAATATACGAAGTATATCCATTGCTTTTTTCTTCCTCTTCATCTCCGTACTGCATGAGGGCTTCTTTAATTCGTAGGACTTCTATAAGAATTGTGTAGCATTTAGATCCTATGGGTTCTTCCCTACATTAGTTGTTTGATTTATAGAAATATATCCTATGTTTGTTCCTTTTTTCGAAATGGGGGACATATCACAGCCTCTGCATCAAAATGATGTATATGGCTGCTTTATTGCTTTCTTCAGTTCATACACAAATTATGACAACTTCTCACGGATCAGCTAGAGTCGACACAAAGATCCACCAACGAAACATAGAAAACAGCAGGTGCCAAAAAGGCAAAAACACATCAGTAAGTAATTCTATGAGGAAACTGCCAGCCACCCTGGCTGTAAAAATCGCGTGCAGCTGTCTCTAGTCAGTTGCACCTGCACTCCATGATATCCTGCTGATCCTCGGGCTGGAGATAAGAAACATACGGATCTAGTGAATAATCATAGGGATAACCTGCAAGAAGGGATGAGATTTGGGTTTATTAAACACGACTTCATTTTGTACATTCCAAAATAGCCCATAAAATAGCGCATACACCCTCTCTAATGTATACAAAATCCTATGCTTTTCCTAATCTTATGATTTTCATATCCTGTGAATGAAAAAGGATCCCTGATTCGTTACTGGTGAATTTTTCCATGCAGGAAGGGATTATGAGATTAAAGGGCCACAACACCACCCTTCGTAATGTAAACCTCAAACTCTTGCATAGGTTTGGTATCCTGAATGCATAATCAGAGACGAATGCTCAGTCTCCGGGAGAGGAGCAGCCAGTGCACGTGTGTGCATCTTCGGCCGTGTATGTTTCCATTGCCGTGCCGCAGTTTCATCGCCTCCTTGCTGGCTGCCAGATCCAACTACTTAACTGTCTTTCTTCCAGGGATGGCGGTTCCATAGTTGAAGAGGTTCCTATGGACAAGGACTTTGCAGCTCTCAGGCATATTGAAGAGGTTGGCACTCCATTTGTTTATTTCTCCCCCCTCATCTGCACTCTGCATACTTCATTGCTGTTGAATTTGCAATGCAGGATGTGATAACACGATTCTCCGCGAAACTGGACCAGATCAAGGGCCACAACACCATCCTTCATAAGAAAATCCGCCACCTCGTGGGCAGGGGCATTTTAAATCGTGCCATATCGGCGGAGAATGCCCGTTCCGAGCAATCTTCTTTTGATAAACGGTACTCAGACGTTCTCGCGGAGTGTAAGAAGTTGAAGAAGGAAGTCGAGGAACTACGCGCCCAGCCACCGATGAGTGTGGTCACTGACAAGGCTGGTCAGTGTGATTGCAACTGTGACTGTGAAAGTTTTCAACAGGAAGTGGAGTTGCATGCTGAACATGCGCAATATTTCGAGACGAAGTACTTGAAAGTTCGCACAGAGTGCGATAAGTTGAAGAAGGAAGTCGAGTGTCTCCGCTCCCAGCAGCCAACTATTGCGACATCAGGAGACCAGGGTGTGCTAATTGCAGCCAGAATTTTGGAATCGATGAAAAGTTGAATTTGGCTTTGTTGTGCAATATAGCAAGACCTGTTCCTCCTCCTCGCCTTCGTCTTTTGGCATAATTGCTTTGTCTTCGATATTGACTCCTGAATGATTCGTATATTTCTGACGGTTTCTGAATTATGTACAACTTTTGTAATATTGGTCAAACTAGTTTTGACCCGGGTTTGTGTAGGGTGGTTGAATTTTTTTGGTTGGTCCAAATTGTGTTGTGTGGTCCAAATGTGATGTATCATCACACCACCATGTGCCCCGCCACCCCCAGGTTTTGGTAATGCCATTCTGATACATGCTTCATAGAAGGAACATACATTTTTTCCGTTAGGGCATGACAATTTTGAAAAATTCAAACAAAAATGGGAAGAGAGAATGGTAACATCATTTTCCATGTGATGCCCCTGTGCCAAATTTTGGTTCATTTTAAGAATGTAAGGTGACAAATTACTCGAGGAAGCTAGTTGGAGTAGACGGGCATGACCGGATTGGCATAGGGGATTTATTTTTTGAAGGATGTTATTTTTCATGGACAATATCTGACACAAACAATAAAATGTTAAGGTCTCATATTATTCTGAATGATTGTGAATTACTTATGACGTTTGGAAGTATTCGTATACGTGAGAATCGAGTACATGCACGACTTCACGCGTCCACAACTAATCGGCCTCATCGTCTGTCGCGTCCACAACTAATGCCATTCTGATACAGAGAGTCAGAGGCTATAAAATAATCGGCCTCATCGTCTCTCACGAGCTCGTCCTCTCCCCTCCCATCAACTCACCGCACCTCCGAGGCATCGACTTCCTCGTTTCCAACCGCAGCAGCATGAAGACAGGTCTTGCGTACGAGGCGGAGCAATTGGCGGCCGCTCGCGCAGAGGATGCCTCTGCGGTAGTGGCCGTCGCGGCGGGTGAGGCTTCACCGGGCACCCAGGCCGCTCGTCTCCTCTGCTTGTCTGATTCTTCGACCTCGGTCGAAACGGGCGTCCTGGCCGTCGAGGAGAAGGTGGATAGCAACACCGTTGCTCCCGCCGAAGATCCGCAAGGCGTTGCAGGCCACCACGGCGAGGTCTTCCTAGACCCGGTGCTGGACGCGGACCTCGACCCCTTCGACGATTTCGGCCCAAATGTTCAGTTCCAGGAGGATGTCGAGGGTGACGACGAGGAGGTACTGCTCTTTTACCGAAACTGTCCCGATCCTTTTTGTGTCATATTACTGTTCGCGTGGTTTGCACGAACCTGGTTCTTGATTGATTTGATCCCCTACCTTGTTCTTGTAGACGTACTTGATTCTACGGTTCGTACGGTCAGATTCTAGTTTAATTTCGACTAATCTGCCATGTAGTTGGCTTGATTTGTCATATAATTAATTTATGTGTTCATACTTAGTGGACTTGCAATTGTTGTGGCTTATGTTCATTGCTGTTCATAGGGTTTTCTCGTGATTTAGTATGATTTCTTCTGCCATTTACTTGTTCTACACATTTAATTTTAGGGTTTCTAAGGTTTGCTTATGATAGTGCAGTATTTATTCGATCTTTCATTAAGCACCTGATTATTATGTACTTTATAATTCACAGGAATATTCTGATGACATGGACGACAACAAGGAGCGCAGGGACCAGAAGAGCCGCTACGTTCAAGCGGTCAAGGGTGGTGAAATTCGTTTCCGCATGCGCTGGGAGCTATTTTGCCCATTACGTGGCAAAATCCTCCGTAGGACATCCGCAGCTCGATCCAAGATGCGACGGGTGTAGGCCTAAGTACATCGGGGAAGCACCGCCCTGCAACCAAGGCCAAGCACGCAGCATATGGCCTCTTCCTCCAGAATTACGTCTTGCCTGGCTTGTTCCCAGTCAACGCCCCTGCTGCTGGCCCTCATGCTCCTGGTCCTGTTTAAAGTTCATATGTGTAATCTTATTCCCTTTGGAAGTTCAATATTAAACTCTACTAGTACAACCGTGGTGGTCTTGTGATGGTAGTACTCTTTTGATGCATTTGTGATGTAGTAGTACGAAGTACTAGTATTTTTTTTTGAAATGGTATAGTACTATCTAAGAAAAGTACTCCCTTCGATTCACATTCATTTTACACCAAGAAATATGGATTGGAGTGAGGGAGTAAATTAAACATGGCATCTCGTGCATGAAGCTTGACATATCGATCAGGTTGGCTAGAATGGCAATACAATGCTGCTCATTAGGCAAATGCATGCCATGTAAAGAAGTCTATACTGACATAAAAAAAGACTACATTGGGGATTAGAGTCAATTGGGGCATCTACAATACAGAAAATCTTGCTTGTAGCTGATTTTGGCTAAGAGGGTTTTACTCACATTACACGTGCCACTTTCCTTGTACTCAACACAAGTTCCAATAAAGGAAGAGGAAAGAAAAGGACATTGTGGGCGAGATTGAACACCTTTTTTATGTGTTAAGCTGAGGCCTCGTTTAGCTGAGGATTTCGACTTAGGCCTAACAGCTCAGCACACCCACAAATAAATCTCCTTGCGCGCACCACTGTCAGCAAAAATAACAAAATTAGCACGCAAGATTAAGAACGAAGTGAATTTAATTAACTTGGTTAGCTTTTCAAGCAATATATTCAGAGAAAGAGCACACATGTTCGGCTCGAAATAATCGTAAGAGAAGAACAATAAATCTAAGGCACCCCACTTCATCGGAAGAAGGGGCGCGACAACGCATGGATTCATACCTTGAGTCGACGCTGGCTCGTAGAAGGGCGGCCGCGCCTCGAGGATGCCGGCGACGTCTCCACCTCGGTATCACATGTGACTGCTTCTCGACGGGCGGTGCGCCGCGCCATGTAGAAGATCTATCAAAAGAGGAGAGCCCGATGACGCTACTGACGCCTCAACCTTGATAGCACCGGCCTGTTGCTCCGCACTGAGATGCGCCACATGCAAGATTTAGCGGATGCGCCAATTTCAGAGATATGTCATGATCGTTGTAACAAATTTCACCGTGATGATGATTTGATCCTGCACTCGGCCTTGAACACAAGTACTAGTACAGTCTCACAAATTTTTTTATCATTATACTTTGCGAGATTTAGCGGATGCGCCAATTTTAGAGATATGTCATGATCGTTGTAACGAATTTCAACGTGATGATGATTTGATCCTGCACTCGGCCTTGAACATAAGTACTAGTACATTCTCACAATTTTTTTATCATTATACTTTGCGAGATTTAGCGGATGCTCCAAATTCAGAGATAGATCAGGATCATGGTAACACACTTTTCAATGTAATGATGATTTGATGTTGCACTCGACCTTGAACATAAGTCCTAGTACGGTCTCACAATTTTTTATCATTATACTTTGCAAGTTTTAGCGGATGCGCCCATTTTCAGAGGTAGATCATGATCATGGTAACAAATTTTAAACGTGATGATGATTTGATGTTGCACTCGACCTTGAACAGAAGTACTACTACTGTCTCACAATTTCTTTATCATTATACTTTGCCAGATTTAGCGGATGCGCCAAATTTAGAGATAGATCATGATCATGGTAACAAATTTTCAACGTGATGATGATTTGATGTTGCACTCGGGCTTGAACATAAGTACTAGTACGGTCACTCAAAATTTTAGCATTATACTTTGCAACGGATGCACCAATTTCAGGTGCATGTCACCAGATCTGTGTCCGATGATGATCATGGTAGTAACCGATGTTCAACTTGATGATGATTTGATTTTACAGTCGGCCTTGAACAGAGGTACTAGTACGGTCTCACAATTTTTTATCATTATACTTGGACCTTAGCGAAATTCAAAATCTCATAGCGGCAAAACTTCCCGCCCACAAAATACAAAAATTTCACACGCTTCCAAATTCCGATTCTACCCTATGGAGATGACAAAGAAAGTCGGTTGGTGGGGGGGGGGTCTGGCCGTCATTTTTTGGATCACCACCTCCCTAGCCCCGGATACCCTCCCAAAAAAATTCATTTCCCTCAGTCTCTCATCTGAGACCACCCACCGGAACTTCTCAAGTCCCTCTCTCTACCACCTCCACGACCACCGCACCGGAACATCCCCGCTGGACTTCCCTGGCCTACCCGAGCCCTCGCGATCCTCGTCATCCGGCTGCCTGCCGGAGCCGCTTCACCGACGCCGTCATCAACCGGACCGGATCATCCCCGCCGAACCTCGAAACCATATGCTCATCCAGCAGTCTACCGCAGTCGCTTCAGCTGCGGTATCGTCCACCCCACCGGAGCCGCTTCGCCGGATCCGTCGTCCACCGCATCGGATCTTGCTCACCGACACCGCTGTGCATGAACCGGATCTACTTCACCCGCGCCGTGCATGATCTAAACTCTTCTACTGTCGCTTTTCTATTGCTTGCCTGCAAGCTCTTGTTTAATCTTGGGGGAACCTGTTTGTGCTAACGACGCGCCGTTACGTTTTTGCAGATGAGATGAGTAATCATGAAGTGTAATGGCCGTCTCTCCAACCCCAAGTAGCACATGTAGCGTACTTCATCACCGGATCTATCAACCCCAGGAAGATCTGCTGTGACTCACACAGAGTGCTTCTCCTAATGTAAGCCCTTGTTTTAGCGCCATGTTCTGGGTTCAGATGCTTGTTTGTCTGAAGCTCTTTTAGTTCATTCCTAGCTATGACCGTAACACGTTGCTATTTTCTACTTCATTGCTAACTTTAAGCGATTGAACATTTTGGTTTGCATTCCCTGCTCTGTAGATGTAGCCATCATAACTTCTATCTTGCTCAGTCGTTGTTACAAAAATTATAGGTATTATAGTAACATCCTGCTATTATTTAGTTCACGGCCAATTTTAAGTAATTGCACATGTTGGTTCGCATTCCCTGCTCTATAGCTTTTGGCATCGTAACTTCTATATTTGGTTTACATTCCCTGCTCTGTAGATCTAGCCATCATAACTTTATCTTACTCAGTCGTTGTTACAAAAATTATGGCCTGCTACTATGTTGTTTGTGCCAATTTTTTACTCCATGAACATGTTGGCTTGCATTCCCTGTACTACAGGTGATGCCATTGTTTTGTATCTAGTTCATTGTAAGCTAACAAAGTAAGGACTTAGTTTGGCATGCTATCACTCCGCTATCTAGTCTGTAGTACAAATAAACTTGTCATACTACTAGATATTAATTTTGCGTGCCATCTTGTTCTTCAAAAGCTGCATTATTGACTTGTTTCTCTGACTAGGCATGACGCTCACATATGGAAAGCTGAACATATTGGTTTGAATTCCCTCTTATACAAGTTCACGGGTGATCCCACTATATTCTGTATCTGGTCCATCCTAAGCTCCAGCATTAACTATCCTCTATGTGTTGCTCATTACAAGTTTATATCCCGAAACATCTTGATTTGCATCCCCTTCACTATAAGTTCAGGAGTATTATTTAGTTCACGGCCAAAATGAAGTAATTGCACTTGGCACATGTTGGTTCACATTCCCTCCTCTTTAGCTTTTGCCATCGTAACTTCTATTTTTGGTTTACATTCCCTGCTCTCTAGATGTAGCCATCATAACTTCATCTTGCTCAGTCGTTGTTACAAAATTTATAGCCTGCTACTATGTTGTTCATGCCAATTTTGTACTCCCTGAACATGTTGGTTTGCATGGGACTCGACAGTAGTAAGTCTGCTGTTTCATTCTAACATGCTCTGTTATATTGGCTGTTGGTATGCGGCATGCACTCTTTGTTTGCTTATTGTGCGCATTACAATGATCTTGTTATAACGACGAAATGATGAGTTCCAAATTCTTTGGCAAACAATATTGCAGTTGTCTTTGCGTTTCCATTGTTCTTTGTCTTAACTTGTAATGTCTTTGTTTCGAGATATAGGTGTTGCATGGACAACTTAAAGATTGCTTTGGATCGCTTCATTGTATTATAGGTTTAATTACCATTCAATTTCTCTGGGTTCTGTAATATTTTTTCAAAGCCTTGCACTGATGTAATATTTAGTTAGTTTTTATAGTTCTTTCGCGCATTTTTCTTTGGTGCTTGTGGTAAGTGAGGCTATCCGAATGAAATCAATGCTGCGTAAATATTCTCGATATCTAAATCACGAATTCCCATCCCTTAAACGGCCCAATTAAGCGAAATCACATATGTGCCGCTCGCAAAATCCTAAAGCGCCTATTACGCGGCATATAAACAAGAACTAAACGGGCTGGCCCACTTACTTATTGGGCCAGCCCACTTGATTTCTTGTGGACCCCACCCTCTAAGTGGGCCGGCCCACTTGCTTTAAGGTGGACCCCACCCACTACTGGGCCGGCCCACTAACTAGTTGGGCCAGCCCAATTGCTTGTGTGGTGGACCCCACATGCTAAATGGGCCGGCCCTTTAAGACGAAAGTGGGACCCACCAGTGTTTTTGGCCCGGCCCACTCGCTTTTTGGGCCGCCCCACTTGCTAAATGGTGGACCCCACATACTAAACGGGCCGGCCTTTTAAGAGGAAAGTGGGACCCACTGTGTTTTTGGCCGCCCACTAGCGTGTTGGGCCGGCCCACGTGCAATATGCTGGACCCCCCATACTAAATGGGCGGCCCTTTAACAGAAAGTGGGACCCACTGTGTTTTTGGCCGACCCACTATCTTGTTGGGCCGGCCCACTTGCTTTATGGTGGACCCCACATACTAAATGGGCCAGCCCTTTAACTGGAAACTGGGACCCACCTGTGTTTTTAGCCCGGCCCACTTGCTATATGGTGGACCCCACATACTAAATGGGCCAGCCCTTTAACTGGAAAGTGGGACCCACCTGTGTTTTTGGCCCGGCCCACTATCTTGTTGGGCCGGCCCACTTGCTATATGGTGGACCCCACATACTAAATGGGCTGGCCCTTTAACAGAAAGTGGGACCCACGTGCTTTTGGCCCGCCCTCGGCTTGTTGGGCCACCCGATTGATCTAATGTGGACCCCACGTACTAAATGGGCCGGCCCGATAGCAGGAAAGTGGGACCCACATGCTAATTGGGCCGGCCCAATAATTTTTTGGGCCGGCCCACTTGCTTTAAGGCGGACCCCACTTGTTAAATGGGCTGGCCCGATAACAGGAAAGTGGGTCCCACATGTCTTGTGGGCCAGCCCTTTTGCCTGTTGACCGGTCAAACGAGTGCATTCGGCCCGGCCCACATGCTTAGTGGGCCGGCCCATTAAAGTTTTGACCAGTCAACTTTAGAGGTTAGGCCCGGCCCACGTAACTAATGGACCAGCCCAGCTATATAGTTGACCGGTCAAACTAAGTCAGCTGGCCCGGCCCGTAAACTTAATGGGCCGGCCCGCTTAAGACGTGGCAGGCCTCGTGTGGGCCTACCATCTACCACGGGGTTTCAGCCGGTTAACGCCGTTAATCGCGATTAACGGCGTACGCCACGTGTCGGTTGCATGACGTCAGCAGTCAACGGGCTCCCGGAAACACTTGGGCAACGGTCCGATTTTCCGTGGCGGAAGGGCGCCCAAGCGCGACGGACCGAAAAAATCGTCGTAGGACTTTGCCTGACGCAGTTTCCACAACAGAACCCATATCTTCGGGTTAGGCCCATAGGCGACGAAAAATACCCCTTAGCGGACGATTTTGAGACGTTGTCTATCAGAACTTTTCTTGTAGTGCAAGATGCCACAGTGCCAGTTTCCTATTTTCTGCTATTTCGTATTTCAGAAAAGTTATACAGGATTTTTTCTCGAAATTTGACGAAATAAAAGCCGAACATCTTATTTTTCCGTAACGAAGACAGAGTACAGAGGGGAGACGAAGGAATGCCACAGGGCGGCCAGACCACCCCATGGAGCGGGCCTAGGCCTGGCCGCGCCATGGCATGGTGTGGGCCCCCTGACCGACCTCTCCCTTCCGCCTATTTATTCACGATCTCGGGAAAAACCTAAAAACCCAATCCTCCATCCACGAAAAGTTCCTGTCACGGCCGCCATCGCAGACCCTAGCTCGGGAGGGTTCTGAAGCTCTTCCCGGCACCCTGCCGAAGGGGGAGATCATCACCGGAGGCCTCTACATCGCCATGCCCGCCTCCGAAGTTATGCGTGAGTAGTTAATCCCTGGACTATGAGACCATAGCAGTAGGTAGATGGTCTTCTTCTCCAATTTGTGCCTCATGTTTAGATCTTGTGAGATGCGTATCATGATCAAGATCATCCTTATGTAGTGCTACATGTTGTGTTTGCTGGGATCCGATGAATATTGAATAGTATGTTGAGATTGATTATATACTTGTCATATGTTATTTGTGATCTTGCATGCTCTCCGTTGCTAGTAGTTGCTCTGGCCAAGTAAATGCTTATGACTCCAAGAGGGAGTATTTATGCTCGATAGTAGGTTCATGCCTCCAGTTTTCTGGAAGAGTGTCAATAACTTCTATGATTGTAGATGTGCTATTGCTACTAGGGAGAAAACAACAATGTTTTATCCAAGGGTAATTATATTTTTTACTTTACACACATTGATTAATACGATAATCTGTTGCTTGCAACTTAATACTGGAAGGGGTTCGGACGATAACCGGAAGGTGAATTATTAGTAATAGACGTAGTTGGGTTAGGGTCTATGAATTATATTGTAATGCCAACATGAATCTCATAGTAATCATCTTGTCATGTATGGTCTTATTATGTCAATTGCCCAACTGTAATTTATTCATCCAACATGTTATTTATCTTTATGGAGAGACACCTCTAGTGAACTTTGGACCCCGGTCCTTTCTTTTACACTGATAAATTCATCTAGTGCAATCATGTTCTGTTTACTTTCTGTAAGCACTGTTCTCTTTAATTCCACTGTAAACAAACATCATCTTTCCACGCGATACGTTTAATCCTTTGTGTTCAGCAAAATCGGTGAGATTGACAACCTCACTGTAAGTTGGGGCAAAGTATTTTGTTGTGTTATCTGCAGGTTCCACATTGTTGCTGACGCTAGTAGTGTGCCCTACCACAAGTCAGCTAGCAACACCTTCAGAAGTCACGCCTTTCTCCTACTCGTCGATTAAACCTTGGTTTCTTACTGAGGGAAAACTTGCTACTGTGCTCATCATACCTTCCTCTTGGGGTTCCCCAATGGTTTGCAATTTGTGCTCATCACCCACCTCTGCGCACATAAATTGTTCGAAGCCTTGTCAGGTAGGCGTGATAGGTTGTTGTTCATTGTCTCGTCTATCGCGGCTGAATTTTAAACATTAATTTTGCTTCAAACATGGATAGAGATGACGAGATGCTTGTCCGACAGTTGGAGGATGAGCAAGCCTTCGACGATGACATCAGGGAGCATTTGGCGATCATCGCGTCCCTCCAGGACATGCTTGACGCCAAGGTGGAGAAGCGGAAGAGGTCGCGCCGTGGAGGATCAAGGCCGTGGAGAAAGAAGTCGAAGCCCCGACAGAGGAGTGAGGGGCATACCATGCTGCACAACGACTACTTTGCAGATGACGCAATCAATTTTCGGCGCCGGTATAGGATGAGCAAGGGTTTGTTCATGAATATCATCCACGACATTCGAGAGTTTGGCCCCTACTTCAAGGTGAGGCACGGTGTTGTAGGCGTTGTCGGGTTCTCAACGATTCAGAAGTCCGCAACCGCCATGAGGATGCTTGCATACGGAGCACCTGCTGATACACAGGACGATTACCTTAGCATGAGTGAGTCTACTGCCATTGTGTGCATGTACAAGTTTTGTCGAGCTATGGTTGAAAATTTTGGCCAATACTACTTGAGAGGCCAACTAAAGAAGAGACTGTAAAGATCATGGCACTAAAAGCTGCCAGAGGATTCCCTAGAATGCTTGGAAGCATCGATTACATGCACTGGTCATGGAAGAACTACCCGTTTGCCTGACAAGGTATATAAAAAGGGTGTCACGGATATTGCAGTGTGGTGCTTGAAGCTGTGCAGATTATGATATGTGTATTTGACATTCTTTCTTTGACATGCGGGATCACACAATGACATCAACGTGTTGCTGCAGTCTCCGGTGTTCAGCAAATTAGTGGAAGGTCAAGCTCCACCGTGCAACTATGAGATCAATGGCCACCAATATACCAAAGGCTATTATCGACCCGACGGTATATATCCAAAATGGGCCACTTTTGTCAAAACAATCTCATCTCCATCAGGCCAGAAGAATTTCCACTTTGCTTCGCGACAAGAGGCTTGTAGGAAGGATGTCGAGCGGGCATTTAGTATGCTTCAAGCTCAATTTGCAATTCTCTGGTACCCTGCTCTAAGCTGGTCTCACGACCACATGTCGGAGGTGATGCAGGCTTGTGTGATCATGCACGACATGATCATCGAGGATGGCCGCAAGAATCATGCCAGGAGACATGTTGGTCCTTATGAGTGTCAGGGCCCTCTTGCAGAGGTTGATCATGAGTTGCCTGCAGATTTTGCTGATTTCCACGCCATGCATGCAGAGATCTGTGATAGCAATGTTCATGAGCAACTTCAAAATAATCTCGTTGAGCATATGTGGAGGATCAAAGGATTATCAGCAAATGCCGCGGCGCCTTGATCTAGCCCCATTTATTACATTTGTTTAGTTGTTTTATTGTTTTTTGTATTTTAATTTGAAAACAATTTTGGGAAATTTAATAAATGATTGTGTTTCGAAAACCCTATAAAAAAACTTTGGGGGCGGCATTTGGGGGACACGGCTGGGGAGCGACGTCCCGCAAACATGGCACGAACAAAAAACGTCCCCCAAATGCTCGATCCGGCGCCGTTTGGGGGACGCGGCTGGAGATTCTCTAAAGATCAACGAGCTCGACTTTAAATTAACAAAGCCATCAACGAAGTACAACGAGAACAACCACAACATAAAAATGAAAACAAAAACTAGGGTTACTAGCTAAAGATAGAAGCATGGGTGCTAAGCTAAAGCCCAAACCAAAAAGAGACCATGCATCGCAGAACATGGATCCAAACTACAAAATCTACAAAGGAGCCCGGGGCCACAGCTAAACACTGCAGCTCAGCCTGAATCTTCAAGCACCGAGCCGCCACTTCGTGGAGCTGCACCAAACTAAAGTAGCACATTAGGTAGCCTAGAAGAGGACTGCCAACACCGAGGGAGCTAGCTAACTACGGTAGTGAGCAGACGAGTTTCCAGAGTTCAAAGGGGGGAACCTTCACAACAACGCCTCCAGGAAGGGACACGGCGCTCACGACACCGTCGTTGTCGACACAGGGGAGCCGTGCAATGCTTTCTCATAAGCTTCAACACCCACCCCAAGAAATTCCTATGTCTTTGCAACTGCCATCAGGCTAGTCACCAGCTATAGAGAACCACCAGTGTCCCCCGTGCCACAACCTCAATTCCTACAACCACCCTAGGACCGAAAGCATCCATGCAAACCAGAAGCACACTGTCTATATGAAGCCCTTCACGGCAAGATGCAGAGCATCTACCGATTGGGAATCCGAGGAGGACCTCTCGGAGAACTCGCAAGTCTGCAGAAAGTGCCCATGGGAAGGCAACCAACAGTAGGATGTGTGTCATGGCCATGCCTGCAAGGAGGTGAGCATCATCCATAGACGTCTTAGTCATCGGTAGTGGTCGGAGCCTTGCGGTGCTTAGGGGACATGGTTACATTGGGAAACGTAAAGTTTGTAGAATGGATGATGATGGCTTCAACCAGAGGTGTGAATGGACCAAGGAGGACGAAGATGTTGATTTAGCAGAGAGAACTCCACCTATGTCTTGCATCATGCCACAGTCTGTACAGGATTTTGTGAGGCCCCGCTCTAGCACACACCTGGTTTATTCTCAACTCTTAATTCGATGTACCTATTTCTGATCCAGCGGCAGCGGTTCATGTCTTAAACATGTATTTCTTCGGTAGTGAATGCCCCGTTTTAATTTTAGATTGAATGACATCATATGACTTAGGTGATTCATTCGATGATGCTTATATCCCTTGTTAGATTGTTCCATTGTTAATGTTGTAACTATCTGAACACCTATATATGCTCTACATGCATGTTGTTGGTTATGTCACTAAAATTTGAACTAGAAATAGAAACATACACTAAAAGTGAAATCCCACCGGGATCCTACGTTGACACCTTATGAGGGGCTAAGAGCATCTCCAGCCGCGTTCCCAAAGCGTCCCCCAAACAGCGCCGAATCGAGCGTTTTGGGGACGTTTTTTCTTCGTGCCGCGTTTGGGGAACTGATGTCTACGCACGCTTCTATTCCTGTAGACAGTGTTGGGCCTCCAAGAGCAGAGGTTTGTAGAACAGCAGCAAGTTTCCTTTAAGTGAATCACCCAAGGTTTATCGAACTCAGGGAGGTAGAGATCAAAGATATCCCTCTCAAGCAACCCTGCAATTAAGATACAAGAAGTCTCTTGTGTCCCCAACACACCTAATACACTTGTCAGATGTATAGGTGCACTAGTTCGGCGAACAGATAGTGAAATACAAGTAATATGGATGATTATAAGTAGTAATTGCAATCTGAAATAAAAATGGCAGCAAGCGAACATGTAGCAGAACTTTTTGGAAACGATGTTTCAATGCTTAGAAACAAGGCCTAGGGATCATACTTTCACTAGTGGACACTCTCAACAATGATTACATAACTGAATAAATAAATGCTACTCTCAAACACTCTCTTGTTGGATAACAAACACCATTCATTGTGTAGGGCTGCAAAAGCACACCTCAAGCCGGAGTAAACAAGCTCCACAGCGTCATAAAGGAATCACACACGATGCGCACACTGTCACCATCACACCGTGGAGAGTGACTCCGGAGTTCATATTAAAGTAACCTCTAGAGTGCATAATAGACAAGAGTAACATCTACATATTCAACTAGATTACAAAGCTCATGATCACATAAAGATCACACCATGGGAGAGAGAGAGATGAACCACATAGCTACCGGTAGAGCCCTCAACCTCGGGGGAGAACTACTCCCTCCTCATCATGGGAGACAGCAACGGCGATGAAGATGGCGATGGAGTCGATGGAGATGGCTCCGGGGGCAATGCCCCATCCCGGCAGGGTGCCGAAACAGAGACTCCTGTCCCCCGAATTAGGGTTTTTGGTGGCCGCGGAGCTACGGAACTCTTTTGGAGAAATCGTCGATCTTTTTAGGGTTTTCAGGGAAGGAGCTTTATATAGGCGAAAGGGCGGCGCGAGGGGGTGCCCGAGGGGCCCACCCCATAGGGCGGCGCCGCCCCCCTCCTGGCCGCGCCAAGGGATGGGGAGGAGGCCGTGGGCCTCCTCTGGCCTGGCCCTTCTGGCTCCGTGGGTCTTCTGGCGAAATAGAATTTCTGTGATTTTTCTGGATTTTTCCGAGCACTTTGGTTTTTGGGCCTTTTCTGCAATAAACAGACATAATAAACAAAAACTGGCACTGTGGCATCTTGTTAATAGGTTAGTCCCAGAAAATGCATAAAAACATTATAAAGTGTGAATAAAACATGTAGGTATTGGCATAAAACTAGCATGGAGCATAAGAAATTATAGATACGTTGGAGACGTATCAAGCATCCCCAAGCTTAGTTCCTACTCGCCCTCGAGTAGGTAAATGATAAAAAGAATAATTTCTGAAGTGACATGCTACCAACATAATCTTGATCAATACTATTGTAAAGCATATGAGATGAATGAAGTGACTCAAAGCAATGGTCTATAGTTTGCTACAAAAAGATAATGACTAAACAACTGAATCATATAGCAAAAACTTTTCATGAATAGTACTTTCAAGACAAGCATCAAAAAGTCTTGCATAAGAGTTAACTCATAAAGCAATAGATTCTTAATAAAAGGTCTTGAAGCAACACAAAGGAAGATTTAAGTTTCAGCAATTGCCTTCAACTTTCAACATGCATATCTTATGGATAATTGTCAACACAAAGTAATATAATAAGTGCAATAAGCAAGCATGTAAGAATCAATGCACACAGTTGACACAAGTGTTTGCTTCTAAGATAGAAAGAAGTAGGTAAACTAACTCAACATAAAGTAAAAGAATGGCCCTTCGCAGAGGGAAGCATGGATTACTATTTTTGTGCTAGAGCTTTTATTTTGAAAACATAGAAACAATTTTGTCAACGGTAGTAATAATTCATATGTGCTATGCATAATACTTCCTACAAATTGCAAGCCTCATGCGCCAGAAAATAGCTTGATGTCTACTCACACTTCTTTTCATGTAGACAGTGTTGGGCCTCCAAGAGCAGAGGTTTGTAGAACAGCAGCAAGTTTTCCCTTAAGTGGATCACCCAAGGTTTATCGAACTCAGGGAGGAAGAGGTCAAAGATATCCCTCTCAAGCAACCCTGCAATCACGATACAAGAAGTCTCTTGTGTCCCCAACACACCCAATACACTTGTCAGATGTATAGGTGCACTAGTTCGGCAAAGAGATAGTGAAATACAAGTGGTATGAATGAATATGAGCAGTAGTAACGGCGCCAGAAAATAGCTTGCTGGCGTGCAGTTGATGATGGTAATATTGCAGGAAGTAAAGATGCAGTAGAACAGTAAATAAGCGATGATTGCAGTATTTGGAAACAAGGCCTAGGGATCATACTATCACTAGTGGACACTCTCAACATTGATCACATAATAAAACCACTCTACACTCTCTTGTTGGATGATGAACACCATTAATTGTGTAGGGCTACAAGAGCACCTCAATGCCGGAGTTAACAAGCTCCACAACATTCGATGTTCATATTTAAATAACCTTAGAGTGCACGATAGATCATTGCAATTATACCGAGTACTAACATAGCATGCACACTGTCACCATCAAACTATGATAGGAGGAATAGATCACATTAATACTATCATAGTAATAGTTAATTTCATAATCTACAAGAGATCACAATCATAAACTACGCCAAGTACTACATGATGCACACACTGTCACCATTACATCATGGAGGAGGAATAGAGTACTTTAATAACATCACTAGAGTAGCACATAGATTAATAGTGATACAAAGCTCATCATATGAATCTCAATCATGTAAGGCAGCTCATGAGATCATTGTATTGAAGCACATGGGAGAGAGATGAACCACATAGCTACCGGTACAGCCCTTAGCCTCGAGGGAGAACTACTCCCTCCTCATGGGAGACAGCAGCGGTGATGAAGATGGCGGTGGTGTCGATGGAGATGCCTTCCGGGGTCACTTCCCCGTCCCGGCGGTGTGCCGGAACAGAGACTCATGTCCCCCAGATCTTGGCTTCGCGATGGCGGCGGCTCTGGAAGGTTTCTCGTACCGTGTGTTATTCTTCCGAAGTTTTTAGGTCAGGACGGCTTTTATAGGCGGAGAGTCGGAGTCGGAGGGGCCACAGGGCCTCCTCACACTAGGGGGGCGTGCCCCCCAGGGCCGCGCCGCCACCACGTGTGGGGCCCACAGGGCTCCCCTCTGGTGCCTCTCCGGTGTTCTGGAAGCTTCGTGGAATTATAAGATGCTGGGCGTTGATTTCGTCCAATTCCGAGAATATTTTGCGGTGACCCAGCATACCACTGCATGTTGTAGTATACAAGTCGTTGATATGATCTTTGTGAAGGGACTTCTTCACAAATTGCCATATCCCTCAGAGTGGTACAACAGAAACATTGCAGGTCATAACACTCCATACTTTATTACAAACATTGTCTTAACAAGTTGGTATTCTCACAGGTCCTATGAGAACACCCTAAGATACTACTTAAGTACATTTACAACTCATAACAAATATAAAGAGAGCTCAACAACTTATTTAGGTAAGTTCTACGTTGCTCGGCTCTATGATGCTAGGGTATGTCACTACTCCTCCACCTCCGTGTCATCTGGTCCGTAGACTATCCCATAGTCTACTCCTTCCACTCCGCCGGTAAGATCAGGTTCCTCGTAGACCAGCTTGTAACTTCCTTCTGGTGCTCCATCGTTGACGGCCTCCACTTCCGGATCACAGTCTAGCAAGGGTGTCGAAAGAAAGTGAGTACAGGGGTACTCAGCAAGTTCTAAAAGGGTAAAAAGGTGTTTGATGCACTAGCTACGACCATTGATCAGGAAATCGCAGGTCAATGCATGTTTTTGAAATCATTTCTTCAAAAGGTTGCTTTTATTATGAAAACTATGCCCGTCAGTCTTCACAGGTTGACTAGAACTTCATGGAGTTCCTTTCCTGCCGCGTTCGCAGTTCCCTTCCCGGAACAGGGAGTGACAGCCACAATTTGATACACTCTGCAGAGGTGCGTTACTTTTCCCATAAGAGATTCCACCCCTTTTGCCATCCGCAGGGACTTGCCCCCGTTCACACTTCCTTTGGTGTGAGGCCAGGTATGAAAATCCAAGCCCACACCGCCTTCTCCGCGACTGCAAACCCACCCTTTTGTCCAACCGTACACCCCCAGTAGACTTCTCCCGATAATACGGCTTTACTCACGGTGTACTCCGGACAATCCATCATAGATGGTAGAGCGTATCATCACTAATGGATGGAGATTTAAAAGGATATCCCAACCTATTGCGGCAGTGCCTCCAACACCCCACCGGCTCTACCGATCCGTTGGCGTGCAGAAGGGAAAAGATACGACTGGCTTCCCCAGAGCCATTATAGATCTCATGGTCAACGCGGTTTGTACGGCGCTAGAATCACTGGACGGCATTGGTAATTAATCCTAGGGTGATATAACCCATGCAATGGAACCTCCACCATATCAACACATACCATGGTTCCATTGCCAGCCACATAGTCATATTCATAGTTGGAAAGTAACATTTTATTTGCGATGCAGGAATGATAAGTATATAGCTTTGCATTAAAGTAGTAGAAAATAATCAAGTTGACATGAGCAAGGGTGAACTTGCCTGTGGACTGATGTCTACGTTCCCCCTCCTTTCCTGTAGACAGTGTTGGGCCTCCAAGAGCAGAGGTTTGTAGAACAGCAGCAAGTTTTCCCTTAAGTGGATCACCCAAGGTTTATCGAACTCAGGGAGGAAGAGGTCAAAGATATCCCTCTCATGCAACCCTGCAACCACAAAGCAAGAAGTCTCTTGTGTCCCCAACACACCTAATAGGTGCACTAGTTCGGCGAAGAGATAGTGAAATACATGTGGTATGAATATATATGAGCAGTAGCAACGGTGCCAGAAAATAGCTTGCTGGCGTGTAGTTGATGGTGGTAGTATTGCAGCAGTAGTAACGCAGTAAAACAGTAAACAAGCAGTAGTAATGCAGCAGTATTTAGGAACAAGGCCTAGGGATTACACTTTCACTAGTGGACACTCTCAACATTGATCACATAACAGAACAGATAAATGCATACTCTACACTCTTGTTGGATGATGAACACATTGCGTAGGATTACACGAACCCTCAATGCCGGAGTTAACAAGCTCCACAATAATGCTCATGTTTAAGTAACCTTATAGTGTAAGATAGATCAAAAGACTAAACCAAGTACTAACATAGCATGCACACTGTCACCTTCATGCATATGTAGGAGGAATAGATCACATCAATATTATCATAGCAATAGTTAACTTCGCAATCTACAAGAGATCATGATCATAGCATAAACCAAGTACTAACACGGTGCACACACTGTCACCTTTACACACGTGCAGGAGGAATAGAACTACTTTAATAACTTTGCTAGAGTAGCACATAGATAAATTGTGATACAAACTCATATGAATCTCAATCATGTAAAGCAGCTCATGAGATCATTGTATTGAGGTACATAGGAGAGAGATTAACCACATAGCTACCGGTACAGCCCCGAGCCTCGATGGAGAACTACTCCCTCCTCATGGGAGCAGCAGCGGTGATGAAGATGGCGGTGGAGATGGCAGCGGTGTCGATGGAAAAGCCTTCCGGGGGCACTTCCCCGCTCCGGCAGCGTGCCGGAACAGAGACTCCTGTCCCCCAGATCTTGGCCTCGCGATGGCGGCGGCTCTGGAAGGTTTCTGTGGTTTTCGTCGAACGTATCAGGGTTTTCGATCCAGGGGCTTTAAATAGGTGAAGAGGCGGCGCAGGAGGGTCGAAGGGGCGATGACACCATAGGGCGGCGCGGCCAGGGCCTGGGCCGTGCCGGCCTATGGTCTGGGGGCCCAGTGCCCCCCCTCTGGTCCTTCCCGGGTGTTCTGGATGCTTCCGGTGAAAATAGGAACCTGGGCGTTGATTTCGTCCGATTCCGAGAATATTTCGTTACTAGGATTTCTGAAACCAAAAACAGCAGAAAACAGGAACTGGCACTTCGGCATCTTGTTAATAGGTTAGTTCCAGAAAATGCACGAATATGACATAAAGTGTGCATAAAACATGTAGATAACATCAATAATGTGGCATGGAACATAAGAAATTATCGATACGTCGGAGACGTATCATGGACTGCGAGATAGTGCAGTTCAATGCAGTTGATGGAACCTGGACCTCGGGTTCTGTAAGAAGCATCATTGTCCGGTAAGGACAATGTTATAAAATCCAAATAATGCAATCATGGATGTATTATTTTATGTTGAATCCCTTTATCCCGCTGAGTTTTAGCAATTTAGGTTGAGTTAAGATTTATGCCTTTGGCAGTAACTTGCAATTGATTTAAAAGTATAAGCCATTTTAATTCACATGAAGTAAGATACTTCAAAGTAAAACTACTTTACTTGGTGATTCCTTTACTCATTCCAAAAATAATTCGAAATCATAGAGTTACCTCTATAGTTTTTGGAATAAAAAGGAATATGGTATTTTTCTTGGAAAAATACCCTTCTTAATAGAGATGACTTGGAATAATAGAATTTCATTTTGAAATGTTTGAAAATAAGCATTTGAACTTATTTGAGATTTTTCCTTGAATTTTAAATACAAGGAAATATTAGTTTAAAATTCCAAGTTATTATTTAAATTCTTAAAATTCATAATTTTGAATTTGTTATTCAAATTCTATTTCATATATTATTCTGGTTAAGATTTATTTTTCATTCATTAATCCAATTTTTAATGGATTTTTAGAGTTGTATTTTATTTACTAAAAATTGGTGAAATTCTGGTCTTTTTCTAAAAAGTAAAAAGACCAAAATGCTCCCTGGCCCCTATTGGGCCAGCCCACTTAACTAAGGCCCAGGGACAGCCCATTAAGGCTTGTACCCTTATGGGTCGGTGTCGCCGAAGCGGCCCACCTCGCTCCTCACTCGTCTCTCTCACTCGCTCGTTCCTAACCCTAACTCGCTCGCGTTGCCCGTGGCGATGGCGTCGCCGCCATGGCCGCCGCCACTCTCCGGCCATCTCCATGCTCCCCTGCTCTAGCCACTTACCAAATCGGGACCGCCGCGTGAAGATCTACCGATCTGTCCGCGTGGTTTCCCCCATCTCTTCCTCTCCTGGCGAATCGCCCCTCTCTGGATCTCGTGGAGAATTGCCTCTGGCGATTGACGATCCCCGGCGAGCTCTCGTCCTCACCGACGATGTGTGCGCCTCCGAGACTGACCTGGCGCAGGTGCTGCTCGCAGTACTTGTGCCGTCGTCTCTGGTGCTCTGCTGCGGTGGTGTGTTCGTGTTCGCCGGCGTAACGTCGGCGCCTACCCTGGCTTTGCAGCTGCTATGGCTGCGCGAGCACTGCCTCGCCATGCCCTAGCTTCTGCCACCAGGCGCGTGTAAGTTCTTCACCTCCTCCTTCTCTCCTTCATGTCTGTGCGCCTCCCTTGCTACTGTACTTCTTCCTCCTCATGTTCTGTGGCTCTCTGGTGATCCTGTGATTACCTAGAGCTCTACCATGGCTGCTTAATCTGCCTATACTTTCATTTGTTGCAAGCCCATGGCCAAAGCACCCATTTCTGGTACTGGCCAGGTTGCCTTGCTTGCTGTACATGCTTTGCTTGCTTATCTGTTGCTCCTAGCCTGCTCTAATCTTGCTATGCTCTGCTGTGCTTGCTTAAGAGCTTGCTATGCCATGATGTATTTGCTTATGGCTTGCTTGTGCTTACTGGCATGTCATACTTGCTTGTCTAGGTGTACTGTGGTGCATCAGTGACACTTGTGTGTGCCAGTGGTGTTTGTGAAATGCTTCTGTGCTTCCTGTGCAAGCTAATGATCCATTGGATCATTCATTGCTTGTTGGCTAGCTTATCTGTGTGGCTTGACTTGATTCAATTGATCCATTTGATCAATTAAATGTCAGTGATGGCTTACTGATTAATTCTGTGGCTAAGTGATTCATTTACCTTGTTGATGCTGATGCTCAATCATCACTATGCCACTGCTTACTTGTGCAGTTGCTTATTCAAACTTACTGGACTTGATCCAGTGGCTATGATCTAGTGGTTGGTGCTGTGTTACTTAACAGTATACTACTTTCAATAATTAGTATGGATCTGTGATAAATTCATACTTGAGTTAAATTGATTCATAATGAACTGCTTATGCAGTGATGATTTAAATGCCTGCTTGTATATGAATTGGCTATTCATGATTGTTTAGCAAGCAAATGAATCTGAATCCATTTCTGGATAATGATGTGCTATAGTTGGCTTTCTTTTAAATAGTGCTAAGTGTGATGTGACCTCAGTAGCCTTGCTACTGATGGGTTCCTCACCTATTTGATTGGATCTTGTGGCTACTCAACCTTTGCTTGCATATTTGGGAATCATACTAGATATGAATGCCAATATGCTTGCCTGATGAAATCTAGGGTTTACTGATGGTTACTAGCTTAGGATTTACTGTGTAGTCTGTATTAGCTGCTATTCATTGCAACACATCTACTGGTGCTATCTGTGCATATGATCTTGCTAGTGAGTGCATCTATGCATGATTGCTAGCTTCTGTGTACAAGATCTGTATCTAGATGATTTCCATTTTTAGTGGCTTTTAGACTGGCAGTAATCCTTGGTGAAAACCAAGTGATGATCTACCCACTTGAGCATCCGCTCAATCCCATGATTATGTCATGCATATATTATGGATCAGATCCATTGGATTTGTCCAGGAACTTGGTATACCTTGTTCCAGCTCCTAGATTGAAATATTTGGTTGTTGCAGACTTGGGGTTTTGTGCACAGCCCTTCACCTCCAGATTCTGGTTGAGCTTCTCAGGTCACCATGATTCCTGGGGATGAGTGGTTGTGTGTTGGTTCTGTTCTTGACAAGAACTGGATGAACTTGTGTTGGCTCTAGCTTCACCCTTACCTGGTGAATTATCTATCTGGTCGACTATCATGGTTCTAGGGTTTGTGTGCTATTTATATGGTCCCTACTTCTACTCTAGCCATGACACACAAGGCCTGGTTACTTTGTGACTCATCCCTTGCATTGCCTTGCTGTTGCTTGGTTAGCAACAGCCCTCATATACTGAAACTTGAGCCCCTGTGGCTGCTCAGTTTTTGGTCTGCCTATGCCTATCTTGTGCTGTCCAGGAATTTGGACAAGCACAAGTGTGCAGTGACAGTTTCACTGTCCAAACTGAATTTCTGTGTTTTACTAACTGTCCAAACTGAATTTCTACACTTACATTCTGGTCTAGCACTTGTTATCTGTTTTGCAGGTTTGAAATGAATTATGGCAAGAAGATCATCCTCAAGTCACATAGTCTAGGTTTTAGTTTAGAACAACTTGTAATTTTCCCTTTTTATTTCAGTTCATTATGTCTCAATTCTTGTATCAAGAATATTGTAAAGACTTTGTAATTTGTGTTGTATATCAATAAAGCTCAAGTTTGGGTTATGAGCTTCTGTATTTTGTAATGTTTATATTCTTGATTAACTATTGTATTTGATATTCACTTTGAAATTCAAAGTGATTTGAATTTATAACTTGTGTTTGAATTATGAATTCATTATTTATATTGTGTGATGTTTATTGTTAAATGTGTTGACACTTGTCAAATGCAATCATTCCCCAAAAGTAATAAGATACAAAAGAGATCATGTCGAAATTGCCCTAACTCACATTGCCTAACCCTAAGTGCAAAATGAGAGAGAACCTCGATCCCTCTTAGGTTTAGTTGCAATAAGGCGCGAAAATTTCCCCCGTTTTGCGATGAAATGCACATCCCATTTCTAAATCTACCCTTCGTTGTTCCTATGTTCTGGGCTATTACATATTTCCTTACTAGGATTTCTGAAACCAAAAACAGCAGAAAATAGGAACTGGCACTTCGGCATCTCGTCAATAGGTTAGTTCCGAAAAACGCATAAAATCATCATAAAGTGTGAACAAAACATGTAGGTATTGTCATAAAACAAGCATGGAACATAAGAAATTATCGATACGTTGGAGACGTATCAGCATCCCCAAGCTTAGTTCCTACTCGTCCTCGAGTAGGTAAACGATAACAAAGATAATTTCTGAAGTGACATGCTACCAACATAATCTTGATCATACTATTGTAAAGCATATGAGATGAATGCAGCGATTCAAAGCAATGGTAAAGACAATGGTTAAACAACTGAATCATATAGCAAAGACTTTTCATGAATAGTACTTTCAAGACAAGCATCAATAAGTCTTGCATAAGAGTTAACTCATAAAGCAATAGATTCTAAATAAAGGCATTGAAGAAACACAAAGGAAGATTAAGTTTCAGCGGTTGCTTTCAACTTTCAACATGCATATCTCATGGATAATTGTCAACATAAAGTAAAATAATAAGTGCAATAGGTAAACATGTAAGAATCAATGCACAGTTGACACAAGTGTTTGCTTCTAAGATAGAAGGAAGTAGGTAAACTGACTCAACATAAAAGTAGAAGAATGACCCTTCGCAAAGGGAAGCATGGATTGCTATATTTGTGCTAGAGCTTTTATTTTGAAAACATAGAAACAATTTTGTTAACGGTAGTAATAAAGTATATGTGTTATGTATAAAATATCCTATAAGTTGCAAGCCTCATGCATAGTATACCAATAGTGCCCGCACCTTGTCCTAATTAGCTCGGATTTACATGGATTATCATCGCATAACATATGTTTTAACCAAGTATCACAAAGGGGTACCTCTATGCCGCCTGTACAAAGGTCTAAGGAGAAATCTCGCATTGGATTTCTCGCTTTTGATTATTCTCAACTTAGACATTGATGTCTACGGGAGCTTCTATTCTTGTAGACAGTGTTGGGCCTCCAAGAGCAGAGGTTTGTAGAACAGCAGCAAGTTTCCCTTAAGTGGATCACCCAAGGTTTATCGATCTCAGGGAGGAAGAGGTCAAAGATATCCCTCTCATGCAACCCTGCAACCACAAAGCAAGAAGTCTCTTGTGTCCCCAACACACCAAATAGGTGCACTAGTTCGGCGAAGAGATAGTGAAATACAGGTGGTATGAATAAATATGAGCAGTAGCAACGGCACCAGAAAAGTGCTTTGCTGTCCAGGACTGGCGTGTGGTTGATGGTGGTAATATTGCGGACAGTACAGATGCAGTAAACAGTAAACAAGCAGCGATAGCAGTATTTAGGAAACAAGGCCTAGGGATCATACTTTCACTAGTGGACACTCTCAACATTGATCACATAACAGAATAAATAGATAGATGCTAGACTCTACACTCTCTTGTTGGATGATGAACACCACTAATTGCGTAGGATTACACGAACCCTCAATGCCGGAGTTAACAAGCTCCACAATATTCAATGTTCATATTTAAATAACCTTAGAGTGCAAGATAGATCAACATAACCAAATAGATCACATCAATACCATCATAGTAATAGTTAACTTCATAATCTACAAGAGATCACAATCATAAACTACGCCAAGTACTACATGATGCACACACTGCCACCTTTACACCATGCAGGAGGAATAGAGTACTTTAATAACATCACTAGAGTAGCACATAGATGAATAGTGATACAAAACTCATATGAATCTCAATCATGTAAGGCAGCTCATGAGATCATTGTATTGAAGTACATAGGAGAGAGATTAACCACATAGCTACCGGTACAGCCCCGAGCCTCGATGGAGAACTACTCCCTCCTCATGGGAGACAGCAGCGGTGATGAAGATGGCGGTGGAGATGGCAGCGGTGTCGATGGAAAAGCCTTCCGGGGGCACTTCCCCGTCCCGGCGGCGTGCCGGAACAGAGACTCCTGTCCCCCAGATCTTGGCTTCGCGATGGCGGCGGCTCTGGATGGTTTCTCGTACCGTGGCTTTTCCGTATCGAGGTTTTAGGTCGAGGAGGCTTAAATAGGCGAAGAGGCGGCGTCAGAGGGTCGAAGAGGCGGTGAGATGGTAAGGCGGCGCGGCCAGGGCCTGGGCCGCGCCTGCCTACCTCCTGGGCCCACCAGGGCTCCCCTCTGGCAACTCTCGGGTGTTCTGGAAGCTTCGTGGAAAAATAGGATGCTGGGCGTTGATTTCGTCCGATTCCGAGAATATTTCCTTACTAGGATTTCTGAAACCAAAAACAGAAGAAAACAAAGAACTGCCCTTCGCATCTCGTCAATAGGTTAGTTCCGGAAAACGCATAAATATGACATAAAGTATGCATAAAACATGTAGATATCATCAATAATGTGGCATGGAACATAAGAAATTATCGATACGTCGGAGACGTATCAGCATCCCCAAGCTTAGTTTCTGCTCGTCCCGAGCAGGTAAACGATAACAAAGATAATTTCTGGAGTGACATGCCATCATAACCTTGATCAGACTATTGTAAGCATATGTAATGAATGCAGCGATCAAAACAATGTAAATGACATGAGTAAACAAATGAATCATATAGCAAATACTTTTCATGAATAGTACTTCAAGACAAGCATCAATAAGTCTTGCATAAGAGTTAACTCATAAAGCAATAATTCAAAGTAAAGGCATTGAAGCAACATAAAGGAAGATTAAGTTTGAGCGGTTGCTTTCAACTTGTAACATGTATATCTCATGGATATTGTCAACATAGAGTAATATAACAAGTGCAATATGCAAGTATGTAGGAATCAATGCACAGTTCACACAAGTGTTTGCTTCTTGAGGTGGAGAGAGATAGGTGAACTGACTCAACAATAAAAGTAAAAGAATGGTCCTTCAAAGAGGAAAGCATCGATTGCTATATTTGTGCTAGAGCTTTGATTTTGAAAACATATAGAGAGCAATAAAAGTAAAGTTTTGAGAGGTGTTTGTTGTTGTCAACGAATGGTAGTGGGCACTCTAACCCCCTTGCCAGACAAACCTTCAAAGAGCGGCTCCCATTTTATTTTTATTTTTGTGTGGCACTCCTTCCAACCTTTCTTTCACAAACCATGGCTAACCGAATCCTTCGGGTGCCTGCCAACAATCTCATACCATGAAGGAGTGCCTTTTTATTTTAGTTTTATTATGATGACACTCCTCCCCACCTTTGCTTTCTCAAGCCATGGCTAACCGAATCCTTCGAGTGCCGTCCAACAATCACATACCATGGAGGAGTGTCTATTTTTGTTAATTAATTTGGGACTGGGAATCCCATTGCCAGCTCTTTTTGCAAAATTATTGGATAAGCGGATCAAGCCACTAGTCCATTGGTGAAAGTTGCCCAACAAGAATGAAAGATAAACACCACATACTTCCTCATGAGCTATAAAACATTGACACAAATCAGAGGTGATAAATTTTGAATTGTTTAAAGGTAGCACTCAAGCAATTTACTTTGGAATGGCGGAGAAATACCATGTAGTAGGTAGGTATGGTGGACACAAATGGCATAGTGGTTGGCTCAAGTATTTGGATGCATGAGAAGTATTCCCTCTCGATACAAGGTTTAGGCTAGCAAGGCTATTTGAAACAAACACAAGGATGAAGCGGTGCAGCAAAACTCACATAAAAGACATATTGTAAACATTATAAGACTCTACTTCCTTGTTGTTCAAACTCAATACTAGAAATTATCTAGACTTTAGAGAGACCAATTATGCAAACCAAATTTTAGCATGCTCTATGTATTTCTTCATTAATAGGTGCAAAGTATATGATGCAAGAGCTTAAACATGAGCACAACAATTGCCAAGTATCACATTATCCAAGACATTTTACCAATTACTACATGTATCATTTTCCGATTCCAACCATATAACAATTTAACGAAGCAGTTTCAACCTTCGCCATGAAAATTAAAAGATAAGAACACATGTGTTCATATGAACCAGCAGAGCGTGTCTCTCTCCCACACAAGCATTTATTCAAACAAAAACAAAAACAAACAGACGCTCCAAGTAAAGTACATAAGATGTGACCGAATAAAAATATAGTTTCAAGAGAATGAACCTGATAATTTGTCGATGAAGAAGGGGATGCCTTGGGCATCCCCAAGCTTAAATGCTTGAGTCTTCTTGAAATATGCAGGGATGAACCACCGGGGCATCCCCAAGCTTAGAGCTTTCACTCTCCTTGATCATGTTGTATCATCTCCCTCTCTTGATCCTTGAAAACTTCCTCCACACCAAACTCAAAACAACTCATTAGAGAGTTAGTGCACAATCAAAATATACATGTTCAGAGGTGACATAATCATTCTTAACACTTCTGGACATTGCAAAAAGCTACTGAAAGTCAATGGAATCGAAATATCCATCAAGCATATCAAAACAGGCAATGCGAAATAAAAGGCAGAATCTGTCAAAACAGAACAGTTTGTAAAGACGAATTTTATTGAGGCACTAGACTTGCTCAAATGAAAATGCTCAAATTGAATGAAAGTTGCGTACATATCTGAGGATCACTCACGTAAATTTGCATAATTTTCTGAGTTACCTACAGAGAATTTTGCCCAGATTCGTGACAGCAAAGAAATCTGTTTCTGCGCAGTAATCCAAATCTAGTATCAACCTTGCTATCAAAGACTTTACTTGGCACAACAAAACACAAAACTAAGATAAGGAGAGGTTGCTACAGTAGTAACAACTTCCAAGACTCAAATATAAAACAAAGTACTGTAGTAAAATAAACACATGGGTTATCTTTCAAGAAGTTTTTTCTTTATAGCCATTAAGATGGGCTCAGCAGTTTTAATGATGCACTCGCAAGAAATAGTATTTGAAGCAAAAGAGAGCATCAAGAAGCAAGTATGAAAAAAATTTAAGCCTAACATGCTTCCTATGCATAGGAATCTTGTAAATAAACAAGTTATGTAGGCATAATGCAACAGGCATAGGAAAACTAGACAAGCTCAACTTCAAAATTTTAAGCATATAGAGAGGTGTTTTAGTAACATGAAAATTTCTACCACCATATTTTCCTCTCTCATAATAATGTCCAGTAGCATCATGAGCAAAATCAACAATATAACTATCACATAAAGCATTCTTATCATGAGTCTCATGCATAAAATTATTACTCTCCACATAAGCATAATCAATTTTATTAGTTGTAGTGGGAGCAAATTCAACAAAGTAGCTATCATTATTATTCTCATCATCAAATATAGGAGGCATATTGTAATCATAATCAAATTTATCCTCCATAACAGGTGGTAACAAAAGACTACTATCATTATAATCATCATAAATAGGAGGCAAAGTATCATCAAAGTAAATTTTCTCCTCAATGCTTGGTGGACTAAAAAAATCATGCTAATCAAAGCCAGCTTCCCCAAGCTTAGAATTTTCCATAGCATTAGCAACAATAGTGTTCAAAGCATTCATATTAATAACATTCCCATTAGCATGCATATAAAGTTCCATGGGTTTTTTAATTCTCTCTTCAAACACATCATGTCCTAATTCAAGATAAAGTTCATAAAGATCTCTCATATTTTTGTTGTTTTCCATTATGCCTAACTAGTGTAAACAAGAAACAAAAAGATGCAATTGCAGGATCTAAAGGAAATAGCTTCGAGCACAAACACAATGGCGCCAGAAAAGTACTGTTACCTGGAACCGGAGTATGAGTGCCTTTTACCTTTCCTCCCCGGCAACGGCGCCAGAAAAGTGCTTGATGTCTACGGGAGCTTCTATTCTTGTAGACAGTGTTGGGCCTCCAAGAGAAGAGGTTTGTAGAACAGCAGCAAGTTTCCCTTAAGTGGATCACCCAAGGTTTATCGATCTCAGGGAGGAAGAGGTCAAAGATATCCCTCTCATGCAACCCTGCAACCACAAAGCAAGAAGTCTCTTGTGTCCCCAACACACCAAATAGGTGCACTAGTTCGGCGAAGAGATAGTGAAATACAGGTGGTATGAATAAATATGAGCAGTAGCAATGGCACCAGAAAAGTGCTTTGCTGTCCAGGACTGGCGTGTGGTTGATGGTGGTAATATTGCGGACAGTACAGATGCAGTAAACAGTAAACAAGCAGCGATAGCAGTATTTAGGAAATAAGGCCTAGGGATCATACTTTCACTAGTGGACACTCTCAACATTGATCACATAACAGAATAAATAGATAGATGCTAGACTCTACACTCTCTTGTTGGATGATGAACACCACTAATTGCGTAGGATTACACGAACCCTCAATGCTGGAGTTAACAAGCTCCACAATATTCAATGTTCATATTTAAATAACCTTAGAGTGCAAGATAGATCAACATAACCAAATAGATCACATCAATACCATCATAGTAATAGTTAACTTCATAATCTACAAGAGATCACAATCATAAACTATGCCAAGTACTACATGATGCACACACTGCCACCTTTACACCATGCATGAGGAATAGAGTACTTTAATAACATCACTAGAGTAGCACATAGATGAATAGTGATACAAAACTCATATGAATCTCAATCATGTAAGGCAGCTCATGAGATCATTGTATTGAAGTACATAGGAGAGAGATTAACCACATAGCTACCGGTACAGCCCCGAGCCTCGATGGAGAACTACTCCCTCCTCATGGGAGACAGCAGCGGTGATGAAGATGTCGGTGGAGATGGCAGCGGTGTCGATGGAGAAGCCTTCGGGGGCACTTCCCCGTCCCGGCGGCGTGCCGGAATAGAGACTCCTGTCCCCCAGATCTTGGCTTCGCGATGGCGGCGGCTCTGGATGGTTTCTCGTACCGTGGCTTTTCCGTATCGAGGTTTTAGGTCGAGGAGGCTTAAATAGGCGAAGAGGCGGTGTCAGAGGGTCGAAGAGGCGGTGAGATGGTAAGGCGGCGCGGCCAGGGCCTGGGCCACGCCGGCCTACCTCCTGGGCCCACCAGGGCTCCCCTCTGGCGACTCTCGGGTGTTCTGGAAGCTTCGTGGAAAAATAGGATGCTGGGCGTTGATTTCGTCCGATTCCGAGAATATTTCCTTACTAGGATTTCTGAAACCAAAAACAGAAGAAAACAAAGAACTGCCCTTCGGCATCTCGTCAATAGGTTAGTTCCGGAAAACGCATAAATATGACATAAAGTATGCATAAAACATGTAGATATCATCAATAATGTGGCATGGAACATAAGAAATTATCGATACGTCGGAGACGTATCAGACATCCATACCGGGACAACATAGACAACAGATAATGGACTCCTCTTTAATGCATAAGCATTCAACAACAGATAATATTCTCATAAGAGATTGAGGATTGTTGTCCAAAACTGAAACTTCCACCATGGATCATGGCTTTAGTTAGCGGCCCAATGTTCTTCTCTAACAATATGCATACTCAAACCATTCAACTCATGATAAATCACCCTTACTTCAGACAAGACGAACATGCATAGCAACTCACATGATATTCAACAAAGTGTTGATGACGTCCCCAGGAGCATGGTTATCGCTCAACAATCAACTTATTAGGAAATAAGATACATAAGTACATATTCAATACCACAATAGTTTTTAAGCTATTTTTCCCATGAGCTATATATTGCAAAGACAAAGAATGGAATTTTAAAGGTAACACTCAAGCAATTTACTTTCAATGGCAGAGAAATACCATGTAGTAGGTAGGTATGGTGGACACAAATGGCATAGTTTTTGGCTCAAGGATTTTGGATGCACGAGAAGTAATCCCTCTCAATACAAGGCTTAGGCTAGCAAGGTTGTTTGAAGCAAACACAAGTATGAACCGGTACAGCAAAGCTCTGTCACATCCCGAAATTTTCTAAATTTTTGAATGTAAAATAAAAATAAATCTAATGCTTGATTGTTTGAACTTGATTAAAAATTCACAAAGATTTAAAACTTTTTAAACTTATCTACAAATTGATTTCAAAATAGTGTTTCTAAAAGACTTTTGGTTTTAAGGTATTTTCATAATCAAACATATATTTTCTTTCAAGGTTTTCAAATCTCCAATGCATTTTTATTTGAGAAAACAAAACGCTAGAAAACTCCATTTGCAAAATATTGCCAAAATTGCCAATTAGGCCAAGTGCATATAATTATTATTTTATTTTCATAAATGGATTTTAAACAGGTTCCTTGTTATCCTAAAATACTATCTTGATTTTTACAAATTTTTATAAACGTTTGGTATGCGTGTGTTGAAACTATTCACACATAGCCATAATGGCATAGTAGTAATAAAATGATATAAAAAAATTATAAAATTTAAATCTTTATGTTATCTTATATTGAGAAAAATAATTTTACAAACTTGTAGAAATTCGTTTCACTCAAATCGGAGTTACGGAACTCATTTTATAAAAGAAACAAGAAAAAGAAAAGAAAAGATCGGACCGGCTAGCCGCTGCTCGGCCCAGCTCGCGCGAGCGGCAGCCAACCAACCGCCGCTCGGCCTCTCCTGCCCCCAGCCCACCGGCCACCAGCCAGGCCGCCCCTACCCCGGCCCAGCTCGCCCCTGCCTCCTTTTTCTTCCTTTTCAGCCCAGCCCCCAGCCCAACTCCCCAGCGCACGCGCCGCACGCAGCCATTGCGCGCCGCCGCACTTTTTCCTTTCTTTTTTAGTCCCACATCGGCTCTTTAATAAATTTTTCTCACCCCACCGCTTATATAAAGACTCCCGGGGAGCAGCCCAAAATTCACACCACAAGGCGACCGACGCCTCTCTCCTCTCTCTCCCCGCGTGCAACGCCTGCGCAGCGCCGCTTGTCCGACGCAACATCCGCAACGATATTTTGGGAAACGCCGCGACCCGGTAATAATTATATTCCCGCTCTTTTTTTTAGATTGTTGCACGTAACATTGCTATTTTATTTACTTAGATCTACACCTCCGTTTAAAATAGTGGTTCTTCCGTTAAGTTTGTAATTAGATTCTCTACAACTTTCGTGTAGAAAGTCTTTCCATTCGAGCAACTTGTTCGGACAACTTTTCGTACACCATTAGAACTGCAATCGCTTCTGTCATGTTTTGTAAAATTCATATCTTAAGTTCTATCCGTCGGATTTCGACAAACCCTATACCGTTGGAATCAGCAAGTCACATAGATTATCTTAGACATGTTGCGTGACAATTTCGCCCACTTTATTTTTGCGGTATCCCTTTGATCCGCAGCATCGTCTATAAAATAAATCCTACAAACTTTTTCTTACAGATTTGTTTGGCGATACGCTTGTAATGCAATTCTCTACAACTTCCGTATAGAAAGTTCTTCCATCCGGAAAACTTCTTCTAATAACTTTTCGCGAAAAGTGTAGTACTATAACTAGTTTCGACATAGTTCCTTTAGCCAAAATGATCCTTATGATCATACCCATCTTTTAGGACAAGTTATAATTCTTTAACATGTTCACAGATAATGCATAGCTTATACCTGATTGTCTAGTTCATATTATTCAAATAACAATTGAGTTATTTGAGTAAAGTGTGACATGTCCTATTTTAGATTTTACCTTGCTCTAGTGGAGTGGAGATGCTCTACCCCATATCACATGTGTTGAATCTTTGTTATCCATTAGGCTCCGCGAACCAAATCTCGATATCATTCATGCCATTCAACCCTTCCACTTAGTTCGAACTATTCAATTTTCAAATGAGTTATTTGAGTAGTTCAATATAGCAGTAGTTCATATCTAATGCTATGTGTGACCTTGTGCTACTCTGATAAGTGTTGTCACACTATGTCAATTGCATAAGTCTTGTTATGCAGTACTTAATCCAATAACACCATTGTCCAAAATATTTGAATCGCTTTACAAATATTCAAATTCAAATATGTGAATTTGAGTATGTTCATTATAAAATTAATTCTATGATTCCTTTCAATATGAATCCTTCTACAAAAGTAAACCTTATGATCATACTCATCTACCAAATCCATTTAGATATTACATCTTGAACCAATATCGTGTATATCCAAATTCTTTTTCATTCATCCCTTTGACTTAGTTTAAAAACTATTCAACATCACTCATACATATTCAACCTCATGCCCTCTTAATCTTATTGGTTTATATTGATCTATTCAATTTACAAATGAGTAATTGAGTAATTCAATATGTCACAACTCCATACCCAAGCCTATGTGTAATTCATACTATTTTGAGTAATTGTTGTCACACTTATTCAATAGTATTTGTGTGCACTATTTGTCACATATATGATTCAATTCACATGAGTTGTTCCAAATTCTTTTCATGCTCTTGTAAAGCATAAAGATTATTCAATTATGTCTTGGATAGTTCATTACTTTCTAATCATGCGACTTTCCGTCCAAACCCTCACAGCCATATCCTGCAAGCCAAACCTCATGCCACACCTTGGTACCATAGAGCGATTTTCGATTGTTGTCTTGTTTGATTATGATGTTGTTGTTAAATGGTGTGTTTATGTTGTGCTATATTCTATGTTATAGTTGTACGGAGAGGCACGTATTTTGATTAAGAGAAGTGAACGCGCTTCGACTACCAAAAAGGCAAGTGACACTCAAATTACCTACTTATTTTGTTAAGCATTAGTGTTTTATAAATTAGTATGCATGGTAGGAATTTTGTTTTCGAAAGTTATGCTATGCTTAGATCCTAGTAGTGTGTAGCCACACTTGAACCATTGCTAGTATTTTTAGTATGCCTAGCAATAACAAAATGCCACTGCAGTTTTAATTATTCTGGATTGTGAGTATTGGGAATTAAAATTAACAACCATAATGAATCACCTGGGTGGATTGGTTGTGTGGTGGGCGGCTGCTCAGGGCTCCGACCCTGGAGTAACCAGTGGCAGGTGGGTGCCTGAGAGTGCGCAGTTGAATAGTGGTTGCCCTAGACTGCACCTCTGGTTTTCACCAGGGGATCGTGCGGGGGTTTATTATCGTTAATGGTTTTAAGCCTGTGGGTTTCACTTGTGGATCGCCACCCAGGATTAAAGAGATTATTATGTCGTCCATGTTTTAGTTAGCTTCCAGTGCAGCCTTATGGTATTATGGGCTCTGCCGGGATTAAGTAAGCTGTGAGGTCCAACTTGTTGCTAGACATGATGATGTGGTGACGGCCAAACGGGAACGGGTCTAGCTGGTTATGGTTGAAACCTTCTTCTGAAAGATCTTGTCTCATTCTTCTCTTGGGAAGGGTGGGTCGTAAGGTGAAAGTGCACAACCTCTCGAGAGTTAAATCTAAGATCTTAGCCGTGTCCCCGGTTATGGACAATTTGAGCTTTCTAGGTAGGGAATGTACGGAAGAATCTCATCACCTTTTCTGAATGTATTTAAAATTTGATCAACCTTCGAAAACTCATGGGAGATGTAACCATGTGATTATTCTAAAACCCATGGAGGATTTAACCATGGTGTGATTTCATAATGTCATTCAAAGATTTTCAAAAATGTTTTGTTTTGAAATAAAATGTAGGATAAAATTGGCTTTATGCAAATTTGCCTAAACTCCACTTGCCAAATATCATGTAGATAGTCATGCCCACAACTGCCACCATATAAGTGTCATTTGCCAGTACATCATTGTACTGACCTCCATTCGTGGGGCTGCATATTCAAACGTGCAGGATTTTCTGAGGAGAAGTACGTGGTAGGATCTCGAGTCTACATTCCAACATGACTGCCTGTGGCACATGAAGATGATGAAGGCTCATTGCTAATTTACTTTCCGCTGTGTTTGTTCTGAGCTAGTCCATGTGACTATGCAATTTGTAAGGTTTTATTGTACCCTCTGGATCAACGATGTAGTAATTTGATACTATTGCAATGATTACTATATTTTGTAATATGTGTGCTATCAGTGATCCCGGGAATAGCACTATACACATGTATCTTGCCTTTATTTAAAGGTAGGGTGCTACAAGCTCACATAAGAACATATTGCAAGCATTATAAGACTCTACATTGTCTTCCTTGTTGCTCAAACACTTTTACCAGAAAATATCTAGACCTTAGAGAGACCAATCATGCAAACCAAATGTCAACAAACTCTACGGTATTTCTTCACTAATACGTGCAAAGTACATGATTCAAGAGCTCAAACATGATCTATATGAGCACAACAATTGCCAAGTATCAACTTATTCAAGACATTATACCGATTACCACATGTAGCATTTTCTGTTTCCAACCATATAACAATGAACGAAGCAGTTTCAACCTTCGCCATGAACATTAAAAGCTAAGAACACATGTGTTGATATGAACCAGCGGAGCATGTCTCTCTCCCACACAAGCATTTATTCAGAGAATGAAAATAACAAAAACGAAAATAAAAGCACACAGACGCTCCAAGTAAAGTACATAAGATGTGACGGAATAAAAATATAGTTTCAATAGAAGAAACCTGATAAATTGTTGATGAAGAAGGGGATGCCCAAGGCATCCCCAAGCTTAGACGCTTGAAAATTCTTGAAATATGCAGGGATGAACCACGGGGGCGTCCCCAAGCTTAGAGCTTTCACTCTCCTTGATCATATTGTATCATCCTCCTCTCTTGACCCTTGAAAACTTCCTCCACACCAAACTCAAAACAAACTCATTAGAGGGTTAGTGCATAATCAAAAATTCACATGTTCAGAGGTGACACAATCATTCTTAACACTTCTGGACATTGCCCAAAGCTACTGGAAGTTAATGGAACAAAGGAATCCATCAAACATAGCAAAACCGGCAATGCGAAATAAAAGGCAGAATCTGTCAAAACAGAACAGTCCGTAAAGACAATTTTTTTAGAGGCACTGGACTTTCTCAAATGAAAATGCTCAAATTGAATGAAAGTTGCGTACATATCTGAGGATCACGCACGTAAATTGGCAGATTTTTCTGAGTTACCTACAGAGAACCCTGCCCAAATTCGTGACAGACAGAAATCTGTTTCTGCATAGAAATCCAAATCTAGTATCAACCCTACTATCAAAGACTTTACTTGGCACAACAAATGCAATAAAATAAGATAAGGAGAGGTTGCTACAGTAGTAACAACTTCCAAGACTCAAATATAAAACAAAATTACTGTAGTAAAATAAAAACATGGGTTATCTCCCAAGAAGTGCTTTCTTTATAGCCATTAAGATGGGCTCAGTAATTTTAATGATGCACTCCCAAGAAATAGTAGTTGAAGCAAAAGAGAGCATCAAGAAGCAAATTCAAAACAAGTTTAAGCCTAACTCACTTTCTATGAAAAGGGATCTTGTAAATAAACAAGTTCATGAAGAGCAAAGTGAATAGCATAGGAAGATAAAACAAGTGTAACTTCAAAAATTTCAGCATATAGAGAGGTGTCTTAGTAACATGAAAATTTCTACAACCATATTTTCCTCTCTCATAAAGATTTTCAGTAGCATCATGAACAAACTCAACAATATAACTATCAAATGAAACATTCTTATCATGAGTCTCATGCATAAAATTATTACTCTCCACATAAGCATAATCAATTTTATTAGTTGTAGTGGGAGCAAATTCAACAAAGTAGCTATCATTATTATTCTCATCAAGTGTAGGAGGCATAGTATAATCATAATAAAATTTACTCTCCATAGTAGGCGGCACCAAAAGACCACTATCATTATAATCATCATAAATAGGAGGCAAAGTATCATCAAAGAAAATGTTCTCCTCCATGCTTGGGGGACTAAAAATATTATGCTCATCAAAACCAGCTTCCCCAAGCTTAGAATTTTCCATATCATTAGCAACAATGGTGTTCAAAGCGTTCATACTAATATCATTGCTACTAGCATGCAAATAAGATTCCATAGGTTTTTTAATTTTCGCAGCAAACAATCCATGTCTTAACTCAGGAAATAGTTTTAAAAGCTCACTGTTGCTTTCCATTATGCCTAACTAGTGATAAACAAGAAACAAAAAGATGCAATTGCAGGATCTAAAGGAAATAGCTTCGAGCACTTACAACGGCACCAGAAAATAACTTAGTTACCTGGGACCAGAGTGTGAGTGCCTTTTACCTTTCCTCCCTGGCAACGGCGCCAGAAAATACTTGACTGTCTACAACTGGCGCGTGGTTGACGTGGGAGGAAATCTCTGTGGTGTAGCTTTTCGTTCCCCGGCAACGGCGCCAGAAAATAGCTTGATGTCTACTCACACTTCTTTTCATGTAGACAGTGTTGGGCCTCCAAGAGCAGAGGTTTGTAGAACAGCAGCAAGTTTTCCCTTAAGTGGATCACCCAAGGTTTATCGAACTCAGGGAGGAAGAGGTCAAAGATATCCCTCTCAAGCAACCCTGCAATCACGATACAAGAAGTCTCTTGTGTCCCCAACACACCCAATACACTTGTCAGATGTATAGGTGCACTAGTTCGGCAAAGAGATAGTGAAATACAAGTGGTATGAATGAGTATGAGCAGTAGTAACGGCGCCAGAAAATAGCTTGCTGGCGTGCAGTTGATGATGGTAATATTGCAGGAAGTAAAGATGTAGTAGAACAGTAAATAAGCGATGATTGCAGTATTTGGAAACAAGGCCTAGGGATCATACTTTCACTAGTGGACACTCTCAACATTGATCACATAATAAAACCACTCTACACTCTCTTGTTGGATGATGAACACCATTAATTGTGTAGGGCTACAAGAGCACCTCAATGCCGGAGTTAACAAGCTCCACAACATTCGATGTTCATATTTAAATAACCTTAGAGTGCATGATAGATCATTGCAATTATACCGAGTACTAACATAGCATGCACACTGTCACCATCATACTATGAAAGGAGGAATAGATCACATCAATACTATCATAGTAATAGTTAACTTCATAATCTACAAGAGATCACAATCATAAACTACGCCAAGTACTACATGATGCACACACTGTCACCATTACATCATGGAGGAGGAATAGAGTACTTTAATAACATCACTAGAGTAGCACATAGATTAATAGTGATACAAAGCTCATTATATGAATCTCAATCATGTAAGGCAGCTCATGAGATCATTTTATTGAAGTACATGGGAGAGAGATGAACCACATAGCTACCGGTACAGCCCTTAGCCTCGAGGGAGAACTACTCCCTCCTCATGGGAGACAGCAGCGGTGATGAAGATGGCGGTGGTGTCGATGGAGATGCCTTCCGGGGGCACTTCCCCATCCCGGCGGCGTGCCGGAACAGAGACTCCTGTCCCCCAGATCTTGGCTTCGTGATGGCGATGGCTCTGGAAGGTTTCTCGTACCGTGGCTTATTCTTCCGAAGTTTTTAGGTCAGGACGGCTTTTATAGGCGGAGAGTCGGATTCGGAGGGGCCATGGGGCCTCCTCACACTATGGGGGCGCCCCCTGGGCCGCGCCTCCACCACATGTGGGGCCCACAGGGCTCCCCTCTGGAGCCTCTCCGGTGTTCTGGAAGCTTCGTGGAATTATAAGATGCTGGGCGTTGATTTCGTCCAATTCCGAGAATATTTCCTTACTAGGATTTCTGAACAGCAGAAAACAGGAACTGGCACTTCGGCATCTCGTCAAAAGGTTAGTTCCGGAAAACGCACAAAATCATCATAAAGTGTGAACAAAACATGTAGGTATTGTCATAAAACAAGCATGGAACATAAGAAATTATCGATACGTTGGAGACATATCACCTTCGCAGAGGGAAGCAGGGATTAAATCATGTGCTAGAGCTTTTTAAGTTTTTGAAATCATAAAGAGAGCATAAAAATAAAGTTTTGAGAGGTGTTTGTTGTTGTCAACGAATGGTAGTGGGCACTCTAACCCCCTTGTCAAACATACTTTCAAAGAGCGGCTCTGATACGTCTCCAACGTATCGATAATTTCCTATATTCCATGCTACTTTATTGATGATACCTACATGTTTTATACATACTTTATGTCATATTTATGCATTTTCCGGCACTAACCTATTAACAAGATGCCGAAGAGCCGCTTTTGTCTTGCTGTTTTTGGTTTCAGAAATCCTAGTAAGGAAATATTCTCGGAATTGGACGAAATCAACGCCCAGGATCTTATTTTTCCACGAAGCTTCCAGAAGTCCGGAGAGGAAACGAAGTGGGGCGACGAGGCGGCCACACGCTAGGGCGGCGTGGCCCAAGCCCTGGCCGTGCCGGCCTGTTGTGTGGGTCCCTCGCGTCGCCCCTAAACCTACCTCTTCGCCTATAAGAAGCCTTCGTCGATAATAACTCCAGTACCGAGAGCCACGATACAGAAAACCTTCCAGAGACGCCGCCGCCGCCAATCCCATCTCGGGGGATTTAGGAGATCTCCTCCGGCACCCTGCCGGAGAGGAGAATCATCTCCCGGAGGACTCTACACCGCCATGGTCACCTCCGGAGTGATGTGTGAGTAGTTCACCCCTGGACTATGGGTCCATAGCAGTAGCTAGATGGTCGTCTTCTCCTAATTGTGCTATCATTGTTGGATCTTGTGAGCTGCCTAACATGATCAAGATCATCTATCTGTAATACTATATGTTGCGTTTGTTGGGATCCGATGAATAGTGAATGCTATGTTATGTTGATTATCAATCTATCATCTATGTGTTGTTTATGATCTTGCATGCTCTCCGTTGCTAGTAGAGGCTCTGGCCAAGTTTTTGCTTGTAACTCCAAGAGGGAGTATTTATGCTCGATAGTGGGTTCATGCCTCCATTAAATCTGGGACAGTGACATAAAGTTCTAAGGTTGTGGATGTGCTGTTGCCACTAGGGATAAAACATCAATGCTATGTCTAAGGATATATTTATTGATTACATTACGCACCATACTTAATGCAATTGTCTGTCGTTTGCAACTTAATACTGGAGGGGGTTCGGATGATAACCTGAAGGTGGACTTTTTAGGCATAGATGCATGCTGGATAGCGGTCTATGTACTTTGTCGTAATGCCCAATTAAATCTCACACTACTCATCATAACATGTATGTGCATGGTCATGCCCTCTCTATTTGTCAATTGCCCAACTGTAATTTGTTCACCCAACATGCTTATTCTTATGGGAGAGACACCTCTAGTGAACTGTGGACCCCGGTCCATTCTTTTACATCGAATACAATCTACTGCAATACTCGTTCTACTGTTCTCTGCAAACATCATCATCCACACTATACATCTAATCCTTTGTTACAGCAAGCCGGTGAGATTGACAACCTCACTGTTACGTTGGGACAAAGTACTTTGGTTGTCTTGTGCAGGTTCCACGTTGGCGCCGGAATCCCTGGTGTTGCGCCGCACTACACTCCTCCGCCATCAACCTTCAACGTGCTTCTTGGCTCCTACTAGTTCGATAAACCTTGGTTTCTTACTGAGGGAAAACTTGCCGCTGTACGCATCACACCTTCCTCTTGGGGTTCCCAACGGGCACGTCGACTGCGTGCTAGCATCAAGACAATTTTTCTGGCGCCGTTCCCGGGGAGATCAAGACACGCTGCAAGGGGAGTCTCCACTTCCAATCTCTTTACTTTGTTTTTGTCTTGCTTTATTTTATTTAGTACTTTGTTTGCTGCATTATATCAAAACACAAAAAAAATTAGTTGCTAGCTTTACTTTATTTGCTATCTTGTTTGCCATATTAAAAACACAAAAAATTAGTTACTTGCATTTACTTTATCTAGTTTGCTTTATTTACTGTTGCTAAAATGGGTACTCCTGAAAATACTAAGTTGTGTGACTTCACAACCACAAATAATAATGATTTCTTATGCACACCTATTGCTCCACCTGCTACTACAGCAGAATTCTTTGAAATTAAACCTGCTTTACTGAATCTTGTTATGAGAGAGCAATTTTCTGGTGTTAGTTCTGATGATGCTGCTGCCCATCTCAATAATTTTGTTGAACTATGTGAAATGCAAAAGTACAAGGATGTAGATGGTGACATTATAAAATTAAAATTGTTTCCTTTCTCATTAAGAGGAAGAGCTAAAGATTGGTTGCTATCTCTGCCTAAGAATAGTATTGATTCATGGACTAAATGCAAGGATGCTTTTATTGGTAGATATTATCCTCCTGCTAATATTATATCTTGGAGAAGTAGCATAATGAATTTTAAACAATTGGATACTGAGCATGTTGCCCAAGCATGGGAAAGAATGAAATCTTTGGTTAAAAATTGCCCAACCCATGGACTGACTACTTGGATGATCATCCAAACCTTTTATGCAGGACTGAATTTTTCTTCGCGGAACTTATTGGATTCAGCTACTGGAGGTACCTTTATGTCCATCACTCTAGGCGACACAACAAAGCTTCTTGATAATATGATGATTAATTACTCTGAATGGTACACGGAAAGAGCTCCACAAGGTAAGAAGGTAAATTCTGTCGAAGAAACCTCTTCCTTGAGTGATAAGATTGATTCTATTATGTCTATGCTTGTGAATGGTAGGACAAATGTTGATCCTAATAATGTTCCTTTAGCTTCATTGGTTGCCCAAGAAGAACATGTTGATGTGAACTTCATTAAAAATAATAATTTCAACAACAATGCTTATCGGAACAATTCTAGTAACAATTATAGGCCATATCCTTATAATAATGGTAACGGTTATGGTAATTCTTATGGGAATTCTTACAACAATAATAGGAATACACCCCCTGGACTTGAAGCCATGCTTAAAGAATTTATTAGTACACAAACTGCTTTTAACAAATCTGTTGAACAAAAGCTTGGGAAAATTGATATACTTGCTTCTAAAGTCGATAGTCTTGCTGCTGATGTTGATCTTTTGAAATCGAAAGTTATGCCTAATGAAAATAAAGATATTAAGTCATTTGCTACAGCAAACGCCATCCAAGTTATAATTAATGAGAATATAAGATTGATGGCCGAATTGCGTGCTTGGTGGGAAAAAGAAGAAAATGCTAAAGATAACAATGTAGCTAAAGTTTGGACTATTACTGTAACATCCCTGTTTTGCTAAACAAAATTAGGAGTTGTTTTGTGCATCATGAGCATCATATATTTTGCATCAAGAAAAATTTGCTTTTCAAATAAAGTGGAAACCCTAATGTGTGCAATTTCCCCTCCGTTTAAAATCCTCTCAAAATGTTTCAAACCAAATAGTTGGTCTCTCAAATACAAATAGAAAGGCCACTGAATATTTTACATAAAGCTTGGAGTTAGTTTGGATTTGCAGAAGAGTTGAAATATCAAAATACTATAGTTTTAAAGCTTGTTCTCAAGTTTCCAGGAAAACCCTCAAATGCCAGGGGGCTTTTTACAAAAATCGCTGTTGTCTTCTTCCTCATGCTTAGGCAGGCACCTGCGTGTCGAGCTCCTTGCTCCCTGCACTGCCACCTCCTGCTGGCCGCCGCTGAACGAGGAGAGCACCCCGACCTCGACGCCCTCCTTCTCCCTATCCTCTTCTCCCTCGCGCTGTTCTCCTCTCCTCTTCTCTGCAAGCGCGCGGGGCTAACCCTGGCCGGCCGCCGACCTCGCCGGCGCCGCCTCTACGCGCCTCCCCGCACCCAGCCGAGCAGCCCAGGAGGTCCGCCGTGACGCCCTCGTCCTTCCCCGCCAACCAGCGCAACCCGAGGCGCCCGGAATCGTGCGAATCGGCCGGAGCCTGAGCCGCCGGCCACCGCCTCTCGCCGGCGTTCCCGGCCATCTCCGGCGACGCCGTCGACCTCCACGCGCTCCTGGTGAGCTGGGCTTCCTCCCGGTCCCCTCCGCCTCCTCTATTTCCCCCTGGAACGCCGCCGCGTCACGAGCCCGCACCCGGCCGCCGCGCTACTCAACGCCGGCGTCGCTCCGGCGACAATTGGCGGGCGGCGCCACCACCAAAAGGTCGCCCGCGTCGCCCTGCATCTATTCCCCTCTCGCGCGCCCTCAATCGGGGGCCAAATCATCCGATTTGAGCTCAACCCGAGCTCCCAGGGAGCTCATGGCGTGGCTGACGTCATCATGACATCATGCCCACATCATAATTCTTTTTCCTAATTTTCAGAAAATGGATAAAACTTGTTTAATTCATATCTATTTCATTTTAAATCAGAAAAAGGTGTATAATATGTCAAAATGTTCATAAAAATGAAACCTATCTACTTATGCTATCATCATGCATAGTTAAGCAACTTCAATTAACAATTTTGTTAGAATAACGAAATACCACTTTTTGGAAGTCATCGAAATGCAATGTTTTATGCATTCGAAATTCCATTTAATTTGACAATGATGCAATAGGGTTAGTTTCAATAACTTTCACATGCCATATCATCATCCTTGTATGCGCATTGCATCGATGCCATGTATTGAATGTTATTTCTCTATTTCTAGTATTCGCTTCTTCGCGACCGATAAAGCACGAGTCTGAGACGACGAAGATCAACAGCAGTGATGATCAATTTCTATTCTCCGACGAACAAGTCAAGTACAAGATTATCGAAGATCCATATTGGGTTGTCAGGGACAAAGGCAAGCCCTAGCCTGGTTCATATATGATTTCGAAATGCTTTTGTTCTGGTTCCTACATATTGCATACGATTCAACTGTCTTTTTATCGATAGGTAGAGTTATCCTATCTATTGCATGTTTCACCCTTGTAGCCTCAAATACCCGATCCACTGCTCCTAGCATAACTAGGTTTGGCATGTGTGCATCGCTAGAGCCTTTATATCTTTATGCTTAGCCATGCTTAGTATGTTACGCTTCTACTCCGGTCTTCGGACTGGAGCCTTACAATGAAATGAAAATAGCATGACAGGTTGACGTGGTAAGTATAGAGATGTTGATAAACATGATAAAAGGCTCAGACGAGAGGCCACATTGGGATGTGGTGGGTTGTTTCGTTTCTGCCGACCCTAGGAACCGAGTTCTCGCCTCTTGAACCAAGACTGAGCGTACAACCACACGAGGCCCTATTATGGTACCCTCTCGACTCACTAACTTGCCTAGTAGATTCCATGAGTCACATAGTTTGCGCTTTACCTGGACATATGCATTGCATTTTGCTTGGGGGATAAGGTACATAACAGGTAGGTAAGCGTGGCCGTGGTGGCTGGGGGTTGAGGCCCCTGGGGAAACCCACCTCGCCTCACATCGTTAAGGACCGACTTCGGGACTTGACCCGTTACGGCGGAACAATCCTTAGCGCGTGACTCATGGTCTCGGCGACAGCAAGGTAAAGGTCGTGGTCAACCACTCTGCCGGCTTTCCAAGGAAGAGAGCTAATGTCCTGCACTAAGAATCGGTTGGCACGTGTGGGTAAGTTGTGCACCCCTGCAGGGTTAAATCTTTTCGAAAAGCCGTGTCCACGGTTACGGACGACTTGGGAATGGATTCTGTGATCATAGACAACTTTAACCTGATCGTAAAACTTGGCAAACAATGTGTGTTCACGGATACCTTCTTCGGGTGTTGAGGGGGTAATCCGAGGATAGTGGTTCGAGATGATGAAGATTGGTGGATACAATATGATGATCAATAGAGATAGAGATGTCGCTCTCTTATCCCCTTTCAAAGGTTCTGAGTAGTCGAGCTTCTCTTCTCTCTTATCTTACAAAGGAAAACTGGCTTTACGCAAAAGAAGCTCCACACAGAAAGCCCGCATACCCGCTTTGCTAAAAGGTTGTACTAAGTCTTGCTGAGTCCCTGTACTCAGCTTTGCATGCTCTTGTTTCAGACGAAGTCGCTCCAACAGATGGTGGTTTCTAGTCGACATCGACGAGTAGCTTGGGGTTCCCAGGTGGCAGCCTGGAATCTATGGGCTTGGACGTCGCCGTTATGCTCCTGGCCTCTTAGGCCTTTTGCTATCTTGCTATGTCTAATAGCATAACTTCGCTTCCGTTGATTGATGTATGTCAGGTCAGTGACCTCTGCTTGTAATACTTTGGTTCTTCGCTCAGTTATGAGCTTGTATTACTTTTTGAGTCGTAGAGTCACTGTTGTGTTACCGATTCTCTCACTGTAGTCTCTCGAGCTCTAGGTTAGACTTATGTCAGACGAAGATCTGGTATTTGTCTAACCCTGATCCCGGGGGTGCCACAATTACCACCACTAGTAATGCTAATGCTTCACATGTTGCTGCACCTCCTACTATCAATGGTAAAATAATTGGTGTTGGCAATGTTTTCACTTCTAATGCAAAGCGTGAAAAACTGCCTGAAACTGCTAAAACTGCTAAAACTGCCTGTGATAAAACTGCTGAAATTTTTTCTAACGTTGGGGATAATGATCTCATTGCTTTAGATCATAATGGTTTAGATTTTGATGATTGTCACATCTCTGAAGTTATAAAGTTCTTACAAAAACTTGCTAAAAGTCCTAATGCTAGTCCTATAAATTTGGCATTTACAAAACATATTACAAATGCTCTCATAAAAGCTAGAGAAGAGAAATTAAATTGTGAAGCTTCTATTCCTAGGAAGCTAGAGGATGGTTGGGAGCCCATCATTAAGATGAAGGTCAATGATTTTGATTGTAATGCTTTATGTGATCTTGGTGCAAGTATTTCTGTTATGCCTAAGAAAATCTATAATATGCTTGACTTGCCATAATTGAAAAATTGTTATTTGGATGTTAATCTTGCTGATAATTCTACAAAGAAACCTTTGGGAAGGGTTGATAATGTTCGCATTACGGTTAACAATAACCTTGTCCCCGTTGATTTTGTTGTCTTGGATATTGAATGCAATGCATCTTGTCCCATTATATTGGGAAGACCTTTTCTTCGAACTGTTGGTGCTATTATTGATATGAAGGAAGGTAATATTAAATATCAATTTCCTCTCAAGGAAGGTATGGAACACTTCCCTAGAAAGAGAATGAAGTTACCTTTTGATTCTATCATTAGAACAAATTATGATGTTGATGCTTCGTCTCTTGATAATACTTGATACACACTTTCTGCGCCTAGCTGAAAGGCGTTAAAGAAAAGTGCTTATGGGAGACAACCCATGATTTTACTACAGCACTTTTGTTTTATATTTGAGTCTTGGAAGTTGTTACTACTGTAGAAACCTCTCCTTATCTTAATTCTGTTGCATTGTTGTGCCAAGTAAAGTCTTTGATAGTAAGTTCCATACAAGATTTGGATTACTGCGCAAAAATAGATTTCTTGCTGTCACGAATCTGGGTTGAATTCTCTGTAGGTAACTCAGAAAATTCTTCCAATTTACGTGAGTGATCCTCAGATATGTACGCAACTTTCATTAAATTTGATAATTTTCATTTGAGCAAGTCTGGTGCCTCTTAGAAATTCTTCTTTACGAACTGTTCTGTTTTGACAGATTCTGTCTTTTATTTCACATTGCCTGTTTTGCTATGCTTGATGGATTTCTTTGTTCCATTAACTTTCAGTAGCTTTGTGCAATGTCCAGAAGTGTTAAGAATGATTTTGTCACCTCTGAACATGTGAATTTTAATTATGCACTAACCCTCTAATGAGTTGTTTTGAGTTTGGTATGGAGGAAGTTTTCAAGGATCAAGAGAGGAGGATGATACAATATGATCAAGGAGAGTGAAAGCTCTAAGCTTGGGGATGCCCCGGTGGTTCATCCCTGCATATTTCAAGAAGACTCAAGCATCTAAGCTTGGGGATGCCCAAGGCATCCCCTTCTTCATCGATAACATTATCAGGTTCCTCTAGTGAAACTATATTTTTATTCCGTCACATCTTATGCGCTTTACTTGGAGCGTCTGTATGTTTTTGTTTTTATTTTGTTTGAATAAAATGGATCCTAGCATTCATTGTGTGGGAGAGAGACACGCTCCGCTGTTGCATATAGACAAATATGTCCTTAGGCTTTACTCATAATGTTCATGGCGAAGGTTGAACTGCTTCGTTAAATTGTTATATGGTTGGAAACGGGAAATGCTACATGTGATCATTGGTAGAATGTCTTGAATAATTTGATACTTGGCAATTGTTATGCTCATAAGGATCATATTTAAGCTCTTGCATCATATACTTTGCACCTATTAGTGAAGAAATACATAGAGCTTGTTGAAATTTGGTTTGCATGATCGGTCTCTCTAAAGTCTAGATATTTTCTAGTAAGGGTTTGAGCAACAAGGATGACAGTGTAGAGTCTTATAATGCTTGCAATATGTTTTTATGTGAGTTTTGCTGTACCGGTTCATACTTGTGTTTGCTTCAAATAACCTTGCTAGCCTAAGCCTTGTATTGAGAGGGATTACTTCTCGTACATCCAAATCCTTGAGCCAATAACTATGCCATTTGTGTCCACCATACCTACCTACTACATGGTATTTCTCCGCCATTCCAAAGTAAATTGCTTGAGTGCTACCTTTAAATTTCTATCCTTTATCTTTGCAATATATAGCTCATGGGACAAATAGCCTAAAAACTATTGTGGTATTGAATATGTACTTATATATTTTATTTCTTATTAAGTTGCTTGTTGTGCGATAACCATGTTCCTGGGGACGCCATCAACTACTCTTTGTTGAATATCATGTGAGTTGCTATGCATGTTCGTCTTGTCTGAAGTAAGGGCGATTTACCATGAGTTGAATGGTTTGAGCATGCATATTGTTAGAGAAGAACATTGGGCCGCTAACTAAAGCCATGATCCATGGTGGAAGTTTCAGTTTTGGACAACAAACCTCAATCTCTTATGAGAATATTATTTGTTGCTAAATGCTTAAGCATTAAAGAGGAGTCCATTATCTATTGTCTATGTTGTCCCGGTATGGATGTCTACATTGAGAATAATCAAAAGCGAGAAATCCAATGCGAGCTTTCTCCTTAGACCTTTGTACAGGCGGCATAGAGGTACCCCTTTGTGATACTTGGTTAAAACATATGTATTGCGGTGATAATCCAGGTAATCCGAGCTAATTAGGACAAGGTGCGGGCACTATTGGTATACTATGCATGAGGCTTGCAACTTGTAGGATATAATTTACATAACACATATGCTTTATTACTACCGTTGACAAAATTGTTTCTTGTTTTCAAAATAAAAGCTCTAGCACAAATATAGCAATCGATGCTTCCCTCTGTGAAGGGCCATTCTTTTACTTTTATGTTGAGTCAGTTTACCTATTTCCTCCCATCTCAAGAAGCAAACACTTGTGTTAACTGTGCATTGATTCTTACATACTTGCATATTTGCATTCATCATATTACTTTATGTTGACAACTATCCATGAGATATACATGTTACAAGTTGAAAGCAACCGCTGAAACTTAATCTTCCTTTGTGTTGCTTCAACACCTTTATTATGAATTTATTGCTTTATGAGTTAACTCTTATGCAAGACTTATTGATGCTTGTCTTGAAAGTACTATTCATGAAAAGTCTTTGCTATATGATTCAGTTGTTTACTCATTGTCTTTACCATTGCTTTGGATCGCTGCATTCATTACATATGCTTACAATAGTATTGATCAAGATTATGATGGCATGTCACTTCAGAAATTATCTTTGTTATCGTTTACCTACTCGGGACGAGTAGGAACTAAGCTTGGGGATGCTGATACGTCTCCAACGTATCGATAATTTCCTATGTTCCATGCTACTTTATTGATGATACCTACATGTTTTATACATACTTTATGTCATATTTATGCATTTTCCAGCACTAACCTATTAACAAGATGCTGAAGAGCCAGTTGCTGTTTTCTGCTGTTTTTGGTTTCAGAAATCCTAGTAAGGAAATATTCTCGGAATTGGACGAAATCAACGCCCAGGATCTTATTTTTCCACGAAGCTTCCAGAAGTCCGGAGAGGAAACGAAGTGGGGCGACGAGGCGGCCAGACGCTAGGGCGGAGCGGCCCAAGCCCTGGCCGCGCCGGCCTGTTGTGTGGGTCCCTCGCGTCGCCCCTAAACCTACCTCTTCGCCTATAAGAAGCCTTCGTCGATAATAACTCCAGTATGGAGAGCCATGATACGGAAAACCTTCCAGAGACGACGCCGCCGCCAATCCCATCTCGGGGGATTCAGGAGATCGCCTCCGGCACCCTGCCGGAGAGGGGAATCATCTCCCGGAGGACTCTACACCGCCATGGTCACCTCCGGAGTGATGTGTGAGTAGTTCACCCCTGGACTATGGGTCCATAGCAGTAGCTAGATGGTCATCTTCTCCTAATTGTGCTATCAATGTTGTATCTTGTGAGCTGCCTAACATGATCAAGATCATATATCTGTAATACTATATGTTGCATTTGTTGGGATCCGATGAATAGTGAATGCTATGTTATGTTGATTATCAATCTATCATCTATGTGTTGTTTATGATCTTGCATGCTCTCCGTTGCTAGTAGAGGCTGTGGCCAAGTTTTTGCTTGTAACTCTGGGTTCATGCCTCCATTAAATCTGGGACAGTGACAGAAAGTTCTAAGGTTGTGGATATGCTGTTGCCACTAGGGATAAAACATCAATGCTATGTGTAAGAATATATTTATTGATTACAGTACGCACCATACTTAATGCAATTGTCTGTTGTTTGCAACTTAATACTGGAGGGGGTTCGGATGATAACCTGAAGGTGGACTTTTTAGGCATAGATGCATGCTGGATAGCGGTCTATGTACTTTGTCGTAATGCCCAATTGAATCTCACACTACTCATCATGACATGTATGTGCATGGTCATGCCCTCTCTATTTGTCAATTGCCCAACTGTAATTTGTTCACCCAACATGCTTATTCTTATGGGAGAGACACCTCTAGTGAACTGTGGACCCCGGTCCATTCTTTTACATCGAATACAATCTACTGCAATACTCGTTCTACTGTTCTCTGCAAACATCATCATCCACACTATACATCTAATCCTTTGTTACAGCAAGCCGGTGAGATTGACAACCTCACTGTTACGTTGGGACAAAGTACTTTGGTTGTGTTGTGCATGTTCCACGTTGGCGCCGGAATCCCTGGTGTTGCGCCGCACTACACTCCTCCGCCAGCAACCTTCAACGTGCTTCTTGGCTCCTACTGGTTCGATAAACCTTGGTTTCTTACTAAGGGAAAACTTGCCGCTGTACGCATCACACCTTCCTCTTGGGGTTCCCAATGGGCACGTCGACTGCGTGCTAGCATCAGGCTCCCATGAAGGACGTTATCTCTACCAGCAAGGTAGATCATCCCTCTTCTCTTTTGTTTACACATGTATTTTAGTTTTATTTATAGATGACACTCCTCCCAACCTTTTGCTTTCACAAGCCATGGCAAACCGAATCCTCGGGTGCCTTCCAACATTTCACATACCATGGAGGAGTGTCTATTGCAAAATTAAGTTGCTTACTGATAAATCAGGGCAAAACATGTGAAGAGAATTATTAATAACAGTTAATTAATTGGGGCTGGGTACCCCGTTGTCAGCTCTTTTTGCAAAATTATTGGATAAGCGGATGTATATGCCACTAGTCCATTGGTGAAAGTCTGCCCAACAAGTTTGAAAGATAAAACACCACATACTTCCTCATGAGCTATAAAACATTGACACAAAAAAGGAGTAATAAAGTTTTGAATTGTTTAAAGGTAGCACATGAAGTATTTACTTGGAATGGCAGAAAAATACCACATAGTAGGTAGTTATGGTGGACACAAATGGCATAGGTTTTGGCTCAAGGTTTTGGATGCACGAGAAGCATTCCCTCTCAGTACAAGGCTTTGGCTAGCAAGGTTGTTTGAAGCAAACACAAGTATAAACCGGTACAACAAAACTTACATAAGAACATATTGCAAGCATTATAAGACTCTACACTGTCTTCCTTATTGCTCAAACACTTTTACCATAAAATATCTAGACCTTAGAGAGACCAATCATGCAAACCAAATTTCAACAAGCTATACGGTAGTTCCCCACTAATAGGTTTAAACTACATGATGCAAGAGCTTAAACATGATCTACTTAAGAGCTCAAAACAATTCCCAAGTATCAAATTATTCTAGACAGTATACCAACTACCACATTAAGCATTTTTTGTTTAGAACCAAATAGCAATAAGTGCTGCGGCTTTCAGCTTTTGCCATGAACATTAAAAGTAAAACGAAGAACACAAGTGTTCAAATGAAAAAGCGGAGCATGTCTTTCTCCCACACAAGCATGTTAGGATCCTATTTATTCAGAAAACTAAAATAACAAACCAAAAATAAAAGCACACGGATGCTCCAAACAAAGCATATAAAATGCGACGGAATTAAAATATAGTTTCACTAGAGGTGACCTGATAAGTTGTTGATGAAGAAGGGGATGCCTTGGAGCTTAGACGCTTGAGTCTTCTTGAAATATGCAAGGATGAACCACGGGGGCATCCCCAAGCTTAGACTTTTCACTCTTCTTGATCATATTATATCATCCTCCTCTCTTGATCCTTGAAAACTTCCTTCACACCAAACTCAAAGCAATCTCATTAGAGGGTTAGTGCATAGTCAAAAATTCACATGTTCAGCAAGGACACAATCATTCCCAACACTTCTGGACATTACCCAAGGTTACTGAAATTTAATGGAGCAAAGAAATCCACTCAAACACAGTAAAAGAGGCAATGCGAAATAAAAAGGCAGAATCTGTCAAAAACAGAACAGTCCAAAAAGACGAATTTTTTCGAGGCGCTTAACATGCTCATATGGAAAAGCTCCAGTTGAATGAAAGTTGCATACATATCTGAAGATTACTCATGATTTTTTTTCAAGATTTTTAGATTTTTCTACAAAGAGAAAAACTCAAAACCGTGACAGCTAAAAATCTATTTCTGCGCAGAAATCCAAATCTAGTATCAACTTTCTATCAAAGACTTTACTTGGCACAAAAATGCAAGAAAATAAAGATACAAAGGTATTGCTACAGTAGTAACAAGTACCTTGACTCAAATATAAAACAAAAATTGCAGAAATAAAACAATGAGTTGTCTCCCAAGAGCGCTTTTCTTTAAAGCCTTTTAGCTAGGCATGATAATTTTCATGATGCTCTTATAAAGATGAGAGTTGAATATAAGAGAGCATCAAAAAGCAAATACCAAACACATTTAATTCTAACCCACTTTCTATGCAAACTAATCTTGTAAGAAAACAAATTATTGAAGCATGAAGCTACTATCATAGAAAGACAAAGCAAGTGCAACTTCAAAATTTTCAACAAAAAGAGAGGTGACTTAATATTATTGAGATATATAAAACCATGTCTCCCTCTCTCATAATAATTTTCAGTGGTATCATTGATAAACTCAACAATATAGCTATCGCATAAAGCATTCTTATCATGATCCATGCATAAAAGTATCATTACTCTCCACACAAGCATAATCAATTTTATTAGTAATAGTGGGAGTAAAACTATCACATCCATCATTAATATCATCATGAATTGGAGGCATATAATAATCATAATGAATTTTATCCTCAATAGTAGATGGACTGAAAATATCACAATCACCATAACGAACTTGAATATGATAGACAAGCTATATATTAGAGAGATGGTTTTGGGTAGTCCCTCCATAACTATGACAAGTTTCATGAGGATGACTGTAATTATAACCTATGTTATAGTATTCTTTATAATAATTGTCAAAGATTGGAGGCATAGTGTCATCATAAGAAATAGAATAGTTATGTTCCAAAGTGTGCTCATCTGTAAACATACCATCATGGTTACTAGAAGGAGATGTATCATACATATAATCAGTAGCAAAAGGATTTTCAAACACCTCATCCCCAAGCCTTGAGCTTTCTATATCATCATGGGAAGAAACATGGATAGTACTAATACTATGGCAATTATTAACATCATCATTTTAAGAATTAGTGTCCCAGAGATCTTCAATATCAAAAGAAGTGTGCTTTTCCCAATCATGATCACTAATATAAATAACAGGCATAGGTTCATCATCAAGTTCAGAATCATCGAATTCAGAATTATAAGTATCAATTGTAATAGGAGCAACAAGTTTGGGAGAAGATACCGTTTCCTCTCTCCTTATACTCCTCTTCTTCTTCTTCGTTCCCTTCTTCTTCTTTTCCTCTCTAGAAGGGAGAGGCTTGCAAGGAAGCTTCTCCACATAACCTGGTTTATTATTAGAAACAATAGAAGAAACTTGGGAGGATACCTCTCTTTCATTAATGAGAACAAAACACATATTAGTCCTGTCATATTTTGTTAAAGTCCCATCCTTTATAACACTTTGTATGTAGGTGTTGGCATGACAATTATTAACACAATAGAGATAACATCCATGCAACACACTATTCATATCAAGATCACTCATATCTAACAAAGAATTTTTTCTTGATAACTCTTCACACCCCAAAGATAAAGTAAGATCATCATGCTGATTAGAAGTGATCATGTTATCACAATATAGACTTGAAGTACTCATTAAATTCGAAATACTATCATCATGACCAGAACATTGAAAATTAAAATGACCCACTTCATAGCAAAGTTCACAAATAAAAGGATGGAGGTCACAAACTTTTTCACCAAGATCTTTTAGAGCCTTGTACCACATTCTAGTTTTTTTATTCCTATGATGGATACAATATTCATCTTCGATTTGATTAATTCCACAAGGTCTATGCATTCCACAAAAATTAACATGCTTATAAGAAATAGTATTTTCAGAAGTTTGAGCATGTTTATTGCAATCATTAACAACAATTTCATTTTCCATGCAAGTGTCTTTGAAAGGTTCATGATACACGTCCCAATTTTCTTTAGGAACATTAATATGAGAAGCAAAGGTTCTACAACAATCAACAATAATTTGAGAATCAAGACCATAATTATCACTAAGCTTTTAAAAACCAGCAGTTTCAATGAAAGACTTAATGCATTCATATTCATAGTTTATACCTGATTCTTTACCTTTGTCGTTCTCTCAATTTTCAGTATTGCTTTGAATTCTTTCAAGAAGATCTCATCTAGCTTCAACCTTCTTACTTGTGAAAGAACCCTATGAACATGCATCTACATAATCCTTATAATAACTTGAAAGCCTTGCATAAAAATTAGTAACAATTATTTCCTCAGAAAGCTCATGGTTAGGACATTTGAGTATTAATGTTTTTAGTCTTCCCCAAGCTTGAGCAATGCTTTCTCCATCATGAGGGTAAAAATTATAAATGTGATTCCTATCTAGATGCACTTCATGAAGAGGATAAAATTTTGAGTAAAAGAGAGATTCAAGCTGTTTACAATTCGATGGTTGTTCATCCAGCAACCTATACCATTCCTTTGCTTTGTCCTTAAGTGACAATGGAAATAGTTTCCTCATAACATTTTCTCTTGATAAACCTGCAATCTCAAATAACTCACGAAGTTCTGTAAGTTTAGACAAGTGAACACATGGATGGACTGATCCATCCCCTACATACTGATCATTCATAACCCTTTCAACAATTTTCATAGGTATTTTAAAAGGAATACTTTCAACAGGTGGATTTTGAATATCACAAGCATCATTCGAATTACCACATATTGGAGACAAAGCATTATCAAGGCAAAATATTTCATCCAAAGCCGAGGAGCAAAAAAGATTATTTTTATATAAACTAGCTTCCCCAAGCTTGGGTTTTTCCATAGCATTAAAAATAATGGTGTCCAAAGAATTCATACTAATAACATTATTACCACTATTATGCAGAAAAACTTCCATAGGTTTTTTAATTTTCTCTTCAAAAGCATCATGTCCTAATTCAATATAAATTTCGTAAAAATCTCTAATTTTGTTGTTGTTTTCCATTAAGCCTAACTAATGAAATAAAAACAAGAAACAAAAAGTTATAATTGCAGAATCTAAAGGAAATAGCTTCGAGCACTCACACACCGGCAACAGTGCTAGGAAATAGCTTAGTAGTCGGAGGATGTGAATACCTTTTACCTTACCTCCCCGTCAACAGCGCCAGAAAATAGCTTGATGTCTATGCACGCTTCTATTCCTGTAGACAGTGTTGGGCCTCCAAGAGCAGAGGTTTGTAGAACAGCAGCAAGTTTCCCTTAAGTGAATCACCCAAGGTTTATCGAACTCAGGGAGGTAGAGATCAAAGATATCCCTCTCAAGCAACCCTGCAATTAAGATACAAGAAGTCTCTTGTGTCCCCAACACACCTAATACACTTGTCAAAAGTATAGGTGCACTAGTTCGGCGAAGAGATAGTGAAATACAAGTAATATGGATGATTATAAGTAGTAATTGCAATCTGAAATAAAAATGGCAGCAAGCGAACATGTAGCACAACTTGTTGGAAACGGTGTTTCAATGCTTAGAAACAAGGCCTAGGGATCATACTTTCACTAGTGGACACTCTCAACAATGATCACATAACTGAATAAATAAATGCTACTCTCAAACACTCTCTTGTTGGATAACAAACACCATTCATTGTGTAGGGCTGCAAAAGCATACCTCAAGCCGGAGTAAACAAGCTCCACAACATCATAAAGGAATCACACACGATGCGCACACTGTCACCATCACACCGTGGAGAGTGACTCCGGAGTTCATATTAAAGTAACCTCTAGAGTGCATAATAGACAAGAGTAACATCTACATATTCAACTAGATTACAAAGCTCATGATCACATAAAGATCACACCATGTGAGAGAGAGATGAACCACATAGCTACCGGTAGAGCCCTCAGCCTCGGGGAGAACTACTCCCTCCTCATCATGGGAGACAGCAACGGCGATGAAGATGGCGATGGAGTCGATGGAGATGGCTCCGGGGGCAATTCCCCGTCCCGGCAGGGTGCCGAAACAGAGACTTTTGTCCCCCGAATTATGGTTTTTGGTGGCGGCGGAGCTACGGAACTCTTCTGGGGAAATCGTCGATCTTTTTAGGGTTTTCAGGGCAGGAGCTTTATATAGGCGAAAGGGCGGCGCGAGGGGGTGCCCGAGGGGCCCACCCCATAGGGCAGCGCCGCCCCCTCCTGGCCGCGCCAAGGGATGGGGAGGAGGCCGTGGGCCTCCTCTGGCCTGGCCCTTCTGGCTCCGTGGGTCTTCTGGCGAAATAGAATTTCTGTGATTTTTCCGAGCACTTTGGTTTTTGGGACTTTTCTGCAATAAACAGACATAATAAACAGAAACTGGCACTATGGCATCTTGTTAATAGGTTAGTCCCAGAAAATGCATAAAAACATTATAAAGTGTGAATAAAACATGTAGGTATTGACATAAAACTAGCATGGAACATAAGAAATTATAGATACGTTGGAGACGTATCAGGAACGTTGCTCCCCGGCCGCGTCCCACAAAACCACCCCCAAACGTAAAATCAAATAGTTTAGATTCAAAAGGGATCGTTTTCGTTCAAGTTGCCGCGATCAAAGTAGGATCAAAGTACTGGTAGACTGGTGGTGCAAATTGAACATAAGTTAGAAGAAGGGGTTCGATGATGGGAGGGAGAAATGATTCGGTGGGAGAGGGTAGCGGCGGCGGGAGGGAGAGAGTAGCGGCGGCAGGAGGGAGAAATGAATCGGCGGGAGGGGGTGAAATCTTTTGGCAGGGCAGAAATGTGCGGCGGGAGGGCGGGTTGTGGCGGGAGAGGCGCGATATGGTGGGAGGCTGGTTAAATTTTTATGTGTCAATAATGCGTCGGGCCCGCCACTCTCCGCCTCGCTTCTCGCTGTGTTCGGCGCGCTGATACGTCCAAAACGTTTCTACTTTCCCGAACACTTTTGCTATTGTTTTGCCTCTAATTTGTGTATTTTGGATACAACTAACACGGACTAACGCTGTTTTCAGCAGAATTGCTCTGGTGTCTCGTTTTTGTGCAGAAATCCAACTTTCAGGAAAATCCCCGGAATTTATGTCAAAGGTCTTATTTTTCCAGAAGAATTACGGAGCCAGAAGGGCAAGCCAGGTGGAGGCCCGAGGCCCCCACACAATAGGCCAGCGCGGCCCAGGAGGGGGGCGCGCCGCCCTACTGTTTGGCCGCCTCGGCTGGCCTCCGACGCCCTCCTCTGGACTACTTAAGGGGTTTCGATCTAAAAAATACGGCAGAGAAGTCAAAGTCGCCAGAAACCCTCTAGAACGCCGCCACATCGCGAAAATCCGTCTCGGGACCAGAAACTCCGTTCTGGCACTCCGCCAGGACGGGGAATTGGAAGAGATCATCGCCATCATCACCACCGATGCCTCTCCATCGACCAGCAATGTTTCCCCCATCCATGTGTGAGTAATTCCCCCGCTGTAGGCTGAAGGGGATGGTAGGGATTGGATGAGATTGGTCATGTAATAGCATAAGATTGTGAGGGCATAGTGCCTAGTGTCCGTAATTGGTACTTTGATGATATTGTTGCAACTTGTTATGCTTAATGCTTGTCACTAGGGCCCGAGTGCCATGATCTCAGATCTGAACATGTTATTGTTTCATGATGATATGCATTGTTTTATGATCTTACCTGCAAGTTGTATACACATGTCGCTGTCCGGAACCCGAGGCCCCAAAGTGACAGAAATTGGGACAACCGGAGGGGAAGGCAGTGATGTGAGGATCACATGTGTTCACGGAGTGTTAATGCTTTGCTCCGGTACTTTATTAAAAGGAGTACCTTAATATCCAGTAGATTCCCTAGAGGCCCGGCTGCCACCGGCTGGTAGGACAAAAGATGTTGTGCAAGTTTCTCATTGCGAGCACGTACGACTATATACGGAATACATGCCTATGGGTTGCTTAGTACTTGGACACCGTTTTATTATTATCTGCAAATGTCATGCTTTGATTGTTACATGAGTTTCTCGCATCCATGCAACGCCCATCATCCATCCTTGTGCCTACAGTATTTTAATCCTGCTGTTTACTATAACCACTACTGCTGTCTTTGTTACTCGTCGTCGTTATTTCACTATCGCTATCGCTATAAACTGTTACTACTGATAAACTCTTGCGAGCAAGTCTGTTTCCAGGTGCAGCTGAATTGACAACTCCGCTGTTAAGGCTTTCAAGTATTCTTTCTCTCCCCTTGTGTCGAATCAATAAATTGGGTTTTACTTCCCGCGAAGACTGTTGCGATCTCCTATACTTGTGGGTCATCAAGACTATTTTTTGGCGCCGTTGCCGGGGAGCATAGCTTTATTTGGAAGTTCACTTGGATTGATATTGTTCGCTGCAAATTCTCCATCATGGGTAAATCTCGCGATTCTAAAGTCGCCATATTACCATCCACTACAAGAAAAGGTACAACTCTGAGTACCTCTGCTGCTCTTGATTCACCATCTGTGATAAGTCAACTTGTTTCACCACCGCAAGCTTCACTTGCTGGTACTTCGTCGAATCTGAAAATTCTCATAATATTGATGATGTTTCTGCTGTGCTTGATGATAGTGGTTCGTTGGGATCTTTTCTAGATGCTACAATTGCTAGGTCTAGACAAATTGAAAATACTGAAACTCCTAATGAAAATGCTGCTACACCTGTTAATTCACCTGAGTCTGGTGATTATTCTAGTGATGATCCTGATGAGGATTATGTGGAGCTTAATGATGATTTTATTGACAAATGCAATGCTATTACTGATGCAAGAAAAATTAAAAAGTTTCTCGCACAACATACTGTTAGATATAAGCTGTCTCCTGATCCTAAATTTGCCACATCTCCTATAAACATTAAGGATAAAGATTATGATTTTTCTCTTGATCTATCTCATATAGCTATTGTTGAGAAAACACCCTTTTGTGGTACTGAAAAAGAAAGTGTTGTAGAACACATGAATGAACTTTCTTCTATGAGTAGCTTGTTTTCTGATGATGTCAAGATGCGTACTTATTTTGTTGCTAAAATTTTTCCTTTCTCATTAAAGGATGATGCTAAAACTTGGTATAAAAATTTGCCTCCTGGTTCTATTAATAGTCCAGGTGATTTGCTTGATGTTTTCTTTCGAAAATACTTTCCTGCTAGTGCTCAACATGCTGCTTTACAGAAAATTTATAGCTTTGACCAGGAAGATGGAGAGAAATTGCCTGAAGCATGGGCAAGATTTTGCTCTCTTATCAGAGCTCGACCTGGACATGAATTAGAAAAGCATGATTTACTTGATATATTTTATAGTGGACTAACCGTTGGGTCTAGAGCATATTTGGATAGTTGTGCTGGTTGTGTTTTCAGGAAAAGAACTCAGCATTTAAGCTGAAGAATTATTGGCTAAAATAGGCCGGAATCATGATGATTGGGCTACACCTGAACCAACTCCAACGCCGATATTGAAGAAGAGGGGTTTGATTAAATTAAATGATGAAGATATGAGGGAAGCCAAGAAGACTCTTAAGGAGAAAGGTATTAAATCTGAAGATGTGAAGAATTTACCTCCCATAGAAGATATATGTGAGATAATTCCCCCTTCATCCATGATCGAGGTAAACTCTCTTCAATGCTTTACTAGGGAAGATATTCCGTATTCAAAACCTCCTGCTCAATGCTTAGATGAGTTTGATAATTATATTGTTAAGCAAGAAAATTTTAATATGAGAGTAGAGAATCATCTAATGGAAAATTCTCAAGCTATTAGCAATTTGCATGATATTGTGGAGAGAACCTCCAATGATGTTAAGATGCTTGTTAAACATTTTCAAATGGTTCAAACTCAAATTGATCAACTCACTAAAGTGCAAAATGACTTGTTAAAAAATAATTCTAAAGAGAAACATGCTTATGAAGTAACAACTAGAGGCGGTGTCTTTACCCAGGATCCTCTATATCCTGAAGGGCATCCCAAAAGAGTTGAACAAGATTCTCAACGAATTGAACCTAGTGCTCCTTCTAAGAAAAAGAAGAAGAAACATAAAAATGTTGTAGAATCCTCTGAACCTGTTAATGATCCTAATAGTATTTCTATTTCTGATGCTGAAACTGAAAGTGGTAATGAACATGATAATGATAATGATAAGAATGATGCTTCTGATAAAGAAGAAGTTGAAGATGAACCTAAAAAGCATGCTAAAAATAAAAAAAGTATACTAAAGAAGATTTTATTGCTAAGAAACATGGTAATGAAAGAGAACCTTGGGTACAAAAGCAAATGCTTTTTCCTGCTAAGAAACTAAAATCAAAGGAAGAAGAACACTATAATAAATTTTGCGATTGGATGAAACCTTTATTCTTGCAAATCCCATTTGACTGATGCTATTAAATTGCCACCTTATTCAAAGTATATGAAAGATATTGTCTCTAACAAAAGGAAAATTCCTAATGAGGAGATTTCCACTATGCTTGCTAATTACTCTTTCAATGGCAAAGTTCCAAAGAAGTTGGGCGACCCAGGTATACCGACTATTCCTTGTTCTATTAAGAATAATTATGTTAGAACTGCTCTATGTGATTTGGGAGCCGGTGTTAGTGTTATGCCTTTTTCTCTTTACAAGAGACTTTATTTAGATAAGTTGATACCTACTGATATACCTTTGCAAATGGCTGATAAATCTACTGCTATTCCTGTTGGTATATGTGAGGATGTTCCTGTTCAAGTTACTAATAACTGCTTGATATTAACTGATTTTGTTGTGTTGGAAATGCCTGAAAATGATAATATGTCTATTATTCTTGGGAGACCTTTTCTTAACACCGCAGGGGCTGTTATTGATTGCAATAAAGGAAAGGTTACTTTCAATGTCGATGACAAGGAGCATACTGTTTATTTTCCCAAGAGGATTGATAAAGTATGTGGAGTTAATACAATTTCTAATGTGAGAACTATCAAAATTGGAGATATTAATTGTCCTATATATGAGCCTAGAGAAGGATATCAAAATCTTATGATTGGATCCATATCAATACAATTCAAGGTAACATGATTGATTTGAGGTTTATTTCTTCTTATGCTATGTAAAATTTATTTGGTGGCAAGACTTGATCAACCTTGTTAACAAATACTTTTTATATGCATAGAGGAGGTAAACAACATTTCTTTCTTCCTCCACTTGTTCTACTTGTTGTAGCACTTTTGTTTTGCAAAGTTCTTTAGTAAATTAGAGTTTTCAAAATCTTTTTCTGCCCAGTAATAATAAATTTAATACCCAGAAATGTGCATTTTTCAAAGTTTTCAAAAATTCACAAAAATCATACCGTTGGTCCTATTTTTCGAAGACGCACCTGGGAGCACCTGGGGATGACCAGTGGGGCACCCCAGGGTGGCACCCCACAGGCTGGCGCGGCCTGGAAGGGGGGCGTGCCACCCTGGCGTGTGGGCTCCCCCTTGCCCCACTACTTTATCTCTTCCTCCCACTCTCTTCTCTCTCCCGAAAAAACTCGCACCAGATTTCTCTCACTCGTGTTTCTGCTCAAGAGCTCAAGATTTCTCGATCTCTTTGCTCAGCCCAGATTTCTGTCTGAAATTTGGCACATTTGCTCTCCGGTATGTGACTCCTCCGATTATCCAAGTAGAATTTTGTTTGGTTGAGTATATCTTGAATATTTTTCTGCTGTAGGTAACATGTTTAGTGAGCTTGCATGCTTGTTCTAAGTTGTAGAAACTAGTTTTGATGCATGATTAGTACTCTAGCAAGTTCCTATGGTAGTTTCCCTCAATTATATGTCACCAAATCAAATTTTATAATGTTTGTTGAAAAATTTCAGAAAATGGAGTGGAATAGGCATCAACTAAACCAACAAGAATTGGAGGTGCAACAAGTCATGAGAGTTAACCGCGAAGAGGGAGTATACCCCTCTTACTACCCGTGCACCGATTTCATGAGAAGTGCAGGAATCTTGCGAGATGTTCAGAATCTAATTTCTCGTGCAGGGTTGGATGATTTTGTTGACGGAGAACCATGCCAATATGTAAAATTGACTATGTCTGTTGTGCAGGATTTTAAGTTCAATTGGTCGCAATCTAACCCCATGGTTCGGTACAAAATTTATAATAAAACTGTCAACTTGCCATTCGATGATTTTTGTGCAGCAATTAGAGTGCCGCAATGGGGATCATGCGAGAAGATAAGGGGATCGCCGCAAGAGCTCTTGAACCTCTTCGAGATGATTTGTCATGGAAGAAGTTTCTCAGAGGATGGTGGTAAAATCAGTAGCATTCAACTCCCAGCTATTCGCTACTTTGCTTATTTCATTACTAAGTGCGTTCTTGCTAGAAAGAATGCAAGTAAATTATCTATCTAGGATTTAGCTTTTCTAGCTGCTGCATTGCAAGGTAATAAGACCTATAATTTGGGTGCTTTGATAGCTTATAGACTTGCTACTAACCGTGAGAAGGGCGGAATTTTTGGAGGTCTCATTGCCTCTCGTTTATTAACTATGCATGGTGTAGAACCTCACCATCTTGATATTCAGCTTCCCATAGAGAAACTTGACATAGTCTCCATGATTAAACATGAATTTATTTCTGATTCATCTAATTTGGGTAACCTGTTTTACAAGATAACATTTTACAAGAAAACTTGGAGAATAACTAAGAAAACTGAAAAACTAGTAAGATTGCCTGCACCTGTTCTATTTAACCTTGATTCCAGAGAGGATTGGTCGGTCACGGAAGGTGCGCTGAATGCATACATAGAGGGAGGAGGCCATCATGCAAGAGACAACACGGAGGAGGTCGAGGAACACCTCAACTCGTCATCCGATGCAGCAAGCTCTTCGCATCAACATTTTGGGCATGTGGAGCCTTCACCCTTTTCTTCTGCACCGGGACCTTATTATGACTACGCCATGTATGATCCATCGGAGTGGAACAGCGATCCTCGCTGGGGTTGATCTCCACTTAGGCCAAAAGCCTAAGCTTGGGGGGAGGTATACCGGCATCACTCATTCTTTGCATATTATGGTTGCTGGATACTTGTATATACTTGTTTAGCTTCTTTGAGTGGTTTTCTAATAAGAGGGAGATGATATTTGGGGAAGTGCTGCCTGAAAACAGATTCTGGACTGTTACCAAAAAAATTCTCAAAAATAGCCAGAACGTTATTTTGCGAAGCCAATTTTTGTGCATGTTCCCCAGGTTGTTATCTAACTTTCATTAGTTGAACACTTTTCGAGCTGAGTAGCGTAAGAATTTCTTAAAAATCGATTACTGTACTGCTGTCAAGTTTGAAGAATTCCTGCTGCTTTGTGTTTGTGTGACTCTTCTAATTTTCATTTTCTTATTTTTGCTTTGTTTCTTTCCTAAAACACAAAATGACCAAAAATATTTCTGTTGTTTCTCTTCACCATTTGTTTATTTTGGTTTCTTGCTTTTACTTTGCTTTATTTGCTATCGTTGGTTTGTTATAAGAAAATCCAAAAAGATTTTGCTTTGTTGCTTGTTTCCTTTTGTTCTTGTTTCCAATTCGAAAATACCAAAAATATTTGCTGTTCTTCTTTGGTTTTGTAAAGTTCATTATGAGTTCAATTGTCTTCGGTGGCGGGAGCGTGATTTTCATTTCATATTATCCAAGCTACACAAGTGAAAGGCAATAATGACGATCTACGACAATTCGACCGTGGTGAGAGGCTGGTATGAACTCTATTTATTTTCATTTTTGTACATATACTCATCCATGTGAGCATGCTTAGTTGGTTCATGTGAGGTATATGTCATTTAAGAAAGTCTAGTAGTTCATGATCTCTCATGTTTAGCTCCAATTTATTAATATGAGTAGCATGTCATGGATGTTTGCTTGCATTGTTTTATTCATAAATAGGTATGACATTGTGGTATCCTCCTCTGAATAATTCATTTGAATCGACTTGGGCACATGCTCACGCATGCATATGACTGAACAAAAGTCAATTAAGCCTCGATGATTTACTTTGCTTCAGAGTTCTTGTATCACTTTTATGCCTCCGTTAATTTATTTTGCCGCAATCATGATTATGACAGTGACTGCTCTCTTGATTTGTCGCTCCTCAGTCTATTGCTAGCCTTCACTTGTACTGAGCAGGAACGCTGCTCGTGCTTCCAAACCCCTGAAAACCAAGTTATTCCAAACTGTCCACCATAAATACCTATGCATGGCATTTCAAACCATTCCAAGTAAATTCTCATGCGCTACCTTTAAAACCTTCAAAATGCTTCTCAATTTGTGTTAATGTTTTATAGCTCATGAGGAAGTATGTGGTGTTTATCTTTCGACCTTGTCATTTACTTTTGACAGACCTTCATAATAAGAGCTGGCAACGGGGTGCCCAGCCCCAACTAATAACTTCATTAATAATTCTCTTCACATGTTTTGCTCTGATTCATCAGTAAGCAACTTAATTTTGCAAATAGACACTCCTCCATGGTATGAGATTGATGGAAGGCACCCGAGGATTCGGTTAGCCATGGCTTGTATAAGCAAAGGTTGGGGGGAGTGTCACTCATAATAAAAACTAAAGTACATGTGTAAACAAAAGAGATCAGGGATGATCTACCTTGCTGGTAGAAATAACGTCCTTCATGGGAGCCACTCTTGAAAGTCTGGTTGGCGAGGTAGTTGGTGTACCCATTACCATTCGTTGACAACAACAAACACCTCTCAAAATAATTTTACTCCTGTTTTAAAAATGAAAAGCTCTAGCGCATGTTAATCCCTGCTTCCCTCTGCGAAGGGCCAATCTTTTACTTTCATGTTGTGTCACCATCCTTTCTTTGAGCACTTTCTTGGGAGCACAACTATCATTCTTAGTATAATATGCTTGTCCCAAAATATGATTGACTGTGGTATAACTTTGATGCTTTTATCTTTGACAATCTCTATTTCTAGTCTTTCTATGAACCTCAGAGGTGCCTGAGCATTTATGTTTTGCTGATCAAATACGGGCAAGCGAGATACCACTTTATCATGCCCTTTTATGAACATTGCAATCCTGCTGATAGACATGATTCATGATGCTTATTATTAATTTGTTGGTACCTTTTCCATGATTGACATAGCTATTAGATGATCTTATTTGCATGTATCTTATTATGAATTGCCTAAGTACTTGTCCATATCATGAGAATATTTACATCATATGAGCAAATGTGTTTGTGAAAGTTCTTTTACCGCACTCAGTTGTTAACTGAATTGCTTGAGGACAAGCAATAAGCTAAGCTTGGGGGGAGTTGATACGTTCAAAACGTATCTACTTTCCTGAACACTTTTGCTATTGTTTTGCCTCTAATTTGTGTATTTTGGATACAACTAACACGGACTAACGATGTTTTCAGCAGAATTGCTCTGGTGTCTCGTTTTTGTGCAGAAATCCAACTTTCAGGAAAATCCCCGGAATTTATGTCGAAGGTCTTATTTTTCCAGAAAAATTACGGAGCCAGAAGGGCAAGCCAGGTGGAGGCCCGAGGCCCCCACACAATAGGCCAGCGCGGCCCAGGAGGGGGGCGCGCCGCCCTACTGTGTGGCCGCCTCGGCTGGCCTCCGACTTCCTCCTCTGGACTACTTAAGGGGTTTCGACCTAAAAAACACGGGAGAGAAGTCGAAGTCGCCAGAAACCCTCCAGAACGCCGCCACATCGCGAAACTCCGTCTCGGGACCAGAAACTCCGTTCTGGCACTCCGCCGGGATGGGGAATTGGAGGAGATCATCGCCATCATCACCACCGACGTCTCTCCATCTACCAGCAATGTTTCCCCCATCCATGTGTGAGTAATTCCCCCGCTGTAGGCTGAAGGGGATGGTAGGGATTGGATGAGATTGGTCATGTAATAGCCTAAGATTGTTAGAGCATAATGCCTAGTGTCCGTAATTGGTACTTTGATGATATTGTTGCAACTTGTTATGCTTAATGCTTGTCACTACGGCCCGAGTGCCATGATCTCAGATCTGAACATGTTATTGTTTCATGATGATATGCATTATTTTATGATCTTACATGCAAGTTGTATACACATGTCGCTGTCCGGAACCCGAGGCCCCAAAGTGACAGAAATTGGGACAACCGGAGGGGAAGGCAGTGATGTGAGGATCACATGTGTTCACGGAGTGTTAATGCTTTGCTCCGGTACTTTATTAAAAGGAGTACCTTAATATCCAGTAGATTCCCTAGAGACCCGGCTGCCACCGGCTGGTAGGACAAAACATGTTGTGCAAGTTTCTCATTGCGAGCACGTACGACTATATACGGAACACATGCCTATGGATTGCTTAGTACTTGGATACCGTTTTATTATTATCTGCAAATGCCCTGCTTTGATTGTTACATGAGTTTCTCGCATCCATGCAACGCCCGTCATCCATCCCTGTGCCTACAGTATTTTAATCCTGCTGTTAACTATGACCACTACTGTTGTCTTTGTTACTCTGCTGCTGTTATTTCACTACTGCTACTGCTATAAACTGTTACTACTGATAAACTCTTGCGAGCAAGTCTGTTTCCAGGTGCAGCTGAATTGACAACTTCGCTGTTAAGGCTTTCAAGTATTCTTTGTCTCCCCTTGTGTCGAATCAATAAATTGGGTTTTACTTCCCGCGAAGACTGTTGCGATTCCCTATACTTGTGGGCCATCACGCGCCCGGAGCGTCCCTATGGATCGGGGACGGGCTCAGAACGCCGGACATTGTATTGGCCCGGACCGAACGAAAGGAAGCTTTGGAGCGTGCAACTGAACACGAAAAAATATCCAACGCGCCTCAAAAACCTTTAGGAAACACTTTGGGACGCAGTTGGAGATGCTCTAAGGTCTTCTTTCTCCAACCCCTCTGAACTGGTGGTAAAGAATTGCAAGCCTATGCTACGTGAGGTGTTGCATCAATCGATGTTTCTATTTTTTGAAATCGATGTTTCTGGGAGTGGTGTTTTGGAACATGGGAGCATATGCTCCCTCTATTTTGAATTTCATCTTACATATATTTTGAATTTCAAAAAAAATGAAACGAAAAATTCGCACGTATATCTTCATATGCTACACGCTCACAAAGTTGTTTCATAAAAAATGGACTTTCCATGTGACGTGCGTAAAAAAGAGAAAATTCAGTCCTAAAATAATGCTTTTTACACGATAAATTTTCTCTTTTTTATATAGACCACAAAAAATATTGATTTTTCGTGAAACTTGACGAATGCACATATATTATGGAGATGCACATGTAGAATTTTTTGTCAAAATTTTTCGACAACTCGAAATATATTTTTTTTGGTATAGGGAGCATATGCACCCGGGAGCCGAATTGAATTTTCGGATGTTTCTATTTTTTGAAATCATTGCATCAATCGATGTTTGTTTAGCAGCTACTAGATGTTCGCCGCAAGTGGATATTGTGACCTCTAAGTGTATTTTTCAACTCCTGGTAGACAACGGACAGCTAAGACGGGCTTCGATGTAATTTTATTTTTACAGATCGTTTTATGTCATGATGTCTGTCTTTGTACTATCGTCTGTTTTTTCTTGTAGATATCAGATAACCTTGGAGTGTTTCTCGAAAAAAAAAAGATAACCTTTGAAAACAAAATTCAAAGGAAAAACCAGAGGATTCAAAAGTATAGCATTTTAATGGTGTGTTTTTCTTATTCATTTCCGTTTTGGGAATTCCTGTTAGAACCATCGATCACACCGTTCTGGCTAGATCGGACATTTCAACATTCATGGCCTCAGGTATTTATCTCTTTCACTTTTCTTGGCACTTTGGCAGCCTTAGCATTACAGATTTTACAATATTTGCAGGAAAATTCAGCTCTCCACCTTGTTCCTTTTAAAACCATCGATCACGCGCTTCTGCCTACATGGGATATTTCAACATTCATGGTCTCATGTCTTTATCTCTTACACCATTTGCAAGAAAATTCAGCTGTGTGCATGTCCCACCTCTCTACAAAGAAAAACATATGCAGATTACATGGCAAAAAAAAAAAAAAAAAAAGGGGAATTAAATCCCTCGCGGTTCCTACTCAAGTGGCCTGGAGCAGCTGACCCGGACCTGGCCGGCGGACCCGGTGAGCGGCGCAAGCGCAGACAGCTTAACCATGGCGTGCGCGAAGTCCTCCCGGAAAGCCTCCTCGCCGCGCACCCCGGAGGCGTACACGCGCACCCACCTCACGGTGCTCCCAGCCGTGAGCTGCTGGTCGGAGCGCAGGATGCCGCGTCCCGCGAGAAGCTTCGCGTAGTAGTGCGCGCCGAACCCAACCTCCCGCCCCTGCCGGTAGTACCCCATCTCCATCGGCGCAGTGCCGGCGCCGCCGCACACGGCCCGCATCTCGCCGATCATGTCGGCGTCGAGGGAGTCGTCCGGCTGGCCGGTCCCGGCGAAGTTGTAGATCCTGTCCCTGAAGAATCTGCACTGCACCTTCCCGATGCTATGTGCTCCTACAAGCGGGCACATCAAGAAAAATCAGTCAGAAACACATAACCTCTCATGGGAAGCTCTGGTAACGGGCAGACGAGACGAGCGGACGTACCTAGGAGCGCGACTGTCTCGCGCTCGGTGAAGCCGCGGCGGGCGAACGCATCGAGCGTCATGGCGTGTGTGGCGTTCGGGGACGGGACGTTGACGTCGTCGTGGAAGCTCCGGGCGCTGTCTCGGCGGCCGGTGAGCACCGGGTAGCTCGGCCCGCCCACGAGGACGAGGCTGTCCCGCGCGGCCAGCGCCAGGATGTCGGCGCAGGACACGGTCTCCGGGCACTTCTTCTCCAGCCTCGCCTTGATCTTGTCGATGGCGCCGAAGCCTCGCAGCGAGCGGTTCGGGGCTGCGTCCCTCTCCGACTTCCCGCCGTTGATACGGTCCAGGAGCACCGAGGCGTCACAGCCCTGCATGCGCGCGCGGCCAGAAAAAAAACGGAAGCAGAGCACAGCGTCTTGGCGTGTGCGTACGTGAGCACGCGCAGGCAAAGGAGGCATCACGATCTACGGGATAGTACATGGAGTTCAGCTAGTACGTACGTGGACGAAGCAGTCGTGGAAGAAGAGGCGGACGAGCGCGGCGGCGACGTTGGAGTCCGCGATGAAGAGCTCTCGCACGGTGGACGCGACGATCCCCTCGGCGTCGGGGCACGTCCCATCGTAGAACCCGAATGCCAGCTCGTCCGGCGTCGCCCGCGGGGAGGAGAAGGAGAAGGACGCCGAGTCGTCGCCGCCATCGTCCTCCTCCTCCTCGTCGTCCAGCAGGTGGTAGGAGGAGGTCGACCGCCCGGCGTGCGTGCAGAGACTGGCTGCGCACAGGATCAAGATGACGGCGAGCAAGCAGATGGCACCCCACGCGGGATGTCGTAACATCGCTTACTGTATTCTTGGTTCAGGTTCGAGGTGTTGGAAGTTAAGGCGCCAAGCCGCCACGGCGATTTATTTTAAAATGTAGCGGGAAATGATTCTGCTTTGCGGGATCTTGGAGTGTTAATTTTCAGGGGCAGTACTACTAGTATACGCCTACCTATACGGTAGATGTAGTATGGATTAGTCGTGATGTCTGTACCAGAACCTGATTCAGCATGTTGGTTTAGCAGTACTATACTGTACTAAAGATCAGCTAATTGCTGTGGTTGAACAGCTGATGCCTCCCTCAAGTGCATCAAGAATGTTTCACTGATTTGCAAGTTGCAAGACCAAGGAATAACATCTCAGAAATTCAGCATGTATTACGAGCATATGTCGATTGGAGAGTGGTGAGGTGTTCAATTCAATCAATTGTTCTCGTGTGAAAGTTTTCTCTAAAAAATTCTTGCACTGCAACAATTGGAAATCACACTACTTTAGTTACCACCTCTAAGGCACCGTTGAGCTAACCACAGATGCACCGCCGTTTATATATGCATTGTAAAAGCGTGCAGAAAGGGAATTCGAGCAAGGCAAGAAATGTGATTATCCTCCGAGTGTGCCCCGGCCCGTTTGTGGCGCTCTGCTACCGGCTGCATACAGAACGACAATTTTACATGGGAGATATTTTTAATTTGCGTTCGAATTTGGGCGTTTAACCTGCAGGCTGCATAGAAGAAGGGGTGCCAGAGGACAAAATTCAGAGGTGGATAAGATACGTTTGCGCCGATCGCTTGGATGAGCATGTGCGCCTTGTGTGGATGTCTGATCGGAGGTGCCACCAACACCTCGAGTTCAGATATTGAGCGGTGTCAGTAGTCTCTGAACCTGACGTTCGCTTGCTTACCTATGCAGGCTCCCGTAGTTCCGTGTGACCTCACTGACCTGTGACTGTGAGGTTTGAGCTCGTTTCCACTTCAAACAGAAGACAGCAGGCACCGCAAATCCGGCCTGATTTCAGACGAAATTTTGTTTGATTTTGGAGACTAAGAGCATCTCCAGCCGCGTCCTCAAAACGTCCCCCAAAACAATTTAGGGCGCATCGGACCAAAAACCCGTTCCAGTCGCGTCCCCCAAACCCGAATTTTGTCCGGCGCCCCGATACGGTGTCCGGCGCCCCGAGTCCGTCCCCGTCCCACAGGGGACGCTCCGGGGACGCCGGACACACCGAAAAGCGAGGCGGGGAGTGGCGGGGCCGACCCGTCAGCGGCACAATAAATTTTAACCTAACCGTCGCCTACCTCGCGACGGAAGTTATTGGCTTTGCAGCGACGGTGCAGTTCCCGCAGCGACGGTGCAATTCCCGCAGAGGCGCAGCGGCGCGTCCCGTCGCGCCTAGCTCTGAATGCCGGCGTTAATGAGCGCCACCGCGGCGACAACACCGACGAGGAGGACGACTAATGATGAAGAGTGTTGTTTCTTCGCAGCGAATACGTGCACGGAAGTTTCTGGATGTTCGCCTCACCGGTAGAACCAACAAGGGCACCATCCTCCCGCTGGATTTTCCAGTTTGGGTGACTGGGTGTGCCCTCGAGTGTTCTTTCTTAGCAGCGAACACAGGAAACCTTCGATGCACGGCCTAGTTAGGTTTAGTTTTTTTTTGCAAAATTTTATATTTGTGTCCACCATGGTTCAAACTATGTATTAGTTTGTGGAAAACCATGTTCCAAACTGTGTCTTCGTGTAAACCACGTTCCCAATTATGTATTAGTTTGTGAAAATTGAAATAAATATGCCAAAAAAAGTATTTTAAATATTTGGGGGAGGCGTTTGGGGGACGCGGCTGGGGAGCGACGTCCCCCAAACGCGGCACGAACAAAACACGTCCCCCAAACTCTCAATCCGGCGCGGTTTGGGGGACGCTTTGGGGGACGCGGCTGGAGATGCTCTAAGGGCCTGTTTGGTTGCCACAATGGATTTTCTTGCATTCCTGTCCATTTGGATGTCAACGGGAGAAAGATTTCCTGCATTGAACTTTAAAGCGCTCCAAAAGTTGTATGAAGGGGAACACTACATTCTGCCTTTTCTCGCGGTGCAGCCTCCTCTCGCGCTCACTGGGGCAAAAATGCGCCGCGCTGATGCTAGGGACAGATGACGGGAGCCCGCGCGTGCCGGGGAAAATACGGAGGGAGAAATCCGGGTCACCTCCCTCTGATACTCCCCCTATTTACACCTCCCAGCCTCACCGCTCAAAGTCGGGCCACCATTTCCCCCTTTCGAGCTCTCCGTCGATAGCTATTCGCCATCGACCAAGGTAAGGGACGGTCTATTCTGGAGCCGATGGACCTCCGATGCGGCAGTTCTTCCTCCTACGCCTAGCCGACATGTCGACGTCTTCCTCCGTCGGGTTCGACTGCTAGATCACCGTGACTACCTCTCAACCCTAGCTTAGATCTGTACTAAGGCTTCTGGTATTTGTAGGATAGAAACTGCTTGGTTCGATCTAGTAAGACCTAAAGTTTTCATGCTTAGTTTGTTTCTTCAATCTGTAAGTGTAGAGTACTTTTGCTAAGTTTATGCTTTAACATGTAAGGTCTTGCGTCGATATGTAAGAGTAGAGTATTTTTGCTTAGTTCTTGCTTCGATTTGTAAGAGTAAAATAGTTTTGCTTAATTCTTGGCTTCGATCTGTAAGATTTCTAGTGGCCGTTATTTCGTTGAACACCTCCTTATGCGTTCTTCTAAGCCAAGTCGTTCATGTATAAGTGCGATAGTTGGTATGAAGATTGATTCTACGACATTTACAACTACTCCTTGTACCAGCTATGCACTTATACATGGCAGCATGCACAGAAGCATAGTACTTTGTTATGTTCAATCTGTGTGGACACAATGTGTTTGTAACTTCACTAAAGATTGTTAATATGCTTGCTTGCTTGCTTACGATTGTTGCATAATATTGTTCTCGGAGCTTTTAAGTGTGAAACAAGTATCTTGCTTACCAATGTTCTTGCACTTTTTCTACTTTCATTGTCTATATAGAACACGACCTCCACTGATCTGTCATCGAAGTCTGTGATGCATGTTGTACAACTCCGGTACATCCCGGCGCCTGATAGGCACTTCCCTATTAAGAAGAAGAACATGATATGGCATGCCCTTTGTCCACCTTCGTATTGAACCGGGTGTGTGAGTTGGTCAAGGAAGAGATGACCGAAGTGATGTTCTTTAGGAACCGTGACCTGAAGGAGATTGTACATGTTGTTCTGAAGTTCAGTGGCCATGACATTGGTGTTGATCAGGTCTACAAACATCTGAGACACTGAGAGCAAGGTGGGTTCAGGTATGCGGGTTAAAAACGCTGGAGGGGGTGCGTTGGGTGGAGAACACATCAGTTATCATGATGGACGATGATGCATACTACGCCTACACCAAGGTTTGCGCATTGCATCTTCTCTTGCACTTGATTGACTGAGTAATTTATGATGGATGTTGTTAGCTTGAACGCGAGGAAGAACTTGGTAACCTTATCATTGTAGACTCACCCTAGGGACGTGGATCTCATCAACAAGCCCATAGAGAACTATGCTCAGGTGAAGAAGATCTATGCCGACTGTGTTCTAACTGCTCCGCTCACTCCCGTCGTGGTCCAGCGTGCTCTGAGCCACCTCATGGATCATAACGCACATGCCAAAAGGATCTCGTGATGAGCCCTTCTAACATGATGGCCTGGTTCAACGCCTTCCTGACGAAGTATTACCTCTAAGGAGCCTGAGCATTGGATATTGTTGCTCTGCTTATTCTGGTTACAATGCTGAAAACCGCATCCATGATGTATATTTTGGAAGTAGCTAGGATTGATCAGCACTAATGTCACGTATGTATATTTTGTGAAGTGGTAATTACGTAACCCCTCAGTTGATGAACTTATGTTGCATCACGAGCCGCTGCTCGTGACCTCGTGGTGCAAATCCACTTCTAGAACTATTATCCGTTGAAGGAGATATGCCCAAGAGGCAATAATAAAAGTGGTTATTATATATCTTTATGTTTATGATAAATGTTTATATGTCATGCTATAATTGTATTAACCGAAACATTAGTACATGTGTGATATGTAGACAACAAAGAGTCCCTAGTATGCCTCTTAACTAGCTTGTTGATTAATGGATGATTAGTTTCATAATCATGAACATTGGATGTTATTAATAATAAGGTTATGTCATTGTATGAATGATGTAATGGACACACCCAATTAAGCGTAGCATAAGATCACGTCATTAAGTTATTTGCTATAAGCTTTCGATACATAGTTACCTAGTCCTTATGACCATGAGATCATGTAAATCACTTATGCCGGAAAGGTACTTTGATTACACCAAACGCCACTGCGTAAATGGGTGGTTATAAAGGTGGGATTAAGTATCCAGAAAGTATGAGTTGAGGCATATGGATCAACAGTGGGATTTGTCCATCCCGATGACGGATAGATATACTCTGGGCCCTCTCGGTGGAATGTCGTCTAATGTCTTGCAAGCATATGAATAAGTTCATAAGAGACCACATACCACGGTACGAGTAAAGAGTACTTGTCAGGAGACGAGGTTGAACAAGGTATAGAGTGATACCGATGATCAAACCTCGGACAAGTAAAATATCGCGTGACAAAGGGAATTGGTATCGTATGTGAATGGTTCATTCGATCACTGAAGTCACCGTTGAATATGTGGGAGCCATTATGGATCTCCAGATCCCGCTATTGGTTATTGGTCGGAGTGAGTACTCAACCATGTCCGCATAGTTCGCGAACCGTAGGGTGACACACTTAAGGTTTGATGTTGAAATGGTAGAACTTGAATATGGAATGGAGTTCGAATATTTGTTCGGAGTCCCGGATGAGATCGCGGACATCACGAGGAGTTCCGGAATGGTCTGGAGAATAAGATTCATATATAGGAAGTCATATTCCAAGTTTGGAAATGATACGATGCATTTATGGCAGGTTCTAGAAGGTTCTAGAAAAGTCCGGAAGAAATCACCATGGAAAGTAGAGTCCCGGAGGGACTCCACCTTGCATGGCCAGCCAACCCTAAAGGGGAGGAGTCCAAGGTGGACTCCCCAAGGGTGGCCGGCCAACCCCCCTCATGGAAGGGGGGAATCCCACCCCAAGAGGGATTCCCACCTTGGGTAGGTTTCCCTACACATGGAAGGTTTTTGGTTCGGGTCTTATTCGAAGACTTGTAGTCCAACACTTGGGGCTTCCACCTATATAATGAGGGGCATAGGAGAGGGGGATGACCACCACAAGCCCATAGCTTGGCCGCACCCCTAGGTGGACGGCCACCCCCTCTCCCAAACCCTAGCCGCCCCCTCTCTCCTCCTCTTCTCCCGCACGCTTAGCGAAGCTCCGCCAGTGATCTCCACCGCCACCGCCACCACGCCGTCGTGCTGCCGGATTCAAGGAGGAGCTACTACTTCCGCTGCCCACTGGAACGGGGAGAAGGACGTCGTCTTCATCAACACCGAACGTGTGATCGAGTACGGAGGTGCTGCCCGATCGTGGCACCGTGATCAAGATCTTCTATGCGCTTTTGCAAGCGGCAAGTGATCGTCTACCGCAGCAATAAGAGCCTACTCTTATAGGCTTTGGAAATCTTCAAGGGTTAGTCTTGATCATCCCCTCGTTGCTCCCGTCTTCTAGATTGCATCTTGGCTTGGATTGCGTTCTCGCGGTAGGAAATTTTTTGTTTTCTATGCAACGAATCCCTACAGTGGTATCAGAGCCAGGTTTATGCATAGATGGTTGCACGAGTAGAACACAATGTTTTTGTGGGCGTTGATGCTCTTGTTATCTTTAGTTTGAGTACTTTGCATCTTTGTGGCATAGTGGGATGAAGTGGCTCGGACTAACTTTACATGACCGCGTTCATGAGACTTGTTCCTCGTTCGACATGCAAATTGTATTGCATAAGAGGCTTTGCGGGTGTCTGTCTCTCCTACTATAGTGAAGATTCAATTTACTATTCTATTGACAACATTAGTATCACCGTTGTGGTTCATGTTCGTAGGTAGATTAGATCTCTCTCGAAAACCCTAAACCACGTAAAATATGCAAACCAAATTAGAGACGTCTAACTTGTTTTTGCAGGGTTTGGTGATGTGATATGGCCATAATGTGATGATGAATATGTATGAGATGATCATTATTATATTGTGGCAACCGGCAGGAGCCTTATGGTTGTCCTTAAATTTCATGTTGAGTAGTATTTCAAAGTAGTTGTAATAGTTGCTACATGAGGTGAACAACCATGAAGACGGCGCCATGAACCTTGACGCTACACCGACGATGATGGAGATCATGCCCGTTGATGATGGAGATCATGTCCGTGCTTTGGAGATGAAGATCAAAGGCGCAAAGACAAAAGGGCCATATCATATCACATATGAACTGCATGTGATGTTAATCCTTTATGCATCTTATTTTGCTTAGAACGCGACGGTAGCATTATAAGATGATCCCTCACTTTAATATCAAGATAATAAAGTGTTCTCCCCTCGTATGCACCGTTGATATAGTTTGACGTTTTGAAGCATCTCGTGATGATCGGATGTGATAAACTCAACATACAACGGGTGTAAGCCATGTTGCACACGCGGAATACTTGGGTTTGCTTGACGAGCCTAGCATGTACAGACATGGCCTCGGGACAACGGAAACCGAAAGGTTGAACACGAGTCATATGGATGATATGATCAACATGTTGATGTTCACCATTGAAGCTACATCATCTCACGTGATGATCGATTTTGGTGTAGTGGATTTGGATCGTGTACCACTTAACAACTATGAGGGATGTTGTATTAAGTGGGAGTTCATTAGTAATTAGATTAAAACATGAACTAATTATCATAAACATAGTCTGAGTAGTATTTTGAATTATTTTTGTAGTGTTTCATCCGTTTACTACTATGCGCTAGTCTTGTAATTGAGATAGAAATACTGTTAAAATCTGACAAGAAACTTTACGGACTGGTACCGTATTGTTAAAGAATCAAGAATTGATTAAGTCCTATTGCAAACTTTTAGTAAACCTCACATTGTTGATTCAAAGAGCTATGGTTTCAATTAGTACCTAAAGTTATCTTGTCTCCGTGAAACTTGAAGTTCAAATCTGTTTGAAAAGTAAGGAGCTGAAAATTTAGTTTTCAAAAATAATCAAGGTATGAGATATATGTGATATCTAAGACCTTATTGCAAGATGATAGAATATAATTTGGTGAGATTACATGAACTCATAAGTTTTATGGGAATGTATGAAGGTTGAAGACGCCAGGCGTCACAATCCTCCAACCATTGGGGCACTAACGATATTCGCATATCCATAAAGTAATCATCCTTAGTATGCACCGTTGGTAAGACTCGTCGTTTCGAAGCATCACGTGATGATCGGGTGTGATAGATTCTACGTGTGCATACAACGGATGCAAGTTAGATTTGCACATGCAAATACTAAGGTTAAAACTTTACGAGCCTAGCATGTACAGACATGGTCTCGAAAAGTAGTCATGATATGATGGATAAAATTATGAGTGAAATTGTTCATCATATTACAAAGTTACTAATAGTGAAATCTGAAACACTTGTCATATGATGATCAACTTCAAAGTAATAACCTCAAGGTTATTGGTATTTGACCAACAAACCTAGAAGTTATTGATGTTGAAGTGTTTTTCTAAATAATGAGGAAAGCTAAAAGAGAAACTGCAAAAGATATTTTGGCAAAAAGAAAAGAAAAGACTAGAAAGTCTAGCTCAGGTGTATATAAATGATATACATGTTATGGTTGTATTCCTAGTTAAGTCACACTATGAAATTCTTGGGTATTAGTACTATATTGGTTGGTATGAAGTGTCATACAAAACAACGCAATACAAGAATATAATGGCCTAAGTGACTGACGAGGAATATGATAAGGATGCACGTCTGGACCAAATAAAGTGTTATTATGTTCGTCGTTAGCATTTTATCTAGCCCTTAGAATTTATAATAAAGAACTTAATAATTGTTATTTTGCTCTGGTCAAATGAAAACAATGAGTTGTTCAAATTATGACATTACTCCATGTACGATGGATGAGTTATTATAAATCTTAATGGTGAAACACACATACATAACACTGACGCTAAAATGCCATAAGGCAAATGATTTGAATTCCACTTATTTGTGGAACCGCCATTTAGGTTATGTTAGAAAGGAACGCATGAAGGAACTCCATGCAAATGGATTTTTGGAGTCATTTGATTTATGAATCATTTGGCGCTTGCAAATTTCTTCTAAAAGGAATGACTGAAATACCGTTCATAGGGCAAGATTTGAACGGGCAACTAACTTAGTGGAAACATACATGATGATGTATATGGTTCACTGGACATAGTTGTGTGCGGGAGATTCTTCTACTTCATGAAAACTTCAAACAATGAATTGAATATATATATGTGGATATATTCGATAAGGAAGAAGTTTGAAACATTTGAATAGATTCAAATAAATTCAGCATGAAGTGGAAATCATCGTAATAGAAAAGTCAAATATCTATGATTGGATCATGGTGGAAATATTTGAATTACGAGTTTTAGCGAACATCTAAAGAGAGTTATGAAGTTGTTCTACAACTCACGTTTCTTGGAGTATCATAGTGATGATGAAGTATCCAAAAGACGTATCCAAACCTTGTTGGATTAATGATGAGATAAAATGTTGATGCCATTATATTTTAGTGGATTATGCTTTAGAGACTACCGCTTTTACACTAAATAAGAGAATCATCATGATCCGTAGAAATGACACCATACGAGTTATGGCATGGGTATAAACCCTAATAGTCCTTTCTTTAAATTTTGGTTTAAAAATTTACAACCGAAATCGGATAAATGTCTTTGTTGGATATCCCAAAGAATTGATTGGGAATTCTTTCCGCTATGAAGTAAAAGACAAAAGTGTTTGTTAATGTTACTTGCTTATTTCCAAGAAATTGTTTTCTAGCGAAGTATTTGAGTGGGAGGACAATAGAACTTGATAAGGTTTATGAACCTGAGCATAATGATCAGAGTAGCGCAGCATCGGAAATTGGTTCCGGAAGCGGCCACAACGATCATGGCTCCCATGACTACAAAGTGTTTTAGCCATGAAGATCGAAGTACATATTGAACCTTGTAGGTATGGTTTACTTTGTGATCAAATAAATGATTTGTGGACAAAGGATTGATTTTGAACAATGATAAACCAACTACAAACAAAGAAGTTATGATGGGCCCTGACTCCGTTAAAATGGCTATACGCCATGAAATCCAAGATAGATGAATACTTTTTGAAAGTAAATGGATCTATAAAAATTGATGAAAGCTTGACTTGTTGAAAATTTGTTTACGACAAAGTTCAAAGAGTTGACTACGATAAGATTAGATCTTCCGTAGCAATGCTTATAGTCTATGTGGATTATTCTAGTAATCACTACATATTTCTTTTATAAGATATGCTAGTAGGATGGCAAAATACATTGCTTATAAAAGGTGTGTATTAAAGGTGTATACAAGATACAACCAAAAGTTTTGCTAGTCCGTAGAATACTAGATAGGTATACAAACTTCAATCGGATGAAGTAAGTATCATGGAGTTGGAATCTTCACCAGATGAAATAGTCAAAGAGTTTTTGATTTCATCAGAGACGATGAAGAGACTTGCATTTGCAAGAAATTAAGTGGGAGCGCTGAGACATATTTATAATACTTTATGTAGATGACATATAGTTGGTTATAAATGATGTAATTATATACTTGATTAAAAAGGCTTCATTGAGAAATTAACTTCAATGAAAGGATATGGACTGAAACATATCTAGTGTCAAAATCTATGAAGATAGATTAAAACACAAAATAAGTTTAAGTCAAAGTACATAGAATGGATATTGAAATAGTTCAATATAGAAATATTAAGAAAACGTTCTTGTCATGTGAAGTTTTAACAAGACTTGAGTGTATCTGACACTCAATGAGTAAAAACACATGAGTGATTATAGATCACGGATAATATGTACACAATCAGATGTCCTGTGCTCTTAAAAGTGTTATGAGCATGTACCAGAATGATTCATGTGATAATCATTGAAAAACAGTAAGAATATTCTTGAGTACTTAAGAAGAACCAAGGATATATATATAGTTTTGTATGGAGAAATGACAAATAAATTGCTGTAAGGTGTTGCACCGATATTTGTTTTGTCACATATAAAAATAAAATTTCAATCTCAAATTAGACAAAGTGTTGTTTGAAAGGTAGCACAATGAGCTAGAAGTTGTCTATGCTAGATTTAGAAGAGTTCTAAAATATTGTGACAGATTCTACAAAAGAAGGCAGAGTATGTCATTGTTTTTTTGACAATGGCAAAGGATGTTAAGTCAAGAGGTTCTTTGAGAACTTGGTGTAGTTCCGACAGAGTCAGAACTTTGAAGCTATATTGTGTGTGACAATATTAGTGACATATTTCAGACCGCGGAATTAAGGTTCCACCAGAAGACCAAACATATTTAATGCCGACTCATTTGGAAATGAGTGATGCGTTGAGACGCAAATGAATTACAAAATACATACGGTTCTGAGCATGTCAGATCCGTTGACTAAAACCTCTCCCGTGAGCAAAACATGATAAAGCACCGGAAGGCCAAGGTGTTATATCTTTACAAATGTAAACTAGTTTATTGACTCTAGTGCAAGTGGGAGACTGAAGGAGATATGCCCAAGAGGCAATAATAAAAGTGGTTATTATATATCTTTAAGTTTATGATAAATGTTTATATGTCATGCTATAATTGTATTAACCGAAACATTAGTACATGTGTGATATGTAGACAACAAAGAGTCCCTAGTATGCCTCTTAACTAGCTTGTTGATTAATGGATGATTAGTTTCATAATCATGAACATTGGATGTTATTAATAACAAGGTTATGTCATTGTATGAATGATGTAATGGACACACCCAATTAAGCGTAGCATAAGATCACGTCATTAAGTTATTTGCTATAAGCTTTCGATACATAGTTACCTAGTCCTTATGACCATGAGATCATGTAAATCACTTATGCCGGAAAGGTACTTTGATTACACCAAACGCCACTGCGTAAATGGGTGGTTATAAAGGTGGGATTAAGTATCCGGAAAGTATGAGTTGAGGCATATGGATCAACAGTGGGATTTGTCCATCCCGATGACGGATAGATATACTCTGGGCCCTCTCGGTGGAATGTCGTCTAATGTCTTGCAAGCATATGAATAAGTTCATAAGAGACCACATACCACGGTACGAGTACAGAGTACTTGTCAGGAGACGAGGTTGAACAAGGTATAGAGTGATACCGATGATCAAACCTCAGACAAGTAAAATATCGCGTGACAAAGGGAATTGGTATCGTATGTGAATGGTTCATTCGATCACTGAAGTCATCGTTGAATATGTGGGAGCCATTATGGATCTCCAGATCCCGCTATTGGTTATTGGTCGGAGTGAGTACTCAACCATGTCCGCATAGTTCACGAACCGTAGGGTGACACACTTAAGGTTTGATGTTGAAATGGTAGAACTTGAATATGGAATGGAGTTCGAATATTTGTTCGGAGTCCCGGATGAGATCCCGGACATCACGAGGAGTTCCGGAATGGTCCGGAGAATAAGATTCATATATAGGAAGTCATATTCCAAGTTTGGAAATGATACGGTGCATTTATGGCAGGTTCTAGAAGGTTCTAGAAAAGTCCGGAAGAAATCACCATGGAAAGTAGAGTCCCGGAGGGACTCCACCTTGCATGGCCAGCCAACCCTAAAGGGGAGGAGTCCAAGGTGGACTCCCCAAGGGTGGCCGGCCAACCCCCCTCATGGAAGGGGGGAATCCCACCCCAAGTGGGATTCCCACCTTGGGTAGGTTTCCCTACACATGGAAGGTTTTTGGTTCGGGTCTTATTCGAAGACTTGTAGTCCAACACTTGGGGCTTCCACCTATATAATGAGGGGCATAGGAGAGGGGGCTGACCACCACAAGCCCATAGCTTGGCCGCACCCCTAGGTGGCCGGCCACCCCCTCTCCCAAACCCTAGCCGCCCCCTCTCTCCTCCTCTTCTCCCGCACGCTTAGCGAAGCTCCGCCGGAGATCTCCACCACCACCGCCACCACGCCTTCATGCTGCCGGATTCAAGGAGGAGCTACTACTTCCGCTGCCCGCTGGAACGGGGAGAAGGACGTCGTCTTCATCAACACCGAACGTGTGATCGAGTACGGAGGTGCTGCCCGATCGTGGCACCGTGATCAAGATCTTCCACGCGCTTTTGCAAGCGGCAAGTGATCGTCTACCGCAGCAATAAGAGCCTACTCTTATAGGCTTTGGAAATCTTCAAGGGTTAGTCTTGATCATCCCCTCGTTGCTCCCGTCTTCTAGATTGCATCTTGGCTTGGATTGCGTTCTCGCGGTAGGAAATTTTTTGTTTTCTATGCAACGAATCCCTACATCCGTATGCTAGCCTTACTGATTATGTGATATATGGTTGTTGTCTTGTTATTTCCTATTTCGTTGAACACCTTGTGGACATATATGGTGAACTAGGTAAGCTCACCAAGAAAGGTAGGATGTGATCGTATTCAGCACGCATGCTGTAACCAAACATCCGTTGCATTTGTTGAAACATGATTTGTGAGCAACCAAACGCTGAGGACTTTGCTTCACAACTGATGCGAAGTAGAAATTGTTTGCAACCAAACAACTTACACAAGGATTAGAGGTTGCATTTCTCGGATAGCATCCACAGAATCATGTTCCACAGATGCGACCAAACCTTGCTAGCAACCAATCAGATCCTAAGTGTTCGTTTTCATCTGTTTAGGTCAGGCCTTGGACACAAATCGTCCATCTCGTCATCCTTGTTCGTTTGGGCTGGGGTTCCGGGCAGACCTAGCTGTCTGACACACTTTTTCTTGTTGATAAATTTTGATTTTGCAAACTTAATTTACATAGTGAAAATGAAAAATAAAATACGTAGAAGATAAAAAAATATTTGGCACAAACCCTAGGCCTATCTTCTCTCCTCCTCCGCCTCGTCGTCCTTGGTCAGGTTGACGAGCTCCGGCGTAGGCCATGGGTAAGGCCACACCTGCATTGGCGCCGCCTCTATGGTCCGAGGAGGAGGGGGTGTGCAGGGATAGGCCATTGTTTCCATGGCGAGCAACTGGAGGGTTCGGCGCAGGATGCGGCGGTGCAGACGCTGCACACCGTTGTGGGGTCCCGGTCAAAGTGGCGGGCAACCCCTACGCGAGCGCAGATTCAAGCAACTGCAACTGCACAGCGAGGCCCTGCCACTCGTCCACCTCCTGAAGCTTCGAGGGTCTCGGTGGCTAGTCGGGAAACCTCCTCCTCGCTTAGCCCGGCCAGCGTGACGAGGAGTTAGTTCTCCATGTTCATAGCCTTTTCCTGCTCCGCCACCCACGCGAGAAAGCCAATGTAGTCGACCGTGTCATCAGATACTTCCTCCACTAGAATCTCCCCGTTGAAGATTACGTCTTGATTGACGGGCTTCTGCTGCTCCTCTGCCTGTTGTTCTTGGTGGGCCTCGCCATCATATGCTGCTAGCCCCGGCCGCTGCGTTGTCCTAGATGAAGTCGTGGTCACCGTGGAAGCTCGCGCCGCGACGCGCTTCAAACTCCAGCCGCCCATACATGTCGCAAATTACGATCTGATGTTGTACATGGGTTAGTGAGTAGATCAGGTGGCAGGAGCGCCTGACGGCGGCGGATCTCGTTGCGCCGCTCGCATCCTTAAGTCGGAACCAACGACACTAGAACATGCGCACATAAGACGAAGGGGATGCAAACGCTGCCAGAGACGGCCCGTGGCAAAATCAGAGTTTAGGTCTTGGGTGCCTTCTATCTGCGTGGACTAAAACAAACAAACACGATATGTTCGGTACGGCTGACACGTCAGCGGAGCAAGGCCGGCTCTGACCCATGGCCAGCTTGGGCGATGGCCAAGGGCCCAGGCCGAGGAGGGGCCCATTATCCCAGCTTAATTTGTATCTCTATGCCAATGTTTCGTTTTGGGCTGAAAAAGATTCCAGTTGCAAAGGCCTGACTGATAGGAGACCACTAATGATAGGGAGCAAAAACGCACACAACCCACAGATACGTCTCCAACGTATCGATAATTTCTTATGTTCCATACACACATGTTTTATACATACTTTATGTCATATTTATGCATTTTCCGGCACTAACCTATTAACAAGATGCCGAAGAGCCAGTTGCTGTTTTCTGCTGTTTTTGGTTTCAGAAATCCTAGTAAGGAAATATTCTCGGAATTGGACGAAATCAACGCCCAGGATCTTATTTTTCCACGAAGCTTCCAGAAGTCTGAAAGGGAAACGAAGTGGGGCGACGAGGCGCCGACACAACAGGGCGGAGCGGCCCAGGCCTTGGCCGCGCGGCCCTGGTGTGTGGGGCCCTCGCGTCGCCCCTAAACCTACTCTTTCGCCTATAAGAAGTCTTCGTCGATAATAACTCCAGTACCGAGAGCCATGACACGGAAAACCTTCCAGAGACGCCGCCGCCAATCCCATCTCGGGGGATTCAGGAGATCGCCTCCGGCACCCTGCCGGAGAGGGGAATCATCTCCCGGAGGACTCTTCACCGCCATGGTCGCCTCCGGAGTGATGTGTGAGTAGTTCACCCCTGGACTATGGGTCCATAGCAGTAGCTAGATGGTTGCCTTCTCCTCATTGTGCTATCATTGTTCGATCTTGTGAGCTGCCTAACATGATCAAGATCATCTATTTGTAATGCTACATGTTGCGTTTGTTGGGATCCGATGAATATGGAATGCTATGTTATGTTGATTATCAATCTATCATCTATGTGTTGTTTATGATCTTGCATGCTCTCCGTTATTAGTAGAGGCTCTGGCCAAGTCGTTACTTGTAACTCCAAGAGGGAGTATTTATGCTCGATAGTGGGTTCATGCCTCCATTAAATCTGGGACAGTGACAGAAAGTTCTAAGGTTGTGGATGTGTGATACGCCTCCAACGTATCGATAATTTTTTATGTTCCATGCCACTTTATTGATGATACCTACATGTTTTATGCATAGTTTATGTCATATTTATGCATTTTCCGGCACTAACCTATTAACAATATGCCGAAGAGCCAGTTGCTGTTTTCTGCTGTTTTTTGTTTCAGAAATCCTAGTAAGGAAATATTCTCGGAAATGGACGAAATCAACGCCCAGGATCTTATTTTTCCACGAAGCTTCCGGAACACCGGGGGAGATACAAAGTGGGGCGACGAGACGGCCAGACGCTAGGGCGGCGCGGCCCAAGCCCTGGCCACGCCGGCCTAGTGTGTGGGCCCCTCGCCTTGCCCCTAAACCTACCTCTCCGACTATAAGAAGCCTTCGTCGATAATAACTCCAGTACCGAGAGCCACGATACGGAAAACCTTCCAGAGACACCGCCGCCGCCAATCCCATCTCGGAGGATTCAGGAGATCGCCCCCGGCACCCTGCCGGAGAGGGGAATCATCTCCCGGAGGACTCTTCACCGCCATGGTCGCCTCCGGAGTGATGAGTGAGTATTTCACCCCTGGACTATGGATCCATAGCAGTAGCTAGATGGTCGTCTTCTCCTAATTGTGCTATCATTATCGGATCTTGTGAGCTGCCTAACATGATCAAGATCATCTATCTGTAATGCTACATGTTGTGTTTGTTGGGATCCGATGAATAGAGAATACTATGCTATGTTGATTATCAATCTATTATCTATGTGTTGTTTATGATCTTGCATGCTCTCCGTTACTAGTAGAGGCTCTGGCCAAGTTTTTGCTTTTAACTCCAAGAGGGAGTATTTATGCTCGATAGTGGGTTCATGCCTCCATTAAATCTGGGATAGTGACAGAAAGTTCTAAGGTTGTGGATGTGATGTTGCCACTAGGGATAAAACATCGATGCTATGTCTAAGGATGTAGTTGTTGATTACATTACGCACCATACTTAATGCAATTGTCTGTTGTTTGCAACTTAATACTGGAAGGGGTTCGGATGATAACCTGAAGGTGGACTTTTTAGGCATAGATGCATGCTGGATAGCGGTCTATGTACTTTGTCGTAATGCCCAATTAAATCTCACAATATTCATCATATCATGTATGTGCATGGTCATGCCCTCCTTATTTGTCAATTGCCCAACTGTAATTTGTTCCCCCAACATGCTTATTCTTATCGGAGAGACGCCTCTAGTGAACTATGGACCCCGATCCATTCTTTTAATCGAATACAATCTACTGCAATACTTGTTCTATTGTTTTCTGCAAACAATCATCATCCACACTATACATCTAATCCCTTGTTACAGCAAGCCGGTGAGATTGACAACCTCACTGTCACGTTGGGGCAAAGTAATTTGGTTGTGTTGTGCAGGTTCCACGTTGGCGCCGGAATCCCTGGTGTTGCGCCGCACTACACTCCGCCGCCATCAACCTTCAATGTGCTTCTTGGCTCCTACTTGTTCGATAAACCTTGGTTTCTTACTGAGGGAAAACTTGCCGCTGTACGCATCTCACCTTCCTCTTGGGGTTCCCAACGGACGCGTGTTGTACGCGTATCAAGCTCTTTTTCTGGCGCCGTTGCCGGGGAGATCAAGACACGCTGCAAGGGGAGTCTCCACCTCCAATCTCTTTACTTTGTTTTTGTCTTGCTTTATTTTATTTACTACTTTGTTTGCTGCACTAAAACAAAATACAAAAAAATTAGTTGCTAGTTTTACTTTATTTGCTATCTTGTTTGCTATATTAAAAACACACAAAAAATTAGTTACTTGCATTTACTTTATCTAGTTTGCTTTATTTACTGTTGCTAAAATGGGTACTCCTGAAAATACTAAGTTGTGTGACTTCACAACCACAAATAATAATGATTTCTTATGCACACCTATTTCTCCACCTGCTACTACAGCAGAATTCTTTGAAATTAAACCTGCTTTACTGAATCTTGTTATGAGAGAGCAATTTTCTGGTGTTAGCTCTGATGATGCTGCTGCCCATCTTAATAATTTTGTTGAATTATGTGAAATGCAAAAGTATAAGGATGTAGATGGTGACATTATAAAATTAAAATTGTTTCCTTTCTCATTAAGAGGAAGAGCTAAAGATTGGTTGCTATCTCTGCCTAAGAATAGTATTGATTCATGGACTAAATGCAATGATGCTTTTATTGGTAGATATTATCCTCCTGCTAAAATTATATCTTTGAGAAGTAGCATAATGAATTTTAAACAATTGGATAATGAGCATGTTGCACAAGCATGGGAAAGAATGAAATCTTTGGTTAAAAACTGCCCAACCCATGGACTGACTACTTGGATGATCATCCAAACCTTTTATGCAGGACTGAATTTTTCTTCGCGGAACTTATTGGATTCAGCTACTGGAGGTACCTTTATGTCCATCACTCTAGGCGACGCAACAAAGCTTCTTGATAATATGATGATTAATTACTCTGAATGGCACACGGAAAGAGCTCCACAAGGTAAGAAGGTAAATTCTGTCGGAGAAACCTCTTCCTTGAGTGATAAGATTGATGCTATTATGTCTATGCTTGTGAATGGTAGGACTAATGTTGATCCTAATAATGTTCCATTAGCTTCATTGGTTGCTCAAGAAGAACATGTTGATGTAAACTTCATTAAAAATAATAATTTCAACAACAATGCTTACCGGAACAATTCTAGTAACAACTATAGGCCATATCCTTATAATAATGGCAACGGCTATGGTAATTCTTATGGGAATTCTTACAACAATATTAGGAACATACCCCCTGGACTTGAAGCTATGCTTAAAGAATTTATTAGTACACAAACTGCTTTTAACAAATCTGTTGAAGAAAAGCTTGGGAAAATTGATATACTTGCTTCTAAAGTCGATAGTCTTGCTGCTGATGTTGATCTTTTGAAATCGAAAGTTATGCCTAATGAAAATAATAATAATAATATTGTTACTACAGCAAATTCCATCCAAGTTAGAATTAATAAGAATATAAGATTGATGGCCAAATTGCGTGCTAGGTGGGAAAGAGAAGAAAATACTAAAGAAGATAATATAGCTAAAGTTTGGACTATTACCACCACTAGTAATGCTAATGCTCCACATGTTGCTGCACCTCCTACTATTAATGGTAAAATAATTGGTGTTGGCAATGTTTCCACTTCTAATGCAAAGCGTGAAAAACTGCCTGAAACTGCTAAAACTGCTGAAACTGCCTGTGATAAAACTGCTGAAATTTTTTCCAACATTGGGGACAATGATCCCATTGCTTTAGATAATAATGGTTTGGATATTGATGATTGCCACATCTCTGAAGTTATAAAGTTCTTACAAAAACTTGCTAAGAGTCCTAATGCTAGTGCTATAAATTTGGCTTTCACGAAACATATTACAAATGCTCTCATAAAAGCTAGAGAAGAGAAATTAAATCGTGAAGCTTCTATTCCTAGGAAGTTAGAGGATGGTTGGGAGCCCATCATTAAGATGAAGGTCAATGATTTTGATTGTAATGCTTTATGTGATCTTGGTGCAAGTATTTCCGTTATGCCTAGAAAGATCTATAATATGCTTGACTTGCCACCATTGAAAAATTGTTATTTGGATGTTAATCTTGCTGATAATTCTACAAAGAAGCCTTTGGGGAGAGTTGATAATGTTCACATTACCGTTAACAATAACCTTGTCCCCGTTGATTTTGTTGTCTTGGATATTGAATGCAATGCATCTTGTCCCATTATATTGGGAAGACCTTTTCTTCGAACTGTTGGTGCTATTATTGATATGAAGGAAGGTAATATTAAATATCAATTTCCTCTCAAGAAAGGTATGGAACACTTCCCTAGAAAGAGAATGAAGTTACCTTTTGATTCTATCATTAGAACAAATTATGATGTTGATGCTTCGTCTCTTGATAATACTTGATACACACTTTCTGCGCCTAGCTGAAAGGCGTTAAAGAAAAGCGCTTATGGGAGACAACCCATGATTTTACTACTGCACTTTTATTTTATATTTGAGTCTTGGAAGTTGTTACTACTGTAGCAACCTCTCCTTATATTTATTTTATTGCATTGTTGTGCCAAGTAAAGTCTTTGATAGTAAGGTTCATATTAGATTTGGATTACTGCGCAGAAACAGATTTCTTGCGGTCACGAATCTGGGCCTAATTCTCTGTAGGTAACTCAGAAAATTCTGCCAATTTACGTGATTGCTCCTCAGATATGTATGCAACTTTCATTCAATTTGAGCATTTTCATTTGAGTAAGTCTGGTGCCTCAATAAAATTCGTCTTTACGGACTGTTCTGTTTTGACAGATTCTGCCTTTTATTTCGCATTGCCTGTTTTGCTATGCTTGATGGATTTTTCGAATGCATTAACTTTCAGTAGCTTTGTGCAATGTCCAGAAGTGTTAAGAATGATTATGTCACCTCTGAACATGTGAATTTTGATTGTGCACTAACCCTCTAATGAGTTGTTTTGAGTTTGGTATGGAGGAAGTTTTCAAGGATCAAGAGAGGAGGATGCTACAATATGATCAAGGAGAGTGAAAGCTCTAAGCTTGGGGATGCCCCGGTGGTTCACCCCTGAATATTTCAAGAAGACTCAAGCGTCTAAGCTTGGGGATGCCCAAGGCATCCCCTTCTTCATCGACAATATTATCAGGTTCCTCTAGTGAAACTATATTTTTATTCCATCACATCTTATGTACTTTGCTTGGAGCGTCGGTTTGTTTTTGTTTTGTTTGAATAAAATGGATCCTAGCATTCATTGTGTGGGAGAGAGACACGCTCCGCTGTTGCATATGGACAAATATGTCCTTAGGCTTTACTCATAGTGTTCATGGTGAAGGTTGAATCTTCTTCGTTAATTTGTTGTATGGTTGGAAACGGGAAATGTTGCATGTGGTAGTGTATAATAAAATACTTGTAGATCATTGAGCTTTGATGATTTGATTCCTTGCAAATGTTTTGAGGTATTTAGGTGGTGAGGCTTGCTGAATAAATAAGTTAAAATGAGTAGTGGATTGTTGTCTTTAAGCTTGTGCCGTACTACAAACTCTATTTAAATAGTTGAAGGTGTAGTTGGACTTGATAGCTTTCCATGTCTGAGAGTTCATCGTAATAACTAAGTTGTGCTGAAGGTCGAGGGAGCTAGCGGGGTACTTGTGCCACCGTGAAACGGCCCTCCTTGGAGTAAATTTTAATCATGCTCTTAATGTTGAACCTGCTAGATGTTTGCAATAAGCTTGTGAGTTCTTTTTGACTAATGTTAAGCTACGGTTTTTGGCACTTCCACCATCCAAATTTGCTAGCCTCTTCGGTACTGTGCATTGCCTTTTGCTCACATTGAGAACTGTGCATACTTCGCCAGTACATCCAAACCCGTGGGAGGACTTTCTCTTGTTCTCCTACACATAAGCCCATACATCTCCTCAAAACAGCCACCATACCTACCTACCACAGCATTTCCATAGCTGTTCTGAGATATATTGCCATGCAACTTCCATTTTACATTACATTTATTATTTATATATTGCTTTGCATGATCATATACAGCTGATGTGTGGTTTACCCATGTTACGCTAGATCATTGCACATCCTGCTACACTGGCAGAGGCATACAGTTCTATACATCATGTTTCATTCATTATGAGTTATTTGTACCAAAAAGTGTGTTGTCATATTAGGATGTTGCCCCTAAAAATGAAAAGAGCCATGGAGGCCATCAAAAAGATAAAAAAGAAAAGAAAGAAAAAAATATAGAAAGAAAAAAAAAGAAAAAAAGAAAAAAAGAGAATAAAGAAAAAGGGGGCAGCATTACTATCTTTTATCCACACTTGTGCTCATGTTTTAGCACCTGCAGTATTCATAGTCATCATTTGTGCTCATGTTTAGCACCTATATTCCATATGAGAGAGTTTTCATGTTTTACTAGTATAACTATGTGGGGAATTTACACTATAGAACTTGGGTTGTATATTCCAATAATGAGCCTCCTCAAAAGTGCTCTAGGTCTTCGTGAGCAACCAAGTTGGATGCACCCCCACTAGTTCCATTGGAGAGCTTTCATACACATATAGCTCTATGTGCATCCGTTGCATGGCAATCACTACTCCTTGCATAGCTTCGATCATAAGGCTTCCTCTTGCCTAATGGTCACTTATAGCTTTGCAAGCCTTTCTTCCATTTGGCCTTCCAAACCCCCATTAACGTTCTTTATGCCATAACATCCTGGTGCTAATACCAAATTCTTGCGCTCACCGGTTGAGTAGACTTCGAAACAGTTGATTCATGACGTTCATGTTTATGTTTACTTGACTGAATCCTTCTTATGTTGTGAAAATTTACTTGATGCTTGGAATGAAGGATAGAACTTCTACGCTGAATACTTAACACATCCTTAATGAACTTTGTACGGTTTCATGTCTTTAAAGCAATAGTTCATGAAAACTTCTAGCTTATTTAACTCTTGCATTATCATCTCTTATATCAATATAGATATTTGCTTTGAATGATTTGATCTCAGCTCATGTGCGTTACAATAGTATGATCAAGATTATGATGGCATGTCACTCAAGAAATTATCTTTGTTATCGTTTACCTACTCTGGACGAGCAGGAACTAAACTTGGGGATGCCGATATGTCTCCAACGTATCGATAATTTCTTATGTTCCATGCCACTTTATTGATGATACCTACATGTTTTATGCATACTTTATGTCATATTTATGCATTTTCCGGCACTAACCTATTAACAAGATGCCGAAGAGCTAGTTGCTGTTTTCTGCTGTTTTTGGTTTCAGAAATCCTAGTAAGGAAATATTCTCGGAAATGGACGAAATCAACGCCCAGGATCTTATTTTTCCACGAAGCTTCCAGAACACCGGGGGAGATACGAAGTGGGGCGACGAGGCGGCCAGATGCTAGGGCGGCGCGGCCCAAGCCCTGGCCGCGCCGGCCTAGTGTGTGGGCCCCTCACGTCGCCCCTAAACCTACCTCTCCGACTATAAGAAGCCTTCGTCGATAATAACTCCAGTACCGAGAGCCACGATACGGAAAACCTTCCAGAGACGCCACCGCTGCCAATCCCATCTCGGGGGATTCAGGAGATCACCTCCGGCACCCTGCCGGAGAGGGGAATCATCTCCCGGAGGACTCTTCACCGCCATGGTCGCCTCCGGAGTGATGAGTGAGTAGTTCACCCCTGGACTATGGATCCATAGCAGTAGCTAGATGGTCGTCTTCTCCTAATTGTGCTATCATTATCGGATCTTGTGAGCTGCCTAACATGATCAAGATCATCTATCTGTAATGCTACATGTTGTGTTTGTTGGGATCCGATGAATAGAGAATACTATGCTATGTTGATTATCAATCTATTATCTATGTGTTGTTTATGATCTTGCATGCTCTCCGTTACTAGTAGAGGCTCTGGCCAAGTTTTTGCTTTTAACTCCAAGAGGGAGTATTTATGCTCGATAGTGGGTTCATGCCTCCATTAAATCTGGGACAGTGACAGAAAGTTCTAAGGTTGTGGATGTGCTGTTGCCACTAGGGATAAAACATCGATGATATGTCTAAGGATGTAGTTGTTGATTATATTACGCACCATACTTAATGCAATTATCTGTTGTTTGCAACTTAATACTGGAAGGGGTTCGGATGATAACCTGAAGGTGGACTTTTTAGGCATAGATGCATGCTGGATAGCGGTCTATGTACTTTGTCGTAATGCCCAATTAAATCTCACAATATTCATCATATCATGTATGTGCATGGTCATGCCCTCTTTATTTGTCAATTGCCCAACTGTAATTTGTTCACCCAACATGCTTATTCTTATGGGAGAGACACCACTAGTGAACTGTGGACCCCGGTCCATTCTTTACATCGAATACAATCTACTGCAATACTCGTTCTTACTGTTTTCTGCAAACATCATCATCCACACTATACATCTAATCCTTTGTTACAGCAAGCCAGTGAGATTGACAAGCTCACTGTCACGTTGGGGCAAAGTAATTTGGTTGTGTTGTGCAGGTTCCACGTTGGCGCCGGAATCCCTGGTGTTGCGCCGCACTACACTCCGCGCCATCAACCTTCAACGTGCTTCTTGGCTCCTACTGGTTCGATAAACCTTGGTTTCTTACTGAGGGAAACTTACTGTTGTACGCATCACACCTTCCACTTGGGGTTCCCAACGGTCGCGTGCTGTACGCGTGTCAAGCTAAATTTCTAGCGCCGTTGCCGGGGAGATCAAGACACGCTGCAAGGGGAGTCTCCACTTCCAATCTCTTTACTTTGTTTTTGGCTTGCTTTATTTTATTTACTACTTTGTTTTCTGCACTATATCAAAATACAAAAAAATTAGTTACTTGCTTTTACTATCTTGTTTGCGTTCTCCATATTAAAAACACAAAAAAATTAGTTACTTGCATTTACTTTATCTAGTTTGCTTTATTTACTATTGCTAAAATGAGTAATCCTGAAGTTGAAGTTCGTTCGTTTAAGCAACAAGGGGGAGAATGTTTAAAAGATGCTTGGTATAGAATTAGTGATGCTCATAATAGGTGCACTAAGAAACACTCCGCCACTATCTTACTCAGGAATTTTTATGTTGGTATCTCTAGCTGGAATAGGTATGTTCTAGATTGTCTCGCGGGAGGTAATTTCCTAGGCACTCCTGCCTTAGAAGCTAGTTGCATTATTGAGAGTCTATTTGGAATACCACCTATTAATGAAGTTAAAACTGAAATCTCTTTTGAAGATGTCATGAAAAAGTTGGAAACCATAGAGAAAAATCTTCCAAGTATTGAGACTAAATTGGGAGAATTATTTAATAGCACTAATAAACTTGACAAATCTCTAGGTGGAGTTAATGAGAGAATTGCCATCTTAGAAGCTTGTGTTATCCATGATAATCAAACCCAAAGGATTAGTGAACTTGAAGAAGCTATGGGAACCTTGGGTTCAACTTTTTTCTTCTATCAAGTTTAAGGAGAAAGCTTATGTGGGTAAGGAGCAAAAGTTCATGTATGTCTCTAAGGTGCCTAAACCAAAAAACCATTATAGGCCTAAAATTGATAAAGCTCTTAATACCACTATAGATAATGGAGCATCTAAGATACCTAATGTGACAAGTTATGATGTTGATGCTTCATCTCTTGATAATACTTGATACACACTTTCTGCGCCTAGCTGAAAGGCGTTAAAGAAAAGCGCTTATGGGAGACAACCCATGATTTTACTTCTGCACTTTTATTTTATATTTGAGTCTTGGAAGTTGTTACTACTGTAGTAACCTCTCCTTATCTTTATTTTATTGCATTGTTGTGCCAAGTAAAGTCTTTGATAGTAAGGTTCATACTAGATTTGGATTACTGCGCAGAAACAGATTTCTTGCTGTCACGAATTTGAACAGTGTTCTCTTTAGGTAACTCAGAAAAATCTGCCAATTTACGTGAGTAATCCTCAGATATGTACGCAACTTTCATTAAATTTGAGCATTTTCATTTGAGCGAGTCTGGTGCACCTAAAAAATTCGTCTTTACGGACTGTTCTGTTTTGACAGATTCTGCCTTTTATTTCGCATTGCTTGTTTTGCTATGTTTGATGGATTTCTTTATTTCATTAACTTTCAGTAGCTTTGTGCAATGTCCAGAAGTGTTAAGAATGATTATGTCACCTCTGAACATGTGAATTTTGATTATGCACTAACCCTCTAATGAGTTGTTTTGAGTTTGGTGTGGAGGAAGTTTTCAAGGATCAAGAGAGGAGGATGATACAATATGATCAAGGAGAGTGAAAGCTCTAAGCTTGGGGATGCCCCGGTGGTTCATCCCTGCATATTTCAAGAAGAATCAAGCATCTAAGCTTGGGGATGCCCAAGGCATCCCCTTCTTCATCGACAACATTATCAGGTTCCTCTAGTGAAACTATATTTTTATTCCATCACATCTTATGTCCTTTACTTGGAGTGTCTGTATGTTTTTGTTTTGTTTTGTTTGAATAAAGTTGGATCCTAGCATTCATTGTGTGGGAGAGAGACACGCTCCGCTGTTGCATATGGACAAATATGTCCTTAGCTTTACTCATAATGTTCATGGCGAAGGTTGAAACTGCTTCGTTGATTGTTATATAGTTGGAAACAGAAAATGCTACATGTCGTAATTGGTATGATGTCTTGAATAATTTGATACTTGGCAATTGTTGTGCTCATATGGATCATGTTTAAGCTCTTGCATCATATACCTTGCACCTATTAGTGAAGAAATACATAGAGCTTGCTAAAATTTGGTTTGCATGATTGGTCTCTCTAAGGTCTAAATATTTTCTAGTAAGGGTTTGAACAACAAGGAAGACAGTGTAGAGTCTTATAATGCTTGCAATATGTTTTTATGTGAGTTTTGCTGTACCGGTTCATACTTGTGTTAATTTGCTTCAAACAACCTTGCTAGCCTAAGCCTTGTATTGAGAGGGATTACTTCTCGTGCATCCAAAATCCTTGAGCCAAAAACTTTGCCATTTGTGTCCACCATACCTACCTACTACATGGTATTTCTCTGCCATTCCAAAGTAAATTGCTTGAGTGCTACCTTTAAAATTCTATCCTTTGTCTTTGCAATATATAGCTCATGGGAAAAATAGCTTAAAAACTATTGTGGTATTGAATATGTACTTATGTATCTTATTTCTTATTAAGTTGCTTGTTGAGCGATAACCATGTTTATGGGGACGCCATCAACTATCTTTGTTGAATATCATGTGAGTTGCTATGCATGTTCGTCTTGTCTGAAGTAATGGTGATTTATCATGAGTTGAATGGTTTGAGTATGCATATTGTTAGAGAAGAACATTTGGCCGCTAACTAAAGCCATGATCCATGGTGGAAGTTTCAGTTTTGGACAACAATCCTCAATCTCTTATGAGAATATTATTTGTTGTTGAATGCTTATGCATTAAAGAGGAGTCCATTATCTGTTGTCTATGTTGTCCCGGTATGGATGTCTAAGTTGAGAATAATCAAAAGCGAGAAATCCAATGCGAGCTTTCTCCTTAGACCTTTGTACAGGCGGCATAGAGGTACCCCTTTGTGATACTTGGTTAAAACATATGTATTGCGATGATAATCCATGTAAATCCAAGCTAATTAGGACAAGGTGCGGGCACTATTGGTAATCTATGCATGAGGCTTGCAACTTGTAGGATATCTTATACATAATACATATGCTTTATTACTACCATTGACAAAATTGTTTCTTGTTTTCAAAATAAAAGATCTAGCACAAATATAGCAATCAATGCTTGCTTCTTCGAAGGGCCTTTCTTTTACTTTCATGTTGAGTCAGTATACCCACTTCCTTTCATCTTAGAAGAAAACACTTGTGTTAACTCTGCATTGATTCTTACATGTTTACCTATTGCACTTATTATATTACTTTGTACTGACAATATCCATGAGATATACATGTTGAAGTTGAAAGCAACCGCTGAAACTTTAATCTTCCTTTGTGTTGCTTCAATGCCTTTACTATGAATTTATTGCTTTATGAGTTAACTCTTATGCAAGACTTATTGATGCTTGTCTTGAAAGTACTATTCATGAAAAGTCTTTGCTATATGATTCAGTTGCTTAATCATTGTACTTACCATTGCTTCGAATCGCTGCATTCATTACATGTGCTTACAATAGTATTGATCAAGATTATGATAGCATGTCACTTCAGAAATTATCTTTGTTATCGTTTACCTACTCGGGGACGAGTAGGAACTAAGCTTGGGGATGCTGATACGTCTCCAACGTATCGATAATTTCTTATGTTCCATGCTACTTTATTGATGATACACACATGTTTTATACATACTTTATGTCATATTTATGAATTTTGCGGCACTAACCTATTAACAAGATGCCGAAGAGCCAGTTGTTGTTTTCTGCTGTTTTTGATTTCAGAAATCCTAGTAAGGAAATATTCTTGGAATTGGACAAAATCAATGCCCAGGATCTTATTTTTCCACGAAGCTTCCAGAAGTCCGAAAGGGAAACGAAGTGGGGCGACGAGGCGCCGACACAACAGGGCGGCGCGGCCCAGGCCTTGGTCGCGCGGCCCTGGCGTGTGGGGCCCTCGTGTCGCCCCTAAACCTACTCTTCCGCCTATAAGAAGCCTTCGTCGATAATAACTCCAGTACCGAGAGCCACGATACGGAAAACCTTCCAGAGACGCCGCCGCCAATCCCATCTCGGGGGCTTCAGGAGATCGCCTCCGGCACCCTGCCGGAGAGGGGAATCATCTCCCGGAGGATTCTTCACCTCCATGGTCGCCTCCGGAGTGATGTGTGAGTAGTTCACCCCTGGACTATGGGTCCATAGCAGTAGCTAGATGGTTGTCTTCTCCTCATTGTGCTATCATTGTTCGATCTTGTGAGCTGCCTAACATGATCAAGATCATCTATTTGTAATGCTACATGTTGCGTTTGTTGGGATCCGATGAATATGGAATGCTATGTTATGTTGATTATCAATCTATCATCTATGTGTTGTTTATGATCTTGCATGCTCTCCGTTATTAGTAGAGGCTCTGGCCAAGTCGTTACTTGTAACTCCGAGAGGGAGTATTTATGCTCGATAGTGGGTCCATGCCTCCATTAAATGGACAGTGACAGAAAGTTCTAAGGTTGTGGATGTGCTGTTGCCACTAGGGATAAAACATCAATGCTATGTCTAAGGATATTTGTGTTGATTACATTACGCACCATACTTAATGCAATTGTCTATTGTTTGCAACTTAATACTGGAAGGGGTTCGGATGATAACCTGAAGGTGGACTTTTTAGGCATAGATGCATGCTGGATAGCGGTCTATGTACTTTGTCGTAATGCCCAATTGAATTTCACACTACTCATCATAACATGTATGTGCATTGTCATGCCATCTTTATTTGTCAATTGCCCAACTGTAATTTGTTCACCCAACATGCTATTTCTTATGGGAGAGACACCACTAGTGAACTGTGGACCCCGATCCATTCTTTACATCGAATACAATCTACTGCAATACTCATTCTTACTGTTTTCTGCAAACATCATCATCCACACTATACATCTAATCCTTTGTTACAGCAAGCCGGTGAGATTGACAACCTCACTGTCACGTTGGGGCAAAGTAATTTGGTTGTGTTGTGCATGTTCCACGTTGGCGCCGGAATCCCTGGTGTTGCGCCGCACTACACTCCGCCGCCATCAACCTTCAACGTGCTTCTTGGCTCCTACTGGTTCGATAAACCTTGGTTTCTTACTGAGGGTAACTTACTGCTGTACGCATCACACCTTCCACTTGGGGTTCCCAACGGTCGCGTGATGTACGCGTGTCACCCACCCATCGGATCGTGTAGTTGTTCTTGTTCGGACCCCTATTCTTATTGTGTGTTTGACTGCTCCAGCCTGAATCTTTGATGCTGGAGATCGACGATTTGGATTTGATCAATAAGTGTAGATGCCATTAGCGCCTTGTACCTCCGCATGGCCCTTCTCGGCCCCAAGTACGTTGAACTTCAATGGACCCTATCGTATTCCAATGTTTAGATTAGGGTTGTAGTTTCATGTACTTAATTCCTTCGTAATTGTGGGTGTTTCCAAGAAAATTTGAATGGCTTGGCTATGTGCTGTATTGGGAAGGATATCTTGGATAACATTGATCTTGATATTAATTATTCCCAATGATTTCGCATATGGAATTTTCCGGATGGTGAAGCACTGAATGTTTATTCTTGATGGAGTCATTGAAATTTGATTCTTATTTGAGATAATCAATCTAGAGGGCATAATTTATTTATTTTACTACTCTTTTAGTTTTTCAATGGTTATATGACATTCAATCATTTTTATACATCTCAAATTAAAATTGTTATGTTGGATGTTAACTCGTGAAAAAGGCATATATATAAGGGCCTATGTCGTCAACTTCGCCCTAGGGCCCTCTAAAACATAGAGGCGGCCCTGCAGCGGAGCAACGTAAAGGGACGCTGAGAGTTTGCATCTGCGTGGGCCCAAAATATGCCAGTAAGCAGCTCCAGTGGAGCGACGCATAGTGACCGGGTCGTCCGCAGCGACGCAAACCTAGCCCAAATATGCGCCTCGGATGCGTCTCTGCGGACGCTGCATGGACGCGCAAATTGTCCGCTCGTGTCTGGCGGATGTTTCATCGGGCCTGCCTGGCAGCGACCCAGGCTCGATGCGTCTTCTTAGAGGCGCCAGCAACTGGCGGCGCTGCGTCGCTTTAGCAGTCTGCGCCACGTTAATGGCGATGCCTCGTCTGTCGAGCGGCCGCCACCCACCTCCACCTAGCAGTAATGGCGATACCACGCGTGCCGCGCCCGTCGCCTGCCTCCGGCTTACATAAAAAGGGACGCGCACATCTCATCTCCTCCCACACAAAACCTAGCTGCCGCACAATGATACGTCTCCGACGTATCGATAATTTCTTATGTTCCATGCCACATTATTGATGATATCTACATGTTTTATGCATACTTTATGTCATATTTATGCGTTTTCCGGAACTAACCTATTGACGAGATGCCGAAGTGCCAGTTCCTGTTTTCTGCTGTTTTTGGTTTCAGAAATCCTAGTAAGGAAATATTCTCGGAATCGGACGAAATCAACGCCCAGCATCTTAGAATCCCCGGAAGCATCCAGAACACCCGAGAGCCACCAGAGAGGGGACACAGGCCCCCCAGGTGATAGGCCGACGCGGCCCAGGGGTGGCCCGCGCCCCCCTGTGGTGTTGTCGCCTCGTTGACCTTCTGGCGCCGCCTCTTCGCCTATAAGAAGCCCCTCGACCTAAAACCTCGAGACGGAAAAAGCCACGGTACGAGAAACCATCCAGAGCCGCCGCCATCGCGAAGCCAAGATCTGGGGGACAGAAGTCTCTGTTTCGGCACGCCGCCGGGACGGGGAAGTGCCCCCGGAAGGCTTCTCCATCGACACCGCTGCCATCTCCACCGCCATCTTCATCACCGCTGCTGTCTCCCATGAGGAGGGAGTAGTTCTCCATCGAGGCTCGGGGCTGTACCGGTAGCTATGTGGTTAATCTCTCTCCTATGTACTTCAATACAGTGATCTCATGAGCTGCCTTACATGATTGAGATTCATATGAGTTTTGTATCACTATTCATCTATGTGCTACTCTAGTGATGTTATTAAAGTACTCTATTCCTCCTGCATGGTGTAAAGGTGGCAGTGTGTGCATCATGTAGTACTTGGCGTAGTTTATGATTGTGATCTCTTGTAGATTATGAAGTTAACTATTACTATGATGGTATTGATGTGATCTATTTGGTTATGTTGATCTATCTTGCACTCTAAGGTTATTTAAATATGAACATTGAATATTGTGGAGCTTGTTAACTCCGGCATTGAGGGTTCGTGTAATCCTATGCAATTAGTGGTGTTCATCATCCAACAAGAGGGTGTAGAGTTTAGCATCTATTTATTTATTTATTCTGTTATGTGATCAATGTTGAGAGTGTCCACTAGTGAAAGTATGATCCCTAGGCCTTGTTCCTAAATACTGCTATCGCTGCTTGTTTACTGTTTTACTGCATCTATACTTCCTGCAATATTACCACCATCAACCACACGCCAGCAAGCACTTTTCTGGCGCCGTTGCTATTGCTCATATTTATTCATACCACCTGTATTTCACTATCTCTTCGCCGAACTAGTGCACCTATTAGGTGTGTTGGGGATACAAGAGACTTCTTGCTTTGTGGTTGCAGGGTTGCATGAGAGGGATATCTTTGACCTCTTCCTCACTGAGATCGATAAACCTTGGGTGATCCACTTAAGGGAAACTTGCTGCTGTTCTACAAACCTCTGCTCTTGGAGGCCCAACACTGTCTACAAGAATAGAAGCTCCCGTAGACATCAAGCACTTTTCTGGCGCCGTTGCCGGGGAGGAAAGGTAAAAGGCATTCATACTCCGGTTCCAGGTAACAGTACTTTTCTGGCGCCATTGTGTTTGTGCTCGAAGCTATTTCCTTTAGATCCTGCAATTGCATCTTTTTGTTTCTTGTTTACACTAGTAAGGCATAATGGACAACAATGAGCTTCTTATTCTATTTCCTGATTTAAGACATGGATGGTTTGATCCGAAAATTAAAAAACCCATGGAACATGTTAGCATGAACACCTTGAACACCATTGTTGCTAATGATATGGAAAATTCTAAGATTGGGGAAGCTGGTTTTGATGAGCATGATCTTTTTAGTCCACCAAGCATTGAGGAGAAAATTTACTTTGATGATACTTTGCCTCCTATATATGATGATTATAATGATAGTAGCCTTTTGGTACCGCCTGTTATGGAGGATAAATTTGATTATGATTACAATATGCCTCCTATATATGATGATAGCTACTTTGTTGAATTTGCTCCCACTACAACTAATAAAATTGATTATGCTTATGTGGAGAGTAATAATTTTATGCATGAGACTCATGATAAGAATGCTTTATGTGATAGTTATATTGTTGAGTTTGCTCATGATACTACTGAAAGTTATTATGAGAGAGGAAAATATGGTTGTAGAAATTTTCATGTTACTCAAACACCTCTCTATGTGCTGAAATTTTTGAAGCTACACTTGTTTTATCTTCCTATGCTTGTTACTTTGCTCTTCATGAACTTGTTTATTTACAAGATTCCGATGCATAGGAAGCATGTTAGGCTTAAATTTGTTTTGAATTTGCCTCTTGATGCTCTCTTTTGCTTCAACTACTATTTCTTGCGAGTGCATCATTAAAACTGCCGAGCCCATCTTAATGGCTATAAAGAAAGCACTTCTTGGGAGATAACCCATGTGTTTACTTTTCTACAGCAATTTTGTTTTATATTTGTGTCTTGGAAGTTGTTACTACTGTAGCAACCTCTCATTATCTTATTTTATTGCATTGTTGTTCCAAGTAAAGTCTTTGATAGTAAGGTTCATACTAGATTTGGATTACTGCGCAGAAACAGATTTCTTTGCTGTCACGAATCTGGGAAAAATTCTCTGTAAGTAACTCAGAAAATTATGCCAAGTTACGTGAGTGATCCTCAGATATGTACGCAACTTTCATTCAATTTGAGCATTTTCATTTGAGCAAGTCTGGTGCCTCAATAAAATTCGTCTTTACGGACTGTTCTGTTTTGACAGATTCTGCCTTTTATTTCGCATTGCCTCTTTTGCTATGTGGGATTGATTTCTTTGTTCCATTAACTTCCAGTAGCTTTGGGCAATGTCCAGAAGTGTTAAGAATGATTGTGTCACCTCTGAACATGTGCGTTTTTGATTATGCACTAACCCTCTAATGAGTTTGTTTCGAGTTTGGTGTGAAGGAAGTTTTCAAGGGTCAAGAGAGGAGGATGATATACTACGATCAAGAAGAGTGAAAAGTCTAAGCTTGGGGATGCCCCGGTGGTTCATCCCTGCATATTTCAAGAAGACTCAAGCATCTAAGCTTGGGGATGCCCAAGGCATCCCCTTCTTCATCAACAAATTATCAGGTTCCTTCTCTTGAAACTATATTTTTATTCGGTCACATCTTATGTACTTTACTTGGAGCGTCTGTATGTTTCTTGTTTTTGTTTTTGTTTGAATAAATGCTTGTGTGGGAGAGAGACACGCTCCACTGGTTCATATGAACACATGTGTTCTTAGCCTTTAATTTTCATGGCGAAGGTTGAAACTGCTTCGTTAATTGTTATATGGTTGGGAACGGAAATGCTACATGTAGTAATTGGTAAAATGTCTTGGATAATGTGATACTTGGCAATTGTTGTGCTCATGTTTAAGCTCTTGCATCATATACTTTGCACCTATTAATGAAGAAATACATAGAGCTTGCTAAAATTTGGTTTGCATAATTGGTCTCTCTAAGGTCTAGATAATTTCTAGTAAAGAGTTTGAACAACAAGGAAGACGGTGTAGGGTCTTATAATGTTTACAATATGTCTTTTATGTGAGTTTTGCTGCACCGCTTCATCCTTGTGTTTGTTTCAAATAACCTTGCTAGCCTAAACCTTGTATCGAGAGGGAATACTTCTCATGCATCCAAATCCTTGAGCCAACCACTATGCCATTTGTGTCCACCATACCTACCTACTACATGGTATTTCTCCGCCATTCCAAAGTAAATTGCTTGATACCTTTAAACAATTCAAAATTTATCACCTCTGATTTGTGTCAATGTTTTATAGCTCATGAGGAAGTATGTGGTGTTTTTCTTTCAATCTTGTTGGGAAACTTTCACCAATGGACTAGTGGCTTCATCCGCTTATCCAATAATTTTGCAAAAAGAGCTGGCAATGGGATTCCCAGTCCCAAATTAATTAATCTAAATAGACACTCCTCCATGGTATGTGATTGTTGGACGGCACCCGAAGGATTCGGTTAGCCATGGCTTGAGAAAGCAAAGGTGGGGAGGAGTGTCATCATAATAAAACTAAAATAAAAAGGCACTCCTTCATGGTATGAGATTGTTGGCAGGCACCCGAGGATTCGGTTAGCCATGGTTTGTGAAAGAAAGGTTGGAAGGAGTGCCACCCAAAAATAAAAATAAAATGGGAGCCGCTCTTTGAAGGTTTGTCTGGCAAGGGGGTTAGAGTACCCGCTACCATTCGTTGACAACAACAAACACCTCCCAAAATTTTACTTTTATGCTCTCTTTATGTTTTCAAAACCAAAGCTCTAGCACAAATATAGCAATCAATGCTTCCCTCTGCGAAGGGCCATTCTTTTACTTTTATGTTGAGTCAGTTCACCTATTTCTCTCCACCTCAAGAAGCAAACACTTGTGTGAACTGTGCATTGATTCCTACATACTTGCATATTGCATTTGTTATATTACTTTACATTGACAACTATCCATGAGATATACATGTTATAAGTTGAAAGCAACCGCTGAAACTTAATCTTCCTTTGTGTTGCTTCAATGCCTTTACTTTGAAATTATTGCTTTATGAGTTAACTCTTATGCAAGACTTATTGATGCTTGTCTTGAAGTACTATTCATGAAAAGTCTTTGCTATATGATTCATTTGTTTACTCATTTCATCTACATTGTTTTGGATCGCTGCATTCATTACATATGCTTACAATAGTATGATCAAGGTTATGATGGCATGTCACTCCAGAAATTATCTTTTTTATCGTTTACCTGCTCGGGACGAGCAGAAACTAAGCTTGGGGATGCTGATACGTCTCCGACGTATCGATAATTTCTTATGTTCCATGCCACATTATTGATGATATCTACATGTTTTATGCATACTTTATGTCATATTTATGCGTTTTCCGGAACTAACCTATTGACGAGATGCCGAAGTGCCGGTTCTGTTTCTGCTGTTTTTGGTTTCAGAAATCCTAGTAAGGAAATATTCTCGGAATCGGACGAAATCAACGCCCAGCATCTTAGAATCCCCGGAAGCATCCAGAACACCCGAGAGCCACCAGAGAGGGGACACAGGCCCCCCAGGTGATAGGCCGGCGCGGCCTAGGGGTGGCCCGCGCCCCCCTGTGGTGTCGTCGCCTCGTTGACCTTCTGGCGCCGCCTCTTCGCCTATAAGAAGCCCCTCGACCTAAAACCTCGAGACGGAAAAAGCCACGGTATGAGAAACCATCCAGAGCCGCGGCCATCGCGAAGCCAAGATCTGGGGGACAGAAGTCTCTGTTTCGGCACGCCGCCGGGACGGGGAAGTGCCCCCGGAAGGCTTCTCCATCGACACCGCTGCCATCTCCACCGCCATCTTCATCACCGCTGCTGTCTCCCATGAGGAGGGAGTAGTTCTCCATCGAGGCTCGGGGCTGTACCGGTAGCTATATGGTTAATCTCTCTCCTATGTACTTCAATACAGTGATCTCATGAGCTGCCTTACATGATTGAGACTCATATGAGTTTTGTATCACTATTCATCTATGTGCTACTCTAGTGATGTTATTAAAGTACTCTATTCCTCCTGCATGGTGTAAAGGTGGCAGTGTGTGCATCATGTAGTACTTGGCGTAGTTTATGATTGTGATCTCTTGTAGATTATGAAGTTAACTATTACTATGATGGTATTGATGTGATCTATTTGGTTATGTTGATCTATCTTGCACTCTAAGGTTATTTAAATATGAACATTGAATATTGTGGAGCTTGTTAACTCCGGCATTGAGGGTTCGTGTAATCCTACGCAATTAGTGGTGTTCATCATCCAACAAGAGGGTGTAGAGTTTAGCATCTATTTATTTATTTATTCTGTTATGTGATCAATGTTGAGAGTGTCCACTAGTGAAAGTATGATCCCTAGGCCTTGTTCCTAAATACTGCTATCGCTGCTTGTTTACTGTTTTACTGCATCTATACTTCCTGCAATATTACCACCATCAACCACACGCCAGCAAGCACTTTTCTGGCGCCGTTGCTACTGCTCATATTTATTCATACCACCTGTATTTCACTATCTCTTCGCCGAACAAGTGCACCTATTAGGTGTGTTGGGGACACAAGAGACTTCTTGCTTTGTGGTTGCAGGGTTGCATGAGAGGGATATCTTTGACCTCTTCCTCCCTGAGATCGATAAACCTTGGGTGATCCACTTAAGGGAAACTTGCTGCTGTTCTACAAACCTCTGCTCTTGGAGGCCCAACACTGTCTACAAGAATAGAAGCTCCCGTAGACATCACACAACCTCCACCTTTGCCACCATGAGCAGCGCCGGCCGCGGCCAGGCTACCACGCCTCCACCTCCGACTCCACCTTCCCCGACCTCGAGCTCTGACGAGGAGTTCGACGACGATGACAACACCGACGATCTCCTCGACCCGGTCAGGGACGCGAAGTTCCTGGCTGACGCGGAAAAAGAAGCAGAGGAGGAACGGGCGGCCCACGCGGCGTTCGACGCTGAGATGGAACGACGCAGGGTGGCGGCCGCTAGAGAGGACGACTCCTCCGACATCTCATGGTCTTCTGATGATCCTGATGCGCCTACCCCGGAGGAGAAGGATGCGGAGCAAAAGGCGTTAGTCGACTTCTTCGAGACACTCAAGAAGGCTGATGATGCCACAAACGAGACACTGCGGTGGTGCCTGCTATAGGACGTGGCGGCGCACTGATACGTCTCAAACGTATCTATAATTTCTTATGTTCCATGCTACTTTTATGATGATACTCACATGTTTTATACACACTTTATGTCATATTTATGCATTTTCCGGCACTAACCTATTAACAAGATGCCGAAGAGCCAGTTGCTGTTTTCTGCTGTTTTTGGTTTCAGAAATCCTAGTAAGAAAATATTTTCGGAATTGGACGAAATCAACGCCCAGGGTCTTATTTTTCCACGGAGCTTCCAGAAGTCTGAAAGGGAAACGAAGTTGGGCGACGAGGCGGCGACACAGCAGGGCCGCGCGACCAGGGCTTGGGCCGCGCCGCCCTGGCGTGTGGGCCCCTCGTGACGCCCCTGACCTACCCTTCCGCCTACATATAGCCTTCGTCGCGAATACCCTAGTACCGAGAGCCATGATACGGAAAACCTTCCAGAGACGCCACCGCCGCCAATCCCATCTCGGGGGATTCAGGAGATCGCCTCCGGCACACTGCCGGAGAGGGGAATCATCTCCCGGAGGACTCTTCATCGCCATGATCATCTCCGGAGTGATGTGTGAGTAGTTCACCCCTGAACTATGGGTCCATAGCAGTAGCTAGATGGTTGTCTTCTCCTCATTGTGCTATCATTGTCAGATCTTGTGAGCTGCCTATCATGATCAAGATCATCTATTTGTAATGCTACATGTTGCGTTTGTTGGGATCCGATGAATATGGAATACTATGTTATGTTGATTATCAATCTATCGTCTATGTGTTGTTTATGATCTTGCATGCTCTCCGTTGCTAGTAGAGGCTCTGGCCAAGTTGATACTTGTAACTCCAAGAGGGAGTATTTATGCTCGATAGAGGGTTCATGCCTCCATTAAATCTGGGACAGTGACAGAAAGTTCTAAGGTTGTGGATGTGCTATTGCCACTAGGGATAAAACATCAATGCTATGTCTAAGGATATTTCTGTTGACTAGGTTACGCACCATACTTAATGCAATTGACTGTTGTTTGCAACTTAATACTAGAAGGGGTGCGGACGCTAACCCGAAGGTGGACTTTTTAGGCATAGATGCATGCTGGATAGCGGTCTATGTACTTTGTCGTAATGCCCAATTGAATTTCACACTACTCATCATAATATGTATGTGCATTGGCATGCCATCTTTATTTGTCAATTGCCCAACTGTAATTTGTTCACCCAACATGCTATTTCTTATTGGAGAGACACCACTAGTGAACTGTGGACCCCGGTCCATTCTTTTACATCGAATACAATCTACTGCAATACTTGTTCTTATTGTTCTCTGCAAACATCATCATCCACACTATACATCTAATCCTTTGTTACAGCAAGCCGGTGAGATTGACAACCTCACTGTCACGTTGGGGCAAAGTATTTTGGTTGTGTTGTGCAGGTTCCACGTTGGCGCCGGAATCCCTGGTGTTGCGCTGCACTACACTCTGCCACCATCAACCTTCAACGTGCATCTTGGCTCCTACTGGTTCGATAAACCTTGGTTTCTTACTGAGGGAAAACTTGCTGCTGTACGTATCACACCTTCCTCTTGGGGTTCCCAACGGACGCGTGCTGTACGCGTATCAAGCTCTTTTTCTGGCGCAGTTGCCGGGGAGATCAAGACACGCTGCAAGGGGAGTCTCCGCTTCCAATCTCTTTACTTTGTTTTTTGTCTTGCTTTACTTTACTTTATTTACTGCTTTGTTTTCTTTCTTATATCAAAATACAAAAAAATTAGTTACTTGTTTTACTTTACTTAATTCCATGCATCTTTTTGTTTCTTGTTCGCTAGTTAGGCATAATGGAAAATAACAGTGAGCTTTTTAATCTATTTCCTGAGTTAAGACATGGATTGTTTGATGCGAAAATTAAAAAACCTATGGAACCTTATTTGCATGCTAGTAGCAATGTTATTAGTATGAACGCTTTGAACACCATTGTTGCTAATGCTATGGAAGAATTTAAACTTGGGGAAGCTGATTTTGATGAGCATGATATTTTTAGTTCCCCAAGCATGGAGGAGAAAATTTACTTTGATGATACTTTGCCTCACATTTATGATGATAGTGGTATTTTGGTGCCACCTACTATGGAGGATAAAGTTTATTATGATTACAATATGCCTCCTACATTTGATGATTGCGGTGATGAGAATAATAATGATAGCTACTTTGTTGAATTTGCTCCCACTACAATTAATAAAAATGACTATGCTTATGTTGGGAGTAGTAATTATTTTATGCATGAGACTCATGATAAGAATGCTTTATATGATAGTTATATTGTTGAGTTTGCTCATGATACTACTGAAAGTTATTATGAGAGAGGGAAACATGGTTATATGCATCTTAATAATATTAAGTTTCCCCTCTTTATGTTGAGAATCTTGAAGTTACTTGTGTTTTATCTTCCTATGCTTGTCACTTTGTTCTTCATGAATTTGTTTATTTACAAGATTCCTTTTCATAGGAAGTGTGTTAGGCTTAAATTTGTTTTGAATTTGCTTCTTGATGCTCTCTTTTGCTTCAACTCTTATTTCTTGGGAGTGCATCATTAAAATTACTGAGCCCATCTTAATGGCTATAAAGAAAGCACTTCTTGGGAGATAACCCATGTTTTTTTATTTTACTACAGCAATTTTGTTTTATATTTGAGTCTTGGAAGTTGTTACTACTGTAGCAACCTCTCCTTATCTTTATTTTATTGCATTGTTGTGCCAAGTAAAGTCTTTGATAGTAAGGTTCATACTAGATTTGGATTACTGCGCAGAAACAGATTTCTTGCTGTCACGAATTTGGGCAGGGTTCTCTGTAGGTAACTCATAAAAATCTGCCAATTTACGTGAGTAATCCTCAGATATGTATGCAACTTTCATTCAATTTGAGCATTTTCATTTGAGCAAGTCTAGTGCCCCTGAAAAATTCGTCTTTACGGACTGTTCTGTTTTGACAGATTCTGCCTTTTATTTCGCATTGCCTGTTTTGCTATATTTGATGGATTTCTTTGTTCCATTAACTTTCAGTAGCTTTGTGCAATGTCCAGAAGTGTTAAGAATGATTATGTCACCTCTGAACATGTGAATTTTTGATTATGCACTAACCCTCTAATGAGTTTGTTTTGAGTTTGGTGTGGAGGAAGTTTTCAAGGATCAAGAGAGGAGGATGATACAATATGATCAAGGAGAGTGAAAGCTCTAAGCTTGGGGATGCCCCCGTGGTTCAACCCTGCATATTTCAAGAAGACTCAAGCATCTAAGCTTGGGGATGCCCAAGGCATCCCCTTCTTCATCGACAAAATTATCAGGTTCCTCTAGTGAAACTATATTTTTATTCCATCACATCTTATGTGCTTTACTTGGAGCGTCTGTATGTTTTTGTTTTTGTTTTGTTAGAATAAAATTGGATCCTAGCATTCATTGTGTGGGAGAGAGACACGCTCCACTATTGCATATGAACATATATGTTCTTAGCTTTATTATTAATGTTCATGGCGAAGGTTGAAACTGCTTCGTTAATTGTTATATGGTTGGAAACGGGAAATGCTACATGTGGTAATTGGTATAATGTCTTGAATAATTTGATACTTGGCAATTGTTGTGCTCATATGGATCACGTTTAAGCTCTTGCATCATATACTTTTCACCTATTAATGAATAAATACATAGAGCTTGCTAAAATTTGGTTTGCATGATTGGTCTCTCTAAAGTCTAGATATTTTCTAGTAAGGGTTTGAACAACAAGGAAGACAGTGTAGAGTCTTATAATGCTTGCAATATGTTCTTATGTAAGCTTTGCTGTACCGGTTCATACTTGTGTTTGTTTCAAATAACCTTGCTAGCCTAAGCCTTGTATTGAGAGGGATTACTTCTCATGCATCCAAAATCCTTGAGCCAAAAACTATGCCATTTGTGTCCACCATACCTACCTACTACATGGTATTTTTCTGCCATTCCAAAGTAAATTACTTGAGTGCTATCTTTAAACAATTCAAAAGTCATTACCTCTTATTTGTGTCAATGTTTTATAGCTCATGAGGAAGTATGTGGTGTTTATCTTTCAATCTTGTTGGGCAACTTTCACCAATGGACTAGTGGCTTCATCCGCTTATCCAATAATTTTGCAAAAGAGCTGGCAATGGGGTCCCAGCCCCAATTAATTAACTTTTATAATTTTACAAATAGACACTCCTCCATGGTATGTGATTGTTGGACGGCACCCGAGGATTCGGTTAGCCATGGCTTGAGAAAGCAAAGGTGGGGAGGAGTGTCATCTAAATAAAACTAAAATAAAAAGGCACTCCTTCATGGTATGAGATTGTTGGCAGGCACCCGAGGATTCGGTTAGCCATGGTTTGTGAAAGCAAAGGTTGGAAGGAGTGTCACACAAAAATAAAAAAAATTCATGGGAGCCGCTCTTTGGAAGTCTGTCTGGCAAGGGGGTTAGAGTGCCCACTACCATTCGTTGACAACAACAAACACCTCTCAAAACTTTACTTTTATGCTCTCTTTATGTTTTCAAAATAAAAGCTCTAGCACAAATATAGCAATCCATGCTTCCCTCTGCGAAGGGTCTTTCTTCTACTTTTATGTTGAGTCAGTTTACTCACTTCCTTCTATCTTAGAAGCAAACACTTGTGTTAACTGTGCATTGATTCTTACATACTTGCATATTTGCATTCATCATATTACTTTGTATTGACAACTATCCATGAGATATACATGTTACAAGTTGAAAGCAACCGCTGAAACTTATATCTTCCTTTGTGTTGCTTCAATGCCTTTACTTTGAATCTACTGCTTTATGAGTTAACTCTTATGCAAGACTTATTGATGCTTGTCTTGAAAGTACTATTCATGAAAAGTCTTTGTTATATGATTCAGTTGTTTAATCATTGTCTTTACCATTGCTTTGAATCGCTGCATTCATTACATATGCTTACAATAGTATTGATCAAGATTATGATAGCATGTCACTTCAGAAATTATCTTTGTTATCGTTTACCTACTCGAGGACGAGTAGGAACAAAGCTTGGGGATGCTTGATACGTCTCAAACGTATCTATAGTTTCTTATGTTCCATGCTACTTTTATGATGATACTCACATGTTTTATACACACTTTATGTCATATTTATGCATTTTCCGGCACTAACGTATTAACAAGATGCCGAAGAGCCAGTTGCTGTTTTCTGCTGTTTTTGGTTTCAGAAATCCTAGTAAGAAAATGTTCTCGGAATTGGACGAAATCAACGCCCAGGGTCTTATTTTTCCATGGAGCTTCCAGAAGTCCGAAAGGGAAACGAAGTGGGGCGACGAGGTGGCGACACAGCAGGGCCGCGCGGCTAGGGCTTGGGCCGCGCCGCCCTGGCGTGTGGGCCCCTCGTGACGCCCCCTGACCTACCCTTCCGCCTACATATAGCCTTCGTCGCGAATACCCCAGTACCGAGAGCCACGATACGGAAAACCTTCCAGAGACGCCGCCGCCGCCAATCCCATCTCGGGGGATTCAGGAGATCGCCTCCGGCACCCTACCGGAGAGGGGAATCATCTCCCGGAGGACTCTTCATCGCCATGATCGCCTCCGGATTGATGTGTGAGTAGTTCACCCCTGGACTATGGGTCCATAGCAGTAGCTAGATGGTTGTCTTCTCCTCATTGTGCTATCATTGTCAGATCTTGTGAGCTGCCTATTGCTGGCGTGTAGTTGACGTGGGAGTTAGAGATCTCTGTGGTGTAACTTTTCTTCAGGTCCTCGGCAACGGCGCCAGAAAATCTGCTTGATACGCGTACAGCACGCGTCCGTTGGGAACCCCAAGAGGAAGGTGTGATGCGTACAGCGGCAAGTTTTCCCTCAGTAAGAAACCAAGGTTTATCGAACCAGTAGGAGCCAAGAAGCACGTTGAAGGTTGATGGCGGCGGGATGTAGTGCGGCGCAACACCAGGGATTCCGGCGCCAACGTGGAACCTGCACAACACAACCAAAGTACTTTGCCCCAACGAAACAGTGAGGTTGTCAATCTCACCGGCTTGCTGTAACAAAGGATTAGATGTATAGTGTGGATGATGATTGTTTGCAGAAAACAGTAGAACAAGTATTGCAGTAGATTCTATTCGATTAAAAGAATGGATCGGGGTCCACAGTTCACTAGAGGTGTCTCTCCCATAAGATAAATAGCATGTTGGGTGAACAAATTACAGTTGGGCAATTGACAAATAGAGAGGGCATGACAATGCACATACATGATATGATGAGTATTGTGAGATTTAATTAGGCATTACGACAAAGTACATAGACCGCTATCCAGCATGCATCTATGCCTAAAAAGTCCACCTTCAGGTTATCATCCGAACCCCTTCTAGTATTAAGTTGCAAGCAACAGACAATTGCATTAAGTATGGTGCGTAATGTAATCAATAACTACATCCTCGGACATAGCATCAATGTTTTATCCCTAGTGGCAACAGCACATCCACAACCTTAGAACTTTCTGTCACACGTCCCGCATTTAATGGAGGCATGAACCCACTATCGAGCATAAATACTCCCTCTTGGAGTTAAGAGTAAAAACTTGGCCAGAGCCTCTACTAATAACGGAGAGCATGCAAGATCATAAACAACACATAGGTAATAGATTGATAATCAACATAGCATAGTATTCTCTATCCATCGGATCCCAACAAACACAACATATAGCATTACAGATAGATGATCTTGATCATGTTAGGCAGCTCACAAGATCCGACAATGAAGCACACTTAGGAGAAGATGACCATCTAGCTACTGCTATGGACCCATAGTCCAGGGGTGAACTACTCACTCATCACTCCGGAGGCGACCATGGCGGTGAAGAGTCCTCCGGGAGATGATTCCCCTCTCCGGCAGGGTGCCGGAGGCGATCTCCTGAATCCCCCGAGATGGGATTGGCGGCGGCGGCATCTCTGGAAGGTTTTCCGTATCGTGGCTCTCCGTACTGGGGGTTTCGTGACGAAGGCTTTAAGTAGGCGGAGGAGATAGGTCAGGGGCCACACGAGGGCCCCACCCCACTTCGTATCTTCTTCGGTCTTCTGGAAGCTTCGTGTGAAAATAGGCCTCTGGGCGTTGATTTCGTCCAATTCCGAGAATATTTCCTTACTAGGATTTCTGAAACCAAAAACAGCAGAAAACAGCAACTGGCTCTTCGGCATCTCGTTAATAGGTTAGTGCCGAAAAATGCATAAATATGACATAAAGTATGCATAAAACATGTAGATATCATCAATAATGTGGCATGGAACATAAGAAATTATCGATACGTCGGAGATGTATCAGCATCCCCAAGCTTAGTTTCTGCTCGTCCCGAGCAGGTAAACGATAACAAAGATAATTTCTGGAGTGACATGCCATCATTACCTTGATCATACTATTGTAAGCATATGAGCTGAGATCAAATCATTCAAAGCAAGTATCTATATTGATATAAGAGATGATAATGCAAGAGTTAAACAAGCTAGAAGTTTTCATGAACTATTGCTTTAAAGACATGAAACCGTACAAAGTTCATTAAGGATGTGTTAAGTATTCAGCGTAGAAGTTCTATCCTTCATTCCAAGTATCAAGTAAATTTTCACAACATAAGAAGGATTCAGTCAAGTAAACATAAACATGAACGTCATGAATCAACTGTTTCGAAGTATACTCAACCGGTGAGCGCAAGCATTTGGTATTAGCACCAGGATGTTATGGCATAAAGAACGTTAATGGGGGTTTGGAAGGCCAAATGGAAGAAAGGCTTGCAAAGCTGTAAATGAGCATTAGACAAGAGGAAGCCTTATGATCGAAGCTATGCAAGGAGTAGTGATTGCCATGCAACGGATGCACATAGAGCTATATGTGTATGAAAGCTCTCCAATGGAACTAGTGGGGGTGCATCCAACTTGGTTGCTCACGAAGACCTAGAGCACTTTTGAGGAGGCTCATCATTGGAATATACAACCCAAGTTCTATAGTGTAAATTCCCCACATAGTTATACTAGTAAAACATGAAAACTCTCTCATATGAAGTGTAGGTGCTAAACATGAGCACAAATGATGACTATGAATAATGCGGGTGCTAAAACATGAGCACAAGTGTGGATAAAAGATAGTAATGCTGCCCCCTTTTTCTTTATTCTTTTTTTTTCTTTTTTCTTTTTTCTTTTTTTTCTTTCTTTTCATTTTTTTTCTTTCTTTTTTTTTCTTTTTGATGGCCTCCACGGCTCTTTTCATTTTTAGGGGCAACATCCTAATATGACAACACACTTTTTGGTACACATAACTCATAATGAATGAAACATGATGTATGAAACTGTATGCCTCTGCCAGTGTAGCAGGATGTGCAATGATCTAGCGTAACATGGGTAAACCACACATCAGCTGTATATGATCATGCAAAGCAATATATAAATAATAATGTAAAATGGATGTTGCATGGCAATATATCTCGGAACAGCTATGAAAATGTTGTGGTAGGTAGGTATGGTGGCTGTTTTGAGGAGATGTATGGGCTTATGTGTAGGAGGACAAGAGAAAGTCCTCCCACGGGTTTGGATGTACCGGCGAAGTATGCACAATTCTCAATGTGAGCAAAAGGCAATGCACAGTACCGAAGAGGCTAGCAAATTTGGATGGTGGAAGTGCCAAAAACCGTAGCTTAACATTAGTCAAAAAGAACTCACAAGCTTATTGCAAACAACTAGCAGGTTCATCATTAAGAGCATGATTAAAATTTACTCCAAGGAGGGCCGTTCACGGTGGCACAAGTACCCCGCTAGCTCCCTCGACCTTCAGCACAACTTAGTTATTACGATGAACTCTCAGACAGGGAAAGCTATCAAGTCCAACTACACCTTCAACTATTTAAATAGAGTTTGTAGTACGGCACAAGTTTAAAGACAACAATCCACTACTAATTGTAACTCATTTAACCAGCAAGCCTTACCATCTAAATACCTCAAAACATTTGCAAAGAATCAAGTTATCAAAGCTCAGTGTTCTACAAGTATTTTATTATACACTACCACATGCAACATTTCCCGTTTCCAACCATACAACAATTTAACGAAGAAGAAACTTTCGCCATGAATACTATGAGTAAAGCCTAAGGACATATTTGTCCATATGCAACAGCGGAGCGTGTCTCTCTCCCACACAATGAATGCTAGGATCCATTTTATTCAAACAAAACAAAAACAAAAATAAACCGACGCTCCAAGCAAAGTACATAAGATGTGATGGAATAAAAATATAGTTTCACTAGAGGAACCTGATAATGTTGTCGATGAAGAAGGGGATGCCTTGGGCATCCCCAAGCTTAGACGCTTGAGTCTTCTTGAAATATGCATGGGTGAACCACCGGGGCATCCCCAAGCTTAGAGCTTTCACTCTCCTTGATCATATTGTATCATCTCCCTCTCTTGATCCTTGAAAACTTCCTCCACACCAAACTCAAAACAACTCATTAGAGGGTTAGTGCACAATTAAAATTTACATGTTCAGAGGTGACACAATCATTCTTAACACTTCTGGACATTGCACAAAGCTACTGAAAGTTAATGGAATCGAAAAATCCATCAAGCATAGCAAAACAGGCAATGCGAAATAAAAGGCAGAATCTGTCAAAACAGAACAGTTCGTAAAGACGAATTTTATTGAGGCAACAGACTTGCTCAAATGAAAATTCTCAAATTTAATGAAAGTTGCGTACATATCTGAGGATCACTCACGTAAATTGGCATAATTTTCTGAGTTACCTACAGAGAATTAGGCCCAGATTCGTGACAGCAAAGAAATCTGTTTCTGCGCAGTAATCCAAATCTAGTATGAACCTTACTATCAACGACTTTACTTGGCACAACAATGCACAAAACTAAGATAATAAGAGGTTTCTACAGTAGTAACAACTTCCAAGACTCAAATATAAAATAAAAGTGCAGTAGTAAAAACATGGGTTGTCTCCCATAATCGCTTTTCTTTAACGTCTTTCAGCTAGGCGCAGAAAGTGTGTATCAAGTGTTATCAAGAGACGAAGCATCAACATCATAATTTGTTCTAATGATAGAATCAAAAGGTAACTTCATTCTCTTTCTAGGGAAGTGTTCCATACCTTTCTTGAGAGGAAATTGATATTTAATATTGCCTTCCTTCATGTCAATAATAGCACCAACAGTTCGAAGAAAAGGTCTTCCCAATATAATGGGACAAGATGCATTGCATTCAATATCCAAGACAACAAAATCAATGGGGACAAGGTTATTGTTAACGGTAATGCGAACATTATCGACTCTCCCCAAAGGTTTCTTTGTAGAGTTATCAGCAAGATTAACATCCAAATAACAATTTTTCAATGGTGGCAAGTCAAGCATATTATAGATTTTTCTAGGCATAACGGAAATACTTGCACCACGATCACATAAAGCATTACAATCAAAGTCATTGACCTTCATCTTAGTGATGGGCTCCCAACCATCCTCTAACTTCCTAGGAATAGAAGCTTCACGATTTAATTTCTCTTCTCTAGCTTTTATGAGAGCATTTGTAATATGTTTTGTGAAAGCCAAATTTATAGCACTAGCATTAGGACTCTTAGCAAGTTTTTGTAAGAACTTTATAACTTCAGAGATGTGACAATCATCAAAGTCCAAACCATTATAATCTAAAGCAATGGGATCATTATCCCCAACATTAGAAAAAATTTCAGCAGTTTTATCATAGGTAGTTTCAGCAGTTTTAGCAGTTTCAGGCAGTTTTCACGCTTTGCATTAGAAGTGGAAACATTGCCAACACCAATTATTTTACCATTGATAGTAGGAGGTGCAACAACATGTGGAGCATTAGCATTACTAGTGGTGGTAATAGTCCAAACTTTAGCTATATTATCTTCTTTAGCATTCTCTTCTTTTTTCCACCTAGCACGCAATTCGGCCATCAATCTTATATTCTCATTAATTCTAACTTGGATGGAATTTGCTGTAGTAACAATTTTATTATTATGATTTTCATTAGGCATAACTTTCAATTTCAAAAGATCAACATCAGCAGCAAGACTATCGACTTTAGAAGCAAGTATATCGATTTTCCCAAGCTTTTCTTCAACAGATTTGTTAAAAGCAATTTGTGTACTAATAAATTCTTTAAGCATGGCTTCAAGTCCAGGGGGTGTGTTCCTATTATTGTTGTAAGAATTCCCAATAGAATTACCATAGCCGTTACCATTATTATAAGGATATGGCCTATAGTTGTTACTAGAATTGTTCCGATAAGCATTGTTGTTGAAATTATTATTTTTAATGAAGTTTACATCAACATGTTCTTCTTGAGCAACCAATGAAGCTAACGGAACATTATTAGGATCAACATTAGTCCTATCATTCACAAGCATAAACATAATAGCATCAATCTTATCACTCAAGGAGGAGGTTTCTTCGACAGAATTTACCTTCTTACCTTGTGGAGCTCTTTCCGTGTGCCATTCAGAGTAATTAATCATCATATTATCAAGAAGTTTTGTTGCTTCGCCAAGAGTGATGTACATAAAGGTACCTCCAGCAGCTGAATCCAATAGGTTCCACGAAGAAAAATTTAGTCCTGCATAAAAGGTTTGGATGATCATCCAAGTAGTCAGTCCATGGGTTGGGCAATTTTTAACCAAAGATTTCATTCTTTCCCAAGCTTGTGCAACATGCTCATTATCCTATTGTTTAAAATTCATTATGCTACTCCTCAAAGATATAATTTTAGCAGGGGGATAATATCTACCAATAAAAGCATCCTTGCATTTAGTCCATGAATCAATACTATTCTTAGGCATAGATAGCAACCAATCTTTAGCTCTTCCTCTTAATGAGAAAGGAAACAATTTTAATTTTATAATGTCACCATCTACATCTTTATACTTTTGCATTTCACATAATTCAACAAAGTTATTAAGATGGGCAGCAGCATCATCAGAACTAACACCAGAAAATTGCTCTCGCATAACAAGATTCAGTAAAGCAGGTTTAATTTCAAAGAATTCTGCTGTAGTAGCAGGTGGAGCAATAGGTGTGCATAAGAAATCATTATTATTTGTGGTTGTGAAGTCACACAACTTAGTACTTTCAGGAGTACCCATTTTAGCAATAGTAAATAAAGCAAACTAGATAAAGTAAATGCAAGTAACTAATTTTTTTTTTGTGTTTTTGATATAGCAAACAAGATAGCAAATAAAGTAAAACTAGCAACTAATTTTTTTTGTGTTTTGATATAATGCAGCAAACAAAGTAGTAAATAAAATAAAGCAAGACAAAAACAAAGTAAAGAGATTGGAATGTGGAGACTCCCCTTGCAGCGTGTCTTGATCTCCCCGGCAACGGCGCCAGAAAATCTGCTTGCTGGCGTGTAGTTGACGTGGGAGTTAGAGATCTCTGTGGTGTAACTTTTCTTCAGGTCCTCGGCAACGGCGCCCGAAAATCTGCTTGATACGTGTACAGCACGCATCCGTTGGGAACCCCAAGAGGAAGGTGTGATGCGTACAGCGGCAAGTTTTCCCTCAGTAAGAAACCAAGGTTTATCGAACCAGTAGGAGCCAAGAAGCACGTTGAAGGTTGATGGCGGCGGGATGTAGTGCGGCGCAACACCAGGGATTCCGGCGCCAACGTGGAACTTGCACAACACAACCAAAGTACTTTGCCCCAACGAAACAGTGAGGTTGTCAATCTCACCGGCTTGCTGTAACAAAGGATTAGATGAATAGTGTGGATGATGATTGTTTGCAGAAAACAGTAGAACAAGTATTGCAGTAGATTGTATTCGATTAAAAGAATGGACCGGGGTCCACAGTTCACTAGAGGTGTCTCTCCCATAAGATAAATACCATGTTGGGTGAACAAATTACAGTTGGGCAATTGACAAATAGAGAGGGCATGACAATGCACATACATGATATGATGATTATTGTGAGATTTAATTGGGCATTATGACAAAGTACATAGACCGCTATCCAGCATGCATCTATGCCTAAAAAGTCCACCTTCAGGTTATCATCCGAACCCCTTCCAGTATTAAGTTGCAAGCAACAGACAATTGCATTAAGTATGGTGCGTAATGTAATCAATAACTACATCCTCGGACATAGCATCAATGTTTTATCCCTAGTGGCAAGAGCACATCCACAACCTTAGAACTTTCTGTCACTGTCCCAGATTTAATGGAGGCATGAACCCACTATCGAGCATAAATACTCCCTCTTGGAGTTAAGAGTAAAAACTTGGCCAGAGCCTCTACTAATAACGGAGAGCATGCAAGATCATAAACAACACATAGGTAATAGATTGATAATCAACATAGCATAGTATTCTCTATCCATCGGATCCCAACAAACACAACATATATCATTACAGATAGATGATCTTGATCATGTTAGGCAGCTCACAAGATCCGACAATGAAGCACAATTAGGAGAAGACGACCATCTAGCTACTGCTATGGACCCATAGTCCAGGGGTGAACTACTCACTCATCACTCCGGAGGCGACCATGGCGGTGAAGAGTCCTCCGGGAGATGATTCCCCTCTCCGGCAGGGTGCCGGAGGCGATCTCCTGAATCCCCCGAGATGGGATTGGCGGCGGCGGCATCTCTGGAAGGTTTTCCGTATCGTGGCTCTCGGTACTGGGGGTTTCGCGACGAAGCCTTTAAGTAGGCGGAGGAGATAGGTCAGGGGGCCACACGACACGCTAGGCCGGCGCGGCCAAGGGCTGGGCCGCGCCGCCCTACTGTGTCGCCAGCTCGTGGCCCCACTTCGTATCATCTTCGGTCTTCTGGAAGCTTCGTGTGAAAATAGGCCCTTGGGCGTTGATTTCGTCCAATTCCGAGAATATTTCCTTACTAGGATTTCTGAAACCAAAAATAGCAGAAAACAGCAACCGGCTCTTCGGCATCTCGTTAATAGGTTAGTGCCGGAAAATGCATAAATATGACATAAAGTATGCATAAAACATGTAGATATCATCAATAATGTGGCATGGAACATAAGAAATTATCGATACGTCGGAGACGTATCACCTATCATGATCAAGATCATCTATTTGTAATGCTACATGTTGCGTTTGTTGGGATCCGATGAATATGGAATACTATGTTATGTTGATTATCAATCTATCATCTATGTGTTGTTTATGATCTTGCATGCTCTGCGTTGCTAGTAGAGGCTCTGGCCAAGTTGATACTTGTAACTCCAAGAGGGAGTATTTATGCTCGATAGTGGGTTCATGCCTCCATTAAATCTGGGACAGTGACAGAAAGTTCTAAGGTTGTGGATGTGCTATTGCCACTAGGGATAAAACATCAATGCTATGTCTAAGGATATTTGTGTTGATTACATTACGCACCATACTTAATGCAATTGTCTGTTGTTTGCAACTTAATACTGGAAGGGGTGCGGACGCTAACCCGAAGGTGGACTTTTTAGGCATAGATGCATGCTGGATAGCGGTCTATGTACTTTATCGTAATGCCCAATTGAATTTCACACTACTCATCATAATATGTATGTGCATTGGCATGCCATCTTTATTTGTCAATTGCCCAACTGTAGTTTGTTCACCCAACATGCTATTTCTTATTGGAGAGACACCACTAGTGAACTATGGACCCCGGTCCATTCTTTTACATCGAATACAATCTACTGCAATACTTGTTCTTACTGTTCTCTGCAAACATCATCATCCACACTATACATATAATCCTTTGTTACAGCAAGCCGGTGAGATTGACAACCTCACTGTCACGTTGGGGCAAAGTATTTTGGTTGTGTTGTGCAGGTTCCACGTTGGCGCCGGAATCCCTGGTGTTGCGCCGCACTACACTCCGCCACCATCAACCTTCAACGTGCTTCTTGGCTCCTACTGGTTCGATAAACCTTGGTTTCTTACTGAGGGAAAACTTGCTGCTGTACGCATCACACCTTCCTCTTGGGGTTTCCAATGGACGCGTGCTGTACGCGTATCACGCACCGAGCTCTAGCAGCCGCACGGATGGCGGCCCTACTGGCGTCAGAGAAGCAGAAGAGTGAAGGACGCAACGACGGGGCCGGGTCGTCGGGCAGCAAGTAGTCTAGGCTTCTACCTATTGTAGTTTGTATAGTTTGTAGTATATTATGGTTTTAAAATAGTACTGTAAAAAAAGGGGTCGCCCGCTCAGAGCCTGACGTAAACGGACACACAATCACTTTTGGGCGTCCGATATGGGTCGCCCCGTTGGAGATGCCCCAACGTTGAAGGATGGATGATACGTCTCAAACGTATCTATAATTTCTTATGTTCCATGCTACTTTTATGATGATACTCACATGTTTTATACACACTTTATGTCATTATTATGCATTTTCCGGCACTAACCTATTGACAAGATGCCGAAGAGCCAGTTGCTGTTTTCTGCTATTTTTGGTTTCAGAAATCCTACAAAGGAAATATTATCGAAATTGGACGAAATCAACGCCCAGGGTCTTATTTTTCCACGAAGCTTCCAGAAGACCGAAAGGATTACGAAGTGGGGCGACGAGGCGCCGCCACACCAGGGCTACGCGGCCAAGGGTGGGCCCGCGCCGCCCTAGCGTGTGGGCCCCTCGTCAGCCCTCCGACTCTTCCCTTCCGCCTACTTAAAGCCTTCGTCGCGAAAACCCCAGTACCGAGAGCCACAATACGGAAAACCTTCCAGAGACGCCGCCGCCGCCAATCCCATCTCGGGGGATTCAGGAGATCACCTCCGGCACCCTGCCGGAGAGGGGAATCATCTCCCGGAGGACTCTTCACCGCCATGGTCGCCTCCGGAGTGATGTGTGAGTAGTTCACCCCTGGACTATGGGTCCATAGAAGTAGCTAGATGGTTGTCTTCTCCTCATTGTGCTATCATTGTTCGATCTTGTGAGCTGCCTAACATGATCAAGATCATCTATTTGTAATGCTACATGTTGCGTTTGTTGGGATCCGATGAATATGGAATGCTATGTTATGTTGATTATCAATCTATCATCTATGTGTTATTTATGATCTTGTATGCTCTCCGTTATTAGTAGAGCCTCTGGCCAAGTCGTTACTTGTAACTCCAAGAGGGAGTATTTATGCTCGATAGTGGGTTCATGACTCCATTAAATCTGGGACAGTGACAGAAAGTTCTAAGGTTGTGGATGTGTTGTTGCCACTAGGGATAAAACATCAATGCTTTGTCTAAGGATATTTGTGTTGATTACATTACGCACCATACTTAATGCAATTGTCTGTTGTTTGCAACTTAATACTGGAAGGGGTGCGGATGCTAACCCGAAGGTGGACTTTTTAGGCATACACTACAAGAAAAGTTGCCATGGCCGACGAAGTTGAAGTCGCGCCGTGGTTGCTGGTGTACCATGGCCGACGATTTTGGGTCCCTCCGTGGTGCATGTCAAAACGTTTTTTTTCTCGTTTTTGAGGCCACCTAGCCCGACGAAAGCGGCCAAAACGTCGCGTATGGTGGCCCGGGACGTGGTGCATCTCGAAATCTCGGGTTCGCCGGCCGAGTCAACGCAAATCCGCACCGCCGAGGGATGTAGGGCCCAAATGGCAGCCTCTCTGGCATTGTTTTTTTTCTCGATCGCGCCATCTCGTTCAACGTTCTCCGATCGAGCCGTTTACGATGCAGGATCATGGGTCCCGCATGTCATCCTCTATGAACCAAAATTCTTTCTATTCTTGGATTTTTTTGACCCCCTGATTTCTGGCTACTTCCTTTTTCTTTTGATCCCTTGCCGCCTTGGAAACGTTGAGACCGCTGCTGCTAAATGGGACCCGCATGTCATCCTCTATGTGCAATCAACTTTCTTTTCTTGGAGTTTTTTTTTGGCACCTCATATTTGGTCACTTGCCTTTTTTTTCGATCCCCTGCCGCCTCTCAAACGGTGATACCGCTGCTGCTAAATGGGACCCGCATGTCATCCTCTATGTACTATAAAACTTTCTTTTCTTGGATTTTTTTTGGCACCTCATATTTGGTCACTTGCCTTTTTCTTTCGATCCCCTGCCGCCTCTCAAACGGTGATACCGCTGCTGCTAAATGGGACCCGCATGTCATCCTCTATGTACTATAAAACTTTCTTTTCTTGCATTTTTTTTGGCACCTCATATTTGGTCACTTGCCTTTTTCTTTCGATCCTGCCGCCTCTCAAACGGTGATACCGCTGCTGCTAAATGGGACCCGCATGTCATCCTCTATGGACTATAAAACTTTCTTTTCTTGAATTATTTTTGGCTCCTGATATTTGGTCACTTGCCTTTTTCTTTCGATCCCCTACCGCCTTTCAAACAGTGAGACCGCTGCAGCTAAATGGGACCCGCATGTCATCCTCTATGAGCAATCAACTTTCTTTTCTTGGAGTTTTTTTTAGCACCTCATATTTGGGCACTTGCCTTTTTCTTTCGATCTCATGCCACGTTTGAAACGTTGAGGAACCTGCAGGCTCATGGGACCCGCATGTCATCCTCTATGTACTATAAAAGTTCATTTTCTTGGTTTTTTTTACCCTCTGATTTTTGGCAATTTCTTTTTTCTTTTGAACCCCTGCCGCCTCTCAAACGGTGATACCGCTGCTTGCTAAATGGGACCCGCATGTCATCCTCTATGTACTATAAAACTTTCTTTTCTTGAATTATTTTTGGCTCCTCATATTTGGTCACTTGCCTTTTTCTTTCGATCTCATGCCACGTTTGAAACGTTGAGGAACCTGCTGGCTCATGGGACCCGCATGTCATCCTCTATGTGCTATAAAAGTTTATTTTCTTTATTTTTTTTCACCCTCTGATTTTTGGCTATTTCCTTTTTCTTTTGATCCCCTGCCGCCTTGGAAATGTTGGGTAAGCTGCTGACTCATGGGACCCGCATGTCATCCTCTATGTACAATCAACTTTCTTTTTCTTTTGATCTCAAGCCGCATTTGAAACGTTGAGACCGCTGCTGCTAAATGGGACCCGCATGTCATCCTCTACGTACAATAAAGTTTCTTTTATTGGATTATCTTTGGCTCCTGATATTTTGTCACTTGCCTTTTTCTTTCGATCTCATGCCGCCTTTGAAACGTTGAGTAAGCTGCTGGCTCATGGGTCCCGCATGTCATCCTCTACGAACAAAAAAAGTTTCCTTACTTGGAGTTATATTTTACCCCTAATTTCTGGCTATTTCACTTATTCTATTGATCTCCTTCCAACTCTGAAACCAAGAGGACGCTGTTGGCAGGACGGTCCCACATGTCATCCTCTATGAACAATAAAAGTTTCCTTTGATGGATTTATTTTGAACCCCTAATTAATTTCTCGGATATTTCCCTGCCGCCTTGGAATCGTTGAGGATGCCGCTGCCTCATGGGTCCCGCATGTCATCCTCTCGTAACGGTAAATGTTTATTTTCTTGGATTTTGTTGACCAAACGATTTTTGGCTTATTTTTTCTTTCGATCACGTGTAGCCTTTAAAACGTTGAGGACGGCTGGCTCACGGGTCCCACATGTCAACCTCTATGAACAATAAACGCCGAGGATCTTTGCTGCCTCATGGGTCCCGCATGTCATCCTCTCAGAACGAAAATGTTTCTTTTCTTGGATTTTTTACCAACAGATTTATGGTTTATTTTTTCTTTCCATCCCCTGCCGCCTTTAAAACGTTGACGGCGCTGTTGGCTCATGGGTCCCCGATGTCAGCCTCCCCGTACAAGAAACATATGATATCTTGATTATTTTGCAGACAATAAACAATGTATTGCGCTACGAGCTATTTCAAACGGATAATTAAATCTTTATTTTTACATAAACAAACTTATATGTTGAATCTCCTTGTTTTTTTGTCTTTGCGAAGCATAGGACTTTCCTGTTTTTTTAGAAAATTCGGAACTTTCCTGTTTTGGAGTGGGCTGAAATTGTACGAGTCAAAAGGCCAAGCGAGATAGTTCGAAGGCCCGAATATCCGGATGCAGCCCAATTGAAATCTTTCTTCTTGGATTTTTTTCACCCCGATTTCTCGGCTACTTCATTTTTCTTTTGGTTACGTGCCGCCTTGGAAACGTTGAGACCGTCTGCCGCAAAATGGGACCCGCATGTCATCCTCTACGTACAATAAAATTTCTTTTCTTGGATTATTTTTGGCTCCCGATATTTGGTCACTTGCCTTTTTCTTTCGATCCCGTGCAGCCTCTCAAACGGTGATACCGCCATTGCTAATTGGGACCCGCATGTCATCCTCTATGTACAATCAAGTTTCTTTTCTTGAATTATTTTTGGCTCCCGATATTTGGTCACTTGCCTTTTTCTTTCGATCTCATGCCACGTTTGAAACGTTGAGGAACCCGCGGCTCACGGGACCCGCATGTCATCCTCTATGTACTATAAAAGTTTATTTTCTTTGTTTTTTTCACCCTCTTATTTTTGGCTATTTCCTTTTTCTTTTGATCCCCTGCCGCCTTGGAAACGTTGAGTAAGCTGCTAGCTCATGGGACCCGCATGTCATCCTCTATGTCCATCAACTTTATTTTCTTGGATTTTTTGACCCCTAATTTCTCGCTACTTTCTTTTTCTTTTGATCTCAAGCCGCATTTGAAACGTTGGGACCGGCTGCAAAATGGGACCCGCATGTCATCCTCTATGTAAATAAAGTTTCTTTTCTTGGATTATCTTGGGCTCTGATATTTTGTCACTTGCCTTTTTCTTTCGATCTCATGCCGCCTTTGAAACGTTAAGTAAGGCTGGCGGCTCATGGGTCCCGCATGTCATCCTCTACGAACAATAAAAGTTTCCTTTCTTGGAGTTATTTTTACCCCTAATTTACGGCTATTTGCCTTTTTCTTTTGATCTCCTGCCCCCTTTGAAACGATGAGGACGTCGTTGGCAGGTCGGTCCCACATGTCATCCTCTATGAACAATAAAACTTTCCTTTGATGGATTTATTTTGAACCCCTAATTAATTTACGGCTATTTCCTTTTTTTCTTTGATCCCTGCCGCCTTGGAAACGTTGAGGATCTTGCTGCCTCATCGGTCCCGCATGTCATCCTCTCGTAACGATAAATGTTTTCTTTTCTTGGATTTTTTTACCAACCGATATTTGGTTTTTTTATTTTTGATCCCCCGCCGCCTTTGAAACGTTGGACGACGCCGCGGCTCATGGGTCCCCGATGTCACCTCCCCGTACAAGAAACATGTGATATCTTGATTATTTTGCGAGACAATAAACGGTGTATTTCGCTACGAGCTATTGCAAACGGATAAATTAAATCTTTATTTTTACAACTTATATCTTGAATCTCCTTGTTTTTTGTTTTGGCAAAGCATAGGACTTTCCTGTTTTTTTTTTTTGAGAAAAATCTGAACTTTCATGTTCTGGAGTGGGCTGAAATTGTACGAGTCAAAAGGCCCAGAAGGATAGTTCGAAGGCCCAGATGTCCAGATGCAGCCCAATTGAAATCTTTCTTTTCTTGGATTTTTTTCACCCCCTGATTTCTGGCAACTTCATTTTTCTTTTGGTCCTGTGCCGCCTTGGAAACGTTGAGACCGCTGCTGCAAAATGGGACCCGCATGTCATCCTCTATGTACAATAAAGTTTCTTTTCTTGGATTATTTTTGGCTCATGATATTTGGTCACTTGCCTTTTTCTTTCGATCTCATGCCACGTTTGAAACGTTGAGGAATCTGCTGACTCATGGGACCCGCATGTCATCCTCTATGTACAATCAATTTTCTTTTCTTGGAGTTTTTTTTTACCCCCTAATTTCTGGCTACTTTCTTTTTCTTTTGATCTCAAGCCGCATTTGAAACGTTGGGACAGCATGTCATCCTCTATGTACAATAAAAGTTTCTTTTCTTGGATTATTTTTCACCCTCTGATTTTTGGTCACTTGCCTTTTTCTTTCGATCTCATGCCGCCCTTGAAAACGTTGAGGAACATGCTAGCCCATGGGACCCGCATGTCATCCTCTATGTACTACAAAAGTTTCTTTTCTTGGATTTTTTTCACCCTCTGATCTTTGGCTATTTCCTTTTTCTTTTCATCCCCTGCCGCCTTGGAAACGTTAGTAAGCTCTTTGGTGGGACCCGCATGTCATCCTCTATGTACAATCAAGTCTCTTTTCTTGGATTTTTTACGCACTTTTTTTTGTCACTTTCCTTTTTATTTCTATCTCATGCATCCTATGAAACGTTGAGGAAGCTGCTGGCTCATGGGACCCACATGTCATCCTCGATACTATAAAAGTTTCTTTTCTTGGATTTTTTTTTCACCCTCTTATTTTTGGCTGTTTCCTTTTTCTTTTGATCCCCTGCCGCCTTGGAAACGTTGATTAAGCTGCTGACACAAGGGGCCCGCATGTCATCCTCTATGTACAATCAACTTGCAAGATCTTGGGGCGGAAGATCTTGTATAAGTGGGACCCATATGTCATCCTCTATGTACAATAAAAGTTTATTTTTCTTGGATTATTTTTTGCTCCTGGTATTTGGTCTCTTTCCTTTTTCTTTCGATCTCATGCCGCCTCTGAAACGTTGAGTAAGGTGCTGGGTCATGGGACCCGCATGCCATCCTCTATGTACAATCAACTTTCTTTTCTGGGAGTTTTTTTACCCCTAATTTCTGGCTACTCTTTTTCTTTTGATCTCAAGCCGCATTTGAAACGTTGACACCGCTGCTGCAAAATGGGACCCGCATGTCATCTTTTATGTACAATAAAGTTTCTTTTCTGGGATTATTTTTGGCTCCTGATATTTGGTCACTTGTCTTTTTCTTTCGATCTCATGCCCCTTTGAAACGTTGAGGAAGCTGCTAGCGCATGGGTCCCGCATGTCATACTCTATGAACAATAAAAGTTTCCTTCCTTGGAGTTATTTTGACCGCTAATTTCTGGCTACTTCCTTTTTCTTTTGATCCCCTGCCGCCTTGGAAACGTTGAGTAAGCTGCTGACACAAGGGGCCCGCATGTCATCCTCTATGTACAATCAACTTGCAAGATCTTGGAGCGAAAGAGCTTGTATAAGTGGGACCCATATGTCATCCTCTATGTACAATAAAAGTTTCTTTTCTTGGATTATTTTTTGCTCCTGATATTTGGTCACTTTCCTTTTTCTTTCTATCTCATGCCGCCACTGAAACGTTGAGTAAGGTGCTGGCTCATGGGACTGTACAATAAAGTTTCATTTCTTAGATTTTTTTTACCCACTGATTTTTGCTAACTTGCCTTTTTCTTTTCGATCATATGCCGCCTTTGAAATTGAGGTTGCCGCTGGCTCATGGGTCCCACATGTCAGCCTCTATGAACAATAAACCTTTCCTTTGTTGGATTTATTTTTTACCCCTAATTTCTGGCTATTTGCCTTTTTCTTTTGATCCCCTGCGGCCTTTGAAACGATGAGGACGCTGCTGGCAGGTCGGTCCCACATGTCATCCTCTATTAAGAATAAAAGTTTACTTTTTGGATTTATTTTTGACCCCTAATTTCTGGCTATTTGCCTTTTTCTTCTGATCCCTGCCGACTTCGAAATGATGAGGATGCAGCTGGCAGATCGGTCCCACATGTCAGCCTCTATGAACTATAAATGTTTCCTTTGTAGGATTTATTTTTTACCCCTATTTTCAGGCTACTTGCCTTTTTCTTTGAAACGTTGAGGACGCTACTGTCTCATGGGTCCCACATGGCATCCTCTCTGAACGATAAACCTTCATTTCTTGTTAACGACAGGTTTATCAGTATTATTTTCGCAGACTAATACAAGCTTTTTCTCTCCAAGATCTTGCAAGTTGATAGATTAAATCATGGAATTATTAGGATATGTTTTAAATTTCAAATCCACTTTATGAATTATTAAAAATACCGTTATCCATGTGGGTATGGAGCGAACAAGGATTTTCATATTGGGCATGAGCAGTTTCAAAAATTGGAACCCAATAATTCAAAATAAATAAAAACAACTTTTATGTAGAATCTCCGCGTTTTTTTTCTTTTGCCATTCATAGGATCTGTGTTTCATTAGAAAAGGGCCGAAATTGCATGAGCAGAAAGGCCCATTTGTAGTTATTGGGCTTCGACAAATAGGAGCAAGTAGGCCGAGAGCAATTACCATGTAGATGGCCGTTGGCAACCCAAAGTGAAATATTGGGCCCAACAGGGGAAGGCTGAACAGTACTATTTTCTAATTGGAAGGTGGTACATGGCGTAATCCTGCCAAAAAAAAGATGGACACGGGTTGGTGAAATTTGCCCATCTGCGCCTAATATCGCCGCCGTGGCTCCGCTTCCGCCGCCGCCATGCCTCGTCTCGCGTCGAGCTCGCGGTACTGCCGCGTCTCGGGCACGGGGTACCGCGGCGTCCACGCGCGCCCCAAAGGTACGTATTACGCGGAGATACGTCACGGCGGCGAGCGCATCGGCCTCGGCACCTACGAGACCGCGCACGAGGCCGCGCGCGCGTACGACGCCGTGGCGTGGCGGTTCGGGCGCCCGCGATCGTCGATGAATTTCCATGACGTGTGGACGCGCCAGCAGGCCGAGGATCTCGCGCCGCCGCCGTACATCGTTAGACAGGAGGAACAGCACCGCCGCCGCGAGACGGAGCGCCGTTTGCGCATCGCCGAGCGGGACGAGCGCGCGGCGCGCGAGTGGGCGGCCCGCTTCCCCGAGGACGTTGCCGCCGAGAACGAGCACTTCCGCAGACGGAGGGCGGAGAAGGCGACGAGGCGGGCAGCGAAGAAGGAGGACCGCGCACGACGGAGGGCGGAGAAGGCGACGAAGCGGGCCTTCATCGAAGCGCAGCTCGCCGGGCCGACCACCATTGGCGAGGACGACCCCCGTTGGATTGACCTCTTCTCGTCGGATCCGGTGTCGGGCACGACACCGGACTCGTCAGATGTCGAGTTTTAGTTTAGTTTTATCGCACTACTTTGTAAAAATATGAACTACGGAGTATCTATCAAGCTAATTTTATCCTATTTTATGTCTATTTCTAGTCTTTGTTTGATCTTCTGTTTTACTGCACTCTATTTTTCATTATATTCTGTTTTTGGCGCTGCATTTATAGCGCCTTTGAAAATACGCTGTTTCAGCCCTGCATTTGGCCGCCACGGTTTTGCAACTTCCGGTGAAGCTATTGCCGGCTCCATGCGCAGCATCAGCCATTCAGCCCACAGCGCCAAAATATAGAGCCACTGCTGGAGTTGCTGTAATATGTTTGTCAGCAGGAGCTTACCTAATTAGTTAAAAAAAAGATGTTCAGCGTGGGATTCGAAAAAAAGATCTTCATGTTTTTTTCCTAGCTATCCTAGTTCGGACTTTTTATTGTGTTGGCTAGTGCATGAAGCTTGACACCTGTATTATGTGATCCTGATATGAGGATAAGAACACCTTCAGCTTGCATTGCTAATGGTGTCTCTTGCAGCGATGGCGTACATTCAATGGAGACTGATGCAAGAGAGTTGGTACTGGTGAGCCTGCACTTGACATCATCGTGCCACCTGAAGTAGGTGGTGTATTGGGATTAGACTGATAAGCATAGCACCTTGCAAAGAACAAGATGATGCTAGTGTTGGTTAACATGATTTTATGCCAAAAGTCATGTATGCTCAACAGGTGCCGTACCTAGTTTGGATATTGTGTTGTTACCCTTTTGTGGTTTGGTGTTTGTCCAACAGAGAAAGCTACTCTTTTCCCGTGTAAGTGTTATTATGTGAACAAAAGTTGTGTGTACATATATATCGGTCAGAGAACCAAGATTGCATATTCTTGCCTGGTTATAACACATAAGTCATAATAACAATTAAAGAGAAAAGGAACATTTGCCTTTGCAATGTGATTGTGCCAAGTAGATTAGACAACCAACCACAAACATTACAGGTCAACAGCCAAACGCATGTGAAAGTCCTAAGGTAAGCTCCATAATACATATTGAAACCAAAAGCCTAGAAACCATAAGAAAGGTAGCTCCACATCACAGTTCCACGACAGCAGCATACTGATCATAAAACATATATCAAGTCAGGACAGCTGCACCACTGGGTAAGCATCCATGGGGTCTGGCTCAAGAGCGAAGACTGTGTGAATGCTGCAAAATGTGGCTCTTGCCTCACCCCACCCATACATCTTATCATGGAACCTTACCAAATCAGCATGAATCATCTTGACATAAACATAGCTCCTCTCTCCATGCTGATGGGATTGAACAATGCGCCGATTGCGGTGCTTCAGCTTGTCAAACAAGATGTGAGATGACGAAGCATCTTGGCTGGTCTTTTGTAGTGACAATGGCTTGGAGTAGCAGGACCTGTGAACCACCCAATCGGATCTTTAGAGCTTGAAGGACAGTCCGTGCTATATATGCTACCGTTGCTTGACTTCAGCTCGGGTTCAGGTGAATGACAGCTGACATCTTGTCCTAGAGATGCAGATCCTTCTTGATCAGATTCAGCGGAATCATCACCACTACTTACAGTGCGTCGGAGTTCTACGGAAGGCACATCAGGTACATGCTCCAGTTCATAGGAGTCGGGTGGGACAGCACCGTTTGCTGAAATCTCTACAATACCAGCTCCGGGTAGACCACTAGTCTCTACAGAGGATAAACCACCAATATCCACTTCGTAGGATTCTCGTGGCACGACACCTTTCGCTAGAGGCTCTACCCTACCAGCTCCAGTCCACCACCGATCGATCGTGGGCATAGTCATGACGGGTTCTACCAATACAAAACCTCCTTCGGGTGCAGGATCATCGGTAGCAACTCCAAAGATCAGCACCGATTAAATCGGTCTTGACAATAGGTAAACCGTTTTGCTCCGATTCGAGAGAATTCCCGTGGCGCGACACCGTTCACTAGAGGCTCTACACTAGCAGCTCCAGCTGCACCACCAGCTTTCTACAGCAGGGGTAAACCCAATCCACAACCTTCTTCATGTGGCACGATGATGCCGGTATAGGCTCATCGGTACCAGGTCCACCGCATCAGTCTCCATAGACAGTAAACAAGGTGGCGTCGGAGGTTTAAAAGATCGGCATGCCATTTCACCTTTGTCATCGGACAATATAGAGTTTTCTTCAACTCTATGTTTCTGCAATAATAAGCACATGAACAGAAATTAGACCAGAGCATCTAGCCATCTAACGGGGCAGCGGCAAAACAAGCGTCGGTCCATATGTTTACCTTGTCATCTGGGATATCATAACACACAGATTTAGAAGTCATTTCACATAGCATCCGCTTTTTCGTTCCTTCCCCTACGTCCATCTGGAATAAGTAATACTATTGATCACATAAAACTAATTAATCAAATATATGCATATGTTGAGAAGTTTGCACGGCAAATTGTGGATTCTGCTTTTATCACCTACGAATCGTCGTTCTATATATTTACCTTGTTATCTGGGATATCAGAAGTCACAGAATGAGAAGTCATCTCACTAAGTATCGGTTTTTTCGCTCTTTCCCCTCCATCCATCTGCAATAAGAAGTACTATTGATCACATAAAGCCAATTCATTGAATATATGCATATGTTGAGAAGTTTGCACAACAAATTGTGGATTCTACTTCCAATCACCAAGTAATCTCGTGAGAAATGCATGATCAAGATATGTTTCTCCCTCTTGATCGACATCTGCATCTCCATTAAGACTAATCATCGTGCGATGGTGCTAGCGCATACACTTCCAATCACCAGACAAGCAAAAAATTGTTGATTCTAGTAATGCTTAATCAGCAGTGGCCATGGAACGACCACAGATCGACCAAGCAAAAAAATAAATCATCAGCCTACTGACCACCAGGCAAAACAAACTAGGCCCATACATGGCCTCACAAATCATCATCAAACGTCGATCAAACTAGCAAGTTTGAACATGGATTACTAATTTATTTTCTGATAAAGTGAGTATATTAATATCGAAAGATATTGATTACACTGAGCCTCTGCAACAACGCAATACCTTACTGGTAGTACGGATGCACATGGATTCCTAATACTCCCTCTGTTCGGTTTTAATTAGTCGATGCGAGGGAGAGAAGAAAATGAACTGTCGATGCTTTCAACTAGAGTCAATTAAATACGAACGGAAGAAGTACGTAGTAGTATTGACAAATATCCGGATCTAGTCTAAAAACAAATTGGCATGTAAATCCTAGTAAACTAGGATCAATACCCTAGATTAGGGTTGCAAGCGGCGTCCGCGAATCGTCCCGCAAAGCAGAAAATTAGAGCAAATAGTGGTTGAGATTAGAGCAGATTTAAAGCACTCGCACTGAAACTAGCTAGCCCGCTACCCACCCCGCTTGACACCCTGCCCTAGATGTGAATCTACACCAAATATTCAAACAAGGATGAGCAACCGCCAATAAAATTTTATCCGCACATCATCATCTCTACCATACACAAGGGTATGGTGATTTCACATACAGCCATTGTTGCCGCGGGACGAGGATGAGTGATGCGCCGCGGAGAAGGTGCCTCACACCTCTGTCGCCGCCGCCGTCGAAGAGGAAGTCGAAGCCGCGCTATTGTAGTCCGTCGCCGATATGGAGGTGGAGCTACTAGGGAAGAGATGGAGGTGGAGGTGGAGAGGGAGTGATGGTTTGTACTAGTGGCGGCCGGTGAGGTAGTTATAAATACAGCCTCTCTCTCTTTTTTGGCAAGGAATGCAGCTTCTCTTGGAAGGCAACGAGGCAACGCACTCCAGATTTCGTATATTACTATAATAATATGGGCGGAGAAATTTGGACGCATCTGTGTTGTCTTGTCTAATGAATCACCAGGATTTGCTTTTAGTACTCCAGATTTGGGCGACCCAAGGAAGTAGAGATAGTAATGTACGCCATCTAGCTGCACGCTATCAAATCAAATAAATGGTCATGCCATTTACTTTTAAGATGGTGCAGCAGTTATTCTGACCAAAGAAACATGCACGTCTGCTGATTATTTCTGATGGGTATACATTTACCGTCCGCTAGCAAAGATTGTTTGGCACATTGTTCTTATGGCTTTCAACATCACACCCCTTAATAATATTATTAATCAATGTTTGGGCAATCAATTGAGTGTGTTAATAAAAAATTAAAACCCACAAATCCAACTGTACTATTTTTAGGGCCATATGAAGGACAAGGAATGATTTTAAATGCCATATGGAGTACCTCCAACCATGTGAAATATGGTTCTGTCATGCAGGTGATACCCATGGCTTCGCATTGGATCTGTATATTGTCCTACATACAGTCAACTATGAAGTACCACGATTTGGTTCTTGGGTGCAACCGGCTAGAGAATGATGCACGGGTTTGTACAGCCAGTACAATTCACATTAAGATTTTCTGATAGGATGTTGATGTGTATATGTAAGAATCATACATTAGAATGTCTTCTATGTTTAGATGGTTGATCTACGTTTATATTTTCTGTGAACCATGAGGTTAAGACCTTTGTACTGTAATAAAGATTGCTAAATAACAGTATATATGTATGCCTCTAGGGACACTGAAACAGCCAAACAACCATGCATGTGCATAGACCGTATTTGATCAAATTAAAAGAAGCACCTCGGTTCATGCAAATAGCATCAGTTAATCACCTAAGTCCATTAGCTATAAATAGTTAAATAGGAGTCAAGACCAACTGAGCTAGCTAGTAGTATGATCCTACTATTACATAAATATCCCTAACTCTGATTGTCTTTGTTCCAGTCCAGCGCGTTGGTGTAGCTTGGGATGAACCAAAACCCCGTATGCCAGTTGGCCCCTGGACCGCTGCTTGAGAAAGAGATGCTTTGGTGGTCTTCGCCATTTAGACTGAAGCGGAAAATTTCTTGATGTGATGTGTCAAACTGAGAGCCAATGGTCTGAGGCGTGGTGTAGATGTAGTTTCTTCTTGTCAAATATCCTGGGGGAAATGTTGCACCACCCACTGGCATGAAAATCGGATAGTTCAACCCAAGGAACATAGAATAGTCTCCAAGATTAGTAACGCTTTCCCACGGGTTGGCTGGAAGTAACCGACTAGTATCATTCGAGAATACCATGCAGGTATACCCCGAATAGCTGTGAATAGCGCGACCGCAATGGACAGAAGGGATACTATCATAATAAGTTGGAGCACTATCAGCGTCAAAATCCATTGCGCCACGTGCATAGACCAGGAGAAGTCTAGAACGATCTTGAGATCTTGCCAGCCACCACGTACGACTATTAAAGTCAAAATCATCATCGATATCAAATCCAGCCGTCCACGGAATGAATGGAGCAGGGCACTATAGGACCTTGAAAAAGGAAAGAACACGTCACATGAAAATATATTTCATGATTTATCTACTAGTGATATTGATTTGATATTGGGATGCCAATACTAGTACTTTAAAAAATAATGGTCGAACATAAGATGGTTTGAAATATATTTCGAACATCTTGGTAAAACTTCATATGGATTAAAAACATGTTCCCCAAAATATTGGTCCAAATTTTAGATGGTTTGAATATAGTACTCCTTATTCTCTAGAACCGGGGGAATATAAACAAATGAAAGTCTTTATCAATATTGCATGGCAGCTTTATTGATTCTATTTCTACTCTACCTTAAATTTTCTAGGGAGTAATAATAAAGAAACTTAATTACTAGGGGGCCTTTTTCCTAAGGAACAACATGCACATTAGACCATACTAAAATTCCTATAGATGTTAAATTCTAAATATGTCCATACCACAAGAGGGTTATGGTGTGCGCCTATGGAATTCCTTTAAGCCAAAAGATGCCAAGACAGTTCAACAAATAAGAGGTGATATAAGTTACGTATATAAAAAAGATAGGGAGGAAATGTTACCAAATTGATTAGGATCCCATGGATAAACATTTCCAAGCTCAGTAACGGCGAACACAAGTCCGTTATGTATAATTGCATCGCAGTATATGGCGCTGTACTGAAACTGGTTTTCAAGAAATATCCATCTACGAGGATATTCGCCATGGAGGTAGGCAATTGCAAAGTCAAAGATTGCGACAAGGGAGAAATCTTTATACCCCCTAGCAGCTGTAGGAACTTGGCAAATAGCTATCTTCTGCAGTTGAATAGCAGAACGCTGATACTCGAATATAAGTGGATTGCGTGTGGTTTCCAACTTCTTCCTCAAAGATGGAAGCTTAATCTTGCGATGAGTGTAGACATTGAGGAGGTTCCACTTGCCTTCGGGGCCAACCATGGCGATCCAATCTCCATTGGCGCCTGCCCGCTCCTCATCCTTACCGTGTGGCATTAGGCCATCATAGGAGAACCTGTCCAGCGGCAGTAGTTTGCACTTGCTGTGCACCGGCAAATCCTCCTTGAACACCCATGGTTTATCCGCCGGGTCACAACAGAGAACACACGGAAGGCCAAACGGCTGAGAAGCAGGCAGAGTGGCACTGTATTTGGCTGACTGAAGAATACTTTTGGAGGAACCGACTAGGGACGCGGCGGTGATGGCGTCGCACTGGCTGACGAGCACTTCAAGGGGGCCTTCCGTAAACACCTTGTGAAACAGCCCAGATCCACAGACCCTGCTCGATTTCGCCATCGCAATGAGGCAGGTGGTACAATGGGGTTGGTATTTTCTTGGGAGATCTATTGATTCGAACTTTGGGAGAGAGATGGCGATCAATGGCGGCAGGTGGGGGTTTGAGTTGGAGAACAGAGGCTCTCAAGCTGGCACTTCTTTGGATAGGATGCGAAAGCACCATGGCGGAGACGCAGGCGCATGCTATGGAAGCTGGGCGGAGTGGGGATAGACGACGGAGGTGAACCGAGACGCTACTCCTGCCTACTGCAGTTTCGAGGAGAGTGTGAATGTGTTCAAAAAAAGAGGAGAGTGTGACTGTGACCCGACACCCGAGTAGGAGCAGACGGACTATAGGAGTAGCCCCATCATTACGTAACATTAATCGTGCTGCCTACAATAAATAAGTGAAACATCCCAGGCTTGTGTTGTCTAATCAAATCGATGGCCATGTCAGTATTATGGTGAACAAATAAAACAAATACACACCAACCTTGTTCTTTTTGCAACGCACACCAACCTAGCAAGGCATCAACCTTCTCGCCATCAACTACGACTCCGTGGCTACTCCATGCTAGTATCGGCCACTAATTCAAATTTCAACTGAAGGCGTGCTATTTTATGGTCCTGAAAATTGCCAAAAAAATAGAACCCAAAAATGCAACGAGATCCATGTTAAGGGGTACACCCTACACAATATACATTAAGAAACTTCGAAACTTCAGCAACCTTGTAAGAATGCCCATGACAAGGCAGTTTTGCCAAATTGGGAAGAGACGAAATATGAATTCAACCAAAGAAATCTAAACGAATCCTTAGACAATAGCATAGTTAACACGTTCAGAAAAAAATGATGACTCCAAAAGAACAACATTAGCAAGAAATACTCCATTTTAGTTTGAATTTGCAGTCACATACATATACTAGTAGTACTGCCAAAATACTATAATACTCCGAGCTGCATTCTAGCACTCCAACTAGCTAGCTAATAGTTCTGGAGTAGTAGTACTACTATACAAGTCCAAAATACATCCGAACGAACCCTACTTCGAACTAAACTACTCCCTCCGATCTTCGAGTAACTACATTGCGGTATGACTAAACGAAGATTATTGTATAACCTTCTTGTTGATGCAAACGCAGATAGGCAACACACGCTGCCCTCCATTCCCGTCGCGTAACGGGCGGCACCACCAGGAAAGAAGTGAGCTGCTGCAACATGATCGAGCTAGGCGTCGGGAGCTCGTCGGCTCGATTACCGCCATCAAGGTGTCCGTCGAGAGGTCACTTGGTCCCGGCCGTCGCCGGCGCCGGCGGACCAATCACCAGCAGCTGCGCCTTGTACATCGGAAACAAGCACGCGGCCGACCTGATGCACACACAGGACACAATGGTGGTCGGGCCGAGCGCACCAACGGTGATGGCGAACACGCTACCGTCTTCTTCCCCACTGCCGATGAACAGGTGTCCCCGCGGTTGTACCGGAACACGAACTATGCACCAGGCGGGTATGCCATACCGGAACGTAAACACCGGGATGGAGTGGGATGCTTGGAGGTGTACCAGAGCTCCCGCGGCGGGCCGGTGAAGCTGCAGCCGGTATTGATGGCCTCTGTGCAGCCGCACGGACCATGCGGGCACGCGATATAGTGCTTGTAGGACTCCGTGGAGGCGACCAAGCTCTGGCAGCCGACGCACTTGACCATTGCCCCAGATCGATTCGACGGCGGCAATCTTGCCCCATATCGATTCGACGGCGGCAACCTCGCCGGCTGCTCGCACTTCTTGCACGGGTTCGGCGCAAGCTCGCCGACGCAGCGCCGACAGCCCATATGACCGCCCTTGCACTGCACGGAACAACGTACGTGGCATCGGTTGTCATTGACATTTCTCACGGGTGAACCTAAGAATGAAATCGGAAGGGAGCGACCTTGGATATGGGGGTTTGAAGGGCGAGAGCAGAGGGGGCACAACAAGAGGGCCTCCTCCATCTTCGAGAGAAGAGTGATCGGGAAAACGAGAACGGGATGGGTTCTTTTTTTTATACATGCCTTGGAGTGGAGTATGGATACTACTATTTATAGGAAGAACTTCCTTGCTAAGAAACGGCGTCGGCCGTACGCAACCATAGATGCACCAGCGGCTCTGCAGTTTGTCAAAATAAAAGGACAGAGCTGCAGTGACTTGAAGTCTCCAAATCTCATTGTGACTTGGTGCCACCATCTACCAACCATTTGAGATCCAACGTTCCAAACTATCTCTTATTTCGAACCTAAAAACAAAAATTATGAAAAAAATCCAGTAAAATGTAGATGCCTTGTTCTAAAATCTGTGAATATTTCATCCCACTCGGACGATTAGGTTGTGATTAAAGAGCTATTTACGTATACGAGAACTAGTTTAAACTATATACTCCCTTCGATTCATATTAATTGACTTCAATATGGATGTATCTAGAACTAAAATGTGTCTAGTACATCATATTAGAGTCAATTAATATGAACCGGAGGGAGTTTATATTTGCTCACAAACCTTTGATTCAAATCGAATGAAACTTCACCAAAATATAAATCGAAATATGCACGATTAACTGGAAGTTCTTGAAATATTTACGAGCAATTATAATAATTATTTAGTTTAAATTCTAAGTCGATCGCATACATTGGATCTGAGATGGATGGTGGATGGTGGCACCAAGTCACCGTGAGACTTGGAAGTATCAAGTCGATGAAGCTCTATCCCAAAATAAACGCTTCGTGAAGGGGGCAGTTTGGTTCGAAAAAGAAGACAGTGCCAAGCAGTTGTCAAACAATACCCATATAGTCAAATGTACTCCCTCTGATTCAAATGAATTGACTCAACTTTGTCTAGATATATGGATGTAACAAGTCACCGAAGCTAAAATAAAAGCTTCATGAAGGGGGAAGTTTGGTTCGAAAAAATACGATTACTAGCAATTTGTCAAATAGTACCATAACGTCAAATGTACTCCCTCCGATTCAAACGAAATGACTCAACTTTGTATTTTGCATGTTAAAGGTTTTTCGTAAAACTTGGCCAATCTTAACATAGTTTGCCTTTCTAAAAAAAGATATAAGCCCTAAGGCTCCTTTGATTCATAGGATGGGAAAACCATAGAAATATGAAAAACATAGGATTGAGATTTAATGGCTAGTTGAATCATATAGGAAGATGAGTTGTGTTTGATTGTGCCAAAGGAAATTTTCCATGAGGTATGACCTAATGTTTTATTCTTATAGGATTTGCACTGCAAGATTCCTATAGGATATGTTCCTATGAATTAAACAACTAGTGTGGGGAAAATTCACATGTGATCTAAATCCTACATAATTCCTATACAAATCCTATATATGAATTTTAGTTGTTAGGTCACTTAAAATGACTTCACTTGAAGGGTTACATTTTTGTTTTTTCTGAATTAGTAGTGATGCCTAACCATATATATACCTAAACCAAGAGAATCAGCATAAACTTATGTATATTAATAGTAAGCGCATATATGAATGTTTTTTATCTACAAACCCAGGGTCATATATATGTACATAGAAACATGCATATATGCTAGTTTTTGTACCTTGGTGTGTTCCTCTTTTGGGCTATCTCTTTTTTGTTCACCGGTTCACAACCAACGCCCTAGATTAATTTGGCACTTAGAAAATAACATTTTGTTTTTGGCGCACTAACACAAATAGTAGTAGCACGGTCAACACTGTAGAGAAGTACAAAATAAATGTGTGTGGGTAATAATAAAATCCTTAATATGACTTGAAAACCCACACGTACGCTCTTTCTAGGACAGAGGCAGTATGAGGTAATGCACCCACGCGCTGTCATCTTCCCGTTCGTGCTATGTCTCCCAAATCTTGAAATATCGTCAGTTATCCATTTCACGTCCACACTTCTCCCTCTCTCCACGGACTAGGAAAAAACCCTCTCTTCACTTCCCCTTCCCATTCCACCGATGGAGAGCCCAACCGACGCCGTCAACGCAGCGAAAGCGAAAGCCACGTGGCTGGCCTTAGCCGCAGAGGAGGCGTCCAGAGCCACGACCGCAGCACGCATGGCCGCAACGGCGGCGATCATCGCCGCAGCGGATGCCAAAGACGAAGCGGAGGCCATTGCCGAAGGTCGGGCCATTGGTCGCTCATCGGCATCTGATGCTGTTGGTAGATGGGTCCACTCTCTTGGGAAGCATCCCCTAGATGACGAGGACGAGGTTGAACTCATCTTTGAACCGCCGCCGCCGACCTTCGACGAGAATATCGTCGACGAGGGGGAGGAAGTATGTTCCGATTCACCTCTCTCCCTTATTCAACATAGCCCTGTATCGATTTGCGCTATGGTCTCTCCCTCTTTTTTTTGCGCTATAGTGTTTTGAATTAGCGTCAGAATCTTTTTAGATTCATATTCAGTATTAGTTGCAACTGCTACATATTTGCTTCACATCCGATTCACCTCTCTCCCTTATTCAACATAGCCCTGTATCGATTTGCTCTATGGTCTCTCCCTCTTTTTTTGCGCTATAGGGTTTTGAATTAGCGTCAGAATCTTTTTAGATTCATATTCATTATTAGTTGCAACTGCTACATATTTGCTTCACCTGTTTATTTGGCATGTATCAGGTTGCTGCGATGAGGTTGACCACGATGTCGAGTCGCGTCATAGGAAGGCCAGGGCCACTCTCAACAAGCTTAAGGCGGGGAAGTTCGACAAGTATTGGAGTGAACCCTGGACTGGTGCCAGGAACAGCTGCCCCTTCTGCACAAAGAGCATAAAGGTTGACTTTTGAAGCGTCCTGCAGCATACCGAAGCCGGTGGGTCCGGCTGTCTCAAAGTTGGAGAAACTGTTAACCGATCCGGCTTCATAGCCAACCACATGGCCTATGGGCTATTCCTAAGGAAGAAATTGAACCAAGCTATCGAGACCGGTCGTGTGCCTCCTCCCAACCCCAAGCCACCAAAGATTAAAGGTATGGGCAGCAAGAAGCGAAGAAGCGGGACCGGGAGGAGGCGACAGGAAGAAGATGGTAAATATACTCCGTAACTGTTGTGCATGTTTGTCTCTCCTACTGCTTCAAAAGCAGCATCTTTTGTTGAACTCTGTTTATGTTTGCTGCTCAGCAGCGTTTGTGCTGAACCTATTAGCTTAATTAGGGGTTGTTGAACTATGTCTGTGTTGAACCTTGCTTAATTAGGTTGTGTTGAACTCTGTTTGTGTTGGCGTGGGAAGGGGGGCATGATGCTACCCTGAATTTGCGGGACCCCCAAAAAACTTGCAAATACGAGTGATGCATCCAAAAGGAACAAACTTTTACATGGTAGACCCCAGTCTGAAAGCAAGAAATGCGATCGGGTCCTTAATGACCACCGCCCGGATTGATCGGGTATTTTGCTCGCCTACCGCATGTGACTTGTGCTCACCGAAGTTTGGGACCTCACGCATGGGCACCACACGTAAGTGACAGACCTGTTGGTGTAAAAACTCGGGTGATTATTATACCGCATTAGTACAAAGTTTCCTATGGATTCAAGGGTTGGAAAGCCAAGTTAACTCATTTTCATGACTAAGAAGGAGCCAGGCTTACTTTTTCATTTTCATGTTTTAACTTGTTTAAATCTTGGTCAAACAAAGGATTTGACCAGGATTCAAATGGGCATAAAAATTCAAAAAAGAAATAAAAAAAACCAAAGCACATAAGCTTCTTATGTCATATAGTAAGCATTACGGTTGATCAACGAGTCTAGACATATTCAAACCAGAAAAATCATGTATATACCCCCTAACCCTAAACTCGTCTTATGAAGTCAAGCATGAAGAAAAGTGGTATTGGGTTTCAAACATTGGAAATTGAAAAAACTCCCAAAAGCTTCATTTTGGAGTGACTAAGAAGAATCCAGGCTTACATTTTCATTTTCATGTTTTAAACTGGTTTAAATCTTGGTCAAACCTAGGATTTGACCAAGATTCAAATGGACATAACAAATTCAAAAAAATCAAAACCAAACACATAGTCTTTTGATGTCATATAGTAAGCATTCAAGCTGATAAACAAAGTCTAGACATATTTAAACAAGAAAAATCATGTATATACTTGGCCCCTAACCCTAAACTCTGTCTTATGAAGTCAAGCATTAAGAGAAGTGGTTTTGGGTTTCAAACATGGAAATTTAAAAAACCTCCCAAAAGCTTCATTTTGGAGTGACTAAGAAGAATCCAGGCTTACTTTTCATTTTCATGTTTTAAACTGGTTTAAATCTTTGTCAAACCTAGGATTTGACCAAGATTCAAATGGGCATAACAAATTCAAAAAAAAACCAAACACATAGTCTTTTGATGTCACATAATAAGCATTCAAGTTGATAAACAAGGTCTAGACATATTCAAACCAGAAAAATCATGTATCTACCCCCTACCCCTAAACTTTGTCTTATGAAGTAAAGCACGGAGAGATATCATTTTGGGTTTCGAACATGGAAAATTAAAAAAAACCTCCCAAAAGCTTCATTTTGGAGTGAATAATAAGAAGGATCCAAACTTACTTTTCATTTTCATGTTTTTAAACTTGTTTAAATATTGGTCAAACCTGCTAGGATTTGACCAAGATTCGAATGGGCATAACAATTCAAAAAAAAATTAAACCGAAAACCACTTCTCTTCGTGCTTGACTTCATTAGACAGAGTTTAGGGTTTGGGGTATATACATGATTTTTAATGTTTAAATATGTCTAGACTCCGTTGATCAACATGAATGCTTACTATAACTTAAGAATCTTATGTGCTTTGGTTTTTCATTTTTTGAATTCTTTATTGAATTTTTATGCCCATTTGAATCTTGGTCAAATCCTAGGTTTGACCAAGAATTAAACAAGTCGATAACATGAAAATGAAAAAGTAAGCATGGATCCTTCTTATTCACTCAAAAAATGAAGCTTTTGGGAGGGTTTTTGAATTTTCCATGTTTGAAACCCAAAACCATTCCTCTTGTATGCTTGACTTCATATATATGATGAGTTTAGCCTTAGGGGGTATATACATGATTTTTCTAGTTTGAATATGTCTATACCTTGTTTATCAACTTGAATGCTTACTATAAACCAAAAATTCATGTATCTACCCCTAACCCTAATCTATGCATGAAGAGAAGTGGTTTTGGGTTTCAAACCTGGATATTTCAAAAAACCTCCCAAAAGCTTCATTTTGGAGTGAATAAGAAGGATCAAGGCTTAATTTTTCATTTTCATGTTTTAATCTTGTTTAAATCTTGGTCAAACCTAGGATTTGACCAAGATTCAAATGGGCATAATTTAGAAAAATGAAAAATCTAGGCACATAGTCTTCTTATGTCATATAGTAAGCATTCAATTAAGTTGATAAACAAGCTCTAGACATATTCAAACCAGAAAAATCATGATGTATCTACCCCCTATATATCCCTAAACCCTGACTTATGAAGTCAAGCATGAAGAGAAGTGGTTTTTGGTTTCAATCATGGAAATTTCAAAAACCCTCCCAAGAGCTTCATTTTGGAGTGACTAATTAAGAAGCATACATGATTACCTTTTCATATTCATGTTTTAAACTTGTTCAAATCTAGGTCAACAAACCTAGGATTTGACGAAGAATCAAATGGGTATAAAAAATTTAAAAACAAGCTCTAGACAAGCTCAAGTTGGAAAACAAGTTCTAGACATATTCAAACCAGAAAAATCATGTATCTACCCCCTATATATCCCTAAACCCTGACTTATGAAGTCAAGCATGAAGAGAAGTGGTTTTTGGTTTCAATCATGGAAATTTCAAAAACCCTCCCAAGAGCTTCATTTTGGAGTGGCTAAGAAGGATAGATGCTTAATTTTTCATATTTATGTTTTAAACTAGTTTAAATCATGGTCAAACCTAGGATTTGACCAAGATTCAAATGGACATAAAAATTCAAAATAAATGAAAATAAATGAAAAACCAAGGCACGTAGTCTTCTTATGTCATATAGTAAGCATTCAATTAAGTTGATAAACAAGGTCTATACATATTCAAACCAGAAACATCATGTATCTAGCTACCCCTAGCCCTAAACTCTGTCTTATGAAGTCAAGCATGCATGAAGAGAAGTCATGGTTTTTGGTTTCAAACATGGAAATTTCAAAAACCCTCCCAAGAGCTTCATTTTGGAGTGACTAAGAAGGACATATGCTTAATTTTTCATATTCATGTTTTCAACTTGTTTAAATCATGGTCAAACTTAGGATTTGACCAAGATTCAAATGGGCATAAATTAAAAAAAACAGTAAAATGAAAAACCAATGCACATAGTCGATCTTCTTATGTCATATATATAGTAAGCATTCAATTAAGTTGATAACAAGGTCTAGACATATTCAAACCAGAAAAATCATGTATCTACCCCCTAACCCTAAACTTTGTCTTATGAAGTCAAGCATGAAGAGAAGTGGTTTTTGGTTTCAAGCATGGAAATTTCAAAAACCTCCCCAAACTTCATTTTAGAGTGACTAAGAAGGATACAAGCTTCCCTTTTCATTTTCATGTTTTAAACGTGTTTAAATTATCTTGGTCCGCCCATGCTATAGTCTGGATCCGCCCATGCTATAGTTTGAGGCCATTTGGATGACGTCGAAAAAATTCTTTGATTAGAAATGGGGTTGTTCGAACCCCGTAGTTGGATTTTTTTGAACCTTGATCTGTAGTACTGGGCAAAACCCTAGTTTAACCTATTTAATTATAGATTCGTAGGTCGATTTTTCTACGTACCTTTTTATTATTACTCTACTATGCAGCACATATGTGTTTGCCCGTCGAGTGAAACTCGGAGGAAGAGGGATCACTCGAAAGGAGAGAAGAAGGAGGGAGAGCATTATGGTGTCTCCCCTTTTTCGGGTGATGATGTTGACTGTTGTGCAGGGTTTGTCAGTGAGCAGGAGGTGCGAGCGAGCGAGCGAGCGAGTCGAGCGAGGCCGAGAATGAGAGAGATTTGTTTTTTTTTGTGAGAGGGACAACCGAAGGATCCTGAAGGACCCAGAGACTTCCAATACGCATCCTGATGCGTCTTCTCTTGACAAAGAAAATGGCTGGGAGTTTGCGTACCTATTGCACGTGACTTGTGCTCACTGAAGTGTGGGACCTCACGCATGGGCACCACACGTAAGTGACAGACCTATTGGTGTAAAAACTCGGTTGATTATTATAGTGCATTAGAACAAAGTTTCCTATGGATTCAAGGGTAGGAAATCCAAGTTAACTCATTTACATGACATTATTTTTTCCATGAAGCAAAGTTAACACATCTATCAATTGGTACATTTTGGAGTGACTAAGAAGGATCCATGCTTACCTTTTCGTTTTCACGTGTTAAACTTGTTTAAATCTTGGTCAAACCTAGGATTTGACAGAGATTCAAATGGGCGGAAAATTCAAAAAAAAACAGAAAAATGAAAAACCAAAGCACATACGTAGTTTTCTTATGTCATATAGTAAGCATTCAAGTTGATAAACAAGGTCTAGACATATTCAAAACATACAAATCATGTATGTACCCCTAACCCTAAACTATGTCTTATGAAGTCAAGCATGAAGAGAAGTGGTTTTGGGTTTCAAACATGGAAAATTCAAAAACCTCCCAAAAACTTCATTTAGAGTGACTAAGAAGGATAAATGCTTCCCTTTTCATTTTCATGTTTAAACTTGTTTAAATCTTGGTAAAACCTAGGATCTGACCAAGATTCAAATGGGCATCAAAAATAAAAAAATCAGAAAAATGAAAAACCAAAGCACATAGTCTTCTTATGTCATATAGTAAGCATTAAAGTTGATAAACAAGGTCTAGACGTATTCAAACCAGACAAATCATGTATCTACTCCTAACCCTAAACTCTGTCTTATGAAGTCAAGCATGAAGAGAAGTTGTTTTGGGTTTCAAACATGGAAATTTCAAAAACCCTCTCAAAGAGCTTCATTTTGGAGTGACTAAGAAGGATCCATAGGAAACTATGTACTAATACAGTATAATGATCACCCGAGTTATTAGAGCAACAAGTCTGTCACTTACGTGTGGTTCCCATGCGTGAGGTCCCACACTTCAGTGAGCACATGTCACGTAGTCTTCTTATGTCATATAGTAAGCATTCAATTAAGTTGATAAACAAGGTCTAGACATATCAAACCAGAAAAATCATGTATCTACCCCTATATATCCCTAAACCCTGACTTATGAAGTCAAGCATGAAGAGAAGAAGTGGTTTTTGGTTTCAAACATGGAAATTTCAAAAACCCTCCCAAGAGCTTTATTTTGGAGTGACTAGTTAAGATGCATACATGCTTACTTTTTCATATTCATGTTTTAAACTTGTTTAAATCTTGGTCAACAAACCTAGCTACGATTTGACGAAGATTCAAATGGGTATAAAAAAATTGAAACCAAGGTCTGCTCATGTCATATAGTAAGCATTCAATTAAATTGATAAACAAGGTCTAGACATATTCAAACTAGTAGGAAAATCATGTATCTACCCCCTAACCCTAAACTATGTCTTATGAAGTCAAGCATGCATGAAGAAAAGTGGTTTTTGGTTTTCAAGCATGGAAATTTCAAAAACCCTCCCAAGAGCTACATATTGGAGTGACTAAGAAGGATAGATGCTTAATTTTTCATATTCATGTTTTAAACTTGATTAAATCATGGTCAAACCTAGGATTTGACCAAGATTCAAATGGGCATAAAAATTCAAAAAAATGAAAAACCAATGCACATAGTCATCTTATGTCATCTAGTAAGCATTCAATTAAGTTGATAAACAAGGTCTAGACATATTCAAACAAGAAAATTCATGTATCAAGCTACCCCTATCCCCAAACTCTGTCTTATATATGAAGTCACGCATGAAGAGAAGTACGCGGTTTTTTGGTTTCAAACATGGAAATTTCAAAACCCCTCTCAAGAGCTTCATTTTGGAGTGACTACGAAGGATACATACTTAATTTTTCATATTCATGTTTTAAACTTGTTTAAATCATGGTCAAACCTAGGATTTGGCCAAGATTCAAATGGGCAAAATTTTAAAAAATGAAAAATCAAGGCACATAGTCTTCTTATGTCATATAGTAAGCATTCAATTAAGTTGATAAACAAGGTCTAGACATATTCAAATGAGAGAAATCATGTATCTACCCCCTAACACTAAACTCTGTCTCATGAAGTCAAGCGCATGCATGAAGATATGTGGTTTTTGGTTTCAAACATGGAAATTTCAAAAACCCTCCCAAGAGCTTCATTTCGAGGAGATTAATTAAGAAGCATACATGCATGCTTACTTTTTCATATTCATGTTTTAAACTTATTCAAATCTTGGTGAAACCTAGGATTTGACCAAGATTCAAATCCGTATAAAAATTTAAAAATAAAATAAAAAACAAGGTATTCTTATGTTATATAGTAGGCATTCAATTAAGTTGATAAACAAGGTCTAGACATATTCAAAGAAGAAAAATCATGCATGTATCTACCCCTAACCCTAAACTATGTTTCATGAAGTCAAGCATGAAGATATGTGGTTTTTAGTTTCGAACATGGAAATTCAAAAACCCTCCCAAGAGCTTCATTTTGAAGTGACTAAGAAGCATACATGCTTACTTTTTCATATTCATGTTTTTAACTTATTCAAATCTTGGTGGAACCAAGGATTTGACCAAGATTCAAATGGGTATAAAAGTTCAAAAAAAAACAAGGTCTTCTTATATGTTATATAGTAAGCATTCAATTAATTTGATAAACAAGGTCTACACATTCAAACCAGGAAAATCATGTATCTACCCCCTAACCCTAAACTCTGTCTTATGAAGAAGTCAAGCATGCATGAAGAGAAGTGGTTTTTGGTTTCAAGCATGGAAATTTCAAAAACCCTCCCAAGAGCTACATATTGGAGTGACTAAGAAGGATAGATGCTTAATTTTTCATATTCATGTTTTAAACTTGTTTAAATCATGGTCAAACCTAGGATTTAACCAAGATTCAAATGGGCAAAATTTTAAAAAATGAAAAATCAAGGCACATAGTCTTCTTATTTTCGGTTTCAAACATGGAAATTTCAAAAACCCTCCCAAAGAGCTTCGTTTTGGAGTGACTAAGAAGGATCCATAGGAAACTATGTACTAATACAGTATAATGATCACCCGAGTTATTAGAGCAACAAGTCTGTCACTTACGTGTGGTTCCCATGCGTGAGGTCCCACACTTCACTGAGCACAAGTCACGTACGCTAGGTAGGCAAACTCCCGGCCATCTTCTTTGTCAAGAGAGAGGCATCAACACTCTCTCTCTCTCTCTCTCTCTCTCTCCAATTATCCACCTCCGTTGGCTGCCGGTTTTGGCAGGTCTTTTCTAGCTCAGCTCGTAGGCCATGGTGTGCAGGCTCTGTAGCCATGGCGATTTGGTCGCGCCAAGTGGTTCGTCCCCGGCTCCGACGAGGATCAATCCGGACGGTGCCTATTAAGGACCCGATCGCATTTCTTGCTTTCAGCATGGGGTCTACCATGTAAATCTTAGGGATTTAGACGTAATTTCCTGTTTATTTTGTGTCCTGCTGTAAACTCCGCTCTGATGCGTATTGGAAATCTGGGTCCTTCAGGATCGTTCGGTTGTCCCTCTAAAAAAAAAACATCTGTCTCATTCTCGGCCTTTCTCGCTCGCTCGCACCCCCCTGCGCACTGACAACCCTGCACAACAGTCAACATCACCAGAAAAAGGATAGACACCATAAATAATTGGGGCCCCATGACTGCTCTCCCTTCGTCTCCTCCCGTGTGATCCCTCTTCCTCCGACTCCCGACCTTGCGGAAAAGAAAAATGAAATGAAAGAGTTTCACTGGACGGGCAAACACATGTGCTGCCTAGTAATAATAATAATAACGTAAACAATCGACCTACGAATCTATTATTAAATAAGCTAAACTAGGGTTTTGCCCAGTACTACGGATCAATTTCTGAAAATCCAACTACGGGGTTCGATTTTGGCCTGCTAATATAAAATTATATAATCCGAACTAGTATTCCTCTAAAAAATCATTTTGGTATGCATCGTTTGGTACTTTTCATAGCTAGAGTGCTTACTCCCTCCGTTAGCAAATAGTCTTCGTATGTCATATAGTAAGCATTCAAGTTGAAAAACAAGCTCTAGACATATTCAAACCAGAAAAATCATGTATCTACCCCCTATATATCCCTAAACCCTGACTTATGAATTCAAGCATGAAGAGAAGTGGTTTTTGGTTTCAATCATGGAAATTTCAAAAACCCTCCCAAGAGCTTCATTTTGGAGTGACTAGTTAAGACGCATACATGCTTACTTTTTCATATTCATGTTTTAAACTTGTTCAAATCTTGGTCAACAAACCTAGCTACGATTTGACGAAGATTCAAATGGGTATAAAAAATTAAAACCAAGGTCTGCTCATGTCATATAGTAAGCATTCAATCAAATTGATAAACAAGGTCTAGACATATTCAAACTAGTAGGAAAATCATGTATCTACCCCCTAACCCTAAACTATGTCTTATGAAGTCAAGCATGCATGAAGAAAAGTGGTTTTTGGTTTTCAAGCATGGAAATTTCAAAAACCCTCCCAAGAGCTACATATTGGAGTGACTAAGAAGGATAGATGCTTAATTTTTCATATTCATGTTTTAAACTTGATTAAATCATGGTCAAACCTAGGATTTGACCAAGATTCAAATGGGCATAAAAATTCAAAAAAATGAAAAACCAATGCACATAGTCATCTTATGTCATCTAGTAAGCATTCAATTAAGTTGATAAACAAGGTCTAGACATATTCAAACAAGAAAATTCATGTATCAAGCTACCCCTATCCCCAAACTCTGTCTTATATATGAAGTCAAGCATGAAGAGAAGTACGCGGTTTTTTGGTTTCAAACATGGAAATTTCAAAAACCCTCTCAAGAGCTTCATTTTGGAGTGACTACGAAGGATACATACTTAATTTTTCATATTCATGTTTTAAACTTGTTTAAATCATGGTCAAACCTAGGATTTGGCCAAGATTCAAATGGGCAAAATTTTAAAAAAATGAAAAATCAAGGCACATAGTCTTCTTATGTCATATAGTAAGCACTCAATTAAGTTGATAAACAAGGTCTAGACATATTCAAACGAGAGAAATCATGTATCTACCCCCTAACACTAAACGCTGTCTCATGAAGTCAAGCGCATGCATGAAGATATGTGGTTTTTGGTTTCAAACATGGAAATTTCAAAAACCCTCCCAAGAGCTTCATTTCGAGGAGATTAATTAAGAAGCATACATGCATGCTTACTTTTTCATATTCATGTTTTAAACTTATTCAAATCTTGGTGAAACCTAGGATTTGACCAAGATTCAAATCCGTATAAAAATTTAAAAATAAAATAAAAAAACAAGGTCTTCTTATGTTATATAGTAGGCATTCAATTAAGTTGATAAACAAGGTCTAGACATATTCAAAGAAGAAAAATCATGCATGTATCTACCCCTAACCCTAAACTATGTTTCATGAAGTCAAGCATGAAGATATGTGGTTTTTAATTTCGAACATGGAAATTCAAAAACCCTCCCAAGAGCTTCATTTTGAAGTGACTAAGAAGCATACATGCTTACTTTTTCATATTAATGTTTTTAACGTATTCAAATCTTGGTGGAACCAAGGATTTGACCAAGATTCAAATGGGTATAAAAGTTCAAAAAAAAACAAGGTCTTCTTATATGTTATATAGTAAGCATTCAATTAATTTGATAAACAAGGTCTACACATATTCAAACCAGGAAAAACATGTATCTACCCCCTAACCCTAAACTCTGTCTTATGAAGAAGTCAAGCATGCATGAAGAGAAGTAGTTTTTGGTTTCAAGCATGGAAATTTCAAAAACCCTCCCAAGAGCTACATATTGGAGTGACTAAGAAGGATATAGATGCTTAATTTTTCATATTCATGTTTTAAACTTGTTTAAATCATGGTCAAACCTAGGATTTAACCAAGATTCAAATGGGCAAAATTTTAAAAAATGAAAAATCAAGGCACATAGTCTTCTTATTTTTGGTTTCAAACATGGAAATTTCAAAAACCCTCCCAAAGAGATTCATTTTGGAGTGACTAAGAAGGATCCATAGGAAACTATGTACTAATACAGTATAATGATCACCCGAGTTATTAGAGCAACAAGTCTGTCACTTACGTGTGGTTCCCATGCGTGAGGTCCCACACTTCAGTGAGCACAAGTCACGTACGCTAGGTAGGCAAACTCCCGGCCATCTTCTTTGTCAAGAGAGAGGCATCAACACTCTCTCTATCTCTCTCTCTCTCTCTCTCTCTCTCTCTCTCTCCAATTATCCACCTCCGTTGGTTGCCGGTTTTGGCAGGTCGTTTCTAGCTCAGCTCGTAGGCCATGGTGTGCAGGCTCTGTAGCCATGGCGATTTGGTCGCGCCAAGTGGTTCGTCCCCGGCTCCGACGAGGATCAATCCGGACGGTGCCTATTAAGGACCCGATCGCATTTCTTGCTTTCAGCATGGGGTCTACCATGTAAATCTTAGGGATTTAGACGTAATTTCCTGTTTATTTTGTGTCCTCGTCAGAACTCCGCTCTCGATGCGTATTGGAAATCTGGGTCCTTCAGATCGTTCGGTTGTCCCTCTAAAAAACATCTCTCTCATTCTCGGCCTTTCTCGCTCGCTCGCACCCCCTGCGCACCGACAACCCTGCACAACACCAACATCACCAGAAAAAGGATAGACACCATAAATAAGTGGGGCCCCGTGACTGCTCTCCCTTCGTCTCCTCCCGTGTGATCCCTCTTCCTCCGACTCCCGACCTTGCGGAAAAGAAAAATGAAATGAAAGAGTTTCACTGGACGGGCAAACACATGTGCTGCCTAGTAATAATAATAATAACGTAAAAAAATCGACCTACGAATCTATTATTAAATAAGCTAAACTAGGGTTTTGCCCAGTACTACGGATCAATTTCTGAAAATCCAACTACGGGGTTCAATTTTGGCTTGCTAATATAAAATTATATAATCCGAACTAGTATTCCTCTAAAAAATCATTTTGGTATGCATCGTTTGGTACTTTTCATAGCTAGAGTGCTTACTCCCTCCGTTAGCAAATAGTCTTCGTATGTCATATAGTAAGCATTCAAGTTGAAAAACAAGCTCTAGACATATTCAAACCAGAAAAATCATGTATCTACCCCCTATATATCCCTAAACCCTGACTTATGAATTCAAGCATGAAGAGAAGTGGTTTTTGGTTTCAATCATGGAAATTTCAAAAACCCTCCCAAGAGCTTCATTTTGGAGTGACTAGTTAAGACGCATACATGCTTACTTTTTCATATTCATGTTTTAAACTTGTTCAAATCTTGGTCAACAAACCTAGCTACGATTTGACGAAGATTCAAATGGGTATAAAAAATTAAAACCAAGGTCTGCTCATGTCATATAGTAAGCATTCAATCAAATTGATAAACAAGGTCTAGACATATTCAAACTAGTAGGAAAATCATGTATCTACCCCCTAACCCTAAACTATGTCTTATGAAGTCAAGCATGCATGAAGAAAAGTGGTTTTTGGTTTTCAAGCATGCAAATTTCAAAAACCCTCCCAAGAGCTACATATTGGAGTGACTAAGAAGGATAGATGCTTAATTTTTCATATTCATGTTTTAAACTTGATTAAATCATGGTCAAACCTAGGATTTGACCAAGATTCAAATGGGCATAAAAATTCAAAAAAATGAAAAACCAATGCACATAGTCATCTTATGTCATCTAGTAAGCATTCAATTAAGTTGATAAACAAGGTCTAGACATATTCAAACAAGAAAATTCATGTATCAAGCTACCCCTATCCCCAAACTTTGTCTTATATATGAAGTCAAGCATGAAGAGAAGTACGCGGTTTTTTGGTTTCAAACATGGAAATTTCAAAACCCCTCTCAAGAGCTTCATTTTGGAGTGACTACGAAGGATACATACTTAATTTTTCATATTCATGTTTTAAACTTGTTTAAATCATGGTCAAACCTAGGATTTGGCCAAGATTCAAATGGGCAAAATTTTAAAAAAATGAAAAATCAAGGCACATAGTCTTCTTATGTCATATAGTAAGCATTCAATTAAGTTGATAAACAAGGTCTAGACATATTCAAACGAGAGAAATCATGTATCTACCCCCTAACACTAAACTCTGTCTCATGAAGACAAGCGCATGCATGAAGATATGTGGTTTTTGGTTTCAAACATGGAAATTTCAAAAACCCTCCCAAGAGCTTCATTTCGAGGAGATTAATTAAGAAGCATACATGCATGCTTACTTTTTCATATTCATGTTTTAAACTTATTCAAATCTTGGTGAAACCTAGGATTTGACCAAGATTCAAATCCGTATAAAAATTTAAAAATAAAATAAAAAAACAAGGTCTTCTTATGTTATATAGTAGGCATTCAATTAAGTTGATAAACAAGGTCTAGACATATTCAAAGAAGAAAAATCATGCATGTATCTACCCCTAACCCTAAACTATGTTTCATGAAGTCAAGCATGAAGATATGTGGTTTTTAGTTTCGAACATGGAAATTCAAAAACCCTCCCAAGAGCTTCATTTTGAAGTGACTAAGAAGCATACATGCTTACTTTTTCATATTAATGTTTTTAACTTATTCAAATCTTGGTGGAACCAAGGATTTGACCAAGATTCAAATGGGTATAAAAGTTCAAAAAAAAACAAGGTCTTCTTATATGTTATATAGTAAGCATTCAATTAATTTGATAAACAAGGTCTACACATATTCAAACCAGGAAAAACATGTATCTACCCCCTAACCCTAAACTCTGTCTTATGAAGAAGTCAAGCATGCATGAAGAGAAGTGGTTTTTGGTTTCAAGCATGGAAATTTCAAAAACCCTCCCAAGGGCTACATATTGGAGTGACTAAGAAGGATATAGATGCTTAATTTTTCATATTCATGTTTTAAACTTGTTTAAATCATGGTCAAACCTAGGATTTAACCAAGATTCAAATGGGCAAAATTTTAAAAAATGAAAAATCAAGGCACATAGTCTTCTTATTTTTGGTTTCAAACATGGAAATTTCAAAAACCCTCCCAAAGAGCTTCATTTTGGAGTGACTAAGAAGGATCCATAGGAAACTATGTACGAATACAATATAATGACCACCCGAGTTATTAGAGCAACAAGTCTGTCACTTACGTGTGGTTCCCATGCGTGAGGTCCCACACTTCAGTGAGCACAAGTCACGTACGCTAGGTAGGCAAACTCCCGGCCATCTTCTTTGTCAAGAGAGAGGCATCAACACACTCTCTCTCTCTCTCCAATTATCCACCTCCGTTGGCTGCCGGTTTTGGCAGGTCGTTTCTAGCTCAGCTCGTAGGCCATGGTGTGCAGGCTCTGTAGCCATGGCGATTTGGTCGCGCCAAGTGGTTCGTCCCCGGCTCCGACGAGGATCAATCCGGACGGTGCCTATTAAGGACCCGATCGCATTTCTTGCTTTCAGCATGGGGTCTACCATGTAAATCTTAGGGATTTAGACGTAATTTCCTGTTTATTTTGTGTCCTACTGTAAACTCCGCTCTGATGCGTATTGGAAATCTGGGTCTTTCAGGATCGTTCGGTTGTCCCTCTAAAAAAAAACATCTCTCTCATTCTCGGCCTTTCTCGCTTGCTCGCACCCCCCTGCGCACTGACAACCCTGCACAACAGTCAACATCACCAGAAAAAGGATAGACACCATAAATAAGTGGGGCCCCGTGACTGCTCTCCCTTCGTCTCCTCCCGTGTGATCCCTCTTCCTCCGACTCCCGACCTTGCGGAAAAGAAAAATGAAATGAAAGAGTTTCACTGGACGGGCAAACACATGTGCTGCCTAGTAATAATAATAATAACGTAAAAAATTGACCTACGAATCTATTATTAAATAAGCTAAACTAGGGTTTTGCCCAGTACTACGGATCAATTTCTGAAAATCCAACTACGGGGTTCGATTTTGGCCTGCTAATATAAAATTATATAATCCGAACTAGTATTCCTCTAAAAAATCATTTTGGTATGCATCATTTGGTACTTTTCATAGCTAGAGTGCTTACTCCCTCCGTTAGCAAATAGTCTTCGTATGTCATATAGTAAGCATTCAAGTTGAAAAACAAGCTCTAGACATATTCAAACCAGAAAAATCATGTATCTACCCCCTATATATCCCTAAACCCTGACTTATGAATTCAAGCATGAAGAGAAGTGGTTTTTGGTTTCAATCATGGAAATTTCAAAAACCCTCCCAAGAGCTTCATTTTGGAGTGACTAATTAAGAAGCATACATGCTTACCTTTTCATATTAATGTTTTAAACTTGTTCAAATCTTGGTCAACAAACCTAGGATTTGACGAAGAATCAAATGTGTATAAAAAAATTAAAACCAAGGTCTGCTCATGTCATATAGTGAGCATTCAATCAAATTGATAAACAAGGTCTAGACATATTCAAACTAGCAGGAAAATCATGTATCTACCCCCTAACCCAAACTCTATCTTATGAAGTCAAGCATGCATGAAGAGAAGTGGTTTTTGGTTTTCAAGCATGGAAATTTCAAAAACTCTTATGTCATCTAGTAAGCATTCATCAATTAAGTTGATAAATAATGTCTAGACATATTCAAACCAGAAAGTTTATGTATCAAGCTACCCCTAACCCCAAACTTTGTCTTATGAAGTCTAGCATGAAGAGAAGTACGTGGTTTTTTGGTTTCAAACATGGAAATTTCAAAAACCCTCTCAAGATCGAGCTTCATTTTGGAGTGACTACGAAGGATACATGCTTAATTTTTCATATTCATGTTTTAAACTTGTTTAAATCATGGTCAAACCTAGGATTTGACCAAGATTCAAATGGGCATAAAAATTCAAAAAAAACAATAAAATGAAAAACCAATGCACATAGTCATCTTATGTCATCTAGTAAGCATTCAATTAAGTTGATAAACAAGGTCTAGACATATTCAAACCAGAAAATTCATGTATCAAGCTACCCCTATCCCCAAACTCTGTCTTATGAAGTCAAGCATGAAGAGAAGTACGTGGTTTTTTTGGTTTCAAACATGGAAATTTCAAAAACCCTCTCAAGAGCTTCATTTCGAAGCGAATAATTAAGAAGCCTACATGCATGCTTACTTTTTCATATTCATGTTTTAAACTTATTGAAATCTTGGTGAAACCTAGGATTTGACCAAGATTCAAATGGGTATAAAATTAAAAACAAAAACAAAAAAGGTCTTCTTATGTTATATAGTAGGCATTCAATTAAGTTGATAAACAAGGTCTAGACATATTCAAACCAGAAAAATCATGCATGTATCTACCCCTAACCCTAAACTATGTTTCATGAAGTCAAGCATGAAGATATGTGGTTTTTGGTTTCAAACATGGAAATTCAAAAACCCTCCCAAGAGCTTCATTTTGAAGTGACTAAGAAGCATACATGCTTACTTTTTCATATTCATGTTTTTAACTTATTCAAATCTTGGTGGAACCAAGGATTTGACCAAGATTCAAATGGGTATAAAAATTCAAAAAAAACAAGGTCTTCTTATGTTATATAGTAAGCATTCAATTATTTTGATAAACAAGGTCTACACATATTCAAACCAGGAAATTATGTATCTACCCCCTAACCCTAAACTCTGTCTTATGAAGTCAAGCATGCATGAAGAGAAGTGGTTTTTGGTTTCAAGCATGGAAATTTCAAAAACCCTCCCAAGAGCTTCATTTTGGAGTGACTAAGAAACATACGTACGTGCTTACTTTTTCATATTCATGTTTTAAACTTGTTCAAATCTTGGTCAAACCTATGATTTGACCAAGATTCAAATGGGTATAAAAAATGAAAACCAAGGTCTTCTTATGTCATATAGTAAGCATTCAATTAAGTTGATAAATAGGTTCATTTTTGGTTTCAAGCATGGAAATTTCAAAAACCCTCCCAAGAGCTTCATTTTGGAGTGACTAAGAAGCATACGTACGTGCTTACTTTTTCATATTCATGTTTTAAACTTGTTCAAATCTTGGTCAAACCTATGATTTGACCAAGATTCAAATGGGTATAAAAAATGAAAACCAAGGTCTTCTTATGTCATATAGTAAGCATTCAATTAAGTTGATAAATAAGGTCTAGACATATTCAAACCAGAAAAATCATGTATCAAGCTACCCCTAACCCCTAGTTAACTCTGTCTTATGAAGTCAAGCATGAAGATAAGTATGTGGTTTTTTGGTTTCAAACATGGAAATTTCAAAAACCCTCTCAAGATCGAGCTTCATTTTGGAGTGACTACGAAGGATACATGCTTACTTTTTCATATTCATATTTTAAACTTGTTTAAATCATGGTCAAACCTAGGATTTGACAAAGATTCTAATGGGCATAATTTAAAAAAAAACAAAAAATGAAAAACCAAGGCACATAGTCTTCTTATGTTATATTGTAAGCATTCAATTAAGTTGATAAACAAGGTCTAGACATATTCAAACCAGAGAAATCATGTATCTACCCCCTAACCTAAACTCTGTCTCATGAAGTCAAGCATGATGATATGTGGTTTTTTGGTTTCAAACATGGAAATTTCAAAAACCCTCCCAAGAGCTTCATTTTGAAGTGATTAATTATGAAGCATACATGCATGCTTACTTTTTCATATTCATGTTTTAAACTTATTCAAATCTTGGTGAAACCTAGGATTTGACCAAGATTCAAATCCGTATAAAAATTAAAAAACAAAATAAAAAAGGTCTTCTTATGTTATATAGTAAGCATTCAATTAAGTTGATAAATAAGGTCTAGACATATTCAAACCAGAAAAATCATGTATCTACCCCTAACCCTAAACTTTGTCTTATGAAGTCAAGCATGAAGAGAAGTGGTTTTTGGTTTCAAGCATGGAAATTTCAAAAACCTCCCCAAACTTCATTTTAGAGTGACTAAGAAGGATACAAGCTTCCCTTTTCATTTTCATGTTTTAAACTTGTTTAAATTATCTTGGTCCGCCCATGCTATAGTCTGGATCCGCCCATGCTATAGTTTGAGGCCATTTGGATGACGTCGAAAAAATTCTTTGATTAGAAATGGGGTTGTTCGAACCCCGTAGTTGGATTTTTTTGAACCTTGATCTGTAGTACTGGGCAAAACCCTAGTTTAACCTATTTAATTATAGATTCGTAGGTCGATTTTTCTACATTCCTTTTTATTAGTATTACTCTACTATGTAGCACATATGTGTTTGCCCGTCGAGTGAAACTCGGAGGAAGAGGGATCACTCGGAAGGAGAGAAGAAGGAGGGAGAGCATTATGGTGTCTCCCCTTTTTCGGGTGATGATGTTGACTGTTGTGCAGGGTTTGTCAGTGAGCAGGAGGTGCGAGCGAGCGAGCGAGCGAGCGAGTCGAGCGAGGCCGAGAATGAGAGAGATTTTTTTTTTTGTGAGAGGGACAACCGAAGGATCCTGAAGGACCCAGAGACTTCCAATACGCATCCTGATGCGTCTTCTCTTGACAAAGAAAATGGCTGGGAGTTTGCGTACCTATTGCACGTGACTTGTGCTCACTGAAGTGTGGGACCTCACGCATGGGCACCACACGTAAGTGACAGACCTGTTGGTGTAAAAACTCGGTTGATTATTATAGTGCATTAGAACAAAGTTTCCTATGGATTCAAGGGTAGGAAATCCAAGTTAACTCATTTACATGACATTATTTTTTCCATGAAGCAAAGTTAACACATCTATCAATTGGTACATTTTGGAGTGACTAAGAAGGATCCATGCTTACCTTTTCGTTTTCACGTGTTAAACTTGTTTAAATCTTGGTCAAACCTAGGATTTGACAGAGATTCAAATGGGCGGAAAATCCAAAAAAACAGAAAAATGAAAAACCAAAGCACATACGTAGTTTTCTTATGTCATATAGTAAGCATTCAAGTTGATAAACAAGGTCTAGACATATTCAAAACATAAAAATCATGTATGTACCCCTAACCCTAAACTATGTCTTATGAAGTCAAGCATGAAGAGAAGTGGTTTTGGGTTTCAAACATGGAAAATTCAAAAACCTCCCAAAAACTTCATTTAGAGTGACTAAGAAGGATAAATGCTTCCCTTTTCATTTTCATGTTTAAACTTGTTTAAATCTTGGTAAAACCTAGGATCTGACCAAGATTCAAATGGGCATCAAAAATAAAAAAATCAGAAAAATGAAAAACCAAAGCACATAGTCTTCTTATGTCATATAGTAAGCATTAAAGTTGATAAACAAGGTCTAGACGTATTCAAACCAGACAAATCATGTATCTACCCCTAACCCTAAACTCTGTCTTATGAAGTCAAGCATGAAGAAAAGTTGTTTTGGGTTTCAAACATGGAAATTTCAAAAACCCTCTCAAAGAGCTTCATTTTGGAGTGACTAAGAAGGATCCATAGGAAACTATGTACTAATACAGTATAATGATCACCCGAGTTATTAGAGCAACAAGTCTGTCACTTACGTGTGGTTCCCATGCGTGAGGTCCCACACTTCAGTGAGCACAAGTCACGTAGTCTTCTTATGTCATATAGTAAGCATTCAATTAAGTTGATAAACAAGGTCTAGACATATCAAACCAGAAAAATCATGTATCTACCCCTATATATCCCTAAACCCTGACTTATGAAGTCAAGCATGAAGAGAAGAAGTGGTTTTTGGTTTCAAACATGGAAATTTCAAAAACCCTCCCAAGAGCTTCATTTTGGAGTGACTAGTTAAGACGCATACATGCTTACTTTTTCATATTCATGTTTTAAACTTGTTCAAATCTTGGTCAACAAACCTAGCTACGATTTGACGAAGATTCAAATGGGTATAAAAAAATTAAAACCAAGGTCTGCTCATGTCATATAGTAAGCATTCAATTAAATTGATAAACAAGGTCTATACATATTCAAACTAGTAGGAAAATCATGTATCTACCCCCTAACCCTAAACTATGTCTTATGAAGTCAAGCATGCATGAAGAAAAGTGGTTTTGGTTTTCAAGCATGGAAATTTCAAAAACCCTCCCAAGAGCTACATATTGGAGTGACTAAGAAGGATAGATGCTTAATTTTTCATATTCATGTTTTAAACTTGATTAAATCATGGTCAAACCTAGGATTTGACCAAGATTCAAATGGGCATAAAAATTCAAAAAAATGAAAAACCAATGCACATAGTCATCTTATGTCATCTAGTAAGCATTCAATTAAGTTGATAAACAAGGTCTAGACATATTCAAACAAGAAAATTCATGTATCAAGCTACCCCGGCCTATCCCCAAACTCTGTCTTATATATGAAGTCAAGCATGAAGAGAAGTACGCGGTTTTTTGGTTTCAAACATGGAAATTTCAAAACCCCTCTCAAGAGCTTCATTTTGGAGTGACTACGAAGGATACATACTTAATTTTTCATATTCATGTTTTAAACTTGTTTAAATCATGGTCAAACCTAGGATTTGGCCAAGATTCAAATGGGCAAAATTTTAAAAAAATGAAAAATCAAGGCACATAGTCTTCTTATGTCATATAGTAAGCATTCAATTAAGTTGATAAACAAGGTCTAGACATATTCAAACGAGAGAAATCATGTATCTACCCCCTAACACTAAACTCTATCTCATGAAGTCAAGCGCATGCATGAAGATATGTGGTTTTTGATTTCAAACATGGAAATTTCAAAAACCCTCCCAAGAGCTTCATTTCGAGGAGATTAATTAAGAAGCATACATGCATGCTTACTTTTTCATATTCATGTTTTAAACTTATTCAAATCTTGGTGAAACCTAGGATTTGACCAAGATTCAAATCCGTATAAAAATTTAAAAATAAAATAAAAAAACAAGGTCTTCTTATGTTATATAGTAGGCATTCAATTAAGTTGATAAACAAGGTCTAGACATATTCAAAGAAGAAAAATCATGCATGTATCTACCCCTAACCCTAAACTATGTTTCATGAAGTCAAGCATGAAGATATGTGGTTTTTAGTTTCGAACATGGAAATTCAAAAACCCTCCCAAGAGCTTCATTTTGAAGTGACTAAGAAGCATACATGCTTACTTTTTCATATTCATGTTTTTAACTTATTCAAATCTTGGTGGAACCAAGGATTTGACCAAGATTCAAATGGGTATAAAAGTTCAAAAAAAAACAAGGTCTTCTTATATGTTATATAGTAAGCATTCAATTAATTTGATAAACAAGGTCTACACATATTCAAACCAGGAAAATCATGTATCTACCCCCTAACCCTAAACTCTGTCTTATGAAGAAGTCAAGCATGCATGAAGAGAAGTGGTTTTTGGTTTCAAGCATGGAAATTTCAAAAACCCTCCCAAGAGCTACATATTGGAGTGACTAAGAAGGATAGATGCTTAATTTTTCATATTCATGTTTTAAACTTGTTTAAATCATGGTCAAACCTAGGATTTAACCAAGATTCAAATGGGCAAAATTTTAAAAAATGAAAAATCAAGGCACATAGTCTTCTTATTTTTGGTTTCAAACATGGAAATTTCAAAAACCCTCCCAAAGAGCTTCATTTTGGAGTGACTAAGAAGGATCCATAGGAAACTATGTACTAATACAGTATAATGATCACCCGAGTTATTAGAGCAACAAGTCTGTCACTTACGTGTGGTTCCCATGCGTGAGGTCCCACACTTCAGTGAGCACAAGTCACGTACGCTAGGTAGGCAAACTCCCGGCCATCTTCTTTGTCAAGAGAGAGGCATCAACACTCTCTCTCTCTCTCTCTCTCTCCAATTATCCACCTCCGTTGGCTGCCGGTTTTGGCAGGTCGTTTCTAGCTCAGCTCGTAGGCCATGGTGTGCGTGCTCGTAGCCATGGCGATTTGGTCGCGCCAAGTGGTTCGTCCCCGGCTCCGACGAGGATCAATCCGGACGGTGCCTATTAAGGACCCGATCGCATTTCTTGCTTTCAAGATGGGGTCTACCATGTAAATCTTAGGGATTTAGACGTAATTTCCTGTTTATTTTGTGTCCCGCTCAGAACTCCGCTCGATGCGTATTGGAAATCTGGGTCCTTCAGATCGTTCGGTTGTCCCTCTAAAAAAAACATCTCTCTCATTCTCGGCCTTTCTCGCTCGCTCGCACCCCCTGCGCACCGACAACCCCCGCACAACAGTCAACATCACCGTAAAAAGGATAGACACCATAAATAAGTGGGGCCCCGTGACTGCTCTCCCTTCGTCTCCTCCCGTGTGATCCCTCTTCCTCCGACTCCCGACCTTGCGGAAAAGAAAAATGAAATGAAAGAGTTTCACTGGACGGGCAAACACATGTGCTGCCTAGTAATAATAATAATAACGTAAAAAAATCGACCTACGAATCTATTATTAAATAAGCTAAACTAGGGTTTTGCCCAAGATACTACGGATCAATTTCTGAAAATCCAACTACGGGGTTCGATTTTGGCCTGCTAATATAAAATTATATAATCCGAACTAGTATTCCTCTAAAAAATCATTTTGGTATGCATCGTTTGGTACTTTTCATAGCTAGAGTGCTTACTCCCTCCGTTAGCAAATAGTCTTCGTATGTCATATAGTAAGCATTCAAGTTGAAAAACAAGCTCTAGACATATTCAAACCAGAAAAATCATGTATCTACCCCCTATATATCCCTAAACCCTGACTTATGAATTCAAGCATGAAGAGAAGTGGTTTTTGGTTTCAATCATGGAAATTTCAAAAACCCTCCCAAGAGCTTCATTTTGGAGTGACTAGTTAAGACGCATACATGCTTACTTTTTCATATTCATGTTTTAAACTTGTTCAAATCTTGGTCAACAAACCTAGCTACGATTTGACGAAGATTCAAATGGGTATAAAAAAATTAAAACCAAGGTCTGCTCATGTCATATAGTAAGCATTCAATCAAATTGATAAACAAGGTCTAGACATATTCAAACTAGTAGTAAAATCATGTATCTACCCCCTAACCCTAAACTATGTCTTATGAAGTCAAGCATGCATGAAGAAAAGTGGTTTTTGGTTTTCAAGCATGGAAATTTCAAAAACCCTCCCAAGAGCTACATATTGGAGTGACTAAGAAGGATAGATGCTTAATTTTTCATATTCATGTTTTAAACTTGATTAAATCATGGTCAAACCTAGGATTTGACCAAGATTCAAATGGGCATAAAAATTCAAAAAAATGAAAAACCAATGCACATAGTCATCTTATGTCATCTAGTAAGCATTCAATTAAGTTGATAAACAAGGTCTAGACATATTCAAACAAGAAAATTCATGTATCAAGCTACCCCTATCCCCAAACTGTGTCTTATATATGAAGTCAAGCATGAAGAGAAGTACGCGGTTTTTTGGTTTCAAACATGGAAATTTCAAAACCCCTCTCAAGAGCTTCATTTTGGAGTGACTACGAAGGATACATACTTAATTTTTCATATTCATGTTTTAAACTTGTTTAAATCATGGTCAAACCTAGGATTTGACCAAGATTCAAATGGGCATAAAAATTCAAAAAAAACAATAAAATGAAAAACCAATGCACATAGTCATCTTATGTCATCTAGTAAGCATTCAATTAAGTTGATAAACAAGGTCTAGACATATTCAAACCAGAAAATTCATGTATCAAGCTACCCCTATCCCCAAACTCTGTCTTATGAAGTCAAGCATGAAGAGAAGTACGTGGTTTTTTTGGTTTCAAACATGGAAATTTCAAAAACCCTCTCAAGAGCTTCATTTCGAAGCGATTAATTAAGAAGCATACATGCATGCTTACTTTTTCATATTCATGTTTTAAACTTATTAAAATCTTGGTGAAACCTAGGATTTGACCAAGATTCAAACGGGTATAAAAATTAAAAAAAAAACAAAAAAGGTCTTCTTATGTTATATAGTAGGCATTCAATTAAGTTGATAAACAAGGTCTAGACATATTCAAACAAGAAAAATCATGCATGTATCTACCCCTAACCCTAAACTCTGTTTCATGAAGTCAAGCATGAAGATATGTGGTTTTTGGTTTCGAACATGGAAATTCAAAAACCCTCCCAAGAGCTTCATTTTGAAGTGACTAAGAAGCATACATGCTTACTTTTTCATATTCATGTTTTTAACTTATTCAAATCTTGGTGGAACCAAGGATTTGACCAAGATTCAAATGGGTATAAAAATTCAAAAAAAAAACAAGGTCTTCTTATGTTATATAGTAAGCATTCAATTATTTTGATAAACAAGGTCTACACATATTCAAACCAGGAAATTATGTATCTACCCCCTAACCCTAAACTCTGTCTTATGAAGTCAAGCATGCATGAAGAGAAGTGGTTTTTGGTTTCAAGCATGGAAATTTCAAAAACCCTCCCAAGAGCTTCATTTTGGAGTGACTAAGAAGCATACGTACATGCTTACTTTTTCATATTCATGTTTTAAACTTGTTCAAATCTTGGTCAAACCTATGATTTGACCAAGATTCAAATGGGTATAAAAAATGAAAACCAAGGTCTTCTTATGTCATATAGTAAGCCTTCAATTAAGTTGATAAATAAGGTCTAGACATATTCAAACCAGAAAAATCATGTATCAAGCTACCCCTAACCCCTAATTAACTCTGTCTTATGAAGTCAAGCATGAAGATAAGTATGTGGTTTTTTGGTTTCAAACATGGAAATTTCAAAAACCCTCTCAAGATCGAGCTTCATTTTGGAGTGACTACGAAGGATACATGCTTACTTTTTCATATTCATGTTTTAAACTTGTTTAAATCATTGTCAAACCTAGGATTTGACAAAGATTCAAATGGGCATAATATAAAAAAAACAAAAAATGAAAAACCAAGGCACATAGTCTTCTTATGTTATATTGTAAGCATTCAATTAAGTTGATAAACAAGGTCTAGACATATTCAAACCAGAGAAATCATGTATCTACCCCCTAACCTAAACTCTGTCGCATGAAGTCAAGCATGATGATATGTGGTTTTTTGGTTTCAAACATGGAAATTTCAAAAACCCTTCCAAGAGCTTCATTTTGAAGAGATTAATTATGAAGCATACATGCATGCTTACTTTTTCATATTCATGTTTTAAACTTATTCAAATCTTGGTGAAACCTAGGATTTGACCAAGATTCAAATCCGTATAAAAATTAAAAAACAAAATAAAAAAAACAAGGTCTTCTTATGTTATATAGTAAGCATTCAATTAAGTTGATAAATAAGGTCTAGACATATTCAAACCAGAAAAATCATGTATCTACCCCTAACCCTAAACTTTGTCTTATGAAGTCAAGCATGAAGAGAAGTACGCGGTTTTTTGGTTTCAAACATGGAAATTTCAAAAACCCTCTCAAGAGCTTCCATTTTGGAGTGACTACGAAGGATACATGCTTAATTTTTCATATTCATGTTTTAAACTTGTTTAAATCATGGTCAAACCTAGGATTTGGCCAAGATTCAAATGGGCAAAATTTAAAAAAAAAATCAAGGCACATAGTCTTCTTATGTCATATAGTAAGCATTCAATTAAGTTGATAAACAAGGTCTAGACATATTCAAACGAGAGAAATCATGTATCTACCCCCTAACCCTAAACTCTGTCTTATGAAGTCAAGCATGCATGAAGAGAAGTGGTTTTTGGTTTCAAGCATGGAAATTTCAAAAACCCTCCCAAGAGCTTCATTTTGGAGTGACTAAGAAGCATACGTACGTGCTTACTTTTTCATATTCATGTTTTTAACTTGTTCAAATCTTGGTCAAACCTATGATTTGACCAAGATTCAAATGGGTATAAAAAATGAAAACCAAGGTCTTCTTATGTCATATAGTAAGCATTCAATTAAGTTGATAAATAAGGTCTAGACATATTCAAACCAGAAAAATCATGTATCAAGCTACCCCTAATTAACTCTGTCTTATGAAGTCAAGCATGAAGATAAGTATGTGGTTTTTTGGTTTCAAACATGGAAATTTCAAAAACCCTCTCAAGATCGAGCTTCATTTTGGAGTGACTACGAAGGATACATGCTTACTTTTTCATATTCATGTTTTAAACTTGTTTAAATCATGGTCAAACCTAGGATTTGACCAAGATTCAAATGGGCATAATTTAAAAAAAACAAAAAATGAAAAACCAAGGCACATAGTCTTCTTATGTTATATTGTAAGCATTCAATTAAGTTGATAAACAAGGTCTAGACATATTCAAACCAGAGAAATCATGTATCTACCCCCTAACCTAAACTCTGTCTCATGAAGTCAAGCATGATGATATGTGGTTTTTGGTTTCAAACATGGAAATTTCAAAAACCCTCCCAAGAGCTTCATTTTGAAGTGATTAATTATGAAGCATACATGCATGCTTACTTTTTCATATTCATGTTTTAAACTTATTCAAATCTTGGTGAAACCTAGGATTTGACCAAGATTCAAATCCGTATAAAAATTAAAAAACAAAATAAAAAAACAATGTCTTCTTATGTTATATAGTAAGCATTCAATTAAGTTGATAAATAAGGTCTAGACATATTCAAACCAGAAAAATCATGTATCTACCCCTAACCCTAAGCATGTATCTCGTTGTTTGCGCTATGATACAATATCTACCTATGTTACACTAATCTCCTCTCTCCTACTTAATTAGCTGCCACATCAGCAGTTTTGTGGGACCAATGTGTATGATACTAGCTATGATACTAGCACTATCATGTGGGTACCTAAATCTCGAGTCAAAGTTTGACACGAGACCGATGTGGACTTTATTAATGGTGGAAGGGAGTAACAATCATAAGCACATTATTATTATTGATTGAACAACATTTTATTTGATGTGCCATAAGAAGTTTAGAAACTCCTAGCCCCTGGAGGTGGCGTTTTGGCACACACGTGCATATGCACCGATTATTGGAAATAATAAAAAAACAATTATATAAATGTTAAAAAAATCTGATATAAATTTTTTGGTATACATTGTGACATCCTATGTTCGTTCATAAGTTTTCGTGGAAAAACAACATTTTGTGTGGTGTGTACAAAAAAGGCAAAAAATGTGCGTAGTCGTGTTACAGCATCAAAATTTGTCTTTTTTTACAGGAGCCACATATTTTTTTAAAAAAACTTATGTACCAACATAAAATGTCTAGATATACATGTAAAATTTCAGTTTAGAATTTTTGGACACTTTGAAATGTGGATTCACATAATGGATTCCTCTACCTCGACCCCCTTGGATTACTGAACAGACTTACAGTACTACTAGTAGGGCCTACTATTTATTATTATTATTACCTACTGCAGCAAAATTTAATCTCATCGAGCGGTAAAATTCCCCGCCAACGCCCAAATATCTCGCGCCGCAAAGTTTCAGATCTGCGAATATTTTTTTCCCTCAAAAGAAGGACTGCGAAATTCCCTTCTTCTCCTCTATCGCCCAGCTTCGCCCTAGTTTCGCCCGCAAGCCCTCAGAGAAACCGCTCCTCTTACCTACCTCCTACCTTCACGGCCGCCGCACCGGAAAATCACCGCCGCACTTCGCCGTTCAAGCTGCCACGGCTTCAAACCTCGAGGCTGCCCTATCCGCTTGATCTGCACCTACTCCGGCGTCCACCGCACCGTATCTCGTTCGCCGACTCTATCGACCACCGCACCTGACCAGCTTCGCCGACACCGACGTCCCCGTGCACTGCACATCATCTGCTTCACCGACCTTCTACTTCGGCCGGCGCGCTGAACACTTCATCGACCGCCCAGCATGTCCTTCTCCGACCCCCCAAGATCTGCTTCCCCGGCACCCACCGCAACAGCAGTCCCCTCGCCGACCTCCACGTCACCCGTAAGAACGCGGAACACGTCTAAACGCCGCCCAGAAATAGGTAACCAGACATCCCTGCGCATTTTGTTCTGTTAGGAGTATTGCAGCTGACTGTATTTCTGAATTCGTGCTAGTATATTTTTAACTTACAAGTGCTTTCGTTTGTAACCACCTCATCATTTAGATTTAAACACGACGCATAAGTATTTTTTTTCCGTGACCTAACCCACCCATTTGCTGAAACTCTACATGGTATCAGAGCCTATGTTTCCTTCCTGCTAGTGCTAGCCGCCCCAAACAGTACCATACAAGTTCTTCCTTTGACCACAAAAACCACCGTTGAGATGTACAAATCCAGGCGGCGGGAGGCCGCATCAGGTGCTCTGCGTGGGTTGCGGCTATCACACACAGCGATGCGAGTTGTGTGAGATCGGCGGCTGCTCGCGCGGGGACAAAGAAGAGGGTCAAGATCGTTTTGGTTTAGAAAGGAGAGAAGAGGAAGTGAATCCGTGGCAGAGAGATCTGGATCCGTGCGAGGGGGAGATGTTGGAGGCGTGCGGAGTGGGCCGAGCCTTTGAGCGCAGGGCGGAGCCGGAGGTTGGTGCTGGACGTTGACCAGCGCGAGCCGGTCGATGTGGCCAGGTGCGGTCTGCCAGGTTGGCCAGGGCGCACAGACGAGGCGCCATCCGAGTGGAAGTGAGGAGAAAATGGAGATGTGAGGCTGTGAGGATATGTTGTGATGGAGTTGATGAGGCTGCGATTGAGTCGTGATGGAGTTGATGAGGCTGCGGTTTAGTGGTGATGGTGATGGTTGTGGATATGTCCAGGGGAAAGGCATGCGTGCCTGAGGTGAGACTGGTTGAGGCCTGACCGGGGGATAGGCATGGGTGCTTGAGGAGTGGATGGTTGAGGCAGGAGTTGGCTGGGGGTTTGTGGGAGAGACGGAAGAGGTCAGTGGCTGGGCAGAGTGGAGAAGAGAGGCTGAGGACATTGAGGCGAGTGTGGATGGTTCTGCGGAACTTGTGTGGTGAGGCAGCCGGGGTTGTTGAGGATGTGTATGGTTAGGAGTTGTGCGTATCCCAGATGGTTGAAGCTGGATGTCTTCGCTGCTGATGAAGAGATGAATCGAGATGACAAGATGATGGAAAGTGCAATGCTGTCATGTATCCTAGGAGTTATGCTGAAAGTTCATTACTCGTAGTTGTCATATGTGTCATGTTGTTGCAAGATGGCCATGGTTGTTTACCCATGATCATCTTGAGGGGGTGTGTTGGACCATGAGTGAGTTTAGTAGTAGCGCTGTAGTAATATTGTATCCAGTGTGAGGCCCATAGAGGCCCATGTCCAGTGGTATTGTAACCCTAACTCAGATGATATAAATACAGAGTGTCGTGGTCTGAGTGACCTAACCCACCCATTCGCTGAAACTCTACAAAATATGAGCCACCAATCATGAGCCGTTGAATGCTCTACATGTCCACGATTGACAATAACAACAACACCACCAACAACAAAGCTTTATTCCCAAACAAGTTGGGGTAGGCTATACAAGTCCACCATTGACACGATTACAATTTCTCACTATTTGGCCGTAGGCTACTGCTCTAGTTACATCATGTTTGATATCTTTCTGTGATCCTGTATTACATGTTTATGCACGTCATAATGTTTCTACTACTGTTTGGTGTCAATTTAATTATAGCAAATCCTTGACTCGTAACTGTTTGTTGTTATTACACGTGCAGCAGGCACATCTTACACTCAGAAACATAGAGTAAAGCTCGCCTATAATCATGTAAGTACCTACTGTTTTTTGTATATTGCTTAATGCAAACTTCTATATCTTGGATCCTGTTTCTGTTTACAATTGGCCTCTCCTTCATGCAGAGGAGAAACAGTGTGGCACCAGGTTCTTCTGCCCAAGTACCTGATGAGGTCCGTGTGACTCAAAAAAAAGCTCACGTAAGTTCCCTGTTTTTTTTTGGAATGTTAATTTACCTCCTGTGCGTAGTTCAATTGCATCATTTTCTGTATGTTGCACTACCTAAGTTGCCTAATGGAATCTAATAAAATATAAACAATGACCATATGGAACATTGCACACTGCCTTTGACCCATCTGGCATCCGGCATGCCTGGGTATAAGTTACATGATTTGGCTATGTTAAACAAGTCCTAAAATTCTATTATGTTAATTTTTTGCCTGTTGCTTCATTGAGTTTGCCTGTTGTTCCATGGCTAGTGCATGAAGTTTGATAGAAATGATCCTAGCTGAAATGATGCACTTCGTGTTTTTTTATTGCTTTATTCCTAACCTAGCTTCCTATTCTACTTGAAACATGATTGCTTTATTCCTAACCTAGCTTCCTATTCTACTTGAAACATGATTGCTTTATTCCTAACCTAGCTTCCTATTCTACTTGAAACATTGTGAAAAAATAGTTATATTACTTGTTTAAATGTCTAGCTTTGTTTTTCTGAGTCCCATTGACATGATGTGGTATATCCATATTCAAATGATCTGGCTGTTTATATACTACGCTCCATGTTCAATTGCTTCATTCATTTTCTAGTAATCTACTAGTAAGTAGCACGTGCTTTGCACGTCACGACATATATAATTTTAAAATATATTTCCATATTTTATTTGATGTTGATAATTATTATTTTTTGCTAAAATTAGTCACAAAGCCTAAAGTTTGGCTTTTGAAAACTAATACACCCTAAAAGAAGTAATGGAAGGAGTAATATGTGAGTTCATTACAATTACGTTTTTTAGTCAGTATGAAATAGAAGTATACCCTAATACGAAAGTGACAAAACTTTTTCATGGACACCCCATTAGGATTATGTATATTTTTGTGATTAGAGTCGAGAATTTTTAAGGATCTATCTTACCTTTTGCGGCATGCATATTGCACGACAAGACTATCTAATTTATATATTTCTACCATATTTTTTGAAATTTAAAATACATTATCCAATATCTATGTATAAATTTACTACCTCAATACTTTTTATGTGACCCACACATGGCCACCGTTAGATTTTATATCAAAACTGGGTTGTCATGGGGAAAAAGTTAGACCTTAATATGAGTAAATACGAAATATTAGTACTAAATTAATATATATAATATTTTATCAGCCTTGGTTGGTGGACCAATGAACTTCGTATCTTCGAGCTTGAAGATGGTTCTTGTAACATAGTAATTGCTATTTGTTTTCCTAGCACAGAATTATAGATCAATATCTTCACATAACCATGTACGATGAAGATGATATTTTTCATAACACAGTGCCAATGTAGACGATGGCTTGTGCTTCTATAAACTCCCAAAATAAAAATGTTTTCTTGAGTAAAACAAAAGAACGGCTGAGATTAAATGATACATGTTTGGTATTAGGGGTGAGATAGCTGAGATTAAATGATACCATGATACCCTTTCGGGGATTACACTATTTTAAATTTTGAGGGTATATGAAAGCTAAGGCCCCGTTTGTTTGGGCTTCGCTTCGCTTTTAGAGCTTTTGAGGTCCAAAAGTAGCAGCCCAAACAAACACCAACAATTAGAAAAGCGCTTTGAAGAAGCGCTGTGCCTAAATGAACTAGCAATCCGGAAGTTGGGCGAGACCTGCTTCCCGAGCTTCTTCTGCTCCCGAGCGGCGGTGGACCAAAATGCCCCTAACACTTGCTGCTAACAACGAAAAAACTGCCCTCACGTACAACTCTGGCCCGCCCCTTTCAATCGTTCCCCGCCCGAGAGCCCAGTGCCCATTTTCCCCTTCTTCCTGTCCCGTTCAATGAAAGGATAGGGTTAGGGTTTCCTGCCCGGCCGCCGTCGTCGTTCCGGCCGGCATCGTCGCCAGTATCCGCCGCCGCCGTCCCAGTAGTCCGTCCCCACTTGCAAGCTCGTCGGGAACGCCAGAGAGCATGGTGTAGGAGCTCCTGCAGCAGGGGCGCGCCTCCGCCGCGATAGCATGCGTGGCCCCATGGTCAGCCTCGAGGCTGAGGGCCAGGTCGACCGCCTCCTCTGCGCGTAGGCGGACAAGCAGGGAAGCGCGGCCTAGGAGGAGGACGCTGAGCAGGGAGGCGCGACCTAGGAGGAGGAATCTGAGCACGGCCGCCGGCGACAGGAGGTGCTCTAGGCGTCGCGGGGTCGCAATTTCTCATTCAGCAGACCGCCTGGAGCTGCTCTTCCATCGGTTGGTCCATCTTCACTCCGGCGCGAGGCTCTTCACTACCCGCTCGGCTGCTGCAGGAAATTCTTCCTCCACAGTTCCGTCCAATCCACAGTATTGAAGTATTGATGTACAGAGTAATTGGTAGTTTGGTACATGATACGTCTCCGACGTATCGATAATTTCTTATGTTCCATGCCACATTATTGATGTTATCTACATGTTTTATGCACACTTTATGTCATATTCGTGCATTTTCTGGAACTAACCTATTAACAAGATGCCGAAGTGCCAGTTGCTGTTTTTTGCTGTTTTTGGTTTCAGAAATCCTAGTAACGAAATATTCTCGGAATCGGACGAAATCAACGCCCAAGTTCCTATTTTCACCGAAAGCATCCAGAACACACGAGAACCGCCAGAGAAGGGGGACAGGGCCACCAAACCACACCCCGGCGCGGCCAGGGGGGGGGCGCGCCCCCCTATGGTTTGGGCAGCCCGTGGCCCCTCCGACTCCGACTCTTCGCCTATTTAAGCCGTCGTGACCTAAAACTTCGACACCAATTGACGAAACTCTAGAAAGACTCCAGGGGCGCCGCCGCCATCGCGAAACTCCAATTCGGGGGACAGAACTCTGTTTCGGCACCCTGCCGGGATGGGGAATTGCCCCCGGAGCCATCTCCACCGCCGTCTTCACCGCCATCTTCACCGCCATCGCTGCCTCCATGATGAGGAGGGAGTAATCCACCCCCGAGGCTGAGGGCTCCGCTGTAGCTATGTGGTTAACCTCTCTCCCATGTACCTCAATACAATAATCTCATGAGCTGCTTTACATGATTGAGATTCATATGAGTTTTGTATCACAATTCATCTATGTGCTACTCTAGTGATGTTATTAAAGTATTCTATTCCTCCTGCATGGTGTAAAGGTGACTAGTGTGTGCACCATGTGGTTCTTGTCGTAGGCTATGATCATGATCTCTTGTGGATTGTGAAGTTAACTATTACTATGATGGTATTGATGTGATCTATTTGGTTATGTTGATCTATCTTACACTATAAGGTTACTTAAATATGAACAAATTGTGGAGCTTGTTAACTCCGGCATTGAGGGTTCGTGTAATCCTACGCAATGCGTTCATCATCCAACAAGAGTGTAGAGTATGCATTTATCTGTTCTGTTATGTGATCAATGTTGAGAGTGTCCACTAGTGAAAGTCTAATCCCTAGGCCTTGTTCCTAAATACTGCTATCGCTGCTTGTTTACTGTTTTACTGCGTTACTACTGCTGCAATACTACCACCATCAACTGTAGGATAACGTTGCATAGAAAACAAAAATTTTCCTATCGCGAACACGCAATCCAAGCCAAGATGCAATCTAGAAGACGGTAGCAACGAGGGGATGATCAAGACTAACCCTTGAAGAGATTCCAAAGCCTATAAGAGTAGGCTCTTATTGCTGCGGTAGACGATCACTTGCCGCTTGCAAAAGCGCGTAGAAGATCTTGATCACGATCGGTTCCGGCGCCACGAACGGGCAGCACCTCCGTACTCGGTCACACGTTCGGTTGTTGATGAAGACGACGTCCACCTCCCCGTTCCAGCGGGCAGCGGAAGTAGTAGCTCCTCTTGAATCCGACAGCACGACGGCGTGGTGTCGGTGGTGGTGGAGAAGTCCGGCGGAGCTTCGCTAAAGCTACGCGGGAGTTATGGAGGAGAGGGGGGCGGCTAGGGTTTGGGAGGGGGTGGCCGGCCACTCAAGGGGGGCGGCCAGCTTGTGGTCTTGGGGTGGCCGGCCCCCTCCCTTGGCCCCTCATTATATAGGTGGATCCCCAAGTGTTGGTGTCCAAGTCTTCGAATAAGACCCGAACCAAAACCTTCCATGAAAAGGGGAAACCTAGCCCAACTAGGACTCCCACCAAAAGGTGGGATTTCCACCTCCCATGTGGGGGGTGGCCGGCCCCCTAAGGGGGAGTCCACTTGGGACTCTGTTATCACCAGAATTTGACCGAGTCAGAGGTGGGCCACGATTGAGATAGACTTGAAGATATACATGGAAGGAAGAACAAGAATTGGCCTTATACACGAAGTTGGGCTGAATTGCCCATGTATCTGTAATATAGTAGATCGCATCTTAGATTAAAAGTTAGAGTTTTACTCGTGCACGGTTAGGTGCACGTCCGAATTAGAAAGTCCCCTGGACTATAAATATGTATCTAGGGTTTATGGAATAAACAACAACTCACGTTCAACCCAAAACAAACCAATCTCGGCGCATCGCCAACTCCTTCGTCTCGAGGGTTTCTATCAGGTAAGCGACATGCTGCCTAGATCGCATCTTGCGATCTAGGCAGCACAAGCCCCACGTTGTTCATGCGTTGCTCGTACTGAAGCGTCTTTGATGGCGAGCAACGTAGTTATCATAGATGTGTTAGGGTTAGCATAGTTCTTCGTATAACATGCTTACGTAGTGCAACCCTTGCATGTCTAGCCGCCCTCACACCTATCTCAGGTGTGGGGGCGGCACCCCGCTTGATCTTTATTTAGTAGATCTGATCCGTTACGATTGCTCCTTGTTCTGCAAGGATTAGTTTAATATCTGCAATAGTTAGGCCTTACAAAGGGGTGGAGGATCCAGCGGCACGTAGGGTGGCGTTCGCAAGCCCTAAACAGGATGTTCCGAGGATCAACTTCATGTTGGTTTTTAGGCCTTGTTTAGGATCGGCTTACGATCACCGTGCGTGGCCGCGAGGCCCAACCTGGAGTAGGATGATCCGATTATGCGGTGAAAACCCTAAATCGTCGTAGATCTAATTGACTTTATCTTGATCAAGCAGGATCACCATATGTTCGTGCACCCCGTACGAATCATGGGTGGATCGGCTCTTTGAGCCGATTCACAGGATAACCTGAGAGCCGATCGAGGCTCGTATTTAATGTTTACGTGTATGCCATGCAGGAAACTAAGCGAGGCATCCCCATCACCTTCCTGACCAGGTATAGGTCAGGTGGCACGCCCTTGCACTTCGCATCGGACGTGTGACCAGAAGAGCATTGCGGGCCGTCGCTCGGAGGGGTCTCAGCCAGCCGCAGCTCTAGGCTCTTCCCGGCTCTACCGTGTTGACAGTCGCTGCCCGCCGGTGGGTTTCGGCAGTCAACACATTCTGGCATGCCCGGTGGGACAATCGTCTACATCAACCACATCGCCATCTACATCTGAGATGGCGGACGGCACGCCAGTCACCTACGAGGAGCTGCCTGACGAGCTCAAGAAGAGATATGACGAGATCAAGGTCACCCTCGAAGCCGACCTCATCGGCTCTTTTCAGAGAACCCGTTCCCATGGCATCAGATGGAAGGGATTCTCACCGCAAGGTGCACTCAATGGGATAGACCTCTCTGCCCCGTCGGAGGAACGCACCAGGGGCCTGCGGCAGGAGATCAACTACTTGGTGGCTCACTCGCTACACCGCCACTCTGAGAACTTGGTCAACGTGTTGGAGCGTGTCGCTCTGCGCGTGATCCAGGAGATCATGAGCCACCGCACTCGCCGTCAGACCAGCTCTCGGGACGCATCAAGGAGAGTTGCCACTCCAGTCCCGTCCACCGCTGCCATATGCGTTGGCAGCACCAGCTGAAGTGCCGGCTACACCGGCATTCGTCGTCTACAAGATCGGTGGTGACCCTAGTGACTACCAGTTCTTGGCTGAGGCACCTAAAGAGATCCCTCAAGGATACGCGTGCACGTATGTGCCAGATTGTGGCAACTGGGCACTCTCAAACCAGGCCACAACATCAGGGACTCCGGCGAAGACAGGAGGAACGTCGCCGACGTAGCTTGAGAAGCGTACGTGGCTAACTAAGTATGCCACCCCGACGAAACTCCGAGCCCAGCTCCTGCAGCTGGCTCGTAGCTGGAAAAGCAAACATGGCTGGCTAAGTACGCCACCCCGGCGAATCTTCGTAGTGCAACTCCTGCAGCCAGCACAATGGATCAGATCGCACCATACCGAGAGACCAGTTCGGCATGGTGCCGAAAAGAAGGGCAATCGGCTATTCCAAGCCGTACTCGACGAGTACGAGATGATCCCGCTGCCACCTAAATATCGGCTCCCTGACTTCTCCAAATTCAGTGGATCAGATGGCTCCAGCTCCATCGAGCACGTCGGCCGATATTTGGCGCAACTAGGACCGGCTTCAGTGTCGGATCAGCTACGCGTGAGGCTCTTTTCACAGTCCCTCACGGGATCGGCTTTTGGATGGTACACCTCTTTGCTAGCAAACTCCATCCAGTCTTGGAAGCAATTGGAAGAACAATTCCATACGCAATACCATTCAGAAGCTTCCGAGTCCAGCATTGCCGATCTAGCACAACTACGTCAGAAGCGCGGAGAAACGGTGACAGAGTACATCCAGCGCTTCAGAATCTTAGGAACCGATGTTATTCGGTTCGTATAACCGAAAGGGAAGCGCCGAGTTGGCGTAGCTGGCCTTGCAACACAGCTCAAGGACATGGCCTCCCAAGCAGATTATCCTCGCCGGCGCACATGGTTCGTAAACTATCAGCATATGAACAGCGCCACCCGGACCTGTACCAAGACAAGTTCAAGCGTGCAGTAGTCCTGGTCGATGCGGAGGAAGACGAAGTTCCTGCGGGAGACCAAGAAGTAGCAGTGGCTGAGTGGACTCGGGGAGGAACCCCCGTGTCCTGCAAATGGGTAAAGCCACCAGGGCCGCCCAGGGGATTTGATTTTGACGTGACCAAGACTGAACAAATCTTCGACCTCCTGCTCAAGGAGAAACAGTTGACGATTCCTGAAGGTCTCAAGTTCCCCACGGCGCAAGAGCTAAACGGAAAGCCGTACTGCAAATTCCACAACTCGCTCTCCCATGCCACCAACGACTGCAGGGTGTGGCGTCAGCACATCCAAGCGGCGATAGAGAAGGGGCGTTTAATTTTCAACCGCACGCCATGAAGGTCGACACCCAACCCTTCCCCGCCGTTAACATGGTGGAAGTCACCTACCCCGAGGGTTGCCAGCCAGGTCCCTCGTTCAGCATCAACATGGTAGGACCTGGAAACCACTCTGGCAAAGATGGAGATGAGGGCAGCTGCTCTCATAGCAAGGACACAAAGGAGGCCGCTCCACGCGATCGGCTCCATCATGATGGCAAGCGCTACGTCACAGAGGGAGAGGTGAAGAACATAAGATATCAACGACCTCTCTCTGATCACCTCCTCAACAAATATGTGAGTCAGTATGACCAACGCCGACGGTCCAACTATGATGATGAAGGAGATCGTCTGGCTAGAGAAGCCAGAAGACATCGTCGGCATGATCGCGATGAGGAGGAGTGCGAGCGCCGTGCCACGGACAGGTCAAGGGAGCAAGATGACAACGCCAGACACTGGGATTGCCCTTTCTTCGTATATCGCTGGGATTCAGGAATGAGCCGATTGCCCACAATCGGCAATTGCCCAGAATGCAACAAGAAGAAGAAGGAGGCAGCCAACGTGTCTGTGTTCAAGCGCTTAGGGCCACTCCCGCCACAAAGCAAACGCGCTGAGTCACCTCGTTGGGCAGATCTTGAGGATTCCGAAGACGAGGGACTAGAAGATGAAGAAGACAGGTACCACCGTCCAAGGTGGTGCCCTGACGGACTCAGCCGTTCACAAAAACGCAGGGTTCAGCGGTTGCGCGGCCTGGAGGAAGCCGAAAGGTTATACCTGCATACGCTAAGAAAGGCACGGCCTGATCTGGCTGCAAAGGTTCAGCGAGCCCTGGATGAAGAGGGTCGTCCACGGAGAATGGAGTGGCGTCCCAAGCAAAAGAAAGCCGATGATGAAACATCGGCTGGCACGAACATGGTGTTCATCCTCCCTTCAGAGTTCAGTGCTCCAGGGTTAGATGAGACATCCGTGGCACAACTTGACTGCGGCCCACGGCCGGTTATCTTTGAGAAGCCACGAGAAAAGAGCTACAGGCATCTGAAGGCCCTGTACTTGCGAGGATATATCGATGGGAGGCCTATAAATAAGATGCTGGTGGACACCGGAGCGGCAGTTAACATCATGCCGTACTCTATGCTACGTCGGCTGGGACGCTCTAGCTCGGATCTAATCAAGACCAACGTAACATTGAGCGATTTCAACGGCCAAGCGTCTGAGGCACAAGGAGTTCTGAACGTGGATCTGACTGTAGGAAGGAAAACTATCCCTACAACGTTCTTCATCGTTGATAGCACGAGCAGTTATGCCGTGTCTTTGGGGAAGAGATTGGATCCACGCCAACCGTCGTATTCCTCCACGATGCACCAATGCATAATACAAAGGATGGAGATGAGGTAGAGGTCGTCTGTGCCGATGACTCAGCCGAAATTTCAATGGCTGGCATGAACGCATGGGAAGCAGCAGGCCAAGAACCCCTCTCAGGCATCAACTTGGACGACTGCGAGCGCATCGATGTGACAAAGGGAAGGGTTAAGCTGGTTTTATCCACTGGCCTGACCATGTAGTTGAAGCGAAGCGATGTGCAACTTGGCGAGGCTGATCCTTGTGATCGGCCCCAAAGGTCTATGAAGGGACATTACAGAACCTTCAGTCAGCGCTCCAATCATTATGGAGGCCGATCCCAGCAATCGGCCAAAATTATCCTCACCACATGTTCTGCTTGTGTTCGCCCTTGACCCTATCAGGAGCCGACGTGCGAATTACAGAGCCGATATCTGCCATTCTTTGACAGCTTCGGCTCGGGGGGCACCTAAACATGGGAACAGATGCAGGGGTACATGTGTGCAATGAAATACTGGGGGCCGATAGGAGAAAATCGGCCGGTAAAAAAAAAAATTTACAGCCGATGCAAGGGCATCGACTTTAGAATTGAGAAACAGCCGATGCGCAGCCATCGACTCTAGTGGAATTATGCGATGTTTATCGAGTCTCCACCAAATCCAGGCCAACGGTGGTGCCTTCTGTTGCTTCGAGGGAATAAAACAATGGGAATTTCTTCAGCGGCTTCGAGCCGATCCGGGTTTCTGAACCTTTTTGTCGAGGATTTCCAATCTCTGGGGCTAGTTCAGCTGAAACGGAAGATTATCGGCTGTCTGAGGAAGAAAGAGGATCGGCTTTGGCGCATTCTCTCTGACCATCTCGCCTCGAGTAAGGCTCGGGGGGCAGCAGGCTCGAGTAGGGCTCGGGGGGCAGCAGGCCTGGTGGATGCTCTGTTTTACTCTGTTTAAAGAGCCGATGGGGATACCATCGGCTGCTCCTTCATTGCAACCTTCTTCACAATGATGAGTACTGAAGAGGATTATTGTATTTGGTTGGAAAAGTTCAAAGGTTTCCCTGAAGATCCTGCATTTTCCACCAGATTTAGAAAATCATCAGTTGAAGAAGGGAAAGGTGAATTTCAAAGAACCGATGCGGTGCTATCGGTTCAATACGCATTGGCAAAGGGGATGAATCGGCAAGGTCAGTAGAAGAGGGAATCGGCTCAATTAAACTCAGAAGAAATCGGCAGCATCAAATTGGGGAAAAGTTCTTCATTGATAGGCGAGATTTCTTACATAAAGAGCTAATTGCTCTCAAAAGGAAATACCAGGGGATACATTGCCCCATCTACTACTGCTGGCCCTATTCTAGAGGTCCTATCTACGGGCCATCACTGCCCTCGTCGTCGCCGTCGTCGCCGCTGTCGGCGCTGCTCCCGGCGGGCTCGTCGTCGCTCCAATGGCCGCCGACCGGGCCCTCGTTGTCTTCATCTTCTTCGTCAGCGTCATCCTCGTCGCTGTCGAAGTCGCTAAGATTGCCCGGCCAAGGGCAGAACCGCTTGGCCGGCGGCTCGTCGGAGGAGCTGTCGTCGTCGTCCTCCTCCTCCTCTTCCTCCTCCTCCACCCCCTCGGGGGAGGTGAAGTCGTCCCAGGGGAAGCGATCGTCATCGCTCCCTTCCTCCGATTCCCCGTTGGCGAGGAAGCGGAGGTCGCTCTCCCCGTCCGTCGAGGACTGATCGTCCTCGGACCAGATGGAGAAGTCATGGTCTGACTCCTCCCCGGCCGCAATGGCGCGGCGGATGTTCGCCGCGTGGACCTCTGCCGGGTTGTACTCCGGCGTCGGCTCACGGGATGTGGAGGACTGGCTGGAAGGATCCGATGGAGCAGAGGAGGAAGAAGACATGGTGGCAGGAGGGCTTTTGGAGTGCTAATGCGAAGGAGATGCAGAGGAGAACTGTTCGCAGCGGTTAAATAAAAGGGGATATAGTGGAAATTCAATGCCACAGCAGTTTCCGAGGAAGTGGTGCCTAAAGAAAAAAAAAACTGCCAGTTCACGCGGAGAAGTTGAGAAGGCAGGGCATCATGATGAAGGATACTGCAACGGTTCTGCCACGACATGACCCGACCAAGGAACACAGAGTGATTTTGGAATTACCAATTCCAAAACCAGGGGGCATGTGTTATCACCAGAATTTGACCGAGTCAGAGGTGGGCCACGATTGAGATAGACTTGAAGATATACATGGAAGGAAGAACAAGAATTGGCCTTATACACGAAGTTGGGCTGAATTGCCCATGTATCTGTAATATAGTAGATCGCATCTTAGATTAAAAGTTAGAGTTTTACTCGTGCACGGTTAGGTGCACGTCCGAATTAGAAAGTCCCCTGGACTATAAATTTGTATCTAGGGTTTATGGAATAAACAACAACTCACGTTCAACCCAAAACAAACCAATCTCGGCGCATCGCCAACTCCTTCGTCTCGAGGGTTTCTATCGTAGCGACATGCTGCCTAGATCGCATCTTGCGATCTAGGCAGCACAAGCCCCACGTTGTTCATGCGTTGCTCGTACTGAAGCGTCTTTGATGGCGAGCAACGTAGTTATCATAGATGTGTTAGGGTTAGCATAGTTCTTCGTATAACATGCTTACGTAGTGCAACCCTTGCATGTCTAGCCGCCCTCACACCTATCTCAGGTGTGGGGGCGGCACCCCGCTTGATCTTTATTTAGTAGATCTGATCCGTTACGATTGCTCCTTGTTCTGCAAGGATTAGTTTAATATCTGCAATAGTTAGGCCTTACAAAGGGGTGGAGGATCCAGCGGCACGTAGGGTGGCGTTCGCAAGCCCTAAACAGGATGTTCCGAGGATCAACTTCATGTTGGTTTTTAGGCCTTGTTTAGGATCGGCTTACGATCACCGTGCGTGGCCGCGAGGCCCAACCTGGAGTAGGATGATCCGATTATGCGGTGAAAACCCTAAATCGTCGTAGATCTAATTGACTTTATCTTGATCAAGCAGGATCACCATATGTTCGTGCACCCCGTACGAATCATGGGTGGATCGGCTCTTTGAGCCGATTCACAGGATAACCTGAGAGCCGATCGAGGCTCGTATTTAATGTTTACGTGTATGCCATGCAGGAAACTAAGCGAGGCATCCCCATCACCTTCCTGACCAGGTATAGGTCAGGTGGCACGCCCTTGCACTTCGCATCGGACGTGTGACCAGAAGAGCATTGCGGGCCGTCGCTCGGAGGGGTCTCAGCCAGCCGCAGCTCTAGGCTCTTCCCGGCTCTACCGTGTTGACAGTCGCTGCCCGCCGGTGGGTTTCGGCAGTCAACAGACTCCTCCCCACCTAGGGCTGGCCGGCCATGGAGGTGGAGTCCCATGTGGACTCCACCTTCTTTGGTGGTTTCTTCCGGACTTTTCTAGAACCTTCTAGAACCTTCCATAGAACCTTCCGCGACATTTTATTTCACATAAAATGACATCCTATATATGAATCTTATTCTCCGGACCATTCCGGAACTCCTCGTGATGTCCGGGATCTCATCCGGGACTCCGAACAAATATTCGAACTCCATTCCATATTCAAGTTCTACCATTTCAACATCCAACTTTAAGTGTGTCACCCTACGGTTCGTGAACTATGCGGACATGGTTGAGTACTCACTCCGACCAATAACCAATAGCGGGATCTGGAGATCCATAATGGCTCCCACATATTCAACGATGACTTCAGTGATCGAATGAACCATTCACATACGATACCAATTCCCTTTGTCACGCGATATTTTACTTGTCCGAGGTTTGATCATCGGTATCACTCTATACCTTGTTCAACCTCGTCTCCTGACAAGTACTCTTTACTCGTACCGTGGTATGTGGTCTCTTATGAACTTATTCATATGCTTGCAAGACATAGACGACATTCCACCGAGAGGGCCCAGAGTATATCTATCCGTCATCGGGGTGGACAAATCCCACTGTTGATCCATATGCTTCAACTCATACTTTCCGGATACTTAATCCCACCTTTATAACCACCCATTTACGCAGTGGCGTTTGGTGTAATCAAAGTACCTTTCCGGTATAAGTGATTTACATGATCTCATGGTCATAAGGACTAGGCAACTATGTATCGAAAGCTTATAGCAAATAACTTAATGACGAGATCTTATGCTACGCTTAATTGGGTGTGTCCATTACATCATTCATATAATGACATAACCTTGTTATTAATAACATCCAATGTTCATGATCACGAAACCATGATCATCTATTAATCAACAAGCTAGTTATACAAGAGGCTTACTAGGGACTCTTTGTTGTTCACATAACACACATGTATCAATGTTTCGGTTAATACAATTATAGCATGGTATGTAAACATTATCATAAACACGAAGATATATTATAATAACCATTTTATTATTGCCTCTTGGGCATATCTCCAACAGTCTCCCACTTGCACTAGAGTCAATAATCTAGTTTACATTTGTAAAGATATAACACCTTGGTCTTCTGGTGTTTTATCATGTATTGCTCACGAGAGAGGTTTTTAGTCAACGGATCTGACATGCTCAGAACCGTATGTATTTTGTAATTCATTTGCGTCTTAACGCATCACTCATTTCCAAATGAGTCGGCATTAAATATGTTTGGTCTTCTGGTGGAACCTTAATTCCGCGGTCTGAAATATGTCACTAATATTGTCACACACAATATAGCTTCAAAGTTCTGACTCTGTCGGAAATACACCAGGTTCTCAAAGAACCTCTTGACTTAACATCCTTTGTTATTGTCAAAACAATGACATACTCTGCCTTCTTTTGTAGATTCCATCACAATATTTAGAACTCTTCTAAATCTAGCATAGACAACTTCTAGCTCATTGTGCTACCTTTTAAACAACACTTAGTCTAATTTGAGATTGAAATTATATTTTATATGTGACAAAACCAATATCGGTGTAACACCTTACAGCGATTTGTTTGTCATTTCTTCATAAAAAAAAATATATATCCTTAGTTCTTCTAAAGTACTCAAGGATATTCTTACTGTTGTCCAATGATCATCATATGAATCATTCTGGTATATGCTCATAACACTTTATAGCACATGATATCTGATTGTGTACATATTATTCGTGATCTAAAATCACTCATGTGTTTTTACTCATCGAGTGTCATATACACTCAAGTCTTGTTAAAACTTCACATGACAAGAACATTTTCTTAATATTTCTATATTGAACTACTTCAATATCCATCATATGTACTTTGACTTAAACTTATTTATGTGTTTCAATCTATCTTCATAGATCTTGACACTAAATTTGTTTCAGGCCATATCCTTTCATTGAAGTTAATTCTCAATGAAACCTTTTTAATCAAGTATATAATTACATCATTTATAACCAACTATATGTCACCTACATAAAGTATTATAAATGTGTCTTAGCGCTCCCACTTAATTTCTTGCAAATGCAAGCCTCTTCATTGTTTCTGATGAAATCAAAAACTCTTTGACTATTTCATCTAGTGAAGATTCAAACTCCGCTATACTTACTTCATCAAATTGAAGTTTGTATACCTATCTAGTATTCCACGGACCAGCAAAACTCTTGGTTGTATCTTGTATACACCTTTAATACACACTTCTGATAAGTAATGTATTTTGCCATCCTACTAACATATCTCATAAAGGAAATATGTAGTGATTACTAGAATAATCCATATAGACTTTAAGCATTGCTACGGAAGATCTAATCTTGTCGTAGTCAACTCTTTGAACTTTGTCGTAAACAACTTTTCGACAAGTTAAGCTTCTTCAAGGATATTTCATCCAAGTCCATCAATTTTATAGATCTATTTACTTTCAAAAAGTATTCATCTATCTTGGATTTCATGGCGTATAGCCATTTTAACGGAGTCAGGGCCCATCATAACTTCTTTGTTTTTAGTTGGTTTATCATTGTTCATAATCAATCCTTTGTCCACAAATCATTTATTTGATCACAAAGTAAACCATACCTACAAGGTTCAATATGTACTTCGATCTCCATGGCTAAAACACTTTGTAGTCATGGGAGCCATGATCGTCGTGGCCGCTCCGAAACCAATTCCGATGCTGCGCTACTCGATCATTATGCTCAGGTTCATAAACCTTATCAAATTATATTGTCCTCCCACTCAAATACTTCATTAGAAACAATTTCTCGGAAATAAGAAACATTGACAAACACTTTTGTCTTTGTCTTGTGAGAAGAATTCCCAATCAATTCTCTGGGATAACCAACAAAGACATTCATCCGATTTTGGTTGTAAACTCTTAGACCAAAATTTAAAGAAAGGACTATTAAGGTTTATACCCATGCCATAACTCGTATGGTGTCATTTCAACGGATCATGATGATGCTCTATTTAGTGTAAAAGCGGTAGTCACTAAAGCATAATCCACAAAAATATAATGGCATCAATATTTTATTTCATCATTGATCCAACAAAGTTTGGATATATCTCTTGGATACTTCATCATCACTATGATACTCCAAGAAACATAAGTTGTAGAACAATTTCATAACTCTCTTAGATGTTTGCTAAAACTCGTAATTCAAATATTTTCACCATGATCCAATCATAGATATTTGACTTTTCTATTACGATGATTTCCACTTCATGCTGAAATTTATTTGAATCCTATTCAAATGTTTCAAACTTTTCCTTATTGAATATATCCACATATATACTCAATTCATTGTTTGAAGGTTTTCATGAAATAGAAGAATCTCCCGCACACAACTATGCCTAGTGAACCACATACATCATCATGTATATTTTCACAAAGTTAGTTGCCCGTTCAACTCTTGGCCTATGAACGGTATTTTAATCATTCTCTTTAGAAAAGATTTGCAAGTGCCAAATGATTCAAAAATCAAATGACTCCAAAAATCCATTTGCATGGAGTTCCTTCATGCGTTCCTTTCTAACATGACCTAAATGGCGGTTCCACAAATAAGTGGAATTCAAATCATTTGCCTTATGGCATTTTAGCGTCAGTTTTATGTATGTGTGTTTCACCTTTAAGATTTATAATAACTTATCCATCGTACATGGAGTAATGTCATAATTTGAACAACTCATTGTTTTTATTTGACCAGAGCAAAATAACAATTATTAAGTTCTTTATTATAAATTCTAAGGGCTAGATAGAATGCCAACGATGAACATAATAATACTTTATTTTATTCCAGACGTGCTTTTCTATCATATTCCTTGTCAGTCACTTAGGCCATTGTATTCTTGTATTGCATTGTTTTGTATGACACTTCATACCAACCAATATGGTACTAATACCCAAGAATTTCATTGTGTGACTTAACTAGGAATACAACCATAACATGTATATCATTTATATACACCTGAGCTAGACTTTCTAGTCTTTTCTTTTCTTTTTGCCAAAATATCTTTTGCAGTTTCTCTTTTAGCTTTCCTCATTATTCAGAAAAACACTTCAACATTAATAACTTCTAGGTTTGTTGGTCAAATACCAATAACCTTGAGGTTCTTACTTTGAAGTTGATCATCATATGACAAGTGTTCCAGATTTCACTATTAGTAACTTTGTAATATGATGAACAATTTCACTCATAATTTTATCCATCATATCATGACGACTTTTCGAGACCATGTCTGTACATGCTAGGCTCGTAAAGTTTTAACCTTGGTATTTGCATGTGCAAATCTAGCTTGCACCCGTTGTATGCACACGTAGAATCTATCACACCCGATCATCACGTGATGCTTCGAAACGACGAGTTTTAGTAACGGTGCATATTAAGGATGGTCACTTCATGGATATGCGAATATCGTTAGTGCCCCAATAGTTGGAGGATTGTGACGCCTTGCGTCTTCAACCTTCGTACATTCCCATAAAACTTATGAGTTCATGTAGTCTCACCAAATTATATTCTATCATCTTGTAATAAGGTTTTAGATATCACATATATCTCATACCTTGATTATTTCTGAAAACTAAATTTTTAGCTCCTTACTTTTCAAACAGATTTGAATTTCAAGTTTCACGGAGACAAGATAACTTTAGGTACTAATTGAAACCATAGCTCTTTGAATCAACAATGTGAGGTTTACTAAAAGTTTGCAATAGGACTTAATCAATTCTTGATTCTTTAACAATACGGTACCAATCCGTAAAGTTTCTTGTCAGATTTTAACAGTATTTCTATCTCAATTATAAGACTAGCGCATAGAAGTAAACGGATACCAATACTACAAAATTAATTCAAAATACTACTCAGACTATGTTTATGATAATTAGTTCATGTTTTAATCTAATTACTAATGAACTCCCACTTAATACAACATCCCTCATAGTTGTTAAGTGGTACACGATCCATATCCACTACACCAAAACCGATCATCACGTGAGATGATGTAGCTTCAATGGTGAACATCAACATGTTGATCATATCATCCATATGACTCGTGTTCAACCTTTCGGTTTCCGTTGTCCCGAGGCCATGTCTGTACATGCTAGGCTCGTCAAGCAAACCCAAGTATTCCGCGTGTGCAACATGGCTTACACCCGTTGTATGTGAATCGTTGAATCTATCACATCCGATCATCACGAGATGCTTCAAACGACTTAATCATACAACGGTGCATACGAGGGGAGAACACTTTATTATCTTTATATTAATGTGAGGGATCATCTTATAATGCTACCGTCGCGATCTAAGCAAAATAAGATGCATAAAAGGATTAACATCACATGCAGTTCATATGTGATATGACATGGCCCTTTTGTCTTTGCGCCTTTGATCTTTATCTCCAAAGCACGGACATGATCTCCATCATCAACGAGCATGATCTCCATCATCGTCGGCGTAGCGTCAAGGTTCATGGCGCCGTCTTCATGGTTGTTCACCTCATGTAGCAACTATTACAACTACTTTGAAATGCTACTCAACATGAAAATTAAAGACAACCATAAGGCTCCTGCCGGTTGCCACAATACAATAATGATCATCTCATACATATTCATCATCATATCATGGCCATATCACATCACCAAACCCTGCAAAAACAAGTTAGACGTCTCTAATTTGGTTTGCATATTTTACGTGGTTTAGGGTTTTCGAGAGAGATCTAATCTACCTACGAACATGAACCACAACGTTGATACTAATGTTTTCGATAGAAGAGTAAATTGAATCTTCACTATAGTAGGAGAGACAGACACCCGCAAAGCCTCTTATGCAATACAAGTTGCATGTCGAACGAGGAACAAGTCTCATGAACGCGGTCATGTAAAGTTAGTCCGAGCCGCTTCATCCCACTATGCCACAAAGATGCAAAGTACTCAAACTAAAGATAACAAGAGCATCAACGCCCACAAACCATTGTGTTCTACTCGTGCAACCATCTATGCATAGACACGGCTCTGATACCACTGTAGGATAACGTTGCATAGAAAACAAAAAATTTCCTATCGCGAACACGCAATCCAAACCAAGATGCAATCTAGAAGACGGTAGCAACGAGGGGATGATCAAGACTAACCCTTGAAGAGATTCCAAAGCCTATAAGAGTAGGCTCTTATTGCTACGGTAGATGATCACTTGCCGCTTGCAAAAGCGCGTAGAAGATCTTGATCACGATCGGTTCCGGCGCCACGAACGGGCAGCACCTCCGTACTCGGTCACACGTTCGGTTGTTGATGAAGACGACGTCCACCTCCCCGTTCCAGCGGGCAGCGGAAGTAGTAGCTCCTCTTGAATCCGACAGCACGACGGCGTGGTGTCGGTGGTGGTGGAGAAGTCCGGCGGAGCTTCGCTAAAGCTACGCGGGAGTTATGGAGGAGAGGGGGGCGGCTAGGGTTTGGGAGGGGGTGGCCGGCCACTCAAGGGGGGCGGCCAGCTTGTGGTCTTGGGGTGGCCGGCCCCCTCCCTTGGCCCCTCATTATATAGGTGGATCCCCAAGTGTTGGTGTCCAAGTCTTCGAATAAGACCCGAACCAAAACCTTCCATGAAAAGGGGAAACCTAGCCCAACTAGGACTCCCACCAAAAGGTGGGATTTCCACCTCCCATGTGGGGGGTGGCCGGCCCCCTAAGGGGGAGTCCACTTGGGACTCCTCCCCACCTAGGGCTGGCCGGCCATGGAGGTGGAGTCCCATGTGGACTCCACCTTCTTTGGTGGTTTCTTCCGGACTTTTCTAGAACCTTCTAGAACCTTCCATAGAACCTTCCGCGACATTTTATTTCACATAAAATGACATCCTATATATGAATCTTATTCTCCGGACCATTCCGGAACTCCTCGTGATGTCCGGGATCTCATCCGGGACTCCGAACAAATATTCGAACTCCATTCCATATTCAAGTTCTACCATTTCAACATCCAACTTTAAGTGTGTCACCCTACGGTTCGTGAACTATGCGGACATGGTTGAGTACTCACTCCGACCAATAACCAATAGCGGGATCTGGAGATCCATAATGGCTCCCACATATTCAACGATGACTTCAGTGATCGAATGAACCATTCACATACGATACCAATTCCCTTTGTCACGCGATATTTTACTTGTCCGAGGTTTGATCATCGGTATCACTCTATACCTTGTTCAACCTCGTCTCCTGACAAGTACTCTTTACTCGTACCGTGGTATGTGGTCTCTTATGAACTTATTCATATGCTTGCAAGACATAGACGACATTCCACCGAGAGGGCCCAGAGTATATCTATCCGTCATCGGGATGGACAAATCCCACTGTTGATCCATATGCTTCAACTCATACTTTCCGGATACTTAATCCCACCTTTATAACCACCCATTTACGCAGTGGCGTTTGGTGTAATCAAAGTACCTTTCCGGTATAAGTGATTTACATGATCTCATGGTCATAAGGACTAGGCAACTATGTATCGAAAGCTTATAGCAAATAACTTAATGACGAGATCTTATGCTACGCTTAATTGGGTGTGTCCATTACATCATTCATATAATGACATAACCTTGTTATTAATAACATCCAATGTTCATGATCACGAAACCATGATCATCTATTAATCAACAAGCTAGTTATACAAGAGGCTTACTAGGGACTCTTTGTTGTTCACATAACACACATGTATCAATGTTTCGGTTAATACAATTATAGCATGGTATGTAAATATTATCATAAACACGAAGATATATTATAATAACCATTTTATTATTGCCTCTTGGGCATATCTCCAACATCAACTACACGCCAGCAAGCTATTTTCTGGCACCGTTGCTACTGCTCATATATATTCATACCACCTGTATTTCACTATCTCTTCGCCGAACTAGTGCACCTATTAGGTGTGTTGGGGACACAAGAGACTTCTTGCTTTGTGGTTGCAGGGTTGCATGAGAGGGATATCTTTGACCTCTTCCTCCCTGAGTTCGATAAACCTTGGGTGATCCACTTAAGGGAAAACTTGCTGCTGTTCTACAAACCTCTGCTCTTGGAGGCCCAACACTGTCTACAGGAAAAGGAGGGGGAAGTAGACATCAAGCTATTTTCTGGCGCCGTTGCCGGGGAGGAAAGGTAAAAGGTACTCACACTCCGAACCTCGGCTACCAAGCTATTTCCGGCGCATTGTAAGTACTCAAAGCTATTTCCTTTAGATTCTGCAATTGCATCTTTTTGTTTCTTGTTTACACTAGTTAGGCATAATGGAAAACAACAAAAAAATTGGTGAGCTTTTTAATCTTTTTCCTGATTTAGAATTGTTTAATGCGAAAATTAAAAAACCTATGGAACCTTATTTGCATGCTAGTAGCGATGTTATTAGTATGAATGCAATTACTGCTAATACTATGGATAAGTCTAAGCTTGGGGAAGCTAGTTTATATAAAAATAATCTTTTTTGCTCCTCAGCTTTGGAAGAAATATTTTGCTCTGATAATGCTTTATCTCCCATATGCGATAACTCTAATGATGCTTCTGATATTTTAAATCCACCTGCTGAAAGTATTCCGTATAAAATACCTATGAAAATTATCGAATGTGTTATGGACAACCATTATAAAGGGGATGGAACTGTCCATCCTAGAGATCATTTACTGTTTTTGCACGAATTATGCGGGTTATTCAAGTGTGCAGGTATCTCTATGGATGAAGTGAGGAAGAAGCTATTCTCTGCTTTATTTGTCTGGTAAAGCGGCGCATTGGTATAAATTGTTGGAGAATAGACATTCTCTTGGTTGGGAGGAAATTGCATCTCTCTTTTATTCTAAATTTTATCCTCCTCATGAAGTGCATATTGATAGGAATTATATTTATAACTTTTATCCTTGTGATGGAGAGAGTATTTCTCAAGCATGGGGGAGACTAAAGTCACTAATGCTCAAATGTCCCATTCATGAGCTCCCCCGTAATGTTATTGTTAACAATTTTTATGCGAGGCTTTCAGGACAACACAAGGACTATCTGGACGCGTGTTCGGAGGGATCTTTCACAAGCAAGGAGGTTGAAGCTAGGTGGGATCTTCTTGATCAGATTAAGGAGAACGCTGAAGGATGGGAGAACAATGAAGGTAAAGAGTCAGGTATAAATTATGATTATGAATGCATTAAAGCTTTTATGGATACCGATAAATTTTGAAATATGAGTGCTACTTATGGCCTTGACTCTCAAGTTGCTGCAAATCTTTATAAATCCTTTGCTTCTCATTTTTAATTGCCTAAGAAGAATTTTGATAAGTATCATGAACCTTTTAAAGAGGCTTGCATGAAAAATCAAATTGTTGTTAATTATTGCAATAAGCATGCTCAAACTCCTAAGAATGCTATTTCTTATAAGCATGTTAATTTTTGTGGAATGCATAGACCTTGTGGAATTAATCAAGTCAAAGATGAATATTGCATCCATCATATTAATGAAAAAACTAGAAAGTGGTTTAGGGCTCTAGATGATCTTGGTAAAAAAGTTTGTGCCCTCTATCCTTTTATTTGTGAAGTTTGCCATGAAGTGGGTCATTTTAATTTTCAATGCTCCTCCGATGATAATTTGAACCCAATGAGTGCTGCAAATTTGTATTGTGATGGTGAAATTACTCCCAATCAGCATGATGAACTTACTTCATTTTTGGGGTGTGGAGAACTGTCGAGAAAAATCTCTTTGTTACATATGAGTGATCTTGATATTGATGATGTCCTGCATGGGTGTTTTTCTTATTGCATTGATAATAGCCATACAAATACTTACATACAAAATATTTTAGAAGATGACACCTTGCTAAAATATGATAGGACCGCTGTGTGTTTTCAACTAATTAATGAAAAGGAGGGGTCCTCCCAAGTTTCTTCTATTGTTTCTGAAAATAAATCAGGTTATGCGGACAAGCTACCCTTCAAGCCTCTTCCTCCTAAAGAAGGGAACGAGGAGAAGGAAGAGAAGAAGAAGAAGAAGAAGAAGAAGGGAACGAAGAAGAAGAAGAAGAAGGAGAATAAAAAGAAGGAGGTAACGGCGTATCCCCGCGTGAATGAGATAACGCTAAGTAACCGTAAGTATGTTGCTCCTAATGATTATTGTGATAATGAATCTGAATACGATGATCTTCCTATGCCCTTTACATATATTAGCAATCATGATTTGAATGAGCGCACTACTTTTGATATTGCAAATCTCTGGGAAACTAATTCTGAAAATGATGATGATAATAATTGCCATAGTGTCAGTGCTATCCATGCTTCCTCCCATAATGATATAGAAAGCTCTAAGCTTGGGGAAGAGGTGTTTGAAAATCCTTTTGCTACTGGTCATTATGTTCTTGATGCATCTCCTTCTAATAACAATGATGGTGTGGACACAGATAAATCGACTGTGAAAGATAACTATTCTATTTCTTATGATGACACTGTGCCTCCAATCTTTGATGATTATTATAAAAAATGCTATGATATAGGTAATAACTATCCTTATGAAACTTGTCATAGTCATGATTGGATTACCAAAAACAATTCCCTTAATATGCAACTTGTTTACCATGTTCAAATTCTTGATAATAATCTTGTTCCAGTTACTATTAGTGAGAAGAACTCTTCTTATGCCAAAATTAATGATACTTCTATGCATATGAACCATGATAAGAATGTTTTAAGTGATGGGTATATTGTGGATTTCATCAATGATGCTACTGAAAGTTATTATGAGAGAGGGAAATATGGTTATATGCATCTCAATAATATTAAGTTTCCCCTCTTTATGTTGAGAATCTTGAAGTTACCCGTGTTCTATCCTCTTATGCTCGTCACTTTGTTCTTCATGAATTCATTTGTGTACAAGATTCCTCTGTATAGGAAGCATGTTAGGCTTAAATGTGTTTTGAATTTGCCTCTTGAAGCTCTCTTTTGCTTCAAATACTATTTCCCGCGAGTGGATCATTAAAACTGCTGAGCCCATCTTAATGGCTATAAAGAAAGAACTTCTTGGGAGATAACCCATGTGTTATTTTGCTACAGTACTTTGTTTTATATTTGTGTCTTGGAAGTTGTTTACTACTGTAGCAACCTATCTTTATCTTAGTTTTGTGTTTTGTTGTGCCAAGTGAAGCCTCTAATCGAAGGTTGATACTAGATTTGGATTTCTGCGCAGAAACAGATTTCTATCTGTCACGAATCTGGGCTGTTTTCTCTGTAGAAAAATCAGAAAAATATGCCAATTTACGTGCGTGTTCCTCAGATATGTACGCAACTTTCATTAGTTTTGAGTTTTCTGATCTGAGCAACGAAAGTATTTATTAAAAATTCGTCTTTACGGACTGTTCTGTTTTGACAGATTCTGCCTTTTATTTCGCATTGCTTCTTTCGCTGTGTTGGGTAGATTTCTTTGTTCCATTACCTTCCAGTAGCTTTGAGCAATGTCCAGAAGTGTTAAGAATGATTGTGTCACCTCTGAACATGTGAGTTTTTGATTATGTACTAACCCCTCTAATGAAGTTTATAAGAAGTTTGGTGTGAAGGAAGTTTTCAAGGGTCAAGAGAGGAGGATGATATACTATGATCAAGAAGAGTGAAAGCTCTAAGCTTGGGGATGCCCCGGTGGTTCACCCCTGCATATATCAAGAAGACTCAAGCGTCTAAGCTTGGGGATGCCCAAGGCATCCCCTTCTTCATCGACAACATTATCAGGTTCCTCCCCTGAAACTATATTTTTATTCCATCACATCTTATGTGCTTTCCTTGGAGCGTCGGTTTGTTTTGTTTTTTGTTTTGTTTGAATAAAATGGATCCTAGCATTCACTTTGTGGGAGAGAGACACGCTCCGCTGTAGCATATGGACAAGTATGTCCTTAGGCTTTACTCATAATATTCATGGCGAAGTTTCTTCTTCGTTAAATTGTTATATGGTTGGAATTGGAAAATGATACATGTAGTAATTGCTATAATGTCTTGGGTAATGTGATACTTGGCAATTGTTGTGCTCATGTTTAAGCTCTTGCATCATATACTTTGCACCCATTAATGAAGAAATACATAGAGCATGCTAAAATTTGGTTTGCATATTTGGTTTCTCTAAGGTCTAGATAATATCTAGTATTGAGTTTGAACAACAAGGAAGACGGTGTAGAGTCTTATAATGTTTTCAATATGTCTTTTATGTGAGTTTTGCTGCACCGGTTCATCCTTGTGTTTGTTTCAAATAAGCCTTGCTACCCTAAACCTTGTATCGAGAGGGAATACTTCTCATGCATCCAAATACTTGAGCCAACCACTATGCCATTTGTGTCCACCATACCTACCTACTACATGGTATTTCTCCGCCATTCCAAAGTAAATTGCTTGAGTGCTACCTTTAAACAATTCAAAATTTATCACCTCTGATTTGTGTCAATGTTTTATAGCTCATGAGGAAGTATGTGGTGTTTATCTTTCAATCTTGTTGGGCAACTTTCACCAATGGACTAGTGGCTTCATCCGCTTATCCAATAATTTTGCAAAAAGAGCTGGCAATGGGATTCCCAGTCCCAAATTAATTAACAAAAATAGACACTCCTCCATGGTATGTGATTGTTGGACGGCACCCGAAGGATTCGGTTAGCCATGGCTTGTGTAAGCAAAGGTTGGGAGGAGTGTCATCATAATAAAACTAAAATAAAAAGGCACTCCTTCATGGTATGAGATTGTTGGCAGGCACCCGAGGATTCGGTTAGCCATGGTTTGTGAAAGAAAGGTTGGAAGGAGTGCCACCCAAAAATAAAATAAAATGGGAGCCGCTCTTTGAAGGTTTGTCTGGCAAGGGGGTTAGAGTACCCGCTACCATTCGTTGACAACAACATACACCTCTCAAAACTTTATTTTTATGCTCTCTTTATGTTTTCAAAATAGAAGCTCTAGCACAAATATAGCAGTCGATGCTTTTCCTCTTTGAAGGACCATTCTTTTACTTTTAATGTTGAGTCAGTTCACCTATTTCTCTCCACCTCAAGAAGCAAACACTTGTGTGAACTGTGCATTGATTCCTACATACTTGCATATTGCACTTGTTATATTGCTTTGCATTGACAATTATCCATGAGATATACATGTTACAAGTTGAAAGCAACCGCTGAAACTTAATCTTCCATTGTGTTGCTTCAATACCTTTACTTTGAATTATTGCTTTATGAGTTAACTCTTATGCAAGACTTATTGATGCTTGTCTTGAAGTGCTATTCATGAAAAGTCTTTGCTTTATGATTCACTTGTTTACTCATGTCATATACATTGTTTTGATCGCTGCATTCACTACATATGCTTTACAAATAGTATGATCAAGATTATGATGGCATGTCACTCCAGAAATTATCTGTGTTATCGTTTTACCTGCTCGGGACGAGCAGAACTAAGCTTGGGGATGCTGATACGTCTCCGACGTATCGATAATTTCTTATGTTCCATGCCACATTATTGATGTTATCTACATGTTTTATGCATACTTTATGTCATATTCGTGCATTTTCTGGAACTAACCTATTAACAAGATGCCGAAGTGCCAGTTGCTGTTTTCTGCTGTTTTTGGTTTCAGAAATCCTAGTAACGAAATATTCTCGGAATCGGACGAAATCAACGCCCAAGTTCCTATTTTCACCGGAAGCATCCAGAACACACGAGAACTGCCAGAGAAGGGGGACAGGGCCACCAAACCACACCCCGGCGCGGCCAGGGGGGGCGTGCCCCCCTATGGTTTGGGCAGCCCGTGGCCCCTCCGACTCCGACTCTTCGCCTATTTAAGCCGTCGTGACCTAAAACTTCGACACCAATTGACGAAACTCCAGAAAGACTCCAGGGGCGCCGCCGCCATCGCGAAACTCCAATTCGGGGGACAGAACTCTATTTCGGCACCCTGCCGGGACGGGGAATTGCCCCCGGAGCCATCTCCACCGCCATCTTCACCGCCATCTTCACCGCCATCGCTGCCTCCATGATGAGGAGGGAGTAATCCACCCCCGAGGCTGAGGGCTCCGCTGTAGCTATGTGGTTAATCTCTCTCCCATGTACCTCAATACAATAATCTCATGAGCTGCTTTACATGATTGAGATTCATATGAGTTTTGTATCACAATTCATCTATGTGCTACTCTAGTGATGTTATTAAAGTATTCTATTCCTCCTGCATGGTGTAAAGGTGACTAGTGTGTGCACCATGTGGTTCTTGTCGTAGGCTATGATCATGATCTCTTGTGGATTGTGAAGTTAACTATTACTATGATGGTATTGATGTGATCTATTTGGTTATGTTGATCTATCTTACACTATAAGGTTACTTAAATATGAACAAATTGTGGAGCTTGTTAACTCCGGCATTGAGGGTTCGTGTAATCCTACGCAATGCGTTCATCATCCAACAAGAGTGTAGAGTATGCATTTATCTGTTCTGTTATGTGATCAATGTTGAGAGTGTCCACTAGTGAAAGTCTAATCCCTAGGCCTTGTTCCTAAATACTGCTATCGCTGCTTGTTTACTGTTTTACTGCGTTACTACTGCTGCAATACTACCACCATCAACTACACGCTAGCAAGCTATTTTCTGGCACCGTTGCTACTGCTCATATATATTCATACCACATGTATTTCACTATCTCTTCGCCGAACTAGTGCACCTATTAGGTGTGTTGGGGACACAAGAGACTTCTTGCTTTGTGGTTGCAGGGTTGCATGAGAGGGATATCTTTGACCTCTTCCTCCCTGAGTTCGATAAACCTTGGGTGATCCACTTAAGGGAAAACTTGCTGCTGTTCTACAAACCTCTGCTCTTGGAGGCCCAACACTGTCTACAGGAAAAGGAGGGGGAAGTAGACATCAGTACAGAGCACGGTGTTCATGCGATGCAATTTTATTTTCCTCTCCTGTACTGTATATGGTAGCTACCAGTTTCACATGACGGTGAAGATGAGAAGGATTTGACAATCCTATTCATATATATTTTATTTTGGATGTCATCGTTTACTTCAAGCAATCAAGGCAATACTTCTGCAAAAATCCTTTTGTGCGCTATTTTGCAAATCTTACTTTTCAATATACAGTAGCATATTTTAGAGCTTAGAGCCTGCCCATTTAAAGCAACCTCGCTGATTAACAATCGACTGATTAATTCCTAAAATTAAGGTGATCGATCAATTAACGGTTAGTGAGATGTCTTGTGATATTGTTTACACTTTTTTTAAAGCCGTAAAAACTTTAACTTAGAAGCCAAAAGCTATATTTAATTCTAAACAACACTCCAAAATATTCCGATACAAAAAGTGTTCAAAATTATTTTAGCAAAAAAGAAAGATAAATTGAAGTATTTTGGGGTTATTAAACATGATAATTATGTAATGAAACTATTATAAATAGCAAATTCGTTTCAAATCTGCATATATTCAACATCTTCAGCACTCAGGGCATTTCAGACATTTCACTCCTAAACCAACAGCAGCCATAAAAAGCACTTCAACCAGACATCAAATCTCTCTGCTTAACAAAGCTTCTCACAAATGCTTTTTCACAGCCCACCAGCTACAAGCTTCTCAAAAGCTGCAGCCCAAACAAACAGACCCTAAATCCTTAGATTTTGTTGGCAAGTGAATGTTGTCATTGGCCCTGTTATGGATTTTGCATTTCTATTGCCACTACTTGTACTGACATCTCGCTTCATTCTTGTTTAATTCGGTCCCGTTGGTACTCGAACCCGGTGGTCCGCCGTGCACTCGCAAGCCTTGCCACCGAGCTAGCACTCGCTCTCAGTATTTAGCAATGCCTCGTTATGCTTAATTTAAATGTTATGGCACTTCATACAAGCCATACAATTAATTGTTGCATTGACCTTCTACGTTGTCGAAGGCACTATCTCGAGCATGCTTAAATCAATCATACATTATTTTCCTAATTGTATCCAATCCAACATGCACATGTTTTGACTGTATTTGGCTATTTGCTAGATTTCTTCTGTGCAGTGACCTGGCTTCGTTATTGGGCACATGATGTCTAGTTGCTTGGTTCATTGTATACATCATCGCCATGATCTAGTTTGGTTTGTTCTAGGAGGCATGTGGCTTAACTGGTTTCTTTGTTATATCTGCCCATGGTTCTTTCAAAATTATGTCAACAAAGGTCGTTTGTTTGTCGTGTATTGTATTGCATTTTAACTTGTTTTGTCTTAGTTTCAGCCTGCAAACAAAGCTGTAATGTCAGTAGGGACAACCCATTTATCAAGTGTTGCGGTCATTTCACAGAGCAACAAAGGATGTAAAGTGGCACGTGCTCTCATTGGTCCACCGAGTCCAAGACACCAACCGTTCCGTAAGAAATAGATGTACGAGGCACTATTTTGGATTGCTTGCTATGTTATATCAGCTCAATGATGCTCTTGAAATTAGAGGTCTTTTATTGCATCATATGATGTTGTAACTTGTTTTATCTAAATTTCAGGCTTCAAATAAAGCTACAAAGCCAGAAGCAAGGGCCAATGCCTCAAGTATTGATGTTTCACAAAGCAGCAGTGAGAGTGCATATTGCTCGCATAGGCCCATGGTATCTATTGCTCAACTTAATCCGGCACAAAGAGATTTGGGGGATGCACTCCAAGAGGCAGTTGATATATTTGGGCGGGAAAACAAAGATGCTGATGAAATAATTGCCAACACACGCCAAAAGATACATGAATTGAAAAATAGGCAAACTTTGACAGAAAATGTTCTAAAGAATCTCCTATGCACTTGTCATGGTAAGCCAGTTGTGATGTGTCTGGGAATTGAAGGTGTCTAAATAAACTTTGATTCTGTTGTTCACCAAGTGGATCACGATGCCAATGCTGTAATTAATTATCGCTCAAAATTTCGTTCAAAATTTCCTGGTCTGTAATAATTGCAAATTTTGTTGTTGTACTAAAATTAGATATGTTCCATGTGGCTGCTGTATTTTGTGTGAAATAATATAATGATGTGTACTTCAATTAAACCATAAATCGGCTGCATGCTGAAAATTTGAATCTGAGCGCACGTGTGAACTGTTTTCTGCTCGTAATGCAATAAAGGCTGTTTCTTCGAAGACTATGAACATGGTAGCCCATTAATAATACCTTAATAATTATGCCTGCTTGCAAGATAGACGGTCCTTATTATAGTCGTGCATGCCAACTTGTATGATTAAAAGTAGTTCGTACACATTAAATCTACCATCTCGCATTTTTCTTTGTAATAACTTTTCTTTTTACACAACTCAAAACTTGTCATGCTAAGATGAAATTCGAGATGGCAAAACATGGGAAAGATAAAGATATCTCTTTCCTGCGAAATGCTGGGTTTTGAAGCCCAAGTCCAAGTCTTTCTCTGCTCAAGTTTTGGAGGAACAACTCCAAGTAGAACGAGTTGCAACAGCTATGCTAAGAACAAAAGTTAACATGTTGAGATCGAGATTAGAAGCATGTGATGCCCTATTGCACGAGGCCAATCAAGTTCGTTATAATCTTCCAAAGACTTAGAAAATGCCATAGATAATTGGAGATGAACACTACATAGTGAGTACATTGGTCTTGTGAAATGTTTCCTTAGAATAAGGCACCGTTCCTACTATTGTTGGTGGATGCATTTATCTGCGGTTGGGATCAACTTGGTAGTTGTTCCCTGTGGATGTTATATAAATTAATTGCATAGCCTTTTTCAATCAGTTCGAACTTAAATGGTATCATAGCCTTGGTCTCAAGTTTGAATTGTCGAACGCGTGGTTTAATTTAATCTCAGACGGGCGGCAAAATCTCCCACCAATCCTGAAATATTTCAAACGCATTTTTGATTGGGATTAAGAAGATAGGGACATAGATCCAGTGCCCCCACGTTCACAGGGCACATCAAACTTGAGATTAAATTATGCGTTCTAGTTCTATACAAAACCCAGTAGGAGGTTGAGCGGCAGCGGCTAGGGTTTAGTGTGGGAGGAGATGATATGCGTACGCTCCTGTTTATATAGGTCGGAGGCACGCGACGGCCGCTGCACGCGTGGCATCGCCATTCGCAGAGGTAGGTGACGACGCGTGCCACCCGAGGCATCGCCATTTTACGCGACCGCAGACTGCCGAAGCGGCGCCGCTGAGAAGACGCATCGACGCTGGGTCACTGCCAAGCGGGCCCGACGAAACGTTCTCCAGACGCGAGCGGACACTTTACGCGTCCACGCAGCGTCCGCGACGGATCCGAGACACATATTTGGGCATGTTTGCGTCGCTGCGAACGGCCCAGTCACTATGCGTCGTCCCGCTGGAGTTTGTACCAGATACATTTTTGGCCCGGACAGATGCGCTCGGAACCGAAATCATCTTCTGTTCCCTTCTCTATTTCTTCGTGTTCGAGAGAACACAAGAGCTCTTCAGCTCAGCAGAAATTAATCGGGTCACGCTGTTGCTTTCCTTGCCGTTGGATTGAAACGAATGGTGGATGGGAAGCCTCAGGTCACGTTGTGCCCTGTGAACGTGGGGGCACTGGATCTCTGTCCAGAAGATAGATCATGATCATGGTAGTGACCTATATTCAACGTGATGATGATTTGATTTTGCACTCGGCCTTGAACAGAGGTACTAGTACGGTGTCACAATTTTTTATCATTATACTTGGACGGTGGCCAAATTCAAAATCTCATAGCGGCAAAACTTGCCGCCCACAAAATACAAAAATTTCACACGCTTCCAAATTCCTATTCTACCCCTGTGGAGATGGCAGCAAAGTCGGTTGGTGGGGGTCTGCTCGTCATTTTTTGGATCACCACCTCCCTAGCCCAGAAACCCTCCCAAAAAAAATACATTTCCTTCAGACCACCCACCGGAACTTCCCAAGTCCCTCTCTCCCACCTCCACGACCACCGCACCGGAACATCCCCGCCGGACTTCCCTGGCCTACCCGAGCCCTCGCGATCCTCGTCATCCGGCTGCCTGCCGGAGCCACTTCATCGACACCGTCATCAACCGGACCGGATCATCCCCGCCGAACCTCGAAACCATATGCTCATCCAGCAGTCTACCGCAGTCGCTTCAGCTGCGGTATCGTCCACCCCACCGGAGCCGCTTCGCCGGATCCGTCGTCCACCGCATCGTATCTTGCTCACCGACACCGCTGTGCATGAACCAGATCTGCTTCACCGGCGCCGTGCATGATCTAAACTCTTAATCTTGGGGGAACCTGTTTGTGCTAACGACGCGCCGTTACGTTTTTGCAGATGAGATGAGTAACCATGAAGTGTAATGGCCATCTCTCCAACCCCAAGTAGCACATGTAGCGTACTTCATCACCGGATCTATCAACCCCAGGAAGATCTCACGTGACTCCCACAGAGTGCTTCTCCTAATGTAAGTCCCTTGTTTTAGCGCCATGTTCTGGGTTCAGATGCTTGTTTATCTGAAGCTCTTTTAGTTCATTCCTAGCTATGACCGTAACACGTTGCTATTTTCTACTTCATTGCTAACTTTAAGCAATTGAACATTTTGGTTTGCATTCCCTGCTCTGTAGATGTAGCCATCATAACTTCTATCTTGCTCAGTCGTTGTTACAAAAATTATAGGTATTATAGTAACATCCTGCTATTATTTAGTTCATGGCCAATTTTAAGTAATTGCACATGTTGGTTCGCATTCCCTGCTCTATAGCTTTTGGCATCGTAACTTCTATATTTGGTTTACATTCCCTGCTCTGTAGATCTAGCCATCATAACTTTATCTTGCTCCGCCGTTGTTACAAAAATTATGGCCTGCTACTATGTTGTTTGTGCCAATTTTTTACTCCATGAACATGTTGGCTTGCATTCCCCGTACTACATGTGATGCCATTTTTTGTATCTAGTTCATTGTAAGCTAACAAAGTAAGGACTTAGTTTGGCATGCTATCACTCGCTATCTAGCCTGTAGTACAAATAAACTTGTCATACTACTAGATAATAATTTTGCGTGCCATCTTGTTCTTCAAAAGCTGCATTATTGACTTGTTTCTCTGACTTGGCATGACGCTCACATATGGAAAGCTGAACATATTGGTTTGCATTCCCTCTTATACAAGTTCACAGTGATCCCACTATATTCGTATCCTGGTCCATCCTAAGCTCCAGCATTAACTATCCTCTATGTGTTGCTCATTACAAGTTTATATCCCGAAACATCTTGATTTGCATCCCCTTCACTATAAGTTCAGGAGTATTATTTAGTTCACGGCCAAAATGAAGTAATTGCACTTGGCACATGTTGGTTCACATTCCCTCCTCTTTAGCTTTTGCCATCGTAATTTCTATTTTTGGTTTACATTCCCTGCTCGTAGATGTAGCCATCATAACTTCATCTTGCTCACCGTTGTTACAAAATTTATAGCCTGCTACTATGTTGTTCATGCCAATTTTGTACTCCCGAACATGTTGGTTTGCATGGGACTCGACAAAGAGTAAGTCTGCTATTTCATTCTAACATGCTCTGTTATATTGGCTGTTGGTATGCGGCATGCACTCTTTGTTTGCTTATTGTGCGCATTACAATGATCTTGTTATAACGACGAAATGATGAGTTCCAAATTCTTTGGCAAACAATATTGTAGTGTCTTTGCCTTTCCATTGTTGCTGTCTTAACTTGTAATGTCTTTGTTTCGGATATAGGTGCTGCATGGACAACTTAAAAGATTGCCGGATCCCTTCATTGTATTGCTAGGTTTAATTACCATTCAATTTCTCTGGGTTCTGTAATATTTTTTCAATGCCTTGCACCGATGTAATATTTAGTTAGTTTTTATAGTTCTTTCGCGCATTTTTTCTTTGGTGCTTGTGGTAAGTGAGGCTATCCGACAGAAATCAATGCTGCGTAAATATTCTCAATATCTAAATCACGAATTCCCATCCCTTAAACGGCCCAATTAAGCGAAATCACATATGTGCCAGCCCGCAAAATCCTAAAGCGTCTATTACGCCGGCATATAAACAGCAACTAAACGGGCTGGCCCACTTACTTATTGGGCCAGCCCACTTGATTTACTGCGGACCCCACACTTTTATTGGGCCGGCCCACTTGCTTTAAGGTGGACCCCACCCACTACTGGGCCGGCCCACTAACTAGTTGGGCCAGCCCAATTGTTTTTGTGGTGGCCCCCACATACTAAATGGGTCGGCCCTTTAAGACGAAAGTGGGACCCACCTGTGTTTTTGGCCCGGCCCACTATCTTGTTGGGCCGGCCCACTTGCTATATGGTGGACCCCACATACTAAATGGGCCGGCCCTTTAACTGGAAAGTGGGACCCACCTGTGTTTTTGGCCCGGCCCACTAGCGTGTTGGGCCGGCCCACTTGCTATATGGTGGACCCCACATACTAAATGGGCCGACCCTTTAACAGGAAAGTGGGACCCACCAGTGTTTTGGCCCGGCCCACTATCTTGTTGGGCCGGCCCACTTGCTATATGGTGGACCCCACATACTAAATGGGCCAGCCCTTTAACTGGAAAGTGGGACCCACCTGTGCTTTCGGCCCGGCCCACTGTCTTGTTGGGCCGGCCCACTATCTTGTTGGGCCGGCCCACTTGCTATATGGTGGACCCCACATACTAAATGGGCCGGCCCTTTAACAGGAAAGTGGGACCCACCTGTGCTTTTGGCCCGGCCCACTGGCTTGTTGGGCCAGCCCATTTGATCAAATGTGGACCCCACGTACTAAATGGGCCGGCCCGATAGCAGGAAAGTGGGACCCACATGCTTATTGGGCCGGCCCAATAACTTCTTGGGCCGGCCCAGTTGCTTTAATGTGGACCCCACTTTGTAAATGGGTCGGCCCGATACCAGGAAAGTGGGTCCCACATGTCTTGTGGACCGGCCCTTTTGCCTGTTGACCGGTCAAACGAGTGCATTCGGCCCGGCCCACATACTTAGTGGGCCGGCCCATTAAAGTTTTGACCAGTCAACCTTAGAGGTTAGGCCCGGCCCACGTAACTAATTGACCAGCCCAGCTATATAGTTGACCGGTCAAACTAAGTCAGCTGGCCCGGCCCGCAAACTTAATGGGCCGCCCGCTTAAGACGTGGCAGCCTCGTGTGGGCCTACCATCTACCACGGGGTTTCAGCCGGTTAACGCCGTTAATCGCGCTAACGGCGTCTGCCACGTGTCAGTTTGCATGACGTCAGCAGTCAACAGGCTCCCGGAAACACTTGGGCAACGGTCCGATTTTCCGTGGTGGAAGGGCGCCCAAGCGCGACGGACCGAAAAAATCGTCGTAGGACTTTGCCTGACGCAGTTTCCACAACAGAACCCATATCGTCGGGTTAGGCCCATAGGCGACGAAAAATACCCCTTAGCGGACGATTTTGAGACGTTGTCTATCAGAACTTTTCTTGTAGTGATAGATGCATGCTGGATAGCGGTCTATGTACTTTGTCGTAATGCCCAATTGAATTTCACACTACTCATCATGATATGTATGTGCATTGTTATGCCCTCTTTATTTGTCAATTGTCCAACTGTAATTTGTTCACCCAACATGCTATTTCTTATTGGAGAGACACCACTAGTGAACTGTGGACCCATGTCCATTCTTTTACATCGAATACAATCTACTGCAAACATTGTTCTTTACTGTTCTTCGCATACAAACATCATTTTCCACACCATACATTTAATCCTTTGTTACAGCAAGCCGGTGAGATTGACAACCTCACTGTTAAGTTGGGGCAAAGTATTTGGATTGTGTTGTGCATGTTCCACGTTGGCGCCGAAATCCCTGGTGTTGCGCCGCACTACACTCCGTCACCAACAACCTTCACGTGCTCCTTGACTCCTACTGGTTCGATAAACCTTGGCTTCTTACTGAGGAAAACTTGCTGCTGTACGCATCACACCTTCCACTTGGGGTTCCCAACGGGTGTGTGCTTTACGCGTCAACAATGGATAGCTAGTCGGACGCAGCATGCTCGAGCGGCCAATCTTGTCCTTATTGGGAGTTAATAGCATAAAACCACCACTTTGATAGTGAAATTTATCATATACCACCACTTTACATTTGCACAACAAAAAACCACCACATTTTGCTAGAGGAACGCCCTAATCGACGATTGGAGGGGAATTGATACGATTTTTGACCTGCCGACCCCACCCAAGATGCTGCCGTGGCACTCCCCTAACGGAAAGATGTTGAAAAAAATGTGAGAAACGGATGGAGAACGAGAAGTTAAGAATTTATCCAGAGAGGGACGGTCTTCGCAGTGGAGACTAGATAAGCAGGAATCTTTGTGCGATCGTGATCCCTCTCTTCATCGACGAGATGCATGCACGGCGAGTTGATCACCGAACCCGTTCGGCTTCAAATGGCACTTCTTCATCAGGATCCAGTGTTCACGGCAGAAAGAATATCATGTAAAACAGAGGAGGAATCTTCAAGCCACAAGAAACGATTCCGTTCGGTCAGCTTTAGCATAAGATCGCAAGGTGCTCTATTCCGATAACTGGTCTACGTCCAAGGGTCACATGCCTTTAGTCGTTGGATTCTAGACATCAAATACTTCAAGATGATTATCCAACTCGCATGAAATATCTAGCTCAAACGACATTGGAAAATGAGTAAAACACTAGCTAAATCAGATTACAAAATTTGCTGATTTCTATTTGGTTAGTCCTTCTTCCAATTTACTCCCTCAGTTCTGAAATAATTTATTTTATAGGTTTTTCCTAAGTCAAACTATTTTAAGTTTGATCAAATTTAAAACTTAAAATATCACCTTCAATTCAGAGAGGGATTTCTTCTTCTCCTCCACCACCCTGGCCTTAGAAAATGAACCGACGATAGAATTCTAGGAAGAATGTTGTATACAATAGCGCTTTGTTAGCCAAATTGCGCCATGACTATACTCGTGCACTTCCGAGCGTCGGCGCAAACAAAGAATAGTTTGTGATGGCATGACAACAAACCTCTGGGCCCAAGACATCCATGGCATCCTTAGAATCCATGAGATTGGGTTAATACATAACACTCTAGCTAGCGCCTCATCGAGCACACAACGTTATCCATGGAAGATAATAAGCTGATCTGGAAGTGGAACGCAAGCGGTGAATACACCGCCAAGTCAGCATACCCGACCTCATTTCATGGCTCGACAAACTGCACATATGTGAAGCTCATTTGGAAAAGTCGGGCATCTCCCATGTTAAGTTTTTTCACCGGCTTGCCAATATAGATCTGCTGCACGAATGATAGGATGGTGAAGCATGGACTTCAATATAACCCAAGATGTCTTCTATGTGACCGAGCGACGGAGACAATGCACCACCTTATCATAGGTTGCTCCTTCTCCCGACAAATTTGGCATGGGATTCTGTCTTGGTTACAGATGATATATAGCCCACCATCAGACGAGGCCACCCTCTCTTCAATTAGTGGCTCACTGGAAGGCACAACACCCCGAAGCTAGCTGTTGCACAAGGGCTGGCTTAGTGGCTTCCACGAGCCTCTCCTAGTGCCTTGGATGGTATGGAAACAGTGCAAAGACAAGGTGTTCGAGAGAACATGCCCCACAACTCGTGACCTGAGAGACAAAATCAAGGAAGAAGCAGACGTCATAGGTCAAGGCAGACGTGAAGGGTCGGAGAGGTGTTTTTCCAACAACTTGGGATGTGAACTAGCACCCCTTTGAGTAAAAACGATGTAAATCACTTAGGATGCGTGCAACAAACAATACATATTCAATGGCATAAAACACAAAGATCCGCTAGGGTTCATAGCACCTGCTATCGGGATTTTTTTTTGAGATTTCAATAAAATTCTAAATAAAAAATTGCGCTCGTACATATCGATATTCTATATGTGCACGCCAAGTTTCACCGAAAATTGACATTTTTTTGTACCATGTGTGTTGATGTTTTGTGAAACATCTTTGCGGGCACATAGCACACTAAGTGCAGATTCTTTTTTTTGGATTTTTTCAAGATTTTGAAATATGTTCAAAAGTCATTTAAAAAATCAGGAGCATATACTCATGGAACCCTTCCTCCCGCACCCCCTAACCTCCACACCCTCAAACCCTAGCCGCCTCCCGCCGCCGCCTCCCGCTGCCAGGCAAAGACCGCGAGGCGTGGCGGTGGCGGCCTTTCCTCTCGTCGCGCTAGGGACGGTGATAACCCACAAGTATAGGGGATCGCAGCAGTCTTCGAGGGAAGTAAAACCCAAATTTATTGATTCGACACAAGGGGAGGTAAAGAATACTTATAAGCCTTAACAACTGAGTTGTCAATTCAGCTGCACCTGGAAAAGCACTAGTAACAGGGGTGATGTGAAAGCAGCAGTAATATGAGAGCAATAGTAACAAGAATACAAAGAAAGAGAGCAATAACATAGAGGCGATGTCACCAGAAAATAGTTGATACTACTTCCAATGACATATAGAACGAGTATATGATGATGAAAGATGGACCGGGGTTCCCAGCGATCTACACTAGTGGTAACTCTCCAATAACAAGTAACAAGTGTTGGGTGAACAAATTACAGTTGAGCAATTGATAGGATTGAAATAGCATTAAGACAGAACATCAAGATTATTAATCATGTAGGCATGTTTTCCATATATAGTCGTACGTGCTCGCAATGAGAAGCTTGCACAGCATCTTTTGTCCTACCAGCCGGTGGCAGCCGGGCCTATAGGGAATCTACTGGATATTAAGGTACTCCTTTTAATAGAGTACCGGAGCAAAGCATTAACACTCCGTGAAAACATGTGATCCTCATACCTACGCCTTCCCCTCCAGTTGTCCCAATTTCTGTCACTTTGGGGCCTTTGGTTGTGGACATAGACATGTGCATACAACTTGTAGATACAATCTAAGCAATAATTATAGAGCTTAAATCTAAGATCATGCCACTCGGGCCCTAGTGACAAGCATTAAGCATAACAAGATTGCAGCAACAATAACTTCACAAACTTTATAGATAGACTAATCATAATGTATCATCCATCGGATCCCAACAAACACAACACCGATTACATCAGACGGATCTCAATCATGTAAGGCAGCTTATGAGATCATTGTATTGAAGTACATGGAGGAGAGAATACCAACTAGCTACTGCTAGAACCCGTAGTCCATGGGGGAACTACTCACGGAGCATGATGGAGGCGGTGGCGTCGATGGAGATGGCTTCCGGGGGCACTTCCCCGTCCCGGCAGGGTGCCGGAACAGAGACTTCTGTCCCCCGAATTGGAGTTTCGCGATGGCGGCGGCGCCCCTGGAGTCTTTCTGGAGTTCCGTCAATTGGTATCGAGTTTTTAGGTCGAAAGGGCTTATATAGGCGAAGAGGCGGCGTAGGAGGGGCAACAGGGTGCCCTCCCCATAGGCCGGCGCGGCCAGGGGCTGGCCCGCGCGGCCCTATGGTGTGGGGGCCCCTAGGCCTCCCCTCTGACTCCCCTTCGGTGTCCTGGTCCGTCTCGGTGAATTATGATGTTTGGTCTTCGTTTCGTCGAATTCCGAGAATATTGCCCGAACAGCCTTTCTGGAACCAAAAACAGCAGAAAACAGGAACTGACACTGTGGCATCTTGTTAATAGGTTAGTTCCGGAAAATGCATGAAATCATCATAAAGTGCAAGCAAAACATGTAAGTATTGTCATAAAACAAGCATGGAATGTCAGAAATTATGGATACGTTGGAGACGTATCAGCATCCCCAAGCTTAGTTCCTACTCGTCCTCGAGTAGGTAAACGATAAAAAGAATAATTTCTGTAGTGACATGCTACTTACATAACCTTGATCATACTATTATAAAGCATATGAGATGAATGAAGTGACTCAAGGCAATGATTTATAGTTGCTAACAAATAGATAACATATAGCAAAACTTTTCATGAAGAGTACTTTCAAGACAAGCATCAAAAGCCTTGCATAAGAGTTAACTCATAAAGCAATAAATTCAAAGTAAAGGCATCGAAGCAACACAAAGGAAGATATAAGTTTCAGCAGTTGCTTTCAACTTTCAACATGCATATCTCATGGATAATTGTCAACATAAAGTAATATGATGAATGCAAATAAGCAAGTATGTAAGAATCAATGCACAGTTAACACAAGTGTTTGCTTCTAAGATGGAAGGAAGTAGGTGAACTTGAAGGAGATATGCCCTAGAGGCAATAATAAAGTGGTTATTATTTATATCTTTATGTTTATGATAAATGTTTATATATCATGCTATAATTGTATTAACCGAAACATTAGTACATGTGTGATATGTAGACAAACAAAGAGTCCCTAGTATGCCTCTTAAACTAGCTTGTTGATTAATGGATGATTAGTTTCATAATCATGAACATTGGATGTTATTAATAACAAGGTTATATCATTGTATGAATGATGTAATGGACACACCCAATTAAGCGTAGCATAAGATCTCGTCATTAAGTTATTTGCTATAAGCTTTCGATACATAGTTACCTAGTCCTTATGACCATGAGATCATGTAAATCACTTATACCGGAAAGGTACTTTGATTACACCAAACGCCACTGCGTAAATAGGTGGTTATAAAGGTGGGATTAAGTATCCGGAAAGTATGAGTTGAGGCATATGGATCAACAGTGGGATTTGTCCATCCCGATAACAGATAGATATACTCTGGGCCCTCTCGGTGGAATGTCGTCTAATGTCTTGCAAGCATATGAATAAGTTCATAAGAGACCACATACCACGGTACGAGTAAAGAGTACTTGTCAGGAGACGAGGTTGAACAAGGTATAGAGTGATACCGAAGATCAAACCTCGGACAAGTAAAATATCGCGTGACAAAGGGAATTGGTATCGTATGTGAATGGTTCATTCAATCACTAAAGTCATCGTTGAATATGTGGGAGCCATTATGGATCTCCAGATCCCGCTATTGGTTATTGGTCGGAGTGAGTACTCAACCATGTCCACATAGTTCGCGAACCGTAGGGTGACACACTTAAGGTTTGATGTTGAAATGGTAGAACTTGAATATGGAATGGAGTTCGAATATTTGTTCGGAGTCCCGGATGAGATCCCGGACATCACGAGGAGTTCCGGAATGGTCCGGAGAATAAAATTCATATATAGGAAGTCATATTCCAAGTTTGGAAATGATTCGGTGCTTTTATGGCAGGTTCTAGAAGGTTCTAGGAAAGTCCGGAAGAAATCACCATGGAAAGTAGAGTCCCGGAGGGACTCCACCTTGCATGGCCAGCCAACCCTAAAGGGGAGGAGTCCAAGGTGGACTCCCCAAGGGTGGCCGGCCAAACCCCCTCATGGAAGGGGGGAATCCCACCCCAAGTGGGATTCCCACCTTGGGTAGGTTTCCCTACACATGGAAGGTTTTTGGTTCGGGTCTTATTCGAAGACTTATAGTCCAACACTTGGGGCTTCCACCTATATAATGAGGGGCATAGGAGAGGGGGCTGACCAACACAAGCCCATAGCTTGGCCGCACCCCTAGGTGGCCGGCCACCCCCTCTCCCAAACCCTAGCCCCCCCTCTCTCCTCCTCTTCTCCCGCACGCTTAGCGAAGCTCCGTCGGAGATCTCCACCGCCACCGCCACCACGCCGTCGTGCTGCCGGATTCAAGGAGGAGCTACTACTTCCGCTGCCCGCTGGAACGGGGAGAAGGACGTTGTCTTCATCAACACCGAACGTGTGACCGAGTACGGAGGTGCTGCCCGATTGTGGCACCGTGATCAAGATCTTCTACGCGCTTTTGCAAGCGGCAAGTGATCGTCTACCACAGCAATAAGAGCCTACTCTTATAGGCTTTGGAAATCTTCAAGGGTTAGTCTTGATCATCCCCTCGTTGCTCCCGTCTTCTAGATTGCATCTTGGCTTGGATTGCGTTCTCGCGGTAGGAAATTTTTTGTTTTCTATGCAACGAATCCCTACAGTGGTATCAGAGCCGTGTCTATCCATAGATGGTTGCACGAGTAGAACACAATGGTTTTGTGGGCGTTGATGCTCTTGTTGTCTTTAGTTTGAGCACTTTGCATCTTTGTGGCATAGTGGGATGAAGCGGCCCGGACTAACTTTACATGACCGCGTTCATGAGACTTGTTCCTCGTTCGACATGCAACTTGTATTGCATAAGAGGCTTTGCGGGTGTCTGTCTCTCCTACTATAGTGAAGATTCAATTTACTCTTCTATTGACAACACTAGTATCACCGTTGTGGTTCATGTTCGTAGGTAGATTAGATTTCTCTCGAAAACCCTAAACCACGTAAAATATGCAAACCAAATTAGAGACGTCTAACTTGTTTTTGCAGGGTTTGGTGATGTGATATGGCCATTATGTGATGATGAATATGTATGAGATGATCATTATTGTATTGTGGCAACCGGCAGGAGCCTTATGGTTGTCTTTATATTTCATGTTGAGAGGTATTTCAAATTAGTTGTAATAATTGCTACATGAGGTGAACAACCATGAAGACGGCGCCATGGACCTTGACGCTACGCCGACGATGTTGGAGATCATGCCCGAAGATGATGGAGATCATGTCCGTGCTTTGGAGATGAAGATCAAAGGCGCAAAGACAAAAGGGCCATATCATATCACATATGAACTGCATGTGATGTTAAGCCTTTATGCATCTTATTTTGCTTAGATCGCGACGGTAGCATTATAAGATGATCCCTCACATTAATATCAAGATAATAAAGTGTTCTCCCCTCGTATGCACTGTTGTACAGTTCGTCGTTTCGAAGCATCTCGTGATGATCGGATGTGATAGATTCAACGATTCACATACAACGGGTGTAAGCCATGTTGCACACGCGGAATACTTGGGTTTGCTTGACGAGCCTAGCATGTACAGACATGGCCTCGGGACAACGGACACCGAAAGGTTGAACACGAGTCATATGGATGATATGATCAACATGTTGATGTTCACCATTGAAGCTACATCATCTCACGTGATGATCGGTTTTTGGTGTAGTGAATTTGGATCGTGTACCACTTAACAACTATGAGGGATGTTGTATTAAGTGGGAGTTCATTAGTAATTAGATTAAAACATGAACTAATTATCATAAACATAGTCTGAGTAGTATTTTGAATTAATTTTGTAGTATTGGCATCCGTTTACTACTATGCGCTAGTCTTATAATTGAGATAGAAGTACTGTTAAAATCTGACAAGAAACTTTACGGATTGGTACCGTATTGTTAAAGAATCAAGAATTAATTAATTCCTATTGCAAACTTTTAGTAAACCTCACATTGTTGATTCAAAGAGCTATGGTTTCAATTAGTACCTAAAGTTATCTTGTCTCTGTGAAACTTGAAGTTCAAATCTGTTTGAAAAGTAAGGAGCTGAAAATTTAGTTTTCAGAAATAATCAAGGTATGAGATATATGTGATATCTAAGACCTTATTGCAAGATGATAGAATATAAATTTGGTGAGACTACATAAACTCATAAGTTTTATGAGAATGTATGAAGGTTGAAGACGCCAGGCGTCACAATCCTCCAACTATTGGGGCACTAATAATATTCTCATATCCATGAAGTTATCATCCTTAGTATGCACCGTTGCTAAGACTCGTCGTTTCAAAGCATCACGTGATGATCGGGTGTGATAGATTCTACGAGTGCTTACAACGGGTGCAAGCCAGATTTGCACATACGAATACCAAGGTTAAAACTTTACGAGCCTAACATGTAAAGACATGGTCTTGGAAAGTCGTCATGATATGATGGATAAAATTATGAGTGAAATTGTTCATCATATTACAAAGTTACTAATAGTGAAATCTGAAACACTTGTCATATGATGATCAACTTAAAGTAAGAACCTCAAGGTTATTGGTATTTGACCAACAAACCTAGAAGTTAATAAAGTTAAAGTGTTTTTTTGAATAATGAGGAAAGCTAAAATAGAAACTGCAAAAGATATTTTGGCAAAAAGAAAAGAAAAGACTAGAAAGTCTAGCTCAGGTGTATATAAATGATATACATGTTATGGTTGTATTCCTAGTTAAGTCACACTATGAAATTCTTGGGTATTAGTACTATATTGGTTGGTATGAAGTGTCATACAAAACAACGCAATACAAGAATACAATGGCCTAAGTGACTGACAAGGAATATGATAGGAATGCACATCTAGAACAAAAATAAAGTGTTATTATGTTCGTCGTTGGCATTCTATCTAGCCCTTAGAATTTATAATAAAGAACTTAATAATTGTTATTTTGCTCTGGTCAAATGAAAACAATGAGTTGTTCAAATTATGACATTACTCCATGTACGATGGATAAGTTATTATAAATCTTAATGGTGAAACACATATACATAACACTGACGCTAAAATGCCATAAGGCAAATGATTGGAATTCCACTTATTTGTGGAACCGCCATTTAGGTCATGTTAGAAAGGATCGCATGAAGGAACTCCATGCAAATGGATTTTTGGAGTCATTCGATTTGTTGAATCGTTTGGCACTTGCAAAATCTTTTCTAAAAGGTAATGACAGAAATACCGTTCATAGGCCGAGAGTTGAACGGGCAACTAACTTAGTGAAAACATACATAATGATATATGTGGTTCACTGGGCATAGTTGTGTGCGGGAGATTCTTCTACTTCATGAAAACTTTCAACAATGAATTGAGTATATATGTAGATATATTCAATAAAGAAAAATTTTGAAACATTTGAATGGAGTCAAATAAATTTCAGCATGAAGTGGAAATCATCGTAATAGAAAAGTCAAATATCTATGATTGGATCATGGTGAAAATATTTGAATTACGAGTTTTAGCGAACATCTAAGAGAGTCATGAAATTGTTCTACAACTCACATTTCTTGGAGAATCATAATGATGATATAGTATCCAAGAGATGTATCCAAACCTTGTTGGATTAATGATGAGATAAAATATTATGATGCCATTATATTTTTGTAGATTATGCTTTAGTGACTACCGCTTTTACACTGAATAGAGCATCATCATGATCCGTTGAAATGACACCATACAAGTTATGGTATGGGTATAAACCCTAATAGTATTTTCTTTAAATTTTGGTCTAAGAGTTTACAACCAAAATCGGATGAATGTCTTTGTTGGTTATCCCAGAGATTTAATTGGGAATTCTTCCCACGAGACAAAGACAAAAGTGTTTGTCAATGTTTCTTATTTCCGAGAAATTGTTTTTAGCGAAGTATTTGAGTGGGAGGACAATAGAACTTGATAAGGTTTATGAACCTGAGCATAATGATCAGAGTAGCGCAGCATCGGAAATTGGTTCCGGAAGCGACCACGACGATCATGGCTCCCATGACTACAAAGTGTTTTAGCCATGGATATCAAAGTACATATTGAACCTTGTAGGTATGGTTTACTTTGTGATCAAATAAATGATTTGTGGACAAAGGATTGATTGTGAACAATGATAAACAACCTACAAACAAAGAAGTTATGATGGGCCCTGACTCCGTTAAAATGGCTATACGCCATGAAATCCAAGATAGATGAATACTTTTTTAAAGTAAATGGATCTATAAAATTGATGGACTTGGATGAAATATCCTTGAAGAAGCTTGACTTGTCGAAAAGTTGTTTACGACAAATTTCAAAGAGTTGACTACGACAAGATTAGATATTCCGTAGCAATGCTTAAAGTCTATATGGATTATTCTAGTAATCACTACATATTTCCTTTATGAGATTGTTAGTAGGATGGCAAAATACATTACTTATCAGAAGTGTGTATTAAAGGTGTATACAAGATACAACCAAGAGTTTTGCTGGTCCGAGGAATACTAGATAGGTATACAAACTTCAATTGGATGAAGTAAGTATCGCGGAGTTGGAATCTTCACCAGATGAAATAGTCAAAGATTTTTTGATTTCATCAGAGACGATGAAGAGGCTTGCATTTGCAAGATATTAAGTGGGAGCGCTAAGGCATATTTATAATACTTTATGTAGGTGACATATAGTTGGTTATAAATGATGTAATTATATACTTGATTAAAAAGGTTTCATTGAGAAATTAATTTCAATGAAAGGATATGGACTGAAACATATCTAGTGTCAAGATCTATGAAGACAGATTGAAACACAAAATAAGTTTAAGTCAAAGTACATAGAATGGATATTGAAATAGTTCAATATAGAAATATTAAGAAAATGTTCTTGTCATGTGAAGTTTTAACAAGACTTGAGTGTATCTGATACTCAATGAGTAAAAACACATGAGTGATTATGGATCACGAATAATATGTACACAATCAAATGTCCTGTGCTCTAAAATGTTATGAGCATATACCAGAATGATTCATGAGATGATCATTGGACGACAGTAAGAGTATACTTGAGTACTTTAGAAGAACCAAGGATATATATATAGTTTTGTATGGAGAAATGACAAACAAATCGCTGTAATGTGATTACACAGATATTTGTTTTGTCACATATAAAAATAGAATTTCAATCTCAAATTAGACTAAGTGTTGTTTTAAAGGTAGCACAATAAGCTAGAAGTTGTCTATGTTAGATTTAGAAGAGTTCTAAATATTGTGACGGATTCTACAAAAGAAGGCAGAGTATGTCATTGTTTTGACAAATGACTGAGGATGTTGAGTCAAGAAGTTTTTTGAGAACTTGGTGTAGTTCCGATAGTGTCCGAACTTTGAAGCTATATTGTATGTGACAATATGAGTGACTTATTTCAGACCGCGGAATTAAGGTTCCACCAGAAGATCAAACATATTTAATGCCGACTCTTTTGGAAATGAGTGATGCGTTGAGACGCAAATGAATTACAAAATACATACGTTTCTGAGCATGTCAGATCCGTTGACTAAAACCTCTCCCGTGAGCAATACATGATAAAGCACCGGAAGGCCAAGGTGTTATATCTTTACAAATGTAAACTAGATTATTGACTCTAGTGCAAGTGGGAGACTGAAGGAGATATGCCCTAGAGACAATAATAAAGTGGTTATTATTTATATCTTTATGTTTATGATAAATGTTTATATATCATGCTATAATTGTATTAACCGAAACATTAGTACATGTGTGATATGTAGACAAACAAAGAGTCCCTAGTGTGCCTCTTAAACTAGCTTGTTGATTAATGGATGATTAGTTTCATAATCATGAACATTGGATGTTATTAATAACAAGGTTATATCATTGTATGAATGATGTAATGGACACACCCAATTAAGCGTAGCATAAGATCTCGTCATTAAGTTATTTGCTATAAGCTTTCGATACATAGTTACCTAGTCCTTATGACCATGAGATCATGTAAATCACTTATACCGGAAAGGTACTTTGATTACACCAAACGCCACTGCGTAAATGGGTGGTTATAAAGGTGGGATTAAGTATCCGGAAAGTATGAGTTGAGGCATATGGATCAACAGTGGGATTTGTCCATCCCGATGACGGATAGATTTACTCTGGGCCCTCTCGGTGGAATGTCGTCTAATGTCTTGCAAGCATATGAATAAGTTCATAAGAGACCACATACCACGGTACGAGTAAAGAGTACTTGTCAGGAGATGAGGTTGAACAAGGTATAGAGTGATACCGAAGATCAAACCTCGGACAAGTAAAATATCGCGTGACAAAGGGAATTGGTATCGTATGTGAATGGTTCATTCGATCACTAAAGTCATCGTTGAATATGTGGGAGCCATTATGGATCTCCAGATCCCGCTATTGGTTATTGGTCGGAGTGAGTACTCAACCATGTCCACATAGTTCGCGAACCGTAGGGTGACACACTTAAGGTTTGATGTTGAAATGGTAGAACTTGAATATGGAATGGAGTTCGAATATTTGTTCGGAGTCCCGGATGAGATCCCGGACATCACGAGGAGTTCCGGAATGGTCCGGAGAATAAAATTCATATATAGGAAGCCATATTCCAAGTTTGGAAATGATTCGGTGCTTTTATGGTAGGTTCTAGAAGGTTCAAGAAAAGTCCGGAAGAAATCACCATGGAAAGTAGAGTCCCGGAGGGACTCCACCTTGCATGGCCAGCCAACCCTAAAGGGGAGGAGTCCAAGGTGGACTCCCCAAGGGTGGCCGGCCAAACCCCCTCATGGAAGGGGGGAATCCCACCCCAAGGCCTCGTTCGTTTCATCCCCACCCGGCCGGGATTAGGCCCAAACCCCCGTGGGTCGGCCGGGATCAGATCCGCGTGAGTTTAATCCCGTCCCACTATCGTGACATGTTCGGTTAAACCCGTTCGGGATTCTACCCCAACTTATTTCCCCTCGATCCCCTTCATTTCGCAGGGAAAACAAAACACGACCCTTATCCCGTGGAACAAATCCCCGAGTCTGTCGGTACCAGACATTTCCTCTCTCTCTGTCGCCCCAACCTGATCTCTCTCGCGCGATTCGAAGGGCCCGGCAGCGGCGGCGACGGGGCAGCGGTGGTGGCAGCGGTGCAACCAATCGAGTAGATCAATGACCAGTGCATCTGCCTCCCTCCCCCTTGAGATAGAGTCCAGCGGCGCAACGAATCGAGCAGAGTTCGGCGGCGAAGGCTGCTGCGGCGACGCGCGATGCACATGCGGGCGGCGGGGGAAACAGAGGTGGGTGGCGACGGGGGACACAGAGGTGGGCGGCGGCTGGGGACGTAGAGGCTACGACGGTAGTGCGACGCCGCAGATGCTGGCGGCGGCGACAGGGGACAGAGAGGCGGCGGCGCGATGCAGAGGCGGCCGACGGCTGCATCGCTCCTTGTCTTTCTTCCCCTCTTCTCAGCTCCAATTTTTCTTGGGTTTCTCAAGTTGTGGATTGGGGTTCAACCGAACGATATAATCACAAGAATCTAGGGGGAAGGGAAGACTCGGGGTTGGGGTGAGGGAGGCAGGTTTACCCAAACCCCCGCGGTGATAGTTTCCTAGGGGGATCGGTTCTGTAGGAACCGAACGAGGCCCAAGTGGGATTCCCACCTTGGGTAGGTTTCCCTACACATGGAAGGTTTTTGGTTTGGGTCTTATTCGAAGACTTGTAGTCCAACACTTGGGGCTTCCACCTATATAATGAGGGGCATAGGAGAGGGGGCTGACCACCACAAGCCCATAGCTTGGCCGCACCCCTAGGTGGCCGGCCACCCCCTCTCCCAAACCCTAGCCGCCCCCTCTCTCCTCCTCTTCTCCCGCACGCTTAGCGAAGCTCTGCCGGAGATCTCCACCGCCACCGCCACCACGCCGTCGTGCTGCCGGATTCAAGGAGGAGCTACTACTTCCGCTGCCCGCTGGAACGGGGAGAAGGACGTTGTCTTCATCAACACCGAACGTGTGACCGAGTACGGAGGTGCTGCCCGATTGTGGCACCGTGATCAAGATCTTCTACGCGCTTTTGCAAGCGGCAAGTGATCGTCTACCACAGCAATAAGAGCCTACTCTTATAGGCTTTGGAAATCTTCAAGGGTTAGTCTTGATCATCCCCTCGTTGCTCCCGTCTTCTAGATTGCATCTTGGCTTGGATTGCGTTCTCGCGGTAGGAAATTTTTTGTTTTCTATGCAACGAATCCCTACGGAACTGACTCAACATAAAAGTAAAAGAATGTCCCTTCACAGAGGGAAGCAGGGATTAAATCATGTGCTAGAGCTTTTCAAGTTTTGAAATCATATAGAGAGCATAAAAGTAAAGTTTTGAGAGGTGTTTGTTGTTGTCAACGAATGGTAGTGGGCACTCTAACCCCTTGCTAGACAGACCTTTAAAGAGCGGCTCCCATGATGTTTTCATTTTTTGGTGACACTCCTTCAAACCTTTGCTTTCACAAACCATGGCTAACCGAATCCTCGGGTGCCTTCCAACAATCACATACCATGAAGGAGTGCCTTTTTATTTTAGTTTTATTTAGATGACACTCCTCCCCACCTTTGCTTTCTCAAGCCATGGCTAACCGAATCCTCGGGTGCCTACCAATCATTCACATACCATGGAGGAGTGTCTATTTGTGATTAATTGGGGCTGGGAACCCCGTTGCCAGCTCTTTTTGCAAAATTATTGGATAAGCGGATGAAGCCACTAGTCCATTGGTGAAAGTTGCCCAACAAGATTGAAAGATAAAACACCACATACTTCCTCATGAGCTATAAAACATTGACACAAATTGAGAAGCATTTTGAAGGTTTAAAGGTAGCACATGAAGTATTTACTTGGAATGGCAGGAAATACCACATAGTAGGTAGGTATGGTGGACACACATGGCATAGGTTTTTGCTCAAGGTTTTGGATGCACGAGAAGCATTCCCTCTCAGTACAAGGCTTTGGCTAGCAAGGTTATTTGAAGCAAACACAAGTATGAACCGGTACAGCAAAACTTACATAAAAACATATTGCAAGCATTATAATACTTTACACTGTCTTCCTTGTTGCTCAAACACTTTTACCAGAAAATATCTAGACCTTAAGAGAGACCAATCATGCAAACCAATTTTAACAAGCTCTACGTTAGTTCTCCACTAATAGGTTTAAACTACATGATACAAGAACTTAATCATGATCTACTTGAGAGCTCAAAACAATTACCAAGTGTCAAATTATCCAAGACAATATGAGGCATTTTCTTTTTCCAACCAAATAACCATAAATGCAACAGCTTCCAACTTTTATCATTGGACATTAAAAGTAAAACGAAGAATAAGTGTTCATATGAAAAAGTGGAGCATGTCTCTCTCCCAAACAAGGATTGCTAGGATCCGATCTTATTCAAACAAAAACAAAAATAAAAGCACACAGACGCTCCAAGTAAAGCACATATGATGTGACCGAATAAAAATATAGTTTCAATAGAAGAAACCTGATAAGTTGATGAAGAAGGGGATGCCTTGGGCATCCCCAAGCTTAGACGCTTGAGTCTTCTTGAAATATGCAGGGATGAACCACGGGGGCATCCCCAAGCTTAGACTTTTCACTCTTCTTGATTATATAGCATCCTCCTCTCTTGACCCTTGAAAACTTCCTTCACACCAAACTTCTCATAAACTTCATTAGAGGGGTTAGTACTCAAAAAACTTGAATCCACTTTTAGTCCTGTAGTGACACATTGCAAAACTCAATAAAACATTAGCTACAGCTCTCCACGTCTAGAAAGCCTCGCTTAAAGTCCACAAGAGACAATGCAAAAAACAGAGACATAATCTGCCAAAACAGAACATATAGTAAAGACGAATTTTAAAGAGGTACTTCCGTTGCTCAAATCAGAAAACTCAAAACTAATGAAAGTTGCGTACATATCTGAGGAACACGCACGTAAATTGGCAGATTTTTCTGAGTTACCTACAGAGAATCATACCCAGATTCGTGACAGATAGAAATCTGTTTCTGCGCAGAAATCCAAATCTAGTATCAACCTTCTATTAGAGACTTTACTTGGCACAACAATGCAATAAAATAAAGATAAGAAGAGGTTGCTACAGTAGTAACAACTTCCAAAACACAACAAAACAGTAGCAAAATAAAGACATGGGTTATCTCCCAAGAAGTTCTTTCTTTATAGCCATTAAGATGGGCTCAGCAGTTTTAATGATGCACTCGCAAGAAATAAGAGTTGAAGCAAAAGAGAGCATCAAAAAGCAAATTCAAAACACATTTAAGTCTAACCCACTTCCTATGCATAGGAATCTTATACACAAATAAATTCATGAAGAACAAAGTGACAAGCATAGGAAGATAAAACAAGAGTATCTTCAAAATTTTCAGCATATAGAGAGGTGTTTTAGTACCATGCAAATTTCTACAACCATATTTTCCTCTCTCATAATAATTTTCAGTAGCTTCATGAATAAACTCAACAATATAACTATCACATAAAGCATTCTTTTCATGATCCATAGACACATAATTTTTATCAAGCTAAAAAATAGTGGGAATAAAACTTTTGAACCCACTTTTATCAATAATATAACAAGGGGATTGATCATTTTCAAGAGATATGGGACTCCTAGATAAAGTCAAGAACTCTCCAATCCCATTTTCATTAGTAGTACAATTAATATTATCAAGTAACATAGGACCATCATCTAGAGCTTTATCATAAACATTTGCTACGCAAAATTCTTTAGTACCATGCATTTCGACATCAGGCTCAAACAAAGCATTATCATAAGATTTATCAAAGTAGCATGGATTATCATAGATAACAGTAGCATAATTATTCTCACAAGTATTACTCATAGGTACTATTTCAAGAGAATCCACAGGAACATAACATTCAACCTCTTTCGGTAAGCATGGAGGACAATCAAATAGTGTAAGAGATAAAGAGTTACTCTCATTAGAAGGTTGGCATGGGTAGCTAATCCATTCTTCCTCCTTTTGTTCATCACTCTCCTCTTCTTTTTCATCCAATGAGCTTTCAGGTTCATCAATTTCTTCTTCCACAGGTTCCTGCAAATTGTGAGTGCATTCTTGTGCATTAATGAGTCTCTCTTTATAATCAATGATATAAGGATTACCAGTGTAACTTTCATTGCAAAAATTAAGGATAGAAGAGACATAATCTTTAAGGTCCTTACAAACAACACAAGTTTCATAATTTTTAACCATGAAGGATTCGATCTCAGAAGCTCCCATAAATATGACAAATTGTTCTACCTCTTCGAACCCAAGATGAATATAGTTATTCCAATTATAGTTCTTAATTAAAACTTCCTCACTAAAGCCACATTGAAATTTCAGATGTTTAGTGTCCTCTTTAGAGCAACAATTTATATCATGGCGTTTAAGCAAGATTTTAGCAATTGTATTCAGTTTTTCTATCATAGCACTCATTACTTTACCAGTTCTTGATTCTCTATAATTATTATAATATTCTATAAGCTCCAAGTAGGTTGTGGGTTCTCCCATAACAGCAGTTTTTAATTTTTAGGTTTTTCAAATTTTTATGGATTTTTGGGTATATGAGAAAAATAAAACAAGACAAAAACAAACTAGGCAAAAGTAAACTAAGCTAAATAAAACTAGACAGAAATAAACTAAGCACAAAGAAACTAGACGAAAGTAAACTAAGCAAAACAAAATAAAATAAAATAAAAACAGAGAGAGGTAGAGTGTACTCCCCAGGTGAACTTATGAGTAGAGCTATGACTCCCCGGCAACGGCGCCAGAAAACAGTCTTGATAACCCACAAGTATAGGGGATCGCAGCAGTCTTCGAGTGAAGTAAAACCCAAATTTATTGATTCGACACAAGGGGAGGTAAAGAATACTTATAAGCCTTAACAACTGAGTTGTCAATTCAGCTGCACCTAAAAAAGCACTAGTAACAGGGGTGATGTGAAAGCAGCAGTAATATGAGAGCAATAGTAACAGTAACACAGCAGCAGTAGCAATAACACAGAGGCGTTGGCACCAGAAAATAGTTGATACTACTTCCAATGACATATAGAACGAGTATATGATGATGAAAGATGGACCGGGGTTCCCAGCGATCTACACTAGTGGAAACTCTCCAATAACAAGTAACAAGTGTTGGGTGAACAAATTACAGTTGGGCAATTGATAGGATTGAAATAGCATTAAGACAGAACATCAAGATTATTAATCATGTAGGCATGTTTTTCATATATAGTCATACGTGCTCGCAATGAGAAACTTGCACAACATCTTTTGTCCTACCAGCCGGTGGCAGCCGGGCCTCTAGGGAATCTACTGGATATTAAGATACTCCTTTTAATAGAGTACCGGAGCAAAGCATTAACACTCCGTGAAAACATGTGATCCTCATACCTACGCCTTCCCCTCCAGTTGTCCCAATTTCTGTCACTTTGGGGCCTTTTGTTCCGGACATAGACATGTGCATACAACTTGTAGATACAATCTAAGCAATAATTATAGAGCTTAAATCTAAGATCATGCCACTCGGGCCCTAGTGACAAGCATTAAGCATAACAAGATTGCAGCAACAATAACTTCACAAACTTATAGATAGACTAATCATAATGTATCATCCATCGGATCCCAACAAACACAACACCGATTACATCAGACGGATCTCAATCATGTAAGGCAGCTCATGAGATCATTGTATTGAAGTACATGGAGGAGAGAATACCAACTAGCTACTGCTAGAACCCGTAGTCCATGGGGGAACTACTCACGGAGCATGATGGAGGCGGTTGCGTCGATGGAGATGGCTTCCGGGGGCACTTCCCCGTCCCGGCAGGGTGCCGGAACAGAGACTTCTGTCCCCCGAATTGGAGTTTCACGATGGCGGCGGCGCCCCTGGAGTCTTTCTGGAGTTTCGTAAATTGGTATCGAGTTTTTAGGTCGAAAGGGCTTATATAGGCGAAGAGGCGGCGCAGGAGGGGCAACAGGGTGCCCTCCCCATTGGCCGGCGCGGCCAGGGGCTGGCCCGCGTGGCCCTATGGTGTGGGGGCCCAGGCCTCCCCTCTGACTCCCCTTCGGTGTCCTGGTTCGTCTCGGTGAATTATGATGTTTGGTCTTCGTTTCGTCGAATTCCGAGAATATTGCCCGAACAGCCTTTCTGGAAACAAAAACAGCAGAAAACAGGAACTGGCACTGTGGCATCTTGTTAATAGGTTAGTTCCGGAAAATGCATGAAATCGTCATAAAGTGCAAGCAAAACATGTAAGTATTGTCATAAAACAAGCATGGAACGTCAGAAATTATGGATACGTTGGAGACGTATCAGACGACGGCTGGGATATTCCTCGACGCTGCGGCGGCGGCCCTCCCGCCTCCCGTGTGGATGGCTGGGCGGCGGCGGCCGGAACTGATCTGTGCTGTGCCGCCGCCTCCCATCGGCGGCACGCCGGTGGTGGCTGGTGGTGGGTGGCGGCCAGGTCCTTGATCTATGCCATCCCCCAGCCTCTCGCTGGTGCGTTGTGATCTTGGGCTTCTCCCGCGGAACGAGGTCACCTAGGGCAGCAGCCTTGGGTTCAATGCTGGAGGCGGCCTTCTTCTTCGCCGGAGATGGTCGGACTGCGGATGGTGGTGGTGGGTCTTTCTATATGCCACCGCATTCCGGCGGCAAGGTGGAGAGGCATGGAAGCCGGCGTCGGCTGATGTCGTCGGTGGGGGTTGGCGTTCGGCTGCGGCGGTGCACAGGGCGTGTGCGGTGTCTCCGGACAACGCAATCTGCGCTTGGTGTCTCCGGCGGAAACTGTGGCCAGCCTGGGATGGTCGCCGGCGTGGGGTCCCGACCTGAATAAAGGCGGCGGTCCTAGGGTCTCTCTTGGGTGAAGATGAAGACCTACGTGTGGTTTGTTCTTCTCGATCTGGCAGGAGTGTTGAGTTCCGGAAGGCGCCGCCGGCAAATGTAACAGTGCTTTTTTGCCTGGAGTTTGCTGGGTCGGTGGTATTTGGTCGTGCGTACCCATGTTTTTATTTCGACCGTTTAATTCTGGAGGGAGCGACGCGAAGCTCTGGTCTGTGTTGGCATCAAGAGACATTTTGGTCCATGATGTAGTCAGATGAAGGGAATAACATGAAGGCATGAACGGAGGGCTAGCTAAGGGAGGTTCAAGTCTCCGCGTTGTTGAGAGACTGGTGTCCCGAGATCCGCAGCAGTGGTATGGAAGTGGGGGCGATAGCATAGGTGAAGTTCAGAGTCCTACCTTTCAGGGTGAAAACCCAAAGTCTGGGCTTAACTGGTTGTGCCTGGCAATGACCTTGTTGGAGGCATTGTTTTGAGAGCGGGGACTATCTTCAAGGTGAAAACCTAAGATCTTTGGTCGGGCGACGACGGTGCTGGTGCACCGTTTCCTTCTTAGAGGCATCGTTTTTGGAGATTTTGTATTTCAGGTGTTGTCTCGGTGGTGGTTGTATTGTTGTTGCTAAGCCTAGAATTCTATACCGGGACTATTGTTTCTTAGTTTTCTTTTCTTTTTTTGGCTGTGTGCATCCGTACTGCCATTAGGGTGTTGCGTTGTTGCAGAGACTAGGTGTAATTGGTATCTTTTGATATTAATATATACCCTTTATCGGAAAAAACTCATGGAAGCCAATACGCGGCGTCCACAAAGATCTCTTTCCTTTTCTATAAAAAAGCAATATCTACAACACCTTATTTCATACTATAGATGGACTTGATGTTTTAGATTACACATACCCTCTGCAACAACGCAGTGCCCTAGTGGTAATACAGATGAACACAAAAAAGAAGAATTACAAAAAAAAAGGGAAGTCCCACTACGGTGATCAATTTCTTGTAACAGCGGGCCGAACACCGCAAAGACGGAATCAAGAATCCATTTTCTCCAAAAGCAACGCCTCCACGAAGGGAACATCACACAAGTCTTTCGTCCTCATGAACATATATCATACCTCTTCACCCTAGAGGAAGTCTACACTATCAAAACAATGGGCTTCAACAAGATCATTGCAAGACACAATCAATTAAGCTCGGACCTTGGTTTTCACCTTGAAACTTTTTGACTCTGAACTTCTCATATGTTGTAGCCCCTACTTGCCAATGGCGCTGCTCCAAGTCACAAATCACCAAGACAATTCTTCATCGCACTACAAGGCGAATCACCATTAGCAGACCTAAGATTTCGGCTTCCATGCCATTCTCCGCCACTTCACCATGGAACTAAAGACATGTCCCATGATAGCAACAAAAAGTAGAGCTTCGCAGTGCTCCCTTGAAACCAAAACGATCAGAAAAATACACGGTTGTGCGCGACCGAATCCCACCCAATCTGGCAATCTCTAGGCATGATTCGCCGAGTGGAGTTCGCCAGCGGAGCCTTCCGAAACTCGACACTACGACCAGATTAGGAGGAAAAACATCAAGCAGATCTTTGTCCTGGCGCGAGAGAAACCGTAGAGCCGCCGCCTTTATTCAGGACGAACCCCCACACATCCGAACATCACCAGCCGCCCGACCCACCTGGAAAGCCGACAGATCAATGACGACCCTGGCTGCCACGCTCGCATGACGACAAACGGAATCGTGGCAGAGAATCGGCGACCACCGCGGGTAGTGATGGCCATGGCGCATCGACCCAGCGACCCGGATCTCGACAGCCGCCAGCTGCCGCCCGTGTTGTCATGCACCATCGGACCAAACCGTATCCCACCACCACACCGGGCGTAGCACCAAGCCCAGCACACCGTACCCTAGAAGACGCCAGCCCTCCGCCCTGAAGCGCCACCCACATAGCACCATCCATGCCCTCCGCCCTACGCTGGCGGCAGCAGCGGCTAAGGGAGATCAGATCGGGGGTGACTAGGGAGATCGGATCGGGGTCCTTCAAAATCGCTACCCGCTAGATAGAGTCGGATTATTTTTGACGGGAAAATATGTTTTTGGTAGTCCATAGTAGCAAGGATCACCAAATTAAAATTGACAGTATGTATTTTGCTCACCTTTCAGAAAATAAAAAAATCTACTTCTCTTTGCGCACTGCGCTAAGCAATCTCGCAATTCAGATGACATAGACTCACACTCGAAAACTGCAAATGAAGACTCTTTATTTTCAAACATTCAAAAATCATAACTTTAGGTTTCAAAAAATCTAGAAATAATTCTGGATATATAGACAATGATGAAATCTACAAACCTGCACAATCTCAATGTAAAATTCTTTGTATTGTAGAAATAACAAAATCCGATAGCTTTTATAATTTTGAAATATGCACTATTCACTATTCTCAGATCCACACATTTTGTCATTTTTATGTATCCTAAAGTACTAAGAATTTTACATTGAGATTTTTCATGTTTGTAGATTTCATCATTGGCTACATCTAGGATTTTTTTTTAATTATTTAAAACTAAAAAATACGATTCCTAAATTTTTAAAAATAAAAAGCTATATGTAGCTCGGCCTTCATTTGTCCACTCTCGACTCACATTCTTCTTCAATGTGCTTTGCTTTGATCTGCCAATTCCTTTTCTCCCATCAGTTCAGTGCGAGTCCGATGCACGCCTCACTGGCTTCCTATGAAAGAAGATTAGGCATTCCTGTCAAGCGACTTCTTTGGTGAGTGGTGACCCCATCAAAACCATGTCCTAACTCGGACCTACTAACTGCACCGACGTCGCATTCATCGATCTGGCCATGAGATAATCGATACCTCTCCAACAACCTACTCCCCTTTCTTGAATCTCTCGAGTTTTTCAGCCTCCCAGATATGCATGGAGCCATCAGCCATGGCGTCTGAAGTCTGAACGGCCTGCATGCGCTCCCTTGCTCTCGCCAAAGACTGCCCTCAAGCAACAGTATTTTAATGGAGGACATGAATCGTCGGAGGCAGGCAGGCAGCAGTCGAATGCACGATCCAGAAAATTTCAACTAAACAATTAGTTAGTGACGAACGAGTTGTATCATAATACTGACACCACCTCTCGATCGCCATATTCACAAAGGAAAGTACCACGAAAGAGACTGTCTTAAGAAACTTGTGCGCAGGATCTTCGCACCAAATGCGTCGTTTCAATCAGCTGATTAAATATCATCTGTCAAGATTGACCAATTATTAGTTGAAACTCTGTTCATCGCGGAGTCTTGGAAACGCATTAAAAAAATCAGAAATGGATGGACTTAGACGGAACATGAGTTGGCCAAATCGATCAAAAATTAGCTCTTTTCAATCAAAAAAGGGAATTTTGTAACCTACTGATGCCATGTTTTGTCAGCTTCTTTTTTGTGACGCCCATCAATACTTATGGGTATGATTGGTAGTCCGCATCCCTTCCAAAAAGTATCCGGGTTGCAAAAATCGTGTGTTTGGAGTCCCGGACAAGGCCTGCGTTGTGGGTCTTACGCTATGAACTGCATCTTTGAGCCAGTACATGGAGGAACACTCGGTACGGACGTTCCTCTGGAGGCAGGTGCCAGCGGTGCGAAAACCGAAACGGTGTGTGCGTGGGTTGTGGGAGGCCGACGAGAGATGAAGGGAGAAACATAAATCTTAAGCGTTTCGCGGCATAGCTAGGGCCAACTCATCTTTTTGATCATGTTCCAGCAAAACACGCCAATTTTCTGGTTTCTACATCAGCGGCGACAGTCCCGTGGATCTATCTCACTCGCTGGTTCGTCAACTCGGGCACGGGATCCGTCGGCGGGCTCTTCTTCTTCTTTGGCCTTGTCCATAGCAGCAGCATGCCTCCTTTATCTCCAGCATGGGACTCCCATGCAAGATCTTCTTCTTATCCTAACAACGCAACTCTCACTCGTGTGCAATGGCGGAGGTAAATCACTATGCCCTCCCATTTTTACGTCCTAGATGTTAGTGGTTAGCCTATACAGTAGATTTAGCAAACAAGCATGTTAGATCTCATTGATTAGGCTGATCCATCATGAAGCAGCATCGATAGCTGTGATTCAGGCCTGGATTTTTCTCCTTTACAAAAGATCAGTTTCGGCCCCAGGAGTGACTTATGGTCCAGTGCTTGCCCGAGATCGAAAAATGATTACCAACATCAATCACATCAACAACTGGATCTTAGGAATGGGTCTCGATGACCATGTCCCATGTGAGCTTGATGTTACTCTTGATGATGTTGAGGGTGGCGATGGTGTTGAGTACGGCGACACCCAAGCTTAGACGAACAAGGGAAATGAGTGGTCTCAGACAATGTGGGCACGTAAAAATGAAGTGCATGACTGATAGGGAAGAAGAAGGCTTCCACCACCTTGGTCACCAATGATGAACTATCCCCGATCTATAATGATAAGATGCTATTCCTATGTCGTCGTGGTGAACAGACAGATGTCATAGGATGGCTTAAGTTGGGTCCGAATGTGCGCTAGAGGATCCGGGGGCGGGTTTGGTTAACAGGGAAAGAAGATGGAAAGAAACCGGTATGTATTCCTTAACTTGACCTTGGCCAGAGGTAGAAGATGTACAGTACAAGTCTCTTCCTATCTGCTGATGAACAACCTAAAGTCTCTCTAGGTGCGAACTGTCTCTCAATGGAACCTCCCGCGCAGGGGTGTGCCCCCTCTCCTTATATAGGGGAGAGGGTGGCTTACAAGACAAGAAACCCTAATGGAATCTTCGATGAGCTAAGCTACTTTATAAAGCTACTTTGGCCCAGCTGGCACCAGTTATGACTTTAATCAGGGAGCTATGACCTCCGTCGGTATCTTTAACGTCATCATCTTGCTTTGGCGCCAGGGCTTCGTTTAAATCTGATTTGCTTCGCTCATCCTTGTCTTCTAGCTCCCGAAGGAATCTTTGACCAGAGCGCCGACATGCTATAGTAAACCTAGGTTTCGGTTTTCCGGTACCTTCACCTCTGGTTCCTGTACCTTCTCACTTAGCCGCACAGCCTCTCAGAGCTAGTACTTTGGTATACCCCTCTGGGGATACCGGTTTGTACCTACTCCGGTTAGCTGAACTAAAAGATTCCGGATCACTCTGTGATCCGTTTTTTCATTACCAAAACATGGCGAACTTGCCATACTCTTGGCCTACCGGGGCCATCCCCCCAACATTAGTCCCCAAAGCTGGTATAGCCTGGCGGAATGTTTCCGGCAAACCATGCTAGGTTCCTCCTCAAAACGTACCGGATCGATTCTTCCGGCTTCCACTTAAACTCATCCGGCATCTTTCCGAGCTTACTTATCCAAAACTTTCATCGAACATCTCCGGCTACTTTTCACCGGTTTCTTTGTCTTTAAAGCTCTCCTCGACGAAGTCGAGAATATCCCGAAGTCTGTGCCTATCAGAGACATGCGCACTGTGCCTGACGCGCCAGTGTCAGGCGTCAAGTCCTTCAACTCCCGCACGCAATTAATGCGCCACTCCTGATCCCTGTGGCCCTCTCTGTGGCATCCTCCTGCGGCACGTGTAGGATCGGGCCACGTGGCAGCCCACGAAGCAAAGCGCCACGGGCCTGGTGGTTTTCGGCCCAAGACCCGCTCTGCTATTTAAGGCTGCAACGGGTCCTCGTCGCCCCCACTCTTTCACTTCGTCTTCCAACCGCTCTCTGCGCACTCGACCGCTTGAGCTCTCCCACGCCGTTCACCGTCGCACTCTAGCTCTCCGGCGAACGTCTGCAGGAGCGCACCGCGGCTCAAGCTTCTCCTCCCTAGCCAAGATTGCGCCACAGCGTCCTCAACCGGCCCAGGGAAGCACCTCCGAATCTCCTTCTTCCTCACCGTTCACCACCGTCAGTCGCCTCCTCGCCGAACTCCAACGAACCTTTCACTCCGTCGAGCCTCAAGGTCTTCGCCGCCGCCCTCAGGTTAGCCTCGCAGATCTTGCACTGCGTTGCTATTGTTGTTCATACTTGGCGCAGTAGGGTATTTATCCTCCCTTTCTTTTCATTTTTCTTCCTCTCGTAGATCTTCGGGAAGGAGTAGTTTGCAGGAAACTTGTTTTTAGTCAACTCAACACTTAGCCAGAAAATGTCGTCGGAAGAAACCGGTGGGCTACCTTCTGGTGGAACCCAACTTAGCAATTCCCCTGAGATTTCCTTGGGGGAAGAGCAATCCGGAACTCCGGAATCCTACGGGCTCGAGGAAGAACTCGCCCAGATGGATGAAACCTCCGCTGCCCCTGAAGCTAATACCGGACGGGGCCAAGAGGCTAGCAGCTCCGGCCAGGGTTCCGGCGAGAACCTGGCCGCGTATACCCGCGGAGTCTGGAAGGGCTCTGATGTGAAAAAAGCTGAGATCAATTGGTTGTATCGCTCCCGGAGGATACCGGAGCAGGTGACCTGCCGGAATCCTGGCAACGAGCTGGAGCCCGATCCTCGAGAGGGAGAGGTTGTGGTCTTTGCCACTCATTTTGAGCGCGGCTTTGGCCTCCCGACGTCGGACTTTTTCCGCCGGTTTTTAGATTTTTACGAACTCCAACCTCACCATCTCCCCGGCAATGCTATTTTTTTATCTTTCTTGCTACGTTTCCTTCATGGAGGCCTATATTGGCCTCCTCCCCACCATTGAAACCTTTGCCCGCTTCTTCAATCTTAGGATCAACTCGATCCAAGATAAAAATCTTCCGAACCCCAAGCCTCCGGTTCAGTGTGGGGCTTGCATTGTTACGGCCTGCCAGGGGAGCCCCTTCTACAAATTCTCCGGTTTGGAGTCATGCCGGGCATGTCAACAAACCTTCTTTTACGTCAAGAACAAAGGCGACGCTGACTTCATCAACCTTCTGGCATACGCTCCCGGGGCGCCCTCGCGAGCTAACTGGAAGCACAATCCGAAGAACACGCATGTCGAAACTAACCGGATTGTCCGGTTCATGGAGCAACTTAACAAGGATACCGATATCTGTTCTGACGATATAATCCGTGTATTCGTCGCGCGCCGGATTCTTCCTCTGCAAGGCCGGGTTCATAAGATAGGCCAGATGAGCGGCCGTAGGGATCCAACTAGGATCACCAGCGTTGGCCTGAGCAATTCTGATGTCGTCCTCAAGGCCAAGCAGATTTGCCAAATCGAGATGCCGGTGGACTGGTCCTGGGGCCTCGCACCCCTTGATGTCTACGTTCCCCCTCCTTTCCTGTAGACAGTGTTGGGCCTCCAAGAGCAGAGGTTTGTAGAACAGCAGCAAGTTTTCCCTTAAGTGGATCACCCAAGGTTTATCGAACTCAGGGAGGAAGAGGTCAAAGATATCCCTCTCATGCAACCCTGCAACCACAAAGCAAGAAGTCTCTTGTGTCCCCAACACACCTAATAGGTGCACTAGTTCGGCGAAGAGATAGTGAAATACAGGTGGTATGAATAAGTATGAGCAGTAGCAACGGTGCTAGAAAATAGCTTGCTGGTGTGTAGTTGATGGTGGTAGTATTGCAGCAGTAGTAACACAGTGAAACAGTAAACAAGCCGTAGTAACGCAGCAGTATTTAGGAACAAGGCCTAGGGATTAGACTTTCACTAGTGGACACTCTCAATATTGATCACATAACAGAATAGATAAATGCATACTCTACACTTTTGTTGGATGATGAACGCATTGCGTAGGATTACACGAACCCTCAATGCCGGAGTTAACAAGCTCCACAATTTGTTCATATTTAAGTAACCTTATAGTGTAAGATAGATCAACAGATTAAACCAAGTACTAACATAGCATGCACACTGTCACCTTCATGCATATGTAGGAGGAATAGATCACATCAATATTATCATAGCAATAGTTAACTTCGCAATCTACAAGAGATCATGATCATAGCATAAACCAAGTACTAACACGGTGCACACACTGTCACCTTTACACACGTGCAGGAGGAATATAACTACTTTAATAACATTGCTAGAGTAGCACATAGATGAATAGTGATACAAAACTCATATGAATCTCAATCATGTAAAGCAGCTCATGAGATTATTGTATTGAGGTACATGGGAGAGATGAACCACATAGCTACCGGTACAGCCCCGAGCCTCGATGGAGAACTACTCCCTCCTCATGGGAGCAGCAGCGGTGATGAAGATGGCGGTGGAGATGGCAGCGGTGTCGATGGAGAAGCCTTCCGGGCACTTCCCCGTCCCGGCGGCGTGCCGGAACAGAGACTCCTGTCCCCCAGATCTTGGCTTCGCGATGGCGGCGGCTCTGGAAGGTTTCTGTGGGTTTCGTCGAACGCATCAGGGTTTTCGATCCAGGGGCTTTATATAGGCGAAGAGGCGGCGCAGGAGGGTCGAAGGGCTGGCCAAACCATAGGGGGGCGCGGGCCCCCCCTAGGCCGCGCCAGGGTATGGTGTGGTGGGCCTGTGCCCCCCCTCTAGTCCCTCTCGTGTGTTCTGGATGCTTCCGGGGATTCTAAGATCTTTGGCGTTGATTTCGTCCGATTCCGAGAATATTTCGTTACTAGGATTTCTGAAACCAAAAACAGCAGAAAACAGGAACTGGCACTTCGGCATCTTGTTAATAGGTTAGTTCCAGAAAATGCACGAATATGACATAAAGTGTGCATAAAACATGTAGATAACGTCAATAATGTGGCATGGAACATAAGAAATTATCGATACGTCGGAGACGTATCAGCATCCCCAAGCTTAGTTCTGCTCGTCCCGAGCAGGTAAAACGATAACACAGATAATTTCTGGAGTGACATGCCATCATAAACTTGATCATACTATTTGTAAAGCATATGTAGTGAATGCAGCGATCAAAACAATGGTAATGACATGAGTAAACAACTGAATCATAAAGCAAAGACTTTTCATGAATAGCACTTCAAGACAAGCATCAATAAGTCTTGCATAAGAGTTAACTCATAAAGCAATAATTCAAAGTAAGGGCATTGAAGCAACACAAAGGAAGATTAAGTTTCAGCGGTTGCTTTCAACTTATAACATGTATTTCTCATGGATAATTGTCAACATAGAGTAATATAATAAGTGCAATATGCAAGTATGTAGGAATCAATGCACAGTTCACACAAGTGTTTGCTTCTTGAGGTGGAGAGAAATAGGTGAACTGACTCAACAATGAAAGTAAAAGAATGGTCCTCCATAGAGGAAAAGCATCGATTGCTATATTTGTGCTAGAGCTTTTATTTTGAAAACAAGAAACAATTTTGTCAACGGTAGTAATAAAGCATATGTATCATGTAAATTATATCTTACAAGTTGCAAGCCTCATGCATAGTATACTAATAGTGCCCGCACCTTGTCCTAATTAGCTTGGACTACCGGATCATCACAATGCACATGTTTTAACCAAGTGTCACAATGGGGTACCTCTATGCCGCCTGTACAAAGGTCTAAGGAGAAAGCTCGCATTGGATTTCTCGCTATTGATTATTCTCAACTTAGACATCCATACCGGGACAACATAGACAACAGATAATGGACTCCTCTTTTATGCATAAGCATGTAACAACAATTAATAATTTTCTCATTTGAGATTGAGGATATATGTCCAAAACTGAAACTTCCACCATGGATCGTGGCTTTAGTTAGCGGCCCAATGCTCTTCTCTAACAATATGCATGCTTAACCATAAGGTGGTAGATCTCTCTTACTTCAGACAAGACGGACATGCATAGCAACTCACATGAAATTCAACAAAGAGTAGTTGATGGCGTCCCCAGTAAACATGGTTATCGCACAACAAGCAACTTAATAAGAGATAAAGTGCATAATTACATATTCAATACCACAATAGTTTTTAAGCTATTTGTCCCATGAGCTATATATTGCAAAGGTGAATGATGGAATTTTAAAGGTAGCACTCAAGCAATTTACTTTAGAATGGCGGAAAATACCCTGTAGTAGGTAGGTATGGTGGACACAAATGGCATAGTGGTTGGCTCAAGTATTTGGATGCATGAGAAGTATTCCCTCTCGATACAAGGTTTAGGCTAGCAAGGCTTATTTGAAACAAACACAAGGATGAACCGGTGCAGCAAAACTCACATAAAAGACATATTGAAAACATTATAAGACTCTACACCGTCTTCCTTGTTGTTCAAACTCAATACTAGAAATTATCTAGACCTTAGAGAAACCAAATATGCAAACCAAATTTTAGCATGCTCTATGTATTTCTTCATTAATGGGTGCAAAGCATATGATGCAAGAGCTTAAACATGAGCACAACAATTGCCAAGTATCACATTACCCAAGACATTTATAGCAATTACTACATGTATCATTTTCCAATTCCAACCATATAACAATTTAACGAAGGAGAAACTTCGCCATGAATACTATGAGTAGAAACCAAGGACATACTTGTCCATATGCTACAGCGGAGCGTGTCTCTCTCCCATAAAGTGAATGCTAGGATCCATTTTATTCAAACAAAACAAAAAAAAACAAAAACAAACCGACGCTCCAAGAAAAAGCACATAAGATGTGACCGAATAAAAATATAGTTTCAAGAGAAGGAACCTGATAATTTGTCGATGAAGAAGGGGATGCCTTGGGCATCCCCAAGCTTAGACGCTTGAGTCTTCTTGATATATGCAGGGGTGAACCACCGGGGCATCCCCAAGCTTAGAGCTTTCACTCTTCTTGATCATAGTATATCATCCTCCTCTCTTGACCCTTGAAAACTTCCTTCACACCAAACTTCTCATAAACTTCATTAGAGGGGTTAGTACATAATCAAAAACTCACATGTTCAGAGGTGACACAATCATTCTTAACACTTCTGGACATTGCTCAAAGCTACTGGAGTTTAATGGAACAAAGAAATCCATCCCACATAGCAAAAGAGGCAATGCGAAATAAAAGGCAGAATCTGTCAAAACAGAACAGTCCGTAAAGACGAATTTCTAATAAATACTTCCGTTGCTCAAATCAGAAAACTCAAAACTAATGAAAGTTGCGTACATATCTGAGGAACACGCACGTAAATTGGCATATTTTTCTGATTTTTCTACAGATAGAAAATCCCAGATTCGTGACAGATAGAAATCTGTTTCTGTGCAGAAATCCAAATCTAGTATCAACCTTCGATTAGAGGCTTCACTTGGCACAACAAAACACAAAACTAAGATAAGGAGAGGTTGCTACAGTAGTAAACAACTTCCAAGACACAAATATAAAACAAAGTACTGTAGCAAAATAACACATGGGTTATCTCCCAAGAAGTTCTTTTCTTTATAGCCATTAAGATGGGCTCAGCAGTTTTAATGATGCACTCATAAGAAATAGTAGTTGAAGCAAAAGAGAGCATCAAGAGGCAAATTAGAAACACATTTAAGTCTAACATGCTTCCTATGCAAAGGAATCTTGTACACAAACAAGTTCATGAAGAGCAAAGTAACAAGCATAGGAAGATAAAACAAGTGTAGCTTCAAAAATTTCAGCACATAGAGAGGTGTTTTAGTAACATGAAAATTTTTGCAACCATATTTTCCTCTCTCATAATAACTTTCAGTAGCATCATGAGCAAACTCAACAATATAACTATCACATAAAGCATTCTTATCATGAGTCTCATGCATAAAATTATTACTCTCCACATAAGCATAATCAATTTTATTAGTTGTAGTGGGAGCAAATTCAACAAAGTAGCTATCATTATTATTCTCATCATCAAATATAGGAGGCATATTGTAATCATAATCAAATTCACTCTCCATAGTAGGTGGCACCAAAAGACCACTATTATTATAATCATCATAAATAGGAGGTAAAGAATCATCAAAGTAAATTTCCTCCTCAATTCTTGGGGGACTAAAAAGATCATGCTCATCAAAGCCAGCTTCCCCAAGCTTAGAATTTTCCATATCATTAGCAACAATGGTGTTCAAAGCGTTCATACTAATATCATTGCTACTAGCATGCAAATAAGATTCCATGGGTTTTTTAATTTTCGCATTAAACCATTCATGTCTTGACTCAGGAAATAGAATAAAAAGCTCACAGATGTTGTCCATTATGCCTTACTAGTGTAAACAAGAAACAAAAAGATGCAATTGCAGGATCTAAAGGAAATAGCTTCGAGCACAAACACAATGGCGCCAGAAAAGTACTTTACCTGGAACCGGAGTATGAGTGCCTTTTACCTTTCCTCCCCGGCAACGGCGCCAGAAAAGTGCTTGATGTCTACGTTCCCCCTCCTTTCCTGTAGACAGTGTTGGGCCTCCAAGAGCAGAGGTTTGTAGAACAGCAGCAAGTTTTCCCTTAAGTGGATCACCCAAGGTTTATCGAACTCAGGGAGGAAGAGGTCAAAGATATCCCTCTCATGCAACCCTGCAACCACAAAGCAAGAAGTCTCTTGTGTCCCCAACACACCTAATAGGTGCACTAGTTCGGCAAAGAGATAGTGAAATACAGGTGGTATGAATAAGTATGAGCAGTAGCAACGGTGCTAGAAAATAGCTTGCTGGTGTGTAGTTGATGGTGGTAGTATTGCAGCAGTAGTAACACAGTGAAACAGTAAACAAGCAGTAGTAACGCAGCAGTATTTAGGAACAAGGCCTAGGGATTAGACTTTCACTAGTGGACACTCTCAATATTGATCACATAACAGAATAGATAAATGCATACTCTACACTTTTGTTGGATGATGAACGCATTGCGTAGGATTACACGAACCCTCAATGCCGGAGTTAACAAGCTCCACAATTTGTTCATATTTAAGTAACCTTATAGTGTAAGATAGATCAACAGATTAAACCAAGTACTAACATAGCATGCACACTGTCACCTTCATGCATATGTAGGAGGAATAGATCACATCAATATTATCATAGCAATAGTTAACTTCGCAATCTACAAGAGATCATGATCATAGCATAAACCAAGTACTAACACGGTGCACACACTGTCACCTTTACACACGTGCAGGAGGAATATAACTACTTTAATAACATTGCTAGAGTAGCACATAGATGAATAGTGATACAAAACTCATATGAATCTCAATCATGTAAAGCAGCTCATGAGATTATTGTATTGAGGTACATGGGAGAGATGAACCACATAGCTACCGGTACAGCCCCGAGCCTCGATGGAGAACTACTCCCTCCTCATGGGAGCAGCAGCGGTGATGAAGATGGCGGTGGAGATGGCAGCGGTGTCGATGGAGAAGCCTTCCGGGGGCACTTCCCCGTTCCGGCGGCGTGCCGGAACAGAGACTCCTGTCCCCCAGATCTTGGCTTCGCGATGGCGGCGGCTCTGGAAGGTTTCTGTGGGTTTCGTCGAACGCATCAGGGTTTTCGATCCAGGGGCTTTATATAGGCGAAGAGGCGGCGCCAGGGGGTCGAAGGGCTGGCCAAACCATAGGGGGGCGCGGGCCCCCCCTAGGCCGCGCCAGGGTATGGTGTGGTGGGCCTGTGCCCCCCCTCTGGTCCCTCTCGTGTGTTCTGGATGCTTCCGGGGATTCTAAGATCTTTGGCGTTGATTTCGTCCGATTCCGAGAATATTTCGTTACTAGGATTTCTGAAACCAAAAACATCAGAAAACAGGAACTGGCACTTCGGCATCTTGTTAATAGGTTAGTTCCAGAAAATGCACGAATATGACATAAAGTGTGCATAAAACATGTAGATAACGTCAATAATGTGGCATGGAACATAAGAAATTATCGATACGTCGGAGACGTATCACCCCTCAGCTACCGGAACCCCCCTTCTGATGAAGTAAGAACTTGGGAATCCGGAATGATGTTTCCGGTATATCTTTGATGTGTAACTAACTTACTTTTTTCCAGGCCCTCGCGCGCTTTCCTCGCATCGTCGAGGAGGTACGGGAGCCTTGATGCAAGCGCCCCTTGGACCAAGAAGATCTGGATCCCTACGTGGTAGGAAACAAGCACAAGATGGGTCGGACTCACACCTCGCGCCCCGGTAACTCTTCTGCCTCAAACATGATCAAGGGCTCTGGCAGCGACGATGATCTTCTTGTTCTTGAGGTATTTTATCCGCTTTCTCGGTCTTATAAACTTTTCTTTGTGTAACCAGATCCTGCTGACCGGAACCCTCAGGTCCAGGAGAATGCCATGCCCCTCGCCGCCGAGGTTGGTCCTGAATAGGAGAGCAGGGTCCAGGCCCAAGCTTCCCGCGTCCGGAAGGCGCCGGAGCTGGCAGCAGATGCCGGTCCCAGCATGGCTCCCTCGTCTAAGAGGGTGAAGAAGCCCAGCCTTGGGCCCCTTGGGCGGAAGCCGAAGAACAAGATCCCGACCTCCTCCGGGTAAAACCATCCTTACTTTTCTTAGATTTTAACTTGGTATCTTTTCGTTCTTGTGACTGACTGTCTTTTTCCTTTTTCCAGAGCCGCCCTGGAACTTACCAAGAGCGCACTCGGAATGAGGCCGGAGACTCCCGCTGACGCCAGGCGAGCCTCACCTCCTCCTCGACAAAGTCCGGTACCTTCTAGTGCCGGCAAATCTCCGTCCTCCCTTCGGGGAGGCAACACAAGTTCGGGGCGCGCGGCCCCTCAACCGACCAATTCCCGCGCGGAGGAGGATTTTTCTCCCCTCCATATTGCCAAGACACCAGCGCCAGTGACATGGGCGCCGACTCAGATGCTACCTGGCGGTCGGAACCTTTGGTTCCGCTCGCCCCCGAAAAGAAGAAGAAGAACTCCGCTTCCCCCTCCAAGGCCTCTGCTGCCACGCCTCCGCCGGCCAGACGCGCAGCGGCACCGACGCCGGCGGCTACCGGCAAAGCTCCTGCTGCGCCGCACCAGAGCCCGCCAGAGGGCACGATGGTGACCGCGGAGCAACTAACCGCGGCGGTTAAGGCCGCGACCACGCCCGCATCCAGCTCTCAAGCGCAGAGTCTGACCCTTCATATCGGGCGCGCCGCCGTGGTTGCCGACGAGAAGGCCTCAGCCCAACTTGGGCGGGTCGTGGAGCTGACACGCGGCGGCGCTTCCCTGGGAGTGCTCCAGCAGCTGGTAGAGCGCTGGAACCTTGTCGATCTTTCCGACACCACCCTTGGTGTTGGGAAGGACGGCAAGCCAAAGCTCGACACACGCGGCCCCCGCTTCACGGTGCAGCACTTTGGCCGGCTTAAAAGCCGTGGTGAAGGAGTTTGACAATGCATGGCATGATGCCAACGGCAACGTCGTGGTAAGATATCTTTCCGGAACTTGCATTGTTTCTTCATACCGAAACCTTTTTTTTATCTTTCAGAACCCGTAAGTATATCCTCAGTCCCCGAGTTTCGGGTTAAGCATGCATTACTTGGCGCAAAACTTCCTTAGAAAACTTTCAAACTTCTCTCAAAAAACCGGCATAGCTAGTCCCCGAGTTTCGGGTTAAGCACAAAGTACTTAGCGCTAAACTGAAAGAAACCGGCATAGCTAGTCCCCAAGTTTCGGGTTAAGCACGAAGGACTTAGCGCGAAACTGAAAGAAACCGACATAGCTAGTCCCCGCGTTTCGGGTTAAGCACGAAGTACTTAGCGCAAAACTGAAAGAAACCGGCATAGCTAGTTCCCGAGTTTCGGGTTAAGCACGAAGTACTTAGCGCGAAACTGAAAGAAACCGTCATAGCTAGTCCCCGAGTTTCAGGTTAAGCACGAAGTACTTAGCGCGAAACTGAAAGAAACCGACATAGCTAGTTCCCGAGTTTCGGGTTAAGCACAAAGTACTTAGCGCGAAACTGAAAGAAACCGGCATAGCTAGTCCCAGAGTTTCAGGTTAAGCACGAAGTACTTAGCGCGAAACTGAAAGAAACCGACATAGCTAGTCCTCGAGTTTCGGGTTAAGCACGAAGTACTTAGTGTGAAACTGAAAAAACCCGGTATGTATTCCTTAACTCGACCCTTGGCCAGAGGTAGAAGATATACAGTACAAGTCTCTTCCTTTCTGCTGATGAACAACCTAAACTCTCTCTAGGTGAGAACTGTCTCTCAATGGAACCTCCTGCGCAGGGGTGTGCCCCCTCTCCTTATATAGGGGAGAGGATGGCTTACGAGGCAAGATACCTTAATGGAATCTTGGATGAGTTAAGCTACTTTATAAAGCAACTTTGGCACAGCTGGCACCAGTTATGACTTTAATCAGGGAGCTGTGACCTCCGCCGGTATCTTTAACGTCATCATCTTGCTTTGGCGCCAGGGCTTCGTTTAAAGCTGATTTGCTTCGCTCATCCTTATCTTCTGTCTCCCGAAGGAATCTTTGACCAGAGCGCCGACAAGCTACAATAAACCTAGGTTCCAGTTTTCCGGTACCTTCAACTCTGGTTCCGGTACCTTCTCACTTAGCCGCACAGCTTCTCAGAGCTAGTACTTTGGTATACCCCTCTGGATATACCGGTTTGTACCAACTCCGGTTAGCTAAACTAAAAAATTCCGGATCACTCTGTGATCCGGTTTTATCTTTACTAAAACATGACGAACTTGCCATACTCTTGACCTACCGGGGTCCATCCCCCCAACATCCTAGTATATAGGGCTCTATTGAGATACCCGTAGTCGCGATGAACTGATAAAATACTAATTTATGTATATCATGAACGAATGAACTGCTATTCGGTGTGTAGTTCATTTCATTCCTACGTGTTGTGTGTGATGATGGCGTGATATGTGTGATGCGGGCGTGGTATATTTAGGGCCACCACTAAAAAAAAGGTGACCATAAACATAGGTTACATACAGTCAAACATACAAACTTGAAACTTGCATCATCATAGCAGTTTGTGGTTGGCTTTTACCATGTTTTTCCATGCCCATGCCCATGCCCTGAAAGATGCAAGTTTATCGTATGAAGCTCACCAATAGCGCCGTATGTGATCACCAGACAACCATATCATCCACGTCAAATTGGCGATATTTATCGGTGCCTATCATTTTCCATGTAAAGCCTAGGAAAAAGAAGAGAAGAAACAAAGCACTTAGGAAAAAAAATCAAATCACTTGATCATACGAAAAGAAAAAGGAAGAAGAAGCAAAGCACTTTGCTGTGGTAGTCCGCTATAAATACCCACACACCAGCACCACCAAGTTTCCCCCTCCTCGCTCTCCTCTCCTCCACACTTTGAGGAAACATCCAAACACTCCTTCTCCACGGACGAAATACTCGATTTTTACAGTACAGGATAGGAAAATCATCATACTGGTAACCATAGTTTGAAGTCAGATCTGAGCAATGGGGGAGGAGAAGATGATGACAGCGAATTCCGAGGCGGCTGCGCCGGCGGCGGCGGTCGAGCTGCCGGGGTTCGTGATGAGCGCGGAGGAGGCCGAGCGCGCGGCGGCGGCGGCCGGGGTAGGGACGGTGGAGGACCTGCTGCCCCTGCTGGTCCCGTCGGCGATGCGGCTGGCGCGGCCCCCGATCTCACGGTTCCCCGTGGGCGCGGTCGGGCTGGGCGAGAGCGGGCGCGTGTACGTCGGCGTGAACCTCGAGTTCCTGGGCGTGCCCCTGTCCCAGGTGGTCCACGCCGAGCAGTTCCTGATCACGAACGCCGCCGCCGCCGGGGAGCGCGCGCTGCGCGCCATCGCCGTCTCGCACATGCCCTGCGGCCACTGCCGGCAGTTCCTGCAGGAGATCCGCGGCGCCGCCGGGATCCGCATCCTGGTGACCTCCGACGCCGACGACGGATGCGCGCCCGAGTGGCGCGCGCTGGCGTCGCTCCTGCCGCGGCCCTTCGGCCCGCACGACCTCCTCCCCAAGGACGCGCCCCTCGTGCTGGAGCCGCACGACAACCCCCTCGGCGACCCCGTCGACGCCGTCGCCAATGGCTTCGCCGGCGGCGACCTGGAGGCGCGCCTGAGGGAGGCGGCCGAGGCGGCGGCGCGCGCGGCGCACGCGCCGTACAGCGGGTGCCCGGCGGGGTTCGCGGTGGCGGACGGCGAAGGGAAGGTGTACGCCGGGGGCTCCCTGGAGTCCGCGGCGTACAACCCGACGCTCGGGCCGGTGCAGACGGCCATCATTGCGATGGTTGCCGGCGGGGGCGGCCCCGCCGGGGACGTGGTGGCGGCGGCGCTGGTGGAGAAGGACGGGTCGGTGACGGCGCAGGAGGCGACGGCCAGGATCTTCCTGGCCGGCGTGGCGCCGCAGGCGACCTTCCACGTGTACAAGTACAGATCGTCCGATGTGTGATGCACGGCTCCTGGTGCAGACGAGATGGGACGAGATAATGTTCATATAATCCATAAGAATAAGATGAGAAAGAATCTTTGTGCAGATGGGTGAGCTGTAAATTCGACATGGCGCTCGTGATCGGACACCGAGAGCTGGGACCTTTGAGTGATTACTATTCTTCTGTTCATGTGTGTGATATCAGAAAAAAAAAACACTCTAAATAAATAGGTGGTGGAGTATTTTTCTTGGAAGTAATGTGTTGCTTCTCCTTCGCCGTCTCTTGCTCTAGCCTCTAGGATCTACGTCGTTGTATGAATGGATTACACACTACAGCTCACGATTAATTGATTATACTAGAAAAAAGTGGTTAGGAACGAGGAGCTCGTGCTGCACGCACCGCGGAACCTGTTGCGGTCACCGCTGTGTGATTATCCAATCAGGCACATTGGTCCACTTCTTCCTTGCAAGTCTCAAACACATAGAACTTCTTTGAGTCATGGGATGGAAACATATAGAAATAGAAAAGTCGTAGAATTAAGACGTCGAAGCAACTCTAGCAAAAATACTAAAACAGTTAGAGGAGAAAAAAAATCTTGGTTTTCTCCTCTAAACCGCCCCTAAGTCCCTAACCGAAGCCCTATCGGCTTTAGAGGAGCATATATTTGATTTCTCGGCCGCCACGGTCCTCATTTTGCTCCCGTGACGACCAATTCTTGACCTCTCCCGTTCCCCCGCCATCGGAGATGGCCGGACCCGCCCATTACTGGTCCCACCATCATATCGCACCGTGAATCAAGACCGCGCGCCGCCCCAAGCTTGTGGCGGAGCTCGCCGCAGCTTCGATGACCTACCCCTGCCGCCACAGCTACAGGTGATGTACCACGGCGTGCGCCTGCGGCCGTGGGGCACTTGGGTGGCGAAGATCCCTGACCGTAACATGCATAAACGTATTGGCTCGGTTAGTACCAGTCAACAGCGCAGGCGGCGTGGGCGTACGACGTGGAGAATGTTCACCTCCTCGTCAGCACCTACGACGAATTGAACTTCCACAAGTTCGACAGCGACATGCCAGACTTGGATCCCGTCCCCCGCCGCATGGTCTCCGCATGTGAGACGCAGAAGGACAGGGAGGCGGGGGAGCTGTTGGAGACGGAGCAAGCTGGGATATATATGGTGGAGATCTGACTCTTCTACCCGGATCTAGCCGCGCAGGAGCAAGCATTGCTCGGGACGTGTGTTGTGCGCCGAGCCGCCATCGTAGGGCCATCGTCCGTCATCACCGCCGTTGACCTCACAAGCGACACCAACAACGCCTCGTCGTTCGCGAGGAAGCTCAACTCCCTCGGCAACCCTCGCATCGATGGTGGCGACTCTCTCGCCTTTTGGTTTAGATATCTAGTTTAAATGTTCGAGTCTAGTTTATATATATAATATATGTATGAATCAATATTTTATATATGTTGTATATATTTTCCAAGCAATGTTTATATATCTAGTTTAAATGTTTGATATATGTAGTATATGGCAAGTGTTTGATACAATGATTGAACCAAAATGTAAGATTTAGGGGTTAAGGATAAAGGTTCGGCTAGGACGACACTTTTCTAGAAGAGCAAATAAGCTCTTCTAAAGTATAGGTAGGCGTTTGCTTCTCTAAATTATAGGAGTTTGACAAGAGATGCTCTCATGTCTACATAAATTCTATAGAAAGATGAATTATTTTTTATTGTGGCAAAGAACTTTTTGTGAGGTATGACCTAATGTATTTGTACCTATAGAATTTATGCTACAGTATTTCTATGCCACAATGATTTTTTATTGTGGCAAATGATTTTTTATGAGGTATGCCCTAATTCTTTTTACCTATATGATTTAACTACAAGATTCTTATAGGTTTTTTCCTAAAAAATGTTTGTACGGTTCTCCCATGTAGAATTTCTTTCATAAGATCCAAATTCTACACAATTCTTATACATATCTTATGAATCTCTTGTTTTTTTTTGAAATGGGACCATCTCATCACTCTCTGTATTCAAAGGATGCACAAAGATCAACTTGAAGTCACCTTTATAGCGACAACCGCTAAACCTACAACGATGAAGAGGGTGACCAAGAACGGATACCCTGATCTCATACCAACGAACATCATCTAAAAGTCGAGTGTCCATCCAAACCGCCCATTGACTGGTGAGAAGCACACTTACTCTTATCGTACACCATTGCATACACCGTAGAATCGTCACTACCGTCTTCCGCGAACCCATCTCTAGGAGGGAATGAATCCCTCGATGGATCAACTTTGAACATTTCTTGGTGGTGCTGGGCTTTTATGTATAGTTAGTTCCACTCCATAAAGCACCGGCCGGTGTAGATAAGCGTAGACCACAGAACACAGTAACAGCCGAGGTCTGCTCCTGATTAGATGATGCAAAGCGCAGTTATGCAATCATAGCCAAGTGACATCGTTTGCTGGAAGAAAGTCTCTTTGCTGACCACTCTCGACCGATAAACAAGCGCATGTAGGAGTGTCCCGGAGAAAACAGCAACCTATGCAGCGGAAGGCGATGTTCTACGAGTGATAAATCAAATCGGCCACACAAAACCACGTCTACTAAATACGTAAATAAAATTAGCAGCCACCGATTTCTGACTGCGATCCCATGGTTTAGCGTACGTCCTTGTCCCGACCTAAACGATTCCGCTTCCAAAGTATCGGTCGCTTTCTGATGGCTATGTAAGCAGTAGTAGCTTGTGCTCGACAGCTTCAGCTGACTCTGCAACCATTACACAGAAATGTTTCTCACTGGAGCGCACAATCTTGCACGTGGCGTATTTGAAGACGCAGCTTGTAGGAGAAAATGTAGCCCGGTACTCAACTACGGATACGCGCTCCGGGGTTTTCGCGATGGAAATGCTCTCGCCTACTTAACTAAACTAAGGATCTCAATGAAAGCTTATGTAGATTTTTTTACTTTTTCATTTTCCTTCTTATTTATCAATCATCAATCAAGACAAACCGGGCACTACGGTGAGACGTGAAAACACCCGATTCCATTCTAACCTCGATATATATGTGGAATCGTCTTGGCCATATCCATATATACCGAAATTGTTCGGGAGACATGGTGAAAGCACAGAGAAAAAAGTCTGGTGCGGTGTGCGCGAGAATGCCAGAGCAGATTAGGAGGTGACAGGTGAGGTGCTATGCCGGTTGTTCTGCAGTGTCGTGATGGAGCAACTACTGGATAAAGTAATCGAGATCTTCGATCTAATCAGCTGTCACGTCCGTTAATAAGTAGCAAAGCTAGCTAAAACTGGCTTCCTACTTGTCGGTGTTGGTTGTCCCGTAGCCATGGACGGCTCAGAGTGGAAGCGGCAGTTTAGAGGTACGGCAAGCTGCAAGCATATTCCTTGCCTGCATTTGTATTCACGTCTGACTGAAGGAACACAAAAGCCAAACCGAAGGAGCAAAGCAGCAAGAGCCAAAAGGGTTCTAAAAAGAACACCGACTAGCCGTACCGGACATAGTAATTTCTGCGGCAATCATGTGCGTCCCAATCGTATAGAAAAAAACAGCGTCAATCCTACATTTATTATTGATCAGAGAGAAGAGTGATTTAGTTTAGTAGCTCGTTTGGCTCCCATATCATTTACGGATGAAATTAAGAAATTTGTATCTTATTCCAAGAATAATCTTGTTTGGCTGCCACGAAATTGGTATTAAAATTTAATTGAGAATTTCATGGATTTCTCATATGCCTAACTTAATTTCCTTTGGTACCCTGTCATTTTTGTAAATTTGCCGAGCTCTTGTGACCTATGAGAAAAAATGGACATAAAGCCATAATTGAAGCACATATCACTTCCAAAACAACCGACCAACCCAACATCGACTTGCTCGATCCCTAGTCAATAATGAAAATGAGCCACGACATGGAGCACTAAGGCCCCATCACGTATGATGCCAGTACCCTTCGAAGAACGACCGTAACTCCAAGTAACTCGGAGAAAGGTACCCTGCACCCATGCCCATAGAAGGAGTCGGCGAGTGGACGCCATGATCCGAACAGAACTGAAGGAGCCGTTATCAATGAAAAGCCAGCGTCATTATACTGCCTCTCGAAAGCCCACGCCAAGGATTGAGACCGATTCCAGCTCCATCAGCCGCTTAGTTGACTCCTCAAGCAACTTAGACAGCTCCTCCCGGAAGGGAACGTCACCATCACGCCTAGGGTTTCCCTGTTGCTCAAGAAAGGGAAAGCGCGGTCTAGGCCGTGACGCCTCCACCAAGAAGGGGACAACATGCGCAAGCGTCGCTATGGTAAGCACGAAACGGGAATTTCCCTGGAGTCTGGCCGTCACCCCCACGAGGTCAACCAGAGCAGTGGTAGATCTGAGATGGAAGCCCACCACTCCAGAGAGAAGAGCCCCATCTCATTATTGACGAAAAAGGGGGATAACGACAACACATGTGTCACATGACCACTGGCAACAAAATCAAGTGGAAAGGCCTCGATCTACTGCCGCATGGGCCCACCACCTTCTGGCAAACGAGTGCATCACGCATAGGAAAGTCTAAATTGGGGATTGCTAATGCACCAGCATGCTCGTTAACACGACCTCTGCCACCACTGTACCAAACCCACACATGCTACATTACGCGCAAGATCAACCGCTAGAACTTTCAATTCGGTGCCACCTGCGTTGAACAACCAACCAAAATCGGTCGTATGACGTTCACCAATATGAACCCCGAGCTCCCGACGCGACACCTCGTCGGGCGCACATGGGGAATGCCCTGTCGCTACCTACCAAAAGGCTCCTCACTGGTTACCGCAAGGGTGTGGCCGTGGAATAAGGGACTACAAGGTTGACCACGAGGGTCAGACGCCTATTGCCTCCACGGAACAACCCGAGGGTAGTTTGGGACATGCCTAGTCATTACATCTTTGTGTCTTAGGTGGACGGAACGATTGATTGACCAAAGAACTATTATGTCGCCTTGAGAGAGAGAGAGGGGGGGGGGGAGTGAATTTTGGAAAAAAAATAACATCTGACCATAGCCTCATACTACTGGGCATGACTTCTTGCGGCACTCTTTTCCTTACCAGGGTACCGAAGGGGGCTGGAAGGTTTTTAATGAGGCGGCTTGCTGGCTATATTAATGAGAAAGGTATTTTATGTTCAAAAAAAAAAAAAAAAAACTTTGTCCAAAAGGTCCGAGGGTCGTTCTGAAATATTAGATTTGCACACTGCCTTCTTTTAATTGTTCATTTAACACAAAGGACTAGTTTCTAAAAAAACACACAAAGGATTACGTTTTGGCTCCACAAAAGGCGAAATCGCAAGGGATCAAAGATCACCCACGTGACAGGCGTTCAGAGCAGCCAACGAGCGAAAACCCAACCCCAATCCACGGCAAAGTTGTCTCTGCGACGCGCGTAGCGCCACGACGCGCTCTCGGGCGCTACACATGGCGGCGTTGCGTTTGCGTCCCGTTCCCCTCCAAACCGCCGCCGCCGCCTGCTCGTCTCCATGGCCACCCTCGCGACACGCCCCGACCTCCTCCTCGTCGCTCTGAGAAGGTCCCGCCCTAGGACGCTTCGCGCCCGCGCCGCCGCCGCCGCCCCACGCGTCCGCGGCGCTCCCGTGCCAACGCGGGCCACGCGGCCGCGGCGCGTCTTCCTCGGCCTCGGTGTCGCATTTGTCGACCAGCTCGCCTCCATGGCCTCGAGCGGCGTTCCGTCCCGCTCGTTCGTCGCCGCGGCGCGGCCAAGGCAGGGGGTCTCCCCGGTCGAAGAGGTTCGCGCATTCGTCAAACATTTTCTTCTTCTGCATCCTGCTCGGCGCAGTGCGCGCGGCACGCCTGCACCCGTCGGCACTTGTTGAAATTGAATTGCGCGAACTATCCATGGCGGTTTGCAGATTTTGAAGAACGTGGAGTGGCCGGACGAGTTCCCCTTCAAGCCCGACGACTTCAGCCGCTTCGACGAGTAAGTACTACTAGCTCGGAGCACGCACTCACGCAGTCACGCCGTGTGCAGAGTTTTCAGAATTCAGGGTAGCAAGTGGCTTACGCTAGACTGCTACTGCACTTCTTTTACTCATTTCTATGACCCGCCATTGTATATCGCTTGACATATGATGCGTTCTTGGTACCTGCCAGATCCTCAGATGCCGAGTTCTACTCAGCTCCCCGTTTTGTCACGCACATTGATGACCAAGCCATCAGGGCTCTCACAAAATACTACTCCCAAGTTCTTCCTCCAAGCAACTCTCCAGGCGTGGCCATCCTGGATATGTGCAGTAGCTGGGTATGGATTTTGATTTTCACAAGTGGCCACTTCTTCTTAGTGTCTTCTCGTGATGTTGCTTACTGGTTTCATCTTATGTAGGTGAGCCATTACCCACCCGGGTACAAGCAAGAGAAGATCGTTGGGATGGGTATGAATGAAGCTGAGCTCCAAAAGAATCCGGTACTGCTTCCTGACTAAAATTAGTCTAGTAAACTTGGTCTACTAACTTTTATCAGTTATAAGCTGATCGTAGCAACCCAGCATCGTGAATTGAGCAAGTAATTCACTCATTTGTTGAATTATGCTAGAATTTGATTCGACTGATATGAACTTATGAAGTAGTAGTCACATGGCTTATTAGGACTAAAGTATTGTATCTACATGGCTACTGAAGAAAGGGTTGTTCAGAAAATGAAACCTTTTCTGGTGATAGGAGAAAAGGAAGTCAGACTCTGTCTAGAACTGAAGTACAGTGATTGGATACCATGTACTAACTTCATTTTCTTCACAGCTAATTTTGACTTAAATAATGCGACTGCTCTCATATGTGTGTTGTCGAATCTACATTTCTCTGTATTGCAAACATAAGCATTCAGTAATAGATAGAGTTTAATTGGAGGCTCTACATTATGGGCAGGGCAAGTAATTCCAAACACGACACTATATGTTGTATTCAGCTATAACTGTCTCTTTGTACTATTAAAGCATCTTGCTACTTGCTGTTCCTTTTCGGCTGATGCACTGACAATAACATTTTTTGCTACGCATCTTGATTGCTGTCTTGCGACAATAGGTTTTGACAGAGTATGTTGTGCAAGACCTCAATGTGAACCCAAAGCTTCCTTTCGAGGATAACACTTTCGATGTTATAACCAACGTGGTACGCTGCTCTTATGTTGTATTCAGTCTGAAAAATGGACCATCTTTGTAGCGATACCACAGATAACTAATTGTACATTTGGGCCTTTTATCTAATAGTAACTTGTTCTTTTCTTGCTTCTAGGTTAGTGTAGACTACTTGAACAAACCAATGGATGTATTTAAGGAGATGCGACGAATCCTTAAACCATCTGGATTAGCTATCATGAGGTAAGAAGTAGCATTGCACTAATTATATATGCTATTCGGTAAGACCTGTCAAAAGCCAGTTTGTCTTTCATAATTCGTTCTAAACGGCTACCTTTGACTCTGGATATAGTTTTTCAAATCGCTGCTTCTGGACAAAAGCTATATCTATCTGGACATCAACTGGTGATGCTGATCATGCTTGGATAGTTGGTGCTTACTTCCATTATACTGGAGGTTTTGAGGCCCCTGAGGTATGCCATTTCTCTATTCGTTTGTTCCAGAGTCACATATGATTAAGGCATGCCCTCATGTTTCCAAGGACTGAATGGCCTCCTAAAATTGGATTTGTGATGGTATAACTGAAGCATGTACCTGCTTCTAGTTTACACTGCTTACGCCCTAGGGGTTTAAAGGGCCTACAGACATTAACATGTTTTTTTTCTGTTCTGTTCCAACAGGCAATTGATATATCTCCCAATCCAGGACAAACAGATCCGATGTACATTGTGTGCTCCAGAAAGAAAACAGCTTAGAAAAGTAATAAATAAATTGTGTACGGAGGTTTGAGTAAAGGAAAATTGTATAGCTGTACGTACCCAAGTGTTAGCTAAGGCTAAAAGGCCTGAACCGGTACAAGGTTTCAGAACCGCATGTCTCTGATGGCATCCAGCAATCAGGGCTGAACAACATCATCTCTACCGAGACCTGAGCTGTGCCATTGCGCCATTCTGACAGGAGACGTCGCTGCAAATCCTCGGACAGGCCAACATCCCACCCCCACGGCAGCACCGTCAGCTCCGATGCCGAGCGCCTCCGCACGCAGAAGGCCGGTGCATTGCACCATGCGAGGGCGACACCTGAGTAGGAGACGACCACCTCACCGCCGTTGGAGCACCAGGGCTGAAGGATGAAGGGGTTCTCGACGTGCAGGTTGAGCGTGAACGCCGGAGAAACCGTGGGGCCAACCGTGGCGTTCAGCCCCGAGAAGGAGACGAGCTCCATGGTGAACGCTGCATCTCCCGTCGTGGGTGTGGACATGAGGGCGACGATCGCAGCCACTAGCACCTCTGCCAAGAGTACACAAATGATCCTATTGCGGGCTCTTATCACAGCTTCTATCCGGGGGTCGAGGATCTCAATTGGTTCAGGATCGTCGGATTTTTTATCAGCCATACTGACCTGATCTGTAAGAAACATATTAAGAGTCATCGCTGGTAAAGTAAAATTCGATCTCCAGTAGAAGAAAGACGAGGAGGAGAAGGGGAGAGCGGCGTGAGCTTATATTGACCTTTGGTTTAGATACGGCTGCAATATGAAAATCTCGGCCGGTAACTCAACGAAATCCTTTGTCTTCCTGTAGGCGTAGTAGTATAACACGGGTTTTGTTGGAGATATTCGCGTTTGAACGAAAGAGATATACTAGGTGACGGTTCCCAACTCCCAAAGGCAGACTACTAGGTAACCGTATATCTGTATTTTTAGGCAAGCGGCGCCTGGCCGCCAAGCCTTCATCATCATGAAGAGCGACATGGAGGCTCCAAATCTGTATTCTCTTCGAAAGGACCTAAAAAGGGCAGCAAGTGCGATCTTGATGCCCTTTTGGATGCTCTGGGTACCTCTAGTCATCGTGCTCAGCGGCGCGAACGGCTTGCCTCCCAAGTTCTCCGTTCAGCTCGCGGACGTCCGGAATCCCGACACCGTGGTTCCAGCGGCGCCCATCTTCAACATTACGCTGCACGCCATTAACAGGCGATACAAGGACAGATGCTACCGCCAAGGCGAGGCCGTCGTGCTGTACGACGGCCTCACCGTGGCGTGGGGCCGCACGCCGCGCTTCTGCGTCGGTGCACTGGATTCCCGGGAGGTGACGGTCATGGCGTGGGCTGACGACGGTGCCGAGTTGCCTAGGATGCTCAGAGACCAGATGGAGAGGGAGCGGCGGGCCGGCTCGGTGGAGCTCGCCGTCGATGTGAGGCTATTCCGGGGAGATGACGGCTCGTCCAGGCCGACGTGGATGCGGTGCAAGGTCACCACGGGTGGACCGGAGCCGCCGGACGCAGCTCCGTGCACGGCGTTTGCTTTGCAGAATTGGGGCTCAGATATTGCCCCGTCTTGGATGAAGTAACAATGTTTTTCCTTGTTTCCCTAGTTAAAATGTTTTCATTATCTGTACCATGGGATTATAGTCATATGGTTTGAGTACCGACCACACCTGGATGCTGCAACATGTACCATTCATGCGTATTATCCGTTTTCAAAACCATGAGTCGCCCTATAAATTGCGGGATTGTTGTTGATGTGTTAGAAGGCAATGTCGGGTCTTAAAATCAATTGCTACAAAAGCGAAATCTTTGTGATGGCAGCTGACTAGATTTTGACCAACGAAAGGGTGGCTGACCGCTGACTTGGTTAACTATTCGGTTGGGTCCTTCCCACTCACTTATGTGTGGTTTTAGTAGGGCTGGAAAAATCGAGAGCATGTTTCTTTGTTTGTTGAGTGCTCTTATAAGAGGAAATATCATGGAGACAAGTTTGTTCAAGAAAAGCACACCTCCGGCTATGAGGAAGAAGATGAAGATGGAGAATGAAAACCAACGCTCCTCCCATAATTGGGCCTTAAATATTGCCCCCCTTTTTTTTTGAGCCTCAACATTGAATTACAAGAGTAGTATATGAACGAACGCACATAGACACACACCACACTCAACGCGCACACACCCTTGTATGCGTCTGCAACCTACTACACCGACAACTCAGAATGCACGCCTACAAGAGACATCCAAAGCCGTCAGACTCCGTAAACGCCAGGTACATCGTCCTCCCGGTGGTCGAAAGCATGCTAATGAAACCCGGTGCGACACCGCAAAATCATCCCCACGGGATGCGAACCTGGGCGGTTGAGGGCTTCCATTGCCAGACCCGACCACTGATCCACAGGCTCATTCGCGATACTGCCTGTCTTGGATCAATTAATGTCTAGTAACAATGTTTTTTTCTTGTTTCCCTAGTTAAAACGTTTTTGTTATGTGTTGTGGAAGTGAAATCAGGGTCACATGCTTTGAGTTATGATGACATGAGGATGCCACAACATGTAACACCGCATAATATTGGTTTTCAAACCATGAGTGATTCGGTGATTATTCTATGGCGAACGTTGGGTGTCGGTCGCCGGATATGGAGCAAAAATCGGCCGTCCTCCGCGCCATCCGATTGCAATCTGACGTACAGAAACAACCATGATACAAATTTTGTGTTTTACCCCTAGTTTTTGCAAACTCAACCCGCAGTCCTTACATCCTCCAGTTAACCCGAAATGGTATATTTTTTTGGGCCTGACCTTCTCAATATTTACGACAAAACTGTCACACAACAACTGATTTGAGTCTCCTACATAGTATTGCAACAAAATCTCTCACTTGATTACAAAATATATGTACTATTACAACAAAAAAATTACAAAAAATGTAAACAAATAGTCTTATAATAAAGTGGTTAAACAACAATTATTTTGCTATAGGTTGGTTTACAATAAAAATTGACAACAATTACAATTAAAAATCAAAAGCTATAACAAAAAAAACATGTATTCGTGACCGTGAAAAATTGGTTAAAATAACACATTTTATATATATCTAATTACAACAAAAATCAGCAGCTATTTTACCAAAAAATTATAGGCGATTACAACAAAATAATTTATGATAAACGCCCAGGTAAATATTACAACATCTCTGACATGCTTTCTCTATAACTTTTATACATAATTGTTACAAAACTAACAAACATATACAACATCTCTATGAAAAAAGGTGTCCATGACTAAAACAATTACACTGAAAATCACAAATGGTTACAAAAAAAAGTCATTCGTTTACAACATATTAAGAAACACACATTTTCGTAACATATATCACTTAGGAAAATCTTACAAATATGTCTTGTGATTTTACAACAATTTTTTATCTAATTATTACAATCGGCAAATAACACTGTAATTCTTTTTAAAAAAAGGAAACACTCTCCAGTTTTGGACCGAAAAAGCAGACTCATATAGAACCGCGTGGGAGCGAGCAAGGACGACCGATCGCTGGCGAGCGGGTCGCCGGATCCGAAGCATTTTCCTTATTCTATCTATTAATCAAATCCGAAAGCCAGCCGTTGCTGGACCTTTCAGGCTTTCAAAGAAAAGTGGATATTCGTTTTAAACGAGATAAAACGAAGAGAGAGAGAGATATCAGGTGAGCTCTATATTTATACAGAAATCGACAAGCGGCGCTTCGAAAAGAACATAGGCCATCACCGTGAAGCCTTACACAGCATCATGGTGCGCGCTATGAAGGATCGAAATCTGTATTCGCTTCGTGAGGATCTAGATAAGGCAGCACTTGTGATATTGATACACCTCTGCACTTTCTGGATACCTTTCGCATGCTTGAACTTCCGCACGAACGGCTTGCCTCCCAAATTTTCCGTTCAGGTCGCCGAGGCCAGGATTCCCGAGACTCCCCACACGGCGGGTCCGGCCGCTGCCATCTCCAGTGCGGCCTTCAACATTACGCTGCACGCCATCAACAGGCGCTACAAGGACAGATGCTACCGCCAAGGCGAGGCGGCTGTGCTGTACGCCGGCATCACCGTCGCGTGGGGCCGCACGCCGCGCTTCTGCGTGGGTGCCATGGATGCGCGAGAGGTGACGGTGGTGGCATGGGCCCACGACGGTGTCAAGTTGCCTAGGCTGCTCAGAGATCGGATGGCGGAGGAGCAGCGTGCCGGCTCTGTGGAGTTCGAGGTCGACGTGAGGCTATTTCGCGGAGACGACGGGTCGGCCAGGCCGATCTGGATGCGGTGCATGGTGACGACGGGTGGACCGGAGGTAGCTCCATGCACGGCATTTGTTTTGCAGAATTGGGCCTCAGATATTGCCCCGTCCTGGATGAATTAATTTCTACTAGTAAACAATGTGTTTTCTTGTCTCCCTAGTTAAAAGTTAAAACGTTTTCCTTATGTATTTTGAAAGTGAAATATAGTTGCATGGATTGAGTTTTCATGATATGATCATGTAGCTGTCAAGCATCAGGTACCGACCAACGCAACCAAAAGTTCGAATTGATGGAAAGGGTTCAGAAAAACGACCCACTTCCCCGAGGGCTACATGTCTCATGGGCTCCTGCTCACGCGTCATTTGATCGAAGCGATCAACCCCTCGAAAATCTTCCAGTTAGCCTCATCCTCTCCTCCAGCTGCTCTGTACCTCATCTTATTTCTCTCACCTCCCCTGATTTTCGTAGACGGCCACATGTCGCCTGCCTCCCTCCGGCTGGATTCCATGGTCCTCGTCAGCCGCCGGTGTTACCTCCCCCCAGCCGGTAGGTCCCGCGCCTCCCAATAGCCTGGCGCGATGCAGAAGGCCACATCGACGATGAGCATGATAGTGCGGGGTTGCAAGACGTGCACCGACTCGGTAGCCCCGCCCATCAAAAGGGCTACAACAAGAATAGCAATGCCGACGAGGTATCCTCACGGTGCAGCCGGTGCAGGTTCCTCTGACGAGGTCTTTCGTTGCTTGGCTCCGCCGGGGCCAGCTCGGCGCTCTGGTTCTCCTCTCCTTCAAGGGAGATATCACAATCCAGCCCTTATTTCGGTGAAGAATCCTCGACGGGTTTGAGAAGACGATGTCGCGGTCAGCGTTGAGCTTGTCCACCTCGGGCAACTACTAGGCAGCGATGCTGCAATTGTCACGCAATGTTGCTACCAATGGCGGCGAGGGTGGCTACCAGGTGTGCTCGCCGCTGCTACCAGACGGGTCGACGATGCTACCAGCGAGACAACGATGCTGCAAGTGTTTTTCAGCTTTTCTACCAACGTTTGTCAGACTGCTACAAATGGTGCTCCGCTCTGCTACCAATCGGGATCACATTTTCTGGATTTTTCTGCCGCCACCAATGTTTTGCTACATACCTATATTATGTTTGCTATTTTTTTGTCTCGAAATGCTACAATGTCACAAAACTTTTGCTACAAGGTATTGGGCGAGCATATTAACGTGCAACCCGATCTCCGACGAGGTCGGTTTGCTACAGTAGCTACTTTTTTGGCTACGAGGTCTCCGGTGAAGTCTCCGGCGAGTTCTCCGGTGAGTTCTCCGGTGAGGTTTCCATGGATGTTCCGACGATGTTGGTTTTTGCTACAGTAGCACAATCTGTTTTGGTACGACGTCTCCAACGAGGTTTTGGTGAGGTCTTCATCGAGCTCAGTCCTTTTCTTTTCTTTCATGAGCAAACCACTTTTGCTACACTAAAGCAAGAAAAAACGGTTTTTTTTTGCTACATGGAGCAAAAAAAGACACATGTCAGCACGGGACCTGGGGGGCGGGAATTAAAATCCCCCAGGAGACGCCTGGTATTTGCCAAGGGTAAATGCTATTGAATTGATGCACGCAAATCAACTCACACACTTCACAACACCCACGATCACGTGTGACAAGAGAAGAAAAGGTCAGCATGTGAATAGAAGAAGGAAAAACACGCGTATGACTAAAGAAGCCTATACGTGGATAAAGAGAATAAATTGTGAAAACCAGGACTCAAACTTAATTTGGGTTCTGATGCCATATCGATCTTCATGCACTATCCAACGCAATCAAAAGTACAAAATGATGAACTAAAGGGTTAGCGCAATTGACTTATACACTTCACAACAACCGCAATATGTAAGGATGCACATTATTTGTTCTCAAACCATGTAATAATCGGGTATGGATTGCCTGGTTTATGGGACTCAAACCTAGGCTTTCAGTCATTGACACATAAGCCTTATTATATGTGGGATTTACATGTCAGTGATTCATATTTAGCAATAGTCAGCCACCACCAAAGCAACTAATTTGAAAGGAGACGGTCTCTCTGATAAGGTTTTTTTAGGGGCGATCGCTCTGATAAGGTCGTTGATGTGTTATCGGGTTTAAAATTATTTCCACAAAAGCAGGATCTTCCCGATAGGGTTAATAATACGTTGAAGTGTTGAACAAAAAAGAGTGACTTTGTCAACCATTCTGTTGGGTCCTTTCCTCTCACTTCTTTGGGGATTCTGCTAGGGCTAGAAAAATCGAGAGCCTCCAATTTTGAGTTTGCAGTGAAGAATCATATTGAAAGTTCGGAGAACTGGCATGGTGCGAAGTTGTCTATGAGAGGCAGGAAAATTCTCATGAGCCGGGGTCTTGCTAGCGCATGCACTAGTATAGATCGGACCCTTAAATGTCCCTAATAACAGCTATACGATACAATGTTGAGCCCCTAAAAAGCCGACTATCTGCTCAGGCTTAGCCTACCCGTATCACGAAAATATAGCACACGCAAAACATATGAGAAGCGTGTGTGACGTTTTGCAAATAGTTCGGATTGGAAGAATTGTCACGGTATATCTGGAAGTTCGCATACGAGGTAATTATATATAAATCATGTGTATATAATTAGCTATGATTTACTTATGTGAATTTTCGTATGGCTATCTCAAATGTATTTTTTACTTTGCCGTGTGTAAAGTGTTCCCTCATATTTTTGTCTAAATTGATTCAAAAACAATATTCAAACATATTGGATGACAAGGGTGTTATAATTTTCTACCAGCACTTAAGTAATTTCGGGGACTAACTAATTATTAATAAGCACTTTTTTTAGCACACATCAGTTCCTTAAGTACTTGTGGGTGGCTGATGAAAGTGCAAACCATATCTCCTCTTTTCACTCTCTTCATCTTCTCTTCTCAAGTCGACAAGCGATGAACTGAAAAAGTGGCATCCTTGACTCCATATCTACAACGCACAAGGTTAGTTACTATTGCTCCATTTTCTGCTAGTATTAGATCATCTTTCACACGAAATAGCCTCCAATATTTATCGGATTCATTTGAGGGGATTATTTATATTCAGTTGTAGATGAAGCTAGATCTCACTCGAATCTGCAGTAGTTGTACCGATTTTAGATGTATATTAATCTCCCCTAGCAAAGCTTAGCCGATTTATTAGGGTTTCCTTATTTTCACTCTTCCTCTAATTTAGTAGGTTTTCATTTTTTTCAGATGTCGGATTTTCATTGTTCGCTTCTGATAACGTAGGAATGGTGCACACCGGCTGTCATTGATATTACCGGTGGTAGTGATGATGATGATGAAGATCATCTTGTTCACAAAGTTTATTCTTGAGGTTTGATTAAACATGATGTGGACTTGTGTGTACGTTATAATTAACAAAAATTCTTCATGGTTATGTATATTATATGTAGGCCCTTATATTAAATAAAAAAATATTTGAATGTCACTTCGTATGTGCCAATTACCTAGACATAACTAGGTCACAATTCAATCGACTTAGGAGGCGCTTGCATGAAGGTGTTCCTTAGATTCCTTTTTGTGTTTGCCAGATGACAAAGTCAAATGTCATCGTTGGCAAAAGCAATAAGGTAAGTAGTTGTAGAAAATCATGTTTAATGGAACTTGGAATTTCCTATTGATAATGTAGATAAAACAACTACTAATTAACTACATATCTGTGGATTTATTTCTATTTCAGTACTTCTCTGTGAACTACACAAGGAGGTACCTCTTGGACTTTCATATTTGGATTGCCAGTGGACACATGGTGCCCTCACTTCATCAAGATAGAGAAATACGTTGTATGAAGGTAGACAAGACTAGGGATATGTGCATCTTAAGCACTGGTTGGGGATGTTGTCAAGGTCTTTGAACTGCAGGAGAAAACAATCTGCATATTCGAGTTCAACATTGAAAAAACAATATCGTTCGTCTAGTTATAACCCCTCTATGAGATGTTCATGGGTTAATGTGTTATGATGCGAATTGGTCGTCGGTGTTGATCTTAATTTGTGAATTGGAGTATTGTGAAATAACTACAAGTACTGTGTGCTTATATTTGCAAATTGTTAACAAATATAACTAACAACAATTTCGTTTTTCTAGTTAATGCTACCTGGACACTTTGTTTGTCAAATTATAGTGGTTGGTGATATCTGTGCGAACGTAAATATATACATATGGTATCACATTGCACATGGTTACTAAGAACTAAATCATGTGTTATAACAGCACACACATTCTACAACATGAAAATCATTTGCAAATATCACACACAGTTCCCTCTCACATGTCGTGTGCTTTGTTGAGTGGCCCATCAGGGCCCATTTGGTAGAAGGGATCAGGCATATCCAGATGACATCACTCCCCACAATAGCCGACACCCCCCCCCCCCCCCCCCCCCCAGCTGCAACGTGGTGCAAGATGAAGATGATCAAGGAAAATGGAGAAATATCTCACCACCGTCACGGAGACAAAGACTTAATTAACCAAGAAAATCTACATATTCTCTTCTTTTGCTTTCTCGTTTATAGAGCTACCACATGAAGCTATGTCGCAAATGTATACGTACAATGATGTATCATATGTGCACTTGAATATAATTGATATTTGGTATTGTGTTTCCATTAATATTCAGCTGGGCATACATCTGCTAGTATCATTGTTCAGGTACGACTAGTCAGTTCAGACAAAAAGACGTTTACAATGTTTTAATTAACATAGGAGGAAAGATAAAGTGCCGTGTGTGAAAGGAGATGAACAGATGCGACCAAAAAAATGAAAGACGTTCGCGATCATACAAAACATAGACAATGAGCGAAGAGAAGTTATTTGCGAAGGCCCTCGTATTCGCAGACGGTTGATCGACCACAATCGTTTGCGAAACTTTACCCCATCGCACACGATTCTACAAAACCGTGTGCGCTGTAGAGACGCGTCGCCCACCCTTACCCTTGCATAGCAACGGTAAGGTTCATTGTGTACTACGAGCCATTTCAACCATATGTGAAGGCATGTTCTGTACTAGTTGTGGACGGTTGTTGGCATGGTCCGGCGCATTGCCATAAAAGGCAGGAAAAAAGAATAGTTGGTCCCCGACGTGATTAAAGAAGGAATAAGATGAAGTCAGCCCATGTGGCTCCAGTTATGAAAAACTTTAAATTTGTGCATGTTTGCAATTAATTTTGATTTGGCAAAATTTAAAAACTTACAACTTTACAATCGAGCGTTGATAGTTGATATTACGAAGCATTTTCATTTATGAAATCCTCGTGGTGAGCTCTGCAAAACTAGGTCACACTTTCATATATTTCGATGATATTTTTGTCAAGAAACTTTGGTGCATGACAAAGTAAAGTCGGTGTGCGACCAAGCAACTTTGTTGCGCTATGAAGAAACTAAATTCGCAACGACACTAGACAATTTCACAACAGCATTTGGCAACTTCACAACAACTACAAACAACTTCGCAACAATATTGGCAGGCAGATTCACAACAACAGTGAAGGGCTGATGATGTATTTGAAAGAGGGACACAAGAAGCTCGAGGTCGCCTTTCGGGCCCATGATCCAGTTCAAAAAGATCGATCCTGAAGGGGCAGCAACAAACGTTGCCGATCATGCAGCCTAGGTCTCTCCACCAACATAGGCAACTCCGGTGCACGACGGAGCAACCTTCAATACTTTGAACGATAGTCAACTCCGGTGCACAACAGTAGGTAACTTTATAACATACATAGTCACATTTCACATCACTGTTGGGCAAAACTTCGGTGCACAACGGAACAACTTCTACTTAGATGTGTTTTAGACACTTCAGAGTAAACTAGATACACCATAGTAAGTGAACATGCATACTAAAAGTAGAGTAGATACATACGAAACTAGATAAATCTACTAAAATTTAAAATATTTTATGTTAGCGAATGGAGGGAGTGACAAGTAAATAAATTCTGTACGGAGGTTTGAGTAATGGAATTTTTTGCAGTTATACATACCGAGCTGTTAGCTAATGCTAAAAGGCTGGAATCGGAGAAAGGTTTGACCACCGCGCACCTCTGTCTGCGTCCAACTATCAGGGCTAAACAACCTCACCTCTACCGAGACCTGAGCTGTGCCCGTGCGCCATTCTGATAAGATACGTCGCCGCAAATCCTCCGTCAGGCCAACCTCCCAACCCCACGGTAACAGTGTAAACTCCGACGCCGAGCCCCTCCGCACGCAGAAGGCCGGCACATGGCCCCATGCGAGGGCGACGCCCGAGTAGGAGACGACCACCTCGCCGCCATTGGAGCACCACGGTTGAATGATGCAGGGGTTCTCGACGTGCAGCTTGAGCGTGAACGCTGAGGAAACCGTGGGGCCAACCGTCGCGTTCAGCCCCGAGAAGGAGACGAGGCCCATGGTGAACACGGCATCTTCCGTTGTGGGCGTGGACGTGAGGGCGAGGATCGCAGCCACTAACATCACTGCCAAGAGTACACCAGCGATTGCACCGCAGGCTCTCATCACAACTTCTTCCCGGGGGTTGAGGAGGATCACGTCAATCGGTTCTGGATCGTCGGCTTTTTTGTCAGCCATGCTGCCTCAGGGCTTGACCTGATCTGTAAGAAACAAACAATCGTCGCTGCTAACATTATGAGCAAAATTCGATATCCAGTAGAAGAAAGACGAGGCGGAGAAGGGGAGAGCGGCGTGAGCTTACTGGCCTTGGTTTAGATAAATAAGAGCGTCGCAGATGGAAGAGGCTGCTGGGAAGGAAGGTGATCAGCGGATGGATTTTCTAATCTCATGTTATCAGACCTATCTGAACACATCGATCTAGGGTTGCAATATGAAATCTCGGTCGGCAACTCAACGAAATCCTTCCCCTTCCACACGGATTTTGTTGGAGATATTCGTGTTTGAACGAAACAAACATGCAGAGATATAATAGGTGGCTGTTCCCAACTCCCAAAAGGCGGACTACTAACAAACTGTACATCCCATCTCCTCTGATCGGGTTCCATAATATCCTTTGTTGCTTCAATTTGTAAAAGAGAAAACCCGGTAGCCTGCCATGATCGCTCGACGTCGACGTAGTCTTCCCGTCTTTCTTCGGGACGACGCCAAATACTTCTTCAAACGGCCGGTGCTCAACTGGCCTAGGTACATCATCACCGACGTATGCGGAATGACCACCTTGATCTGGACAATGTCCACCCTCTGCTAATACTTCGCCTACGACCTGCCACCCCAGTTCTCCCTCCACCTCACGCCACGACCCCGACCAACATCACCACGACGACGGGGGATCCGTCCGCACCGTCCATCATCCCTCTGGCCTTCGACGCCGTCCTGCACGCCGGCAACCGCCGCGCCACGGAACGGTGCTACCACCACGGAGAGGCGGCTGTGGCCTACGGCGGCTTCACCCTCGCGTCAGGCCGGACGCTGGACTTCTGCGTGCCGTGGAAAGGGGCGCGGGAGGTGCCCTTCAAGCTTTCGTGGGTCTGGGACGACGGTGCTGGCCGCCTGCACGAGCACCTGCGTGGCCGCATTGCGGCGGCAGAGAGAGCCGGCGCCGTGGAGCTCGAGCTCCAGGTGAGACTCCTCCAAGGAGACGACAGGCCGACATGGATCTCGTGCAAAGCGAGGATGGGTGTATCGCATGGCGTCGTGACACCATGCCCGTGCACCGTGCTCGCTTTGCAGAACTGGTTTTCGCATCTAGCCTAGAACAGCAGAGTTAGTGCAACCTTAGAATTTCTTTATTCTAGCGTGCATCGAATATTGCTGGCATGTTGCAACAGGCAAAAATCTGGAGAGTTTCCATATATTCAGTGCGTGCGCACACGTCAGTTTCTGTGCAGGTTTCCTAGATCAAGTTTCTGTCCAGCTGATTAGTACGGATGTAAGGTCAGCAACCGATGGAGCAAGTGAAATTACATTTAAGGAGTTACTGTTCCGTTTCCAACAACAGGGAATCTGCTTCAACTGCCATCCCATTCCCTTCACGGAGATCAGTTTTTGAACTTGCCACAAATTAAATTCACCAACATATACTTGCAGACCTTCAGTTGGCACCTGATTATAGAAAACGAGATCATTACAACACATACAATCGCACTACAGCGTCATGAAAAATGTTCATCGCATCATGTATAACCAGAATTTTATGTATTTAGCTGTATTACGAAGTCTCAATCATAAAATGGGTTTTCAAATATGAAACATAACCAGCATATTTGTCAAAAGGATGCCTGATATTTTGCAACAGAGAAGAATTAGCACGACTTACTAACTCGACGCCGTTGCAGCTGAACAGTGGGTTGAGGTTCAATGGTCTCACCCTCCATCTTGGACAACACTTGACCTACTGAACGAGATACCCACAAGAAGGCCTCCAATCCTCGTAAGCATGCAATAATGTATGATCCAATCTGAAGGGAAACAAAAGCTTTACGTTATATAAGTTTTTGTTTTGAGGTTAGATTTAAATTACATAGTGTATATAGGGCATAAATATTTTCGGCCATTCAGTCATTGAAGACTTCGTGATGCAGAGAGGTCGGCCTACGTTCTCCATTTCGGGGGGAAAAATCCATATAAGACTTCCGCGATTATTATATATTATGATTTGATACATTCTCTACTTGTTGCTAACAGTTCAATACTCCCCTTGGACTCACGCAATATTGTCAAGTCTAAATAAAATTTAAATTATTCAGTACTAACATGCTAACTTGTGGTAATAAGACGTTATTAATGTGGTAATGGTTCAGTACTAACATGGTAACTTGTGGCGGAAAAAAAAATCGTGAGAACAGTCATAAAATGACAGGTTCCTCATCGAGATTAATGGTATGCAGGAAAAACCATCTTGAATTTTCAAAACTGACGTTGATATGCATAATGAGGTGGAACAGTGCCGCATACCAGCGCTATAGGGGAGCCCAATAAAGCCCCACAACATAAGAAGACAAATCCACGTGTGTTTTATTTAGAATTGCTGATCTATTCTTCTATAAAGCAAAACTCCGCAAACTAAAATAATTATAGTATATATTTTCATGCAAATTATCCACGTCACATTCGGTTTTTAAGCCGTTGATTTCATCTTATCTAGGGCTTTATGTGACAAAAAAACGGGTGTATTTCTAAACCTTCATGACCTTTAGTTGGTTAAATACACCACCATTTCACCGTTGATTAAATTTAGCCTCCTGGCTGCTGTGTTGATTTGAATCTTGCACATTCTTGCTTCATGCGCCTTTCATTTAATTTCATTTAGAAAGTGAAGTTCCCAAGGAGATCCACGAGGGAATGTGTGGGTATCCTTTTAGTTGTTATAACATGGAAGTAAACATGAATCACATTCATAAGATCTAACTATTTTATTGAGTGCATCCTCCTATTATAAAAAAAGTCAAACAACCATCCTTTCCAATAAATATAATTACACTTGAAAATTTCTGTTTCTTGCACAATTATCCAATTAAACAAAACTTGGTGACAGAGTGTTTCAATCTAAATCACCACATTATCATCAAAGAATTCATCTTAGTACGCCACGAGGTCGGAATCACGGGTTACCACCAAGTTCATGATGAGACAATTCTGTGGAGATAATATGTTAAAATTGTACTCAATAAATATGATAAAATATTGGAAGCAGAAAAGTTGATGACAACTTTTAGATGATTGCTAGGTAGAGTGGGAAAGAATGGAGAGATGTAAAAGCTGAAGGCATAGTTTAATTAATTCTTACCTTGTATTCCCTTGAGATACAAAGCTGTGGATGAATAAGCCACAAGAATCCATTTACTGAGCCAACCACAGATGCCAAAAACAGAAACCAATTAATCTTGTTATGGTACTCCTGCACAAACGATATGTTCAGTTTAATTTCTTGTAGGGATGGTAGAGTTTAGTACCACAACGATAAGATAAAATAAAATAGGAATGCTAAGTAGTGAAAACGACAGTGGCTGCCTTTCCTTTTCATATACCACACATGAAACTTGAACACTATACCAGAATCACCATGATAAGTCATAGTTTCACATTTTTGTTTTGTTGTGCAATCAGAATAATTACGACTAGCAAACCAATTCTCTATATTATGCAAATACTACCGAATATTGCTTTATTTCTTGACACATATTTTTAACTAATTCACCACGGAAATTAAAAGAAAAGGGTCTAAAATACATGACTCTACGTGGTCTCACAAAAATTAAGCCTAATGCTAAAATATACAGTTTGGCTGTGTTTTTTTTCAGTTTCTCCAGTGAGTCAACTTTAATGGTTGTCATGAAGGTCTAAAACATATTGTCATGAAGCTCTAAAATTACTTTTCATAGTCTCCTTAGAACTTTTAAGCCACTTTTAAGCCTTTGAAATACTTAACTTCCTGTTAGGTTCCTAGGAATACAAAAAACTGCTTTCAAGAATTCCTACTCTCCATGTAAATCTAGAACACAACTTTATTACTAAAACTGATATCCAGAAATCCATTAAAATTATTCACAAAGATTAAATACATACAGTGGATGCAATTCTACAAAAATGCGATAGCACACTCAGTGCAACTCCTGTCCATCCAATAATTTGCGTGCCTCGATAAGCCACACCGCCACCAATGAAGCAAAAGGTTAATATAGTGATCCACCTCACTCGATGGTCCTGCAAGACAAATAGTATATGAACAAGAAAAGTCAACTTGCAAAAAAAAATTATCTACACATTGAGTAGATACAAGATAGCATTAAAATAACAACAATTTTTTTCGTTACCCCCATGGCTGATGTCCTTAGAGTAGCCTTGATTGACAAGAACGCATGAATGCCGAACCCAGAAATGCACATCATTAATATAGGAAATGCTGAGTAACGTGGATAATGGCATTTCCAAAAATAGAATATCCAGATAATGTAATCCCAGAAGCCAAGATACAGAAACCAGCAAAACAGTGTTTGTGCATAAGTTCGTGTATTGGGCTTCATATCTTTGATACGTAAGCTGTGAAATGTTAGATTACAATTCAGTAGCAGCTAGTGGTCATAATTATAGTACTGAAAGGGACTTGTCAATAAAACTTACAAGGGACAAAACAGTATCACGAAAGACACAATAGAAGAGAACCAAGGAAGAAACATATCCATAAAGGATACCATGGCTGAACAAACGATGCTGCTGTTTTCACTGGAAATATTCATTGAGATGGAGATTAATACTGTTGTTAGTTTGAGAACTCAATCAGGAAACACCAGCGCGAGATAACTATAACATGTAAATACGTACCAGGGATCCTTGCAATTAGAAGACAACTGTGTGGAGTCATCATGTGGTGATGACATGGGATCTTCTGGACAGTAAACAGGCTGAATTTGCATCGCAAGCAGCACAAGTATAGGCAGTGCCACCCATTTGGCTTCCATGTTGTACTGAAAAAAGTAACCAAAAGAAGAGGGATGAACAAAACAATCACTACAAATGTGGATAATAGCAAGCAATGCAATAATATTACTGGACAAAATCAGTCACGTAACACTAGCCCACCACCCAGTCAGCTCTAGAAACCCTCAGTATTAGCAAATATGTACATGTTATCATGCAAGAGCTAGATCAGCATTTGTGTGTGTACTGCTGTCAGGCACAGTGCTAGATCAGAAGTGTAAAACTCTCGAAGGCAGTGCAGGAAATTATTTTTGCTCGCTAATATGAGATAAAGATTCTTCGTCATCAGCAAAAAAATGTAGCCAAACTTAAAACAGAGCAAGAAGTAGTATAAAAAGCAATCAACTTGCAACATGGCTGCTGAAATCGAGGGTGGAACTGGAACACCTCCTAGAGCATATTAGGGAGCAGAAATAAATCGTCTGCTGGTGTGTGTTCCCAATCAACAGAGTAAATCGGAAGAAATTATACAGTTTCACAGATGAAATCACGTTTTAGACTTCACGTTGAAATAGTTCAATACAAGCAATAGCCTTACTACGGTACATGGAATAGATTTTATGTCTAATTTTCCAAATTGCATACCTACAATCCAAGAGCAAACAAAATTGCATACCTACAATCCAAGAGCAAATATTATAATTTACGTTATCATGATAATTTCCCAGGCTATCACTACCCATAATCTCAACATAGCATTCAGATACTATGTAAACACGAGGGGTAAAAATTGGCAGCATTTCATTTCGTTTGACATAGCAGTGAACACTTATTTCGAATGCCAAAGCTGCTCCAAAGGCAAAAAAAATCTTCGCATGGCTTGCAATCAGAATCAAGTGCCTTATTGCACACAACCTGCTCAAGCGTCGAATTCAGCATTACCCTACCTGCGCCCTATGCAACAGTGAGCTAGAAATTTGCCAGCGCATCCTCTCGGACTGCATATTCACATCAATCATATGGAGCCAGGCGATCAACCACCTTCAGCTCTCTGCCTATGCCTATCAACACCAATCTGAGGCATTGGTGCTCAGCAGTTTAGGGTCTGAGCAGCAGAAGGGACTGCGAACCATCGCGCGTTTTCAACAACATCCAAGCGCAGATGTACAGCTGTTTCAGCGAATCGAGAAACAGGCAAGGAACTCGCACAACAGGGTCATCACTACGGGCCTACGGCGCGAGGTCTGCTACGACAGCCCCCTAGCCTTGTTTCCATTTTCGTTCGTACCCGCAGCCATCAAAAACAGAGGGAGAAGAGGACGGTGCGGTGCGGCGGTTGCTCACCTTCGCGGCGGCCGGAAGAAGCCGAGCGGGAAGAGGAGGAGGGGCCGCCTAGAAGAGGGCTCGGAGCATGGCGTGCCTCCGAGGTATCCCGTTGGACGAAAACACGGCGCCGCCGGGGATTTCCGGGGAACGTCCGGGAGAGCAGTAAGAGGAAGCCGGCGGAGGCCAGAGAGCGCCGAGCGCGTGTGTCAAGACCTAAGCAGGCCCGTGGGGCATTTCCCTGTGGATCGAGACAATGGACCGATTTTGGGGGAAGAAGTAAGAACGCGTATGCTACCGCCTACGGCTACAGTAAAAAGGTGCACACAGCTTCACAGTTTCTTACTTCTAGTCCACGAAAGCCGCGGGTCATGTATGTGGCAAAACCAATAAAAATGACCCAAACGCCAAACAATTTCGAAACATAAACTTTCGGCGGAAAAAATTAAGAGAACTAACCCTTTTGTGACTCGTATGCGCCTAGGGCGTCGCATACCTCAGTGTCGCGCCGGTTAGCAAGGCGTTGCACATGTCGCCAGCATGGATACAGGTGGGCCTCGCCGGCGCAAGTGTGGCGGCCCTCAGAGTGGCGCCGCAGTGTGTCGTGCCGTGACGTGGTCTGGAGTGCGGCACATAAAATCTTTTTAGTTCAGCCCGAGCCGGCCTACCCTAGCTGGCGCAAGTGTGACGATGGTGGCGTAGTGGCGGCGACGGCTAGCTAGGGTTCCTCTCCCCCTCCTCAATTCCTCTACCAAAATACACATACCTGAAGCATTCCCCCGTGGAGTTCGACCACCCAAGTTCCTAAAGGTACTCTCCCTCATTTTCCTTGTTTTTTTACCCATTAGAATGGTGTAATTTTGTGGCTAATGTCCAAATCTTGGAAACCCTAGAAATATGAATTGACCAAAATGCATGTTTGATTCTTGTTGCTTTGGCGAATGTTGGCTCCATGATGTATATGAAACATTTTGCTTAAGATTGGTAGGTTATGGTTAGTGTTTTGTTAGGTCTTGGAACAAGTTAGGATTGATTTAAATTAGATGGACCCGAGTTATGTTGTTAAGTTGGAGGGGGCATAATGGGGGGTTCTGAATGGATGTGCGTTGGAAGATAACGCATATCTACTCCGAGCAACGTTGGTTTGCATACAAGGAGGAGGCAGCCGAATCACTAGATAAGTCTCTTGAGTTGTTTGTCACCAAAAAGGTTGATAGTACTTTGCACTTGGACTTAAACTGGCTTGTCTCCCCGTTGAATGGTATGAGTCCTTAAGCCTTGAACCAATAGGAAATGACTGAACCTCCTTGGATTCAACATGACGTGATGCAAACATTGATCCTGATTTCAAAGAACCAAGGCGAAATAATGGAAGAGGAAAAATGATGAGTATGGGAACGATGAGACTGAGGTTGAGCTCCATGACAACAATGCTGGAGATTTGGGTAAGTATTATACGCCAGACATATGGACCGTGACATCCCGTATACTCAATGCTATGCACTAGACTTAGATGACAATGGTCCCGATGAAGAAATTGATGAGGAGGGGTTCACGGCCAATGAGGCCAAAATCCATGATACGATATTGGGACGCGATCATCTGGTACCTTTGTTTTGTGATATTAGTCTCGCGGATGAAGCCACGGTTGACGGTGGCAAGGGTGTAGTTCTTGGACCAAGGCCAAGTTCTCATCGGGATGATAATTACGAGAAGAATGGGATTTCTCCCGGATTGAAGTTCACAACCTTGTTGGAATTGAAGCAATGGCTCACTGAGTACTCTGTTAAGTATCATCATCCAAACACGATGGTTCACTCAGGCATGAATAAGCGTTATACAGTTAAATGCGACGAGGATGGATTTCCTTGGGTTGTCTGTGCATGACCATGGAAGGGAAGCCCTGATAGGCACATATCTAGTTGTGTATCAACTCACGTATGCTGAGGCAAGATGATGGATGGCAAAGATGCAAATCACGAGCACCCACAACTCAAGTCCGAGTTCATTGCTTATAGGCTTTCCAACTCAATCTCGTCACTTCCAACAATGGGTATCAAGAGCGTCCAGGAGCTTGTGAAAGCTATCTTTCACTATGAGTTGAAGTACGGGAAGGCATGTAAGGCGAAGCAAGCCGCATTCAAGATGTTGTACGGTGATTGGGAGTAAACATATAACTGAATCCCTAGGTTGTTGGGAGTGATTGCCTCCACTAACCCGACCATGGTTCATGTGGTTGAACCGTACACTACAAGAAAAGTTCAAACAGACAACGTCCCGAAATCGTCCACTGAGAGCCATTTTTCGTCGCCTATGGGCCTAACCCGACGATATGGGTTCTGTGGTCGAAACTGCGTCAGGCAAAGATCTACCACGTTTTTGTCGGTCCGTCGCGTTCGGGCGCCCTTCCGCCACGGAAAATCGGACCATTGCAGATGTGTTTTCGGGAGCCCGTTGACTGCTGACGTCATGCAAACTGACACGTGGCAGACGACGTTAACTGGCAGTTAACGGCGTTAACCGGCTGAAACCCCGTGGTAGATGGTAGGCCCACACGAGGCCTGCCACGCCTTAAGCGGGCCGGCCCATTTAGTTTGCGGGCCGGGCCAGCTGACTTAGTTTGACCGGTCAACTATATAGCTGGGCTGGTCCATTAGTTACGTGGGTCGGGCCTAACCTCTAAGGTTGACTGGTCAAAAGTTAAATGGGGGGCCCACTAAGCATGTGGGCCGGGCCGAGTGCACTCGTTTGACCGGTCAACAGGCAAAAGGGTTGGCCCACAAGACATGTGGGGCCCACTTTCCTGTTATCGGGTCTGCCCATTTGACAAGTGGGGTCCACCATAAAGCAAGTGGGCCGGCCCAAAAAGTTAGTGGGCCGGCCCATTTAGCCTGTGGGTCCCACTTTCCTACTATCGAGCCGGCCCATTTAGTAAGTGGGGTCCACCATAGATCAAGTGGGCTGGCCCAACAAGCTAGTGGGTCGGCCTAAAAAACACATATGGGTCCCACTTTCCTGTTAAAGGGCCGGTATGTGGGGTCCACCATATAGCAAGTGGGCTGGCCCAACAAAATAGTGGGTCGGCCCAATAAGCAGGAGGGGGCCACTGTTCGTTTAACCAGGCCGGCCCAGTTAGTAAGTGGGGTCCACCATAAAGCAAGTGGGTTGGCCCAACAGGTTGGCGAGCTGGCCCAATAAATATGTGGGGTCCACTTTCCTGCTGACGGGCCGACTCAGTTAGTATGTGGGGTCCACAATAAAAGCAATTGGGCTGGCCCAACAAGTTAGTGGGCCGGCCCAATAAGCTTGTGGGGGCCACTATCGTGCTAACGGGCCGGCCCAGTTAGTACGAGGGGTCCACAGTAAAGCAGGTGGGCTCGCCCAACGAGTTAGCGGGCTGGCCCAGTAAGCTTGTGGGGCCCACTATCCTGCTAACGGGTTGGCCTAGTTGACAAATGGGCTGGCCCAATAAGCACGTGGGCCCACTTTTCTTTTATAGGGCCGGCCCAGTCAGTGGGTGGGGTCCACCTTAAAGCAAGTGGGCTGGCCCAATAAGTAAGTGGGCCAGCCCGTTTTGTTGTTGTTTATATGCCGGCATGATAGGCGTTTTAGGATTTTGCGGGTCGGCACATATGTGATTTCGCTTAATTGGGACGTTTAAGGGATGGGAATTTGTGATTTAGATTGCGTAGAACATAGAAAGATACTGAGAATATTTACGCAGCACATGATTTCTGTCGGGATAGCCTCACTTACCACAAGGACCATAGAAAAAATGCGCGAAAGAACTTTAAAAGCTAACTAAATATTACATCAGCTGCAAGGCTTTGAAAAAATATTACAGAACCCAGAGAAATTGAATGATAATTAAACCTAGCAATACAATGAAGCGATTCGGCAATCTTTTAAGTTGTCCATGCACCACCTATATCTGAAATAAAGAAATTACAAGTTAAGACAGCAACAAGGCAAAGCCACTACAATATTGTTTGCCAAAGAATTTGGAACTCATCATTTCGTCGTTATAACAAGATCATTGTAATGTGCACAATAAGCAAACAAAGAGTGCATGCCGCATACCAACAGCCAATATAACAGAGCATGTTAGAATGAAACAGCAGACTTACTACTGTCGAGTCCCATGCAAACCAACATGTTCAGGGAGTACAAAATTGGCATGAACAACATAGTAGCAGGCTAAAATTTTGTAACAACGACTGAGCAAGATGAAGTTATGATGGCTACATCTACAGAGCAGGGAATGTAAACGAAAAACAGAAGTTATGATGGCAAAAGCTAAAGAGGGAATATGAACCAACATGTGCCAAGTGCAATTACTTCAAATTGGCCGTGAACTAAATAATACTCCTGAACTTATAGTGAAGGGGATGCAAATCAAGATTGTTAGGGATATAAACTTGTAATGAGCAGCACATAGAGGATAGTTAATGTTGAAGCTTAGGATGGACCAGATACAGAATATAGTGGGATCACCTGTGAACTTGTATAAGAGGGAATGCAAACCAATATGTTCAGCATTCCATATGTGAGCGCCATGCCAAGTCAGAGAAACAAGTCAATAATGAAGAACAAGATGGCACACAAAATTATTTTCTAGTAGTATGACAAGTTTATTTGTAATACTGGCTAGATAGCAGAGTGATAGTATGCCAAACTAAGTCCTTACTTTGTTAGCTTACAATGAACTAGATACAAAACAATGGCATCACCTGTAGTAGAGGGAATGCAAGCCAACATGTTCATGGAGTAAAAAATTGGCACAAAGAACATAGTAGCAGGCCATAATTTTTGTAACAATGACTGAGCAAGATAAAGTTATGATGGCTAGATCTACAGAGCAGGGAATGTAAACCAAATATAGAAGTTATGATGCCAAAAGCTATAGAGCAGGGAATGCGAACCAATATGTGCAATTACTTAAAATTGGCCATGAACTAAATAATAGCAGGATGTTCCTATAATAGCAAGGAATAAAACGGATAGGAGTTATAATGTCACCACTCATAAATGTTTAGATAAGCGAAACAAATCAATTTCTTTCGGGATATAAAGTTGTAATGAGCAACACATAGAGGATAGTTAATGCTACGGCTTAGGATGGACCAGAAACGGAATATAGTGGGATCACTTGTGAACTTGTAGAAGAGGGAATGCACACCAATATGTTCACCATTCTATATGTGAGCGACATGCCAATTAAGAGAAACAAGTTAATATTGCAGCTTTTGAAGAATCAGATGGCAGACAAAATTATGATGGAAGTAGCTGCTGTCACGAGTTCAAATAAATTTGTACTGCAGGATGGCAAAGCGATAGCATGCAGGAACTAATAGCAGGCAGTTACTTTGTTAGCTTACGACGAAGTAGATAGAAATAACAATGGCATCACATGTAGTACAGGGAATGCAAACCAACATGTTCAGGGAGAACAAGATTGGCATGAACAAAATAGTAGCAGCCTATAATTTTTGTAACAACGACTGAGCAAGATAGAAGTTATGATGGCTACATCTACAGAGCAGGGAATGCAAACCAAAATGTTCAATCGCTTAAAGTTAGCAATGAACTAGAAAATAGCATGGTGAACAAAATAGTAGCAGCCTATAATTTTTGTAACAACGACTGAGCAAGATAGAAGTTATGATGGCTACATCTACAGAGCAGGGAATGCAAACCAAAATGTTCAATCGCTTAAAGTTAGCAATGAACTAGAAAATAGCATGGTGTTACGGTCATAGCTAGGAATGAACTGAAAGAGCTTCAGACAAACAAGCATCTGAACCGAGAACATGGCGCTAAAACAAGGGACTTACATTACGAGAAGCACTCTGTGGGAGTCACAGCAGATTTTCCTGGGGTTGATAGATCCGGTGATGAAGTACACTACATGTGCTACTTGGGGTTGGAGAGACGGCCATTACACTTCATGGTTACTCATCTCATCTGCAAAAACGTAACGGCGCGTCATTAGCATAAACAGGTTCCCCAAGATTAAACAAGAACTTGCAGGCAAGCAATAGAAAAGTGACATTAGAAGAGTTTAGATCATGCACGATGCCGGTGAAGCAGATCCGGTTCATGCACAGCGGTGTCGGTGAGCAAGACCTGATGCGGTGGATGACGGATCCGGTGAAGCGGCTCCGGTGGGGTGGACGATACCGCAGCTGAAGCGACTGTGGTAGACTGCTGGATGAGTATATGGTTTCGAGGTTCGGCGGGGATGATCCGGTCCGGTTGATGACGGCGTCGATGAAGCGACTCCGGCAGGCAGCCGGATGAAGAGGATCGTGAGGCCTCGGGTAGGCCAAGGAAGTCCGGTGGGGATGTTCCGATGCGGTGGTCGTGGAGGTGGGAGAGAGAGGGACTTGAGAAGTTCCGGTGGGTGGTCTCAGAGGAGATACTGAAGGAAATGTATTTTTTTTTGGGAGGGTTTCCGGGGCTAGGGAGGTGGTGATCGAAAAAATGACGGGCAGACCCCCCTACCAACCGACTTTGCTGTCATCTCCACAGGGGTAGAATGAGAATTTTGAAGCGTGTGAAATTTTTGTATTTTGTGGGCGGGAAGTTTTGACGCTAGGAGATTTTGAATTTGGCTACGGTCCAAGTATAATGATAAAAAATGGTTAGACCGTACTAGTACCTCTGTTCAAGGCCGAGTGCAAAATCAAATCATCATCACATTAAATATCGGTTACTATCATCGTGATCTATCTTCTTATCCCATTCAAAAACACGTCTGAAATATTTCAGGATTGGCGGGAGATTTTGCCGCCCGAATGAGATTTGATTTTGAATATGGATATGGTCAAGTAATATAATATAATACTAATATAAAAACGGTACACCTGGTTAAGTACTAATTGCTCTGCTTCGACAGTTAAGGCCAGCAGCCACATCAAGCCATCATCATTACAAACAAAATCAGTCAAATCTAGAACCTAGTATAGGATAAATTCACAGCAGCATAATAAATCCAGAAAACTAAGTATAATACATAAACTGCATATAACAGCCAAAAGCAGCCAATAACAATGTTAATGTTCACGACAAACTAATTTGAAAATAATACAAGACACAATGTATGGCCAACATGAAGATTAGGATACCCTAGGATGAATGAATCTGTTCTTCATTCAACATATATTTCTTCGTCACTCCATTCACTGATCTGAAGGAAATATTCATTGAACTCCTTCCATCTGCAGTGTGCAGCCAATACATCCTCCAAACAGTATGGTCTTTGTTCATTTTCTCATACCGTAGGTTCCTAATCTATCCACACGTATTGGCCACTCATCCAAGGCCTTTATATCATCAAAGTACTCTCTGGTATAACCCAAATCTGCGTAGTAGATGCAGCCAGGTCGAAGTGTCGGGTGCACACTGGTGTCGATGGAGATACACCGGATATAATGGACGAAGAAGGCATGACTGCCAATGTTATTAACGGCATGGAGAGAGCGGCTCTCAGTGTCCACACGGTACACCAATGGTTGACCTTCCTCCAAATGCTTGTTGTCCAACAACACAAGCAGCAGAGCACCATCCGACTTCACAAGGTAGAACTTGTTATTTTCAAGTTCTAGAAATGAAAATAGTGTATCCATGTTGACAGTGCTCGCGCGCTGCTCCAACTGGACATTGTTGGTGCACACTAATTTTCCGAACTCAAAATTCTTCACAGTATCGCATACAATTCACCATTGAACAGGGTAATGCAACGCAGAGAATGGTGCTCGATCGAAAATCTTCCTTCTCCCCAATCTTCATCTATACCCTTAGTTGGAGTGCTCTCATAGACCCAAGCAATTTCCGCCGGGTAATCTTTGGAAACGAAGACCATAGTCGGGGACTTCATTACATCGACTGACTTCAGAATAACATATGGCATATGCGCCTCAAACATAGTATTCAATGTCTTTGTGAGTGGGTTTAGAAGCCGTATCTTGTGCGGATGGTTCTTCTGGACAATCAAGATGATGCCACGGCAAAAGCCGACGAAGTAGTATCTAAAATATATTGATGAAGATAACATTCAGCACTAAGATGTTTACGATTGAAAATAAAAATAGATTAACTCTATAGATATGGAGGAATTTGAACCTTGCATGAACTTCCTTTAGATCGATGGTGACGTAGCGGGATGTGCGGAGGTGGAGGAAGGTGAAATCAGTAGCGCATGGAAGGGCGTGTTCTACCATGATCCATTCGTGCAGGTGCACGTCGGGCTCAGGTAAACCTGAGCGCCAATTTCTACAAACTTGCCTCAAAGCAGAGCAGGTGTCCATGTACTCCTCGTTCGCCAGTAAGTAGTCCCCGATCTTGTGAAGTGGTCCGTCAGCCCTGAGAGAGGCCCAGTTCACGGAGGCGCCGCGCTTGGATGCGCCGCCCTCGGAGGCGACGGGCTTGGGGCGACGGCCGCCGGCGCATTCTTCTTGTCCATCACCGCCAAGGAGCGCGCGTAGGGTGGTTGGTGTTTTTTTCCTTCAATTTGGAGAAGTTGATGGGAGGTGAGAGGTGTGGTTGCGTGCGTGAGTGAGAATGAGACTGTGTGTAGAGGGAGGGACAGAGGGGCTCTGTACAGGCAACGTGACGGTTGGTCTCGACAATTTCTCAAAAAAGCTAGATGTTTGGTCTCAACACGCGCACCGCCTAACCGCTGCGCACCGCGACACGCGTCCGTGGTACTGCACGTCTGCACCGTTACGTGTACTCAGTTCTACCGTCGAGCCTTGAAGGAGATATGCCCTAGAGGCAATAATAAAGTGGTTATTATTTATATCTTTATGTTTATGATAAATGTTTATATATCATGCTAGAATTGTATTAACCGAAACATTAGTACATGTGTGATATGTAGACAAACAAGAAGTCCCTAGTATGCCTCTTAAACTAGCTTGTTGATTAATGGATGATTAGTTTCATAATCATGAACATTGGATGTTATTAATAACAAGGTTATGTCATTGTGTGAATGATATAATGGACACACCCAATTAAGCGTAGCATAAGATCTCGTCATTAAGTTATTTGCTATAAGCTTTCGATACATAGTTACCTAGTCCTTATGACCATGAGATCATGTAAATCACTTATACTGGAAAGGTACTTTGATTACACCAAACACCACTGCGTAAATGGGTGGCTATAAAGGTGGGATTAAGTATCCGGAAAGTATGAGTTGAGGCATATGGATCAACAGTGGGATTTGTCCATCCCGATGACGGATAGATATACTCTGGGCCCTCTCGGTGGAATGTCGTCTAATGTCTTGCAAGCATATGAATGAGTTCATAAGAGACCACATACCACGGTACGAGTAAAGAGTACTTGTCAGGAGACGAGGTTGAACAAGGTATAGAGTGATACCGAAGATCAAACCTCGGACAAGTAAAATATCGCGAGACAAAGGGAATTGGTAATATATGTGTATGGTTCATTCGATCACTAAAGTCATCGTTGAATATGTGGGAGCCATTATGGATCTCCAGATTCCGCTATTGGTTATTGGTCGGAGTGAGTACTCAACCATGTCCGCATAGTTCTCGAACCGTAGGGTGACACACTTAAAGTTGGATGTTGAAATGGTAGCACTTGAATTATGGAATGGAGTTCGAATATTTGTTCGGAGTCCCGGATGAGATCCCGGACATCACGAGGAGTTCCGGAATGGTCCGGAGAATAAGATTCATATATAGGATGTCATTTTATGTGAAATAAAATGTCGCGGAAGGTTCTATGGAAGGTTCTAGAAGGTTCTAGAAAAGTCCGGAAGAAACCACCAAGGAAGGTGGAGTCCACAAGGGACTCCACCTCCATGGCCGGCCAGCCCTAGATGGGGTGGAGTCCCAAGTGGACTCCACCATAGGGGGCCGGCCACCCCCCACATGGGAGGTGGGAATCCCACCTTTGGGTGGGAGTCCTAGTTGGGCTAGGTTTCCCCCTCCTATGGAAGGTTTTGGTTTCGGGTCTTATTCGAAGACTTGGACACCAACACTTGGGATCCACCTATATAATGAGGGGCCAAGGGAGGGGGCCGGCCACCCCAAGACCACAAGCTGGCCGCCCCCCATAGAGTGGCCGGCCACCCCTCCCAAACCCTAGCCAAGCTCCTCCACTCCATATTGCCCGCATAGCTTAGCGAAGCTCCGCCGGACTTTTACACCGCCACCGACACCACGCCGTCGTGCTGTCGGATTCAAGAGGAGCTACTACTTCCGCTGCCCGCTGGAACGGGGAGGTGGACGTCGTCTTCATCAACAACCGAACGTGTGACCGAGTACGGAGGTGCTGCCCGTTCGTGGCGCCGGAACCGATCGTGATCAAGATCTTCTACGCGCTTTTGCAAGTGGCAAGTGATCGTCTACCGCAGCAACAAGAGCCTCATCTTGTAGGCTTTGGAATCTCTTCAAGGGTGAGACTCGATACCCCCTCGTTGCTACCGTCTTCTAGATTGCATCTTGGCTTGGATTGCGTGTTCGCGGTAGGAAAATTTTTGTTTTCTATGCAACGTTATCCTACAGTGGTATCAGAGCCGTGTCTATGCATAGATGGTTGCACGAGTAGAACACAATGGTTTTGTGGGCGTTGATACTCTTGTTGTCTTTAGTTTGAGTACTTTGCATCTTTGTGGCATAGTGGGATGAAGCGGCTCGGACTAACTTTACATGACCGCGTTCATGAGACTTGTTCCTCGTTCGACATGCAACTTGTATTGCATAAGAGGGTTCAATTTACTCTTCTATTGAAAACATTAGTATCAACGTTGTGGTTCATGTTCGTAGGTAGATTAGATCTCTCTCGAAAACCCTAAACCACGTAAAATATGCAAACCAAATTAGAGACGTCTAACTTGTTTTTGCAGGGTTTGGTGATGTGATATGGCCATAATGTGATGATGAATATGTATGAGATGATCATTATTGTATTGTGGCAACCGGCAGGAGCCTTATGGTTGTCTTTAAATTTCATGTTGAGTAGTATTTCAAAGTAGTTGTAATAGTTGCTACATGAGGTGAACAACCATGAAGACGGCGCCATGAACCTTGACGCTACGCCGACGATGATGGAGATCATGCCCGAAAATGATGGAGATCATGTCCGTGCTTTGGAGATGAAGATCAAAGGCGCAAAGACAAAAGGGCCATATCATATCACATATGAATTGCATGTGATGTTAATCCTTTATGCATCTTATTTTGCTTAGATTGCGACGGTAGCATTATAAGATGATCCCTCACATTAATATCAAGATAATAAAGTGTTCTCCCCTCGTATGCACCGTTGTAACAGTTCGTCGTTTCAAAGCATCTCGTGATGATCGGATGTGATAGATTCAACGTTTCATATACAACGGGTGTAAGCCATGTTGCACACGCGGAATACTTGGGTTTGCTTGACGAGCCTAGCATGTACAGACATGGCCTCGGGACAACGGAAACCGAAAGGTTGAACACGAGTCATATGGATGATATGATCAACATGTTGATGTTCACCATTGAAGCTACATCATCTCACGTGATGATCGGTTTTTGGTGTAGTGGATTTGGATCGTGTACCACTTAACAACTATGAGGGATGTTGTATTAAGTGGGAGTTCATTAGTAATTAGATTAAAACATGAACTTATTATCATAAACATAGTCTGAGTAGTATTTTGAATTAATTTTGTAGTATTGGCATCCGTTTTCTACCATGCGCTAGTCTTGTTATTGAGATAGAAATACTGTTAAAATCTGACAAGAAACTTTACGGATTGGTACCGTATTGTTAAAGAATCAAGAATTGATTAAGTCCTATTGCAAACTTTTAGTAAACCTCACATTGTTGATTCAAAGAGCTATGTTTTCAATTAGTACCTAAAGTTATCTTGTCTCCGTCAAACTTGAAGTTCAAATTTGTTTGAAAAGTAAGGAGCTGAAAATTTAGTTTTCAGAAATAATCAAGGTATGAGATATATGTGATATCTAAGACCTTATTACAAGATAATAGAATATAATTTGGTGAGACTACATAAACTCATAAGTTTTATGGGAATGTATGAAGGTTGAAGACGCCAGGCGTCACAATCCTCCAACTATTAGGGCACTAACAATATTCGCATATCCATGAAGTGACCATCCTTAATATGCACCGTTATTAAGACTCGTCGTTTCGAAGCATCACGTGATGATCGGGTGTGATAGATTCTACGAGTGCATACAACGGGTGCAAGCTAGATTTGCACATGCAAATACCAAGGTTAAAACTTTACGAGCCTAGCATGTACAGACATGGTCTCGGAAAGTCATCATGATATGATGGATAAAATTATGAGTGAAATTGTTCATCATATTACAAAGTTACTAATAGTGAAATCTGGAACACTTGTCATATGATGATCAACTTCAAAGTAAGAACCTCAAGGTTATTGGTATTTGACCAACAAACCTAGAAGTTATTAATGTTGAAGTGTTTTTCTGAATAATGAGGAAAGCCAAAAGAGAAACTGCAAAAGATATTTTGGCAAAAAGAAAAGAAAAGACTAGAAAGTCTAGCTCAGGTGTATATAAATGATATACATGTTATGGTTGTATTCCTGGTTAAGTCACACAATGAAATTCTTGGGTATTAGTACCATATTGGTTGGTATGAAGTGTCATACAAAACAACGCAATACAAGAATACAATGGCCTAAGTGACTGACAAGGAATATGATAGGAATGCACGTCAGAAACAAAAATAAAGTGTTATTATGTTCATCGTTGGCATTCTATCTAGCCCTTAGAATTTATAATAAAGAGCTTAATAAATTGTTATTTTGCTCTGGTCAATTTAAAACAATGAGTTGTTCAAATTATGACATTTACTCTATGTACGATGGATAAGTTATTATAAATCTTAATGGTGAAACACACATACATAACACTGACGCTAAAATGCCATAAGGCAAATGATTTGAATTCCACTTATTTGTGGAACCGCCATTTAGGTCATGTTTGAAAGGAACGCATGAAGGAACTCCATGCAAATGGATTTTTGGAGTCATTTGATTTTTGAATCATTTGGCGCTTGCAAATCTTTTCTAAAGAGAATGATTAAAATACCGTTCATAGGCCAAGAGTTGAACGGGCAACTAACTTAGTGGAAAAATACATGATGATGTATATGGTTCACTGGGCATAGTTATGTGCGGGAGATTCTTCTACTTCATGAAAACTTTCAACAATGAATTGAGTATATATATGTGGATATATTCAATAAGGAGGAAGTTTGAAACATTTGAATGGATTCAAATAAATTTCAGCATGAAGTGGAAATCATCGTAATAGAAAAGTCAAATATCTATGATTGGATCATGGTGGAAATATTTGAATTACGAGTTTTAGCGAACATCTAAGAGAGTTATAAAATTGTTCTACAACTCACATTTCTTGGAGTATCATAATGATGATATAGTATTCAAGATATGTATCCAAACCTTGTTGGATTAATGATGAGATAAAAATATTATGACGCCATTATATTTTTGTGGATTATGCTTTAGTGACTACCGCTTTTTCACTAAATAGAGCATCATCATGATCCGTTGAAATGACACCATACGAGTTATGGCATAGGTAAGAAACCTGATAGTCTTTTCTTAAATTTTGGTATGCATAGCATAAGTAAATAAGTTTACAACCAAAATCGGATGAATGTCTTTGTTGGTTATCCCAGAGATTTGATTGGGAATTCTTCCCACGAGACAAAGATAAAAGTGTTTGTCAATGTTTCTTATTTCCGAGAAATTGTTTCTAGTGAAGTATTTGAGTGGGAGGACAATATAATTTGATAAGGTTTATGAACCTGAGCATAATGATCAGAGTAGCGCAGCATCGGAATTGGTTTCGGAAGCGGCCACAACGATCATGGCTCCCATGACTACAAAGTGTTTTAGTCATGGAGATCGAAGTACATATTGAACCTTGTAGGTATGGTTTACTTTGTCATCAAATAAATGATTTGTGGACAAAGGATTGATTTTGATCAATGATAAACCAACTACAAACAAAGAAGTTATGATGGGCCCTGACTCCGTTAAAATGGCCATGCGCCATGAAATCCATAATAGATGAATACTTTTTGAAAGTAAATGGATCTATAGACTTGGATGAAATATCCTTGAAGAAGCTCGACTTGTCGAAAAAATTGTTTACGACAAAGTTCAAAGAATTGACTACGATAAGATTAGATCTTCCGTAGAAATGCTTATAGTCTATATGGATTATTCTAGTAGGATGGCAAAATACATTACTTATCAGAAGTATGTATTAAAGGTGTATACAAGATACAACCAAGAGTTTTGCTGGTCCGTGGAATATTAAATAGGTATACAAAACTTCAATTTGATGAAGTGAGTATCGCGGAGTTGGAATCTTCACCAGATGAAATAGTCAAAGAGTTTTTTGATTTCATCAGAGACGATGAAGAGGCTTGCATTTGCAAGAAATTAAGTGGGAGCGCTAAGACACATTTATAATACTTTATGTAGGTGACATATAGTTGGTTATAAATGATGTAATTATATACTTGATTAAAAGGTTTCATTGAGAATTAACTTCAATGAAAGGATATGGACTGAAACAAATTTAGTGTCAAGATCTATGAAGATAGATTGAAACACATAAATAAGTTTAAGTCAAAGTACATATGATGGATATTGAAGTAGTTCAATATAGAAATATTAAGAAAATGTTCTTGTCATGTGAAGGTTTAACAAGACTTGAGTGTATCTGACACTCAATGAGTAAAAACACATGAGTGATTATAGATCACGAATAATATGTACACAATCAGATATCATGTGCTATAAAGTGTTATGAGCATATACCAGAATGATTCATATGATGATCATTGGACGACAGTAAGAATAACCTTGAGTACTTTAGAAGAACTAAGGATATACATATATATTTTTGTATGAAGAAATGACAAACAAATCGCTGTAAGGTGTTACACCGATATTTATTTTGTCACATATCAAAATAGAATTTCAATCTCAAATTAGACTAAGTGTTGTTTTAAAGGTAGCACAATGAACTAGAAGTTGTCTATGTTAGATTTAGAAGAGTTCTAAATATTGTGATGGATTCTACAAAACGAAGTAGAGTATGTCATTTGTTTTGACAAATGACTGAGGATGTTGAGTCAAGAAGTTCTTTGAGAACTTGGTGTAGTTCCGATAGTGTCAAGAACTTTGAAGCTATATTGTATGTGACAATATTAGTGACTTATTTCAGACCGCGGAATTAAGGTTCCACCATAAGATTAAACATATTTAATGCCAACTCATTTGGAAATGAGTGATGCGTTGAGACGCAAATGAATTACAAAATACATACGTTTCTGAGCGTGTCAGATCCGTTGACTAAAAACCTCTCCCGTGAGCAATACATGATAAAGCACCATAAGGCCAAGGTGTTATATCTTTACAAATGTAATCTAGATTATTGACTCTAGTGCAAGTGGGAGACTGAAGGAGATATGCCCTAGAGGCAATAATAAAGTGGTTATTATTTATATCTTTATGTTTATGATAAATGTTTATATATCATGCTAGAATTGTATTAACCGAAACATTAGTACATGTGTGATATGTAGACAAACAAGAAGTCCCTAGTATGCCTCTTAAACTAGCTTGTTGATTAATGGATGATTAGTTTCATAATCATGAACATTGGATGTTATTAATAACAAGGTTATGTCATTGTGTGAATGATATAATGGACACACCCAATTAAGCGTAGCATAAGATCTCGTCATTAAGTTATTTGCTATAAGCTTTCGATACATAGTTACCTAGTCCTTATGACCATGAGATCATGTAAATCACTTATACTGGAAAGGTACTTTGATTACACCAAACACCACTGCGTAAATGGGTGGCTATAAAGGTGGGATTAAGTATCCGGAAAGTATGAGTTGAGGCATATGGATCAACAGTGGGATTTGTCCATCCCGATGACGGATAGATATACTCTGGGCCCTCTCGGTGGAATGTCGTCTAATGTCTTGCAAGCATATGAATGAGTTCATAAGAGACCACATACCACGGTACGAGTAAAGAGTACTTGTCAGGAGACGAGGTTGAACAAGGTATAGAGTGATACCGAAGATCAAACCTCGGACAAGTAAAATATCGCGAGACAAAGGGAATTGGTAATATATGTGTATGGTTCATTCGATCACTAAAGTCATCGTTGAATATGTGGGAGCCATTATGGATCTCCAGATCCCGCTATTGGTTATTGGTCGGAGTGAGTACTCAACCATGTCCGCATAGTTCTCGAACCGTAGGGTGACACACTTAAAGTTGGATGTTGAAATGGTAGCACTTGAATTATGGAATGGAGTTCGAATATTTGTTCGGAGTCCCGGATGAGATCCCGGACATCACGAGGAGTTCCGGAATGGTCCGGAGAATAAGATTCATATATAGGATGTCATTTTATGTGAAATAAAATGTCGCGGAAGGTTCTATGGAAGGTTCTAGAAGGTTCTAGAAAAGTCCGGAAGAAACCACCAAGGAAGGTGGAGTCCACAAGGGACTCCACCTCCATGGCCGACCAGCCCTAGATGGGGTGGAGTCCCAAGTGGACTCCACCATAGGGGGCCGGCCACCCCCCACATGGGAGGTGGGAATCCCACCTTTGGGTGGGAGTCCTAGTTGGGCTAGGTTTCCCCCTCCTATGGAAGGTTTTGGTTTCGGGTCTTATTCGAAGACTTGGACACCAACACTTGGGATCCACCTATATAATGAGGGGCCAAGGGAGGGGGCCGGCCACCCCAAGACCACAAGCTGGCCGCCCCCCATAGAGTGGCCGGCCACCCCTCCCAAACCCTAGCCAAGCTCCTCCACTCCATATTGCCCGCATAGCTTAGCGAAGCTCCGCCGGACTTTTACACCGCCACCGACACCACGCCGTCGTGCTGTCGGATTCAAGAGGAGCTACTACTTCCGCTGCCCGCTGGAACGGGGAGGTGGACGTCGTCTTCATCAACAACCGAACGTGTGACCGAGTACGGAGGTGCTGCCCGTTCGTGGCGCCGGAACCGATCGTGATCAAGATCTTCTACGCGCTTTTGCAAGCGGCAAGTGATCGTCTACCGCAGCAACAAGAGCCTCATCTTGTAGGCTTTGGAATCTCTTCAAGGGTGAGACTCGATACCCCCTCGTTGCTACCGTCTTCTAGATTGCATCTTGGCTTGGATTGCGTGTTTGCGGTAGGAAAATTTTTGTTTTCTATGCAACGTTATCCTACAAGCCTTACACTGGAAAAATATATGTACTCAGTTTTCCCCTCGAGTACTAATACTGGCTAGTGCAATATACTCAGTTTTACCCTCAAGTGGCTGGTCAACAGAGAGTCAAGAAATTGGAATAAGCTATCTAATTGAGTAATTTCATGCGCAAAAAATTAAAATCATTGCGCCTCCTACTCATGGATTCTTGTTAAGAAGAGGAGGTCTAAAACGTGGAAAACAGAATAGCACACCACATGTCCGAAATGATGGAAAGGGCTAGGCAATCCACTTAGAGCAAGTCCAACAGCTCCCCAATATTTCTCCCCTATATCTTCCTGTAGGGGCTTCCCCTATAAAGATTCTTCCCCTAAATTTTGTTCATCTCCAACATCTCCCCTATACTATCTTCCCTATACCACATTCACCTATATTTTAAGAATATTTTGTACCTAACTTCACAAATAATAGAGCATCAATGATCTAAGTAGGCACTATCTCTTTTATTACTTGTATAAGGGAGGCTTCCACCACCCCAATGTATAGGGAAAAAGGAGGGGTGGGTTGGGGATGCAGATTTATTGGGGGCATGTGTAGGGGGCCTGTTGGAGGGTGTTTTCTCCTATTTCTCCCCTATATTTAGGATTGGGGAGGCTATAGGGTGCCTCTTGGACTTGCTCTTATAGATCTCAACAAAAATCACATGGAACTACATTAAACTTATGTAGTAGCCAACGCAACGAAAATTCAGAAGTGCAGGCTGAGTACCAAAGGCACAACACAATAAGGAAACTTGCAACCTTATATAAAAGGGGCTATGCAACCCACTTATACACACATTAACAGCCATCCTCGTGTGTGACAAGAGAAATTCAACACTGGATTCGGAGGTAGGCACATGAAGCTTTACAAGGGCCAATGGGGCACCAAAAATTTAATGATGAATTGAACCACACCGTCAACAATTCAAACTCGAGACCTTGGCTCTAATACCATTTAAGTTTGAACTGATTGAAAAGGCTAGGCAACCAATTTATAAAACATCCACAGGAACAACTACCAAGTTGATCCCAGCCGCAGATAAATGCATCCACCAATAAAATAGGAACAATGCCTCAGTCTCAGGAAACATTTCACAATACCAAGGTACTGTCAATGTCAGTGTTCATCTCCAATTATCTATGGCATTTTATTAGTCTTTGAGAGATTATAACGAACTTGATTGGCCTCCTGCAATAGGGCATAACATGCTTCTGATCTTGATCTCAACATGTCAACTTGGTTTCTTAACACATCTGCTGCATGCTGTTCTATTTGGAGTTGTTCCTCCAGAACTTGTGCAGAGAAAGACTTGGACTTGGACTTGGACTTGTACTGCAAAAACCCAGCATTTCGCAGGAAAGTGTTTTTGGTGATACCTTTATTTTTAAGTACCATGGTAAATGTCTCCATACATTCTTCTAGAGTTTTTTCCATGCCGTCTTTCCCGGGTTTCGCCATCTCCAATTTCATATTTGCCTGAAAAGTTTCCAGTCGTGTAAAAATAAAAGTTATTACAGAGAAACATGCAGGTGGTAGATTTAATGTGTATGAACTACTTCTAATACTACAATTTGGTATGCCTGATTACACATCAAATGCATTTTCACAAAAACGCCTACAAGATTATATTGACATGCCCATTATTGCTCCTACAAATTTGCAACTGTGTCGTTAAAAAATTTAAATCATAAAGAAGACTTACAATAACACTTTCTGCGAGTTCTCCTATCACATTATGTTTATTCTTCCGGCATGCCTCGAACTGCTCTGCCAGAGTCATCTCTTTGTCTGGTTGCATGTTGTTTGCATGATCTACTTTCTGCATTTTTGTACAATCATATAGAAATCAAATAACGTGGTTGAAATGGAGGATGGAAATATAACATGCACACGGAGTTCTACACAATTTACGAGTAACATATGTAGCGGTACAGACCAGCGGGGCATTACTTTTTGCCAGAGATGCCCAACCAAGTGACGAGATCCTGTACGGCTTGGTAAATGTTGTTTCAAGCGGTTAGCCTGGTTTCTTTTAGACAATGTCTGCAAAAGGAGACTAGTGAGACACTGGCGCAAAGTAAGTATTCGGAATTTAATCTGGTTTCACGGTCCTCATAAGCCATACCACATTCTTTGGATCAGACCAGTGCTTGACAAGATCTCCCCACTGCTCGTCAGTCATACAGGGTGCAGAAGACGTTGTTTGAACATTGGCAGTAATCTGGCCAGTGAAGTATGTCGCCTTAAGCTTATAGCGGTGCTAGTGCAACAATTCTTTGAATATGGAAGCGATGATAAACTTTACATCCTCATTATCCTCATTGAATTCAAACCTTAACTTCTCACAACGGTGGAATGATTGGTGAGTTATATACCATAGAAACAACAGTAAGCTACAAGAAAGGGGACAGATCAATGTGGAATAATTTATCATTACCAGGAGAAGCATGACTTACATGTAAATTATGCACTAAACTCTCAAACTGTGAAGGGGTGTCAACGTGCTGCTTCCACAATGGGAAGGTAGGAAGTTCATTCCTGATAAAATAGCCAACCTCTGATACAAGATATGAAGATTCATGCGGATGAAGTGGCCTTCTGCCACCTACAATAGATGTGATGTGAAATTTTGAACCCATTCCGGAAATCTTAGCTGCAAGTTTTTTTCCTACCGTTGGCCCCCTCGTTTTTATTGATCGTGGCGAACCTACCAAGTTAAGCATTACATCAAGCTATCATGGTATATAGATACATAAGGGAGCATTAAACTACAAGTCTTGAAAAAAGTATTACCTTTTTCGGCGTGGGTCTCATCATCGGGAGAGGAGTTGTCTTTCACAGGACTAAGGGTCGGAGGGAGATCATCACCAGTTTGCTGGTGTTGTGACAGCACTGTTTGTACATTTGAGGCTGTATCATCTGGGACTAGCATTATGTGTCCTGGCCATTATTACCTACCACCACCCCTGATGGTGCCAATTGTTGGCTAGAATTTGCTATGGAAACTGGTTCTGTTGGCAATAGTTTCTGAGAAACAGTATTGGCAACTGGTGGTTGTGGAATGTGTGGGCTGGTACATGCTGGGGCTACTTCTGTCTGATTCGATGGTTTTTTGTTTTTACGAGACCTTTCACTGTTATCATTCTTGGCCTGTTCTCCACCTCGTGTCAGTGTCTTGTTAGACCTTGTAATAGGAGGAGCAGCACGAGCATTAGGCTTAACCCTTTTTTTTATTACGCACTGTCACCCATTCTCCGGTATCTGCCTGAGGTTCCTATTGAGTGTTCTTCCTCCTGTTTGTTCTTGAAAAGTTCTTGCCCGAATCTGCAGATGCCTATCACACATAAATGATGTTTCAATGTACAATATTATATGATGATGATATGCAGATGGAATGGAAAAACAGTAAGGCAACATATGCCAAAACATATATGATGCATTAACTAAGGAGGAAAAATTGTAGTAATGAGATTCAACATGGCATGGGATACAACAAATGGAAGTTGGGACAAATAATTCGATGACAGGACAGAGAAAACTCACCTTGTTGTGTTGCAGAGGATAGTCGACCAGGGCATCTTGCTGAGTCAGCTCCCCATCACAATCAGCAGGATCAAATTCTGAATCAGAGGAATGTTCCGTATCCTTTGTGAGGGAGGTGGGTGGCATTTTTGCACTAGACCTTGTAGAAGGATGTAGTGTTAGGCCCAACGAGGCTGCAACTTGGATATTATGCAGGATAGTTTGCCTCTGTTGCTCTTCGTACTCATTCTCGAGTGGAAGACCTAACACGCATTGGCGAGAAATGCAGATGAGATTTATCATGGAACTGTGCATATAAGAACAAATTTCCATGAAGCAAAGTAAACACATCTATCAATTGGTACATTTTGGAGTGACTAAGAAGGATCCAGGCTTACTTATTCGTTTTCACGTGTTAAACTTGTCTAAATCTTGGTCAAACCTAGGATTTGACCAAGATTCAAATGGGCAGGAAAAAATAAAAAAATGAAAAACCAAATCACATAGTCTTCTTATGTCATATAGTAAGCATTAAAGTTGATAAACAAGGTCTAGACATATCAAACCATACAAATCATGTATCTACCCCCTAACCCCTAAACTCTTTTCTTATGAAGTCAAGCATGAAGAGAAGTGGTTTTGGGTTTCAAACATGGAAATTTCAACAACCTCCAAAAAACTTCATTTTAGAGTGACTAAGAAAGATACATGATTTTTATGTTTTAAACTTGTTTAAATTATCTTGGTCAAACCTAGGATTTGCAAAATTCAAATGGGCATCAAAATTTAAAAAAAAAATCAGAAAAAATAAAAACCAAAGCAAATAGTTATCTTATGTCATGTAGTAAGCATTAAAGTTGATAAACAAGATCTAGACATATTCAAACCAGACAAATCATGTATATATATCCCCTAACCCCTAAACTCTGTCTTATGAAGTCAAGCATGTGAAGAGAAGTGGTTTTGGGTTTCAAACATGGAAATTTCAAAAACCTCCCAAAAGCTTCATTTTCATGTTTTAAACTTGTTTAAATCATGGTCAAACCTAGGATTTGACCAAGATTCAAATGGGCAGAAAATTAAAAAAAAATCTGAAAAATGAAAAACCAAAGTATACATAGTCTTCTTATGTCACATAGTAAGCATATTCAAGTTGATAAACAAGGTTTGGACATATTCAAACCATACAAATCATGTATCTACGCCCTAACCCTAAACTCGGTCGGTCTTATGAAGTCTAGCATGAAGAGAAGTCGTTTTAGGTTTCAAACATGGAAATTTTAAGAACATCCGAAAAGTTTCATTTTAGAGTGACTAAGAAGGGATCCATGCTTACATTTTCATTTTCATGTTATAAACTTGTTTAAATCATGGTCAAACCTTGGATTTGACCACGATTCAAATGGGCAGAAAATTTCAAAAAAAATCAGAAAAATGAAAACCAAAGTACATAGTCTTCTTATGTCATATAGTAAGGATATCCAAGTTGATAAATATGTTTTGGACATATTCAAACCATACAAATCATGTATCTACCCCCTAACCCTAAACTCGGTCGATCTTATGAAGTCTAGCATGAAGAGAAGTCGTTTTGGGTTTCAAACATGGAAATTTCAAGAACATCCCAAAAGCTTCATATTAGAGTGACTAACAAGGATCCATGCTTACCTTTTCATTTTCATGTTATGAACTTGTTTAAATCATGGTCAAACCTAGGATTTGACCAAGATTCAAATGGGCATAAAATTTAAAAAATTCAGAAAAAATGAAAAACTAATGTACATAGTCTTCTTATGTCATATAGTAAGCATATTCATGTTGATAAACAAGGTTTGGACATATTCAAACCATACAAATCATGTATATACCCCCTAACCCTAAACTTTGTCTTATGAAGTCAAGCATGAAGAGAAGTGGTTTTGGGTTTCAAACATGGAAATTTTAAAAACCTCCCAAAAACTTCATTTTAGAGTGACTAAGAAGGATGCAGGCTTCCCTTTTCATTTTCATGTTTTAAACTTGTTTAAATCATGGTCAAACCTAGGATTTGACCAAGATTCAAATATATGGGCATAAAATTAAAAAAAACAGAAAAATGAAAAACCAAAGCACATAGTCTTCTTATGTCATATAGTTAGCATTAAAGTTGATAAACAAGGTTTAGACATATTCAAACCAGACAAATCATGTATCTACCCCCTGACCCTAAACTCGATCGATCTTATGAAGTCTAGCATGAAGAGAAGTTGTTTTGGGTTTCAAACATGGAAATTTCAAGAACATTCCAAAAGCTTCATTTTAGAGTGACTAAGAAGGATCCATGCTTACCTTTTCATTTCATGTTTTAAACTTGTTTAAATGGGCATAAAAATTCCAAAAAAAAATCAAAAAATGACAAATCAAAGCACATAGTCTTATTATGTCATATAATAAGAACTCAAGTTTATAAACAAGGTCTAGACATATTTAAACCAGAAAAATCATGTATCTACCCCATAACGCTAAAATATGTCTTATGAAGTCAAGCATGAAGAGAAGTGGTTTTGGATTTTAAACATGAAAATTTGAAAAACCTCCCAAAAGCTTCATTTTGGAGTGACTGAGAAGAATCCAGACTTACTTTTTTATTTTCATGTTTTAACTTGTTTAAATATTGGTCAAACCTAGGATTTGACCAAGATTCAAATGGCCATAAAAATTAAAAAAAAATCAAAAAATGAGAACCAAATCACATAGTCTTCTTATGTCATATAGTAAGCATTCAAGTTTATAAACAAGGTCTAGAGATATTCAAAGAAGAAAAATCATGTATCTACCCCCTAACCCTAAACTCCCTCTTATGAAGTCAAGCATGAAGAGAAGTGGTTTTGGATTTCAAACATGGAAATTTCAAAAACCTCCCAAAAGCTTCATTTTGGAGTGACTAAGAAGGATCTAGGCTTATTTTTCATTTGTTTTAAACTTGTTTAAATTTGGGTCAAACCTCGGATTTGACCAATATCCAAATGAGCATAAAAAATCAAAAAAAAAAAAATCAAAAAAATGAAAAACCAAAGCACATAGTCTTTTTATGTCATATAGTAAGCATTCAAGTTGATAAACAAGGTCTAGACATATTCAAACCAGAAAAATCATGTATCTACACCCCCTAACCCTAAACTTTGTCTTTTGAAGTCAAGCATGAAGAGAAGTGGTTTTGGGTTTCAAACATGAAAATTTCAAAAAACCTCCTGAAAGCTTCATTTTAGAGTGACTAAGAAGGATTCAGGCTTAATTTTTAATTTTCATGTTTTAAACTTGTTTAAATCTTGGTCAAACCTAGAATTTGACCAATATTCAAATGGGTATAAAAATTCAAAAAAAAATCAAAATTTTTGCCAACATTGTGAATAAGTAAAACGTAAAATACACTAATATTATTTTGCATAGCAGCAAAAAACTTGAGTATGCAAAGTTGATGGACGTGAGAAGATTGACATATGTGCCAAAAATAGGTCTTCACAAGAAAGTTCAATAGAGATCCTCCATGAACCCTTCCCAAGTGGGTAAAAAAAAGAAGCAAAATCATACATGTAGATGGACGACTTGCTTCCCTCGCCCTTCTCATGAGCCGCCGCCATCTCCTGATCTGATCTCAACCCTAAACCGCGAAACTCCCAAGGCCGTGCAGCCGACTAGGTCGACCCCTTGATCAGCCCGTACAATCCCACCGAGGAAGGAAGAAGATGGATCAGACAATGGGGATCGGAAGCCCTTCTGCTAGAGAAACGTCGATCGCCAGAGAGGTAGAGGAAACCCTAGTCGCCTAGGTATTTTTCCATCGATCTGTGTTGGAATTTTGGCTAATGTAGGCCCAACTCATCAAATTTAGGCCACAATTTTTGAAAATCCCAAAGATTTAATTGGCCCATTCATGCATGGCAAGGGGCGGGACAAAAGTTTAGTCCTACCTTGCTAGTTTAGAGAGAGTTGGACCTCCTTATAAGGGGGGCTGCACCACTTGGTGTACAAGCATGAGGAGAGGACTCCCACACGTGCGCTCCTCCTCCTCCACCGCCCGTTCACTTGCCTCGCCTGGCGTGTGCGCCGCGATTTGCGGGAATGCCTTGAGCCGAGAGCTTCTCTTCCTTTTTGTCACACATGAATGGAATTTGAATGAACGGTTGCACACACAAATCTGAAACGTTTTTGCTTAGTGGACAATAAATATTGTTGCATGTTCAGTTCGTCTTCCGTCCCTTCATTTCATCTCCCACCGCAGCATGTTTGCCTCCTCCTGGGTGTATATAAAGCGAGGTCGCTCCACTTTAGAAACACACATGAAACACTACAGCCTCCCAAGTTCCAGAACTTCGCGCCGATTAAGATCTTCCCCATCCCGTCTTGCGCATGCACCACGAGCCGGGATAGTAGGCCTCCGAAGCCCCGACACTTGAGATCCTGTACGGGAGAGCGACGATAGGGTTTTTGGGGAGCGCTTCTGCGCGGCTACTGACCACATCACGAACGCGGACGAGTTCTTCCCCGATGACGACTTCTTCCCCGACATCAGCAGCCTCTACAATGACATGGGCGATAACACCGACAACGCGAACGGGTCTTCTTCCGATGTCCCGTATGTTCTCCTCATTCTCCTAGTCGACATCATGATGCAGTTTCTATCTCTATCATCTTGTCTAGAATTGTTTTATCATTCTCTCTATTAGATGCCATGACTAGTTTGGTTATCCCTTTTCTAATTGTGTTTTATTTATTTTCTATTTTACTTATATTATGTGGAAAATTGTTAATATATCCAACAATCTCGGCCGGTAACTCAACAAAATCCTTTCCCTTCCACACGGATTTTGTTGGAGATATTCGGTGGGTTGGTCGTGTGCATCATCCATGCTTTGTCATCTTCTTGTTGCTGAGGCCGACTTTTATATTTTTATTATCAGATTGATTCATTAACAAACATTCTACAGGTGAAGGAAAAAAAACACCATCAGGTTATTTGCGCCAACCACCACGTACACGGTACGTATACACCGTGAGATTTGTTGAGATAAGAGAACCCTTAGAATCACGTATTCAGGTACCACCTCAACAGAAATACCTCTCGGTCTTTTTAAACCACAGAATACCTATCGATCTTATTGTTGTAGTGCCCTAGATAAGCAATTTATATTGATCTAGTAAGAGCTCGTTTCCTACCGGCCAAATCTCCTCTGATCGCGTTCCATCCTCTGTGCTTCAATTTGCTAAAAGAGAAAATCCCGTAGCCTGCCATGATGCCTCGACGTCGACGTAGTACTCTTCCCGTCTTTCGGGGCGACGCCAAATACTTCTTCAAACGGCCGGTGCTCAACTGGCCTAGGTACATCATCACCGAGGTGTGCGGAATGACCACCTTGATCTGGACCATGTCCACCCTCTGCTATTACTTCGCCTACGACCTGCCACCCCAGTTCTCCGTCCACCTCACGACGATCCCAGGCAACATCACCACGACGGAGGCTCCGTTCGCGTCGTCCATCATCCCTCGCGCCTTCGACGCCGTCCTGCACGCCAGCAACCGCCGCGCTACGGGGCGGTGCTACCACCACGGAGAGGCCGTTGTGGCCTACGGCGGCTTCACCCTAGCGTCAGGCCGGACGCCCGACTTCTGCGTGCCGTGGAAAGGGGCGCGGGAGGTGCCCTTCAAGCTTTCGTGGGACTGGGACGACGGTGCTGGCCGCCTGCCCGAGCACCTGCGTAGCCGCATCGCGGCGGCGGAAAGAGCCGGCGCCGTGGAGCTCGAGCTCCAGGTGAGAATCCTCCAAGGAGACGACGACAGGCCGACGTGGATGTGGTGCAAGGCGAGGATGGAGGGAGCGCGTGGCGCCGTGACGCCGTGCACCGTGCTCGCTTCGCAGAACTGGTGGTCGCATCTGGCCTAGCAGCTTGAGTTACTATATAAGGCAATTTCATCTCTATTCTAGCTAATGCATCGAATATTGCCGGCGGTTGCAAAACAGGCGAAAAAAGATGGAGAGTTTGCATATATTCCTGTGCACACGTCAGTTCCTATGTATAGTTTTCCTTTGGATATGACTATTTATTTATCAGTCGAATGAGAACTAACTTCGTGCTCAGTCAGATGATGAGATTTAATTAAATCTCAGTTGCAACTTATAACTAGCACGAATTAGAATACAAATTAAGTGGTGTAGACTGAGCATGAATAAGTTTTTGCGTAGTTGAGAACTTGAGATCTACTGTGGATGCAAGGTATCAGCAACAATGTACATAAATTACATGCAAAGAACTGCAAAGTATTGTTCAGTATCCAATAGCAGGAAATATGCATCAATTGCATGCCAACGACGTCTCATTCCCTTCACAGCAAACCAAAAAAAAAAAAAGCTTCAACGGACGATCTTAGCATTCATCAACATCTCTAGATAGCTTTCGTTCCGCTTTAGAGATTGTCAAACTTCATAGACTAACCAACTCAATCAAAGTCACCGCCCCGGTCACCCGTGGGGGACGACACGGAGCGGGCCCAAGCAGATTTTTCACTTTCGCGAACCGTCTGTTGATTGAGATCATTACAACCAAGCGCAATACATATATTCACTGACAATGTTAACTGAAAAAGATATATACCCAGAATTTACGAAATAAAATACTCCTTTATTGCCAAACTACAATGGTAATGTATTTAGCTAGTACTAAAATGTGCTTCTAACTACAAATGAGATTCGTATGGAGATGATTTAACATTACATGCGTAAATGTTGGATTAATTATTCGTATCAAGAACACACACATGTAGCAATGCATTCGCTCCCCCCAACCCTAGCCTACACCGCACCCCTCCTCCCAACCCTCCCGTCGCCGCCGCCGCCGGTAGCGCCGCCGGGGCAAAGATCTCGGGGCGTGGCGGCGGCGGGGGCCTCCCCTCGTGGCGCGTCGGGAATGGCGGCCAATGGAGCCTCTCACGCGGCGGCGGCCCTTCCGCCTCCCGGGGCGGCGGCGGGCGGATGAGGATGTAGGGGCAGCAGCGGCCCTCCCGGGGTCGATCCAGCTGCGGGCTGCGGCCTCCCCGCCTCCCATCGGCGGCATGCCGGCGGTGGTGCCTGGTGGAGGCGGGCGCATTTCCCTCCGCCTCTCTCCGGTGAGGGGTGATGATCTTGGGCTTCTTCCGCGGTATGAGGACGCCCGGGGCAGCAGCCTTGGGTTCGGCGGTGGAGGTGACCCTCTTCTTCGCCGGAGAGGATCGGCCTGCGGTTGGTGGTGGTGGATCTATTGATCTATCACCGCGTTCCGGAGGAGAGATGGAGGGGCTTGGAAGCCGGCGATGGTGTCGCCGGTGGAGGGTTGGAGTGGCCAGCCCAGGGTGGTCGCCGACGTGGGGGTCCGACCTGAATAAAGGCGGCGGTCCTAGGGCCTCTCTTGCGTGAAGAGGAGGACCTACCGGAGGCCTGGACTCGTGATCTAGCCGGAGTGTTGAGTTCCGGAAGGCTCCGTCGGCGAATGTAACAGTGCTTTTGCTTGGAGTTTGCTGGATCGGTGGTATTCGATCGTGCGCACCCATGCTTTTATTCCAACCGATTGGTTCTGGAGGGAGCGGCGCGAAGCTCTTTTTCTATGTTGACATCAAGTGACTATGGATCCATGATGAAAGTCGGAAGAAGAGAATTTCATGAAGGCCGGAGGGGAGGACTATCTAAGGGAGGTACAAGTCTCCGCGCTGTTGAGGGACTTGCTTGGTGTTCCGGGCTTCACAGCAGCGGTATGAAAGGAGGCGACAACACAGGTGAAGTTCAGAGTCCTACCTTTCAGGGTGAAAACCCAAGGTCTGGCCTTAACTGGTTGTGCCTGGCAATGACCTTGTTGGAGGCATTGTTTTGAGAGCGGGGACTATCTTCAGGGTGAAAACCTAAGATCTTTGATCAGGTGACGACGGTGTTAGAGCACTGTTCCCTTCTTGGAGGCGTCGTTTTTGGAGAGTCTGTTTTTCAGGTGTTGTCTTGGTGGTAGATGTATTGCTGTTTTTAGGCCCGAGATACTATAGCGGGACTTTTGTTTCTTAGTTTTCTTTTCGTTTTTTGGCTGTGTGCATCCGTAGTGCCATTAGGGTGGTGCGTTGTTGCAGAGGCTGGATGTAATTGGTATCTTTTGATATTAATATATTCCCTTTATCGAAAAAAATTATTGGTCAAAATCAACGCGACGGAGAGATTATTATCACAACTTACTAACTCAAAGTCGTTGTGGAAAAATCGTATTTGGGTACCAAACTAAATTGTCCCTCGCGTCGCCTCGTAGGGGCGGCTCGGGGGAAACCTAGCTCACTACGCCGCCACCCTCCCTCCGCCCACGCCGGCCACGTCGCGGCCGCCGGAGGAAACCATCGGGCGAAGTCCTCGCGGTGGACAGCGGCGGTGGGGCATTTGTCTCGCGCACGCAACGCCCCCAGTGGCATGAGATCTTGGTCGGGGAGACTCGGCCCCAAGCTCCACGGCCCGGGCGCGTGCCGGTGTTCTCTGACGCCCTCGGCCTTTGCAGCACCCTCCCGGCGGTCATCTTCGGCGCCCGCCCGACGCGGCGGCGCCACGAGCTTCTACTAGGCACGTCGGTGTGGGTGGCAGCACCCCTCCTGCTTCTCCACCTCGGGCTGGAGGATGGCTGGCGTTGCTCTGCAATGTCTTGGGGCGCCATATCTGATCGGCGCCTTGGTCTGGCCCGCCGGCTTCTGGTGGTGGTGAGGAAGGTGGCTGATGCGCGTTGGTGGCGCATCCGTCGCGTTCGGAGGTGTTTGGACCAGTGGGGTTGTGGGTCAGCGGTGCTGCGGGTCTCCCCCTCCCCGCCCTCGGTCCGACTACATGAGGTTGAGGAGTCTGGGGGAATCTCCGGGCGAAAGCCTGATGACGCGTCGTTCGCAGACGTCGCTTTCCTCCTTGGGGGGTCATCGTGGAGCTCCCCGTTCCCCTCAACCTCGGGTCACCTCTCCAGGTGAAGGCCTTGACCCTGCGCTGCAGGGTCGGACGACGGCATCGTTCATCGTCGCTTCCCCTCCTGAGGGTGTCGTTTTTGGACTTCGTGATTTTCTTCGAGCTTCCCCGAGGCTGGACTTGCACAACATCGCAGTTCACAGTTGGCCGGCGATGCGAGTGTTCCGTGTGGCGACCTGTGTGGCAACGATGGTGTTGAAGAGTGATGGTTTGGTTGCTGCAAGACCTTGTTAGTCGGCTTTGCTCCGGCGTGTCCGAGTTTCTTCATGTTGGTCCTCCCTTGATGTGAAGTCGGAGCTTCTATGTTCTTCGAGCGTCTTCATTTGAGTGGCATAGGATGACCTGCAAGGGGCAGTCTGGTGAGGTTCTTCGGCGCGGGTCTTGCGCATCGCCTCTCCGGAGCTCGTCACCAGAGTCCGAGCTGCCGGTCCCTTCGCGAGTAGCCACCTGTTTGGTGTTGGCCAGCTTGCACTTCACGGTGTCTTCTTTTTGGTCGCTTCTTCGGGGAAGTTGGAGTCGGTGCAGAGTGATGACGATGACGCTGGTGGGCAACCTCGACGACGATCTTCGCTTCAGTGGTGTTTGTGCAGTTCATGTGGGTTGACAGGGTGGTTGTGTGTGCCCTCGTGACGGTCGTGCTCCACGATAGTCGGTGCGAGTGTGTTTGTACCGGTTTTTGGCCGGTTTTTTCCCATTAATAAACCGGCCACCTATTCTTCTATATTAATGAAAATGGCAAGCCTTGCCTGGTTTTAAAAAAAGTCGGTGTGTGCAGATGAACTGCGGCATGAGGCTCAATGGTCTTCCATTCCAACTTAAACATGGATGTATAACCCAGCCACACAGGTTCAAGTCCAAAACGGACGCATATTTCGATCCCCGTAAACATCCAACAATGTAAGAGGCGGTTTCCAAAGGTTTGCATTTCATTTTTTTTTTTGAGGGTAGCTTTACATCACATTGGGTGTGCAAGTGAATGTACATTTCCATCCATTCGATTCGATCGTTGATTTGAGTCTTTTATCTTTTCAACTGGCAATCTAATTTCTGGTAGGCTTTTACGGTCAGCCTTGTTGCTACAACATCATGAGGAAAATGAGGAGAGACAAATAAACAGAAAAAGGTTATCAAATATTCTGTTAATCACAAATGCAGGAGCAGATACAAGGTAGTAATAAGTTGCTGCATCTTGCGTGCCCTTCCGTGGCTCGATGTAAACCTACCGAAGAAAAAGAGCTCGTCACGTCAAGCGTCTAAGCTAGCCTGCATGCTGACGAGCTGGGCTGCCCATCGACCAAAGCGTCGCAGGTGAAGGACTGCCATGCGACGCCCACGTCGATCTCCAGCTGCGCCACGCCCCACCTCCGCTCCGCCGCCATCAGCCGACCCAGATCCGCGGGCATCCCCAGCCCTGCGCTCGTCGCGTTAACCGCCCACCGCCCCGCCTCTCTCGCCGGCAGCCGGAAGCCGGGCGTGCGCCCGCGCGCGAGCGGGACGCCGGCGTACGAGACGACGACGTCGCCGCCGCCGTGGCGCAGCTCGTAGAAGTGGCCGTTGGCGACGTGCACGACGAGGTCGAAGGCCGGGGATGCTGCGCCCGGAGCCAGCGCCAGCTCGAGCCCCCTGGCGCCGAGAAACTCCACGGAGCACGTCGTCGGCTTGTCGTGGGCGCATGGAGAGCCGTCGAGCTCTCGGAGCCCAGGCAGCAGGGCGTCGATGTCGATCGGCGGCAGGGCCACGAAGACGAGCCATAAGGACCAGTAGATGAGCACCCCTATCATGCAGCACCCATAGCCGCAGTCGTCGGATCCGGCGGCCCGGGAAGCACCACCGCCGTCATCATCCTTGGATGCCATCGGAAGCACGCCGGGAATAGAGCGAGGCGTGCTACTTTTCTTGCGTGGCTTTGATGATCGAGTCGAGCCTCTGGCTGGATCGACGTTGAAGATGTTAGCTAGGTAGGTGCCTAGGTATATTTGCCGACTTGAGCCGTCACGTGTGGTAAATATCTCTTGGTTTTCTTTTCGTTCAAAACATCCCTATCAGGTACGTTTTGCGGCAGGATTCAGATAGGCCGTTAGTCTGTTATTATACGCACACGAATCGGTAGACCTAGTCCGAGAAAGAGTACACCTCGAGAGAACCAACAAAGATATCTTATCGTCGACATGCGCCATTTTCAGAGCACCAGCTCTTCTGCCCATGGCCAGAGTTTTGCATCGACACTACAATGGTCAACATAGAAAACCATGAAAATCGTTCTGAATGAACACATCATTCATAGCTTGGAGAGGTAAGAGCAGAAAAGGGAGACGCAGCTTCATTTTGTTATTTTGGACTCTTTGTTCAACATTTAGCAGGCCAGTATTTCGATGAGTTCCACAAGAATAATCATGAGGAAGGATGAATGGTCTACAGAGTTATTGCCACAACTTCTCACCGGATCCAGTCGCAATGTTATACTCAGCACACCAAACCTTTCGAGCAGTATACAGCAAAGACAAACCACCCTATCAGAAGAGAACAGAATGCCGATATCCCTATTAGGAACGACCAGCCAGCCATTAAAATGCCAATGCACGACACAATTACGAAAGGGGCAAATGACCGAACAATAGACATCTTGTCCACCCATTCGCCATGGAGCCAAACAAGAGCGGCCACGTTCAAGACATTCCACTCCACCGAGCCACCGTGGGCAAGCCGGTTCAGGCAGTTTGCCACAAATGAGTAGCAGTTGCAAGTGAACAGATTGTAGTACTTGTGCTGGAAATGTCTCGTGCCAAGTTGTAGGGCGCCGTCCCATGATGTTGCTGTTCCCACTTCCGCGTGCTTGTAGGAACACTCGCATACATGCGCCGCAAGATTAGCAGGAAAGCAGGACTGGCCATGAACAAAGCAAGAATATTTCAATAATAATCGTCAACTTGAAAGGAAAGCGCTGAAAGAAAAAAATAAAAATGCAAGTAGGTTGCACGAAAGAACAGATAATAGACCGACAAGATTGTGGAACGGCATAGGCATTTTCACCATATAGATGATCAGATGTAGAGTGTCAAGTGGGATCCCATCTAAGTCCCACTTGTAGACTTGTAGTGCATTTTGCTCTCCCATGTCAACAAGAGAGGTTACCTACAGAATGCGGTCCTAACTATTTATAAATAAAACTGGCACAAAACAAAAAAATGAAAGTGATGGTAAGATTTTCAAAATGCCTAGTCATGCTCTGTCTGTGATAGTTCCCAGCCCATTTGTATGATATTGCAAATACTAAGTCTGATGATACGATTTTCAAAATGCCTACAGCCATGCTCTGTCTGTGGTAGCAGGCAGGAGTTAGACAACTCGTGCGTCCAGTGTTCCCAGCCCATTTGTATCAGATTGCAATACTAAGTCTGATGATACGATTTTCAAAATGCCTACAGCCATGCTCTGTCTGTGGTAGCAGGCAGGAGCCAGACACTCACTCGTACATCCAGTGTTCCCACTTCCCAGCCCATTTGTATCAGATTCCAAATACCAAGTCTATGCGTTAACATAAAGCCTAATAGGTATTAATGTGTTAATATTTACTGTTTCCCACAGAAAAGAAGTATTTACTGTTTAGAAAATGGCAAATCTTCATGCATGGCATGTCAGAAGAGTAAAGCTAGTTGCATCACAAATTCACAGATCCTTTAGGAGCTACTGACACAAAAACTACATGTCAAAATGAAATAGTACTAAAAGTAAAATATGTCAGCAATGGAGTATGTCACATCACATAGGAGACTAACCAGTAGACATTTTCAATCAAGTATAAATAACTGAAAAGTTTACTACGGGGTAGCAGACTAGACTAATAAAGTAGAGCAACTATGTTTGATCAGATATACAGTACCTTTTTTCTGTCAAGCTGGAGGTATCTGGCAACAGAACCATATGCGAAATTATCCATGCTCACTAAATTTGATCCAGCAAAATCCAGGACAGACCCATCCTCCTGACAGATTCCAACATGCCCTATGTAGGGAGCAAGCCATGAAACTACAGGAAGAGGAGTCCAGACAATGCAACAAGGGAATCTCCCTCTCTTTGGATCTATCTCACCAACTGGCCACAACTCCTGCAGTTCATTCTTTGATCTGATATCTTCAACATCAAAATCAGCTTTAATCTCCATGGTGGTAAATAGTTCAGTTAACATTTGTTGAACTTATACAAACTAGAATATGACTAGCTTGCATCCCATGACCATGTCGACCTTTGCTGAAAAGAGCAAATAAAATTAGGCCCCTCGATGCTTTTGGAGAAAAAAGGGTGAAGAATTGTAATCAGTTCCACCTTACTTCCCTATTACTGTCACTAGCCTTGGGATTTTCGTTTCAAATAATGGTCCATTGAGGAAAGATGATGGTGGTAATGCAATGATTCTGCTCTTTATTTCATTTTTTTGGAAGAGGTTAAGTGGTTGTAGGCTCGTACTATCATACTATGTACGGAGTAATTTAAATGGGACATGCTCGGACGTTTCTAATTAACTTTCTTTTAGATTTAGTTCTTCCTTGGTAAATGCGGATGGGAGCCGGAGGACAGTTATATGGAGTAGTACTTCAACACCATTGCAAATCCATATAAGAAGATCAGGCAAAGAAATGTTGAATATGGACATTAAGGTATGAACAAGACAATAGCAACTAGTATAACTTTTCTGACCCAAATGACAGCCATCATTGCAAATTCTCCTTGACAAAATTATCGTCCAGTAAGTAGCAACTTCAGTATCGCACTGTCTGCCATTTTCAACCTCAAAACAGATAGCCTGCCCCTTTTCACCGTATTGCAGGGTAGAAGAAGGGGTAATTTTGCTATACTAAATTGGTACATCAACACCTCCTTAGCCAGCATAAGCATGAATGTCCACACTTAAGACTGACAAAGATACGACTCGAACAAAGTAAATGTGTCTATCTACAACGCTTTAGGTGTCAAACATTTTATGAGCTGGTCTCTTTAGTAGGAGAAGAGATGTTGAAGAACACAAGATCAGCTTGTCGAGGAAAGGGACACCTATCAGCTAATTAAAGTTGATGTGATACAGTATGCTTGTCAAATGTCAAGGAGCCACGCCTCCTCTCCCCATTCCAAAGCAACCTGCTGCCATCGCTTCTGCCAGCCGTTTTTCTTTTTCGAGGTTGTTTTGCCAGCCGTTTGACGAAATGCACAAACAAAATGCAGGAGCAGATTGCAGGGAGCAGTGGCTCCAGCGGGGCGAGAACCTTATTTATTCATGAAAAAAAATGCGTTCTTCGGATGGCTATAAACTGCGTCTGATACTGGCTACCGCTAGTTTTCGGGTGACTGTCTGCGTGGGTGCAGAGCATTGGCCAGTTCTCAAAGCGCGAATATCTGTATTGAAAAGGGGGCTGAATGGCAAGGCAAAATCTAGTATTTGCCATTTCAGTAGGCAAAAGAAAAGCATGAAAGCTCCTAAACTGGCGCCCGACGAAGTAGGAACGAATGGAATCGAAGAGTAGCGGAGACTGAGAGGAGAGCTCACCGGAGAGTATCGGCGGGCAGGGTCCTCCGCGATCTGGTGTGCACGTACGGGGTGGGGTTCCGCTAGATTGGGCGGCGCCGCGTCGCCTTCTCTGGCCGTATAGGTGAAGGCTGGCTTGAGAGAGTTGGGAGTAGCAGGGGAGGCGCAGTTGCAGAGGAAAGTGGAGAAAGGAGGGAGGGGAAGGTGCATGCACCTCGAGGCTGTACTGGATGGGCGCGGCGAAAATGGTAGGCGCACGCATCGCGGACGGCACAAAGCTTTGCTTCCGCCTGCCGCGTTTGTTTGTTGGTTGCTGGGAACTTTGGTCGCTGGCAAGGTCTGGCCCATGCGCCAGCGGGCAAGACGTATTGCAACTTGCAGATGGCAAAAGATACATTTTTTAAAAGAAAAAAGATGGCAAAAGATACACATAACCCATGCCTGTGGAAAAAAAATCGCCTTTTTTAAAAAGAAGTGCAAGATGCAACATGAGGTGCTATCGTCCTTCAGAGTTTAATAGAAGGTGAAAATACCGTAGAGATGGAGCCGAGCAACATGTAACTCTTTATTTTCAAATACTCGAAATTCATCCTTGAAAATGTCAAAAACTTTTGAAACAAATTCTAGAGATAGCAAATAATGTATACTACAAACCTGGAAAATCTCAATACAAACTACTTTGTATTCTAGGCTACACAAAAATGATAAAATCTGGCAATTTTTTAATTTTAACTACTTTGCACGTCTATAGTATCATTGGCTATCTCTAGAATTTTGTTTCAGATTTTTTTGAAACTTTAAAATATGAATTCTGAATAATAAATATGTTTCAGATCATTGGCAAATCCATTTCAAGTTTCCCAGACCTAAGTGAATAATACACTATGCTTTCACTTTTTTTTGCAAGCTACACGTTGTCATATTTTTGGATGAAAAAACTTTGTAGGTGCACAAGATACAAACCCATGTCTATGAAAATATTTCTCATTAAAAAAAAAACTTAAAAGTACAGTAAGCGAGAACAGGGTCTTGTAAATCACAGTTCCCTTACTCAATGTTCACGCTATCTGAACCTCACTGTGATGATCATCCTTGAAAAAATCATGGTCAGTTGAGACAAATAACAAAAACCTCCCAAGAATACCTATCCAGTCTAATCAATAGAATGCTTCTATAATTTGTCGCTTCCCAGTCTATACAAATGGAAGGCACTCTAACGAATCAATGTGCTACACATGACGCTTAACCAATGGCGAGTACTGAAATTGCCAACCTCCAGCAGCAGATAGAGTACCAATCTACTGAACTCTTCGAACTGCAGTAGCAACAGGTGGGCACAACTCTATTTACTTGTAGTATCCCCGATGTTTCTTCTGAGAGCAGCACGTATTTCATAGACCTGGAGAATCCACGTCTTCTGTTCGGACAAAGCAGCCTTTTGCATTTGAAAGTTGACTGAGCAGTTGAATTAGTCTTCAACCTGTGTGTTGAAAACGAAACTGGGGAACGTGGATGTAGTGTCCCTGGTAAAGCCAAAAAAAAAACACTTTATGTTAGCCATTCACACTATGACAATAGATCATTAACAGGGATACGTGGACATATAACATTAGCATGCATGGATGAAGCTTTAGTCAGTGGTGACATTTCATGCTGCTGCCTTCTAGGCTTCTAGCACCATACTGCTATTTTTCTTTTTGAGGGAAAGAAAGTACTGGTTTGTGCAAAGACAAAAAAAATTGTTAAGCACAAGCATATCGATCTAGGATTCTAGTACTGGTTCTAGTTGACGAAATTTGTTAAGCACAAGCATATCCATACTTGAGGTAAGGCAGTGTCATCTTCTTTATAACAGATGGATGCTGCAACACAAAAGCCCTCCACTCCTGTTTGCTTATCCTGTTGTCCTTGTCAGTATCAGCATCCTCAAATGTCTAGACAAGAATACAACATACATAACTCAGTCAGAACTACCAAGCATGGAGTATTACTGAGTTTGCAACTCCAAACATAATAGACTGAGGTGAGAGTACTATTGACATCGATGATACCTTGTCTAGTATTGCTTCCACAATCTCGTCAGACAGCTCAACCTGTGACTCCATTAAAGTAGCAACAACCATTTGCTTTACCTGTGGGGAAACAGAGATCTGGAGTTTTAATTACCAACTTGGAGCATGCCACATAACAAGCCTGACTTTATTTTGTCATTCATTATTATATTCAAGACTTCCATTGCAGGGAACAGTTAAATATGCATTGTGATTTCGTATCGAGGTTTCGTGTTAGTAATCACCAGTTCCCCACTCTATTTCTATAAAAAAAAAAACAGGCAACTACATGAATTGCTAAGCCGTAACTTGCTTTCTGGGAGAAGATAAATAACAAAGGTAATTATAATCAAAAGCGCCAACAAAGTTCATGACCCATCGTGAGGCTCATTTTGACATTTCAGGAGAATTCCACTATGCTAACATCTCATGTTGAGGTTTATGTTGAAATCCAAAGTGTAGCTTCATTTATAAAGCGGGGCGAATGCTTGTTCGAGGCCAATGAAGCCAAGCAACTGAAGAATATGCATGCAGAAATCATGGCGCATCGGTTGAACTCTCAAAGCATGAGGAGCAACCGAGCTCAGATAGGGCTGGCAGTGGCAATGCAGAAAATCTTGAGTACCAAATGTTAGCACAACAATAAAAATCACAGAAAAGACAAACCAATGAAACATACCTCTTCACGCTCAATGAAACCTGTTTGCCTCAAATCATACAATCTGAATGAAACTAGAAAAAACAACAAATCAACAATTGAAGATATAACTTATAAAGTGCAAAACTCTTGATTATCCCCAGTTTTAGCGTGCTTACAATTAATTTTATCTTCCATTGGAGTATTTGGATGAAACACGCTTATTGAGTGGATAAACTCTTCGAATTCAATAACGGCATTTTTCTTTTCGTCAAAAAGATCAAAAACCTACATAGAGAAGAAAATAGATACTCAAACCACTCAGTAATAACAGGATTGAATACAGTTGTGCGGACATTGAATGGTAATTTCAGACCATATGCACTGGAGTTCCTTACTTCCTATTAGGATTGTTCAGAGCAAATAATACAAAACACTTAGAAAGTTTCGTCATACAGTATTTTCCCTATTTCATCTCATCAAGTTCCACGTTTGTTCAAGAAAGTTAGACCTAATCCAACAAAATTCCACAACACAAGCTCCCTAGCTTCGAGCTTTTAAATAGTACTCCCTCCATCTAAAAATAGTCATCTCAACTTTTTCTAGATACAGATGTATCTATAACTAAGATGTGTATGTATCTAGACAAAACTAAGACACCTATTTTTAGACGGAGGTAGTATTTGATACAAACACAGTTAAAAGAATGACAATAAAGCAATAATCTTTTTCAAGTAGGACTAGTTGGTCTTACTTTTAGATACAGGACAAAAGAACTACTGAATTAGACTTCCATAGGCAAAAGGTTCTAAGAATATTTAAATGACATGAGTGGGAGAGCAACTTTTGCACTTACCCTATCTAAGAAAAGATTCTTCCCTGATGGTGTCATGAACAATGCTAACTGCAGCTCCTCCTAAAAATGTAAAATAGTCTTAGCAATTAGGGACCAACAAAAGGTTAAAGGGAACGTTTCTTACACTGATTACATCTATTGACTTCCTTTACCTGGAAAACATCTGCCTATTGCCTAATAGAGCATTATAAAATTTCAGATTAATCACAAGTCAACAACTTTAACGGAAGTCCGTCCATGCCCGACAAAATCCTGCTACACTTTAGCTTTCAGGTTGTCTATAAGAACATTAGGGTCATTTTCACCTGAGCATTAGGGTCATTTTCACCTGAGCATTTGCTGTTATCAAGCATAGTAATAAGTAGTGAACTAGTGAGTAAACTACCAAGTCCTTCTAAATATATTTATTTATAGTCCATAAAGGAAGCTAGTAGTCTTGATCATATAGTACTAGTTCTTTTTGAGGGACTGACCATAATACTAACCTGAAAGTCCTACCTGACACAGGACTTTTATTTTTGCAAAACAAATTAGAGAACCATTTTCCCAGATTTCATGTTTGATCTTCCCCAATCGTCAAACAGTTCTGAAGCTGCCATCCACGACAGCATGGCAATTTGGGAAAGACAAGCTCGACTGATCCGAAATCTAACAGCATTGTTCATACGGATAGGATAAACTGGACCGGTAGGCTAAAAAGAAAAGGATGAGTTTTTCCATATGCAGACCTTATGGATGAGGCCGTCGTTGATGATGGAGCAGCTGATTTTCTTGTACAGCTCGTACAGCGCCTCCACCTCGTTCACCGAGACTGCCAAATTCACCACAACAAGCCACAACCACCTCAGGCCACAGATATAGAGATAAAAGAGGACACGCAACCGAACAAATTATTAGCCGTACTTACAGCAGCGGGACTCGTGGGCGAGGTCGGCGAGCTCGCCGAAGGTGAGGCGGCCGCTGGTTCGGGCACGCTGGCGCGCGTGGGCGCCGACGAAGGACAGCATCGGCGGCGGGCGCTGGTGGAAGCAGCGCGCGGCCGCGAGCGCGACCGCGTCCACCACGGCGAGCAGCGGGAACAATGCCATGCACGCGAGCTCCCCCAGCGTCAGCGAGCTTCTCGACTCCTGCCGCATCGATCCGCGAACAAGGACCCGGGTAAGACTAAGAGGATTGGCCGCGGTCAGATCAAAGGCGGCGGTGAGGCGGCGGAATTACGAAAGCGTCGGAGGAGCCGGAGGAGTCCATGCGCGGAGCAGCTGGCAGCGAACCATCGATCGACGGGGCGTCTTCTTCCTCGCCGGGGGCGGTCGCCGGGGCAGGTGGCCGAGGTCGTCACGTATCTGCGCGCGGCCGTCGGTGTGTTTGAGGGGAATTGGGAGATCCGTGTGTCCGCCCAATTGTTCTGGCCCAAGTTTAGCCATCTGCGTGGCCGAGTTGGATTTGTGCCGTCCAGTGGGTCCCCAATCATTGAGCGATCCACCGCGGCAGCACGTCCTCACTGTCAAGTGATAGGTACTCGGATTTCGGCATTTCCCACGGTCGCTTTCTTAAGATAAAAAAGCTCGAAAAGCTCCGACCTTAAATTAATATATAAATAAAAAAATAAAAAAATTGACTACATGCATGTTTCGTATATCATCAAGATTTGTATATGGCTGCTTTTAAAAAAAAGATTTGTATATGGCTGATTATGCTTGAAAAAAACAACTTAGCCAACAAGCAGAGAGAAAAATAAAAACATAAAGTGCAGCCTTGAGCATCAAGACCCTTGTCCCGCTATGTAATTTGATCGAAGAAGAACCGAAGACTGCGAATGAAGATTGTCACCAGGACTCACACTATTGTCAACTACCAGGAAGCCAAGACGCAATGTCACTTGTTTTCACCTCCGAAGAAAGCACTATGCCTTCTCGCCCCAGATTGAAGGTGTTGCACCTGTCAAGAGGTGGAGCAGCTCACTCAAGAGGTGGAGCAGCTCACTCTGAGCACGCATAGACATTGACAGACAATTGAGGAAGACTCTCAGCACTACCGCCTCACTATGCAGCCACCCACGAACACCACTGCTTCCACAGCACCGACCACAACGCAAAGACCCAAGTTGTCAGTAGATGACACCTACGAAGGGGCAGTGAAAAAATGTGCCAGTGCCATCAGGCATGCCCGAGAAACACAACTTGATCACCGGGAGGCTGCTGCTTCTAGAGAGGGGGAGCACTTCCCTCTCACCCAGTCTCGAGGGCGTCGACACGTCGCCAAGCATACAACTCCAGGGGAGCAGAGCGAAGGAAAAGCAACTGCTATCAGCTACTAACAGATCGCATTTGACCTCGTGCAGTGACCTTGCAATCTCAAGGCGACACCTCCAAGGAGGAGATTATGTCGGGGCGTTGTCGCCACCCAAGTGAAAGGACACAGATGTCGCCTAGAGGGGGGGGGGGTGAATAGGCGATTTAAAACTTTTACGAGATGGGCTTAACAAATGCGGAATAAAACTAGCGTTTACTTTGTCAAGCCCAAAGCATATATACTATGGTTCACCTATGTGCACCAACAACTTATTCTAAGCAATAGTTCACCTATGTGCACCAACAACTTATGCTAAGCAAGACAAGCAACTTATGTGATAGCAAGATATATATAACTTCAAGCACAATGGCTATCACAAGGTAAAGTGCATAAGTAAAGAGCTCGGGTATAGAGATAACCGAGGCACACGAGAGACAATGATTTATCCCGAAGTTCACACTCTTGTGAGTGCTAATCTCCGGTGGAGAGGTGCGGTGGCTTAGTGCTCCCGAACGCCACAAGAGGCTCACCTTGAGGTGTGGTTGCTCGATGCACACCAACGCCACAAAGGCCTCACCCCAAGATGTGGTACTCACACCACACACCGAGCGCCACGAAGGCGCCTCACCTAAATCTCCGGTGACCCTCGCCACAAAGGCTTAGGTCACGGTTCCACTAAGGGATTTCCTTCGAGGCGGAAACCGGGCCTTACACAAAGGTTGGGACACACATCCACAACTTAATTGGAGGCTCCCAACAAATCACCACAAAGGTCTAGAATCCGTTTAGGGTTCCAAGAACCCAAGAGTAACAACCTTCTTGCTTTCACCACCACGAATCACCGTGGAGAACTCAAACCGATGCACCAGATGCAATGGCAAGAACACCACAAAGATGCTCAAGTCCTTCTCTCTCAAATTCCAACAAAGCTACGAAAGCTATTGGGGGAATAAGAGAGGAAGAACAAAGAGGAGAACACAAAATCCTCCAAGATCAAGATCTAGTGCGTTCCCCTCACAAAGAGAGGGATTTGATTGGTGAAGATGTAGATCTAGATCTCCTCTCTCTTTTCCCTCAAGAATATGCAAGAATCATGGGAGGAATCAAGAACTAGGGCAAGCTTTGAAGGACAACAATGGAGGGGAGAGAGAGTGAACCGACCAGCCCAAGGAGGAAGAAGGGGTGCTTAAATGGGAGAATATCTAGTACTACCAGGCCATTATGTGCTACTGGATTCCAACTATCTCGGCCATCCAATCTTTGTCAACGGACAGATTAAACATTACCGTAGTTCAGCCACGCACATTGGCAGATATGCAAAATAGACCCTCAATTTTTCCGAATTCTGGAACTAAGTCCATTATTTCCAATCTCTCACTCCTGCATCGATTTGAAAGTGAGAAGGTTGGTCAGGTAACTCCCTGGCAGCACCATGTCAACATTTTTTGCTATCCGGCGGCGGCGGCTGCGAGCTCTAGATCTCTAGATCTGTGTCGATTTTAGCCATGTGTGGGCAGTTGGGGGTGGCCAGAATAGTTGCATCTAGTGCATCTACACAGGTCAAAGCAGCGAGCAGTGAGGAAGACGTTGCAAGGGTCAATCCAGATCTTATTCTTGACATTTCTATGTTGAGCTGCTTCGCCAATCTAATTTTATCTATGGGGCGAATTAATCAAGTTATTGTGTCTCCAAGCGTGTTCAGCTGCTGCTCCAGCAAATCAAATCCCGTGAGTGAGGAGCCAGAAGACAGAAAAGATGGATTTGTGTTACAGTCTAAAAGATGGAGGGACTTATTGCATATATGCTATGGTGGGTCGCAAGTTTGATCCTAACCGTTGACATACAATGAATAGTCCAGATCGCTCGGGTAACAAGTAGCACACAAAGCCATTGTAGCAGTAGATATGTCCTCGTGCTTAAATACCCCTCCCATCGAAATATGACCGTTTGGGTATGCTCAGGCCGGATTATCCGGGGCCGGATATTTGGAAAAATCCGGCCCCCGAAAAACGGCTAAGGACTAGAAAAAACATGCCCCTGTATGGGGGCCGGATATTTGGCCGGATTTTCCCAGAGGCCGGATTTTTCGGGGGGGGGGGGGGGCGGATTATCCGCCCCTATCCGCCCCAAATATCCGCCCCCCTGAAAACTAGCAGAAACATCAAACTGAAACGGGCATAACTTTACCATCCGGACTCCGATTTTGATGATCTTGGGTTTGTTTTAAAGCTAGGAACAAGCTCTACAAGATCATGCAGGGAACCATCATAATCCAACAATGTAGGATAGAAAAAAATGATGAAAGGTTTGACCTATCTAAAAAAGACATACCGGTAAAAACCTCCAACCTTGAAAATGCAACAAGTTGCCCGTGCAAAAACCATTCTTGATGAACTAGAGCTTGTCATGAGAATAAACACAAGCTCTAAAACATCACATGGATAAGATCCAAATAACAACCAAGAAAGATGATGCAAGGATGCAAAGGTTTGAGCTCTCCGAAGGATGCGATCGAGTTACTCACTCGAGAGCCCTCTTGATAGTACGGCAACTAAACTATAAACCGGTCTCCAACTACACTATGAGACTGGTGAGAAAGAAACCCTATCAAGAGCAAACCTTATACTTGCGCATTCCACTTGAGCTCGATGATGACGATCTTGACCGCAACAAGATGGAACGCCTTTCTTGATTGTGCTTGCTTGACGAAGTCTTGTGGATTGCTCCCCCATAATCCACCATGGGAGAGCTTCTTCTTTGGCGCATCTTCACATATCCATGATCACCATATGGATGGCAAGAGTCAAGCAAAGGATCTCTTCGAGATGGCTCATCTTGAACTTGCACTTCATTTCTTCATGGCAAGCTTCAAGCTTATGATCTCTTCGAGTTGGCTCATCTTGAGCTTGCACTTCATTTCGTTGATGTCTTGAAGTTAACCTTGAGAGCTCACTTCATCTTCATCTTCAAGACATACTTGACACTTGATCTTCTTCATTTGCTCTTTATTGCAATCTTGAAGCCAACATATGGTTCAAGCATTGCATATGGACAACTCCTACAAATATAACTCAATGCAAACATTAGTCCATAGGGATTGTCATTAATTACCAAAACCACACATGGGGGCTCCATGCACTTTCACCAAGCCGAAGCTTTTGGGTTTTCACATAGAGAAAAGCATATCAGGGATGGGAGATTATATCTCGAAGTCACTTTGAAGAAGGAGAATGGTGCCTACAGCATCGTCAATGTCGTGGTCACTGTCGTCGGCCAATGCTTTCCCATGTACAGAATGACGTGGGCATTACCCTTCGGGTACCCAACATTGGCCTACCTCCTTTGACCCAACAAGGGATACATGAAGATCACCGTTTCCCAAGATGGACCAATACGTCGGTTGTGATGGAGGAAAGGTAGAAGGAGGCGGATTCTTGATGCACAAGGCGAGGAAACATCAAATAAGGAAAGGATAGATTAGATCTCATTATAACATAGTTGAATCCGAGCAGGACTCTCGGAACCTGGCCTCCTATATAAAGGCTAGGAGAGGGCCTGTCGGAGGACATCGAGATCATCCTACACAGTCCCGCATACACCAAACCCTAGAAACCTTGCCTTCCGGCGAGTTCACCACAACGTAGTCTATCGGTTGCCCCATTGTAACCTTTTTCATCGATAAATCAAGATCCGACAAGCAGGAGTAAGGGTTTTACCTCGTCGAGGGCCCCGAACCTGGGTAAATCTCGTCTCATGTTCGCTTGGTATCCGATGTCTCGTGCTAACTTGCAGGATTCTGTCAACCCTAAGCCCCTCATGGTGGGCATTGCCGAGGAGCCCCCTCGTCAATTGGCGTCGTCCAATCTGTGAGAAACCTACTAGTTCAAGGCACCTCATCGGCTACTCCGATCGAGTCAGCTACACCTTCGTCGGCATCGCTGATGACCCACAAGTATAGGGGATCGCAGCAGTCTTCGCGGGTAGTAAAACCCAATTTATTGATTCGACACAAGGGGAGACAAAGAATACTTGAAAGCCTTAACAACGGAGTTGTCAATTCAGCTGCACCTGGAAACAGACTTGCTCGCAAGAGTTTATCAGTAGTAACAGTTTTATAGCAAGATGGAGTAGTGAAATAACGGCGAGTAACAGAGACAGCAGTAGTGATTATAGTAAACAGCAGGATTAAAATACTGTAGGCACAGGGACGGATAACGGGCGTTGCATGGATGAGAGAAACTCATGTAACAATCAAGCAGGGCATTTGCAGATAATAATAAAACGGTGTCTAAGTACAAAGCAATCAATATGCATGTGTTCCAATTATAGTCGTACGTGCTCGCAATGAGAAACTTGCACAACATCTTTTGTCCTACCAGCCGGTGGCAGCCGGGCCTCAAGGGAATCTACTGGATATTAAGGTACTCCTTTTAATAGAGTACCGGAGCAAAGCATTAACACTCCGTGAACACATGTGATCCTCACATCACTACCATCCCCTCCGGTTGTCCCGATTTCTGTCACTTCGGGGCCATTGGTTCCGGACAGCGACATGTGTATACAACTTGCAGGTAAGACCATAAACAATGAATATCATGATGAAACAATAACATGTTCAGATCTGAGATCATGGCACTCGGGCCCTAGTGACAAGCATTAAGCATAACAAGTTGCAACAATATCATCAAAGTACCAATTACGGACACTAGGCACTATGCCCTAACAATCTTATACTATTACATGACCAATCTCATCCAATCCCTACCATCCCCTTCAGCCTACAGCGGGGGAATTACTCACACATGGATGGGGGAAACATGGCTGGTTGATGTAGAGGCGTCGGTGGTGATGGCGGCGATGATCTCCTCCAATTCCCCGTCCCGGCGGAGTGCCAGAACGGAGACTTCTGGCTCCCGAGACGGAGTTTCGCGATGTGGCGGTGTTCTGGAGGGTTTCTGGCGACTTCGACAATCGGTATCGAGGTTTTAGGTCACCAGGGCTTAAATAGGCGAAGAGTCGGAGTCGGAGGGTGCCTGGGCCCCCCTCACAGTAGGCCGGCGCGGCCAGGCCTGGGGCCGCGCCGCCATGTTGTGTGGTGGCCCCCTGGCCCCTCTCTGACTCTCCTTCGGTGTTCTGGATGCTTCCGGGAAAAATAGGGTTCTGGGCGTTGATTTCGTCGAATTCCGAGAATATTGCCCGAACAGCCTTTCTGGAACCAAAAACAACAGAAAACAGCAACTGGCCCTTCGGCATCTTGTTAATAGGTTAGTTCCACAAAATGCATAAAAACATTATAAAGTGCAAGCAAAACATGTAAGTATTGTTATAAAACAAGCATGGAACATCAGAAATTATAGGTACGTTGGAGACGTATCAGCATCCCCAAGCTTAGTTCCTGCTCGCCCTCGAGTAGGTAAACGATAAAAAGAGTAATTTCTATAGTGACATGCTACTTACATAATCTTGATCATCCTATTATAAAGCATATGAGATGAATGCAGTGACTCAAGGCAATGATCTATAGTTGCTAACAAATAGATAACATATAGCAAAACTTTTCATGAATAGTACTCTCAAGACAAGCATCAAAAGTCTCGCATAAGAGTTAACTCATAAAGCAATAAATTCAAAGTAAAGGCATTGAAGCAACACAGAGAAAGATTTAAGTTTCAGCAGTTGCTTTCAACTTTCAACATACATATCTCATGGATAATTGTCAACACAAAGTAATATGATGAATGCAAATATGCAAGTATGTAAGAATCAATGCACAGTTGACACAAGTGTTTGCTTCTAAGATGGAAGGAAGTAGGTAAACTGACTCAACATAAAGTAAAAGAATGGCCCTTCGCAGAGCGAAGCATTGATTGCTATATTTGTGCTAGAGCTTTGGTTTTGAAGACATAAAGAGAGCATAAAAGTAAAGTTTTGAGAGGTGTTTGTTGTTGTCAACGAATGGTAATGGGTACTCTAACTACCTTATCAACCAGACTTTCAAGAGCGGCTCCCATGAAGGACGTTATCTCTACCAGCAAGGTAGATCATCCCTCTTCTCTTTTGTTTACACATGTACTTTAGTTTTTTCTTTATTTATTTTAGATGACACTCCTCCCAACCTTTGCTTTCTCAAGCCATGGCTAACCGAATCCTCGGGTGCCTTCCAACAATCATATACCATGAAGGAGTGTCTATTTGCAAAATTAAGTTGATTACTGATGAATCAGAGCAAAACATGTGAAGAGAATTATTAATGCAAGTTAATTAATCGGGGCTGGGAACCCCATTGCCAGCTCTTTTTGCAAAATTATTGGATAAGCGGATATGCCACTAGTCCATTGGTGAAAGTCTGTCCGAAGTAAATGACAAGATCGAGAGATAAAACACCACATACTTCCTCATGAGCTATAAAACATTGACACAAATAAGAGATAATAGCTTTTGAATTGTTTAAAGGTAGCACATGAAGTATTTGCTTGGAATGGCAGGAAATACCACATAGTAGGTACATATGGTGGACACAAATGGCATAGGTTTTGGCTCAAGGTTTTGGATGCACGAGAAGCATTCCCTCTCAGTACAAGGCTTTGGCTAGAAAGGTTGTTTGAAGTAAACACAAGTATGAACCGGTACAGTAAAACTTACATAAGAACATATTGCAAGCATTATAAAACTCTACACTGTCTTCCTTGTTGCTCAAACACTTTTACCAGAAAATATCTAGACCTTAAGAGAGACCAATCATGCAAACCAATTTCAACAAGCTCTAAAGTAGTTCTCCACTAATAGGTTTAAACTACATGAAAAAAAACTTAATCATGATCTACTTGAGAGCTCAAAACAATTGCCAAGTGTCAAATTATTCAAGACATTATGAAGCACTTTCTGTTTCCAACCAAATAACCATAAGTGATGTAGCTTCCAACTTTTATCACTGAACATTAAAAGTAAAACGAAGAACAAGTGTTCATATGAAAAAGCGGAGCGTGTCTCTCTCCCAAACAAGTATTGCTAGGATCCGATCTTATTCAAATAAAAACAAAAATAAAAGCACATAGACGCTCCAAGTAAAGCACATATGATGTGACCGAATAAAAATATAGTTTCAATAGAAGAAACCTGATAAGTTGATGAAGAAGGGGATGCCTTGGGCATCCCCAAGCTTAGACGCTTGAGTCTTCTTGAAATATGCAGGGATGAACCACGGGGGCATCCCCAAGCTTATACTTTTCACTCTTCTTGATCATTTATCATCCTCCTCTCTTGACCCTTGAAAACTTCCTTCACACCAAACTTCTCATAAACTTCATTAGAGGGGTTAGTACTCAAAAAACTTGAATCCACCTTGGTCCTGTAGTGACACATTGCAAGAACTCAATAAAACATTAGCTACAACTCTCCACGTCTAGAAAGCCTTGCTTAAAGTTCACAAGAGACAATGCAAAAAACAGAGACAGAATCTGCCAAAACAGAACAGCCAGTAAAGACGAATTTTAAACAGGTACTTCCGTTGCTCAAATCAGAAAACTCAAAACTAATGAAAGTTGCGTACATATCTGAGGAACACGCACGTAAATTGGCATAATTTTCTGAGTTACCTACAGAGAAAACAGCCCAGATTCGTGACAGATAGAAATCTGTTTCTGCGCAGAAATCCAAATCTAGTATCAACCTTCGATTAGAGGCTTCACTTGGCACAACATTGCAATAAAATAAAGATAAGGAGAGGTTGCTACAGTAGTAACAACTTCCAAGACACAACAAAACAGTAGCAAAATAAAGACATGGGTTATCTCCCAAGAAGTGCTTTCTTTATAGCCATTAAGATGGGCTCAGCAATTTTAATGATGCACTCGCAAGAAATAAGAGTTGAAGCAAATAAAAGCATCAAGAAGCAAATTCAAAACAAATTTAAGTCTAACCCACTTCCTATGCATAGGAATCTTGTACACAAATAAATTCATGAAGAACAAAGTGACAAGCATAAGAAGATAAAACAAGAGTAACTCAAAAAGTTTCAATATATAGAGAGGTGTTTTAGTACCATGCAAATTTCTACAACCATATTTTCCTCTCTCATAATAATTTTCAGTAGCTTCATGAATAAACTCAACAATATAACTATCACATAAAGCATGTTTCTCATGATCCATAAACACATAATTTTTATCAAGCTCAAAAATAATAGGATCAAAACTTTCTAAACTACTTTTATCAATAATGTAACAAGATGATTGATCAATCTCAAAAGATATGGGACTCATAGATAAAGTCAAGAACTCTCCAATCCCATTTTCATTAGTAGTACAATTAATATTATCAAGTAACATAGGACCATCATCTAGAGCTTTATCATAAACATTTGCTACGCAAAATTCTTTAGTACCATGCATTTCGACATCAGGCACAAACAAAGCATTATCATAAGATTTATCAAAGTAGCATGGATTATCATAAATAAAAGTAGCATAATTATTCTCACAAGTTTTACTCATAGGGAATATTGCAAGAGAATCCACATGAACATAACATTCAACCTCCTTTGGTAAGCATGGAGGACAATCAAATAATGTAAGAGATAAAGAGTTACTCTCATTAGAAGGTTGGCATGGGTAGCTAATCCATTCTTCCTCCTTTTGTTCATCACTCTCCTCTTCTTTTTCATCCAATGAGCTTTCAGGTTCATCAATTTCTTCTTCCACAGGTCCCTGCAAATTGTGAGTGCATTCTTGTGCATTAGTGAGTCTCTCTTTATAATCAATGATATAAGGATTATCAGTGTAACTTTCATTGCAAAAATTAAGGATAGAAGAGACATAATCTTTAAGGTCCTTACAAACAACACAAGTTTCATAATTTTTAACAATGAAGGATTCTATCTCAGAGGCTCCCATAAATATGACAAATTGTTCTACCTCTTCGAACCCAAAATGAATATAGTTATTCCAATTATAGTTCTTAATTAAAACTTCCTCACTAAAGCCACATTGAAATTTAAGATGTTTAGTATCCTGTTTAGAGCAACAGTTTATATCATGGCGTTTAAGCAAGATTTTAGCAATTGTATTCAGTTTTTCTATCACAGCACTCATAACTTTTCCCGTTCTTGATTCTCTATAATTATTATATAATTCAATAAGCTCCAAATAGGTTGTGGGTTTTTCCATAAACAGTTTTTAATTTTTAAGTTTTTCAGATTTTTATGGATTTTTGGGTATATAGGGAAAATAAAACAAGACAAAAAGAAACTAGACAAAAGTAAACTAAGCAAAATAATACTAGACAGAAATAAACTAAGCACAAATAAACTAGGCAAAAGTAAACTAAGCAAAACAAAATAGAATAAAACAGAGAGAGGTGGAGTGTACTCCCCAGGTGAACTTATGAGTAGAGCTATGCCTCCCCGGCAACGGCGCCAGAAAACAGTCTTGATGACCCACAAGTATAGGGGATCGCAGCAGTCTTCGTGGGTAGTAAAACCCAATTTATTGATTCGACACAAGGGGAGACAAAGAATACTTGAAAGCCTTAACAACGGAGTTGTCAATTCAGCTGCACTTGGAAACAGACTTGCTCGCAAGAGTTTATCAGTAGTAACAGTTTTATAGCAGTAGCAGTAGTGAAATAACAGCAGCAGAGTAACAGAGACAGCAGTAGTGATTATAGTAAATGGCAGTATTAAAATACTGTAGGCACGGGGACGGATAACAGGCGTTGCATGGATGAGAGAAACTCATGTAACAATCAAGCAGGGCATTTGCAGATAATAATAAAACGGTGTCTAAGTACAAAGCAATCAATAGGCATGTGTTCCAATTATAGTCGTACGTGCTCGCAATGAGAAACTTGCACAACATCTTTTGTCCTACCAGCCGGTGGCAGCCGGGCCTCAAGGGAATCTACTGGATATTAAGGTACTCCTTTTAATAGAGTACCGGAGCAAAGCATTAACACTCCGTGAACACATGTGATCCTCACATCACTACCATCCCCTCCGGTTGTCCCGATTTCTGTCACTTCGGGGCCATTGGTTCCGGACAGCGACATGTGTATACAACTTGCAGGTAAGACCATAAACAATGAATATCATGATGAAACAATAACATGTTCAGATCTGAGATCATGGCACTCGGGCCCTAGTGACAAGCATTAAGCATAACAAGTTGCAACAATATCATCAAAGTACCAATTACGGACACTAGGCACTATGCCCTAACAATCTTATACTATTACATGACCAATCTCATCCAATCCCTACCATCCCCTTCAGCCTACAGCGGGGGAATTACTCACACATGGATGGGGAAACATGGCTGGTTGATGTAGAGGCGTCGGTGGTGATGGCGGCGATGATCTCCTCCAATTCCCCGTCCCGGCGGAGTGCCAGAACGGAGACTTCTGGCTCCCGAGACGGAGTTTCGCGATGTGGCGGCGTTCTGGAGGGTTTCTGGCGACTTCGACAATCGGTATCGAGGTTTTAGGTCACCAGGGCTTAAATAGGCGAAGAGTTGGAGTCGGAGGGTGCCTGGGCCCCCCTCACAGTAGGCCGGCGCGGCCAGGCCTGGGGCCGCGCCGCCATGTTGTGTGGTGGCCCCTGGCCCCTCTCCGACTCTCCTTCGGTGTTCTGGATGCTTCCGGGAAAAATAGGGTTCTGGGCGTTGATTTCGTCGAATTCCGAGAATATTGCCCGAACAGCCTTTCTGGAACCAAAAACAACAGAAAACAGCAACTGGCCCTTCGGCATCTTGTTAATAGGTTAGTTCCACAAAATGCATAAAAACATTATAAAGTGCAAGCAAAACATGTAAGTATTGTCATAAAACAAGCATGGAACATCAGAAATTATAGGTACGTTGGAGACGTATCAATCGCCATCACCATCGGCTCCATCGTCGCCGATCTTGATGGGCTCGATCCGTTTCGGGTCCTTCGAGTTCACCCCTCACGCCTCCGCGTCGCGTTCAGCCTTCTCAGGCCTGCGCGGCGGGATGGACATGGCGTTCAGGAGCGTCCACCTGAACATCAGCGTTAGTGGCGTTCAGCGGCTCCCGGACCGATCACTTCGGGTCCTGCAGCAGCCGTGACTTCATCGACTGACGCGCCCGCCGCTTCATCGCCAACTGTGGTTGATTTATCGGCTTCTACTTGAACAACCACTGCATCACCAGCGTCGATTAGGTCGGCTCCGGCCTCACCATCATCATCAACATGCCACACTATGTCCACCATGTCCGTCGGGTCTGATGACTCTGAATCATCGGATCTGACGTCGTACTACTGCCTTGGCTATGATACCAAGCACGAGTTCGGTTCGGACGCCCCTCCCTTCGTGTGCGGCATCATGTACTCCTCTGACGAAGAAAGCATCGGTGAGCGCAATGACAACATCCCTCTATCTGCAGCACGGTCGGCGCATCATCAGATATGTGTTACCTTCGACTCAGAGGCCGGAACCGAAGCTCCTGTGGCCAACAACATTGCGCACGTCGGGAACAATCAACGACATGATGGCAAAGCTAGCGATAGCAACGCCAATACTACCATCTTACTCTCTCAAATGGAATGGGATGCAGCGCAAAGATGCGTTCGACTGGTCAGAGAGCAATCAGAACTCAATCGGCGTCGGCTGGTAGCTAATCTATCAAAGTCCAGCACCAAAATGATGGATACCACCAATAGCTGGGCTGATGGCGAAGACCACGCGCGGAAACCCAGCCCACGCAACAACGACGATGAGAGTAATCAAAGGCGCCCGAATAACCCAGGGAGCAGACATGATCGCCGAAAGAGGAGAAGAGGTCTCAGCTACGGAGCAACTGATTGCACCAACATGGTTACCACCGGTCACGCTGATTGGCGCAGCGACCAGTGCAGCGAACAATATAATGTTGGGATAACAGCCGTAGCGGATCCGGAAGCAGCCGACAGAACCATCCTCCACGGACGCCCGACCTGCCAGCCATGGAGCAGCTAAGCGCTCCCTGTTATCTGCACGCCTACGCCTACGTCGACTCGAAAGAAAATATTAAGAAAGCATCTCACCTGCTCAAAGATTGTCGGCAGTTCCTCGAGCTTCAGAAGTTGTGGGACACATTGAGATCCGGCTCCAATACACAAGCGCACCCGACGACACGAGATGCACCCGCAACCATTCAACCACCCGCGCTGCAACAGGATCAGCCTCGTGTGTCGGCTGAAGTTTTCCCTACACCGCGGGGACAAGTGAACATGATCCACAAGACCAGCGTTTCCAAGAGGGAGCTAAAAAAATTCACGCGAGAGATAAATCTCGCGGAAATCGCCATGGCAAACATCCCAAAGTACATTGACTGGTTTGAACAAAGCATTCTATTCAGCAGGGCCGATCATCCGATGGTTGTTCATAGGCCAGATCACGTTTCTCTAGTACTCGAAGCACAGATTGACAGATTTAATATGAGCAAAGTATTCATGGACGGGGGCAGCGGCTTAAATCTTTTGTTCGCAAGCACAATGAAAGCAATGGGCATTACCGTCAACATGCTGCAAGAATCCGACACATGCTTTCACGGCATCATCCCGACCCTGCCCGCATACCCTCTCGGCAAGATCTCCTTGGGCGTTGTCTTTGGTAAACCCGATAACTTCAAAAAGGAACTACTCGAATTCGAGGTAGTGAATTGGGAATCACAGTACCACACTATTCTCGGGAGACCGGCATACGCAAGTTCATGCTAGTCCCCCATTATGCTTACCTGAAACTCAAGATGTCAGGCAATAACGGGACCACAATCACTGTCCATGGAAGTTTCTCTCGGTCTGATAATTGCGACAAAGACTTTCAGAAGATCGCCTCCAAATTCGGGTCAAGGAGGAGCTCAATGCATTAGACGTACTCACCGATCACAAGCAGCCACCTACTGATAATCGAAACAAAAACCGACAAGTTTGATGCTACCAAAGAAGCATCAAGTGCATCCCTTCTATCGAAGAAAACAGTCAACACGTCGGCTGACCTCACTATCGCATAGGAAGGGGAGCTCATAAAGTTCCTCCGTGAGCGCTGGAAAATATTTGTATGTGAGCCATCCGACATGCCAGGTATTCACAGAGAACTTGTTGAGCACACCCTCAATGTTGACCCCAAAGCCAAACCTGTCCAGCAGACACTACGCCGTGTTTCAGAGCCAAAACGCAAGGCCATCGACGTCGCATAGGAAGGGGAGCTCATAAAGTTCCTCCGTGAGCGCTGGAAAATATTTGTATGTGAGCCATCCGACATGCCAGGTATTCACAGAGAACTTGTTGAGCACACCCTCAATGTTGACCCCAAAGCCAAACCTGTCCAGCAGACACTACGCCGTGTTTCAGAGCCAAAACGCAAGGCCATCGACGAAGAAGTTAATCGGCTCTGCAAAGATGGATTCATCCGCGGACTCAAGGAAGCTAAGTAGACTCAAGGAAGCTAAGTAGGTAGCTAACCCAGTAATGGTACCAAAGAAGGATACGACAGTTCTTCGCATGTGTATCGACTTCACCAGCATCAACAAACATTGCCCAAATGACCACTTTCCGCTACCGCGCATCGATCAAATCGTCGATTCTACAGCAGATCACACAAGCCGATAATCTACAGCAGATCACACAAGCTCATAATCTAGATTTTCTTTCTTTATACGTATATGGCTAGGACACAAAAACAGATCTCAATTATTTTTCCTGTATTCAGACAAGAGAATTAAAAGCTAGCCAATATAGCTAATATCACTTTTAGATGGGAATGTGGAGGCAATGAGGATACAGAAATACAGGAGAAGGTGGCATCTGAGGAGAATATATACAGTACATGAGAAATTAAGAAGCAAGCATGCTTCCCTCCTACAGGAAGCATCGCAACTTCTTTACACTGTTTCACACACCAGGTTCGTCATCATCAGAAGCTTACGCAGTAGCAGCTGCAGCTTCCTCTGCCACTTGGGATGCCTGCTGCAGAGTGCAAATGAGGTTGCGATCCCCGTACACGTTGTCCACACGACCTGACAATAGTAGAACAGGGATTATTAGCTTGCATCTCAACAATAACGATGTAAGTAACGCGAAGTATTCAGAGTTATCAGTACATGTTGTTGGCCAGAACTTGGCACCGCGGAGCCACGCCGCAGGGAATGCGGCGTACTCCCTGGAGTATGGCTTAGTCCATGCGTCACTCATCAAGAGTTGGGGTGGGTGGGGAGCGCCCTGTGTAATATAACAGGCAAACACATGTCAACTACCCTGTTCATGTGTATTGAGTTGCATGCACCCAGCCGGTTCAGCCAAAATCTCATGCTGTTGGAAAAATGTTTTAGTTTTTTACTGAGACAATTTGGAGTAGATTACCTTCAGGACATTGTTGTTCGCATCTGCTACGCCATTTTCTACCTGTGCAATTTCTTCCCTGATGGAAATAAGGGCATCACAGAACCTGTCTAGTTCAGCCTACAAGACAATTATGTGGCAGTAAGCTAATGCAAAAAAGAAAAAAACAATGGTTTGGTGCAAAGTCAAGCAATAGATTAAGTTGGACATGCTTACCTTGCTTTCACTTTCAGTGGGTTCAATCATAAGTGTGCCTGGAACAGGCCATGACATGGTTGGTCCATGGAATCCATAGTCCATCAAGCGCTTCGCCACATCCTCAGGCTCTATACCAGCAGTCGCCTGTAAAAAATCCATATCTAGTCAGAGAACTGAAATGGATAAACGCAAGGTTCAATTGCTAACGTAGTTCAGACAAGTACCTTGAACCCTCTTAAATCAATGATGAATTCATGGGCAACAGTTCCATTGACTCCACGGAAAAGAACTGGGTAGTGTTTCTGCAAAGTTCATCATAAGGGAACAGTTAGAGAAGTAGTTTAACTATAGATACAAATTGTGGCAAAGGGTATGCAAATGTGACCATGAGTAACTTCAAGTACCTCCAGACGCTTTGCCATGTAGTTTGCATTCAAGATCGCAATCTTTGAAGCATCAGTGAGTCCCTGAGACCCCATCATGGCTATGTATGTGTAGGAAATTGGAAGAATCAAAGCAGATCCCCATGGAGCAGCAGAAATGGAACCAAGAGGGTCGGTTTTCTCAGGGAGAGGAAAGCCACCAGTGGGGATCTAATGAATAACCGGATTAGTTTGATTATGTAGTTGCATTTGCTTTCAAATGAAACCAGAAGTCAAGCAAAAAAACATGATTGATTCCTTTGATTATAGTACTTGACATTTAAAGCATTGCTTGAGTAGTTAATACATCATCACCGAAAACTTAATATTTTAAAGCTTGCAAATTAAGATTACAAAGAGATGATATACTTCCTAATATCAAGCTCATATGTTATTCAAATTAAACTATTAGACAATGGGTGTTATTTTGTTAGGACTGAAATCTGAATACTAGAATTTTATTTGGAGCAACAACATAAAACATTCAGGACACCTACCACTGGATGAGATGGTAAAAATGGTGCGAGGTGCTTCTTAACACCAATAGGACCCATGCCAGGACCACCTCCACCATGAGGAATGCAAAATGTCTTGTGAAGGTTAAGATGGCACACATCTGCTCCAATAAAACCAGGGCTTGTCAACCCAACCTGTAAGAACACAACTTTTCTATGTTAAAAGGGATTATATGGCTCTTAGAATATCAATATATAGTATGGGATATCTGAAATTACGATGTCACAATTTCTCAACTATGTCTAGGTGAACTTGAAGAGATTTTTTCTTACCTAGATCTAAGCATGCATAACTGGTCAAGTACAAATAAAACAGAATTCTTTTAAAAGATGAAAACAAATGGAAAGTAGATAAAACATATATATAGTTCAATTTGTAGTCTTCAGTTTTTGTAGAGTAAACTTCACCGTTATGTTGGAAAGATATATTACAGTGTTACGCAATCTGTGGACCAACATATAACTTCCAGTCTATTAGTATAAAACAATTGACGGGAGCAAATATATAAATAACAAGTAGACAAAGTGGTATAACAACGTGCAAAGAAAACTAACCTGAGCATTCATGTTGGCCCCATCCATATAGACCTGCCCACCGTTCTCATGAATGATCCTGCATATCTCATCGATGCCTTCTTCATAGACTCCATGGGTTGAAGGATAGGTAACCTGAAGAACGGGGTGATCATGTAACATTCTGTTATTCTTAGCACCGGGGAAAAATAATACGGAGTACAAATATTTATAAAAAAACTTTCAACACAATGAACTGGTTCCAGATTAGTTACTCTTAGTCACTTCCTAACAAAAGTTTCCCTTATTCTTCAACCATGTGTAGCTTTAAAGCAATATTACATAACATAAAGTATTTGGACATGTTCATTCATTATATGCCGATTAATAAATGTATGACCAAGAATAATAAGAAGGAAAGTACAATGACGCTGTTTCCCGATTTCCATCTTAACATATACAAGTCAAAATTTCAGCAAATTGTGCGGCTAGATACTGTAACATACATCGATTTGATTAATTATTCTACACCACCAAAATCTGAACCACCAAAAGAGGCAGTATAGATTCTTCCTACTTTTACTCTGACTAATGTTGGTACTAGATTAGAAGCTGCAATAAACATGACTGTGAAAGTCTCCTAATTTTGCTTCTTCGCACTTCATACAATGATAGCGATAATATTGATTAAGAGCGGTAGATTAAGATTTAGTAAGGAACTGTTGAGCTGCAAGAGTATAACTGAGGTCAGAATCCATGATAAATACTCAACGGGCAGAGCGTAGAAACAGTACCATGAGAGCAGACAGGTTGTCCTTGTTTGCTTCAGCAGCTTTCTTCAACTCCGCAATGTTAATGTTACCTTTGGAGTCAGTTCCGACAGTAATAATCTTCATTCCACACATAGCAGCACTTGCAGGATTGGTGCCGTGTGCCGAGACAGGAATGATGCAGACATTTCGGTGGTGGTCTCCTCTTGCCTGCATTTTCGTCATATGGTTTGTAAACAAAGAATGCTCAACAAAGCAAGAGAAGTAGCACAGCATATTTATCAAGGCATACCCTGTGGTAGGCCCGAATAACCATCAGTCCAGCATACTCTCCTGAAGCACCAGCATTTGGTTGCAGAGAGAAGGAATCGAAACCGGTGATCGTGTTTAACAGATCGCCCAAGTTGTCAAACATTTCCTTCATAGAAAAATTTTGGTCATTTTTCTTATTATTGACAGTCTGCCATTAGAAACGAAATGAATGGTAATTGGTCCTTACATGATAGCCTGCAGCCTGATCAGTAGGGGCAAATGGGTGCATGTTGGCAAACTTGGGATCAGTGACAGGCATCATCTCGACGGTGGCATTGAGTTTCATGGTGCAAGAACCAAGAGGAATCATACTGTGGCACAGTGAAAGATCCTTGTTTTGCAGCTTGTGCAGGTAACGGAGAAGCTCGTGCTCTGTGTGGTACCTGCAAGGCCGCAAAATAATTTCAGCTTATTTTAATACATCTTGACAAATAATTTCAGCTTATTTTAATACAACCTGACAAATAATTTCAGCTTAATTTAATACATCCTGACAAAGATGCAAGCACCATACGTACATGCTAAAGATTGGGTGAGTTAGGTAGGGGCTGTCGCGCACAAGGCTGCTAGGAATGGAGCTTGAGACTTCAGGTGCAATGGATTCAGCTGTGAAGCCCACCTGAAAGTGTTTGTGACAGAACATCATCATTTAATGTTGCGACATAATTCCACATCAAGCACGCGGGGGGTTTTGTACTGATGGAACGACTACTTACTGGTTTGCCACCAGAGAAGACCTTGAACAGCTTGTCAACATCCTCCAAGGTGGTGGTCTCATCGAAGGCAACGGTAATCTGCAACATCAAAACTCAAAGTTAATGCTAAACGCACATACTAAGTCGGTTGTGCTGGAATAGTAGAAAACATGAACAGAGAACGAACCGTGTTTGCGTCGACAACGCGAAGGTTCATCTCGTTTTTGCGAGCCTCCTCAGCAATAGCGTTGGCATCGGCGCAAGTGATCTTGACGGTGTCAAAGTAGGGCAGCTCCTGCACTGTGACTGTTCCGAGCTTCTTGAGCCCATGGGCGAAAGTACCAGCCAGGCCGTGGACACGGTCGGCGATAGCCTTGAGCCCAGCGGGACCATGGTAGACAGCGTACATCGCCGCCATGTTGGCGAGCAAGGCCTATAAAATTGGAAAGTGCATCTTGTGATAAATGAGTATATTTTATGACAGATATGCTCGGCCACTACTACTAACCCAGGGTACAGTATCAGAAACAATTATTAATTAACTAGTGTGCTGTCGCTACCAGACAATTTTCTGGTGAGCGGGTGGAGGAGCACGTACCTGGGCGGTGCAGATGTTGCTGGTGGCCTTGTCCCTGCGGATGTGCTGCTCCCTGGTCTGCATCGCCATGCGTAGCGCGGGCTTGCCGCTGGAGTCGACGCTGACTCCGATGATGCGTCCGGGCATGAGCCTCTTGTACTCCTGCGAGGTTGCGAGGAAGGCTGCGTGCGGGCCGCCGTATCCCATGGGCACGCCGAACCTCTGCGCTGAGCCGACGGCGATGTCGGCCCCGATCTCGCCCGGCGGGCGCAGCGTGGTGAGCGCGAGCAGGTCGGTGGCCATGACGACCTTGACGCCGTGCTTGTGCGCGTCCTTGACGAACTCGGCGTAGTCGAGCACCTCGCCCTCGGTGCCCGGGTACTGCACGAGGACGCCGCAGACGTCGCCGCTGCTGTAGTCGAAGTCCTTGGCGTCGGAGACGACGACGTTGAGGTCGAATCCGGAGGCGCGCGTCTTGCAGATGTCGATGGTCTGCGGGTGGCAGTTGGAGGCGATGAGGAAGGTCTTCTTCTTGGCCTTGAGGATGCCGTTGCACATGGCCATGGCCTCGGCGGCGGCGGTGGCCTCGTCGAGGAGGGAGGCGTTGGACATGGGCAGACCGGTGAGGTCGGCGACCATGGTCTGGTAGTTGAGCAGCGACTCGAGCCGGCCCTGCGCGATCTCCGCCTGGTACGGCGTGTACTGCGTGTACCAGGCCGGGTTCTCCATGAGGTTGCGCAGGATGACGGCCGGGATGTGCGTGTTGTAGTAGCCCATCCCGATGAAGGACTTGTAGACCTTGTTCATGGAGGCCAGGTGCGCCATGTGGTCCAGCATCTGGGACTCGGTGAACCCGGCGTCGAACTTGCCCGTGAACTGCATCGGCGGCGCGCGGATGGCGGCGGGCACGGTGGCGTCGATGAGGGAGTCGAGGGTGTTGAAGCCGCAGGCGGAGGCCATGACGGCCTGCTCGGCGGGCGTGGCGGAGTTGTGCCTCCGCGGGAAGGTGTCGCTGGGCTGCAGCGCGGACACGGAGACCGGGCGGGACGGCGTGTGCTGGTGGTGCGCGCGGCGGGGGCGCGGTCCGGCCGGCGCCGGCTTGGGGACTAGGGTGGAGATGCCGCGGGACGGGGAGGGGGAGGTGGTGGATGAGGAGGCCGCGAGGAGGCGGCGCAGCAGCGCGCGGTTGGCGAGGCGGCGTGCGCGCTCCATCGGATTGGGATTGGGAGCAGAAGCGGGAAGTTGGAGGAGGCGGCCTCCGCTCCTGACGAGAAGAGCGGATGTGGGCGTGGATCAGGGGGAGTGATTTGGTTGGCTGTTATATACCGGCGGGCGCATTCAGAGAAGGAAAGGGGGGGCTCCGTGTGAGTGGAGTGAGGTGGAGAGCACGGCACGAGAGGGAGGTTAGGGAATGACGTGGGCGCTGACACTGCTCATCGGCAACGGGAGGCGGTGAGGAGGATGGCGTTTGGATGGACCAGGAGCCGAGCTGCGGCCGGTATAAGAGGTCTAGCCACAGAATCCGGCAAGTTGAGGGATGGAGTGGGAACGTGGGCAGGGGAGGTATCGGGGAGGAAGAAGACGATCGAACGCGGAGGTGAGGGAGCCCTGCGGGCACGACGCGCGTCTGACCTGCGCCGCTACCAGCTGCCCGGACCTTATCGCTTTCCTTCCCCCTCCGGCCGCAGAAAATTTTGTGGTGGGTGCGGAGGAGATCGCCGCGCGCCGGGCCGGATTTTTTGCGGCGTCCGTTACGCCCGGTGGGGGAGCCCCGGCCAGAGCATGGCACGAAGAGAGCTGACAAACTTGTGCGGCGCTGGCGACGGCGACGGCACCGGGATGTATGCTAGATCCAGTCCAGGACGCTAGGACGGAACACGTGGGGATGCCGCGCGCACGGGCGGAGCGGCGAAGCTTTTCGCTCGGAGGTTCACCGGAGCAATCCGAACGTCAGTGAACCGGCGAGGGTTTGGTGGATCGAGGTGGACCAGACCGGGACGTTCGCTTCGTCGGGATCACCTACCGCGGGAGAATCTCTGGGAGCCCGTGAGGTGGGAGGCCGCACGTCCTTGTTCCACCAACCTCCGACTATTAACACACTTGCTTAAACGTGCCCATATTTTAGAACAACTTTTTCGATCTTTGCTGGATTTGATTGGGCAGAGCTGCAGGTGGGATTTTTTTTTCTTCGACGCCAGCTGCATGTGCAAGTTTACCAGACTATATGTATACGGCTAACCATATACTACATGAAAATGACAACAACAAAAAAAATAAAGTTCACAAAAAGAAATCTGATTCTAGAATAAAACTTTAACCACATTTCACCATTTTCCTCAACACCAGACTCTACATGTTAAACTTTGACTAGGTAAGCTCTAAGATTAAAATTCTACCTTTATGAGACACAGAAATGTTAAACCGAAGGTTTGATCCCCAGTGGGCTAGGGACCAGTGTCCTCCTAACATCCAACCATAGGTTGGTTCTTCATCAAGGAGTGGTTTCATCTTGTGAAAGGTGGACATGGTATTGTAACTTTAATTTCGGCAAAACCTTTGGTTAATGATGGTAGGGGTAATCATTTGATTAAAAAATGAAGGAGTGGTTTGACAGAGAATATGAAAATAAAAATATCCCAAATGGTCATATTCCCAAGCATGATTGATGCCAAAATGAAGGGGTGTGGTTCTCGATCAAGAAGTGGTTTCGCCTTGTGAAAGGCATACATTGTATTGAAACTTTGCTTTCATTAAAAACTTGCAAGCGCTATACATTTGGTTGATTTGTGTGGATAACGCTTTGATAAACATGAAGAAGTGGTTTGACAAAGAAAATATAAAAACAGAAAATATCACAAAAAGTCTTGCTCCCTCTGGCATGATTGCTACCAAAATGAAGAGGAGGAGTTTGACACACAAAAAATATGAAAATGAAAAATAACACACAGAAGTCCTACTCTCTCTGGCATAATTGCTACCAAAATGAAGGGGAATGGTTTGACACAAAATATAATAATGAAAAATATCATTAAAAAGGCATACTTGCAGGCATGATTTCTGCCAAATGCTTGGCATTGTCGATTGCCCAAAAGTTTTATTATGGAACACTTTCGTATTTCTCTCAACTACAAATTTCCGAAGATGTGAGGGAAGCCATGGCCTTGCGGTTTGGTGTGGAGTCGTGTCACATGTTATACCAACAATTTTTGATCGTCTGCGCTTCTAATTATTGGAGATCATGTATTCCAAGCCAATAGTTAATCATGTCCAGCTCTCCTGAGGGTGATGCGACAATTTACGAAAATTGTGTGACTTACTAAAACCCTGGGAAAAATATTGAAGTGATCATCTTGTTTTAACAACTACTTATAGATCTTTATCAAGTAAATACATGATCATGTTCAAACTAGAGATATACAAGTCCTTATTGTAAATGTGATTGTCATCTCATGTACTCATTTTAAATAGGCCTTATATGATCAAGTAATGATAAACCCTAACATGGTAATCTTATGTCATCACCCTTAATCACCATTCTTTAGTATAACATCATTGTGATCAACCATAATAGCAACCCTATGCAGTAACTCACTTTATATGTTCATGCTCAACTAAAACTTACAAGTACTTGAGGATTATGAACCATCTTGTTTAGTAACCAACTATTACTTAGGAAATCAAATCAAAAGGCATAGTAAACCCTAGAAACCAATAAACCTTGTTTGAAATACTTCATGTTCATTAAGAAACATGTTTTTCAAAAGTTATCGTTTTGAAGTAACCATGTCTTCCAAGACTTTAAGCTAAACCATTGTTCTTTAAATGTTAAGATTATGCCAACTACTATTCATTGTGTGTTATTATGATTGATATGCTTTGTATACAACTAATAAGATGTACCAAGTTAACATATCCCTAATAAGAACCTTGTTCATGAAACCACTCTAAAAGTGCAACACACCCTAAATAAATTGTTACAACTCACCAATCTTAATTCATCAGGGTTAGGTTACGCTTAGAGCGATTGCATCTCATATTTGTGCATAATAGCTTCTTTTCTAGTTCTTTAAACATTGTCCTTAGCAGACGATGAACCTATTTCAGAATTTGGAGTTATATCACCTCGAAGTTTTTGATTGCATAATCTTGTAGTTAAGAAAGGAAAGTCACTACTAGGAAATCCCTCTTCTGTGGCGCACCTTTTTCGGCTTCTGTGGCGCATATGCAATGCGTCATAGAAGTCACGCGATAGATATTTGAATTATATGGCGCATTTCGCGGTGCCACAGAATTTTTTTAAACTTATGTGGCGCACCAGGTAGGAATGCGCCACATAAAACTTCTGTGGCGCACCCAGCAGTGGTGCACCAACTAATTATTTTTTTTAATTTTTTTAATAAATGGTGGCCAGATCAGATCTCGGGCCACCGGAATTTCGCCAAAAAAATTTAAAAAAATTTCCGGCCGGAGGTGGGTGGTTTGGTGGGTGGGGTGGGTGGGTGGAGGAGAAGGAAGAGGGAGAGGAGGCCGGCGGGAAGTTGTTGGTGGAGGAGGAGGTGGTGGTGGGTTGAGGAGGAGGTGGTGGTGGTCGCTGGAGGAGGAGGAGGAGGGAGGGAGGTGGTGGTGGTCGCTGGAGGAGGAGGAGGAGGAGGAGGGAGGGAGGTGGTGGTGGTGCTGGTGTTGGTGGTCGCCGGAGGAGGAAGTGGTGGTGGTCGTGGTCGCTCGAGGAGGAAGTGGTGGTGGTGGTCTGATACGTCCAAAACGTATCTACTTTCCCGAACACTTTTGCTATTGGTTTGCCTCTAATTTGTGTATTTTGGATACAACTAACACGGACTAACGCTGTTTTCAGCAGAATTGCCCTGGTGTCTCGTTTTTGTGCAGAAATTCAACTTTCAGGAAAATCCCCGAAATTAATGTCAAATGGCTTATTTTCCCAGAAGATTCACGGAGCCAGAAGGGTAGGCCAGGGGGGCCCACGGCCCCCACACCATGGGCCGGCGCGGCCTAGGAGGGGGGCGCGCCGCCCTATGGTGAGGCCGCCTCGGCCAGCCTCTGACGCCCCCCTCTGGACTACTTAAGGTCTTCGACCTAAAAACGCGAGACGGGAAGTCGAAATCGCCAGAAGCCATCCAGAACGCCGCCACCATCGCGAAACTCCGTCTCGGGACCAGAAACTCCGTTCTGGCACTCCGCCGGGACGGGGAATTGGAGGAGATCATCGCCATCATCACCACCGACGCCTCTACATCGACCAGCAATGTTTCCCCCATCCATGTGTGAGTAATTCCCCCACTGTAGGCTGAAGGGGATGGTAGGGATTGGATGAGATTGGTCATGTAATAGCATAAGATTGTTAGGGCATAGTGCCTAGTGTCCGTAATTGGTACTTTGATGATATTGTTGCAACTTGTTATGCTTAATGCTTGTCACTAGGGCCCGAGTGCCATGATCTCAGATCTGAACATGTTATTGTTTCATGATGATATTCATTGTTTTATGATCTTACCTGCAAGTTGTATACACATGTCGCTGTCCGGAACCCGAGGCCCCAAAGTGACGGAAATTGGGACAACCGGAGGGGAAGGCGGTGATGTGAGGATCACATGTGTTCACGGAGTGTTAATGCTTTGCTCCGGTGCTCTATTAAAAGGAGTACCTTAATTTCCAGTAGATTCCCTAGAGGCCCGGCTGCCACTGGCTGGTAGGACAAAAGATGTTGTGCAAGTTTCTCATTGCGAGCACGTACGACTAAATATGGAACACATGCCTATGGATTGTTTAGTACTTGGATACTGTTTTATTACTATCTGCAAATGCCCTACTTTGATTGTTACATGAGTTTCTCTCATCCATGCAACGCCCGTTCATCCATCCCTGTGCCTACAGTATTTTAATCCTGCTGTTTACTATAATCACTACTGCTGTTTTTGTTACACTACTACTGATATTTCACTACTGCTACTGCTATAAAACTGTTACTACTGATAAACGCTTGCGAGCAAGTCTGTTTCCAGGTGCAGCTGAATTGACAACTCCGCTGTTAAGGTTTTCAAGTATTCTTTGTCTCCCCTTGTGTTGAATCAATAAATTGGGTTTTACTTCCCGCGAAGACTGTTGCGATCCCCTATACTTGTGGGTCATCAAGACTATTTTCTGGCGCCGTTGCCGGGGAGCATAGCTTTATTTGGAAGTTCACTTGGATTGATATTGTTCGCTGCAAATTCTCCATCATGGGTAAATCTCGCGATACTAAAGTCGCCATATTACCATCCACTACAAGAAAAGGTACAACTCTGAGTACCTCTGCTGCTCTTGATTCACCATCTGTGATAAGTTAACTTGTTTCACCACCACAAGCTTCACATGCCGGTACTTCTGTTGAATCTGAAAACTCTTATAATTTTAATGATGCTTCTGCTGTGCTTGATGATAGTGGTTCGTTAGGATCTTTTCTAGATGCTACAATTGCTAGGTCTAGACAAATTGAAAATACTGAAACTCCTAATGAAAATACTGTTACACCTGTTAATTCACCTGAGTCTGAATACTCTAGTGATGATCTTGATGAAGATTATGTGGAACTTGATGATGATTTTATTGATAAATGCAATGCTACTACTGATGCAAGAAAAATTAAAAAGTTTCTTGCACAACATACTGTTAGATATAAGCTATCTCCTGATTCTAAATTTGCCACATCTCCTATAAGCATTAAGGATAAGGATTATGATTTTTCTCTTGATTTATCTCATATAGCTATTGTTGAGAAAACACCCTTTCATGGTACTGAAAAAGAAAGTGCTGTAGAACACATGAATGAACTTTCTACTTTGAGTAGCTTGTTTTCTGATGATATCAAGATGCGTACTTATTTTGTTGCCAATTTTTTTCCTTTCTCATTAAAGGATGATGCTAAAACTTGGTATAATAGTTTGCCTCCTGGTTCTATTGATAGTCCAAGTGGTTTGCTTGATGTTTTCTTTCGGAAATACTTTCCTGCTAGTGCTCAACATATTGCTTTGCAGAAAATTTATAGTTTTGACCAGGAAGATGGAGAGAAATTGCCTGAAGCTTGGGCAAGATTTTGCTCTCTTATCAGAGCTCGACCTAGACATGATCTTGAAAAGCATGATTTGCTTGATATATTTTATAGTGGACTAACCATTGAGTCTAGGGCATACCTGGATAGTTGTGCTGGTTGTGTTTTCAGGAAAAGAACTCCTGCATTTGAAGAATTATTGGCTAAAATAGGCCGGAATCATGATGATTGGACTACACCTGAACCATCCCCGACGCCGATATTGAAGAAGAGGGGTTTAATTAAATTAAATGATGAAGATATGAGGGAAGCCAAGAAATCTCTTAAGGAGAAAGGTATTAAATCTGAAGATGTGAAGAATTTACCTCCCATAGAAGATTTATGCAAGATAAGTCCCCCTTCATCCATGATTGAGGTAAACTCTCTTCAATGCTTTACTAAGGAAGATATTCCGTATTCAAAACCTCCTGCTCAATGCTTAGATGAGTTTGATAATTATATTGTTAAGCAAGAAAATTTTAATATGAGAGTAGAGAATCAGTTAATGGAAAATTCCCAAGCTATTAGTAATTTGCATGATATTGTGGAGAGAATCTCCAATGATGTTAAGATGCTTGTTAAACATTTTCATATGGTTCAAACTCAAATTGATCAACTCACTAAAGTGCAAAATGACTTGTTAAAAAATAGTTCTAAAGAAAAACATGCTTATGAAGTAACAACTAGAGGCGGTGTTTCTACCCAGGATCCTCTATATCCTGAGGGGCATCCCAAAAGAGTTGAACAAGATTTTCAATGCATTGAAACTAGTGCTCCTTCTAAGAAAAAGAAGAAGAAACATAAAAATGTTGGAGAATCCTCTGAACCTGTTAATGATCCTAATAGTATTTGTATTTCTGATGCTGAAACTGAAAGTGGTAATGAACATGATAAGGATAATGATAAGAATGATGCTTCTGATAAAGAAGAAGTTGAAGATGAACCTGAAAAGCATGCTAAAAATAAAAACTATACTAAAGAAGATTTTATTGCTAAGAAACATGGTAATGAAAGAGAACCTTGGGTTCAAAAGCAAATGCCTTTTCCTGCTAAGAAACTAAAATCAAAGGAAGAAGAACACCATAATAAATTTTGTGATTGGATGAAACCTTTGTTCTTGCAAATCCCTTTGACTGATGCTATTAAATTGCCTCCTTATTCAAAGTATATGAAAGATATTATCTCTAACAAAAGGAAAATTCCTAATGAGGAGATTTCCACTATGCTTGCTAATTACTCTTTTAATGGCAAAGTTCCAAAGAAGCTGGGCGACTGATGTCTACGCACACTCCTTTTCCTGTAGACAGTGTTGGGCCTCCAAGAGCAGAGGTTTGTAGAACAGCAGCAAGTTTTCCCTTAAGTGGATCACCCAAGGTTTATCGAACTCACAGAGGAAGAGGTCAAAGATATTCCTCTCAAGAAACCCTGCAATCACGATACAAGAAGTCTCTTGTGTCCCCAACACACCTAATACACTTATCAGATGTATAGGTACACTAGTTCGGCGAAGAGATAGTGAAATACAAGTGGTATGAATGAATATGAGCAGTAGTAACGGTGCCATAAAATAGCTTGCTGGCGTGCAGTTGATGGTAGTAATATTGCAGGAAGTAAAGATGCAGTAGAACAGTAAATAAGCGATGATTGCAGTATTTGGAAACAAGGCCTAGGGATCTGTGGTGACCCGGCATACCACTGCATGGTGTAGTATGCAAGTCTGATATAACACCAATGAAACACCGTTCCACTAGTATTATATCGCTCAGAGTGGTACAACAGAAACATATGCGGGTCCAAGGCATGTCTATAGAATTACAACATTGACTCTGTTACATAAGATCATCACAGCCTCCTACTTTACAATGAGGTAAAACTGCAAATAAACTCCAGAAGAACGACTCGTAGTCTAATCCTATCACGAACTCTATTTGTAGAGTATTTGACTAGTTATAGGGGCTATGAATAGATTCAAGCTAAATAGGAGCTAGGTTTAGGAAGCTATTCCCTTCTATGGCTAAACTAGGTTTTCTCCTTGTTGGATGTGGTGTCTGACTCCTCTGACAGGGTCCTATTTCTTGATGTAGTTGTTGACTCCTCGGCCTTCGAGTTGCACTGTAGATCCTCCTTTGATTCCTCCATATCTAAGCAGGGGATTTGAGAGTGGGATGAGTACGAGCGTACTCAACAAGTTCATTATAGGAAAGAGGTGTTTAATGCACTAGCTATAGTATTAGACCAGAAAGTCTAATACCAATGCAAGTTTTCATAACCATTTCTTCAAAAGGTTGATTTTATTCAGAAGAACTATGTCCGTCAGCCTTCACAACTAGAACTTCATGGAGCTCCTTTTCGGCCGCGTTCGCAGTTCCATAACCCGGAACAGGGAGTGACAGGTCACGGTTCTTTACACTCTGCAGAGGTGTGTTGCTTTACCCATAAGAAATCTTAACCTTGGTGCCAACCGAGCCGCGAGCTCGTCCACACTTCCTATGGTGTGAGGCCCGGTATAAGGTCTAGCCAATCATGTTCCTCCGCTACCTCGCACACCCACCCTTTGTTGCATACCCCGACCCTGGGTCCATGCCGGTCCCATTATTCCCATATATTTCAGGGTGGACCCCGACCACGACGACAATGCAGGGCTCTACCATACATTCCTACGCCGGTAGCTGCAACCCATCATAGACCGCAATACCGTGGGGACTTAAGGCTTCCCCAGCCAACCGCTTGTTCTTCGGGCGACAAGTGTCTACGGACTATGCCGTGGGGACTTAAGGCTTCCCCAGCCTACCGCTCGCCCCCGACAGATACAAGTGTCTACGGTAAAGCACGTCCGTTGATGTACGAGAGGTGGAAACACTTTTGACTACTCCGTCCCACTCCAGATCTTATGGTTAACACGGGTATTATGGCACAAGAATCACTGGCGACATTTGTTGTTTAATCCTAGATGGATATAAACCCTTGCAATGGAACCTCCACCATATCAACACAATCCATGGTTCCATTGCCCACCACATAGTCATATTCATAGTTATGAAAGTAGTGGTTTTGGTTTTTATGCAATAGTGATAATCATAGTACTTTGCAAGTAATTTGATAAAGATACTCAAATAACATGAGCAAGTGATGAACTTGCCTTTCTTGACTGCAAGATTATGCAGACAAGGTCTTCGATACGCAATAACTCCAAATTCTGAAATAGCATCATCGTCCGGTAAGGACGATGTTTAAAAGATTGGCAAGGATGCAATAATGCATAAGTATGAGATGCAATCGCTCTAAACGTGACCTAACCCCGATGATTTAGGATCAGTGAGTTATAAAGATTGGTTCAGGGTGTGTTGCACTTTTAGAGTGATTCACAAACAAGGTTCTTATTAGGGATTGGTTGCTTGGTATCATAAACAGGTGTTGTAATATATCATAATAATAATACTAATAGCACATAACAATAACATTTGGTATAATCCTAACATGTAATGAATAGTGGTTGGTTTTAGCACTATATGGCATGGTTAATGATTAATTATCATATACTTCAAAATAATAACTTTTGAAGAACATGTTCTTTAATAAAGAACAAGTATGATAATTAGGGCTGTGGAGTTCTATGGTTTACTATGATTTTAATTGGTTTCTGGAGTAAGTAGTAGATGGATCACAACATAGTTGGATTCATCAGCAACTAGGCTTGATTGGTTTTACTTAAGCATAAGCAACTTAAGCAATTAATTATTCATGGTTGCTATCATGGTTGGTATACCTTGCTGGTGATAGCTGGTTATTGGCTATAGGTTCTATTAGGCAGGATTGATGATGATTCCTTATTTTCTTCAAAAGAATAACTTTTGAAGAACATACTTCTTAAGTAATAAGAAGTATTGCAATTAGGGTTGAGGTTGTCTAGGGTTGGCTATTGGATCTACTAAGGAAGGAATGTTGGTTTCCTAAATAGGATGATTAATAATTATCTCTCACTGATAGGGTTTAGTGGAGTATGGTTAGGTAATGCAAGATAATATGCATGGTTGCTATTAGGGTTCATCACCATGGTGTGATGTTAAGTAAGGATGACTAAAGGTTGGTGTCTCAGAATATAGGAACTAGAGTTGGTCCTATTTGATCATCTAGGCATGAACACATGTAATACTAATGTATTAGAGATGGGTCTCTGTTATCTTATGAAGACATGGCAATTGTTTAGTTGCTACTATGGAGCTATGAATGAAATTAAAGTATCATGATCACATGTTCTAACATAAGTTTAGGTTAGAAGCAAATTAAGGTTCACATGTAATAATGGAACTAGGGTTCCTAATAGCATGTAGGGTCATAGGGTTTCACATGGAATGATGAGGTTGTAATCCTCATTCAACATAGAATTAGGGTTTTGTATTTGTGATGCCACTCTTAATGTAATAATTTGGTTATGGAGTGGTAGTTGTTACTATCTTTGAATTTAAAACAATATTGGACTATGGCATTTTATTATTTTTAAGGACTTAATAATTAAGGTAATTGTGAATTAACTAATAAAGATTCAATAAGTTCCAAACAAAGGATATTAGTTTTAATGTTTTCTTTATTTACTTTACTGGTTTTTATTTATTTTACAATCTTTTTCTAATTATTGATTTTTTTTAATTCAATTATGAATAAAAGAAAAGGCTTAATTATTAAGTTTAAATTAATTAAATTTTTATTAAAAATAAAAATTTCATATTATATTTTTATTTGATAGAGTTTACTTTTCTAAGAATTTTGATATCTTATTTATATTTTTCTGAGTTAAAATGAAATTTCTATAATTTGTCAAAGTTTCAGACATTTCCTGGATTTTAAAATAACTAAGAAATGCTAATTGTACCCGGTACAGGCCTACCTACAGTGACTGACTGGTGGGTCTAGAGCCAGGTCACGTGCCACGTGGGCACGGCCAAGTCAAAATCGAGGCCATGGCCTGGACTACGGTGGCCGGCGGAAAATCGGCGACGGCGCCGCCGTTCCCGGGCATATGCGGATGGACTACTCACATCAATCGAACCAGCACGCTACGGTGAGCATTATGGTACCAGTGCCGCCCGCTAATGACCACCGGAGCATGGCCGTCGGCGTGGTTCTGCGGCGGCGGGCACGGGTGAACGGCGCGGCGAAGCTACGGCGTGCTAGAGAGCAAGGCGAGCATGCTAGTCGGTAGAGGGGCTCACCGCGGTTACGACGGGCGTGTCGGCGAGGTTTGCGGTGGTGTAGTTCGACGGCGCTAATGGCTCCGGCCGTCAGAGAAACGAGGTTGACGACGGCGCTACAAGTGGCTCCAGCTCGATTCCTCCCGTATGCTGGGCATGTCGAAGATGCGGAAGACAATGGTGGTCACAGCGGTGGTCGGGAATGCCCCAGTCGACGGCGATGGCCAGAGGCTGTACGGGTTAGGGTTTCGAATTGGGGAAATTAGATAGAGGGAGGAAGAACTCGATGCTGGTGTTCATCCAGAAGCTTTTATAGGGCGCCTGGACGCGCCTCGTCACACCGTCGGACGAGGAGGAGCTGCCACCGACGAGTCGAAGCCGAGCACGGCTTCGTGCTGTCACCCACGCGCGAGGAGAGGATGAGGACGACCCTCCTCTCCAGATCTTTTGACGAAAGGGTATGCAGGCTGGTGTTGGGCTGCGGTTGAGGGCTCCTACTGCGCTCCTTTGGGCTGTGCTGGTGGGCTGCTGCGGCCAGGTGAGGTCCAGGTGGGTTTTTTCTTCTCTCTTTTCTTTTTTTGTTTTTATTTTATGTTTTCTATTTCTTTTTTTTTAATTCAGATTTGAATTCAATTCTCTTAGCAGATATTTGTAACTATTTTAACTTGGCCATTACCTCTTAAATAATATTTCTACTTGAGAAATACTATTTTGATTTTTAATATAATGATAGCTTCAATATACACAATATTTCAAATGGATATGTTAATGATTATAATTTCTATTCTTGAATTCTGTTTTTAATTCAAATTTGCATCTTTTTATTTTGCAGGTGTTTGACAATTGGAATTTACTGAGGACTAATAAGAAGATCATTTTAATACTGAATTGTTTTTGAATGATCATTTAATCTTTATGTATGAACTTTCTATTGCAATTTTTAATTAATCATGATTTTGTGCTCTCATTATAATTTCCATTTTTTCTTGTGAATCAAATTATTTGGATTATTATAGTTGATACTTTCAACTCAAAGTATTTTAAAGGTTGTATTAAGACTTGGTTTGAATTTAGGGAATTGGTCACTTGCATATAATTTTATGTGAGCACTTGCTTGTTAGGGTCTTGTAAGTTTTATTATAACCATATTTCAAAGGTGGCACTAGTATTATACTTAATAACACCTTGAATTACCTAGAGTATACATTACTCTCATCATGGTTTGGTCTGGGTTATAATGATAAGTGGTTGATCACCACCTATGGGTCTAATTATAGAGTTTAGCACTAGATGTCTCTTGTGTTCAATAATTAAGCATGAGAGTGCAATGCTAGGGTTCTAATTCTATGTGCTTACTGACATATGGTTTGAAACTCAAATATGGCTTCATTGAGTTTTAGTTGTGCTCACTGATACGTCTCCGACGTATCGATAATTTCTTATGTTCCATGCCACATTATTGATGTTATCTACATGTTTTATGCACACTTTATGTCATATTCGTGCATTTTCTGGAACTAACCTATTAACAAGATGCCGAAGTGCCGATTCTTTGTTTTTGCTGTTTTTGGTTTCAGAAATCCTAGTAAGGAAATATTCTCGGAATTGGACGAAATCAACGCCCAGGGGCCTATTTTGCCACGAAGCTTCCAGAAGTCCGAAGACGAAACGAAGTGGGGCCACGAGGCGGCCAAACCCTAGGGCGGCGCGGCCTGGGCCCTGGCCGCGCCGGCCTATGGTGTGGGGCCCCCGTGCCCCCTCCTGACTTGCCCTTCCGCCTACTTAAAGCCTCCGTGACGAAACCCCCAGTACCGAGAGCCACGATACGGAAAACCTTCCAGAGACGCCGCCAACGCCGATCCCATCTCGGGGGATCCAGGAGATCGCCTCCGGCACCCTGCCGGAGAGGGGAATCATCTCCCGGAGGACTCTACGCCGCCATGGTCGCCTCCGGTGTGATGTGTGAGTAGTCTACCCCTGGACTATGGGTCCATAGCAGTAGCTAGATGGTTGTCTTCTCCCCATTGTGCTATCATTGTCGGATCTTGTGAGCTGCCTAACATGATCAAGATCATCTATCTGTAATTCTATATGTTGCGTTTGTTGGGATCCGATGAATAGAGAATACTTGTTATGTTGATTATCAAAGTTATATCTATGTGTTGTTTATGATCTTGCATGCTCTCCGTTACTAGTAGATGCTCTGGCCAAGTAGATGCTTGTAACTCCAAGAGGGAGTATTTATGCTCGATAGTGGGTTCATGCCTCGCATTGACACACAGGACGGTGACAGAAAGTTCTAAGGTTGTGTTGTGCTGTTGCCACTAGGGATAAAACATTGATGCTATGTCTAAGGATGTAGTTGTTGATTACATTACGCACCATACTTAATGCAATTGTCTGTTGCTTTGCAACTTAATACTGGAGGGGGTTCGGATGATAACCTGAAGGTGGACTTTTTAGGCATAGATGCAGTTGGATGGCGGTCTATGTACTTTGTCGTAATGCCCAATTAAATCTCACTATACTCATCATGATATGTATGTGCATGGTCATGCTCTCTTTATTTGTCAATTGCCCAACTGTAATTTGTTCACCCAACATGCTGTTTGTCTTATGGGAGAGACACCTCTAGTGAACTGTGGACCTCGGTCCAATTCTCTTTACTGAAATACAATCTATTGCAATACTGTTTTACTGTTTTCTGCAAACAATCATCTTCCACACAATACGGTTAATCCTTTGTTACAGCAAGCCGGTGAGATTGACAACCTCACTGTTTCGTTGGGACAAAGTACTTTGGTTGTGTTGTGCAGGTTCCACGTTGGCGCTGGAATCCCTGGTGTTGCGCCGCACTACATCCCGCCGCCATCAACCTTCAACGTGCTTCTTGGCTCCTCCTGGTTCGATAAACCTTGGTTTCTTTCTGAGGGAAAACTTGCTGCTGTGCGCATCATACCTTCCTCTTGGGGTTCCCAACGAACGTGTGAGTTACACGCCATCAAGCTAGATTTCTGGCGCCGTTGCCGGGGAGATCAAGACACGCTGCAAGGGGAGTCTCCACTTCTCAATCTCTTTACTTTGTTTTTGTCTTGCTTAGTTTTATTTACTACTTTGTTTGCTGCACTAAATCAAAATACAAAAAAATTAGTTGCTAGTTTTACTTTATTTGCTATCTTGTTTGCTATATCAAAAACACAAAAAAAATTAGTTACTTGCATTTACTTTATCTAGTTTGCTTTATTTACTACTACTAAAATGAGTAATCCTGAAGTTGAAGTTCGTACGTTTAAGCAACGAGGGGGAGAATGTTTGAGAGATGCTTGGTATAGAATTAGTGATGCCCATAATAGATGCACTAAGAAACACTCCACCATTATTTTACTCAGGAATTTTTATGTTGGTATCTCTAGCTGGAATAGATATGTTCTTGATAGTCTCGCAAAAGGTGACTTCCTAAGTACTCCTGCATTATAAGCTAGTTGCATTATTGAGAGTTTATTTGGAATACCCCCTGTTGATAAAGTTAAAACTGAAATTTCTCTTGAAGATGTTATGAAAAAATTGGAAACCATAGAGAAAAATTTTCCAAGTATTGAAGCTGAATTGGAAATGTTACTTGATAAAACTGATGAACTTGATAAATCCTTAGGAGGAATTGATGAAAGAATTAGTGTCCTAGGAACTTGTGTTGTCCATGATGATCAAATCAATAGGATTGATGAACTTGAAAAGGCTATGGGAACCTTGGGTTCAACATTTTCTTCTCTTAAATATAAGGAGAAAGCTTATGTGGGTAAGGAGCAAAAGTTTATGTATGTCTCTAAAGTGCCTAAACCAAAGAAGTATTATTATAGGCCTAAAATTGACAAAGCCCTTAGTATCACTGCGGATGGGGGAGCTCATAATAACGATACACCACCCTTCGATAATACTTGATACACACTTTCTGCGCCTAGCTGAAAGGCGTTAAAGAAAAGCGCTTATGGGAGACAACCCATGTTTTTACCTACAGTACTTTGTTTTTATTTTGTGTCTTGGAAGTTGTTTACTACTGTAGCAACCTCTCCTTATCTTAGTTTAGTGTTTTGTTGTGCCAAGTTAAGCCGTTGATAGAAAAGTAAGTACTAGATTTGGATTACTGCGCAGTTCCAGATTTCTTTGCTGTCACGAATCTGGGTCTACCTCCCTGTATGTAGCTCAGAAAATTAAGCCAATTTACGTGCATGATCATCAGATATGTACGCAACTTTCATTCAATTTGAGCATTTTCATTTGAGCAAGTCTGGTGCCATTTTAAAATTCATCAATACGAACTGTTCTGTTTTGACAGATTCTGCCTTTTATTTCGCATTGCCTCTTTTGCTATGTTGGATGAATTTCTTTGATCCACTAATGTCCAGTAGCATTATGCAATATCCAGAAGTGTTAAGAATGATTGTGTCACCTCTGAATATGTTAATTTTTATTGTGCACTAACCTTCTAATGAGTTGTTTCGAGTTTGGTGTGGAGGAAGTTTTCAAGGATCAAGAGAGGAGTATGATGCAACATGATCAAGGAGAGTGAAAGCTCTAAGCTTGGGGATGCCCCGGTGGTTCACCCCTGCATATTCTAAGAAGACTCAAGCGTCTAAGCTTGGGGATGCCCAAGGCATCCCCTTCTTCATCGACAACATTATCAGGTTCCTCCCCTGAAACTATATTTTTATTCCATCACATCTTATGTGCTTTTCTTGGAGCGTCGGTTTGTTTTTGTTTTTGTTTTGTTTGAATAAAATGGATCCTAGCATTCACTTTATGGGAGAGAGACACGCTCCGCTATAGCATATGGACAAGTATGTCCTTGGTTTCTACTCATAGTATTCATGGCGAAGTTTCTCCTTCGTTAAATTGTTATATGGTTGCAATTGGAAAATGATACATGTAGTAATTGCTATTAATGTCTTGGGTAATGTGATACTTGGCAATTTTTGTGTTCATGATTAAGCTCTTGCATCATATGCTTTGCACCCATTAATGAAGAAATACATAGAGCATGCTAAAATTTGGTTTGCATATTTGGTTTCTCTAAGGTCTAGATAATTTCTAGTATTGAGTTTGAACAACAAGGAAGACGGTGTAGAGTCTTATAATGTTTTCAATATGTCTTTTATGTGAGTTTTGCTGCACCGATTCATCCTTGTGTTTGTTTCAAATAGCCTTGCTATCCTAAACCTTGTATCGAGAGGGAATACTTCTCATGCATCCAAAATACTTGAGCCAACCACTATGCCATTTGTGTCCACAATACCTACCTACTACGTGGTATTTTCCGCCATTCCAAAGTAAATTGCTTGAGTGCTACCTTTAAAATTCCATCATTCACCTTTGCAATATATAGCTCATGGGACAAATAGCTTAAAAACTATTGTGGTATTGAATATGTAATTATGCACTTTATCTCTTATTAAGTTGCTTGTTGTGCGATAACCATGTTCACTGGGGACGCCATCAACTATTCATTGTTGAATTTCATGTGAGTTGCTATGCATGTCCGTCTTGTCTGAAGTAAGAGAGATCTACCACCTTATGGTTAAGCATGCATATTGTTAGAGAAGAACATTGGGCCGCTAACTAAAGCCATGATCCATGGTGGAAGTTTCAGTTTTGGACATATATCCTCAATCTCAAATGAGAAAATTATTAATTGTTGTTACATGCTTATGCATAAAAGAGGAGTCCATTATCTGTTGTCTATGTTGTCCCGGTATGGATGTCTAAGTGAAGATTAATCAATAGCGAGAAATCCAATGCGAGCTTTCTCCTTAGACCTTTGTACAGGCGGCATAGAGGTACCCCTTTGTGACACTTGGTAAAAACATATGCATTGTGATGATCCGGTAGTCCAAGCTAATTAGGACAAGGTGCGGGCACTATTAGTACACTATGCATGAGGCTTGCAACTTGTAAGATATAATTTACATGATACATATGCTTTATTACTACCGTTGACAAAATTGTTTCATGTTTTCAAAATTAAAGCTCTAGCACAAATATAGCAATCGATGCTTTTCCTCTATGGAGGACCATTCTTTTACTTTCAATGTTGAGTCAGTTCACCTATTTCTCTCCACCTCAAGAAGCAAACACTTGTGTGAACTGTGCATTGATTCCTACATACTTGCTTATTGCACTTATTATATTACTCTATGTTGACAATATCCATGAGATGTATATGTTACAAGTTGAAAGCAACCGCTGAAACTTAATCTTCCTTTGTGTTGCTTCAATGCTTTTACTTTGAATTATTGCTTTATGAGTTAACTCTTATGCAAGACTTAATTGATGCTTGTCTTGAAGTGCTATTCATGAAAAGTCTTTGCTTTATGATTCACTTGTTTACTCATGTCATATACATTGTTTTGATCGCTGCATTCACTACATATGCTTTACAAATAGTATAATCAAGATTATGATGGCATGTCACTCCAGAAATTATCTGTGTTATTGTTTTACCTGCTCGGGACGAGCAGAACTAAGCTTGGGGATGCTGATACGTCTCCGACGTATCGATAATTTCTTATGTTCCATGCCACATTATTGATGTTATCTACATGTTTTATGCACACTTTATGTCATATTCGTGCATTTTCTGGAACTAACCTATTAACAAGATGCCGAAGTGCCAGTTGCTATTTCCTGCTGTTTTTGGTTTCAGAAATCCTAGTAAGGAAATATTCTCGGAATTGGACGAAATCAACGCCCAGGGGCCTATTTTGCCACGAAGCTTCCAGAAGTCCGAAGACGAAACGAAGTGGGGCCACGAGGCGGCCAAACCCTAGGGCGGCGCGGCACAGGCCCCGGCCGCGCCGGCCTATGGTGTGGGGCCCCGTGCCCCCTCCGACTTGCCCTTCCGCCTACTTAAAGCCTCCGTGACGAAACCCCCCGGTCGAGAGCCACGATACGGAAAACCTTCCAGAGACGCCGCCAACGCCGATCCCATCTCGGGGGATCCAGGAGATCGCCTCCGGCACCCTGCCGGAGAGGGGAATCATCTCCCGGAGGACTCTACGCCGCCATGGTCGCCTCCGGTGTGATGTGTGAGTAGTCTACCCCTGGACTATGGGTCCATAGCAGTAGCTAGATGGTTGTCTTCTCCCCATTGTGCTATCATTGTCGGATCTTGTGAGCTGCCTAACATGATCAAGATCATCTATCTGTAATTCTATATGTTGCGTTTGTTGGGATCCGATGAATAGAGAATACTTGTTATGTTGATTATCAAAGTTATATCTATGTGTTGTTTATGATCTTGCATGCTCTCCGTTACTAGTAGATGCTCTGGCCAAGTAGATGCTTGTAACTCCAAGAGGGAGTATTTATGCTCGATAGTGGGTTCATGCCTGCATTGACACCTAGGACAGTGACAGAAAGTTCTAAGGTTGTGTTGTGCTGTTGCCACTAGGGATAAAACATTGATGCTATGTCTAAGGATGTAGTTGTTGATTACATTACGCACCATACTTAATGCAATTGTCTGTTGCTTTGCAACTTAATACGGGAGGGGGTTCGGATGATAACCTGAAGGTGGACTTTTTAGGCATAGATGCAGTTGGATGGCGGTCTATGTACTTTGTCGTAATGCCCAATTAAATCTCACTATACTCATCATGATATGTATGTGCATGGTCATGCTCTCTTTATTTGTCAATTGCCCAACTGTAATTTGTTCACCCAACATGCTGTTTGTCTTATGGGAGAGACACCTCTAGTGAACTGTGGACCCCGGTCCAATTCTCTTTACTGAAATACAATCTATTGCAATACTGTTTTACTGTTTTCTGCAAACAATCATCTTCCACACAATACGGTTAATCCTTTGTTACAGCAAGCCGGTGAGATTGACAACCTCACTGTTTCGTTGGGACAAAGTACTTTGGTTGTGTTGTGCAGGTTCCACGTTGGCGCCGGAATCCCTGGTGTTGCGCCGCACTACATCCCGCCGCCATCAACCTTCAACGTGCTTCTTGGCTCCTCCTGGTTCGATAAACCTTGGTTTCTTTCTGAGGGAAAACTTGCTGCTGTGCGCATCATACCTTCCTCTTGGGGTTCCCAACGAACGTGTGAGTTACACGCCATCACTCACCCAAGTGGTATACAAACTAGGTTGAGATACAATTCTAGGTTGTAGATATGGGATGACACCATTTTGTATTGGCTAGGGTTTAATCTCCCCTAACCATGGTGATATGGTTACTTGCTTAATATTTCATGTGCTTCTCTAATTACTAAGGATTTGAGAATTGGTTTTATCTTCTACCAATTAACTTCTTTTATTATCCTCAATTAATCATTGAAGTAACTACATTGGTTATAGTTCTTTTTATAGTTAACTTTGGTCATATGGATGGATGGTTTCTCACCATATAAAGTATAGAGTTTGACTCTAAAGGTTTTCTTGTGGTTCTTAAGTGAAGAATGGGTGGAATGTAAATGTGGTAGGATTCTAGTTATGATCACCAAGTGGTTCACAAGTTAAGGTTGGGATATAAGCTTAGGGTTTCTTACTAGTTATCTCCCTATGATTTCATGTGGTGAATGATATTTGCTTATCCTATTAGGGTTTAACTTATCCTCACATATCTCAAGAGCATGATCATGGATTAGGCATGATCTACTTGTTCTTAATATCTCTACCTCAAGTTCTTAGGGTTTATGATCATCACTCAATTTATAATGATCAAGGTTTGGCTTCCTAAAGTATCTCTCCTGAATTATGGTTTCTCATTTCTAAGATCAAGTATTGTCTGGATCAGCTAGGGTATGTTACCCCTCTTATAATTACTTGGGTGTACATGACTCTGGTTGTCTCACTAGATTATATCCCAGGAGAATGCCTGAGATATTCTGCTAGGGTTCTACTCAAACAATGATGATATGGTCATATGGTTATAAGAATAGTTCTCACCCTCAAATCCAGGTGTTGCCTCAACTATATTGAGTGTAACTCCATAGCTTGAGTTCTCTCATATAGGAATGGTTTATTCTAGGGTTTATGGTGTACTCCTAATATTTACTTAGGTATCTAGGCTAAGATTCCACTTGTCTAGCTTAATTGGGTTAGTCTCTTCCCCACCTTATTAATTCATGGATATGGTATTATTCCATGTGATAACAGGGTATCTCATCACTCCAAGATGAAATTGTTGTTCCTAATACTTTAGTTCAAAGGTTGTCCTTGATTCTTAAATAGGTCAAGCTAGAATTAGTATGATTGGTCTCTCTTATTTGGGAAGGTCTTTAATACTAACCTAAGGTTAGGCTCCATAGAGAATGATGTGGTCACCAATATCTATGGTTAACATAAATGGATTCTCTCTCTAAAAAATATCTTGAATAAGATCCTAGGGTTCCTCTTAAAGATGATGATTTGAATACTTGGATGTATATCCAAGGTTTAACTCAAGGTTTGTTTTGCTTCTCTAATAATTATAATAGAACTCTCACCTCTCTAGGTTTGATGCTTAAGCTATGTCGGAATAGAGAAGAATATATATTTCTAGAGTTGATCTCCTTGTCATGTTTCCAAGAATGAAGTAAAATGGATACCATGAGGTTCATGGTAGGATCAAGGATTAGTTTTAAGACATGGAAAAGATAAGTGAAGAATGGTTTCTCCATTTATTGTTACTTGATTTCCAAATAGATGTATGTTCATATGTTATAGCAAGGAATATCATGTTGTGATCTTTAATAAGATCAAGTAGTTGATCATTGAGTAGAGTGGTGTTGTGTTGATTTTAGTTCCATTTGATCTAACCTCTTAGATCAAATCATCTCTACCCAAAACAAGGTTTTAACCAAAGTCACATTGAGGTTTATAGCGCTTGACTTGATGAGCTACTTCATTTCCACCAAGTTCAAGTGAAACTTCAGTATCGTGGATCGTTTTACTTTAAAGCGCGAAAATTCCCCAGATTTTCTATGCATGAATGCAATGCACACATCTGTTTCCTCTATATTTGTAACCCCAATACCTGGGATATTACAGTCTCTACCCCTTAAACTAAACTTCGTCCTCGAAGTTTGATCTCTCTCACTTTTCCGGAGTGTGGATCTGACTTGTGCAGACTATATCTTTTCTCGAACTCCGTGGTGATCTCACTGGATATAATTGAATATATCCCTTGTCCAGATTCTTCCTGGAATCCAGTAGGGTTTGTCTCTGAACCATGGTTCTTTACTTCAATTCCATGATTTCTTTCAATATCATAATCTTGTTTCTTTTCCCATTGAAGATTCAATGATTGGGACTTATTCTAATACTGCTAGTCTCAACTGAAGACTAATTTAACAACATACTCATAATTGATAAATAGTTCTTGGTTTTCCCTTACTACCAAAACTGCAATAATGGTACTAAGTAAGGTACTTAACATGGAAATGATCACGATGGTTTATTTCCCTAAGAATGGATTAGACTCATTTAGTCCATCCAATCATGGTTTATAGTCGATACATATAACTATTTTGGGTTCTTTAGGTTCCATGAAAGGAATCATTTCTATTAGTCTTTGATTTTTGGTATTGTTAAACTCCTTCAGTCTTTGGCTTTCTCGAGCTGTATTTGGTCTACAGTATCTTCTTCGTCCAACTTCATTAAACTTAGCTGACTTGAGCTATCGTACTTCTGAGTAAATATTACTCACTTTCTCAAGTTATAGTCCACTTCTTACTTCCTTGAGGTATGAACCTCGGCTTCTGGTCTGACATCCTTCTGAAAGTAGTGTTCAACAATCTTATGAAAATAAGATCGAACTTCCTCTCGGTTCAGACCTTCTTCTTCTATTTTGCTCAAAGTATGGAGTCATTGTACATCTAACTCAATCTTTACTCTACCCCTTAGAGTTTTCTTATGTTCTTCAACTCCTTTTCTTCCAACTATTGGACTTATGATTAGAATATTGGTCTAGATCTAGTTTATGGTTTGTACTCTTCTAAGGTCTTGCAAAGACTACTTGTGGGGTATCCACTCAATTTGTGGACATCCAATATAAATCCTTCGACTGAATGATTATAGGTCATTGTTATTTGGCTAACAAAGTTTTATTTGTTCACCATTTCTTGGTACAAATAATCCAATGGTGGACTACTTGGTACCAATTGTGGCTATTTGTTATCTAAAATGGATTTTATTATAGGTTCTGATCAACTGAACGAGACATCTTCTACTTTATCTCGCAGTATTGATCCTATACCACAACTGTGGTCTTCTGATACCAACTATGGTCTTCTTATATCTGCTATGGTTTCATAGGTCATCTTCCTTTCTTCAGAGTTTATTTTGCAAGAAAACCACTATGAATATAGTATCCAAAGTGATTTCTCATGCATTCCCTCTTCTATGTTGACTATGGATCTGCTTAAGCTTCACCATAATCACCAGATTTCTCACCTTCATGCTTCTTCCGTACTAAAGTACTCCTCTGTTGAGGTTAAGCATGATTTTAGATGAGTACTTGCTTCAAAATATTGTGGTTACTTCCCACAACTTTACTTCCTTTTTTTTAATGCACCTTCATCTTGTCTTCAGAATCTTCAGAATTCGTCACTTCCTCACACGAATACTATTACCCTCTAGATCTATAGCATCAAGTAAAGGCTTGATATTGCAACATGCACTTGCATATCAACGTCAAACTTTATGTATGGATCTAGTCAAACAATGAAAATCCAATAAAATCCAAGAAGATTCAGCTTTGTGCTTATAATACACATCATCATAAGCCTGAATATAATAGTTGAGTATGACATCTCTAAACATCAGGCTGAGATGTATATTATATAACACCACATAAGATAGGTTTATATCGTGATACTTAGCACGAATATATGGGATTCTACTATTTGTCTCATCCTTTACCTTAATTGCACATTTGCAATAAGATAAACTTGAAACAAAGTGGTTTTGAGATGGTTAAGGTTAACCTAATTTTCTTTGGAAGTACTACTTAACTTTCATTTTACTGAGGACTATCTCACATGATATGTCTAGGTTCTAACGTTGCTACTCTAAACACTTAACTATGGAAATATAGCTCATATACTTCCATATGTTCCATATAACTAGGGTTCTCATGTACTTGACACAGTTCCCATGGTTTTGGAACACAAATCTTACTCTATTGTTTCGCGTCTAATTTCTTATCAAACTCCTGCTAAGTATTTAAGATATTCTAGTCCATCACATAACGATTCTCAGGTGAATCATATATGATTTCTATCTCTACCATGTAAGTAGGCATATTTTATTCCTATCTTTCTTCCTTACCTCCCATGATTGACTCATCATGGTCTATACTACGTCACATAACCCAGAGTTATCACTTACTATCAATTGTTTCACACGTCTAGATAATTTTACTTACTCATTACTTATATGGGTCTACATTTTCTATTAGGATTTCTTAATTATCTTCATCACTTGATATTACTTCTAGTACAGGTCTGAGTAATTCTTACTTAACTATAACATGTGTTGGTACACATCTTCCAATAGGATATCTTCCTTATGGTTGTATCCTCTCTTTGGACTACCAGGTATTGTATACCAACTGTGATCTACTCATCTATTGTTTTGTTTTAAGGACTTGATGGTATACTACATACTTGGGATTAGCTAACTAACTTCTCTTAGGAAGGATAGATAAAAAGGTTGACTCAAGTGTGTCAGGATTATTCTCAAGTGAATATCCATCTCAAGTCATAAGGAGTATTTGGTTTACCTAGGACAACTTCCTATAGACACTGCCAATCCTATAGGTCTCCTTTAAAGGGTTTTAATCCTAGGGTCAAAGCATTTGCTCTGATACCAACTGTGGTGACCCGACATACCATTGCATGGTGTAGTATGCAAGTCTGATATAACACCAATGAAACACCGTTCCACTAGTATTATATCGCTCAGAGTGGTACAACAGAAACATATGCGGGTCCAAGGCATGTCTATAGAATTACAACATTGACTCTGTTACATAAGATCATCACAGCATCCTACTTTACAATGAGGTAAAACTGCAAATAAACTCCAGAAGAACGACTCGTAGTCTAATCCTATCACGAACTCTATTTGTAGAGTATTTGACTAGCTATAGGGGCTATGAATAGATTCTAGCTAAATAGGAGGTAGGTTTAGGAAGCTAGTTCCCTTCTATGGCTAAACTAGGTTTTCTCCTTGTTGGATGTGGTGTCTGAAGGAGATATGCCCTAGAGGCAATAATAAAGTGGTTATTATTTATATCTCTATGTTTATGATAAATGTTTATATGTCATGCTATAATTGTATTAACCGAAACATTAGTACATGTGTGATATGTAGACAAACAAAGAGTCCCTAGTATGCCTCTTAACTAGCTTGTTGATTAATGGATGATTAGTTTCATAATCATGAACATTGGATGTTATTAATAACAAGGTTATATCATTGTATGAATGATGTAATGGACACACCCAATTAAGCGTAGCATAAGATCTCGTCATTAAGTTATTTGCTATAAGCTTTCGATACATAGTTACCTAGTCCTTATGACCATGAGATCATGTAAATCACTTATACCGGAAAGGTACTTTGATTACACCAAACGCCACTGCGTAAATGGGTGGTTATAAAGGTGGGATTAAGTATCCGGAAAGTATGAGTTGAGGCATATAGATCAACAGTGGGATTTGTCCATCCCGATGACGGATAGATATACTCTGGGCCCTCTCGGTGGAATGTCGTCTAATGTCTTGCAAGCATATGAATACGTTCATAAGAGACCACATACCACGGTACGAGTAAAGAGTACTTGTCAGGAGACGAGGTTGAACAAGGTATAGAGTGATACCGAAGATCAAACCTCGGACAAGTAAAATATCGCGTGACAAAGGGAATTGGTATTGTATGTGAATGGTTCATTCGATCACTAAAGTTATCGTTGAATATGTGGGAGCCATTATGGATCTCCAGATCCCGCTATTGGTTATTGGTCGGAGTGAGTACTCAACCATGTCCGCATAGTTCACGAACCGTAGGGTGACACACTTAAAGTTGGATGTTGAAATGGTAGAACTTGAATATGGAATGGAGTTCGAATATTTGTTCGGAGTCCCGGATAAGATCCCGAACATCACGAGGAGTTCCGGAATGGTCCGGAGAATAAGTTTTATATATAGGATGTCATTTTATGTGAATTAAAATGATCCGGAAGGTTCTATGGAAGGTTCTAGAAGGTTCTAGAAAAGTCCGGAAGAAACCACCAAGGAAGGTGGAGTCCCGGAGGGACTCCACCTCCATGGCCGGCCAACCCTAGAGGGGGAGGAGTCCTAAGTGGACTCCCCCTATGGGGGCCGGCCACCCCCCCCCACATGGAAGGGGGGAATCCCACCCCAAGTGGGATTCCCACCTTGGGTAGGTTTCCCTATCACATGGAAGGTTTTGGGTTCGGGTCTTATTCGGAGACTTGTAGTCCAACACTTGGGGCTTCCACCTATATAATGAGGGGCCAAGGGGAGGGGGCCGGCCACCCCAAGACCACAACCTGGCCGCCCCCCTTGAGTGGCCGGCCACCCCCTCCCAAACCCTAGCTGCCCCCCTCTCCTCCATAAGCTCCCGCACGCTTAGCGAAGCTCCGCCGGAGTTCTCCACCACCACCGACACCACGCCGTCGTGCTGTCGGATTCAAGAGGAGCTACTACTTCCGCTGCCCGCTGGAACGGGAGGTGGACGTCGTCTTCATCAACAACCGAACGTGTGACCGAGTACGGAGGTGCTGCCCGTTCGTGGCGCCGGTGATCAAGATCTTCTACGCGCTTTTGCAAGCGGCAAGTGAACGTCTACCGCAGCAACAAGAGCCTCATCTTGTAGGCTTTGGAATCTCTTCAAGGGTGAGACTCGATAAATCCCTCGTTGCTACCATCTTCTAGATTGCATCTTAGCTTGGATTGCGTGTTCGCGGTAGGAAAATTTTTGTTTTCTATGCAACGTTATCCTACAGTGTCTGACTCCTCTGACAGGGTCCTATTTCTTGATGTAGTTGTTGACTCCTCGGCCTTCGAGTTGCACTGTAGATCCTCCTTTGATGCCTCCATATCTAAGCAGGGGATTTGAGAGTGGGATGAGTACGAGCATACTCAACAAGTTCATTATAGGAAAGAGGTGTTTAATGAACTAGCTATAGTATTAGACCAGAAAGTCTAATACCAATGCAAGTTTTCATAACCATTTCTTCAAAAGGTTGATTTTATTCAGAAGAACTATGTCCGTTAGCCTTCACCGGTTTACTAGAACTTCATGGAGCTCCTTTCCGGCCGCGTTCGCAGTTCCATAACCCGGAACAGGGAGTGACAGGTCACGGTTCTTTACACTCTGCAGAGGTGTGTTGCTTTACCCATAAGAGATCTTAACCTTGGTGCCAACCGAGCCACGAGCTCGTCCACACTTCCTATGGTGTGAGGCCCGGTATAAGGTCTAGCCAATCATGTTCCTCCGCTACCTCGCACACCCACCCTTTGTTGCATACCCCGACCCTGGGTCCACGCCGGTCCCATTATTCCCATATATTTCAGGGTGGACCCCGACCACGACGACAATGCAGGGCTCTACCATACATTCCTACGCCGGTAGCTGCAACCCATCATAGACCGCAATACCGTGGGGACTTAAGGCTTCCCCAGCCAACCGCTTGTTCTTCGGGCGACAAGTGTCTACGGACTATGCCGTGGGGACTTAAGGCTTCCCCAGCCTACCGCTCGCCCCCGACAGATACAAGTGTCTACGGTAAAGCGCGTCCGTTGATGTACGAGAGGTGGAAACACTTTTGACTACTCCGTCCCACTCCAGATCTTATGGTTAACACGGGTATTACGACACAAGAATCACTGACGGCATTTGTTGTTTAATCCTAGATGGATATAAACCCTTGCAATGGAACCTCCACCATATCAACACAATCCATGGTTCCATTGCCCACCACATAGTCATATTCATAGTTATGAAAGTAGTGGTTTTGGTTTTTATGCAATAGTGATAATCATAGTACTTTGCAAGTAATTTGATAAAGATACTCAAATAACATGAGCAAGTGATGAACTTGCCTTTCTTGACTGCAAGATTATGCAGACAAGGTCTTCGATACGCAATAACTCCAAATTCTGAAATAGCATCATCGTCCGGTAAGGACGATGTTTAAAAGATTGGCAAGGATGCAATAATGCATAAGTATGAGATGCAATCGCTCTAAACGTGACCTAACCCCGATGATTTAGGATCAGTGAGTTATAAAGATTGGTTCAGGGTGTGTTGCACTTTTAGAGTGATTCACAAACAAGGTTCTTATTAGGGATTGGTTGCTTGGTATCATAAACAGGTGTTGTAATATATCATAATAATAATACTAATAGCACATAACAATAACATTTGGTATAATCCTAACATGTAATGAATAGTTGTTGGTTTTAGCACTATATGGCATGGTTAATGATTAATTATCATATACTTCAAAATAATAACTTTTGAAGAACATGTTCTTTAATAAAGAACAAGTATGATAATTAGGGCTGTGGAGTTCTATGGTTTACTATGATTTTAATTGGTTTCTGGAGTAAGTAGTAGATGGATCACAACATAGTTGGATTCATCAGCAACTAGGCTTGATTGGTTTTACTTAAGCATAAGCAACTTAAGCAATTAATTATTCATGGTTGCTATCATGGTTGGTATACCTTGCTGGTGATAGCTGGTTATTGGCTATAGGTTCTATTAGGCGGGATTGATGATAATTCCTTATTTTCTTCAAAAGAATAACTTTTGAAGAACATACTTCTTAAGTAATAAGAAGTATTGCAATTAGGGTTGAGGTTGTCTAGGGTTGGCTATTGGATCTACTAAGGAAGGAATGTTGGTTTCCTAAATAGGATGATTAATAATTATCTCTCACTGATAGGGTTTAGTGGAGTATGGTTAGGTAATGCAAGATAATATGCATGGTTGCTATTAGGGTTCATCACCATGGTGTGATGTTAAGTAAGGATGACTAAAGGTTGGTGTCTCAGAATATAGGAACTAGAGTTGGTCCTATTTGATCATCTAGGCATGAACACATGTAATACTAATGTATTAGAGATGGGTCTCTATTATCTTATGAAGACATGGCAATTGTTTAGTTGCTACTATGGAGCTATGAATGAAATTAAAGTATCATGATCACATGTTCTAACCTAAGTTTAGGTTAGAAGCAAATTAAGGTTCACATGTAATAATGGAACTAGGGTTCCTAATAGCATGTAGGGTCATAGGGTTTCACATGGAATGATGAGGTTGTAATCCTCATTCAACATAGAATTAGGGTTTTGTATTTGTGATGCCACTCTTAATGTAATAATTTGGTTATGGAGTTGTAGTTGTTACTATCTTTGAATTTAAAACAATATTGGACTATGGCATTTTATTATTTTTAAGGACTTAATAATTAAGGTAATTGTGAATTAACTAATAAAGATTTAATAAGTTCCAAACAAAGAATATTAGTTTTAATGTTTTATTTATTTACTTTACTGGTTTTTATTTATTTTATAATCTTTTTCTAATTATTGATTTTTTTTTTAAATTCAATTATGAATAAAAGAAAAGGCTTAATTATTAAGTTTAAATTAATTAAATTTTTATTAAAAATAAAAAATTTCATATTATATTTTAATTTGATAGAGTTTACTTTTCTAAGAATTTTGATATCTTATTTATATTTTTCTGAGTTAAAATGAAATTTCTATAATTTGTCAAAGTTTCAGACATTTCCTGGATTTTAAAATAACTAAGAAATGCTAATTGTACCCGGTACAGGCCTACCTACAGTGACTGACTGGTGGGTCTAGAGCCAGGTCACGTGCCACGTGGGCACGGCGAAGTCAAAATCGAGGCCATGGCCTGGACTACGGTTAATCCTTTGTTACAGCAAGCCGGTGAGATTGACAACCTCACTGTTTCGTTGGGACAAAGTACTTTGGTTGTGTTGTGCAGGTTCCACGTTGGCGCCGGAATCCCTGGTGTTGCGCCGCACTACATCCCGCCGCCATCAACCTTCAACGTGCTTCTTGGCTCCTCCTGGTTCGATAAACCTTGGTTTCTTTCTGAGGGAAAACTTGCTGCTGTGCGCATCATACCTTCCTCTTGGGGTTCCCAACGAACGTGTGAGTTACACGCCATCACTCACCCAAGTGGTATACAAACTAGGTTGAGATACAATTCTAGGTTGTAGATATGGGATGACACCATTTTGTATTGGCTAGGGTTTAATCTCCCCTAACCATGGTGATATGGTTACTTGCTTAATATTTCATGTGCTTCTCTAATTACTAAGGATTTGAGAATTGGTTTTATCTTCTACCAATTAACTTCTTTTATTATCCTCAATTAATCATTGAAGTAACTACATTGGTTATAGTTCTTTTTATAGTTAACTTTGGTCATATGGATGGATGGTTTCTCACCATATAAAGTATAGAGTTTGACTCTAAAGGTTTTCTTGTGGTTCTTAAGTGAAGAATGGGTGGAATGTAAATGTGGTAGGATTCTACTTATGATCACCAAGTGGTTCACAAGTTAAGGTTGGGATATAAGCTTAGGGTTTCTTACTAGTTATCTCCCTATGATTTCATGTGGTGAATGATATTTGCTTATCCTATTAGGGTTTAACTTATCCTCACATATCTCAAGAGCATGATCATGGATTAGGCATGATCTACTTGTTCTTAATATCTCTACCTCAAGTTCTTAGGGTTTATGATCATCACTCAATTTATAATGATCAAGGTTTGGCTTCCTAAAGTATCTCTCCTGAATTATGGTTTCTCATTTCTAAGATCAAGTATTGTCTGGATCAGCTAGGGTATGTTACCCCTCTTATAATTTCTTGGGTGTACATGACTCTGGTTGTCTCACTAGATTATATCCCAGGAGAATGCCTGAGATATTCTGCTAGGGTTCTACTCAAACAATGATGATATGGTCATATGGTTATAAGAATAGTTCTCTCCCTCAAATCCAGGTGTTGCCTCAACTATATTGAGTGTAACTCCATAGCTTGAGTTCTCTCATATAGGAATGGTTTATTCTAGGGTTTATGGTGTACTCCTAATATTTACTTAGGTATCTAGGCTAAGATTCCACTTGTCTAGCTTAATTGGGTTAGTCTCTTCCCCACCTTATTAATTCATGGATATGGTATTATTCCGTGTGATAACAGGGTATCTCATCACTCCAAGATGAAATTGTTGTTCCTAATACTTTAGTTCAAAGGTTGTCCTTGATTCTTAAATAGGTCAAGCTAGAATTAGTATGATTGGTCTCTCTTATTTGGGAAGGTCTTTAATACTAACCTAAGGTTAGGCTCCATAGAGAATGATGTGGTCACCAATATCTATGGTTAACATAAATGGATTCTCTCTCTAAAAAATATCTTGAATAAGATCCTAGGGTTCCTCTTAAAGATGATGATTTGAATACTTGGATGTATATCCAAGGTTTAACTCAAGGTTTGTTTTGCTTCTCTAATAATTATAATAGAACTCTCACCTCTCTAGGTTTGATGCTTAACTGTCTGGAATAGAGAAGAATATATATTTCTAGAGTTGATCTCCTTGTCATGTTTCCAAGAATGAAGTAAAATGGATACCATGAGGTTCATGGTAGGATCAAGGATTAGTTTTAAGACATGGAAAAGATAAGTGAAGAATGGTTTCTCCATTTATTGTTACTTGATTTCCAAATAGATGTATGTTCATATGTTATAGCAAGGAATATCATGTTGTGATCTTTAATAAGATCAAGTAGTTGATCATTGAGTAGAGTGGTGTTGTGTTGATTTTAGTTCCATTTGATCTAACCTCTTAGATCAAATCATCTCTACCCAAAACAAGGTTTTAACCAAAGTCACATTGAGGTTTATAGCGCTTGACTTGATGAGCTACTTCATTTCCACCAAGTTCAAGTGAAACTTCAGTTACTGTCACTGTTTTACTTTAAAGCGCGAAAATTCCCCAGATTTTCTATGCATGAATGCAATGCACACATCTGTTTCCTCTATATTTGTAACCCCAATACCTGGGATATTACAGGATCATACTTTCACTAGTGGACACTCTCAACATTGATCACATAATAAAACCACTCTACACTCTCTTGTTGGATGATGAACACCATTAATTGTGTAGGGCTACAAGAGCACCTCAATGCCGGAGTTAACAAGCTCCACAACATTCAATGTTCATATTTAAATAACCTTAGAGTGCATGATAGAACAACGCAATTATACCGAGTACTAACATAGCACACTGTCACCGACAGACTATGAAAGGAGGAATAGATCACACCCATACCATCATAGTAATAGTTAACTTCATAATCTACAAGAGATCACAATCATAAACTACGCCAAGTACTACATAATGCACACACTGTCACAATTACATCATGGAGGAGGAATAGAGTACTTTAATAACATCACTAGAGTAGCACATAGATTAATAGCGATACAAAGCTCATATGAATCTCAATCATGTAAGGCAGCTCATGAGATCATTGTATTGAAGTACATGGGAGAGAGATGAACCACATAGCTACCGGTACAGCCCTTAGCCTCGATGGAGAACTACTCCCTCCTCATGGGAGACAGCAGCGTTGATGAAGATGGCGGTGGTGTCGATGGAGATGCCTTCCGGGGGCACTTCCCCGTCCCAGCGGCGTGTCGGAACAGAGACTTCTGTCCCCCAGATCTTGGCTTCGCGATGGCGGCGGCTCTGGAAGGTTTCTCGTACCGTGGCTTATTCGTATCGAAGATTTATGTCAGGGGGCTTCTTATAGGCGAAGAGGCGGAGTCGGAGGGGTTACGGAGCCGCCACACAATAGGGGGGCGCGGCCCCCCCTCTGGCCGCGCCAGCCACACGTGTGGGCTCCCTGTGGCCCTCCTCTGGTCCCTTTCGGGTGTTCTGGAAGCTTCGTGGAATTATAAGATGCTGGGCGTTGATTTCGTCCAATTCCGAGAATATTTCCTTACTAGGATTTCTGAAACCAAAAACAGCAGAAAACAGGAACTGGCACTTCGGCATCTCGTCAATAGGTTAGTTCTGGAAAACGCATAATAATGACATAAAGTGTGAACAAAACATGTAGGTATTGTCATAAAACAAGCATGGAACATAAGAAATTATCGATACGTTGGAGACGTATCAGCATCCCCAAGCTTAGTTCCTACTCGTCCCGAGTAGGTAAACGATAACAAAGATAATTTCTGAAGTGACATGCTATCATAATCTTGATCAATACTATTGTAAGCACATGTAATGAATGCAGCGATTCAAAGCAATGATAAATATAATGATTAAACAACTGAATCATATAGCAAAGACTTTTCATGAATAGTACTTTCAAGACAAGCATCAATAAGTCTTGCATAAGAGTTAACTCATAAAGCAATAAATTCAAAGTAAAGGCATTGAAGCAACACAAAGGAAGATTAAGTTTCAGCGGTTGCTTTCAACTTCAACATGTATATCTCATGGATATTGTCAACATAAAGTAATATGATGGATGAAAATATGCAAGTATGTAAGAATCAATGCACAGTTAACACAAGTGTTTGCTTCTAAGACAGAAAGAAGTAGGTGAACTGACTCAGCATAAAAGTAGAAGAAAGGCCCTTCGACGAGGGAAGCATGGATTGCTATATTTGTGCTAGAGCTTTTATTTTGAAAACAAGAAACAATTTTGTCAACGGTAGTAATAAAGCATATGCATTATGTAAATTATATCCTACAAGTTGCAAGCCTCATGCATAGATTACCAATAGTGCCCGCACCTTGTCCTAATTAGCTTGGATTTACATGGATTATCATCGCAATACATATGTTTTAACCAAGTATCACAAAGGGGTACCTCTATGCCGCCTGTACAAAGGTCTAAGGAGAAAGCTCACATTGGATTTCTCACTTTTGATTATTCTCAACTTAGACATCCATACCGGGACAACATAGACATCAGATAATGGACTCCTCTTTTAATGCATAAGCATTCAACAACAGATAATATTCTCATAAGAGATTGAGGATTGTTGTCCAAAACTAAAACTTCCACCATGGTTCATGGCTTTAGTTAGCGGCCCAATGTTCTTCTCTAACAATATGCATACTCAAACCATTCAACTCATGATAAATCACCCTTACTTCAGACAAGACGAACATGCATAGCAACTCACATGATATTCAACAAAGGATAGTTGATGGCGTCCCCAGGAACATGGTTATCGCACAACAAGCAACTTAATAAGAAATAGGATACATAAGTACATATTCAATACCACAATAGTTTTTAGGCTATTTGTCCCATGAGCTATATATTGCAAAGACAAAGGATAGAAATTTAAAGGTAGCACTCAAGCAATTTACTTTGGAATGGCAGAGAAATACCATGTAGTAGGTAGGTATAGTGGACACAAGTGGCATAGTTATTGGCTCAAGGATTTGGATGCATGAGAAGTAATCCCTCTCAATACAAGGCTTAGGCTAGCAAGGTTATTTGAAGCAAACACAAGTATGAACCGATACAGCAAAACTCACATAAAAACATATTGCAAGCATTATAAGACTCTACACTGTCTTCCTTGTTGTTCAAACCCTTACTAGAAAATATCTAGACTCGAGAGAGACCAATCATGCAAACCAAATTTTAGCAAGCTCTATGTAGTTCTTCATTAATAGGTGAAAAGTATATGATGCAAGAGCTTAAACATGATCTATATGAGCACAACAATTGCCAAGTATCAAATTATTCAAGACATTCTACCAATTACCACATGTAGCATTTCCCGTTTCCAACCATATAACAGTTAACGAACTAGTTTTAACCTTCGCCATGAACATTATGAGTAAAGCTAAGAACACATGTGTTCATATGAACCAGCGGAGCGTGTCTCTCTCCGACACAAGCATGCATTTATTCAAACAAAACAAAAACAAAAACAAACAGACGCTCCAAGTAAAGTACATAAGATGTGACCGAATAAAAATATAGTTTCAAGAGAAGAAACCCGATAAATTGTTGATGAAGAAGGGGATGCCTTGGGCATTGATATGTCTCCAACGTATCCATAATTTCTGATGTTCCATGCTTGTTTTATGACAATACTTACATGTTTTGCTCACACTTTATAACGTTTTTATGCGTTTTCCGGAACTAAACTATTAACAAGATGCCACAGTGCCAGTTCCTGTTTTCTGCTGTTTTTGGTTCCACAAAGGCTGTACGGGCAATATTCTCGGAATTCGACGAAACGAAGACCCAACATCATAATTCACCGAGACGGATCAGGACACCGAAGGAGAGTCGGAGGGGAGGCCTGGGGCCCCCAGACCATAGGCCGGCGCGGCCTGGAGGGGGGCGCGCCGCCCTATGGGGTGGGACCCCCAGGCGCCCCCTTGCGCCGCCTCTTCGCCTATTTAACCCCTCGCGACCTAAAAACTCGATACGAATTGACGAAACTCCAGAAAGACTCTAGGGGCGCCGCCGCCATCGTGAAACTCCAAATCGAGGGACAGAAGTCTCTGTTTCGGCACCCTGCCGCGACGGGGAAGTGCCCCCGGAAGCCATCTCCATCGACGCCACCGCCTCCATCATGCTCCGTGAGTAGTTCCCCCATGGACTACGGGTTCTAGCAGTAGCTAGTTGGTACTCTCTATCCCATGTACTTCAATACAATGATCTCATGAGCTGCCTTACATGATTGAGATCCATCTGATGTAATCGGTGTTGTGTTTGTTGGGATCCGATGGATGATACATTATGATTAGTCTATCTATAAAGTTTGTGAAGTTATTGTTGCTGCAATCTTGTTATGCTTAATGCTTGTCACTAGGGCCCGAGTGGCATGATCTTAGATTTAAGCTCTATACTTATTGCTTAGATTGTATCTACAAGTTGTATGCACATGTCTATGTCCGGAACCAAAGGCCCCAAAGTGACAGAAATTGGGAAAACTGGAGGGGAAGGCGTAGGTATGAGGATCACATGTTTTCACCAAGTGTTAATGCTTTGCTCCGGTGCTCTATTAAAAGGAGTACCTTAATAGCCAGTAGATTCCCTTGAGGCCCGGCTGCCACCGGCTGGTAGGACAAAATATGTTGTACAAGTTTCTCATTGCGAGCACGTATGACTATATATGGAAAACATGCCTACATGATTAATAATCTTGATGTTCTGTCTTAATTCTATTTCAATCCTATCAATTGCCCAACTGTAATTTGTTCACCCAACACTTGTCACTTGTTATTGGAGAGTTACCACTAGTGTAGATCGCTGGGAACCCCGGTCCATCTCTCATCATCATATACTCGTTTCTATATGACATTGGAAGTAGTATCAACTATTTTCTGGTGCCATTGCCTCTGTGTTACTGTTACTGTTGATGTGTTACTATTACTATTGCTCTCATATTACTGCTGCTTTCACATCACCCCTGTTACTAGTGCTTTTCCTGGTGCAGCTGAATTGACAACTCAGTTGATAAGGCTTATAAGTATTCTTTACCTCCCCTTGTGTCGAATCAATAAATTTGGGTTTTACTTCCCTCGAAGACTGTTGTGATCCCCTATACTTGTGGGTTATCAAGACTATTTTCTGGCGCCGTTGCCGGGGAGGCATAGCTCTACTCATAAGTTCACCTGGGGAGTACACTCTACCTCTCTCTCTGTTTTATTTTATTTTGTTTTGCTTAGTTTACTTTTGTCTAGTTTATTTGTGCTTAGTTTATTTCTGTCTAGTATTATTTTTTCTTAGTTTACTTTTGCTTAGTTTCTTTTTGTCTTGTTTTATTTTTCTCATATTCCCAAAAATCCATAAAAATTTGAAAAACCTAAAAATTAAAAACTGTTGTTATGGAAGAACGCATAACCATGTTGGAGCTTATAGAATTATATAATAATTATAGAGAATCAAGAACGGGTAAAGTAATGAGTGCTATGGTAGAAAAATTGAATACAATTGCTAAAATCTTGCTTAAACGCCATGATATAAATTGTTGCTCTAAAGAGGATACTAGACATATGAAATTTCAATGTGGCTTTAGTGAAGAAGTTTTAATTAAGAACTATAATTGGAATAACTATATTCATCTTGGGTTCGAAGAGGTAGAACAATTTGTCATATTTATGGCAGCCTCTGAGATCGAATCCTTCATGGTTAAAAATTATGAAACTTGTGTTGTTTGTAAGGACCTTAAAGATTATGTCTCTTCTATCCTTAATTTTTGCAATGAAAGTTATAGTGATAATCCTTATATCATTGATTATAAAGAGAGACTCATTAATGCACAAGAATGCACTCACAATTTGCAGGAACCTGTGGAAGAAGAAATTGATGAACCTGAAAGCTCATTAGATGAAAAAGAGGAGGATATTGATGAACCTGAAAGCTCATTGGATGAAAAACAAGATGAGAGTGATGAACAAAAGGAGGAAGAATGGATTAGCTACCCATGCCAACCTTCTAATCACTACAAGAAAAGTTGCCATGGCCGACGAAGTTGAAGTCGCGCCGTGGTTGCTGGTGTACCATGGCCGACGATTTTGGGTCCCTCCGTGGTGCATGTCAAAACTTTTTTTTTCTCGTTTTTGAGGCCACCTAGCCCGACGAAAGCGGCCAAAACGTCGCGTATGGTGGCCCGGGACGTGGTGCATCTCGAAATCTCGGGTTCGCCGGCCGAGTCAACGCAAATCCGCACCGCCGAGGGATGTAGGGCCCAGATGGCAGCCTCTCTGGCATTGTTTTTTTTCTCGATCGCGCCATCTCGTTCAACGTTCTCCGATCGAGCCGTTTACGATGCAGGATCATGGGTCCCGCATGTCATCCTCTATGAACCAAAATTCTTTCTATTCTTGGATTTTTGACCCCCGATTTCTCGGCTACTTCCTTTTTCTTTTGATCCCTTGCCGCCTTGGAAACGTTGAGACCGCTGCTGCTAAATGGGACCCGCATGTCATCCTCTATGTGCAATCAACTTTCTTTTCTTGGAGTTTTTTTTGGCACCTCATATTTGGTCACTTGCCTTTTTTCGATCCCCCGCCGCCTCTCAAACGGTGATACCGCTCTTGCTAAATGGGACCCGCATGTCATCCTCTATGTACTATAAAACTTTCTTTTCTTGGATTTTTTGGCACCTCATATTTGGTCACTTGCCTTTTTCTTTCGATCCCCCGCGCCTCTCAAACGGTGATACCGCTGCTGCTAAATGGGACCCGCATGTCATCCTCTATGTACTATAAAAGTTTCTTTTGTTGTATTTTTTTGGCACCTCATATTTGGTCACTTGACTTTTTCTTTCGATCCCTAGCCTCTCAAACGGTGATACCGCTGCTGCTAAATGGGACCCGCATGTCATCCTCTATGGACTATAAAACTTTCTTTTCTTGAATTATTTTTGGCTCCTGATATTTGGTCACTTGCCTTTTTCTTTCGATCCCCTGCCGCCTCTCAAACAGTGAGACCGCTGCAGCTAAATGGGACCAGCATGTCATCCTCTATGAGCAATCAACTTTCTTTTCTTGGAGTTTTTTTGGCACCTCATATTTGGGCACTTGCCTTTTTCTTTCGATCTCATGCCACGTTTGAAACGTTGAGGAACCTGCTGGCTCATGGTACCCGCATGTCATCCTCTATGTGCTATAAAAGTTTCCTTTGTTGGATTTTTTTTCACCCTCTGATTTTTGGCTTGCCTTTTTCTTTTGATCCCCTGCCCCCTTTGAAACGTTGAGTAAGCTGTTGGCTCAAGGGACCCGCATGTCATCCTCTATGTCCATCAACTTTCTTTTCTTGGATTTTTTTTCACCCCCTAATTACTAGCTACTTTCTTTTTCTTTTGATCTCAAGCCGCATTACAAACATTGAGACCGCTGCTGCTAAATGGGACCCACATGTCATCCTCTATGTACAATAAAGTTTCTTTTCTTGGATTATCTTTTGCTCCTGATATTTTGTCACTTGCCTTTTTCTTTCGATCTCATGCCGCCTTTGAAACGTTGAGTAAGCTGCTGGCTCATGGGTCCCGCATGTCATCCTCTACGAACAATAAAAGTTTCCTTTCTTGGAGTTATTTTTTACCCCTAATTTCTGGCTATTTGCCTTTTTCTTTTGATCTCCTGCCCCTTTGAAACGATGAGGACGCTGTTGGCAGGTCGGTCCCACATGTCACCCTCTATGAACAATAAATGTTTCCTTTGATGGATTTATTTTGAACCCCTAATTAATTTCTGGATATTTCCCCTGCCGCCTTGGAATCGTTGAGGATGCTGCTGCCTCATGGGTCCCGCATGTCATCCTCTCAGAACGGTAAATATTTATTTTCTTGGATTTTGTTGACCAAACGATTTTTGGCTTATTTTTTCTTTCGATCACCTGCAGCCTTTAAAACGTTGAGGACGCCGCTGGCTCACGGGTCCCACATGTCAACCTCTATGAACAATAAACGCTGAGGCTGCAGCTGCCTCATGGGTCCCGCATGTCATCCTCTCAGAACGAAAATGTTTCTTTTCTTGGATTTTTTACCAACAGATTTTTGGTTTATTTTTTCTTTCCATCCCCTGCCGCCTTTAAAACGTTGACGATGCTGTTGGCTCATGGGTCCCCGATGTCAGCCTCCCCGTACAAGAAACATATGATATCTTGATTATTTTGCAGACAATAAACAATGTATTGCGCTCTGAGCTATTTCAAATGGATAATTAAATCTTTATTTTTACATAAACAAACTTATATGTTGAATCTCCTTGTTTTTTTGTCTTTGCGAAGCATAGGACTTTCCTGTTTTTTTAGAAAATTTGGAACTTTCCTGTTTTGGAGTGGGCTGAAATTGTACGAGTCAAAAGGCCAAGCAGGATAGTTCGAAGGCCCAGATGTCCAGATGCAGCCCAATTGAAATCTTTCTTCTTGGATTTTTTTCACCCCCTGATTTCTGGCTACTTCATTTTTCTTTTGGTTCTGTGCCGCCTTGGAAACGTTGAGACCGCTGCTGCAAAATGGGACCCGCATGTCATCCTCTACGTACAATAAAATTTCTTTTCTTGGATTATTTTTGGCTCCTGATATTTGGTCACTTGCCTTTTTCTTTCGATCCCGTGCAGCCTCTCAAACAGTGATACCGCTGCTGCTAATTGGGACCCGCATGTCATCCTCTATGTACAATCAAGTTTCTTTTCTTGAATTATTTTTGGCTCCTGATATTTGGTCACTTGCCTTTTTCTTTCGATCTCATGCCACGTTTGAAACGTTGAGGAACCTGCTGGCTCATGGGACCCGCATGTCATCCTCTATGTACTATAAAAGTTCATTTTCGTTGATTTTTTACACCCACAGATTTTTGGCTATTTACTTTTTCTTTTGATCCCCCGCCTTGGAAACGTTGAGTAAGCTGCTAGCTCATGGGACCCGCATGTAATCCTCTATGTCCATCAACTTTATTTTCTTGGATTTTTTGACCCCTAATTTCGGCTACTTTCTTTTTCTTTTGATCTCAAGCCGCATTTGAAACGTTGGGACCGCTACTGCAAAATGGGACCCGCATGTCATCCTCTATGTAAATAAAGTTTCTTTTCTTGGATTATCTTGGGCTCCTGATATTTTGTCACTTGCCTTTTTCTTTCGATCTCATGCCGCCTTTGAAACGTTAAGTAAGCTGCTGGCTCATGGGTCCCGCATGTCATCCTCTACGAACAATAAAAGTTTCCTTTCTTGGAGTTATTTTTTACCCCTAATTTCTGGCTATTTGCCTTTTCTTTTGATCTCCTGCCCCCTTTGAAACGATGAGGACGCTGTTGGCAGGTCGGTCCCACATGTCATCCTCTATGAACAATAAAACTTTCCTTTGATGGATTTATTTTGAACCCCTAATTAATTTCTGGATATTTCCTTTTTTTCTTTTGATCCCCTGCCGCCTTGGAATCGTTGAGGATGCTGCTGCCTCATGGGTCCCGCATGTCATCCTCTCAGAACGGTAAATGTTTATTTTCTTGGATTTTGAATACCAAATGATTTTTGGCTTATTTTTTCTTTCGATCTCCTGCCGCCTTTAAAACGTTGAGGACGCTGCTGGCTCACGGGTCCCACATGTCAGCGTCTAACATTAAACGCTGAGGATGCTGCTGCCTCATGGGTCCCGCATGTTATCCTCTCAGAACGAAAATGTTTCTTTTCTTGGATTTTGTACCAACAGATTTTTGGTTTATTTTTTCTTTCCATCCCTGCCGCCTTTAAAATGTTGACGACGCTGCTGGCGCATGGGTCCCCGATGTCAGCCTCCCCGTATAAGAAACATGTGATATCTTGATTATTTTGCAGACAATAAACAGTGTATTTTGCTCTGAGCTATTGCAAAGGGATAAATTAAATCTTTATTTTTACATAAAAAAACTTATATGCTGAATCTCCTTGTTTTTTTTGTCTTTGCGAGGCATAGGACTTTCCTGTTATGGAATGGGCTGAAATTGTACGAATCAAAAGGCGTCCAGCGGGATAGTTTGAAGGCCCAGATGGCCAGAAGCAGCCCAATTGAAATATTCCTTTTCTTGGATTTTTTGACACCCTTATTTCTGGCTACTTCCTTTTTCTTTTGGTCATGTGCCGCCTTGGAAACATTGAGACCGCTGCTGCAAAATGGGACCCGCATGTCATCCTCTATGTACAATAGAAGTTTCTTTTCTTGGATTATTTTTGGCTCCTGATATTTGGCACTTGTCTTTTTCTTTCGATCTAATGCCGACTTTGAAACCTTCAGACCGGTGCTGCAAAATGGGACCCGCATGTCATTCTCTATGCACAATAAAGTTTCTTTTCTTAGATTATTTTTGGCTCCTGATATTTGGTCACTTTCCTTTTCCTTTCGATCTCATGCCGCCTTTGAAACGTTGAGGAAGCTGCTGGCTCATGGGTCCCGCATGTCATACTCTATGAACAATAAAGTGTCCTTCATTGGATTTATTTTTTACCCCTAATTTCTGGCTATTTACCGTTTTCTTTTGATCCCCTGCCCCCTTTGAAACGATGAGGACGCTACTGGCAGGTCGGTCCCACATCCTCTATGAACAATAAAAGTTTCATATGATGGATTTATTTTTGACCCCTTTTGATCCCCTGCCGCCTTGGAATCGTTGAGGATGCTGCTGCCTCATGGGTCCCGCATGTCAGCCTCTCAGAACGGTAAATGTTTCTTTTCTTGAATTTTTTTACCAACTGATTTTTGGCCTTTGTCTTTCTATCTCCTGCCGCCTTTAACACGTTGGGGACGCTGCCGGCTCAGGGGTCCCACATGTCAGCCTCTATGAACAGTAAACCTTTTGTTTGATTTATTATTGACCCATAATTTCTTGGTATTTGCCTTTTTCTTTCGATCTCATGCCGCCTCTGAAACGTTGAGACGCTGCTGGCTCATGGGTCCCTGTCAGCCTCTATGAACAGTAAAAGTTTCATTTGTTTGATTTATTTTTGACCCTAATTACTGCCTATTTGCCTTTTTTTATCCCCTGCCGCCTTTGAAACTAAGAGGACGCTGCTGGCCCATGGGTCCCACATCTCAGCCTCTCTGAACGATAAACCTTTCCTTTCTTTTTTTCGATCCCGTGCCGCCTTGGAAAATGTGAGACCGCTCCTGCAAAACGGGACCCATATGTCATCCTCTATGTACAATAAAAGTTTCTTTCCTTGGATTATTTTTGGCACCGATATATGGTCACTTGCCTTTTTTTCGATCCCCGCCGCCTTTGAAACGTTGAGGACGCTGGCTCGTGGGTCCCACATGTCAGCCTCTATGAACAATAAACATTTCATTTCTTGGATTTATTTTTGACCGCTGATTTACGGGAACTTTGCTTTTTCTTTCGATCCCCTGCCGCCTTTGTTAAAGTTGAGGACGGCTCTTGCAAAATGCGTCCCACATGTCAGCTTCTCTCGTACGATAATTGTTTCCTTTCTTGGATTTTTTCCACGGCTGGCAGATGGGTCCAAGATGTCAGCCTCTATGTACAAGCAATATGTGATTTCTCGATATGTTTTAACCCGAGATATGTAGGATACTTGCTTTTTCGATCCCTTTTGTTTGTCTTTACCTTCAAATGTTGAGGGACGCCACGGCAAATGGGTCCTGCTCTAGCATTCTCAATCGAAGGAAAAACTGAAATATTGCCTATTCATTTGTTTTTCGTACTCCATGCACATAATCCATACTAACTGTTGATCCGGGTTTTAGTTCAACTTAATTAGTTCAAATTTGATCTACGAGGAAGTATGTAATATATTTTGGGTTCACAACACTACACTTGTTAACAACAATCTGATGAAGAGGTTTGTCATTTTTTTAAACTACAAATACACTCTAAGATCTTGCAAACTGATAGAATAAATCTTGGAACTTTAAATAATTTATGAAAATTTTGAAATCAACTATATGAATATATCAAAATATAGAGCCCATGTAGATGCGCATACCGGCTATGCGCATTTAAAGAATCATAATCATAATTGATACGAAATAAAAATAACTTTATATTTAGAATCTCGGTTTCTTGAGGGCCAATCATAGGATCTCCGTGTTTAAATTAGGAAGGGCCCCAATGGCATGAGTCGGAGGCCCATTAAATGCTTTTGGATTGTTATCGTGAAGCAAGCGATGACAAAGAATCACCATGTACATGGCGGCGGCAGCCCAAAAGTACAAACAATTGGCCCATGAAGGGAAGGTAGTACTTTTTTTTATTGGGAAGGTTGTCTGGGCTAACCCAAAAAAAAAATTGGTGCTACATGGGGTAGCACTTGAACACGGAATGAGACCATGAACAGTACATATGCTACATGCTAAAGTACATAGTTCTTAGCTCTCTATTTTCGATCCAACGTCGAAAACTACAATTCAACCAACTGTTCATCCGTGCTTGCGATGTCAAGGCACCTTGGATCCTGGACGCTTGAACCCATGATCGTTACCGAGGTTGCCTATTTGCGCATAATATGTTTTGTCACGGGCACTTCACTAGTTTGTGCAAAACATATCCAACAGTAGGATTCGAAAAACAACACGTTTTTCTTTACGGAAACAATGTAACATCTCATGTTCATCACAATCCAGCCAACATAAGCACATAATAATTAATAGTACAACTAGAGAGCTGTACATATAAATAAGGTTTGTCAAGCTTCATGCACTAGCCAACGCAACCAAAAGTCCGAATCTGATGGAAAGGGCTAGGCAATCCACTTATACATCTGAACACCCCTCCTCACGTGTGACCGGAAGAAGGGAAGAGGTCAACACAAGGAGACTCTCAAGAGGCATATACGTGGACTCCGAGGAGGGCAACGGAGGGCAGCACCAATTTTTAGGATAAATTACGAAAGCCAGGTCTCGAACTCGAGACCCTGGGCTCTGATACCATGCCAAGCTTCATACACAAGCCAACGCAACCAAAAGTCCGAACTAATGGAAAGGGCTAGGCAATCCACTTATACATATCAACATCCCCCCCCTCACATGTGACCACAATCCAGTAATGGTACCATCATGTTCACCACAATACATCATCATTATACTACAGAACATTTGTAAGACAACTTAATATAGCCGTGATTCATTTTGTTGCCCCAGCGATGGGTGATAACTCAACACCATATAACCTTCTCACAAGAATTGTAACCAAATATGAGCACCTGCAATGATTTGGTGTCAATCTTCTTGAAGGTCAGGAGGTATCCTACCTTCAAGTCATGTGCTTTGACAAACTCTGGCCATCCTGCGTCCATTAAAACATTGCCATCTTGTTGCTTCAGGTCCACAATCCAGTGCATGCGGTGGACATCTTCAGGTTGATGGACTCTGGACACCCACCGTAAAACCAGGGTAGAACACGGACCGGGGATGGTAATCACCTCTAACTCCGATGTACATAGTACCTTGCGTGTCGGCGGTATTCTCCTCATCGATGCGCCTAAACACCTTGCACCAGGGCTGGCTCTACAGATGTCTCCTTCCATGATAAGCTCGCTCCCAGCTAGAGCTTCTTGATTGAACACTGCAAAAAAGAGGCCTCAATTAGATAATGCCTCTAGCTTCTGACCGTAATTCCAAGCAAATGCATAATCAAAGGCACCTAGCAAAGTCAGCGGATCATTGTTCTTATCGAACACACAGTCTGAACAATAAGCATCTGAATCTAGCTAGGCTGATATGTACAACCTTGTATCATCAAATTATTCAGCATAGTGTATCATTGTATCGCAGAAGCCAAATCGATATAAATAGTAGCTATGAGAATAGAAATCAAGCTAGCATGAGCCATGCATGCTTGCTGGCTAGGTCTAGCATCAGAGTAATGCATCTGCAGTTCATCATCCGCCAGTACAGATCGACCAAGCAAACAAAAAAAAAATCAGCGTCGGCCTAAAGAGTCCATAAGCCAGACATGCATGCTCGGTGTCCTCATATGTGATTATCGGCCGTGGATTGACCAATATCATATTTGAACGATTATTATTGCACACATTAGATCCAGTCCCAACCTAGCTAGCATGCGTGCATGTGTAGCCCGAGTCTTTGCCAGAGGATTAATATATACACTGGATGAGAGAAATAGTCTATATCAAACAATGCTAAGCAACCGGCAATACAGCTTAGATATAATAAAGATGTGACCGGCAACCCTAGTGATTCGGGGGAAACATACCGCCATTGCAGTCATGGACCGAGAGAATCGGGGATGCCGCGCCGCCTTAGTGGAGTTTTTAGGTGCGACGTCGCCGCATCCGTAGAGGACGGAGTCCAAGCCGCGTAGTCCGAGCGGTGGTGGACGCCGGTGGTGTAGGGAGAGGACTCAGGGGAGATGGACGGCGAGGGATCTGGGGAGATCTGAACATGAGGGGGCTGTGAGAAACTGAGAATGATACATCAGCAAGGGAATAAATGCGCGTGTCCTCCCGGTCAAAAAAAATACGCGTTTCTTGGAGGAACGAAGCCAGGTACGCAGGAATCCACACAGAAAACTTCACCCGGCGGGTCACTGGGCTTTATCAGTATCTGGTGGGGCCCGGACCTACATACCAGTGAGACAGGTCGTGTGGGTTATGATCCGATCAGTGTGCACACAGAAATTGCATTCAGAGCTAAGGGCCTCAGACTACGTTGTACTATACAGTATATCCGTTTCTTTTGGTAAAATGAAAACGATACTCCATCTGATCCTCATTACTTGATGATAAAATGGATGTCTCTACAACTAATATGTGTCTAGATACATCTATATGAGAGCGTCTGTGTTTGTACTGTGTATCTCAAAAAAAAAATGGATCGGAGGGAGCATTAAGAGGTGTCAAAAAAAACTGCAAACAAACATGGATGTAAGCATAGCGATGTATTAAACCAGTGCGTAAAATACCTTTATATCTCGACCATGTAACAATGAATATGAGAAGTTTTGGGGGTTTGACCATCTGCACTTGTGTTCGCTACAATCGTTCGCTACAATCAGATCAAAAAAATTGGTCACTTTTACACTTCCTAAAATAAAATGTATTTTTCCCTGAGATTTTACAAGCTCGTACAAGAAAGCATTGACTACATATGGGATATATCACATTTACACTTACAAATCTATGAATATTTCAAAATGTTGAGCTCCATGTAGCTAGGTATAATACAAATCATCAGACCGCACATTGAAACTACCGCAGCATATCACAGTAAATTAAAATAAAATAAAACATGTCTAACATATACTATATTAGCTAATTAACAAAGTCTCATCACAGTGTATCTGATCCCCAGTTCAGCTTAATACAAAAACCAAGTTCAGCATGAACATCAGCAGGGCACTACCCCAGGTCCAAAAGCAGCATCTAGTTAATTCAATAAAATATTGAGGTGTTTCTGATCCCCTCTTCCTAAAAGCACTGCAGATCATGCATGCAACTAAGGGTGATCAGCACAAAATATTACCCTCTGGGTGGAGGTGTTACAGTCGTAGATCAACACATTCATCAAGGAAGTGTCTTTCACCTCGAAGACGAGAATGTCATCGAGCTGCAGTTCATGCGCCTCTGCAAACCCGAACCAACCATCCTTCAAGACCAGTTCACCCTGGTACTCATCGATGTGCACATACCAGGCGCAGCCTACGCTCGTCTTGAGCTTGATAGGACTGGGAAGAATCCCTTTCAGACATTGCTTGAATTCTCTGGGGATGACCAACATATACATGTCATCGTTGCCATCCAGTTGCACATAGAAGCGTGATGACCCACAAGTATAGGGGATCGCAACAGTCTTCGAGGGAAGTAAAACCCAATTTATTGATTCGACACAAGGGGAGACAAAGAACACTTGGAAGCCTTAACAGCGGAGTTGTCAATTCAGCTGCACCAGGAAACAGACTTGCTCGCAAGGGTTTATCAGTAGTAACAGTTTTATAGCAGTAGCAGTAGTGAAATAACAGCAGCAGAGTAACAGAGACAGCAGTAGTGATTTTAGTAAACAGCAGGATTAAAATACTGTAGGCACGGGGACGGATGACGGGCGTTGCATGGATGAGAGAAACTCATGTAACAATCATAGCAGGGCATTTGCAGATAATAATAAAACGGTGTCCAAGTACAAAGCAATCAATAGGCATGTGTTTCATATATAGTCGTGCGTGCTCGCAATGAGAAACTTGCACAACATCTTTTGTCCTACCAGCCGGTGGCAGCCGGGCCTCAAGGGAAACTACTGGATATTAAGGTACTCCTTTTAATAAAGTACCGGAGCAAAGCATTAACACTCCGTGAACACATGTGATCCTCACATCGCTACCATTCCCTCCGGTTGTCCCGATTTCTGTCACTTTGGGGCCATCGGTTCCGGACAGCGACATGTGTATACAACTTATAGGTAAGACCATAAACAATGATTATCTTGATGAAACAATAACATGTTCAGATCTGAGATCATGGCACTCGGGCCCTAGTGACAAGCATTAAGCATAACAAGTTGCAACAATATCATCAAAGTACCAATTACGGACACTAGGCACTATGCCCTAACAATCTTATGCTATTACATGACCAATCTCATCCAATCCCTACCATCCCCTTCGGCCTACAGCGGGGGAATTACTCACACATGGATGGGGGAAACATGGCTGGTTGATGTAGAGGCGTTGGCGGTGATGATGGCGATGATCTCCTCCAATTCCCCGTCCCGGCGGAGTGCCAGAACGGAGACTTCTGGCTCCCGCGATGGAGTTTCGCGATGTGGCGGCGTTCTGGAGGGTTTCTGGCGACTTCGGCTTCTCCCCCTGCGTTTTTAGGTCGAGGCCGATAAATAGTCCGAAGGAGGGCGTCGGAGGCCGGCCGAGGGGGCCACACCACAGGGCCGCGCGGGCCCCCCTGGGCCGCGCCGCCCTATGGTGTGGGGCCCTCGGGCCTCCACCTGGTTTGTCCTTCTCGGCTCCGTCGGTTCTGCGGGAAAATAGGGCCTTCTGCATAAATTCCGAGGATTTTCCCGAAAGTTGGATTTCTGCACAAAAACGAGATACCAGAACAGTTCTGCTGAAAACAGCGTTAGTCCGTGTTAGTTGCATCCAAAATACACAAATTAGAGGCAAAACAATAGCAAAAGTGTTCGGGAAAGTAGATACGTTTTGGACGTATCAACTCCCCCCAAGCTTAGCTTATTGCTTGTCCTCAAGCAATTCAGTTAACAACTGAGCGATAAAAGAACTTTCACGAACACATTTGCTCATATGATGTATATATTCTCATGCTATGGCTAATACTTAAGCAATTCATAATGAGATACATGCAAATAAGATCATCTAACAGCTATGTCAATCATGGAGAGGTACCAACAATTAATAATAAGCATCATGAATCATGTGTATAAGCAGGATTGCAATGTTCATAAGAGAGTATGATAAAGTGGTATCTCGCTTGCCTGTGTTTGGTTGGCAAAACATAAATGCCCGGGCACCTCTGGAGTTCATAGAAAGACTAGAAGTAGTGATTGTCAAAAGATAAATGCATCAAAGTTATACCACAATCAATCATATTTTGAGACAAGCATATTATACTAAGAATGACAGTTGTGCTCTCAAGATAGTGCTCAAAGAAATAATGGAGACACAACATAAAAGTAAAAGATTGACCCTTCGCAGAGGGAAGCAGGGATTAACATGCGCTAGAGCTTTTCATTTTTATAAAGACAGGAGTAAAATTATTTTGAGAGGTGTTTGTTGTTGTCAACGAATGGTAATGGGTACACCAACTACCTCGCCAACCGGACTTTCAAGAGCGGCTCCCATGAATTATTTGCATATTTTATTTGGCACTCCTTCCAACCTTTCTTTCACAAACCATGGCTAACCGAATCCTCGGGTGCCTGCCAACAATCTCATACCATGAAGGAGTGCCTTTTTATTTTATTTTTATTATGATGATGACACTCCCCCCAACCTTTGCTTACACAAGCCATGGCTAACCGAATCGTTCGGGTGCCGTCCAACAATCACAAACCATGGAGGAGTGTCTATTTAAGTTAATTAATTCGGGACTGGGAATCCCATTGCCAGCTCTTTTTGCAAAATTATTGGATAAGCGGATGTGCCACTAGTCCATATGAGAGTCCGTCAAAAGTAAATGACAAGGTTGAAAGCTAAACACCACATACTTCCTCATGAGCTATGAAACATAAACACAAATTGAGAAGCATTTTGAAGGTTTTAAAGGTAGCGCATGAGAATTTACTTGGAATGGTTTGAAATGCCATGCATAGGTATTTATGGTGGACACTTTTGGAACAACTTGGTTTTCATGTGTTTGGAAGCACGAGCAGCGTTCCCGCTCAGTACAAGTGAAGGCTAGCAATAGACTAGGGAGCGACAAATCAAGAGAGCAGTAACTGTCATAATCATGCTTGCGGCAAAATAAATTAACGGAGGCATAAAAGTGATACAAGAACTCTGAAGCAATATAGATCATCGAGGCTTAATTGACTTTTTGTTCAGTCATATGCATGCGTGAGCATGTGCCAAGTCGATATAAATGAATTATTCAGAGGAGGATACCACAATGCCATACTTACTTATGAATAAAACAATGCAAGCAAACATCCATGACATGCCACTCATATTAATAGATTGGAGCTAAACATGAGAGATCATAAACTACTAGACTTTCTCAAATAACATATACCTCACATGAACCAAATAAGCATGCTCACATGGATGAGTATATGTACAAAAATGAAAACAAATAGAGTTCATACCAGCCTCTCACCACAATCAGATTGTCGTAGATCGTCATTATTGCCTTTTCACTTGTGTAGCTTGGATAATATGAAATGAAAACCACGCTCCAGCCACCGAAGACCATTGAACTCATAAAGAACTTTACAAACCAAAGAAGAACAGCAAATATTTTTGGTGTTTTTGTGTTTTGGGAAGGAAACAAAACAAAAACAAGAAATAGCAAACTGAAAGAAACACAGAAAAGCGGGATGACAGAAATCTGCCAAAACCTGACAGCAGTACAGAAATCGATTTTTACAAAAATCTTACGTTGCTCAGCTCAAAAAGTGTTCAACTAATGAAAGTTAGATAACAACCTGGGGAACCTGCACAAAAATTGGCAGCTCAAAATAACGCTCTGGCTGTGCGCACGAATTTTTCTAGTAACAGTCCAGAATCTGTTTTCAGGCAGCACTTCCCCAAATATCATCTTCCTCTCATTAGAAAACCACTCAAACGAACAAAACAAGTATGTACACGTATCCAGCAACCATAATATGCAAAGAATGAGTGATGCCGGTATACCTCCCCCCAAGCTTAGGCTTTTGGCCTAAGTGGAATTCAACCCCAACGAGGATCGTTGTTCCTCGCCGGTGGGTAATTCATGGAGTAATCATAGTAAAGTTCCTGTGCAGAAGAAAAGCGTGGAGGCTCCACATATCCAACATTTTGATGCGAGGAACTTGCTGCATCGGATGATGAGTCGAGGTGCTCCTCGACCTCCGTGTCGTCCCTTGCATGTTGACCTCCTCTCTCTATGTGTGCATCCAGTGCACCTTCTGTGACCGACCAATCTCCCCTGGAATCAAGGTTAGACAGTAACAAAGCAGCAATCTTACTAGTTTCTCAGTTTTCTTAGTTATTCTCCAGACTTTCTTATAAAATGTCATCTTGTAAAACAGGTTACCCAAGTTGGAGGAATCTGAAACAAATTCATGTTTAATCATAGAGGCTATGTCAAGTTTTTCTATGGGGAATGGAATATCAAAATGATGAGGTTCTACATTATGAAAAGCTAGTAAACGAGAGGCGATGAGACCTCCACAAATTCCACCTTTCTCACGGTTAGTAGCAAGTCTATAAGCTATCAATGCCCCCAAATTATAAGTCCTACTATTTTGCAGTGCCGCAGCTAGAAAAGCCAAATCCGGGATAGAAAGTTTACCACCAATCTTTTTAGCAAGAACGCATTTGGTAATAAAATAGGCAAAGTAGCGGATAGCCGGGAGCTGAATACTAGTGATTTTACCGTTATCCCCTGAGAAACTCCTTCCATCGCAAATCATCTTGAAGAGGTCCAAGAGTTCTTGCGGCGATCCCCTTATCTTCTCGCATGACCCCCATTGCGGTACTCTAATTGCTGCACAAAAATCACTGAATGGCAAGTTGACAGCTTTATTGTAAATTTTATACTGGACCGTGGGGTTAGATCGCGACCAATTGAACTTGAAGTCCTGCACAAAAGACATAGTTAATTTTACATATTGTCTTGGCTCTCCTTCAACAAAGTCACTCAGCCCTGCACGAGAAATTAGACTTTGAACATCTTCAAGTATTCCCGCGCTTCTCATGAAATCCGCGCACGGGTAATAAGAGGGGTATACTCCCTCTTCACGATTGACTCTCATAACTTGTTGGACTTCCAATTCTTGCTGGTTCAAGTGATATCTATTCCACTCCATTTTCTGAAATTTCAACAAACAATATAAAAATTTGATTTGGTGACATATAATCAAGGGAAACTACCATAGGAACTTGCTAGAGTACTAATCATGCATCAAAACTAGTTTCTACCACTTAGAACAAGCATGCAAGCTCACTGAACATGTTACCTACAGCAGCAAATTATTCAAGATATACTCAACCAAACAAAATTCTACTTGGATGGGTGGAGGAGTCACATACCAAAGAGCAAATGTGCCAAATTTCAGCAAGAAATCTGGGCTGAGCAAAGAGATCGAGAAATCTGGAGCTCTGGAGCAAAAATGCGAGTGAGAGGAACTTGGTACGAGTTTTTTCGGGAGAGAGAAGGTGCTGGGAGAAAGAGATGACAAAGTGGGGCAAGGAGGGGCCCACACCACATGGTGGCGCGGCCACCTCCTTGGCCGCGCCGGCCTGTGGTTTGGCGCCCTCTGGTGCCCCACAGGTCATCCTCTGGTGCTCCCAGGTGCCTTGTCGAAAAATAGGACCAACGGTATAATTTTTGTGAATTTTTGAAAACTTTGAAAAATGCACATTTCTGGGTATTTAGTTTATTATTACTGGCCAGGAAAATTTTGAAATCTCCAAATAACTAAGGGACTTTGCAAATTAAAAATGCTACAGCAACTAGAGCAAGTGGAGGAAGAAAGAGATGTTGTTTACCTCCTCTATGCATATAAAAAGTATTCGTTAACAAGGTTGATCAGGTCTTGCCACCAAATAAATTTTACATAGCATAAGAAGAAATAAACCTCAAATCAATCATGTTACCTTGAATTGTATTGATATGGATCCAATCACGAGAGTTTGATATTCTTCTTTAGGCTCATATATAGGACAATCAATAGTTCCCACTTTGATAGTTCTCACATTAGAAATAGTATTAACTCCACACGCTTTCTCAATCCTCTTGGGAAAATAAACGGTATGCTCCCTATCATCAACATTGAAAGTAACCTTTCCTTTATTGCAATCAATAACAGCCCCTGCGGTGTTAAGAAAAGGTCTCCCAAGAATAATAGACATATTATCATCTTCAGGCATTTCCAACACAACAAAATCAGTTAATATCAAGCAGTTAGTAGTAACTTGAACAGGAACATTCTCACATATACCAACAGGAATAGCAGTAGATTTATCAGCCATTTGCAAAGATATATCAGTAGGTATCAACTTATCTAAGTAAAGTCTCTTATAAAGAGAAAAAGGCATAACACTAACACCGGCTCCCAAGTCACATAGAGCAGTTTTAACATAATTATTCTTGATAGAACAAGGAATAGTAGGTATACCTGGGTCGCCCAACTTCTTTGGAATTTTGCCATTGAAAGAGTAATTAGCAAGCATAGTGGAAATTTCCTCATTGGGGATTTTCCTTTTGTTAGTAACAATATCTTTCATATACTTTGAATAAGGAGGCAATTTAATAGCATCAGTCAAAGGGATTTGCAAGAATAAAGGTTTCATCCAATCACAAAATTTATGATAGTGTTCTTCTTCCTTTGATTTTAGTTTCTTAGCAGGAAAAGGCATTTGCTTTTGCACCCAAGGTTCTCTTTCATTACCATGTTTCTCAGCAATAAAATCTTCTTTAGTGTACTTTTTATTTTTAGCATGCTTTTCAGGTTCTTCTTCAACCTCTTCTTTATCAGAAGCATCCTTCTTATCATTATCTTTATCATGTTCATTACTTTCAGTTTCAGCATCAGAAATAGAAATACTATTAGGATCATTAGCAGGTTCAGAGGATTCTACAACATTTTTATGCTTCTTCTTCTTTTTCTTCTTAGAATGAGCACTAGGTTCAATGTGTTGAGAATCTTGTTCAATTCTTTTGGGATGCCCTTCAGGATATAGAGGATCCTGGGTAGAGACACCACCTCTAGTTGTTACTTCATAAGCATGTTTCTCTTTAGAATTATTCCCTAACAAGTCATTTTGCACTTTAGTGAGTTGATCAATTTGAGTTTGAATCATATGAAAATGTTTAACAAGCATCTTAACATCATCGGAGGTTCTCTCCACAATATCATGCAATTCACTAATAGCTCGAGAATTTTCCATTAAATGATTCTCTACTCTCATATTAAAATTTTCTTGCTTAACAATATAATTATCAAACTCATCTAAGCATTGTGCAGGAGGTTTCGAATACGGAATATCTTCCCTAGTAAAGCGTTGAAGGGAGTTTACCTCAATCATGGATGAAGGGGGAATTATCTCACATATATCTTCTATGGGAGGAAGATTCTTCACATCTTCGGATTTAATACCTTTCTCCTTGAGAGACTTCTTGGCTTCCCTCATATCTTCATCATTCAATTTAATTAAACCCCTCTTCTTTAATATTGGCGTTGGAGTTGGTTCAGGCATAGTCCAATCATCATGATTCCGGCCTATTTTAGCCAATAATTCTTCAGCGTCGTCTGGAGTTCTTTTCCTGAAAACACAACCAGCACAACTATCCAGGTATGCCCTAGACTCAATGGTTAGTCCACTATAAAATATATCAAGTAAATCATGCTTTTCCAAATCATGGTCAGGCCGAGCTCTAATAAGAGAGCAAAATCTCGCCCAAACCTCAGGCAATTTCTCTTCATCTCCCTAGTCAAAATTATAAATTCTCTGCAAAGCAATATGTTGAGCACTAGCAGGAAAGTATTTGCGGAAGAAAACATCAAGCAATTCTTTCGGACTTTTAATAGAATTAGGTGGCAAACTATTATACCAAGTTTTAGCGTCATCCTTTAATGAGAATGGAAAAATTTTAGCAACAAAGTAAGTACGCATCTTGACATCATCAGAAAACAAGCTACTTAGAGTAGATAACTCAGTCATGTGTTCAACAGCACTTTCTTTTTCAGTACCACAAAAGGGTGTTTTCTCAACAATAGCTATATGAGATAGATCAAGAGAAAAATCATAATCTTTATCCTTAATGTTTATGGGAGATGTGGCAAACTTAGGATCAGGAGACAGTTTATATCTAACAGCATGTTCTGCAAGCAACTTTTTAATTTTTCTTGCATCAGTAGTAGCATTGCATTTTTCAATAAAATCATCATTAAGCTCCACATAATCTTCATCAGGATCATCACTAAAATAATCAAGTTCAGGTGAATTAACAGGTGTAGTAGCATTAGGAGTTTCCTATTTTCAATTTGTCTAGACCTAGCAATTGTAGCATCTAGAAAGGATCCCAAAGAACCACTATCATCAAGCACAGCAGAAATATTATCAATATTATGAGAGTTTTCAGATTCAGCAGAAGTACCCGCATGTGAAGCATGTGGCAGTGAAACAAGTTTATCAATCACAGATGGTGAATCAAGTGTAGCGGAGGTACTCAGGATTGTACCTTTTCTTGTAGTGGATGGTAATATGGCGATCTTAGTATCGCGAGGTTTACCCATGATGGAGAATTTGCAGCGAACAATATTAATCCAAGTGAACTTCCAAATAAAGCTATGCTCCCCGGCAACAGCGCCAGAAAATAGTCTTGATGACCCACAAGTATAGGGGATCGCAACAGTCTTCGAGGGAAGTAAAACCCAATTTATTGATTCGACACAAGGGGAGACAAAGAACACTTGGAAGCCTTAACAGCGGAGTTGTCAATTCAGCTGCACCTGAAAACAGACTTGCTCACAAGGGTTTATCAGTAGTAACAGTTTTATAGCAGTAGCAGTAGTGAAATAACAAAGAATAGTAACGAGACAGCAGTAGTGATTTTAGTAAACAGCAGGATTAAAATACTGTAGGCACGGGGACGGATGACGGGCGTTGCATGGATGAGAGAAACTCATGTAACAATCATAGCAGGGCATTTGCAGATAATAATAAAACGGTGTCCAAGTACAAAGCAATCAATAGGCATGTGTTCCATATATAGTCGTGCGTGCTCGCAATGAGAAACTTGCACAACATCTTTTGTCCTACCAGCCGGTGGCAGCCGGGCCTCAAGGGAAACTACTGGATATTAAGGTACTCCTTTTAATAAAGTACCGGAGCAAAGCATTAACACTCCGTGAACACATGTGATCCTCACATCGCTACCATTCCCTCCGGTTGTCCCGATTTCTGTCACTTCGGGGCCATCGGTTCCGGACAGCGACATGTGTATACAACTTATAGGTAAGACCATAAACAATGATTATCTTGATGAAACAATAACATATTCAGATCTGAGATCATGGCACTCGGGCCCTAGTGACAAGCATTAAGCATAACAAGTTGCAACAATATCATCAAAGTACCAATTACGGATACTAGGCACTATGCCCTAACAATCTTATGCTATTACATGACCAATCTCATCCAATCCCTACCATCCCCTTCGGCCTACAGCGGGGGAATTACTCACACATGGATGGGGGAAACATGGCTGGTTGATGTAGAGGCGTTGGCGGTGATGATGGCGATGATCTCCTCCAATTCCCCGTCCCGGCGGAGTGCCAGAACGGAGACTTCTGGCTCCCGCGACGGAGTTTCGCGATGTGGCGGCGTTCTGGAGGGTTTCTGGCGACTTCGGCTTCTCCCCCTGCGTTTTTAGGTCGAGGCCGATAAATAGTCCGAAGGAGGGCATCGGAGGCCGGCCGAGGGGGCCACACCACAGGGCCGCGCGGGCCCCCTGGGCCGCGCCGCCCTATGGTGTGGGGCCCTCGGGCCTCCACCTGGTTTGTCCTTCTGGCTCCGTCAGTTCTCTGGGAAAATAGGGCCTTCTGCATAAATTCCGAGGATTTTCCCGAAAGTTGGATTTCTGCACAAAAACGAGACACCAGAACAGTTCTGCTGAAAACAGCGTTAGTCCGTGTTAGTTGCATCCAAAATACACAAATTAGAGGCAAAACAATAGCAAAAGTGTTCGGGAAAGTAGATACGTTTTGGACGTATCAAAGCGCGATGGCTGAGGAGGGTCCGCCGAGTGACCAACCCGTTTAGGGCGGCCTTTCCCTCGCCCTTTTAATATAAAACGTTGAATTGCTGCATCACGCCTGCCCGTCACCTTTGGCTTTTTGGCTAGTGAGTTTCTTTGAATTCTGAACTCGGGGGGGTGCAGAGGACATGTACAATCGACAGTCCTAAGACGTAGTTGCTCATTGACGTTGGAGCGAGTTTGCTTCTGCATCTAGTTAAGCACGGTATATATCAATCAACAGCATATAAATCAGAACGTAACATACATGGAGAAAATGCATCTAGCTATCTCTTTAATTAGTTTGCACAAAATCTAGCAGCAGCAAGACAATTTGATTTTACAGTGCATCGAGCAAGCTTTCAGACTTTCTGAAACAGGTAACATGGAGCATATATTTGTATGTTCAGACTGCCAAACCCTGCTCTGTGATGGATACTATTACTTAACATCTTTTTTTGCCAGAACTAGTACTTAACATCTACTGTTTCCCGTCATTAAAAAAACATTTGCAGAAGAATACTAGTTTCCCATCATTAAAGAAAAAAGAACTTGTTTAAAACCCCAACTATCATTGACTACTTACACCTGCATCCTAGTGAGTTCAGGACAACTTACAGCCACTTTTGGTGGTGCCGCCACCGGAGAAGACCGTGCCGCGGGGGTTGGGGTCGGCGCAGCCGGAGAAGCTGGTGCCGCCGCCAGGGAAATCAGTGCCGAGCCAGATGGTGCTTCCAGCGGAGAAGAAAGTACCGCGAGAGATGGAACCGATGCTGCCAAAGGGTAAGAAACGGATGTACTCGTAGATCCTTCTCTAGTCACGATCTGGATAGAAGAGACTGGACGTCCATCAAGCTGCTGGAGGATGCGGTGGATCAAATCGGCTGAGTTCAGGAAATATCGGCGATGTTCATCTGTGTCGGCGGCCGTTACCGCCTGTGCAGCTGCCGGTGGAGGGAGGAGGCGAGCCGTTCATGGCAGTCATTAGTGTAAAAGAGGTGAAGTAGGTGGGAGAGATAGAGGGTTCGGGACTGAAGTAATTGTAGTCTGCTCTCTCATTTTTACAAGCATGCGTCCTCAGGCAGATTTTTTTTTAGATGCGTACTCAGGCTGCTTTGTCAAACCAGGGCCTCAATGAAGCCCGATTAACTATTTCTCCGCTAAAAGCGCACTATAGCATATCTAGAGGGTCCACGCTTAGTAATTTTGCACGCCGTGGCGCTATTTGCGAAACAAAGCATGCTATATCGCCCTACTTCATAGTGTTAGCGCGCTATTTTTTCAGGCAAGTTGCTTTCACTTTTTCGTGGTGATGAACTACAATCTGTTGGTTCCACTTCTAAGTCAGAAGATAATATCGCTCATGCTAATATGTTTTAATAAATAATTTATACTATGTTGTTGCCTTGTGAAATGTTGATGTTAGCCTTCTAAAATACTTGAGATCTATTTCTATATGTGGTTATGTATGTATGATTCAGTCACTTTTGGACTATATATATCTATTCGCTCTAGTAAAATTATTTATTTTTAGGCTATATTTAGTATTATTTTGAAAATGCTATTTAAAATATACCACACTATTACCACGATATAGCGTTCATATCGTTTGAAGGAGGCTGCCGCTAATTCATTTAACACGCTATTTTAAACATTGGTTAAGACGCGTTTGGCGGCCTGCATCCAGGCTGGTGGGGAAATACCGTACCCAAGTGCTTAAAAGATTGCAACTTTTAGCAGGAAAACATTAGGGCACGTCCAACACAGCGCTACGCAAGGGGCGTGAAACTCTTTTCACCAAATTCTAGCTACAAGACCGAACCAACAGAAGTCGATCTGCCATCAGCAATTAGCGCTCGTAAGGAGAGTACCCGGAGGTTTTTACAATCTTTTCACATTCATTTGTTCTCTATTAGCGCCATATAGTATATAGCATTGTAATGCCCTTATACTCCTCTCAACATTAAAAAAAGGTGTGCATATACTAATAATAGTTGCTGAAATGAAACTAAAAATAAACAGACATGCACGGTTTACGAAGGATGGAAATACAGAGTTCATCACCATCCGTTTAAATAAGATTAGATTACTTCAATGTGGGCTACATACACACTAAAATGAGTAAACAGACACACGGAAATGGGTCAAGGTATATAAGATTCAGAAAAAAGGAAGAGCATATTAAGATACGGAACAGGTTACTGAATTGTTCAAATATATCGTACAAAAAAGATTATTTTCTCCAGAAAGATTCATGGCTCAGTTTAGGGTTGCATCAACATGCGGATATTTTTCAGACTAGGCTTAAACCACATTGTCGCCTGTCGGGAAATCCCCAACCTTCTTTTGGAAGGGTGATAACTCCCATGAGCTCATTTTCCCCTTTGCCGCAGGTTACAACGACAAATACAACTAAATGCTGGTTCCCGAAATGCATAGTACGCGATGTAAACACAATTTGACCTCATGAATGGAGTCAATGTTCCACCAGGAGCATTGCCATCATTTATCTTCAGGTTCATTGGATAATTCAGTCCAATGAACAGAGAGTGTGTGCCAAGGCTGTCAACTCGACTCCAATTGGGTCCAATCAGTGGATAGATCTTTCTCAAAAATATGTATGACAGGGGCAGGACACTCCCGCAGGATAAGGCCATTACCATCATGCGTAACTTCGCAGGCTCAAGGTGATCATTGCTACGTATATACCGATCTTCATGGATGATCATCAAGCGCTTGCCATCGGCTGATCGAGCTAAAACCATCTCGCCAAATGGATCCTCCATCGGTGATGGGATCACGAATGGCAGGGCAAGGTGTGCATCTGCATTGTAAACGGAGACCAAAAAATTTGTGTTTGAATGGCTCAGAAGACAATAATACCAGTAGCTGCAACTTCACATTTGTAGGATCAAATGGAAGATGCAGTCATTATACTTGTATAAAAACTCGAAGAAATAAAATTGTTCCCATTTGAGATGTATGTTAATTACACTCATATTCATTGATGGTAGATACATGTCTCAACCTTATCTGATCCATGATTGTAAAGCTTTGAGTACATCGAATATTCAAATAAATTGAAAGTTTGCATGCATCAATTGATGAAGAGGCCAGGGCTAAGCTCCTTATTCATATTCTGACAAGAGCATGCAGTAACTAATTCAGGAATGCATTCATATACTACAATAATCTGGTTTGGGTTGACAGATTAGTGCACTGCATATAGTACTGTAATTCGTTTCTAGCAATGGTTCAGTCAGGTTTGGATAATTAAATGGTGCACAGTCATTTGAAAGGTGAAAAAAATCTTATTGAGCAATTAGTTAATTCAGTTACAATATATCATGAATGCGCTTGATATTAAAATTTATTGCGAAGTATATCATATGGATTGAAGAATTACCGGCCTGTGATTGATCCCAGCAATATGTGGTGCCGGTCCACCCATCCACCGCAACAATGAAGCCGTTGTGCTCGATGGCGTCACTGTAATCTACACCCCAACTAGCAAGAGAGAATAACCTCCACTCCTGGCTACCATTAGCCAGGTAAGCGAGTCCAGAATTGAATAGAGCGATGAGCTTGTAATCTGAGTAATGTCCAGCTTTTGTGGGCACTTCGCAAATTACAATCTTCAACAAAAACATGGCACGCCCATACGTCATGTACCTTTCAGGAGGCAAGTCGGGGAAGCCAATCCATTCCTCCCGAAAAATGTTGCAAGTTTCCGACGATGGTAGGGAGATTTCTTGGTGCGTGTAGATGTTCGCGAGGAACCAGTTCCCACCACTGTCCACGCCGGCGATCCAGTCGCCGTTCATGCCAACCCAGAATCTATTGTCCATGAACGGCAGGATGGCTGTGCACCGAGGATGGTCGAGGGGCACAACTTGGTACACCGTGTGGTGCGCACTACTATCATCATAGTGCCAATGGGCAGAATCGGGCATCAGCAAGCAGGGTCCATCCCAATGGTGTAGATTCATGTTGTCGGCGACATGGCGGCACAGCGTTTTGGAGCATGCGGCCAGCCGGACGTCGACTGTAACGTCCAGACTCTGGGCAATGAGATTGAACAGCTCGGCGGGGAGCTTCCCCCAGTCGCCATACAGCTGGTCGTCGTTCGATGCTGCCATGGAGACGAGATGGATTTAAGAGGGCGGAAGCAAGTATGTGTGATTGGAGATTTGTAGGAGAGTCGAGCGGGAAGGAGGAGTGCTGCGGTTCTGCGGAGGGGTGAGGAGAGAAAGCTATGCAAATGGGAGATCTAGAGGATGAAAAAATTTGCTAGCAGCGCTTGGCGAGTGGAGAACGATGATGGAAGTGGAGAGCCAAGGATGGAAACGATGGAGGTGAAGAGTAGGAGTGGATATGACTTTTTTTATTCTTCAGAAAGTTGCATCGATGCGCCGAGTAAAACTTCGGCTAGGATAGCACGCCACTACGTCCTGGTGCAGTTACTGTCCCGTCAAAACAGTTTGACCACAGAAATGGTTTCTTTATTAGTACAGTATAACTTAATTTTTTCGAACAATATATACTAATCCATTTAATATACTCACTCTGATTCATATTACTTGTCAAATGATATGGATGAATCTTGAACTAAAATGTGTCTAAATATATCCATATTATAGTCTACTAATATGAATCGGAGTTTGTTTGGTTCAAAGGATTTCTAAAGGTATCTTGTACGGAGTAGGATTTTTACACATAGGGCTTTTTCCTATAAAGCTTGCTTGATTCAAAGGATTGAGAACCCTCCAAAATACCTATGGATTGCTTTCTCTACAATCCTATCTCTTGGTAATATTGCTATGTGTCTATAACAACTATGAAATGAACTCAATCTCAATAGAAATTTCCTTTGTCTTTCCTAATCAAACAACTAGTTATTTTATGTCTTCGTTTACAAATTAAGATAATTTTTAGGTTATAGGTAATCATCGAGCTTATGTGATCATCTTTTATGATCAAACTTACTTGATCAGCCGCGGAGGCGCAAAGGACTAAAGGAGCAGTGGTGTGCATTAATACGGCCGCATGGGGAAGGCACAGCTAGCGACGATGAGACGTATCGCCAGCATTGGCCTAGGGAACCGTCGCCACCATTAATAAAAGCTATCCCTTTGGGCACCATGTCTCCCACTACTCGTGTCACGCGCGCATGTGGGTTACGGATGGATGGGCTGGGGAAGCCGGACAGAAAACATGACAACCAGGGGGAAATGAATAAAAATAATACAAAGTCGAAAATATTTCGAAAAATAAACTTTGTAAGAAACTCCATGCGTTTAGAAAATGCGAAGGTAATATGTTGAAACATGTCTAGACCACGTCTAGAACCACCGTCCCAAAGCTTAAGGATTAAATTGATTTTTCGAAAGTCAAACTAAGTTAAGTTTGACTAAGTTTTTACCAAAAGCATTAATATGCAAGATACAAAATCAATATTATTAGATAGAAAATAAATTATATTTTCATATGGTGTCTACAAAATATTATATGTGCTGATAGATTCTTTTAAGAGTTTTGTCGAACTTTACTTGGTTTGACTTTTCAAGATAAATATACTAAGCTTTAAGCATTGGAACGGAGGTATTTTTCGAAGCACCTACATGTCTTTAGAAGACAAAAGAAAACATGGAGTAAGGTTGTTTTTTGTGCAAAAGTTTACGTCAAAATCTGGTTATTTGTGTAAAAAAAATCTCAAATTGTGTTATGTGCAAAAACTGCACCAACAAGTGGTGGTATGTGCAATTTCCTCCGTCACACAAAAGGCAAGCCATTGATACATACTTAATTGTGAATAATTACAAAAGTAGTAGGCAACTAATAAGCGCACATGATTAAACTGCTATGCGAGATCTTCAGCCAACAGACGTCGTTCCCGCGCCTCTCTAGCATTGAAAATCACGCGTTCTGCGACTTCCATCAAAGAGACAAGCTGAGCTTTGATCCGTTCTCCCAGATGAATGGCCTCGTCACAACTCCTACGAGCACAGGCCGTGATCTCATCCACTTCTAGGAAAGACACCGCCTGCCTGTACCGAAATATCTTGATCCCTAACTCTCTGTTCTCCTCCCGCATGCTGGCAAGATCCAACTTCATCCTTCGACAGGATAAGCAAGGGGAGTGATCCTGCCAAAGGTAACAACAAACATATCGAGCGTTACCGGCAAACGAAGGGCACAAATTGGCTGATTAACGAATGTGGTCACAAACATGTAGGACAGACTTAAGTGGTGTCTACATGTCAGTGACTCGAAGTACCCAAAAACCAGCAACCCAAAGTCAGCTAATATTAACCTCCGTCTTCAGCTCCTTCATCCTCTTGAACGGCGGGGAAGCTGGCAACTTATCTTCTTCTACGACCTCTCTCTGGAACCTGACGTCGAAGGATGAGAGATCCTGCGAACGGATGTGCTGCGCCTGCGCGTGCGATTCACCAGGGCGCTTCTGGCGTAACTCGGAGTTCTCGGCGCCGAGATGCGGAAGTTCCGCTCCCGGGGCCTTGTTGACCCTAAGCCGAGATAGCTCCTGTGTAAGCCGACGAAAAACGTTCAAAATGTTACAGATCAGGCATATCATTACCAGTGAAAATGAGGTAAGTGAATCTCCGGGATCTCGCCCAACGACCGCGGTTGGTCCAATGCCACCACATCTTCTCCGAGATTGACTAACTCCTTTACATCATCTTCTCCGACATTGACTATCTCCTTTACATCATCTTCTGCTCCGAGCTTGACCATCTCCTTTACATCATCTTCTACTGCGAGCTTGATCATCTGCCTCACATCATCTTCTCCGGCGATATCGACACTCTCCTGCGGAAGATAACAGATATAAGTCCGAGTATTAGCAGCAAAACGAAGGTAATTAAAAGAGGCATAGTAACCCTTGTGTCCTGGCTCATCAACGGCGGGGACGCTGAGCCCGCATCTTCTCCTCCGAGATCTCCCTTCGGAGGCAGGATTGTTAGAGACAGTGTACTTCTGGTAGTAGTATTTATGCGTGGGGCGCCAGGGGGTCGAGAAGCTAGGACTGCATCTTCTCCTCCGAGCTCTTCCTTGGTAGACATGACAAATGAAACGAGGTGTGAGGGGCGTAAGGTATAAAAATGGCGGACGGCCGCCCCGCCTCGGCCCTCCAAGGCTTTTTTTTGCCTTACTAAACTAAAAAACATATTTTGCGTCTCACACGTCTGCCCTAAGAGGGCTGCAGGGTCCCATACATGCAGGTCCCACACTTTAGTGAGCACAAGTCATGTGCGGTAGGTAGGCAAACTTCCAACAATCTTCTTTGTCAAGTACTCAAGTGAAAACACGTCGTCAAGACTCTCTCTCTCTCTCTCCCCCCTTTTGTCATTGAAAAAAAAAGAATATTAGACGGGCGCGTAGCCTGCACTGCAGGGGGCGATTTTGACAAAGTAACCCTTTTGGCGAAGAAAAACACAGAATGAGCCACACAAAAAGGTTAGTCCAGTGAAATAGATTGCTCGTAGGCTCACCCGTGTTTTTCTTTGCCAAAAGGGTTATTTCTGTCAAAATCGCCGCATCGCAGGTTTGCGACCTTTGAAAAACCTTGCGTGCCAGTCAACATCACTTCCCGGAAAGGTTGAAGCATTTCGAGGCCGTGACTGCTCTCCCTTCCTCTTCTCCTTCCGTGTGACCCTCTTCCACCTTTTATCCTTTGCAACATTTGCAAAAAATTGTCCGTGACTTGTGCTCACTGAAGTGTGGGACCTCACGCATGGGAACCACACGTAAGTGACAGACCTGTTGGTGTAATAATTCGGGTGATCATTATACTATATTAGAACTCCGTACAAAGTTTCGTATGGATTCAAGGGTAGGAAAGCCAAGTTAACTCATTTACATGACATTATTTTTTCCATGAACCCAAGTTAACTCATCTAACACTTGGTACATTTTGGTTATATATTCGAAATTTTACTTGAAACTTGTTGGTCATGCCATTTTACTACTCGCCTAACACTTTTCCGCGCATGAAGGGATGGTGGGACCCCAAAAAACTTGCAAATACGAGCTAAATTTGTGGGACCCCAAAAAACTTGCAAATACGAGCGCTTCATCCAAAAGAAACACACTCGTGTCCCCTACCACCACCACCACCCCATGATTTTGACCTAAATTTGAAATCAAGCCAAAGGTGGTTCAAAACCGGCAATCGGAAAGCATGGATTGTGCGTCTTTTTTCTATATAGCTAGGGAAAATAGCAGACATGCCATACCAATGTTTTAGAAAAGAGAGCTTTTACTTGTGCATTTTGGGTTGTCGCGCATAAATGTGCTTTTACTTGTCTGCCACCAATTAATCCAATTCTCATTTGTGGGGAAACATGACACTAGATGGCCATTTCCAAAGTTTCATGAATTATCTCAATGTGAATCCATATATGTACCATTTTTGGGGGCTAAATTGCTTAAATGCAAATTTTAACAGTGCATAGATGAAGTACATATCAAACAAATAACTGAAAAAAATATAGAGGTGTGTGACCCGAATGTCTGGAGCCATGGTACAAGAGATATAATGGCTAACCACACGAGCCCCTTCGTCCAACTAGCTAGCACAAAACAAGGGTGAGCGTCATGAGATTGATCGACATCAATTTCAGAACATGCCAAAGTTATTGTGGGGCTCGATATAAAAAAGCTCGAAACAAAGCATGCATATTGAGTCATATCATTTGTGGTTTACATACTACCTCTATATATATATGACAATACCAAATGAACGTGTGGCATATATATACACACTTGTATATCCTCTTTTAGAGGAACCCTGCACAGTTTTCGGCACCACATGTGTGTTTGAGTACAAGTTCCACTCACTTCCCAAAAGTGTGTGAGCATTGTATTAAGTACTACAAGAAAACAATGGCAAACCTTTGAATCCCATGACTGATTTTTTGTTGTAGTGATATATAGATTTATAAGTGTTTAGGGTTAGGGGGTTAGGGTTTATAGAGATGATGCACATATTTTCATTTCACGCTTGTGATGTACAATACTACATAAGTAAGAAATTAATTAAACAAGCATGACCTTTGTTAGAATAACATTTAACATGTTCTCTCACCATTCATATATGTTGGAGTTTGCCTTGCTTCTTCAATTTCCCATGTGCACATGTTACTACGAGAGCCAAGGCAAACTTTTAAATCATTGTTGGGACTGGCTAGATGCACCACCATGCCCAATTTGGGCACATTATAATAAAATATGTCACAAATATGGCCATATATAACTATATATATTATTCGGCTTGAAACCCATGAATCTTCATACACGATAGTCCATTTTGTGAAGAAAAAAATGTTTTTTATTACCCTATCACGGGTTTCTTATTTTCCCTGTCCACTAGTACACCTATATATGAGCACTCAATGCGGAAGGGTTTCATTTTTTTTATTTCAAAACCAGATCAAAATGGTCGACATGATTATCCATTCAAAGGGGTTGAATATTTCAGTACTATCACTGGTTTATGTATATAGTGTAAGTAATATGAATCTAAAAATGATTTTGGGGGATTTCTATGACCAAGTTATAACACACCTACATTTCAAATTTGAATTACTTCCAATAAATCAGCATATAGTCATTTAAATGTGTGAAACTGGCTAAAAACACTAAAAATCGTAAAGAGTTGGGAATTGGCACTAAAATATGGCCTAGTTTATCTTAAAAATGTAGAGGCGCCATTTTGACCCGTATCTTATGTACCCCACTCGAAAATGATAAACTATCACGAATTACCATTTATTGTAGGCATTACTTTTCACGGTAAAATGATAAACTATATCACGAAGTTCCATTTCCGTCAAGATAGTCCGCATTACTTTTTGTTGAGATATAAACCCCCACAACGGCGGACACGGATCATGTGACATGCACCTTTTGCATGTCAGTCTAAATTCAAATTTAAACATTGCGAAAAAATCTGGAAAAATCATGCATGTTCACAGCACATATTAAGATAACCCCTCAAAATTTCATATCAAAATTCGAAACATACATCGAGAAACAAAAAAGAGAAACTCAGATGTGAATAGTGTACAGAGAAACTTAGATTTCTCTTTTCTGTTTCTCGATGTATGTTTCGAATTTTGATCTGAAATTTTTAGGGGTTATCTTAATATGTGTTTTGAACATGCATGATTTTTTTCAGATTTTTTCGCAATGTTTAAATTTGGATTTAGGCCGCATGTCCCACGGGACATGCAAAAGGTGCATGTCACCTGATCTCTCCCACAACGGCCATCTCCTCCTTAATTTATTGTGTAAAACCCCCACAACGGTCACCTCCTCCTTAATTTATTGTGTAAACCCCTACAACGGTCATCTCTTCCTTATAAACAACCACAACGGCCATCCCTTGTGTCAATAGGTTCTGCCTCTCTCTTCTTCGTTCACATACACTTGATCCATTGCCATGGCGTCCACGTCTCGGACACCGACCAGAAGGGGAAGGGGAAGGGGAAAGGGAAGGGGAAGGGGCGGCCGGGGTGATGGATCATCATCATTGCCACCACCACCGTCAACACTGCCTTTGATCATAGAGGAGTTCTTCATCGTCGTCTATGAAGACCCTTTGGTCAAGAAGGTACGTACGCGTTCCCACATATATGATGCATGTGATTAATTATGGGCATGTTCTAAAAAGCATTTAATTTCAAACGATCGGCGCTCGATCTCTTTGCAGGCTCTCCCAAAAAAGTTTGCGGACTATCTTGACGGCCAGGAGCCAGCTAAGGTGTATCTGCGAGCAGCTGACTGCGGTCCTCGTCTCTGGACCGTGGAGGTCCTATTTGACGGACAAGGCCGGATGTACCTCGACAAGGGCTGGGAGAATTTCGCCATCGCGCACGGTGTGGATTTCGGCTGCTTCGTACACTTCAAATATGAAGGCGATGATGTGCTCACAGTGAAGGTGTTCGACGGAACAATGTGCAGGAAGTACTACTACTCGGACGACAATGATGGGACGATGAAAGCGACGACGACGTGAAGCCATGCATCCATCCTCTTTAGATAAGGGGATTATGACCAAGAATATATATGTAGCTTCATATGCATCGATTTTAGAGAGAGAGAGAGAGAGAGAGTCTTGATGCGTCTTCTCTTGACAAAGAAGATGGGAGTTTGCCTACCTACCGCACATGACTTGTGCTCACTGAAGTGTGGGACCTCACGCATGGGAACCACACGTAAGTGACAGACCTGTTGGTGTAATAACTCAGGTGATCATTATACTGTATTAGTACAAAGTTTCCTATGGATTCAAGGGTAGGAAAGCCAAGTTAACTCATTTACATGACATTATTTTTTCCATGAAGCCAAGTTAACTCATCTATCAATTGGTAAATTTTTGTTATATTCGAAATTTTACTTGAAACTTGTTGGTCATATATGCCATTTTACTACTCGCCTAACACTTTTTCCGCGCGTGAAGGGAGGGGGTGGGCATGATGCTACCCTGAATTTTTGTGACCCCAAAAAACTAGCAAATACGAGAGAGGCATCCAAAGAAACACACTCGTCCCCTACCCCCCCCCCCCCCAATTTGAAATCCAGCCAAAGGTGGATCAAAAAAGGCAATCAAAAAGCGTGGATTGTTCATCTTTTTCTATATAGTTAGGGTTAGGGTTTATGGTTTATAGAGATGCACATATTTTCATTTCACATTTGTGATGTACAATAATACATAGGTAAGATTCCAAGCATGACCTTTGTTAGAATAACCTTTAACATGTTCTCTCACCTTTAGATTCAAATGGGCATAAACATTCAGAAAAAAATCAAAAAAAATGAAAAACCAAAGCACATAGTCTTCTTATGTCATATAGTAAGAATTGAAGTTGATAAACAAGGTCTAGACATATTCAAACCAGTCAAATCATGTATCTACACCTAACCCTAAACTTTATCTTATGAAGTCAAGCATGAAGAGAAATGGTTTTGGGTTTCAAACATGGAAATTTCAAAAACCTCCCAAAAGCTTCATTTTAGAGTGACTAAGAAGGATACAGGCTTACCTTTTCATTTTCATGTTTTAAACTTGTTTAAATCCTGGTCAAAACTAGGATTTGAACGAGATTCAAATGGGTATAAAAAAATAAAAAACGCACATAGCCTTTTATGTCATATAATGCATGAGCACTCAAGTTGATAAACATGGTCTAGACATATTCAAACTAGAAAAATCATGTATCTACCCTGGCCCTAACCTTAAACTTTGTATTATGGAGTCAAGCATGAAGAGAAGTGGGGTTTTGGGTTTCAAACATGGAAATTTCAAATTGATGAACAAGTTCTAGGCATATTCAAAATAGAAAAAGCATGTATCTACCCCCTAATTAAGCATAAAGTCGGTCGATCTTACGAAGTCTATTGGTTTCAAACATGGAAATTTCAAGAACCTCCCAAAAGCTTCATTTTAGAGTGACTAAAAAAGATCCATGCTTGCCTTTTCATTTTCATGTTTTAAAATTGTTTAAATTTTGGTCGATCAAACCTAGCTAGTATTCAACCAAGATTCAAATGGGCATAAAATAAATAAAAATCAGAAAATGAAAACCAAAGCACATAGCCTTCTTATGTCATATATATATAGTAAGAATTCAAGTTGATCAACAAGGTCTAGACATATTCAAAACAGAAAAAAAGCATGTATCGATCTACCCCTAACCCTTAACTTTGTCTTATATATGAAGTCAAGCATGAAGAGAAGTGGTTTTGGGTTACAAACATTATATTGAGATTTCAAGATCGACCCCCCCAAAAGCTTCATTTTAGAATGACTAAGAAGGATCCAGGCTTGCCTTTTCATTTTCATGTGTTTTAAACTTGCTAAAATCTTGGTCAAACCTAGGACTTGACCAAGATTCAAATGGGCATAAACATTCAGAAAAAATCAAAAAATGAAAACCAAAGCACATAGCCTTCTTATGTCATATATATATAGTAAGCATTCAAGTTGATCGATATGAACAAGGTCTAGACATATTCAAAACAGAAAAAGCATGTATCTACCCCTGGCCCTTAACTATATATGTCTTATGAAGTCAAGCATGAAGAGAAGTGGTTTTGGGTTTCAAACATGGAAATTTCAAAAACTTCCCGCCAAAAGCTTAATTTTAGAGTGAATAAGAAGGATCCAAGCTTAATTACCTTTTCATTTTCAGGATTTATATGCTTGTTTAAATCTTGGTCAAACATAGGATTTGACCAACACACATATAGTCTTCTTATGTCATATAGTAAGCATTCAAGTTGATAAATAAGCATGCATGTCTAGACATATTCAAATTAACCCGACAAATCATGTATCTACCCCTAACACCCTAAACTCTGTCTTATGAAGTCAACCATGAAGAGAAGTGGTTTTGGGTTTCAAACATTGAGATTTCAAGAACCCCCCAAAAGCTTCATTCTAGAATGACTAAGAAGGATCCAGGCTTACCTTTTCATTTTATGTTTTAAACTTGTTTAAATCTTGGTCAAACCTAGGATTTGACAAGATTCAAATGGGCATAAAAATTAATTCAGAAAAAACAAAAAAATTAAAATACAACGCACATATAGTCTTCTTATGTCATATAGTAAGCATTCAAGTTGATAAACAAGCATGTCTAGACATATTCAAACCCGACAAATCATGTATCGATCTACCCCTAACCCTAAACACTCTGTCTTATGAAGTCAACCATGAAGAGAAGTGGTTTTGGGTTTCAAACATTGAGATTTCAAGAACCCCCCAAAAGCTTCACTTTTGAATGACTAAGAAGGATCCAGACTTACCTTTTCATTTTCATGTTTTAAACTTGTTTAAATCTTGGTCAAACCTAGGATTTAACCAAGATTCAATGGGCATAAAAATTCAAAAAACCAGAAAATGTAAAACCAAAGCACATAGCCTTTTTATGTCATATAATGAGCATTCAAGTTGATAAACATGGTCTAGACATATTAAAACAAGAAAAATCATGTATCTACCATATGTCCCTAACCCTAAACTCGATCTGTCTTATGAAGTCAAACATGAAGAGAAGTGGTTTTGGGTTTCAAACATGGAAATTTCAATAACCTCCCAAAAACTTCATCTTAGAGTGACTAAGAAGGTTCAATGCTTACCTTTTCATTTTCATGTTTTAAATTAACTTGTTTAAATCTTGGTCAAACATAGGATTGACCAAGATTCAAATGGGCATAAACATTCGGAAAAAATTTAAAAATAAGACACTAACGCACATATAGTCTTCTTATGTCATATAGTAAGCATTCAAGTTGATAAACAAGCATGTGTAGACATATTCAAACCCGACAAATCATGTATCTACCCCTAACCCTAAACTAGATTTGTCTTATGAAGTCAAGCATGAAGATCGAGAAATGGTTTTGGGTTTCAAACATGGAAATTTCTAGACCCCCTCCCCCAAAGCTTCATTTTAGAGTGACTAATTAAGAAGGATTCAGGCTTACCTTTTCATTTTCATGTTTTAATCTTGTTTAAATCTTGGTCAAACCTAGGATTTGACCAAGATTCAAATGGGCATAAAAATTCAAAAAACATAAAAAAATGAAAAATTAAAGCACATAGCCTTCTTATGTCATATATATAGTAAGCCTTCAAGTTGATGAACAAGGTGTAGACATATTCAAAATAGAAAAAGCATGTATCTACCCCCTAACCCTTAACTCTGTCTTATGAAGTCAGGCATGAAGATAAGTGGTTTTGGGTTTCAAACATGGAAATTTCAAAAACATCCCAAAAGCTTAATTTTAGAGTGACTAAAAAGGATCGAAGCTTACCTTTTCATTTTCATGTTTATGCGTGTTTAAATCTTGGTCAAACATAGGATTTGACCAAGATTCAAATGGGCATAAACATTCAGAAAAAAATAAAAAATAAAAAACCAACGCACATTAGTAGCCCAAAATCGAACCAGTAGTTGGATATTTTTGAACTTGATCTGTAGTAGTGGGCAAAACCCTAGATTAACCTATTTAATCATAGATTTGTAGGTCGATTTTTCTACTTTTTTTATTATTACTATGCAGCACATGTGTGTTTGCCCGTCGAGTGAAACTCGAAGGAAAAAGAGGGATCACTCGGAAGGAGTGAAGAAGGGAGTGCATTATGGTGTCTCCCCTTTTTCGGGTGATGATGTTGACTCAAAGTTGTGCAGGTTTTGTCAGTGAGCAGGAGGTGCGAGCGAGCGAGCGAGTCGAGCGAGGCCGAGAATGAGAGAGAGGTTTTTTTTGTGTGAGAGGGACAACCGAAGGATCCTGAAGGACCCAGAGACTTCCAATACGCATCCTGATGCGTCTTCTCTTGACAAAGAAGATGGCTGGGAGTTTGCGTACCTACTGCACGTGACTTGTGCTCACTGAAGTGTGGGACCTCACGCATGGGAACCACACGTAAGTGACAGACCTGTTGTGTAAAAACTCAGTTGATTATTATAGTGCATTAGAACAAAGTTACCTATGGACTAAAGGGTAGGAAATCCAAGTTAACTCATTTACATGACATTAATTTTTCCATGAAGCAAAGTTAACACATCTATCAATTGGTACATTTTGGAGTGACTAAGAAGGATCCATGCTTACTTATTCGTTTACACGTGTTAAACTTGTTTAAATCTTGCTCAACAAGGTCTAGACATATTCAAAACAGAAAAAAGCATGTATCGATCTACCCCTAACCCTTAACTTTGTCTTATGAAGTCAAGCATGAAGAGAAGTGGTTTTGGGTTACAAACATTATATTGAGATTTCAAGATCGAACCCCCCAAAAGCTTCATTTTAGAATGACTAAGAAGGATCCAGGCTTGCCTTTTCATTTTCATGTGTTTTAAACTTGCTAAAATCTTGGTCAAACCTAGGACTTGACCAAGATTCAAATGGGCATAAACATTCAGAAAAAATCAAAAAATGAAAACCAAAGCACATAGCCTTCTTATGTCATATATATATAGTAAGCATTCAAGTTGATCGATATGAACAAGGTCTAGACATATTCAAAACAGAAAAAGCATGTATCTACCCCTGGCCCTTAACTATATATGTCTTATGAAGTCAAGCATGAAGAGAAGTGGTTTTGGGTTTCAAACATGGAAATTTCAAAAACTTCCCGCCAAAAGCTTAATTTTAGAGTGAATAAGAAGGATCCAAGCTTAATTACCTTTTCATTTTCAGGATTTATGCTTGTTTAAATCTTGGTCAAACATAGGATTTGACCAACACACATATAGTCTTCTTATGTCATATAGTAAGCATTCAAGTTGATAAATAAGCATGCATGTCTAGACATATTCAAATTAACCCGACAAATCATGTATCTACCCCTAACACCCTAAACTCTGTCTTATGAAGTCAACCATGAAGAGAAGTGGTTTTGGGTTTCAAACATTGAGATTTCAAGAACCCCCCAAAAGCTTCATTCTAGAATGACTAAGAAGGATCCAGGCTTACCTTTTCATTTTATGTTTTAAACTTGTTTAAATCTTGGTCAAACCTAGGATTTGACAAGATTCAAATGGGCATAAACATTAATTCAGAAAAAACCAAAAAATGAAAATACAACGCACATATAGTCTTCTTATGTCATATAGTAAGCATTCAAGTTGATAAACAAGCATGTCTAGACATATTCAAACCCGACAAATCATGTATCGATCTACCCCCTAACCCTAAACACTCTGTCTTATGAAGTCAACCATGAAGAGAAGTGGTTTTGGGTTTCAAACATTGAGATTTCAAGAACCCCCCAAAAGCTTCACTTTTGAATGACTAAGAAGGATCCAGACTTACCTTTTCATTTTCATGTTTTAAACTTGTTTAAATCTTGGTCAAACCTAGCTAGTATTTGACCAAGATTCAAATGGGCATAAAATTCAAAAAAATCAGAAAAATGAAAAACCAAAGCACATAGCCTTCTTATGTCATAAAGTAAGAATTCAAGTTGATCAACAAGGTCTAGACATATTCAAAACAGAAAAAAGCATGTATCGATCTACCCCTAACCCTTAACTCTGTCTTATGAAGTCAAGCATGAAGAGAAGTGGTTTTGGGTTACAAACATTATATTGAGATTTCAAGATCGAACCCCCCAAAAGCTGCTTCATTTTAGAGTGACTAAGAAGGATCCAGGCTTACCTTTTCGTTTTCATATTTTAAACTTGTTTAAATCCTGGTCAAACCTAGGATTTGACCAAGATTCAAATGGGCATAAAATTCAAAAAAATAGAAGAAAGAAAAACAAAAGCACATAGTCTAGCTTCTTATGTCATATAGATAGTAAGCATTCAAGTTGATAAACAAGGTTTAGACATGTGTTCAAACCAGACAAATCATGTATCTACCCCCTAACCAAAAACTCTCGGTCGATCTTATGAAGTCTAGCATGAAGAGAAGTCGTATTGGTTTCAAACATGGAAATTTCAAGAACCTCCCACGAGCTTCATTTTAGAGTGACTACAAAAGATCTAGGCTTGCCTTTTCATTTTCATGTTTTTAAATTGTTTAAATCTTGGTCAAACCTAGCTAGTATTTGACCAAGATTCAAATGGGCATAAAATTAAAAAAACCAGAAAAATGAAAAACCAAAGCACATAGCCTTCTTATGTCATATAAAATAAGCATTCAAGTTGATAAACAAGGTCTAGACATATTCAAAATAGAAAAAGCATGTATCTACCCCTAACCCTTAACTCTGTCTTATGAAGTCAAGCATGAAGAGAAGTGGTTTTGGGTTTCAAACATGGAAATTTCAAAAACTTCCCAAAAGCTTAATTTTAGAGTGACTAGGAAAGGATCCAGGCTTAACTTTTAATTTTCATGTTTCAAGTTTGTTTAAATCTTGGTCAAACCTAGGATTTGACCAACAAGATTCAAATGAGCATAATAATTCAGAAAAAAACAAAAAAAAACCAAAGCACATAGTCTTCTTACGTCATATATATAGTAAGCATTCAAGATGATAAACAAGGTCTAGACATATTCAAACCCGACAAATCATGTATCTACTCCTAACCCTAAACTCTGTCTTATGAATTCAACCGTGAAGAGAAGTGGTTTTGGGTTTAAACATTGAGATTTCAAGAACACCCCAAAAGCTTCATTTTTAGAATGACTAAGAAGGATCCAGGCTTACCTTTTCATTTTCATGTCTTAAACTTGTTTAAATCCTGATCAAAACTAGGATTTGAACGAGATTCAAATGGGTATAAAAAATAAAAAAACGCACATAGCCTTTTTATGTCATATAATGCATGAGCACTCAAGTTGATAAACATGGTCTAGACATATTCAAACTAGAAAAATCATGTATCTACCCTGCTGGCCCTAACCCTAAGAAGGATCCAGGCTTACCCTTTTCATTTTCATGTGTTTTAAACTTGCTTAAGTCTTGGTCAAACCTAGGATTTGACCAAGACTCAAATGGGCATAAAAACTCAAACCCGATAAACATTCACCTTTTTCTATATAGTTAGGGTTAGGGTTTATGGTTTATAGAGATCGATGCACATATTTTCATTTCACATTTGTGATGTACAATAATACATAGGTAAGATTCCAAGCATGACCTTTGTTAGATTCAAATGGGCATAAACATTCAGAAAAAAAAATGAAAAACCAAAGCACATAGTCTTCTTATGTCATATAGTAAGAATTGAAGTTGATAAACAAGGTCTAGACATATTCAAACCAGTCAAATCATGTATCAACCCCTGGCCCTTAACTATATATGTCTTATGAAGTCAAGCATGAAGAGAAGTGGTTTTGGGTTTCTGATGACCCACAAGTATAGGGGATCGCAACAGTCTTCGAGGGAAGTAAAACCCAATTTATTGATTCGACACAAGGGGAGACAAAGAACACTTGGAAGCCTTAACAACGGAGTTGTCAATTCAGTTGCACCTGGAAACAGACTTGCTCGCAAGAGTTTATCGATAATGATTTTATAGCGATGTGATAGTGAAATAACAGCAGCAGAGTAACAGAGACAGCAGTAGTGATTATAGTAAACAGCAGGATTAAAATACTGTAGGCACGGGGACGGATGACGGGCGTTGCATGGATGAAAGAAACTCATGTAACAATCATAGCAGGGCATTTGCAGATAATAATAAAACGGTGTCCAAGTACAAAGCAATCAATAGGCATGTGTTCCATATATAGTCGTGCGTGCTCGCAATGAGAAACTTGCACAACATCTTTTGTCCTACCAGCCGGTGGCAGCCGGGCCTCAAGGGAAACTACTGGATATTAAGGTACTCCTTTTAATAAAGTACCGGAGCAAAGCATTAACACTCCGTGAACACATGTGATCCTCACATCGCTACCATCCCCTCCGGTTGTCCCAATTCTTGTCACTTCGGGGCCATTGGTTCCGGACAGTGACATGTGTATACAACTTATAGGTAAGACCATAAACAATGATTATCTTGATGAAACAATAACATGTTCAGATCTGAGATCATGGCACTCGGGCCCTAGTGACAAGCATTAAGCATAACAAGTTGCAACAATATCATCAAAGTACCAATAACGGACACTAGGCACTATGCCCTAACAATCTTATGCTATTACATGACCAATCTCATCCAATCCCTACCATCCCCTTCGGCCTACAGCGGGGGAATTACTCACACATGGATGGAGGAAACATGGCTGGTTGATGTAGAGGCGTTGGCGGTGATGGCGGTGATGATCTCCTCCAATTCCCCGTCCCGGCGGAGTGCCGTAACGGAGACTTCGGCTCCCGCGACGGAGTTTCGCGATGTGGCGGCGTTCTGGAGGGTTTCTGGCGACTTCGACTTCTCTCCTGGTGTTTTTAGGTCGAGGCGAATAAGTAGTCCGAAGGAGGGCATCGGAGGCCGGCCGAGGGGGCCACACCACAGGGCCGCGCGGGCCCCCCCTGGGCCGCGCCGCCCTATGGTGTGGGGCCCTCGGGCCTCCACTTCAATTGCCCTTCTGGCTCCGTTAGTTTCCTGGGAAAATAGGGCCTTCTGCATAAATTCCGAGGTTTTTCCGAAAGTTGGATTTCTGCACAAAAACGAGACACCAGAGCAGTTCTGCTGAATTCAGCGTTAGTCCGTGTTAGTTGCATCCAAAACACACAAATTAGAGGCAAAACAATAGCAAAAGTGTTCGGGAAAGTAGATACGTTTTGGACGTATCAACTCCCCCCAAGCTTAGCTTATTGCTTGTCCTCAAGCAATTCAGTTAACAACTGAGCGATAAAAGAACTTTCACGAACACATTTGCTCATATGATGTATATATTCTCATGCAATAGCTAATACTTAAGCAGTTCATAATGAGATACATGCAAATAAGATCATCTAACAGCTATGTCAATCATGGAGAGGTACCAACAATTAATAAGAAGCATCATGAATCATGTATATAAGCAAGATTGCAATGTTCATAAGAGAGTATGATAAAGTGGTATCTCGCTTGCCTGTATTTGATTGGCAAAACATAAATGCCCGGGCACCTCTGGAGTTCATAGAAAGACTAGAAGTAGTGATTGTCAAAAGATAAATGCATCAAAGTTATACCACAATCAATCATATTTTGAGACAAGCATATTATACTAAGAATGACAGTTGTGCTCTCAAGATAGTGCTCAAAGAAATAATGGAGACACAACATAAAAGTAAAAGATTGACCCTTCGCGAGAGGGAAGTTGTGGATTAACATGCGCTAGAGCTTTTCATTTTTATAAAGACAGGAGTAAAATTATTTTGAGAGGTGCTTGTTGTTGTCAACGAATGGTAATGGGTACACTAACTACCTCGCCAACCGGACTTTCAAGAGCGGCTCCCATGAATTATTGCATATTTATTTGGCACTCCTTCCAACCTTTCTTTCACAAACCATGGCTAACCGAATCCTCGGGTGCCTGCCAACAATCTCATACCATGAAGGAGTGCCTTTTTATTTTAGTTTTATTATGACGATGACACTCCCCCCAACCTTTGCTTACACAAGCCATGGCTAACCGAATCCTTCGGGTCTTAGTCCAACAATCACAAACCATGGAGGAGTGTCTATTTAAGTTAATTAATTCGGGACTGGGAATCCCATTGCCAGCTCTTTTTGCAAAATTATTGGATAAGCGGATGTGCCACTAGTCCATATGAGAGTCCGTCAAAAGTAAATGACAAGGTTGAAAGCTAAACACCACATACTTCCTCATGAGCTATGAAACATAAACACAAATTGAGAAACATTTTGAAGGTTTTAAAGGTAGCGCATGAGAATTTACTTGGAATGGTTTGAAATGCCATGCATAGGTATTTATGGTGGACACGCTGGAATAACTTGGTTTTCATGTGGTTGGAAGCACGAGCAGCGTTCCCGCTCAGTACAAGTGAAGGCTAGCAAAAGACTAGGGAGCGACAAATCAAGAGAGCGATGCTTGTCATAATCATGCTTGCGGCAAAATAAATTAACGGAGGCATAAAAGTGATACAAGAACTCTGAAGCAATATAAATCATCGAGGCTTAATTGACTTTTTGTTCAGTCATATGCATGCGTGAGCATGTGCCAAGTCGATATAAATGAATTATTCAGAGGAGGATACCACAATGCCATACTTACTTATGAATAAAACAATGCAAACAAACATACATGACATGCTACTCATATTAATAAATCGGAGCTAAACATGAGAGATCATGAACTACTAGACTTTCTCAAATAACATATACCTCACATGAACCAACTAAGCATGCTCACATGGATGAGTATATGTACAAAAATGAAAACAAATAGAGTTCATACCAGCCTCTCACCACAATCAGGTTGTCGTAGATCGTCATTATTGCCTTTTCACTTGTGTAGCTTGGATAATATGAAATGAAAACCACGCTCCAGCCACCGAAGACCATTGAACTCATAAAGAACTTTACAAAACAGAGAAGAACAGCAAATATTTTTGGTGTTTTCGAATTTAGAAACAAGAACAAAAAGAAACAAACAAACAAAGCAAAATCTTTTTGGGTTTTCTTATAGCAAACTAGCAATAGCAAATAAAGTGAAACAAATGCAAGAAACCAAAGCAAACAAATGGTGAAGAGAAACAACAGAAATATTTTTGGTCTTTTTGTGTTTTGGGAAGGAAAACAAAGCAAAACAAGAAATAGCAAACTAAAAGAAACACAGAAAAGCGAGATGGCAGAAATCTGCCAAAACCTGACAGCAGTACAGAAATCGATTTTTACAAAAATCTTACGTTGCTCAGATCGAAAAGTGTTCAACTAATGAAAGTTAGATAACAACCTGGGGAACCTGCACAAAAATTTGCAGCTTAAAATGACGCTCTGGCTATTTTTGACGATTTTTACAGTAACGTTCCAGAATCTGTTTTCAGGCAGCATTTCCCAAATATCATCCTCCTCTCATTAGAAAACCACTCAAACGAACAAAACAAGTATGTATAAGTATCCAGCAACCATAATATGCAAAGAATTAGTGATGCCGGTATACCTCCCCCCAAGCTTAGGCTTTTGGCCTAAGTGGAGTTTAACCCCAACGAGGGTCGTTGTTCCTCGCCGGTGGGTAGTCCATGGAGTAGTCATAGTAAAGCTCCTGCGCAGAAGAAAAGCGTGGAGGCTCCGCATATCCACCGTGTTGATGCGAGGAACTTGCTGCATCAGATGATGAGTCGAGGTGCTCCTCGACCTCCGTGTTGTTTCTTGCATGTTGACCTCCTCTCTCTATGTGTGCATCCAGTGCACCTTCTGTAACCGACCAATCTCCCCTGGAATCAAGGTTAGACAAAACAGGCGCAGGCAATCTTACTAGTTTCTCAGTTTTCTTAGTTATTCTCCAAACTTTCTTATAAAATATCATCTTATAATACAGGTTACCCAAGTTGGAGGAATCTGAAACAAATTCATGTTTAATCATAGAGGCTATATCAAGTTTTTCTATGGGGAACGGAATATCAAAATGATGAGGTTCTACATTATGAAAAGCTAGTAAACGAGAGGCGATGAGACCTCCACAAATTCCACCTTTCTCACGGTTAGTAGCAAGTCTATAAGCTATTAATGCCCCCAAATTATAAGACCTACTATTCTGCAGTGCTGCAGCTAGAAAAGCCAAATCCGGGATAGAAAGTTTACCACCAATCCTTTTAGCGAGAACGCACTTGGTAATAAAATAGGCAAAGTAGCGGATAGCCGGGAGTTGAATACTAGTGATTTTACCACTTTCACCTGAGAAACTCCTTCCATCGCAAATCATCTTGTAGAGATCCGAGAGTTCTTGCGGCGATCCCTTTATCTTCTCACATGATCCCCATTGCGGTACTCTAATTGCTGCACAAAAAGCACTAAATGGCAAGTTGACAGTTTTATTGTAAATTTTATACTGGACCGTGGGGTTAGATCGCGACCAATTGAACTTGAAGTCCTGCACAAAAGACATAGTTAATTTCACATATTGTCTTGGCTCTCCTTCAACAAAGTCACTCAGCCCTGCACGAGAAATTAGAGTTTGAACATCTTCAAATATCCCCGCTTCTCATGAAATCCGCGCACGGGTAGTAAGAGGGGTATACTCCCTCTTCACGATTGACTATCATAACTTGTTGGACTTCCAATTCTTGCTGGTTCAAGTGATATCTATTCCACTCCATTTTCTGAAATTTCAACAAATGACATAAAAATTTGGTTTGGTGACATATAATTGAGGGAAACTACCATAGGAACTTGCTAGAGTACTAATCATGCATCAAAACTAGTTTCTACCACTTAGAACAAGCATGCAAGCTCACTAAACATGTTACCTACAGCAGCAAAATATTCAAGATATACTCAACCAAACAAAATTCTACTTGGATAGGTGGAGGAGTCACATACCGAAAAGCAAATGTGCCAAATTTCAGACAGAAATCTGGGCTGAGCAAAGAGATCGAAAAATCTGGAGCTCTGGAGCAAAAACGCGAGTGAGAGGAACTTGGTGTCGATTTTTTCGGGAGAGAGAAGAGTCTGGGAGGAAGAGATGGCAAAGTGGGGCAGAGGGGGACCCACACCACATGGTGGCGCGGCCACCTCCTTGGCCGCGCCGGCCTGTGGTCTGGCGCCCTCGGGTGCCCCACAGGTCCTCCTCTCGGTGCTCCCAGTGCCTCGTGGAAAAATAGGACCAACGGTATAATTTTTGTGAATTTTTGAAAACTTTGAAAAACGCACATTTACGGGTATTTAGTTTATTATTACTGGCCAGAAATTTTTTTGATATCTTAGAATAACTCAAGAACTTTGCAAATTAAAAGTGCTACAGCAACTAGAGCAAGTGGAGGAAGAAAGATATGTTGTTTACCTCCTCTATGCATATAAAAGGTATTCGTTAACAAGGTTGATCAAGTCTTGTCACCAAATAAATTTTACATAGCATAAGAAGAAATAAACCTCAAATCAATCATGTTACCTTGAATTGTATTGATATGGATCCAATCACGAGAGTTTGATATTCTTCCTTAGGCTCATATATAGGACAATCAATAGTTCCCACTTTGATAGTTCTCACATTAGAAATAGTATTAACTCCACACGCTTTCTCAATCCTCTTGGGAAAATAAACGGTATGCTCCCTATCATCAACATTGAAAGTAACCTTTCCTTTATTGCAATCAATAACAGCCCCTGCGGTGTTAAGAAAAGGTCTCCCAAGAATAATAGACATATTATCATCTTCGTGCATTTCCAACACAACAAAATCAGTTAATATCAAGCAGTTAGTAGTAACTTGAACAGGAACATTCTCACATATACCAACAGGAATAGCGGTAGATTTATCAGCCATTTGCAAAGATATATCAGTAGGTATCAACTTATCTAAGTAAAGTCTCTTATAAAGAGAAAAAGGCATAACACTAACACCGGCTCCCAAGTCACATAGAGCAGTTTTAACATAATTATTCTTGATAGAACAAGGAATAGTAGGTATACAGGTCGCCCAACTTCTTTGGAATTTTGCCATTGAAAGAGTAATTAGCAAGCATAGTGGAAATTTCCTCATTGGGGATTTTCCTTTTGTTAGTAACAATATCTTTCATATACTTTGAATAAGGAGGCAATTTAATAGCATCAGTCAAAGGGATTTGCAAGAATAAAGGTTTCATCCAATCGCAAAATTTATTATAGTGTTCTTCTTCCTTTGATTTTAGTTTCTTAGCAGGAAAAGGCATTTGCTTTTGCACCCAAGGTTCTCTTTCATTACCATGTTTCTCAGCAATAAAGTCTTCTTTAGTGTACTTTTTATTTTTAGCATGCTTTTCAGGTTCTTCTTCAACCTCTTCTTTATCAGGAGTATCATTCTTAACATTATCATTATCATTATCATGTTCATTACCACTTTCAGTTTCAGCATCAGAAATAGAAATACTTTTAGGATCATTAACAGGTTCAGAGGATTCTACAACATTTTTATGTTTCTTCTTCTTTTTCTTCCTAGAATGAGCACTAGGTTCAATGCGTTGAGAATCTTGTTCAACTCTTTTGGGATGCCCTTCAGGATATAGAGGATCCTGGGTAGAGACACCGCCTCTAGTTGTTACTTCATAAGCATGTTTCTCTTTAGAATTATTCCCTAACAAGTCATTTTGCACTTTAGTGAGTTGATCAATTTGAGTTTGAATCATTTGAAAATGTTTAACAAGCATCTTAACATCATTGGAGGTTCTCTCCACAATATCATGCAATTCACTAATAGCTTGAGAATTTTCCATTAAATGATTCTCTACTCTCATATTAAAATTTTCTTGCTTAACAATGTAATTATCAAACTCATCTAAGCATTGTGCAGGAGGTTTCGAATACGGAATATCTTCCCTAGTAAAGCGTTGAAGGGAATTTACCTCAATCATGGATGAAGGGGGAATTATCTCACATATATCTTCAATAGGAGGTAGATTCTTCACATCTTCAGATTTAATACCTTTCTCCTTGAGAGACTTCTTGGCTTCCCTCATATCTTCATCATTCAATTTAATTAAACCCCGCTTCTTCAATATTGGAGTTGGAGTCGGTTCAGGCGTAGTCCATTCATCATGATTCCGGCTTATTTTAGCCAATAATTCTTCAGCGTCGTCTGGAGTTCTTTTCCTGAAAACACAACCAGCACAACTATCCAGGTATGCCCTAGACTCAATGGTTAGTCCACTATAAAATATATCAAGTAAATCATGCTTTTCCAGATCATGCTCAGGCCGAGCTCTAATAAGAGAGCAGAATCTCGACCAAGCCTCAGGCAATTTCTCTTCATCTTCCTGATTAAAATTATAAATTCTCTGCAAAGCAATATGTTGAGCACTAGCAGGAAAGTATTTGCGGAAGAAAACATCAAGCAATTCTTTCGGACTTTTAATAGAATTTGGTGGCAAATTATTATACCAAGTTTTAGCGTCATCCTTTAATGAGAATGGAAATATTTTAGCAACAAAGTAAGTACGCATCTTAACATCATCAGAAAACAAGCTACTAAGAGTAGATAGCTCAGTCATGTGTTCAACAGCACTTTCTTTTTCAGTACCACAAAAGGGTGTTTTCTCAACAATAGCTATATGAGATAGATCAAGAGAAAAATCATAATCTTTATCATCAGTAGTAGCATTGCATTTTTCAATAAAATCATCATTAAGCTCCACATAATCTTCCTCAGGATCATCACTAAAATAACCAAGTTCAGGTGAACTAACAGGTGTAGTAGCATTAGGAGTTTCAGTATTTTCAATTTGTCTAGACCTAGCAATTGTAGCATCTAGAAAGGATCCCAATGAACCACTATCATCAAGCACAGCAGAAACATTATCAATATTATGAGAGTGTTCAGATTCAGCAGATGTACCCACATGCGAAGCATGTGGCGGTGAAACAAGTTTATCAATCACAGATGGTGAATCAAGAGCAGCAGAGGTATTCAGAATTGTACCTTTTCTTGTAGTGGATGGTAATATGGCGATCTTAGTATCGCGAGGTTTACCCATGATGGAGAATTTGCAGCGAACAATATTAATCCAAGTGAACTTCCAAATAAAGCTATGCTCCCCGGCAACGGCGCCAGAAAATAGTCTTGATGACCCACAAGTATAGGGGATCGCAACAGTCTTCGAGGGAAGTAAAACCCAATTTATTGATTCGACACAAGGGGAGACAAAGAACACTTGGAAGCCTTAACAACGGAGTTGTCAATTCAGTTGCACCTGGAAACAGACTTGCTCGCAAGAGTTTATCAGTAGTAACAGTTTTATAGCAGTAGCAGTAGTGAAATAACAGCAGCAGAGTAACAGAGACAGCAGTAGTGATTATAGTAAACAGCAGGATTAAAATACGTAGGCACGGGGACGGATGACGGGCGTTGCATGGATGAAAGAAACTCATGTAACAATCATAGCAGGGCATTTGCAGATAATAATAAAACGGTGTCCAAGTACAAAGCAATCAATAGGCATGTGTTCCATATATAGTCGTGCGTGCTCGCAATGAGAAACTTGCACAACATCTTTTGTCCTACCAGCCGGTGGCAGCCAGGGCCTCAAGGGAAACTACTTTGGATATTAAGGTACTCCTTTTAATAAAGTACCGGAGCAAAGCATTAACACTCCGTGAACACATGTGATCCTCACATTGCTACCATCCCCTCCGGTTGTCCCAATTCTTGTCACTTCGGGGCCATTGGTTCCGGACAGCGACATGTGTATACAACTTATAGGTAAGACCATAAACAATGATTATCTTGATGAAACAATAACATGTTCAGATCTGAGATCATGGCACTCGGGCCCTAGTGACAAGCATTAAGCATAACAAGTTGCAACAATATCATCAAAGTACCAATAACGGACACTAGGCACTATGCCCTAACAATCTTATGCTATTACATGACCAATCTCATCCAATCCCTACCATCCCCTTCGGCCTACAGCGGGGGAATTACTCACACATGGATGGGGGAAACATGGCTGGTTGATGTAGAGGCGTTGGCGGTGATGGCGGTGATGATCTCCTCCAATTCCCCGTCCGGCGGAGTGCCGAACGGAGACTTCTGGCTCCCGCGACGGAGTTTCGCGATGTGGCGGCGTTCTGGAGGGTTTCTGGCGACTTCGACTTCTCTCCTGGTGTTTTTAGGTCGAGGCGAATAAGTAGTCCGAAGGAGGGCGTCGGAGGCCGGCCGAGGGGGCCACACCACAGGGCCGCGCGGGCCCCCCTGGGCCGCGCCGCCCTATGGTGTGGGGCCCTCGGGCCTCCACTTCAATTGCCCTTCTGGCTCCGTTAGTTTCCTGGGAAAATAGGGCCTTCTGCATAAATTCCGAGGTTTTTCCCGAAAGTTGGATTTCTGCACAAAAATGAGACACCAGAGCAGTTCTGCTGAAAACAGCGTTAGTCCGTGTTAGTTGCATCCAAAACACACAAATTAGAGGCAAAACAATAGCAAAAGTGTTCGGGAAAGTAGATACGTTTTGGACGTATCAGTTTCAAACATGGAAATTTCAAAAACTTCCCGCCAAAAGCTTAATTTTAGAGTGAATAAGAAGGATCCAAGCTTAATTACCTTTTCATTTTCAGGATTTATGCTTGTTTAAATCTTGGTCAAACATAGGATTTGACCAACACACATATAGTCTTCTTATGTCATATAGTAAGCATTCAAGTTGATAAATAAGCATGCATGTCTAGACATATTCAAATTAACCCGACAAATCATGTATCTACCCCTAACACCCTAAACTCTGTCTTATGAAGTCAACCATGAAGAGAAGTGGTTTTGGGTTTCAAACATTGATATTTCAAGAGCCCCCCAAAAGCTTCATTCTAGAATGACTAAGAAGGATCCAGGCTTACCTTTTCATTTTATGTTTTAAACTTGTTTAAATTTTGGTCAAACCTAGGATTTGACAAGATTCAAATGGGCATAAACATTAATTCAGAAAAAACAAAAAAATGAAAATACAACACACATATAGTCTTCTTATGTCATATAGTAAGCATTCAAGTTGATAAATAAGCATGCATGTCTAGACATATTCAAATTAACCCGACAAATCATGTATCTACCCCTAACACCCTAAACTCAGTCTTATGAAGTCAACCATGAAGAGAAGTGGTTTTGGGTTTCAAACATGGAAATTTCAAAAACATCCCAAAAGCTTAATTTTAGAGTGACTAAAAAGGATCGAAGCTTACCTTTTCATTTTCATGTTTATGCGTGTTTAAATCTTGGTCAAACCTAGGATTTGACCAACAAGATTCAAATGAGCATAAAAATTCAGAAAAAATCAAAAAAAAGAAAAGAAAAACCAAAGCACATAGTATTCTTAAGTCATATATATAGTAAGCATTCAAATTGATAAACAAGTACTAGACATATTCAAACCCGGCAAATCATGTATCTACCCCTAACCCTAAACTCTTTCTTATGAAGCCAACCATATGAAGAGAAGTGGTTTTGGGTTTCAAACATTGAGATTTCAAAAACCCCCCAAAAGTTTCATTTTAGAATGACTAAGAAGGATCCAGGCTTACCTTTTCATTTTCATGTGTTTTAAACTTGCTTAAATCTTGGTCAAACCTAGGATTTGACCAAGATTCAAATGGGCATAAACATTCAGAAAAAAATAAAAAATTGAAAACCAAAGCACATGAATCTTCATACACACTATAGTCCGTCTTGTGAAGACATTTTGTTTTTTACTACCCTATCACATGTTTCTGTATATAGTAAGTAATATGTATCCAAAAATGATTTTTGGGGATTTATAGGACGAAGTTATAACACACCTACATTTCAAATTGGAATTACTTTCAATAAATCAGCATAAAGTCATTTAAATGTGTGAAACTAGCTAGAAAGCACTAAAAAACGTAAAGCGTTGGGAATTTCCACTAATATGTGGCCTTATTTATCTTAAAAATGCAGATGCGCCATTTTGAGACATATCTTATGTACCCCATTCACAAAATAAACCTATTTTGTCATCTAGAAATTGATAAATGAGTTTTATATACCGAAAAGTTGAAAAGTCTAGTCAGCAACATTGTTGGGAATGGCAAGATGCACCACCATGCCCAATTTGGGCACATTGTAACAAACTATGCCACAAATATGGCCATAACTATATCATTTGGCTTGCAAACCAGGAATCTTCATACACGATAGTCTGCTTTGTGTGAAGACATTTTGTTTTTCACTACCCTATCACATGTTTATTATTTTCCCTGTCAACTAACACATACAAGCACACTCCATGCGGAAGGGTTTCATTTTTGAGGTTTTCTTCATTTTCATTTATTTATTTCTAAACCAGGTCAAAATGGTCGACATGATTATCCTTGCAAAGGGGTTGAATATTTTAGTACTATCACTGGTTTCTATATATAGTAAGTAATATGTATCTAAAAATGATTTGTGGGGACTTGTAGGACCAAGTTATAACACACCTACAATTCAAATTTGATTTACTTTCAATAAATCAGCATACAGTCATTTAAATGTGCGAAACTAGCTAGAAAGCACTAAAAACCGTAAATTTGGGAATTGACATTAAAATATGGCCTAATTTATTTTAAAAATGTAGATGCGCAATTTTGACCCATATTTTATCTACCCGATGCACAAAATAAACATATTTTATCATCTAGAAAATGAAAAATGATTTTTTATACCGAAAACTTGAAAAGTCTAGTCATCAACAGTGTTAGAAATGGCAAGATGCACCACCATGCCCAATTAGGGAACACTATAACAAAGCTGTCCAGGGAGAATCAAACTTGGTAATATTAACTATGAGATTGAACAAAACGTTATATTTGGTTTACCCTTTGAACCTCCTAACTTACCACAACATTGACTTCTTAATTTTATTTACAAATAGATATTTTAATATTCCATTGTTGTGCAATAATATATGTTTTTATCTCAAATCAATTAGCATTTGATTTTAAAAAACTACCATAATAATTTATGAGAAAGCGTTGAACAAGTTTCAGAATGTAATTTTATACTTGATATGACCAATAATAGACTTAAATTAAATTGGATTTCAAAGTTCAGATTTTATAAGCGAATAGAGTTTCATGTTGCAGACTATGTATTAGCTTGACGGGCACCCCTAGAATAAAGTAGGCCGGTCACTTACGTGTGGTTCCCATGCGTGTAGGTCCCACACATCAGTGAGCACAAGTCACGTGCGGTAGGTAGTTAAACTCCCAGCAATCTTCTTTGTCAAGTAAAGACGCATCGTCAAGACTCTCTCTCTCCCATTTGTCGCTGAAAAAAAAAAGAATATTAGACGGGCGCGTAGCCTGCACTGCAGGTCTACAGAACTGAAACCCTGTGTGCCGATCAACATCACTCACCGAAAAAAGTGAAGCATTTCTTTTCACCATAAATAACAGCGGCCCCGTGAGGCACTGCTCTCCCTTTCTCTTTCTCCTTCCGTGTGATCCCTTTTGCACCTTTTACCCTTTGCACGAAACTCCACTTATTGTTGTCATTGTTGCACAGAACACTCAGTTAACCTGTTCTTTTGCACATATCACCAACTCATATATTTGTTGCACAAAGGTCTAAATCTCTGGCTAAGCTACTTTTCTCTAAGGGCTCCTTTGATTCAAAGGATAGAAAAAGCATAGGAATAGGAAAGTCATAGGATTAAATGGCATGTCTATTTGAATCCCATAGGAAGATGAAGTATGTTTGATTGAAGCAAAAAGGAATTTTTCATGAGGTATGAGCTAATGTTTTTTTCCTATAGAAATTACACTACAAGATTTCCATAGGAATTTTTCCTATAGGATATATTCGTATGAATCAAACAACATGTATAGGAAAATTTTCCATAGGAACCAAATCCTACACAATTCCTATGCAAATCCTATGAATCAAAGGAGCCCTAAATCTGATGGCCGGGACCTAGAAGGTAGTGGTAATATCCATTGTCATTGTGTAGTGTGTTTTTAGAACTCTAAAAGAATATGAAAATATTTTAGCAATTGAAATAATATAAATTAACTAATATGGGATATTCATGAAATATATTTTCTACTATCCGGCCAATAGCGAGTGTCATGAAATATATTCATTGTAAACTTAGTGATAATCACTCGAGTTTGATATGAATGGCCTAGCAAGCTATGGGCATCTCCCACTATATATGTTGTCCACACGACCAACCAACAAGCAAAAGGTATTCCATGAGGAAAGTTTCTTATGGGTGACTTTCGTCTCTGCCGCAAAACACGCGCCGAAATTGTTGGCACGTCCCATTTTCAAGCTACCCCAAAACCTGCGGTTTGCCCGTCGGTCTATAAAACTTCGGTCAACAGAGGATATTTCCCCGCAGAGCACAATTCGAACACCACATCTTTCTCATGCTTCTACCAGGCACACTCCCACGACGACGGCCGTGCCTACCGCCCCTCCTCACCATCACTGCCTCCTCACCGGCCACCGTAGTGACCGACCACGTTTTACCGGCGGACCTCCCTTGCTGTCTAGCAAGCCGGATTTGCTTCCTCGACGCCGACGTTGACCGCGCCATATCTGCTCTGGATCTGCTTCCCCGACTCTGTAGTCCACCTCACCGGAGATCGAGATGGGCAAAAAACGCGGCCCCAAAGTCGACCACCCCCAACCAAAGAGTAAATCTGCCCTGGCCTCAAACGAAGGTTGATGAATACTTTACATGTCCGCTTTTGTTATATGCATTTGATTTCTGACACTAGTTTTCGTTGCTTTCTTGCAATGCATTCTTGCTGATATTAGATCAGTGTAGATAGTTGTTTGCCGCGTAGCTATATGAGATCTCAACCTTACATCTGCTGATCGAGAGGAAGATCGAGGTTTTGTCCGCTTTCGCTATGCATTTATTTTCCGAGAATCACTTCTGTGTGATATGTTTTGGGGGTTTGAAGTATGCATTTTACAAAGGTTATGATAGCAGTCAAGCTAGCAGAGCAATTTGTTGATAGTATTAAACTGCCTGTATTTTTTTTTATCTCAGAACTCTGCTGATCGTAACCTTACATCTGCTGATGAAGAGGCAGAGCTTATGTCCGCTTTCGTTACGCTTTTCTTTTCCAAATATCACATCTGTGCGGTACTTTTTTGGGGTTTGAAGTATACTACCTCCACCCCAAACCTGAAGGCTTATTTATAAAAGTCAAACCAAGTAAAGTTTGACCAAACTTTCAGAACAATCTATCAAGAAATATAATATTTCGTAGATACCGTACGAAAATATATTCGTTATCTATTTAATGATATTAAATTTGTATTTTGCATGTTAATAATGATTTTTGGTAAAAACTTCGGGATGGTGGTAGTACGTTTTACAAAGGTTATGATAGCAGTCAAGCTAGCAGAGCAATTTATTGATAGTATTAAACTGCCTGTATTTTTTCTATTTGCAACTCTTTGTGCGCCATGTGGAATTGCATGCTCTAGCCAGTTCATCCAATGAGGTTTTATCACTTAACACCAGAAGTTCGGGATTTTATTTTATCACAGAACCACAACCCTATAAATTTGTATCACAAAACACCAACATTTGGGGTAATTGTTTCGCAGAATACATGATCTCTGTTTGATAGCCCATTAGTGACTTCAGGCCACCGTCAGTTTAAGAGTGACAAATAGTGAAAGACAATTAGACTTTATTTTGTGGTATTTTCTATTAAACGCTAAATACAAAGCTGTTTGTCAACACTAGTAGTTTAATCTTATGTCCAGACAGTTCAAAAAAATCTTATGTCCAGGGTAGTTGTATTGGTACACATTATCAAAACCTTATCTTTGATACGTAATATATTACCCAAATCTCATGTTCTTGTGTGGTTATAATTTCAATGAATATTTGTCATATGGTAATTCATTTTGTGTGTAGCATATGTAACAAGTGTGACTCATATTCTCATTTCCACAGAGTGTCTACAAAATTTCACACCAAAATTCATTTGTTTGTAGCAAACATGCTCACGTACTGTAAATTGGTGTCACGCTGTAGGGTGATGCTCTTGTCAAGCCAACTAATGACAAATAATGTGTTATGTGAAATAATTTCCCCAAATGTTGGTGTTTTGTGATAAAAAATCCCCAACTTGTGGTGCTAAGTGATAAACCGCTCATTCAATAGACCGAGCCTTAGGCATGTATCATTAGATATTTTTTTAGGAAGGCTGGAAATATTTATTTTGAATACTGCGTTGCTACTTGCTAGGATTTGAACTCAGGACCTTGTAGGTCTGATACCATTTCGAATTGCATGCTCTAGCAAGTTCATCCAATAGACCGATCTATTGGAACTTGGAAGACCCTAGGCAATTATATTAAGCACACGCCATTCCATATGGTTAACCATTGGCATGAAATGACACTTATATGTGTTTGAGTGTATATGTGGATTGCTTAGCCCTTTCCATCAGTTCGGACTTTTGGTTGCGTTGGCTCTTTGCATGAAGCTTGACATTCATACTTATCCTAAAAATTGTTCTTTGCTGCCCTCTCTGTTGCCCAACGTAAATTATTTTTGAGCCATAATTTGTTTGCCCTTTCCATCAGTCCGGACTTCCGGTTGCGTTGGCTAGTGCATGAAGCTTGACAATATGAACATCAATTATTTTTGAGCCATAGTTTGTTTGTCATTACACCTTTTGAGCAGTCTCACTGCTACTATTAATTTGTTCTTACATGCACAGTTCCATGATAAATCTCATCTGCATTTCTCGCCAATGCATGTTAGGTCTTCCACTCGAGAATGAGTACGAAGAGCAACGGAGGCAAACTATCCTGCATAATAGCCGAGTTGCAGCCTCGTTGGGCCTAACACTACATCCTTCTACAAGGTCTAGTGCAAAAACGCCACCCACGTCCCTCACAAAGGATATGGAACATTCCTCTGATTCAGAATTTGATCCTGCTGATTGTGATGGCGAGCTGACTCAGGAAGATGCCCTGGTCGACTATCCTCTGCAACACAACAAGGTGAGTTTTCTCTGTCCTGTCATCGAATTATTTGTCCCAACTTCCATTTGTTGTATCCCAGTCCTACCAAATATGTTACCCATGCCATGTTCAATCTCATTACTACATTTTTCCTGCTTAGTTAACGCATCATATATGTTTTTGCATATGTTGCCTTACTGTTTTTCCATTCCATCTGCATATCATCATCATATAATATTGTACATTGAAATATCATTTATGTGTGATAGACATCTGCAGATTCGGGCAAGAACTTTTCAAGAACGAACAGGAGGAAGAACACTCAACAGGAACCTCAGGCTGATACCGGAGGATGGGTGACAGTGCGTAATAAAAAAAGGTTAAGCCTGATGCTCGTGCTGCTCCTCCTATTACAAGGTCTAACAAAAGACTGACACGAGGTGGCGAACAGGCCGAGAATGATAACAAGATAAAAGGTCTCGTAAAAACCACAAACCATCGAATCGTACGTAAGTAGCCCCAGCATGTACCAGCCCACACATTCCACAACCACCAGTTGCCAATACTGTTTCTCAGCAACAATTGCCAACAGAACCAGTTTCCACAGCAAATTCGAGCCAACAATTAGCATCATCAGGAGTGGTGGTAGGTAATAATGGCCAAGGACACATGATGCTAGTCCTAGATGATACAGCCTCAAATGTCCAAACAGTGCTGCCACAACACCAGCGAACTGGTGATGATCTCCCTCCGACCCTTAGTCCTGCGAAAGACAACTCCTCTCCCGATGACGAGACCCACGCCAAAAAAGGTAATACTTTTTTCAAGACTTGTAGTTTAATGCTCCCTTATGTATCTATATACCATGATAGCTTGATGTAATGATTAACTTGGTAGGTTCGCCACGATCAATAAAAACGAGGGGGCCAACGGTAGGAAGAAAACTTGCAGCTAAGATTTCCGGAATGGGTTCAAGATTTCGCATCACATCTATTGTAGGTGGCAGAAGGCCACTTCATCCACATGAATCTTCATATCTTGTATCACATATTGGCTATTTTATCAGGAATGAACTTCCTACCTTCCCATTGTGGAAGCAGCATGTTGACACCCCTTCACAGTTCGAGAGTTTAGTGCATAATTTACATGTAAGTCATGCTTCTCCTGGTAATGATAAATTATTCCACATTGATCTGTCCCATTTCTTGTAGCTTACTATTGTTTCTATGCTATATAACTCACCAATCATTCCACCGTTCTGACCAGTTAAGGTTTGAATTCGATGAGGATAATGAGGATGTAAAGTTTGTCATCGCTTCCATATTCAAAGAATTGTTGCGCCAGCACCGCTATAAGCTTAAGGCGACATACTTCACCGGCGATTACGCCAATGTTCGAACAAAGTCTCCTCGTGACTCGTATGACCGACGAGCAAGGGGGGAGATCTTGTCAAGCACTGGTCTGATCCAATGAATGTGGTATGGCTTATGAGGACCGTGAAACCAGATTAAATTCCGAATACTTATTTTGCGCCAGTGTCTCACTAGTCTCTTTTTGCAGACGTTGTCTAAAAGGAACCAGGCTAACCGCTTGAAACAATGTTTACCAAGCCGTACAGGATCTCGTCACTTGGTTGGGCATCTCTGGCAAAAAGTAATGCCCCGCTGGTCTGTACTGCTACATATGTTACTCGTAAATTGTGTAGAACTCCATGTGCATGTTATATTTCCATCCTCCATTTTAACCACGTTATTTGATTTCTATATGATTGTACAAAAATGCAGAAAGTAGATCATGCAAACAACATGCAACCAGACAAAGAGATGACTACGCAGAAAGCGATTCGAGGCATGCCAGAAGAACAAACATAATGTGATAGGAGAACTTGCAGAAAGTGTTATTGTAAGTCTTCTTTATGATTTAATTTTTTTAACGACACACTTGCCAATTTGTAGGAGCAATAATGGGCATGTCAATATGATCTTTTAGGCATTTTTGTGAAAATGCATTTGATGTGTAATCAGGCATACCAACTTGTAGGATTAAAAGTAGTTCATACACATTAAATCTACCGTCTGCATGTTTCTCTGTAATAACTTTAATTTTTACACGACTGAAATTTTTTCAGGCAAATATGAAATTGGAGATGGCAAAACCCGGGAAAGACGGTATGGAAAAAACTCTAGAAGAATGTATGGAGACATTTACCATGGTACTTAAAAATAAAGATATCACCAAAAACACTTTCCTGCGAAATGCCGGGTTTTTGCAAATTCCAGTCCAAGTCCAAGTCCAAGTCTTTCTCTGCACAAGTTCTGGAGGAACAACTCCAAATAGAACGAGCTGCAGCAGATGTGTTAAGAAACCAAGTTGATATGTTGAGATCGAGATCAGAAGCATGTGATGCCCTACTGGAGGAGGCCAATCAAGTTCGTTATAATCTCTCAAAGACTAATAAAATACCATAGATAATTGGAGATGAACACTGACATTGACATGTGAGTACCTTGGTATTGTGAAATTTTCCTGAGACTGAGGCAATGTTCCTATTTTGTTGGTGGATGCATTTATCTGCGGCTGGGATCAACTCTGTGGATGTTTTATAAATTGGTTGCCTAGCCTTTTCAATCAGTTTGAACTTAAATGGTATTAGAGCCAAGGTCTCGAGTTTGAATTGTTGATGGTGTGGTTCAATTCATCCTTAATTTGTTGGTGCCCCATTGGCCCTTGTAAAGCTTCATGTGCCTACCTCCGAATCCAGTGTTGAATTTCTCTTGTCACACAGGAGGATGGCTGTTAATGTGTGTATAAGTGGGTTGCATAGCCCCTTTTATATAAGTTTGCAAGTTTCCGTATTGTGTTGTGCCTTTGGGACTCAGCTCGCACTTCGACTTTTGATTGCGTTGGCTACTGCATAAGTTTAATATACTAGTTCCATGTGGTTTTTGTTGAGATCTATAATAAGTGGATTGCCTAGCCCTTTCCATCATTTCGGACCTGTGGTGTGCTATTCTCTTTTCCACGTGTTAGACCTCCTCTTCTTAACAAGACTCCATGAGTAGGAGGCACTATGATTTTATTTTTTTGCGCATGAAATTACTCAATTAGACAACTTAATCCCATTTGTTGACTCTCTGTTGACCAGCCACTTGAGGGTAAAACTGAGTATATTGCACTAGCCACTATACTCGAGGGGAAAACTGAGTACGGAGTACATATATTTTTCTAGTGTAAGGCTCGACGGTAGAACTGAGTACACGTAACGGTGCAGACGTGCAGTACCACGGACGCGTGTCGTGGTGCGCAGCGGTTAGGCAGTGCGCGTGTTGAGACCAAACGTCTAGCTTTTTTGAGAAACTGCCGAGACCAACCGTCACGTTGCTGTACGTAGCCCCTCTATCCCTCCCTCTCGCACACGCTCTCATTCTCACTCACGCACGCAACCACGCCTCTCACGTCCCATCAACTTCTCCAAATCGAATGAAAAAACACCAACCGCCCTACGCGCGTTCCCTGCCGGCGATGGACAAGAAGAATGCGCCGGCGGCTGTCGCCCCCGAGACCGTCGCCCCCGAGGGCGGCGCATCCAAGCGCGGCGCCTCCGTGGACTGGGCCTCTCTCAGGGCTGACGGACCACTTCACAAGAACGGGGACTGCTTACTGGCGAACAAGGAGTACATGGACACCTACTCTGCTTTGAGGCAAGTTTGTAGAAATTGGCGCTCAGGTTTACCTGAGCCCGACGTGCACCTGCATGAATGGATCATGGTAGAACACGTCCTTCCACGCGCTGCTGATTTCACCTTCCTCCACCTCCGCACATCCCGCTACGTCACCATCGATCTAACGGAAGTTCATGCAAGGTTCAAATTCCTCCATATCTATAGAGTTAATCTATTTTTATTTTCAATCGTAAACATCTTAGTGCTGAATGTTATCTTCATCAATATATTTTAGATACTACTTCGTCGGCTTTTACCGTGGCGTCATCGTCCTTGCCCAGAAGAACCAGCCGCACAAGATACGGCTTTTGAACCCACTCACAAAGACATTGAATACTAGGTTTGAGGCGCATATGCCATATGTTATTCTGAAGTCAGTCGCTGTAATGAAGTCCCCGACTATGGTCTTCGTTTCCAAAGATTACCCGGCGGAAATTGCTTGGGTCGATGAGAGCACTCCAACTAAGGGTATAGATGAAGACTGGGGAGAAGGAAGATTTTCGACCGAGCACCATTCTCTGCGTTGCATTACCCCGTTCAATGGTGAACTGTATGCAATAGCTGTGAACAATTTTGAGTTCGGAAAATTAGTGTGCACCAACAATGTCCAGTTGGAGCAGCGCGACGGTGTCAACATGGATACACTATTTTCATTTCCAGAACTTGGAAATAACAAGTTCTACCTTGTGAAGTCGGATGGTGCTCTGCTGCTTGTGTTGTTGGACAACAAGCATTTGGAGGAAGGTCAACCATTGGTGTACCGTGTGGACACTGAGAGCCGCTCTCTCCATGCCGTCAATAACATTGGCAGTCGTGCCTTCTTCGTCCATTATATCCGGTGTATCTCCGTCGACACCAGAGTGCACCCGACACTTTGACCTGGCTGCATCTACTACGCAGATTTGGGTTATATCAGAGAGTACTTTGATGATAAAAAGGCCTGGGATGAGTGTCCAATACGTGTGGATAGATTAGGAAACTATGGTATGAGAAATGAACAAAGGCCATACCGTTTGGAGGATGTATTGGCTGCACACTGCAGACGGAAGGAGTTCAATGAATATTTCCTTCAGATCAGAGAATGGAGTGACGAAGAAATATATGCTGAATGAAGATCAGATTCATTCATCTTGGGGTATCCTAATCTTCATGTTGGCCATACATTGCGTCTTGTATTATTTTCAGATTAGTTTGTCGTGAACATTAACATTGTTATTGGCTGCTTTTGGCTGTTGTATGCAGTTGATATATTATACTCCGTACTTAGTTTTCTGGATTTATTATGCTGCTGTGATTTTTCGTATACTAGCTTCTAGATTTGACTGATTTTGTTTGTAATGATGATGGCTTGATGTGGCTGCTGGCCTTGACTGCCGGAGCAGAGCAATTAGTACTTAACCAGGTGTACCGTCTTTATATTAGTATTATATTATATTACTTGACCATAGCCATATTCAAAATCAAATCCCAGTCGGGCGGCAAAATCTCCCGCCAATCCTGAAATATTTCAGACGGGTTTTTGAATGGGATAACAAGATAGATCACGATGATAGTAACCGGTATTTAATGTGATGATGATTTGATTTTGCACTCGGCCTTGAACAGAGGTACTAGTACGGTGTCACAATTTTTTATCATTATAGTTGGACGGTAGCCAAATTCAAAATCTCATAGCGGCAAAACTTCCCGCCCACAAAATACAAAAATTTCACACGCTTCCAAATTCCCATTCTACCCCTGTGGAGATGGCAGCAAAGTCGGTTGGTGGGGGGGTATGCCTGTCATTTTTTGGATCACCACCTCCCTAGCCCGGAGACCCTCCCAAAAAAAATTCATTTCCCTCACTCTCTCCTCTGAGACCACCCACTGGAACTTCCCAAGTCCCTCTCTCCCACCTCCACGACCACCGCACCGGAACATCCCCGCCGGACTTCCCTGGTCTACCCGAGCCCTCGCGATCCTCGTCAGCCGGCTGCCTGCCGGAGCCGCTTCATCGACGCCGTCATCAACCGGACCGGATCATCCCCGCCGTACCTCGAAACCATATGCTCATCCAGCAGTCTACCGCAGTCGCTTCAGCTGAGCCGCTTCGCCGGATCCGTCGTCCACCGCATCGGATCTTGCTCACCGACACCACTGTGCATGAACCGGATCTGCTTCACCGGCGCTGTGCATGATCTAAACTCTTCTACTGTCGCTTTTCTATTGCTTGCCTGCAAGTTCTTGTTTAATCTTGGGGGAACCTGTTTGTGCTAACGACGCGCCGTTACGTTTTTGCAGATGAGATGAGTAATCATGAAGTGTAATGGCCGTCTCTCCAACCCCAAGTAGCACATGTAGCGTACTTCATCACCGGATCTATCAACCCCAGGAAGATCTGTTGTGACTCCCACATAGTGCTTCTCCTAATGTAAGTCCCTTGTTTTAGCGCCATGTTCTGGGTTCAGATGCTTGTTTGTCTGAAGCTCTTTTAGTTCATTCCTAGCTATGACCATAACACGTTGCTATTTTCTACTTCATTGCTAACTTTAAGCGATTGAACATTTTGGTTTGCATTCCCTGCTCTGTAGATGTAGCCATCATAACTTCTATCTTACTTGTGATCGTTGTTACAAAAATTATAGGTATTATAGTAACATCCTGCTATTATTTAGTTCATGGCCAATTTTAAGTAATTGCACATGTTGGTTCGCATTCCCTGCTCTATAGCTTTTGGCATCGTAACTTCTATATTTGGTTTACATTCCCTGCTCTGTAGATCTAGCCATCATAACTTTATCTTGCTCGATCGTTGTTACAAAAATTATGGCCTGCTACTATGTTGTTTGTGCCAATTTTTTACTCCATGAACATGTTGGCTTGCATTCCCCGTACTACGGGTGATGCCATTGTTTTGTATCTATTTCATTGTAAGCTAACAAAGTAAGGACTTAGTTTGGCATGCTATCACTCTGCTATCTAGCCTGTAGTACAAATAAACTTGTCATACTACTAGATAATAATTTTGCGTGCCATCTTGTTCTTCAAAAGCTGCATTATTGACTTGTTTCTCTGACTTGGCATGACGCTCACATATGGAAAGCTGAACATATTGGTTTGCATTCCCTCTTATACAAGTTCACAGGTGATCCCACTATATTCTGTAGCTGGTCCATCCTAAGCTCCAGCATTAACTATCCTCTATGTGTTGCTCATTACAAGTTTATATCCCGAAACATCTTGATTTGCATCCCCTTGACTATAAGTTCAGGAGTATTATTTAGTTCACGGCCAAAATGAAGTAATTGCACTTGGCACATGTTGGTTCACATTCCCTCCTCTTTAGCTTTTGCCATCGTAACTTCTATTTTTGGTTTACATTCCCTGCTCTGTAGATGTAGCCATCATAACTTCATCTTGCTCAGTCGTTGTTACAAAATTTATAGCCTGCTACTATGTTGTTCATGCCAATTTTGTACTCCCTGAACATGTTGGTTTGCATGGGACTCGACAGTAGTAAGTCCTCTGTTTCATTCTAACATGCTTTACATTATATTGGCTGTTGGTATGCGGCATGCACTCTTTGTTTGCTTATTGTGCGCATTACAATGATCTTGTTATAACGACGAAATGATGAGTTCCAAATTCTTTGGCAAACAATATTGTAGTGTCTTTGCCTTTCCATTGTTGCTGTCTTAACTTGTAATGTCTTTGTTTCAGATATAGGTGCTGCATGGACAACTTAAAAGATTTGCCGGATCCCTTCATTGTATTGCTAGGTTTAATTACCATTCAATTTCTCTGGGTTCTGTAATATTTTTTCAATGCCTTGCAGCTGATGTAATATTTAGTTAGTTTTTATAGTTCTTTCGCGCATTTTTTCTTTGGTGCTTGTGGTAAGTGAGGCTATCAGACAGAAATCAATGCTGCGTAAATATTCTCAGTAGCTAAATCACGAATTCCCATCCCTTAAACGGCCCAATTAAGCGAAACCACATATGTGCCGGCCCGCAAAATCCTAAAGCGCCTATTACGCCGGCATATAAACAGCAACTAAACGGGCTGGCCCACTTACTTATTGGGCCAGCCCACTTGATTTACTGTGGACCCCACACTTTTATTGGGCCGGCCCACTTGTTTTAAGGTGGACCCCACCCACTACTGGGCCGGCCCACTAACTAGTTGGGCCAGCCCAATTGATTTTGTGGTGGCCCCCACATACTAAATGGGCCGGCCCTTTAAGATGAAAGTGGGACCCACCTGTGTTTTTGGCCCGGCCCACTATCTTGTTGGGCCGGCCCACTTGCTGTATGGTGGACCCCACATACTAAATGGGCCGGCCCTTTAACAGGAAAGTGGGACCCACCTGTGTTTTTGGCCCGGCCCACTAGCATGTTGGGCCCGCCCATGCTATATGGTGGACCCCACATACTAAATGGGCGGCCTTTAACAGAAAGTGGGACCCACCGGTGTTTTGGCCGACCCACTATCTTGTTGGGCCGGCCCACTTGCTATATGGTGGACCCCACATTCTAAATGGGCCCGCCCTTTAAACGGCAACTTGGTACCCACCTGTGTTTTTGGCCCGGCCCACTATCTTGTTGGGCCGGCCCACTTGCTATATGGTGGACCCCACATACTAAATGGGCTGGCCCTTTAACAGGAAAGTGGGACCCACCGGTGCTTTTGGCCCCGCCCAATGGCTTGTTGGGCCAGCCCATTTGATCAAATGTGGACCCCACGTACTAAATGGGCCGGCCCGATAGCAGGAAAGTGGGACCCACATGCTAATTGGGCCGGCCCAATAACTTCTTGGGCCGGCCCAGTTGCTTTAATGTGGACCCCACTTTGTAAATGGGCCGGCCCGATACAGAAAGTGGGTCCCACATGTCTTGTGGGCCGGCCCTTTGCCTGTTGACCGGTCAAACGAGTGCATTCGGCCTGGCCCACATACTTAGTGGGCCGGCCCATTAAAGTTTTGACCAGTCAACCTTAGAGGTTAGGCCCGGCCCACGTAACTAATTGACCAGCCCAGCTATATAGTTGACCAGTCAAACTAAGTCAGCTGGCCTGGCCCGCAAACTTAATGGGCCGGCCCGCTTAAGACGTGGTAGGCCTCGTGTGGGCCTACCATCTACCACGGGGTTTCAGCCGGTTAACGCCGTTAACTGCCAGTTAACGGCGTCTGCCACGTGTCAGTTTGCATGACGTCAGCAGTCAACGGGCTCCCGGAAACACTTGGGCAACGGTCCAATTTTCCGTGGCGGAAGGGCGCCCAAGCGCGACGGACCGAAAAAATCGTCGTAGGACTTTGCCTGACGCAGTTTCCACAACAGAACCCATATCGTCGGGTTAGGCCCATAGGCGACGAAAAATACCCCTTAGCGGACGATTTTGAGACGTTGTCTATCAGAACTTTTCTTGTAGTGAATGAGAGTAACTCTTTATCTCTTACACTATTTGATTGTCCTCCATGCTTACCAAAAGAGGTTGAATATTATGTTCTTGTGGATTCTCTTGAAATATTACCTATGAGTAAAACTTGTGAGAATAATTATGCTAAAGTTATCTATGATAATCCATGCTATTTTGATAAATCTTATGATAATGCTTTGTTTGTGCCTGATGTCGAAATGCATGATACTAAAGAATTTTGCTTGGCAAATGTTTATGATAAAGCTCTAGATGATGGTCCTATGTTACTTGATAATATTAATTGTACTACTAATGAAAATGGGATTGGTGAAGTCTTGACATTATCTATGAGTCCCATATCTCTTGAGATTGATCAACCATCTTGTTATATTATTGATAAAAGTGGGTTTGAAAGTTTTAATTCCACTATTTTTGAGCTTGATAAAAATTATGTGTTTATGGATCATGAAAAACATGCTTTATGTGATATTTATATTGTTGAGTTTGTTCATGAAGCTACTGAAAATTATTATGAGAGAGGAAAATATGGTTGTAGAAATTTGCATGGTACTAAAATACCTCTCTACATGCTGAAAATTTTGAAGTTACTCTTGTTTCATCTTCTTATGCTTGTCACTTTGTTCTTCATGAATTTATTTGTGTACAAGATTCCTATGCATAGGAAGTGGGTTAGACTTAAATGTGTTTTGAGTTTGCCTTTTGATGCTCTCTTTTGCTTCAACTCTTATTTCTTGCGAGTGCATCATTAAAATTGCTGAGCCCATCTTAATGGCTATAAAGAAAGCACTTCTTGGGAGATAACCCACGTCTTTATTTTGCTACTGTTTTGTTGTGTCTTGGAAGTTGTTACTACTGTAGCAACCTCTCCTTATCTTTATTTTATTGCAATGTTGTGCCAAGTGAAGTCTCTAATAGAAGGTTGATACTAGATTTGGATTTCTGCGAAGAAACAGATTTCTATCTGTCACGAATTTGGGTCAGATTCTCTGTAGGTAACTCAGAAAAATCTGCCACTTTATGTTCGTGTTCCTCAGATATGTACGCAACTTTCATTAGTTTTGAGTTTTCTGATTTGAGCAACGGAAGTACCTCTTAAAAATTCGTCTTTACTGGCTGTTCTGTTTTGGCAGATTCTGTCTCTGTTTTTTGCATTGTCTCTTGTGGATTTTAAGTGAGGCTTTCTAGACGTGGAGAGCTGTAGTTAATGTTTTATTGAGTTCTTGCAATGTGTCACTACAGGACTAAAGTGAATTAAAGTTTTTTTTGAGTACTAACCCCTTTAATGAAGTTTATGAGAAGTTTGGTGTGAAGGAAGTTTTCAAGGGTCAAGAGAGGAGGATGATATATGATCAAGAAGAGTGAAAAGTCTAAGCTTGGGGATGCCCCCGTGGTTCATCCCTGCATATTTCAAGAAGACTCAAGCGTCTAAGCTTGGGGATGCCCAAGGCATCCCCTTCTTCATCAACAATTTATCAGGTTTCTTCTATTGAAACTATATTTTTATTCGGTCACATCTTATGTGCTTTACTTGGAGCGTCTGTGTGCTTTTATTTTTGTTTTTGTTTGAATAAGATCGGATCCTAGCAATCCTTGTGTGGGAGAGAGACACGCTCCGCTTTTTCATATGAACACTTGTTCTTCGTTTTACTTTTAATGTTCAATGGTAAAAGTTGGAAGCTATTGCATTTATTGTTATTTGGTTGGAAACAGAAAATGCCTCATATTGTCTTGAATAATTTGATACTTGGTAATTGTTTTGAGCTCTCAAGTAGATCATGATTAAGTTCTTGCATCATGTAGTTTAAACCTATTAGTGGAGAACTACCGTAGAGCTTGTTGAAATTGGTTTGCATGATTGGTCTCTCTAAGGTCTAGATATTTTCTAGTAAAAGTGTTTGAGCAACAAGGAAGATAGTGTAGAGTCTTATAATGCTTGCAATATGTTCTTATGTGAGTTTTGCTGTACCGGTTCATACTTGTGTTTGCTTCAAATAACCTTGCTGGCCAACGCCTTCTACTGAGAGGGAATGCTTCTCGTGCATCCAAAACCTTGAGCCAAAACCTATGCCATGTGTGTCCACCATACCTACCTACTATGTGGTATTTCCTGCCATTCCAAGTAAATACTTCATGTGCTAGCTTTAAACAATTCAAAATTTATCATCTCTTATTTGTGTCAATGTTTTATAGCTCATGAGGAAGTATGTGGTGTTTTATCTTTCAATCTTGTTGGGCAGCTTTCACCAATGGACTAGTGGCTTCATCCGCTTATCCAATAATTTTGCAAAAAGAGCTGGCAATGGGGCTCCCAGCCCCAATTAATCACAAATAGACACTCCTCCATGGTATGTGAAATGTTGGAAGGCACCCGAGGATTTGGTTAGCCATGGCTTGAGAAAGCAAAGGTGGGGAGGAGTGTCATCTCTAAATAAAACTAAAATAAATAGACACTCCTTCATGGTATGTGATTGTTGGAAGGCACCCGAGGATTCGGTTAGCCATGGCTTGTGAAAGCAAAGGTTGGAAGGAGTGTCACCCAAAAATAAAAATAAACTACATCATGGGAGCCGCTCTTTGAAGGTCTGCCTGGCAAGGAGGTTAGAGTGCCCACTACCATTTGTTGACAACAACAAACACCTCTCAAAACTTTACTTTTATGCTCTCTATATGATTTCAAAACTTGAAAAGCTCTAGCACATGATTTTGTCCCTGCTTCCCTCTGCGAAGGGCCATTCTTTTACTTTTATGTTTAGTCAGTTTACCTACTTCCTTCCATCTTAGAAGCAAACACTTGTGTTAACTGTGCATTGATTCTTACATACTTGCTTATTTGCATTCATCATATTACTTTATGTTGACAATTATCCATGAGATATGCATGTTGAAAGTTGAAAGCAATCGCTGAAACTTATATCTTCCTTTGTGTTGCTTCGATGCCTTTACTTTGAATTTATTACTTTATGGGTTAACTCTTATGCAAGACTTTTGATGCTTGTCTTGAAAGTATTATTCATGAAAAGTTTTGCTATATGTTATCTATTTGTTATCAACTATAGATCATTGCCTTGAGTCATTTCATTCATCTCATATGCTTTACAATAGTATGATCAAGGTTATGTAAGTAGAATGTCACTACAGAAATTATTCTTTTTATCGTTTACCTACTCGAGGACGAGTAGGAACTAAGCTTGGGGATGCTGATACGTCTCCAATGTATCCATAATTTCTTATGTTCCATGCTTGTTTTATGACAATACTTACATGTTTTGCTCGCACTTTATAATGTTTTTATGCGTTTTTCGGAACTAACCTATTAACAAGATGCCACAGTGCCAGTTCCTGTTTTCTGCTGTTTTTGGTTCCAGAAAGGCTGTTCGGGCAATATTCTCGGAATTCGACGAAACGAAGACCCAACATCATAATTCACTGAGACGGACCAGGACACCGAAGGAGAGTCGGAGGGGAGGCCTGGGGCCCCCAGACCATAGGCCGGCGCGGCCTGGAGGGGGGCGTGCCGCCCTATGGGGTGGGACCCCCAGGCGCCCCCTTGCGCCGCCTGACAAGGTATCAACTTGTCAATGCCTACGGATTGTAGACTAGGGTTTAGTTGGAAGTAGAGGGCAAGTAGATCTCGAAGGTTTCAGCCGAAAAGTACTCGACGATTATGAAAACTAGGGTTTGTAAACAATGATTCGATGATTTCTGCGTCCCTCGACTCCCCCTTATATAGGAGGCGGAGCCGAGGGATTCGTGCCGTACAAGTTACAGAGTCCGGGAAGGTTTCTAACTCATCCCGCAAGATTACAAATAAGACTTTCTATTACAACTCTAGCTTTCCTTAATAATATCTTGGGCTTCCGAATCTTCTTATTCTTCGGGTAGTGGGCCTTCAGTAAACCCCGGGTACTATCTTCGGCAGGCCCATTTGGGATGCTTATGTCAGTAGCCCCCGAGATTTTGCTTGAATCGCAGAGTTAAGGAAAATCTCCACTATTTATTTTTATTTGACAACTTCAACTTCTCTATATTTCTTCTCATAAACTTCTATATTGTACAGGGATAATGGTAGTTGGGGCTAGTTCATCTGACGGATCAGGTACTAGTTAACTGCTCTCGTGGCAATCCGCAAAAACCTACTTCAAGATCACGTCCCTGGACATGACCTCGGGATACTGGTGTAAACTTCGACAGGTGCCGCTTAAGGTCTTACCATTCTGTCGAGTCCCAGTAAAATTTATCGGGTACCTAACGCGTCTGTTAGGATTTTTCTTCGTATCTGTTGATACGGATAAAAGTAGCAAAGCGCAGTCTTCGGCGATGCCACGCCCAGCAGAACGGATCTGGGGTCTTACCTTCGCAAATTTGCGGCATTCAGAAATTGATCGCAACTTTGGCGTTCTGAGAATATATTGTCGAGTGCTTTTTTGGTTGTTGGAATGGCACATTTTATCGAGTCAAAGATAACTTATATTGCTCTCCCGATGGGAGTATATGCAGAGTTATTTATAACTCGAAATATACTCTTTTGCTCTGCTATCTTTCTTTTTGCTCTTTCATTCTTTTCTCGTCTTCTTTCTTCTCTCTTTTTTTATATGATTTCATCGGGCACGCGAGCAGCGTTCCCGATGGGAGTAGCCCCCGAGGCTACAGCCAAGGACTTGTACTTGGTTGTAGGCTCCACGCCTTATGCCGCTATATTTTCTTTTTATCTCCCGAAGTTTTATAATTCCTCGGGTGCGCGAACAGCGCTCCCGATGGGAGTAGCCCCCGAGGCTATGAGCAAATATTTTGTATTTGATCATAGGCTCACGCCATTTCTATTTTGTCTTTCTGGATCTTTTTTCTTTTTTCCAAAGTATCCCCCGAGCATTTGATCAAAAACTTGTATTTGATCAAAGGCTCAGCATTATTTTTCCATGTCGCCTTTTACGAAATTGTAGAGTCGAATTTCTTCCTCTGCCAAGGTGACGTTATTGCTGACGATAGCCACGATTGCGATCCGAAAATCGCGAGAAGCCTTCTCCCACTGCCTTGCGGGCCCAATTGATCCACTATCTTGACACGTCGTGCAAGTGGGGGACACACGTCCTCCGCTTTTTCTGGCGCACGTACCGTAACTTCCCCAACGTAGAATTACTTTTTTACCCTTGTTGCCACGTGGCTATCATCTGCCACACACTTTCCTTATCCAACGGTCCGCCGGTTCACCGCACCCCTATATAAGATCGTCTTCTTCCTCCTCGAGCACTTCCGCTCGCGCCGTCCTCCTGCTCTCCTCTGCAAACCTCCTCCTGCGACCCACAACCACCTAAGCTCCTCGTCTTCAAGCTGCGAACCTTGCGCCATTGTTGATGCCACCGCGTCGATTGACGAGGCACAGCACGCCGGAGTCCTCCATGGCCGCCGTGGATCTGGGGGCGGCGGAGTGGGAAAGATCGAAGATTTCCACCCAGGACATCAACATGCTGAAGAAGCTGGGGATCAGCAAGAAACCCAAGGCACTGTGCTTCCCCAGTGAAGAGAGCTACCCAACCCCTCCAATGGGGTACCGGGTAAGTTTTGTCGACCACCTCATTCGTGGCCTTTCCGCCCCCATTCATCCTTTTCTCCGCGGACTGCTTTTTATCTACGGTCTGCAACTCCACCACCTCACGCCAAACTCGATTCTTCATATCTCCATTTTCATCACCCTTTGCGAGGCCTTCCTTGGCGTCCAGCCTAACTGGGCGCTATGGAAGCGCATTTTCTTCTGCCGCCGTAATGGCTCTCCCAATGTCGCCTATAATATAGGCGGCGTTGTAATTTCTGTTCGGTCCACTGTCGACTACTTCGACGTTAAACTCCCTGACTCAGTTCAAGGATGGCGCAAGAAGTGGTTGTACATTCAGGAGGAGAACCACGGATGTGCTGAGGACAACATCCCTCCTTTTGATGGCGCCGAGAAAATCTTTCGCCGCCACTCCTGGGACACAGAGGCTACCGAAGAAGAAAAAGCGTCGACAGAAACCTTGATGGCTCGCATCCACGAGTTGCAAAATACTCGCGGCAAGGAGCTATCGGGTATCCAAATCACTGCATACTTTCTTAGGACTAGAGTGCAGCCACTTCAGGCTCGCAAATATCCTCTCTGGAAATATGCTGGCGAGAAGGACGCAGATCGGCTGTCGGTGGATTTGGAGGTCAAAGACTTGGAAAAACTTGTCCGAAAAATCTCGTCTCTCAGCAAAAAAGATCCTGTCCCTTCTTCTTGTCGTGTAAAACCATTTAGCGCCGCCAATCCACTTCCCAAGGTAATCTTTGTCGATTGTCTTGTTATTGCTTTGCTATCTTTATTGTAACTCCTTTTCTGACATCTTCCCCTGTTTTATTTTTATTTTGTACAGAACCATCCAGACCTTGTCTCGCTTCCTCCTCTTCCTGAAGGTGGAGAAGTCGAAGAAAGGGCCATTGTCCCTGATGACAACCAAGAGGCTCCCTCTTTTGTGAATGAACCCGTGGATTCTCTAAAATCTGCGGGTTCTTCTGAAAAAGACGGTGCTTCCGAAGGTACCGCATCAGCGCAATCTCCTCCTCCTGCTGTTTCTCCAAGGAACAAAAGGAAGAGGAATGATGTCGAAGATTCCGGCACCTCCAAAGCCGAAGAAGTTGATCCTTCACGTCAGAAGGCAACTTATGATCCCTATCTTGAATCCCTCGTCAGCTCGTAAGTCACTTTCATTCCCCCTCATTTCTGTACTCGAAGATTTTTGTCTCATCTTGCTTTTTATGCTGTCGATCTTTAATCACAGTGATGATGAGGAAGAAGTACCAACTCTTGACGTGGCTCCTCGAACGAGCACGTCACATACTTTAATTGTTTCGGAGACGCCAGTTGAGGGAAAAGAATCCTCGCCTCCTCAACAAAACGTCGTCACCACCACTCCTCCTTCAAGCCCTCTTGCTCCTTCACCAAAAAGGACAAGGGTTGAAACGATCGTGGAGCCTGCCCCTCAGTTGGGTAGCTCTTCTAATCCGCTCTTAGATGATGTAAGTTTTTTGACTTTCTTGCCAGTATCTATATTTCCTCTGTTTGCTTCTTTATGCCTTCATATTTTTCTTGTACCGATGTTTTCTTTCTTTGTTCTTCTTTGACAGCCCATGATCAAAGAGCTTGTTCGCATTGGATCCCAATTCATTGGGTATCGTGAATATGCCAGCAGGACTGAAGGTAACAACTTTTTTGCTGCCATTGTTTCTAATCTTCTTGCTCCTATTTTTGTCTTAATTTTGACGGTTCTTTTTTATTTTGACAGAGAAACTTGCAGAGGCCAACAAGCTTGCCGACACTCTTGCTCAGAAACTGGAGCAAAGTGAAACGGCCCGCAAGAAAGCCGAACTTGATGCTAGCCAAGCCAAAGCAGAGGCTGATGAGGCCAAGGCAAAAGCTGCTAGTGTCGAAGAACTGCAGAAGAAACTTGAGGATGCTGAAGCTGCTTTAAACGAGCACAAAGCCGCACAGGCTACTTGTGAAAAGGGAATCCTCAAGCGCTTGAACACGCAAAATCGTCGCTTCCTCGGTAACTTTGTCAATCCCTTCTATTTTCCTTAGGACTTGCCTTCTTTTGTTTTTGCTTGCTGTCGACTAACATATATTTTCTATGGCAGGTCAAACAAGCCAAGAGTTTGATCTTGAGAATCCCACCAATGATCCTCTGCTTGACGCACTTTCTTATCTGGAGTTTCATGGCCAAGAAATTCGTGAAGGCGTAGTGAATGCTGACGCAGGATTGTCGAAGCTGTTCCCCTACTTCTTCCCCAAGAAAGAGGAGCCCAAGACTTTCCTTGCCCTTGCCAAGGACTTCAATCCACCGGAGGATCTTGGACTGAAGATGCGCCAGGAGAACATGAAGATCGCTGTTGAGAGCACTGTCGCCTTGGTCGCTGACAGCCAGCAAACTGTTGACTGGATGAAGGTTGGCGACACTGAGCAGATAGAGCAAACAAAATGGCGATCGTTGATCAAGGCAGCCAAGCCCAACACGAAGAAAATCCTGGCCTATCTCGGTATCAAGCCATCTGCAACTCCTAGCTCATCAAGGCCGGAGGTCTAGTTGAATGCCTTTTCTTTTTCTTTCCTTTGCTTTCTCTATTTCTTTTGCTGTTGTCGCCATTTTAGCTTTGGCGACAATTATCCTGTTAGTCCCTTTGGAGAACTTCTTTTGTAATGTCCATGTAAACTTTTCAGAAATCAATGAAATTCTTCTTGGCACTATCATTGATCCTGGGACTTTCTTTTCCAGTTAATATTTGATAACTATTCGACCAACCCTTGCTCTACCGATGCTTCACCTGCTTCTTCCTTCTCGAAGAAAATGCTAGTCGATGATAATCCCCTCGAAGGTTCTTCAAGCAAACATTTGTCGGAAGATTTGCAAGAACTTCGACAACAACTTCAATCCATGAAGAAACAAACTCTGGCAATGATGGAACAATCTCAAAAAGCATCTGAAAAAGAGAAACTTGCTCTCCAACAAGCCAAAGAAGCTATGGCTGCCAAGGATGCTGCTGTGTTGGAGGCTAAGGCAGCCACTACTCGAGAAAATAGCATGCTCGAGCTGATGTCTGAAGCTAGCACAGATATGTTAGGTACGTTTTTCCAACCTCGTACTGCCTCTTTTTCGCTTTACTGTGCCTCCCCTTAAATTTCTTGCCTTGTCGCTTAATAGGCTCGGTTCTTGATGCTGCCGCCGAAGACCAAAGAGTCAACGAGAGAACGAATCTTCTCGTCAATCTTTCCTTAACCATGGGTGTCTGTTCTGGGCCACCCCTGAACGAACCCAGCAAATTGTCAGGTTCCAAGATCGTGCTTGTCAGGTGCGCGAATTTCTCAATTTTTGCACGACAACGTTAACCCTTGTTTACAAGACTTTATTTCCTCGAAATGAAGTTCCCAAAACTCTTCCTGAATTGTTGGAGACATTTAGAGATGCTCCCCGCATCCATAATTTTGTGCGAGCTCAATTGACTGCTGGAGCAAGGTTCGCCATGATTATGATAAACATTTTCCATCCAAAGTTAGACCTGACGAAGATTGTTGTTGATTGCCTGGCCAAGAAATCGCGGCGAAAAAATGATATTGACACAATCAATGAGATGGTAACTCATGTGGCCGAGTCGATGATAGATGAGCTTCTTCGGATGGACTCAGAATTCTTCGTCAAGGGGTCCTATGCTGAACATAAGACAACCAGAGGCTTGTCAATAGATAGTATTTTAGGCTTTGACTGAGTTGTACTATATTGCAAGACATTGTGTCTGTATCTTTTTTGATTTCTTTTTTATTTCCAAAGAGATTTGTTGTATATTGTAAAGTGATCTATATTGTTGGAGCCCCCGAGCCTCTGGCTAGAGTTTGTACTGTTTTGCTATCTCGAAGATTTTTCCTCTTGTCGTAAGAAGATGTCTTTATTTTTCCATTGATAAGTTGCGAGGTTTTCAGACCAAAGCAATGAGTATACTATATTTATAACTTGTTAACTTCCGATGTTATATTTGGCGAGGTATTATTGTACCAAGGCGAAATATTTCGGTAAGCCTAATTTATCTATATTGTACTTATTTTGAGATTTGAAGGCGTTAAGCCCCCGAGCGTGTCGAAGAATAAGAAGTATATCTCCACTATCTTTATTATATTGCAGCACCGCGAGCCCGCCTCATTAAAAACCTTTCCGGCCCCACTCGGTGCCCCGAAAAGGAAAAGAGTGCGTCTAAAAACTCGCGGGCGTTTCAGTACATTGAATTTTTACAGAGGAGGACTATATTTCAACTCTAGGCGTAGAATCGCCTGAGCTGCGCCACGTTCCAGGGGTTTTTCTCGGGAGCCCCTGTCTTCTTGTCCTTGATCCTGTATGCTCCTCCTTCGATGACTTCCGTGACAACGTAAGGCCCCAACCATGGTGATTCGAGCTTCTCAGTACTTTTTTTATTTAACCGTAGGACCAAATCCCCGACCTGGAAAGATCTGGGCCTTAACCGTTGACTGTGGTAGTTTTTGAGGTCCTGCTGGTATTTGGTGACTCGTGAAAGTACTTCGTCTCGAGCTTCGTCGAGTGCGTCCATATCATCCTCCCGAGCTTTTCGTGATGTTTCTTCATCATACTCTGCTACTCTTGGAGAATCATGCTCTATTTCAATTGGTAATACTGCTTCGGCTCCGTGGACGAGAAAAAACAGAGTTTCTTGTGTCACCGTATTTGGTGTTGTTCGGATACTCGACAAAACACTTGGCAATTCCTCTAGCCAGGTATGTCTAGCTTTTTCAAGTGGTCCTAGCAGGCGCTTCTTGAGGCCGTTGCAGATGATACCATTGGCTTTCTCGACTTGGCCGTTGGTTTGCGGGTGCCCAACTGACGCAAAGTGCAATTTAATGCCTACTTCTGCGCAGTACTCCCTGAATTCCTTGGACGTAAAGTTTGACCCGTTATCTGTAACAATGCTATGAGGCACTCCAAACCGAAAAACGAGGCCTTTCACAAACTTTTTTGCTGACGCTGCATCTGGTGAATTTATTGGCTTCGCTTCTACCCACTTGGTGAATTTGTCGACAGCGACCAGCAGGTACTCATATCCTCCTGGCGAAGCTTTGTGCAACTTGCCCACCATATCGAGTCCCCATTGGGCAAAGGGCCACGACAATGGTATTGGTGTTAATTCTACCGCTGGAGAGTGAGGTTTTGCGGCACGCGTCGCAGGTTCGTACTATTTCCTTAGCATCCTCGATTGTTGTCAACCAATAGAATCCTGCCCGAAAAACCTTGGCTGCAATAGCTCGACTACTTGCGTGGTGGCCACATATTCCTTCGTGTACATCCTTCAGAATTATTCTTCCTTCTTCGGGTGTGACACACCTTTGCAGGACGCCTGAAATGCTTCGCTTGTATAACTCCCCTTTGATCACTGTGAAAGCTTTGGATCGTCGAATAACTCGCCTTGCCTCAACTGGATCGTCGGGTATTTCTTTCCTGAGGATATATGATATATATGCTTGCATCCAAGGAACTTCTACCATCATCACAAGCTCTTGGTCCTCTTTGTCCTCCGTGGTTTCTTTTAGGGGCGCCGAAGTTTTTCCTTCCTTTGCTTTTTTCTGCACCTTTTTCGGCTTCGTGGATCTCTCTGCTATTTCTTCCCAAAATACTCTTGGCGGGATTGGGAGGCACTGCGACCCGATGTTTGCGAGAACATCGGCTTCATCATTGCTCAATGTACTGATGTGATTTACCTCGCACCCATCAAACAGCTTCTCGAGCTCATTGTACACCTCCTTGTATGCCATCATGCTATCATTGACTGCGTCACATTGGTTCATAACTTGCTGAGCCACCAATTGTGAGTCGCCAAAGATTTTTAATCGAGTTGCACCGCAAGCTTTCGCCATCTTCATCCCGTGTATGAGGGCTTCATATTCTGCTTCATTGTTGGATGCGTTAGGGAACGTCATCCGAAGGACGTATTTTAACTTGTCGCCTTCAGGTGATATAAGTACCACTCCTGCGCCAGCTCCTTCTACTCTCTTGGACCCATCGAAGTTCATGGTGCAAGTTCTCGACAAATCTGGGGGTCCCGTGTTTTGCAGCTCCATCCACTCTGCAATGAAATCTGGCAGAACTTGCGACTTGATTGCTTTTCTTTTTTCATACGTGATGTCCCGAGGGGAAAGTTCTATGCCCCAAAGGGAGACACGCCCTGTAGCTTCTGGATTGTTCAGTATATTTGAAAGTGGTGCTTCGTTGACTACTATTATCGGGTGTGCCGAAAAATAGTGGCGCAACTTCCTTGCCGTTGCAATCACTCCATATGCTAGTTTCTGGTACTGCGGGTACCGCTGTTTGGAAGGCGATAAAACTTCACTGATGAAATATACCGGCCTTTGCACTCCATGGAGTTTTCCTTCTTCTTCTCTTTCAACAACTAGCACCGTGCTAACCACTTGGGACGTGGCTGCGATGTACAGCAGGAGAGGTTCCTTTTCCTTCGGCGCCACCAAGATTGGTGGTGTCGAGATTGTGCGCTTCAGATCCTCGAAAGCTCTGTTAGCCTCTTCGTTCCACTGGAATTTCTCTCCTTGCTTTATCAGAGCGTAAAATGGTAACGCTTTTTCTCCCAGCCTGGCGACGAATCTACTCAAAGCTGCGACTCGCCCAGTTAGCTGCTGTATTTCTTTCAATTTCGTTGGTTTCCTCATTGTTACGATAGCTTGTATTTTGTCGGGATTTGCTTCAATCCCTCTTGCTGAAACTAGAAACCCCAGAAGTTCTCCTGCTGGGACACCGAAAGAACACTTCGTCGGGTTCAGCTTGAGGCAGAATTTGTCGAGGTTGTCAAAGGTTTCCTTGAGATCCTCGATCAGCGTCGCCCGCTTTTTTGACGTTATGACGACATCGTCGATGTATACTTGCACATTTTTCCCAATCTGTGTCGCCAAACACTTCTGCATCATCCTCTGATATGTTGCTCCCGCGTTTTTCAGACCAAAGGGCATTGTTCTGTAGCAAAACACGCCATAAGGTGTGATGAACGCTGTCTTTACTTCATCTTCTTCTTTCAATCTGATCTGGTTGTAACCAGAATATGCGTCCAGGAAGGAAAGACGTTCACATCCAGCCGTGGAGTCGATAATTTGATCGATCCTCGGGAGGGGAAAGTGATCCTTTGGACAATGTTTATTGAGACACGTAAAGTTGACGCACATGCGAAGGACCTTAGTGTTTTTCTTCGGCACCAACACAGGATTTGCTACCCATGTGGCTTCTGTGTGCAGCTCCTTGATAAAACCAGCTTCTCGTAGTCGATCGATTTCTGACAGCATAGCCTTGCGGTTTGGTTCCGAAAAAGGCCGCAGAGGTTGTTTGATTGGTCTCGCTAGTGGATCCAAGTTTAAGTAGTGCTCGGCAAGTTCCCTGGGTACTCCTGGCATGTCAGCTGGACACCATGCGAAGATTTTCCAGTTCTCACGGAGGAACTCGACGAGCGCGTTTTCCTATGCGAGGTCCATGTCGTTTGCGATGGACGTCATCTTTTTCGGGTCTGTCGGGTGAATCTGAACCTCCTTAGAATTTTTCTCAGTATTGAAAGTTGATTCTTTATTTGGCCTACCAACGTCGGGCAGCACGTCATAGTCAGTCATACTCCTTGACGCCAAATACTCAGCTTGCATCCCGAAAGTTTCTGATATCCGATGAAAATCCTTGTCGCACTTATCGGCTAAGGCGAAGCTTCCTTTGACTGTGATTGGTCCCTTAGGTCCAGGCATCCTCCACAACAGGTATGTATAATGTGGTACCGCCATAAATCTAGCATATGCTGGTCGTCCCAACAGAGCGTGATACTGCGACGGAAAATCCACGACTTCAAACTCCAGCTTCTCGATTCTATAATTCTCTCGGGTTCCAAACTGAACGTCGAGATTAATCTTCCCCAGTGGATAACTTGGTTTCTCCGGTGTGATACCATGGAACCTCGTGTCTGTTGGCTTCAAGTTTGCTAAGGATATATTCATCTTCCTCAATGTATCTGCATACATAAGGTTTAAGCTGCTGCCGCCATCTATGAACACTCGAGAGACATCAAATCCCGCAATGACCGCTGGTAAAATAAGTGCTGACTGCCCTGGTCGAGGAACTTGCTGTGGATGATCTGCTATGGTGAAGCCAATATCCTGCCCTGACCAATTAAGATACTCGACTGTTGGTGGAGGCATTTTTTCTGCCATGAACACCTGTCGCGAGATTACTTTCTGAGCCCTATTGGATGGCCTTCCCTTCTGAATCATCGACACCGCTCCGTTGGAGTTAGGATCAACGTAAGGTGGTGGTGGAGGTGCTGCCGCTATTCTGAGCTGATGTCGATTGTCTTCTGTAATCGTGGGAGGAGGTGGCAAGTGAATCTCGCTCCTGGGTTCTCGAGGATTTCTCTGTGCTGCTCGAGCGTTAGCATGCTCTGCCCACCTTAACATTGCCTGGAAATTGCGGCAATCTTTCTGCAGATGTCCTGACTGTCTTTTCCCGTTGCTATCGAGAAAAAAGTGCATCTGACACGGCCCATTCATCATCTCTTCAGGAGAGACGAAAGGCCTCGGGAACCTAGGCCCGCTATTTTGCCTGTTGTTTCGAGAGTCATCTCTGTTGTCGCCTCGCTGCTCATTGCTTCTCTGATAATCATCTCTGTTGTTTCCTCCGGTGTTTGCTCGAAAGCCTGCCGAAATTTGTCCTGGGGCATCATAGCTTGGGTACTGCCGAGGAAATCGTCGCCTCGGTTGATAATTTCGGCCACGATCCTCTTCTGGCGACCTGTCCCGTTTGTTGTGAACAGCATCTTCTCCATCTGCCCATCTGTTTGCTATTTCCATTAACGCGGATACTGTCTTTGGGTTGGTCCTCCCCAAGTCTTCGACAAAATCTCCACGCCTGATTCCTGCGACAAACGCATCTATCGCTCTCTCGTCAGATATATTTTCTGCCGAGTTTTTGATGATGTTCCACCTTTGGATATATTTTCTCATTGGCTCGTCTGGCTTTTGTCGGCATGCTCTCAACTCCTCTAATGACGCAGGTTTCTTGCACGTGGACTGGAAGTTCTTAACGAACACATCCTCGAAGCTTTCCCAGCTATCGATAGATCCTGGGGGTAGTTTCTTTATCCAAGATCGCGCGGCTCCACTCAAATGCACTTGGATGCTTTGCATAGCTGTTGCTCTGGTTCCTCCTGTGAGCTTCACTGTCTCGAGATAATCAACTAGCCAATCCTCTGGATCTTGAAGGCCATCGAATTTTTTGAAATTATCAGGCAACTTGAATCCCGAAGGTACTCGAGTTTTCCGCACTCTCCTCGTGAAGCACGGCAAACCACACATATCCTCGTCGTTTAACTCTGGGGACTGCCGATGTTCCCTTCTGCTTTTTCGCGCTATGTCGACCCTTGCTTGTGCCGCCGTATCTCTTGCTCCACTTGGTCCTTCAGGAGCTGCTGCTGCTGCTGCCGCAGGTCGTGGACTATTTTGCCTTGCTGTTCCTTCGGGAGGTGTTGATACAAACGCCGTCCCCATGGCTCCAACTCCTGCTATCGCCATGTTGTGCAGTGTTTCCCTTGGATCTCCTGGAGGTGGTTTAGATGCGAGGATAAAAGCATGTGTCGCCATATACCCAGCCTCTGGTGTCTTAGGGATGATGTTTCCTCTTGTGTCTATTGACATAAAAGACATGTCGAGGTTTTGAACCAGGTGCTCTCTTTCTGCTTCGGGTATGTGTTGTAACCTTGATCTTGCTCTATTCCGAGCCTCCCTGTGGCTATCACCCGAAGTTCTAGATTGTCGACTCAGCTCTGCCCTTCTCCTACTGGATGCAGAAGCTGCCTCCTTTCTTCTGTTTAACTCAGCTGTCTGTTTTTCCAATTCCCTTGCAGCTCGTGTGAGCCTATATTGATATGCTTGTAGTTCCTCTGGCGTGGCTGTGGTGGCCATTGGTTCTGAGCCGTCCATAGCTCTCGCGGCTCTATCCCATGCTGCTTGCGGGAGTCGAACTCTGTGTCGTGGCTGTGGCCCGATGTATTTATTGCCCAGGCCTCGTCGCAGATCGGAGGGATCGACGTATGGATTTCCCAGATCGTCGAAAGCCTCAGATGTTTCCTCTTGGTCATGGCTTGGCTCTCCAATGACGTAAATCTGATGATATTTTGTATTCAGATCTATGTTGGGTTTGGTGACACCATTGTTAAGATTGGTGAGGACCTTGCCCACTATAGTAGATTTGTCGATGAAGTCGTAACTGTCGACACTGCTTGAGCCATCGCTTATATATGAGTCCGCAGATGACTCAAACGACACGTCGCTGAAGATCTTGGCGAGTTTCTCTCTTGCCCTGGTGCTGATGTAGCGTGACGACGAAGTTTCTTCTTCTCCTGATTCGGTTGACGGTGTATAGCTTGAAAAATCGGAATCGACCGCCGACGATCTCGACGAAATCGGAATTTCGACACGATACGATCCTTCTTTCTCGACACGAAAGTGAAACCTTCCGAACGTCATCTCCATAGGCTCCGCCAGATACGCATATGCATCCAAACGGGAAGGTGGGTGAGGAACAAAATCAACAGAACCAGTAGCGATCTGTTTACCTCGATCCATTGCGTTGCTTGCGATTGATGAAGTCGATGATTTTGCGGTTGATGAAGTCGATGATCTTGAGCGTGCCATCGAGACCAGATCCTTGACGCCTCTAGTCCCCACAGACGGCGCCAATTGACAAGGTATCAACTTGTCAATGCCTACGGATTGTAGACTAGGGTTTAGTTGGAAGTAGAGGGCAAGTAGATCTCGAAGGTTTCAGCCGAAAAGTACTCGACGATTATGAAAACTAGGGTTTGTAAACAATGATTCGATGATTTCTGTGTCCCTCGACTCCCCCTTATATAGGAGGCGGAGCCGAGGGATTCGTGCCGTACAAGTTACAGAGTCCGGGAAGGTTTCTAACTCATCCCGCAAGATTACAAATAAGACTTTCTATTACAACTCTAGCTTTCCTTAATAATATCTTGGGCTTCCGAATCTTCTTATTCTTCGGGTAGTGGGCCTTCAGTAAACCCCGGGTACTATCTTCGGCAGGCCCATTTGGGATGCTTATGTCACCGAATCTTCGCCTATTTAACCCCTCACGACCTAAAAACTCGATACGAATTGACGAAACTCCAGAAAGACTCCAGGGGCGCCGCCGCCATCGCGAAACTCCAATTCGGGGGACAGAAGTCTCTGTTCCGGCACCCTGCCGGGACGGGGAAGTGCCCCCGGAAGCCATCTCCATCGACGCCACCGCCTCCATCATGCTCCGTGAGTAGTTCCCCCATGGACTATGGGTTCTAGCAGTAGCTAGTTGGTACTCTCTATCCCATGTACTTCAATACAATGATCTCATGAGCTGCCTTACATGATTGAGATCCATCTGATGTAATCGGTGTTATGTTTGTTGGGATCCGATGGATGATACATTATGATTAGTCTATCTATAAAGTTTGTGAAGTTATTGTTGCTGCAATCTTGTTATGCTTAATGCTTGTCACTAGGGCCCGAGTGGCATGATCTTAGATTTAAGCTCTATACTTATTGCTTAGATTGTATCTACAAGTTGTATGCACATGTCTATGTCCGGAACCAAAGGCCCCAAAGTGACAGAAATTGGGACAACTGGAGGGGAAGGCGTAGGTATGAGGATCACATGTTTTCACCAAGTGTTAATGCTTTGCTCCGGTGCTCTATTAAAAGGAGTACCTTAATAGCCAGTAGATTCCCTTGAGGCCCGGCTGCCACCAGCTGGTAGGACAAAAGATGTTGTACAAGTTTCTCATTGCGAGCACGTATGACTATATATGGAAAACATGCCTACATGATTAATAATCTTGATGTTCTGTCTTATTGCTATTTCAATCCTATCAATTGCCCAACTGTAATTTGTTCACCCAACACTTGTCACTTGTTATTGGAGAGTTACCACTAGTGTAGATCGCTGGGAACCCCTGTCCATCTCTCATCATCATATACTCGTTTCTATATGACATTGGAAGTAGTATCAACTATTTTCTGGTGCCATTGCCTCTGTGTTACTGTTACTGTTGATGTGTTACTGTTACTATTGCTCTCATATTACTGCTGCTTTCACATCACCCCTGTTACTAGTGCTTTTCCAGGTGCAGCTGAATTGACAACTCAGCTGTTAAGGCTTATAAGTATTCTTTACCTCCCCTTGTGTCGAATCAATAAATTTGGGTTTTACTTCCCTCGAAGACTGTTGCGATCCCCTATACTTGTGGGTTATCAGGCATCCCCAAGCTTAGATGCTTGAGTCTTCTTGAAATATGCAGGGATGAACCACGGGGGCATCCCCAAGCTTAGACTTTTCACTCTTCTTAATCATATATCATCCTCTTCTCTTGACCCTTGAAAACTTCCTCCACACCAAACTCAAAACAAACTCATTAGAGGGTTAGTGCATAATCAAAAATCCACATGTTCAGAGGTGACACAATCATTCTTAACACTTCTGGACATTGCCCAAAGCTACTGGAAGTCAATGGAACAAATAAATCCATCCAACATAGCAAAAGAAGCAATGCGAAATAAAAGGCAGAATCTGTCAAAATAGAACAGTCCGTAAAGACGAATTTTTTAGAGGCACTGGACTTGCTCAGATGAAAATGCTCAAATTGAATGAAAGTTGCGTACATATCTGAGGATCACCCACGTAAATTGGCAGATTTTTCTGAGTTACCTACAGAGAACACCCCCCAAATTCGTGACAGACAGAAATCTGTTTCTGCGCAGTAATCCAAATCTAGTATTAACCTTACTATCAAAGACTTCACTTGGAACAACAATGCAATAAAATAAAGATAAGGAGAGGTTGCTACAGTAGTAAAAACCTCCAAGATACAACAAAACAGTAGAAAAATAAAAACATGGGTTATCTCCCAAGAAGTGCTTTCTTTATAGCCATTAAGATGGGCTCAGTAATTTTAATGATGCACTCGCAAGAAATAAGAGTTGAAGCAAAAGAGAGCATCAAAAAGCAAATTCAAAACAAATTTAAGCCTAACCCACTTCCTATGAAAAGGAATCTTGTAAATAAACAAATTCATGAAGCATAATGCAACAAGCATAGAAGGATAAAGCAAGTGTAACTTCAAAAATTTGAGCATATAGAGAGGTGTTTTAGTAACATGAAAATTTCTACAACCATATTTTCCTCTCTCATAAAGATTTTCAATAGCATCATGAACAAACTCAACAATATAACTATCAAATGAAACATTCTTATCATGAGCTACATGCATAAAAGTATCATTACTCTCCACATAAGCATAATCAATTTTATTAATTGTAGTGGGAGCAAATTCAACAATGTAGCTATCATTATTATTCTCATCAAGTGTAGGAGGCATAGTATAATCATAATAAAATTTATCCTCCATAGTAGGCGGCACCTAAGACCACTATCATTATAATCATCATAAATAGGAGGCAAAGTATCATCAAAGAAAATTTTCTCCTCAATGCTTGGGGGACTAAAAATATCATGCTCATCAAAACCAGCTTCCCCAAGCTTAGAATTTTCCATATCATTAGCAACAATGGTGTTCAAAGCGTTCATACTAATATGTTCCATAGGTTTTTTAATTTTCGCATCAAACCATCTATGTCTTAACTCATGAAATAGATTAAAAAGCTCCATGTTGCTTTCCATTATGCCTAACTAGTGAAATAAAAACAAGAAACAAAAAGATGCAATTGCAGGATCTAAAGGAAATAGCTTCGACCACTTACAACAGTACCAGAAAATAACTTAGTTACCTGGGACCAGAGTGTGGGTGCCCTTTACCTTTCCTCCCCGGCAACGGCGCCAGAAAATAGCTTGATGTCTACGCACACTCCTTTTCCTGTAGCCGGTGTTGGGCCTCCAAGAGCAGAGGTTTGTAGAACAGCAGCAAGTTTTTCCTTAAGTGGATCACCCAAGGTTTATCGAACTCAGGGAGGAAGAGGTCAAAGATATCCCTCTCAAGCAACCCTGCAATCACGATACAAGAAGTCTCTTGTGTCCCCAACACACCTAATACACTTGTCAGATGTATAGGTGCACTAGTTCGGCGAAGAGATAGTGAAATACAAGTGGTATGAATGAATATGAGCAGTAGTAACGGCGCCAGAAAATAGCTTGCTGGCGTGCAGTTGATGGTAGTAATATTGCAGGAAGTAAAGATGCAAGAGAACAAGAATAAGCGATGATTGCAGTATTTGGAAACAAGGCCTAGGGATCATACTTTCACTAGTGGACACTCTCAACATTGATCACATAATAAAACCACTCTACACTCTCTTGTTGGATGATGAACACCATTAATTGTGTAGGGCTACAAGAGCACCTCAATGCCGGAGTTAACAAGCTCCACAACATTCAATGTTCATATTTAAATAACCTTAGAGTGCATGATAGACCAACGCAATTATACCGAGTACTATCATAGCATGCACACTGTCACCGATAGACTATGAAAGGAGGAATAGATCACACCAATACCATCATAGTAATAGTTAACTTCATAATCTACAAGAGATCACAATCATAAACTACGCCAAGTACTACATGATGCACACACTGTCACAATTACATCATGGAGGAGGAATAGAGTACTTTAATAACATCACTAGAGTAGCACATAGATTAATAGTGATACAAAGCTCATATGAATCTCAATCATGTAAGGCGGCTCATGAGATCATTGTATTGAAGTACATGGGAGAGAGATGAACCACATAGCTACCGGTACAGCCCTTAGCCTCGATGGAGAACTACTCCCTCATCATGGGAGACAGCAGCGTTGATGAAGATGGCGGTGGTGTCGATGGAGATGCCTTCCGGGGGCACTTCTCCGTCCCGGCGGCGTGCCGAAACAGAGACTTCTGTCCCCCAGATCTTGGCTTCGCGATGGCGGCGGCTCTGGAAGGTTTCTCGTACCGTGGCTTATTTGTATCGAAGATTTAGGTCAGGGGGCTTCTTATAGGCGAAGAGGCAGAGTCGGAGGGGTTACGGAGCCGCCACACAATAGGGGGGCGCGGCCCCCCTCTGGTCGTGCCGGCCACACGTGTGGGCCCCCTGTGGCCCTCCTCTGGTCCCTCTCGGGTGTTCTGGAAGCTTCGTGGAATTATAAGATGCTGGGCTTTGATTTCGTCCAATTCCGAGAAAATTTCCTTACTAGGATTTCTGAAACCAAAAACAGCAGAAAACAGGAACTGGCACTTCGACATCTCGTCAATAGGTTAGTTCCGGAAAACGCATAATAATGACATAAAGTGTGAACAAAACATGTAGGTATTGTCATAAAACAAGCATGGAACATAAGAAATTATCGATACGTTGGAGACGTATCAGCGACCTAGGTATACCAACTATTCCTTGTTCTATTAAGAATAATTATGTTAGAACTGCTCTATGTGATTTGGGAGCGGGTGTTAGTGTTATGCTTTTTTCTCTTTACAAGAGACTTTATTTAGATAAGTTGATACCGACTGATATATCTTTGCAAATGGCTGATAAATCTACTGCTATTCCTGTTGGTATATGTGAGGATGTTCCTGTTCAAGTTACTAATAACTGCTTGATATTAACTGATTTTGTTGTGTTGGAAATGCATGAAGATGATAATATGTTTATTATTCTTGGGAGACCTTTTCTTAACACCGCAGGGGCTGTTATTGATTGCAATAAAGGAACAGTTACTTTCAATGTTGATGACAAGGAACATACTTTTTATTTCCCCAAGAGGATTGATAAAGTATGTGGAGTTAATACAATTTCTAATGTGAGAACTATCAAAGTGGGAGTTATTGATTGTCCTATATATGAGCCTAAATAAGGATATCAAAATATTATGATTGGATCCATATCAATACAATTCAAGGTAACATGATTGATTTGAGGTTTATTTCTTATTATGCTATGTAAAATTTATTTGGTGGTAAGACTTGATCAACCTCGTTAACAAATACATTTTATATGCATAGAGGAACTAAACAACATCTCTTTCTTTCCTTCACTTGTTTTATCTTGCTACTAGCATTCTTGGTAGGGAGAACACTAGCAATATTTCTAGTTATCATCTTGCTTTCCTAGTTGCTGCACTTACTGGAGAGACACCTTATCATCTTGGTGCTCTTGTTGCTCGCCGTTTGTCTAACAAGGGACCTATTTTTGGAGGAATTGTTGCATCACGCATTTTGGCATATTTAGATCTTCCTCTTGACCCCACTGATGTGAAATTAACTCCTATAAGGCTTGATATTGCTGCTATGAAGAGTCACCAATTTGTTACAACTGACTCTAGTTTAGATAATATTGTCTATAGAATGTTGTTTACTGACGGGGATGAGAGGGAAATCCCTTTGCCGCAGCCAGATTTGTTCAGTATTCACAGGAAACCGTGGTCGCGCTCTAAGGAGGAGGTGGATGAGCAGCTGAGGATACATGGGTTCCACCAGCAGCATGACTCCGAGGACGCCGAGCCCTCCCACGACTACACCGTCACGTATCCTGGTGCGTCTTCCAGCACATACCCAGAAGAGGATCCATCTTCGTCGTACTACGGAGGTGCTACTTCATGGGCACCATGGGATTGAACTCCACTTAGGCCAAAAGCCTAAGCTTGGGGGGAGGTATACCGGCATCACTCATTCTTTGCATATTATAGTTGCTGGATACTTGTACATACCTGTTTAGTTTCTTAAAGTGGTTTTCTAATAAGAGGGAGATGATATTTGGGGAAGTGCTGATTAAAAACAAATTCTGGACTGATACCAAAAAAATTCTCAAAAACATCCAGAACGTTATTTTGCGAAGCCAATTTTTGTGCATGTTCCCCAGGTTGTTATCTAACTTTCATTAGTTGAACACTTTTCAAGCTGAGCAGCGGAAGAATTTCTTAAAAATCGATTACTGTACTGCTGTCAAGTTTGACGAATTCCTACTGCTTTGTGTTTATGTGACTCTTCTAGTTTTCATTTTCTTGTTTTTGCTTTGTTTCTTTCCTAAAACACAAAAAGACCAAAACTATTTCTGTTGTTTCTCTTCACCATTTGTTTATTTTGGTTTCTTGCTTTTATTTTGCTTTGTTTGCTATCGTTGGTTTGCTATAAGAAAATCCAAAAAGATTTTGTTTTGTTTGCTTGTTTCCTTTTGTTCTTGTTTCCCATTTCGAAAACACCAAAAATATTTGCTGTTCTTCTTTAGTTTTGTAAAGTTCATTATGGAGTTCAATGGTCTTCGGCGGCTGTAGCTTGGTTTTCATTCCATATTATTCAAGCTACACAAGTGAAAGGCAATAATAACGATCTACGACAATTCGACTGTGGTGAGAGGCTGGTATGAACTCTATTTGTTTTCATTTTTGTACATATACTCATCCATGTGAGCATGCTTAGTTGGTTCATGTGAGGTATATGTCATTTAAGAAAGTCTAGTAGTTCATGATCTCTCATGTTTAGCTCCAGTTTATTAATATGAGTAGCATGTCATAGATATTTGCTTGCATTGTTTTATTCATAAATAGGTATGACATTGTGGTATCCTCCTCTGAATAATTCATTTGAATCGACTTGGCACATGCTCACGCATGCATATGACTGAACAGAAGTTAATTAAGCCTCGATGATTTACTTTGCTTCAGAGTTCTTGTATCACTTTTATGCCTCCCGTTAATTTATTTTGCCGCAAGCATGATTATGATGGTTACTGCTCTCTTGATTGTACTGAGCGGGAACGCTGCTCGTGCTTCCAAACCCCTGAAAACCAAGTTATTCCAAAGTGTCCACCATAAATACCTATGCATGGCATTTCAAACCATTCCAAGTAAATTCTCATGCGCTACCTTTAAACCTTCAAAATGCTTCTCAATTTGTGTCAATGTTTTATAGCTCATGAGGAAGTATGTGGTGTTTATCTTTCAACCTTGTCATTTACTTTTGATAGACTTTAATAATAAGAGCTGGCAACGGGGTTCCCAACCCCAATTAATCAAACTTAATTCTCTTCACATGTTTTGCCCTGATTCATCAGTAAGCAACTTAATTTTGCAAATAGACACTCCTCCATGGTATGAGAATGATGGAAGGCACCCGAGGATTCGGTTAGCCATGGCTTGTGTAAGCAAAGGTTGGGGGGAGTGTCACCCATAATAAAACTAAAGTACGTGTGTAAACAAAAGAGAAGAGGGATGATCTACCTTGCTGGTAGAGATAACGTCCTTCATGGGAGCCGCTCTTGAAAGTCTGGTTGACGAGGTAGTTTGAGTACCCATTACCATTCGTTGAAAACAACAAACACCTCTCAAAATAATTTTACTCTTGTTTAAAAAATGAAAAGCTCTAGCGCATGTTAATCCCTGCTTCCCTCTGCGAAGGGTCAATCTTTTACTTTTATGTTGAGTCACCATCCTTTCTTTGAGCACTTTCTTGAGAGCACAACTATCATTCTTAGTATAATATGCTTGTCCCAAAATGTGATTAACTGTCGTATAACTTTGATGCTTTTATCTTTGACAATCTCTACTTCTAGTCTTTCCATGAACTTCAAAGGTGCCCGAGCATTTATGTTTTGCTGTACAAATACGGGCAAGCGAGATACCACTTTATCATATCCTTTTATGAACATTGCAATCCTGCTGATAGACATGATTCATGATGCTTGTTATTAATTTGTTGGTACCTTTTCCATGATTGACATAGCTATTAGATGACTTTATTTGTATGTATCTTATTATGAATTGCCTAAGTACTTGTCCATATCATGAGCATATTTACATCATATGAACAAATGTGTTCGTGAAAGTTCTTTTATCGCACTCAGTTGTTAACTGAACTGCTTGAGGACAAGCAATAAGCTAAGCTTGGGGGGAGTTGATACGTCCAAAACGTATCTACTTTCCCGAACACTTTTGCTATTGCTTTGCCTCTAATTTGTGTATTTTGGATACAACTAACATGGACTAACGCTGTTTTCAGCAGAATTGCCCTGGTGTCTCGTTTTTGTGCATAAATTCAACTTTCAGGAAAATCCTCGGAATTAATGTCAAAGGGCTTATTTTCCCAGAAGATTCACGGAGCCAGAAGGGCAGGCCAGGGGGGCCCACGGCCCCCACACCATGGGCTGGCGCGGCCTAGGAGGGGGGCGCACCGCCCTATGGTGAGGCCGCCTCGGCCAGCCTCTAACGCCCCCCTCTGGACTACTTAAGGTCTTCGACCTAAAAACGCGAGACGGGAAGTCGAAATCACCAGAAGCCATCCAGAACGCCGCCACCATCGCGAAACTCCGTCTCGGGACCAGAAACTCTGTTCTGGCACTCCACCGGGATGGGGAATTGGAGGAGATCATCGCCATCATCACCGCCGACGCCTCTACATCGACTAGCAATGTTTCCCCCATCCATGTGTGAGTAATTCCCCCGCTGTAGGCTGAAGGGGATGGTAGGGATTGGATGAGATTGGTCATGTAATAGCATAAGATTGTTAGGGCATAGTGCCTAGTGTCCGTAATTGGTACTTTGATGATATTGTTGCAACTTGTTATGCTTAATGCTTGTCACTAGGGCCCGAGTGCCATGATCTTAGATCTGAACATGTTATTGTTTCATGATGATATTCATTGTTTTATGATCTTACCTACAAGTTGTATACACATGTCGTTGTCCGGAACCCGAGGCCCAAAAGTGACAGAAATTGGGACAACCGGAGGGGAAGGCGGTGATGTGAGGATCACATGTGTTCACGGAGTGTTAATGTTTTGCTCCGGTGCTCTATTAAAAGGAGTACCTTAATTTCCAGTAGATTCCCTAGAGGCCCGGCTGCCATCGGCTGGTAGGACAAAAGATGTTGTGCAAGTTTCTCATTGCGAGCACGTACGACTAAATATGGAACACATGCCTATGGATTGTTTAGTACTTGGATACTGTTTTATTACTATCTACAAATGCCCTACTTTGATTGTTACATGAGTTTCTCTCATCCATGCAACGCCCGTTCATCCATCCCTGTGCCTACAGTATTTTAATCCTACTGTTTACTATAATCACTACTGTTGTTTTTGTTACACTGCTGCTAATATTTCACTACTGCTATTGCTATAAAACTGTTACTACTGATAAACGCTTGCGAGCAAGTCTGTTTCCAGGTGCAGCTGAATTGACAACTCCGCTGTTAAGGCTTTCAAGTATTATTTGTCTCCCCTTGTGTCGAATCAATAAATTGGGTTTTACTTCCCTCGAAGACTGTTGCGATCCCCTATACTTGTGGGTCATCATGGTCGCCGGAGGAGGAGGAGGTGGTCACCGGAGAAGGAGGAGGTCGTCGGGTGTGGGTGGAGGAGGAGGAGGGAGAAAAAGGGAGGAGAAGGGAGGAGAAAGAGGAGAAGAGTGAAAAAAGGAGAAAGAGGAGAAGTGGAGGACGAGGAGAAGGGACAAGAAGGAGAAGTGGAGGAGGAGGAGGATGCCCTCGAAATTCAAAATATTGCTAAAGAATTCTGTGGCGCATGGGTGCGCCACAGATTTTTTTTTTAATTTTTTTGCAGGATTTTTTTTTACTTTGTAGTAACTTTTTTCTATTTTCGAATTTGGCGATTCTAAAAATTTGCTAACCGGGGAACTTTTTGTAGAATTTTTTCCCAGTCATTTTGATATATTGTGCATTTTTTCGAGTTCGTATGCAACCACAAATCCAGTTTGATGATTTTTCAACGCAATTTTGCAAAAAAAGTCGAAATTCATGTTTGTTAATTCTCAGTGGTACTAGATGACATAATACATGGGCACCTCGAAATTTTTTATTTTTTGAAATATCTACCTATTTCTTTTGTATTTTACTGAGCTAAAAAAAGGCGATCCACTGGGGGGGGGGGGGGGGTTGGAGTTGCGTGGAGAGCAAAAAATCCTAGATCTAGTGTGCACGTTCTGTGGCGCATAGGCCAATATGCGCCACAGAAAGTTGGACTTCGGTGGCGTATATTGGCATATGCGCCATAGAAATGTGGCCTCGTACTGTCAGGGGTAGGCCCGCCACAAGGAATTATGTGGCGCATACGCCAACAAGTGCCATCGAATATGTTTCATCATGTACAGTACTGGACCCCGCGTGGGTCCCATAGAGTTTCTGTGGCGCATCCCTTCACATGCGCCAAAGAAAGCCACAATTCTGTGGCGCACCAATATTTCATGTGCCACAGAAATTTGAAAATTCTATGGAGCATATGTATCTATGCGCAACAGAAATATTTTTGTGGAGCACACACTTTTAGGTGCGCCACAGAATACATTCCTACCTATAATGGTTTTCCTAGTAGTGAGTTTATCACTTGCTCATGTCATTTGATTATTTTTATCAAATTAACTACAAAGTACTATTCGTATCAATCTTGAATTGAGAAGAAAAGTATTATTTTTAATACTATGAATATGACTATGTGGTAAGTGATGGAACCATGATTTATTTTGATGGTAGAGGTTCCACTGCAACTAGATTTATATTCACCTAGGATTAACAACAAATGTCTTCTAGTGTTTCTAGTGTCGTACATTACGCGTTAACCATAAGATCTTGGGATTTATATTTTCGTGCCCCTGGTTCGTTAGTTGTACTCAGTTATCCCCAGCCGCTTAACTTTTCCTCAGTTTTCCCCTCTCTCTAGTTTAAAACCCCTCGCAGACGCTCAGACGGGAGGGTTGCCGTCTGGTCAGAGGCTTTGCTGTTAACGGTGACGGCTAGGGAGCCGCGATGGTTGTGAATTGACCGTTGCTTTTGAATGGTGTTGTTGTTGACCCAAAGAGCTCACACAAAGCTTTCCCCTAAAAAAGGGCTTTCCCCTCCGCCGCCACGCCGTCATCCCTCCTACCTTATGGCGTCGTCTGCCACCGAGCCGCCCCCGCCACCACCCCCGGGAGGCGGAGAGGGCTCCGCCTCCACTAAATCTACCCCTTACGCGAGAGAGTTTGTCGTGCCGTCTGGTGTGCCGATTGAGTCCCTCAACCGCGGAGAAGATTGGGAATCGGAGGGATCTAACGCATGGATTCCATCTGGGTAAGCATCGTCTGCCTATGTGAAGTAACAGTAGGCAGTTTTTGAGCGCGAATCGTTGTTTCTCAACTAACTGTGTTGCTTTTCGAATAGGATTGATCCAGCACTGGCTTTTAGGCTGGTGGTTAGGCTGGATTCTGGCTTTATGCGTGGTTCTGTATGCAATATGAGCGGATTTAACATCGCAACGGTGGTTGCAACCACCATCTCGCTCAGGAATTTGAAAGAAAACATCTGCGGTTTATACCAAATCTGGGCCCTCGCGATTCAGTTGATTTCGAATATTTCGATAGCACGGAGGGGAGAAATGTTCCACTAACTTCCGACAAGGATCTGCAACTTCTTTTTTGCTTTGAATGCTTCTTGCCGTGTTGGTAAAATTTGTATCCATGTGGACAGGGCTCGGGCATCATCTAGCGTTAGGGAATCATCAGATGGTCAGGCATCATGTCTTTCTACTGCTGCTCCCTCCACTAATAGCGTGCGCCGCCGCGCTCCTTGTAGGTCCACAGCAGCACCATCTGTCCCCAGTGCTAGTGGTAACCAGATCGTTCCTTTGATCGATGTGGAGGACGATGCAGATATTGAGGATCAGCCTCCTCAAGATGATGAGGATGAATTGATGTTTCCTGAATTGATAGATCGATGCAGTAAGCAGGAAATGGAGGATCAATACATGGAAGATATTGCACAAGGTGCCAGATTTGATGATTCTGATGATGAAGAGAAGACTGAGAACAATGACAGCCTCGTTTTAGCCGATTACGAAGGTGATGACTTGCCAACAATTGAGTGGAACAGGGTGGCTCCTCAGCTTGCAGAAGGCACCGTATTTCAAACGATGTTGGACTGCCGTAATGCACTTACTACATATTGCATTCTCTCCAAGAATGATTATGAAGTTATTAAAAGTGAGCCAGGTAGGTTGACAGCTAAATGCCCATACAAGGTGTAGGTGGAGGCTGCATGCATCCACAATGCTTAGAAGCACCCTGGTTCAGGTACTACGCCAACCAGTTGTGTATTTTAGATCACGGGGTAAAATTTGTTAACTGTTATTGACATCCCTTATCATTATGTTTCAGATAAAGAAGAACTCGATCATCCATAGTTGTCCACCTCGAGGGGAGCGCCAGAGGTAAGGCTTGGCCAGAGGAGAAATGAAAGCTAGCGAAGACTAGGTGGTTGGCAGATGCAATCCTAGATTGGCTGAGAGAAACTCCTTCACTTGGTCCAACAACGCTCCAAAAAAAGATTAAAGAGAAGTATCATATACATATACCTTACATGAGGATGTTCTATGCAAAGGAAATGGCTCTTGACAGGATCAATGGTCCATGGAATGAAAGCTTTCAGTTGCTTTACACTTTCAAAGCTAGAGTGGAGATGGCTTGTCCAGGCAGTGTTGTAGCGATAGACAAGCATACAGTTCCCTACAAATTGAAAAGCGGGAGGATAATGCATAAGGAATGTTTTCGAAGGGCTTTTGTTTGTTTCAAAGCTTGTTGGAAAGGCTTTCTGGACGGTTGCAGACCTTATTTGGCCGTGGATGCAACAACTCTTCATGGCAGGTTTAAAGGACAGCTAGTTGCTGCTACTGCAGTTGATGGACACAATGGGATGTTCCCTGTTGCTTATGGAGTTTTGGAGGTTGAGTCAGAGGAAAGTTGGACTTGGTTTCTGCAGAATTTGCACGACCTTATAAGTCATCCACCAGGACTTGCTATCCACACAGACGCTTGGAAGGTTTGGAGAGTGCAGTAGAAGTAGTATTCCCTGGAGTGGAGCATAGGTAATGTATGCGACACTTGGTACAGAATTTTACAAAGAAATTCAAGGGTAAAGTTTTTACTGACAACCTATGGCCAGCTTCATACACATGCAGCACTAGGAAGCATCAGTTTCATTTGGATGTGTTGTATAAACAAAAACCTGGGGTGAAGGAGTACTTGGATGAACATCATGGTAGGGTGTGGTCAAGAAGCCAATTCAATGAAATTTGCAAGATAGACTATGTAACAAGTAACCTTGCGGAGAGTTTCAATTCAAAGGTCAAGTCATTGAAAGGGCTTATGTTGTGGCAAATATTTGATAAGATTAGGTAGATGATCATGATAAAGATCGATCTGCGTCGAAGAATTGCATCCACAAAATATCATGGCCATATCATGCTCCCATCTTTGATTAAGTCTTTGCATGCCAGGGAAAAACAATTTAATATGGAATGCGTCAGAAAAGGAATGGAGGCCGAGGTAACCTACACTGACAGTAAAAACTTGCAGTGGAGGTATCCAATGAGTTTGGTTGATAGGACATGCCATTGTAGGGGATGGCAGATCCGTGGGATACCCTGCATACACGCATTGTTTTTTATGAGTGTTATAGAGGGTGAAGAAGGTGAAGTTGATCAGTATGTGCCAGAGTATTTCTCTTTTGCCAAATTTAGGGTTGCATATGCTATGAATGTTCCTACCTTGTTGGGAAAATACCAATGGATGAAAGTCGATCCAGGCTTCAAACTGTACTCTCCAGTTTTGACTAGACCGGTAGGTAGGCCGAGGAAGAATAGGATCAGAGCTAGTGCAGAGGGTGGTGCACCGATTCAAAAACGAAAGTGCAAACGTTGTAGAATCCCTGGACACATTGCTAGTCTTTGTAAAAATCCAGTTGACCCAGCTTTTGGAATGGAAGATCAGGCGGGAGTAGCAAATGCACAAGAGAATGAAGCAGCAATTCAACATGAGGAGATTGAAGCAGCAATTCAACATGAGGAGATTGAAGCATGAATTCAATATGAGGAGATTGAAGCATCAATTCAACATGAGAAGATTGAAGCAGCAATTCAACATGAGGAGATTGAACCGATGGATCGAGAGCAGAAGGAACAGATGGATCGAGATTACCTTGATTTTATGATTGGCCAGCTGAGTGATAACTTGGAACAGTAGATTGCAGAAGAAAAAGCACAAGCTTCGTGATACGTCTCCGACGTATCGATAATTTCTTATGTTCCATGCCACATTATTGATGTTATCTACATGTTTTATGCACACTTTATGTCATATTCGTGCATTTTCTGGAACTAACCTATTAACAAGATGCCGAAGTGCCGATTCTTTGTTTTACTGCTGTTTTTGGTTTCAGAAATCCTAGTAAGGAAATATTCTCGGAATTGGACGAAATCAACGCCCAGGGGCCTATTTTTCCACGAAGCTTCCAGAAGTCCGAAGACGAAACGAAGTGGGGCCACAGGGTGCCCAAACCCTAGGGCGGCGCGGCCCACCCCCTGGCCGCGCCGGCCTGTGGTCTGGGGCCCCCGTGCCGCCTCTTGACCTACCCTTCCGCCTACTTAAAGCCTCCGTGACGAAACCCCCAGTACCGAGAGCCACGATACGGAAAACCTTCCAGAGACGCCGCCAACGCCGATCCCATCTCGGGGGATCCAGGAGATCGCCTCCGGCACCCTGCCGGAGAGGGGAATCATCTCCCGGAGGACTCTACGCCGCCATGGTCGCCTCCGGTGTGATGAGTGAGTAGTCTACCCCTGGACTATGGGTCCATAGCAGTAGCTAGATGGTTGTCTTCTCCCCATTGTGCTATCATTGTCGGATCTTGTGAGCTGCCTAACATGATCAAGATCATCTATCTGTAATTCTATATGTTGCGTTTGTTGGGATCCGATGAATAGAGAATACTTGTTATGTTGATTATCAAAGTTATATCTACGTGTTGTTTATGATCTTGCATGCTTTCCGTTACTAGTAGATGCTCTGGCCAAGTAGATGCTTGTAACTCCAAGAGGGAGTATTTATGCTCGATAGTGGGTTCATGCCTGCATTGACACCGGGACGATGTGAGAAAGTTCTAAGGTTGTGTTGTGCTGTTGCCACTAGGGATAAAACATTGATGCTATGTCTAAGGATGTAGTTGTTGATTACATTACGCACCATACTTAATGCAATTGTCTGTTGCTTTGCAACTTAATACTGGAGGGGGTTCGGATGATAACCTGAAGGTGGACTTTTTAGGCATAGATGCAGTTGGATGGCGGTCTATGTACTTTGTCGTAATGCCCAATTAAATCTCACTATACTCATCATGATATGTATGTGCATGGTCATGCTCTCTTTATTTGTCAATTGCCCAACTGTAATTTGTTCACCCAACATGCTGTTTATCTTATGGGAGAGACACCTCTAGTGAACTGTGGACCCCGGTCCAATTCTCTTTACTGAAATACAATCTACTGCAATACTTGTTCTACTGTTTTCTGCAAACAATCATCTTCCACACAATACGGTTAATCCTTTGTTACAGCAAGCCGGTGAGATTGACAACCTCACTGTTTCGTTGGGGCAAAGTACTTTGGTTGTGTTGTGCAGGTTCCACGTTGGTGCCGAAATCCCTGGTGTTGCGCCGCACTACATCCCGCCGCCATCAACCTTCAACGTGCTTCTTGACTCCTACTGGTTCGATAAACCTTGGTTTCTTACTGAGGGAAACTTGCTGCTGTACGCATCACACCTTCCACTTGGGGTTCCCAACGAGCGTGTGCTTTACGCGTCATCAAGCTAAATTTCTGGCGCCGTTGCCGGGAGATCAAGACACGCTGCAAGGAGTCTCCACTTCTCAATCTCTTTACTTTGTTTTTGTCTTGCTTAGTTTTATTTACTACTTTGTTTGCTGCACTAAATCAAAATACAAAAAAATTAGTTGCTAGTTTTACTTTATTTGCTATCTTGTTTGCTATATCAAAAACACAAAAAAATTAGTTTACTTGCATTTACTTTATCTAGCTTGTTTTATTTACTATTGCTAAAATGGCCAATCCTGAAAATACTAAGTTGTGTGACTTCACAACCACAAATAATAATGATTTCTTATGCACACCTATTGCTCCACCTGCTACTACAGCAGAATTCTTTGAAATTAAACCTGCTTTACTGAATCTTGTTATGCGAGAGCAATTTTCTGGTGTTAGTTCTGATGATGCTGCTGCCCATCTTAATAATTTTGTTGAACTATGTGAAATGCAAAAATATAAAGATGTAGATGGTGATATTATAAAATTAAAATTGTTCCCTTTCTCATTAAGAGGAAGAGCTAAAGATTGGTTGCTATCTCTGCCTAAGAATAGTATTGATTCATGGACTAAATGCAAGGATGCTTTTATTGGTAGATATTATCCCCCTGCTAAAATTATATCTTTGAGGAGTAGCATAATGAATTTTAAACAATTAGATACTGAACATGTTGCTCAAGCTTGGGAAAGAATGAAATCTCTGGTTAAAAATTGCCCAACCCATGGACTGACTACTTGGATGATCATCCAAACCTTCTATGCAGGACTAAATTTTTCTTCGCGGAATTTATTGGATTCAGCTGCTGGAGGTACCTTTATGTCCATCACTCTTGGTGAAGCAACAAAGCTTCTTGATAATATGATGATCAACTACTCTGAATGGCACACGGAAAGAGCTCCACAAGGTAAGAAGGTAAATTCTGTCGAAGAAACCTCTTCCTTGAGTGATAAGATTGATGCTATTATGACTATGCTTGTGAATGATAGGAATAATATTGATCCTAATAATGTTCCATTAGCTTCATTGGTTGCACAAGAAGAACATGTTGATGTAAACTTCATTAAAAATAATAATTTCAACAACAATGCTTATCGGAACAATTCTAGTAACAACTATAGGCCATATCCTTATAATAATGGCAACGGCTATGGTAATTCTTATGGGAATTCTTACAACAATAATAGGAACACACCCCCTGGACTTGAAGCCATGCTTAAAGAATTTATTAGTACACAAACTGCTTTTAACAAATCTGTTGAAGAAAAGCTTGGGAAAATTGATATACTTGCTTCTAAAGTTGATAGTCTTGCCACTGATGTTGATCTTTTGAAATCGAAAGTTTTGCCTAATGGAAATCATCATGACAAAATTACTACTACAGCAAATGCCATCCAAGTTAGAATTAATGAGAATATAAGATTAATGGCTGAACTGCGTGCTAGGTGGGATAGAGAAGAAAATGAAAAACTAGCTAAAGAGAAGAATGTAGCTAAAGTTTGGACTATTACCACCACTAGTAACGCTAATGCTACACAAGTTGCTGCACCTCCTACTATTAATAATAAAAGAATTGGTGTTAGCAATGTTTCCACTTCTAATGCAAAGCGCGAAAAACTGCCTGAAACTGCTAAAACTATTTGAAACTGCACGTGATAAAGTCGCTGAAATTTTTTCCAACATTGGGGATGATGATCCCATTGCTTTAGATTATAATGGTTTGAATTTTGATGATTGCCACATCTCTGAAGTTATAAAGTTCTTGCAAAAACTTGCTAAAAGTCCTAATGCTAGTGCTATAAATTTGGCCTTTACACATCATATTACAAATGCTCTCATAAAAGCTAGAGAAGAGAAACTAGAGCGCGAAGCCTCTATTCCTAAAAAGCTAGAGGATGGTTGGGATCCCATCATTAAGATGAAGGTTAAAGATTTTGATTGTAATGCTTTATGTGATCTTGGTGCAAGTATTTCTGTTATGCCTAAGAAAATTTATAATATGCTTGACTTGCCACCATTGAAAAATTGTTATTTGGATGTTAATCTTGCTGATCATTCTACAAAGAAACCTTTGGGGAAAGTTGATAATGTTCACATTACCGTTAACAATAACCTTGTCCCCGTTGATTTTGTTGTCTTGGATATTGAATGCAATGCATCTTGTCCCATTATATTGGGAAGACCTTTTCTTCGAACTGTTGGTGCTATCATTGATATGAAGGAAGGTAATATAAAATATCAATTTCCTCTCAAGAAAGGCATGGAACACTTCCCTAGAAAGAGAATGAAGTTACCTTTTGATTCTATTATGAGAACAAATTATGATGTTGACACTTCGTCTCTTGATAATACTTGATGCACACTTTCTGCGCCTAGCTGAAAGGCGTTAAAGAAAAGCGCTTATGGGAGACAACCCATGTTTTTACCTACAGTACTTTGTTTTTTATTTTGTGTCTTGGAAGTTGTTTACTACTGTAGCAACCTCTCCTTATCTTAGTTGTGTGTTTTGTTGTGCCAAGTTAAGCCGTTGATAGAAAAGTAAGTACTAGATTTGGATTACTGCGCAGTTCCAGATTTCTTTGCTGTCACGAATCTGGGTCTACCTCCCTGTAGGTAGCTCAAAAAATTAAGCCAATTTACGTGCATGATCCTCAGATATGTACGCAACTTTCATTCAATTTGAGCATTTTCATTTGAGCAAGTCTGGTGCCATTTTAAAATTCGTCAATATGAACTGTTCTGTTTTGACAGATTCTGCCTTTTATTTCGCATTGCCTCTTTTTCTATGTTGGATGAATTTCTTTGATCCACTAATGTCCAGTAGCATTATGCAATGTCCAGAAGTGTTAAGAATGATTGTGTCACCTCTGAATATGTTAATTTTTATTGTGCACTAACCCTCTAATGAGTTGTTTCGAGTTTGGTGTGGAGGAAGTTTTCAAGGATCAAGAGAGGAGTATGATGCAACATGATCAAGGAGAGTGAAAGCTCTAAGCTTGGGGATGCCCCGGTGGTTCACCCCTACATATATTAAGAAGACTCAAGCGTCTAAGCTTGGGGATGCCCAAGGCATCCCCTTCTTCATCGACAACATTATCAGGTTCCTCCCCTGAAACTATATTTTTATTCCATCACATCTTATGTGCTTTTGCTTGGAGCGTCGGTTCGTTTTTGCTTTTGTTTTGTTTGAATAAAATGGATCCTAGCATTCACTTTATGGGAGAGAGACACGCTCCGCTGTAGCATATGGACAAGTATGTCCTTGGTTTCTACTCATAGTATTCATGGCGAAGTTTCTCCTTCGTTAAATTGTTATATGGTTGGAATTGGAAAATGATACATGTAGTAATTGCTATTAATGTCTTGGGTAATGTGATACTTGGCAATTGTTGTGCTCATGTTTAAGCTCTTGCATCATATGCTTTGCACCCATTAATGAAGCAATACATAGAGCATGCTAAAATTTGGTTTGCATATTTGGTTTCTCTAAGGTCTAGATAATTTCTAGTATTGAGTTTGAACAACAAGGAAGACGGTGTAGAGTCTTATAATGTTTTCAATATGTCTTTTATGTGAGTTTTGCTGCACCGGTTCATCCTTGTGTTTGTTTCAAATAAGCCTTGCTAGCCTAAACCTTGTATCGAGAGGGAATACTTCTCATGCATCCAAAATACTTGAGCCAACCACTATGCCATTTGTGTCCACTATACCTACCTACTACATGGTATTTTCCGCCATTCCAAAGTAAATTGCTTGAGTGCTACCTTTAAAATTCCATCATTCACCTTTGCAATATATAGCTCATGGGACAAATAGCTTAAAAACTATTGTGGTATTGAATATGTAATTATGCACTTTATCTCTTATTAAGTTGCTTGTTGTGCGATAACCATGTTCACTGGGGACGCCATCAACTATTCATTGTTGAATTTCATGTGAGTTGCTATGCATGTCCGTCTTGTCTGAAGTAAGAGAGATCTACCACCTTATGGTTAAGCATGCATAATGTTAGAGAAGAACATTGGGCCGCTAATTAAAGCCATGATCCATGGTGGAAGTTTCAGTTTTGGACATATATCCTCAATCTCAAATGAGAAAATTATTAATTGTTGTTACATGCTTATGCATAAAAGAGGAGTCCATTATCTGTTGTCTATGTTGTCCCGGTATGGATGTCTAAGTTGAAGAATAATCAATAGCGAGAAATCCAATGCGAGCTTTCTCCTTAGACCTTTGTACAAAGTGGCATAGAGGTACCCCTTTGTGACACTTGGTAAAAACATGTGCATTGTGATGATCCGGTAGTCCAAGCTAATTAGGACAAGGTGCGGGCACTATTAGTACACCATGCATGAGGCTTGCAACTTATAAGATATAATTTACATGATGCATATGCTTTATTACTACCGTTGACAAAATTGTTTCATGTTTTCAAAATCAAAGCTCTAGCACAAATATAGCAATCGATGCTTTTCCTCTATGGAGGACCATTCTTTTACTTTCAATGTTGAGTCAGTTCACCTATTTCTCTCCACCTCAAGAAGCAAACACTTGTGTGAACTGTGCATTGATTCCTACATACTTGCTTATTGCACTTATTATATTACTCTATGTTGACAATATCCATGAGATATACATGTTACAAGTTGAAAGCAACCGCTGAAACTTAATCTTCTTTTGTGTTGCTTCAATGCCTTTACTTTGAATTATTGCTTTATGAGTTAACTCTTATGCAAGACTTAATTGATGCTTGTCTTGAAGTGCTATTCATGAAAAGTCTTTGCTTTATGATTCACTTGTTTACTCATGTCATATACATTGTTTTGATCGCTGCATTCACTACATATGCTTTACAAATAGTATGATCAAGATTATGATGGCATGTCACTCCGTAAATTATACGTGTTATCGTTTTACCTGCTCGGGACGAGCAGAACTAAGCTTGGGGATGCTGATACGTCTCCGACGTATCGATAATTTCTTATGTTCCATGCCACATTATTGATGTTATCTACATGTTTTATGCACACTTTATGTCATATTCGTGCATTTTCTGGAACTAACCTATTAACAAGATGCCGACGTGCCGATTCTTGTTTTCTGCTGTTTTTGGTTTCAGAAATCCTAGTAAGGAAATATTCTCGGAATTGGACGAAATCAACGCCCAGGGGCCTATTTTTCCACGAAGCTTCCAGAAGTCCGAAGACGAAACGAAGTGGGGCCACAGGGTGCCCAAACCCTAGGGCGGCGCGGCCCACCCCCTGGCCGCGCCGGCCTGTGGTCTGGGGCCCCTGTGCCGCCTCTTGACCTACCCTTCCGCCTACTTAAAGCCTCCGTGACGAAACCCCCAGTACCGAGAGCCACGATACGGAAAACCTTCCAGAGACGCCACCAACGCCGATCCCATCTCGGGGGATCCAGGAGATCGCCTCCGGCACCCTGCTGGAGAGGGGAATCATCTCCCGGAGGACTCTACGCCGCCATGGTCGCCTCCGGTGTGATGAGTGAGTAGTCTACCCCTGGACTATGGGTCCATAGCAGTAGCTAGATGGTTGTCTTCTCCCCATTGTGCTATCATTGTCGGATCTTGTGAGCTGCCTAACATGATCAAGATCATCTATCTGTAATTCTATATGTTGCGTTTGTTGGGATCCGATGAATAGAGAATACTTGTTATGTTGATTATCAAAGTTATATCTACGTGTTGTTTATGATCTTGCATGCTTTCCGTTACTAGTAGATGCTCTGGCCAAGTAGATGCTTGTAACTCCAAGAGGGAGTATTTATGCTCGATAGTGGGTTCATGCCTGCATTGACACCTGGGACAAGTGATGAAAGTTCTAAGGTTGTGTTGTGCTGTTGCCACTAGGGATAAAACATTGATGCTATGTCTAAGGATGTAGTTGTTGATTACATTACGCACCATACTTAATGCAATTGTCTGTTGCTTTGCAACTTAATACTGGAGGGGGTTCGGATGATAACCTGAAGGTGGACTTTTTAGGCATAGATGCAGTTGGATGGCGGTCTATGTACTTTGTCGTAATGCCCAATTAAATCTCACTATACTCATCATGATATGTATGTGCATGGTCATGCTCTCTTTATTTGTCAATTGCCCAACTGTAATTTGTTCACCCAACATGCTGTTTATCTTATGGGAGAGACACCTCTAGTGAACTGTGGACCCCGGTCCAATTCTCTTTACTGAAATACAATCTACTGCAATACTTGTTCTACTGTTTTCTGCAAACAATCATCTTCCACACAATACGGTTAATCCTTTGTTACAGCAAGCCGGTGAGATTGACAACCTCACTGTTTCGTTGGGGCAAAGTACTTTGGTTGTGTTGTGCAGGTTCCACGTTGGCGCCGGAATCCCTGGTGTTGCGCCGCACTACATCCCGCCGCCATCAACCTTCAACGTGCTTCTTGACTCCTACTGGTTCGATAAACCTTGGTTTCTTACTGAGGGAAACTTGCTGCTGTACGCATCACACCTTCCACTTGGGGTTCCCAACGAGCGTGTGCTTTACGCGTCATCACTTCGCAGTAGAAGAAGAACAATAAAGAGGGCAAAAGGAAGGTAGACACCGGTAATATCCCTGGTAGGGTTACCCGTAGTAAGGTGGTGGCCCCAGCGAGTCACACCAGGAGCAAGAGAACGATTTTATTCTGAACAACTAATTTGAATTTGTATGAACAATTTGAATTTGTATGAACAATTTGTATTGGGGATCCCTTTGTATTGAACAATTTGAATTTGTATGAACAATTTGTATTAGGGATCCCTTTGTATTGAACAATTTGAATGTAGGGATCCCTTGAATGTATGTGTTAAGCCACATTTAAGACACATTTATCATTTTCTCTAGGGTTTAGGGTTTTAGGGTTGTTTAGGGTTTAGGGTTTAATTCAAAATAATTCAAAACATGGTGGAACCTTCCCATGGAGTCTTGTTATGTTACCTACAACCTAGAGAAATAATAATGGAAAAGGAAATATAGAGATATACCAAAAGCTTCAAAACCACTTCCGAGTCCATGAGCTACTAGCTATGTAGATGCAGGGTTTTCTACTCAACACACCTCCCAAATACCCACTATGATTACAAAATTTGTCCAAATGAGTCCAAATTCATCACACTTGTGTATCTTTGAATTGCAAACAATATCATGTCGGCCAAAATGTACTATACTGTTCAAATAACACAATTTTAAAAATTTTATGCCAAAAGCTTCAATTTTGCTTACTCCTTTATTATTTGGGTGCCCCTGTTTTACTTAGTGCTACTCAGTTTTCCCCCTCCGGGCCCATTTGTTTTACTCTGTCCTACTCAGTTTTGCCCTTCCGATAAACATTTCCTCACTTTTCTCCCTCTTAGTTCTACTCAGTTTTCTTCACTTGTACTCACTGGCCGATCTCTGATTGGTCGAGATGTATATCACACGGATCTTGTTTGGTTGAAAGCTCAACGTACACTTGCACTGTTCGATCATTTATGATCGGATGACCTATATATCTCTCTCTACCACGATAGACGCATACGGAGGAAGAGCAGAGCACATACCTACCAACCCTGGCAGTCGCATCTTCCTCTCTCCTATTTCCTCTCTTACTCCGGCGGTCGCGGCGGCGCGGATCTAACCGTGCCTGCGGCAGCGTGCGGCGTGGATTTAAGAGTGCCGGTGAGGATCTAACCCTCAGAAACAGTTGAAATGTCTCTCTCTGCCTCACTTTCGTTTCTCTTCTTAGATCTGTTGATGATGAAGAACACCAAGACGGCGGCCATGCCGACAGTGGTTATCGATGCCAAGAACATTGAAGACATCGCCTACAACATCGCTTCGACGGCGGCCGTGCGAATCGATGCCAAGACGATTGAAGCCATCGTCTACAACCGCGCTGCGAATCCACCGATCCAGCCCTCCTCAGATCCATCGATGATGAAGAACACCAAGACGGCGATCGTGCCTATAGTGGTCATCGATGCCAAGAACATTGAAGCCACCGCCTACAACATCAATGCGATATATCGCCCTCCTCAGATCCAGCCTTCAATGTCGGAGCCTGCCGATGTCTCACTTCCGTTGCCCTCCTCAGATCCGTTGCTAATGAAGAACATCAAGACGGCGGCCGTGCCGACAGTGGTCATCGATGCCAAGAACATTGAAGCCATCGCCTACAACATCGCTGCGATGTATCGCCCTCCTCAGATCCGTCACTGATGAAGTACACCAAGACAGCGCCGGTGCCAAGAGTGGTTGCGAAGCCGTAGATCCATCCCATCGTTGCGCTATCGTGTTTGACGCCGTAAATTGGGATAAATTATGATAAATTTGTTCGAACTACTACCTTCGTCCCAAAAAAAGCTTCTCCACTTTCTCGATGTATGATTTGAAGTCTATCCCAACTTGATTGGGAATATTGATATGTATTTAATCCGAGAGGCTGGTACATGCTTTCATTTTTGGGATCTCTTCACTTTTATAAGATGTTCATGCATGCTAAAATTATAGCACAACTAGGAAATTGTATGCCAAAATACAGTGGTTACAGCCACACCAAAATACAGTACTACCTCTGTCCATAAATAGATTCCAAAAATTTATCTAAATCTGAATGTATCTAGACATAATTTAGTGTATAGATACATCCGAATTTACATAAATTTTTGGCATCTATTTATAGACGGAGGGAGAGGACGCGACGGTTCTTATCGGCCACTACCAACCGCTCCATTCTCTCCTCTCATCTCCACATCAAAATGCCACGCCGTCTGAAGACCACCTACTCGATGCTTGGCCTGAACGGCCGCGCGCTGCCTCCACCACCACCGCAGCCGGAGCCGCAGGCCGACGCGGAGTATAGCTCCGACAAGGATGAGGACCCACGGTTCACAGCGTGGCACAAGGCCTACGTCGCACATGCAAAAGCAGAGGCGGCGGAGGAGGCAGCGCAGTCGGGCGAGCCGCCGCAGGCCCCGGCCCACCCAGAGCAGGCGGCGATCCCCGTATCGGTGAACACACAACGATACCAGCGGTTGAAGGAGGAGCAACGCGAGTTCATCAACGACGCGAATCTCGAGCACGTCCTCCAGATCTCGCGCCAGCGAGAGGCCACGGAGGAGGCGGGACGGCGCCTCATGGATGCGGAGCGACAGAAGCTCGCAGAGCTCAACGCTCATCGCCACTACGAGGCGTTCGCCCGCCAGCACGCGAGCCGCGCCGAGATTGAAGCTTATCGGGAAAGGCTAGAAGCGCGGGGACAGCGCCGCCGGCAAGCCCCTGCGATGCCGGCCGCCATGCTCTACCGCCAGATGCGCGAAGCAAGGGAGGAGAAGCGGGCACAGACGCAGGCGGCAATGGCGAAGAACGACGACGAGGCCGGGCGCCCCAACCGACAGGCAGTAGATCAGGATTAAGTTTAGGGTGTTTAAATTTTAGTTATGTTTAAATTCGAGATACTTTTGTATAAATTTCGTATGAATTTCGTATGAATTTGGGTTCCCTTTTAAATATCATTTTAAATTTCAAAATCTATCGGGCCTGGCGTATGGGGGGCGCCGGTGTGGGAGCAGCATCCCCAAATTTTAAATTTCAAAATACTATTTGGGGGCTGCCGCTGGAGATATATGATTTTCTCTAAATAAATAGACGGCCCCACTGGTCATTGGCTGCGGTAGCCCCACAGAGCGGCAATATATGTCTTTTCCTGAAAAATACACGACCCCACTAGTCATTGGCTGCAGCAGCCCTATAGAGCGGCCCCATTTGTCATTGGCAGCACCGCGTATACAATCAGGAAATAAAACGGCCCACACGTCAGTGATAGATGGATGGCTGCTCCGACGTGTCTCCTGACCCTACCCGTCAGCACGAGACGGTCAGGGAGGAACTGCCCCTGTCCAGCCCCACCCGTCAGATTAACGGTCAAGGCCTCTGACCAGACGGCAACCGGCCGTTCTAGCGTATGCGAGGGGTTTCAAACTACAGGGAGGGGAAAACCGAGGAAAAACTAATGAGCTGGGGAAAACTGAGTACAACTAAGGACCCGAGGGCACAGAAATAGAAAACCCTAAGATCTTTAATGGGATGGAGAAGTCGGTTGTACCTTTTTCCTCCCATATATTGATGGCAACATCTCCATGTGTACCAACTCGTTGGGACTCCAAGTGCGGAGTATTGTAGCAAGCATATTTTCCCCACAAGGGTGACTCGAGGGTTTATATCGAACTCTCGAGGAATTGGCAGAGAACCTTTCCTTGTTCATCTTCAAGCAACCTACGAAACAAAGTTTTTTTCCTTGTGTCCCCAACTCCACTGTGTGGTTGTCAAGCAAATTTGGACCGCGTTGCATCCTCGCGGATAGCACGTACATTTTGCGTCGGGTCGCTGGGCTGGGGTGCAGACCCATTTATCCTCCACGCGGATGCAAACGATCGCTTTGCGTCCGTTTGCATCGGGCCATCGGAGATGCCCTTACAAAACATATAGTATGTGAGATAGTGATAACCTCCAAGTGCAGGGGATCATCGTAGTACAATTCGATAAGTATTTGAGTGTCGAATCAATGAGGAGCTGAAGGTAAACTATATATTCTCTAAAGCCCTATAACCCGCTTATATGGCCTTCTATATAAAGCTAGGATCTATAATGTGTTTGTGTGTGTGAAGAAGTTTTTACTATAAACTATAAGTACTGGAAATAAAATGCAAGAAGTAAAACTAATGCAAGATAAGTAAAGTGATGTGAAGTGGAGTAAGATGAAGTAATTCAAGGGAGTAATTGTTCAAGCAAATTGCTATTTCATTTGTGTGGTTCTCACAATTAGTGAAGCTCAGTATAGTCTTTTTAGTGTTTCTTCTAGAGAGGGGCCATAGATTGGTGCAGCCATAAAAATGAGCAAATACACCACTCATGATTGATCTCAAGAACAAACAAGGGAATTATTAAAACATAAAGTCCAACCATCTCTTTAAGCTTAAAGGTCCCCATAGTTATCCCCCATTCATTAACCATGAATTAATACGACATGAATCTAAGAATTGGGACATGGTTTCTGTCAAGCTCCAGCTGTCCCTCCTCATATCATCATGCAACAGTGACAACCTCATGCATCCCCCAACATAAGTGTGCACTCATATATTATTACAAGAGATCATCATAGAAGATAACAAATACTTATATGCAACCATCACAAACTATCTCACAATTGCCATGAACAAGTCAATACTCAAACAAAGACATGGAGACACAAAATACCATGGGAAATTGATAGCTTGCCATATACATCATGTTTGCCAAGAGAATACAAAGGGGTAGATTAATATGGTGCTGATGATGTTGATGATTACCACACCGGGGGGATGGAGTCCACCGGAAGTGATTCCGGCAGCATCCCCCACCCCGCCCCATCGATTGCCGCCGCCGGCAGCCTGCAGACTCTCTGTTTAAAATGTGTTTTTGATCCCCACCACCGTAGCCTCGATGAAACCCTACGGGGGGGGGGGGTCGTATATAGAGGTTTTTTAGGTCAAACAAAGTACGTGAGCGCGAGATTGAGGTGAATCAGACGGACGAGGGCGAAAAGGAACCTGGTGGTGCACCCATAGAGGGAGGGCGTGCCACAGACCCTCTTTCCGAGCTTGTTGACCTCCTGGTGTCCCACTTTAGCTCATTTTATTTGTCTCAAAATTTCCGAAGGTTGGCCCCTGACCTCGCCCTTTTTAGAGTCCCGTAGATCCTGTAAAGTCAAAATACTGATAGAAGGTGTTTTTTGCCAGACAGAGTTAGAAACAGAGGAGAAGGAATTGTTTAGAAAATCCCCTAAAATAATATAAAACATGCAAATAAAATTATATAAGATGCAATTATGTGATAATATGTGGCAATAAACTACAAATTTCATGTATGCATTTTAATGCATCAACATCCCCAAGCTTAACTTATGCTCGTCCTCGAGCATAAAGGTGATAAAACTAACATGGACTTTGAAGTTTATTGCATTACTTATAAAATAATTTGACAAGAACTTTTCTATATGCATGCATAATAAATTTAACATGGCAATTATTTGTACATAGCTTCGTCAACATATAGCAAAGTGTTACTAAATATCCACTATGTTGGTGTGCTGCTATCTGTGCATGGTGTAAAAGAGATAATTTATGGCAATACTACTTGGACATGATTAATTTATAGTAGCAATAAACAAAATTCTCGCACCGCGTTTGATTGAATCAGGAGCAAGGTTTTTGAGACCATTGATTCCTTCAATTATTGACTAGTAATTCATCATGCTTGCATTGCAAACCAAATAATGGGAGGATGTCATATCCTTCCGGTCCTTTAACATTTAAACACTCATAGAAGACTCATACATGAGTAAGTATAGCTAGTATCTTTAGTTGACCAAAGGATATAGTGGCAGTGGGATATGTGTTCGCTTCTTAGCTTTAACACCTTATGAGTGGCTCGTGTTCTTCCCCTTTGGAATATATTGGCATTTCTTTGATTTGCCTTTGGGCACTTCTTAGCTTTAACCCTTTCTTTGGTGTCATCCTATTGGCCGACTCATTGGGTTCAATCTCTTCTTATTTTATTTTCTTTCTTTTCTTCTTTTTCTTTCTTTTATTCTTTTTCTTTTATTTTTCTAGTTAGTGGTTCATTGGTTCAAAGGCTAGCAAGAGGCTGGTTGGCCAACTAAAGATACTATCAGCCAACTTACATATGCTTCAATGATGAGGTTCACCATTTCAAAGACTAGACCGTTGCACAAACATCAACCTTCATATTTTAAAGACACATAGGAATATAATTATTCATCATTTAATATGTGCCAAGTCTGCAATAACAAGCATAATGGGATGCATAGACTTTTATTCAAAGCTACTATCTCTCAATCAAGTATAAGTATTGTTCCTCAACAATATCTCATTTGCATCAAATTTAGCTAGGAGAACACAAAGATATTAAACATATAATACCACCTCCCCAAGTATTTATGAAACAATGCACAAGTATTTGATATGGTTAAAGAGCACACATAAATATAGCAAAGGTGTCATACCACCCTTTTTTTAATCAGTTCTCACATAAGCATGCAAATTATTTTCATTATGGTATTTAAGAATAGGATAATTTACTTCAATAGCTCTTTAATAAGCATGCAAGGCATTTGTCATGATGGTCTTATTTATCTCAAAGCAAAACTAGACACAAAATTAATAAAGGATGCTCCAACCTTTTGCGATCACTCTATGTTGCTCAAAAAACAAGATTTAGGGGTGCGCAAACCGAGAGTTTAGAGATGGTTATAGTGGGGTGCATTGGGCATCCCCAAGATTATGTTCTTGACCATTCTTGGATAGCTCTTGGTGTGGTGTTCCTTTGTTCCCTATAAAAAAACTTCAACACAAAATGTTCTCCCATTCTTTTGTATTGGGGTGACATTAGTGGACAAGAATATTATGCTTGCTGCCATTTTCTTCAAAGGTAAAATTATTTATTCATGAATCATATGTCACATAATGTCCTAATTATTCTAGTATATATCAAAAGTTTTAATAAAAACTAATTTTTATACTTAAAAGAATGGTTCTCTCATAATTATTCTAGTATATATCAAAAGTTTTAATAAAAACTAATTTTTATACTTAAAAGAATGGTTCTCTCATTAAGAGGCAGAATCTGTCAAGAATTTTAACAACAACAAAACTGATTTTTTTAAAGACCACTTAGACATGTCAGGAATTTTAGAAATTTTTGTGTGCATATAGAGGATGAAAAGTTGCATATACTGTGAATGTATCAAGATTTTAGGAGTTACCAAAAAATTAGAAATCGTGCACTAAAAAGTGCAGCGCAGAAATGAGCAACTTCAATTTTGTTTCACAACTTTAACATCCAAATGGGTAAAACTTGGTACTTTATTTTAGAAACAAAATATTAAACTAAAAAGAAACTATCTTGCATAGACATAATGCATAGGAAAAACAAAAAATAATCAAAGGTAAATAAAAACATTGCCCCCACAGACATTCAAAAGGGATCATGAAGATAAAACTAGAACATGAGTTTGAAATGATTTACTTGATATATTTGAAAGAAGGGAGGTGCATGGGCATCCCCAAGCTTATGATCTTGCTACTTCTGGTCCTCTACTTCTTCCCCGTCATATCATGTTACTCATCTCAAATAAATAAATATTTTCATCTCCATGATACTCCAATGGCTACAAAATGGTTAATTCTCTAAACAAATGATGTGATAATTTCTACCATGATGGAAACAATATTAATTAGTGGGAATCCATTTTATTCAATAAGCTAGCATATATAGAAAGGAAACACTATTTTTATTTTGGTTTAGTGTAGGGAGAGTTTTAATGATATAGACTTTACAATGGTTCCATTGGCATGAACAACACATGCTCAAGGTCGACCCCAACTTCTCCATTCCTCATCTTTCTCATTTACTCTTCCATGGATTATTTTTAATTTTATTAAAACTTATAAACTAATTACTACGTAATAATGATCAAAGTTATTTTACAATTTAATAATGACACAAAGGTTTACTCAAAATAAATTTTATTTGAAAGCGTATGGAGCACACCACAAGATTTCAAACCATTAACTTTTAAGTCTAACTCTCATCCTATGCATTGGCATTTTATATATGAATAAATACCATCAACTTAATGGTAGCCAATGCATATAATGACCAGTAGCTTTCATTTTAAATAAAATGGAAATATAAAGAGGACTCTTATCTCTTCCCCTTTCATAATATTTGCAAGAATTAAAAGTATACTCAACAATATAGTTGTGAATATAATCACCACATAAAGACAAATCATCTAATGATCTTATGGTATCATCTATTTCTTTTACATCATCATGATCCTCCCATAAATTAGACAAGCTTATATCACGTCGAGGATCATCATCAATAGTACAAGAAGGGGTGTTCATAGGAGTTTGTGTGGTACCATTGTTGAGAGTTGGATATGGGTAGCTACTCCATTCTTCCTCCAATTGTTCTTCTTCATCCTCTTCTTGGGGTTACATGGGCATCCCAAGCTTATGGTTTTATAATCCTCCTTATTTTGTTCTTCCTGGGCACTCTCAACATGATTTCTTGCATTCAAAATATAGTACACAAGGGAATATACAAGCTTTTGACATAGTTGTCTAGCATATCCTTCATATATTTCGAGACTCATGAGAAATATCCATAGCATATTTCATTATCTAATTTTTTTATGGTTTTAATTTTATTTGCAAGGTACTGAAATAAACTAGCAATGCAAGCAAGAATAGAAGCCTAGAGCTACGCTCCCCAGCAATGGCACTAGAAAAGTATCTTGATAACCACCAAGTGCAGGGGATCACCGTAGTACAGTTCGATAAGTATTTGAGTGTCGAACGCACGAGGAGCTGAAGGTAAAGTATTTATTCTCTAAAGCCCTATAACCCACTTATATGGTCTTCTACGCAAAGCTAGGATCTATAGTGTGTTTGTGTGTGTGAATAGGTTTTTACTATAAACTATAAGCGTTGAAAATAAAATGCAAGAAGTAAAACTAATGCAAGATAAGTAAAGTGATGTGAAGTGGAGTAAGATGAAGTAATTCAAGGGAGTAATTGTTCAAGCAAATTTCTATTTCATTTGTGTGGTTGTCACAATTAGTGAAGCTCAATATAGTCTTTTTAGTGTTTCTTCTAGAGAGGAGTCATAGATTGGTGCAGCCATAAAAATGAGCAAATACACCACTAGTGATTGATCCCAAGGCCAATTAAGAACAAATAAGGAAATTACTAAGACACAAAGTCCAACCACCAATGTAAGTTTAAAGCTCCCCATAGTTATACCCCCATTGATTAACCATGAATTAATACAACATGAATCTAAGAATTGAGACATGGTTTATGTCAAGCTCCAGCTGTCCCTCCTCATATCATCATGCAACGGTGCCAACCTCATGCACCCCCAACATATGTGTGCACTCATATATCAGTACAAGAGATTATCATAGAAGATAACAAATACTTATATGCAACCATCACAAACTATCTCACAATTGTCATGAACAAGTCACTACTCAAACGAAGACATGGAGACACAAAATACCATGGAAAATTGATAGATTTGAATACACATCATGTTTGCCAAGAGATTATAAAGGGGTAGATGAATATGGTGCTGGTGATGTTGATGATTACCACACCGGAGGGGGTGGAGTCCACCGGAGGTGATTCCGGCAGCGTTTCCCCCTCCAATTGCCACCGGCGGTGGCCTGCTGACTCTCTGTGTATGTGTTTTTGATCTACGCCGTTGTAGCCTCGACGAAACCCTAGGGGGTTATATATATTGGGGGTTTTAGGTCAAACAAAGTCCGTGAGCACGAGATTGAGGCGAATCGGACGGACGAGGGCGAAAAGGACCCTGGTAGCGCGCCCATAGAGGGAAGAGCGCTCCACATGTCCTCTTTCCCAGCCTGTTGACCTCCTGGTGTCCCACTTTAGTTGTTCGTCTCGAAATTTCCGAAGCGCGACCCCTAATCTTGCCCTTTTTCGCGTCTCGTAGCTTCTGAAAAGTCAAAAATACTAATAGAAGGTGTTTTTTTTGCCAAACAGAGTTAGAACCAGAGGAGAATGAATTGTTTAGAAAATCCCCGAAAATAATATAAAACATGCAATAACATTATATAAGAATGCAAATATGTAGTAATATGTGGCAATAAACTACAAAGTTCATACAAAGTTCATGTATATATTTTACATGCATCAGGTAGGTGTAGGGTGGTAGGTAGGGTTACTCTATACTCTAAAAGTCGAATGTTACTATTGCACCGAGCTCTGCAGAGTAGGAACATGTATTTTTTTAGAAATAGCATTTCCAAATCTTTATGCATTTTCTTATATTTAATTTAAGTTTTAATCCCTACGTACATACACTGTAATGAGTAATTTAGTATCAGATGCATCACAAAGCTCATAAAATGTATATTTATGGCGTTCACAAAAGAAATAAATGTATATCATGTGCAAGCTATATAACTTGACCACAATCCATTCATACTTTATGTTGTTTTTCTAATATGGTCATATTGCACATAAACATTTATTTGTGCATATGGTATAGGTGTATCATTATTTTTTGCAAAAGTTTCACCAGTCTATTATTCTACATTTCTGGAAACTTGGAAAGAAAAGAAAATCCATAGAGAATATCTGGAATATGACAACCCATTATACAAAATTGAATTTGTAAAATCAGGTTCAAACTTTGAACTCACAAATTGGAGCACTAGTATTGCAGTAAGAATTATTATTTGTGCCATCTTGGTGTATTAAAAGAATGTCAATTCCAAAATCATACGGTTCGAGTTTCACTAAACCGGGCCTGTTGTTTGCAGAAGTAGGAGTACTAAAATGTTGCGGTGATAGCAAATCGGCAAGTTCTATTGTTTAACGAGCAAACAACAAACGATATGGACAGTGGCTAGTGGGAGTATCCAGTGGTGTCAGATTTCTGATGGAACAAACAAAGGACTTTGTACAGTGGTCACCAACAAACAAACAAAATACTGTACATCGGACAGAGGTATAACCAGTGGTGACGTGGTGTCACACAAAAAATACACAGGATATTTAAGAACACAGGAAAAGCTTGCGTTAACCAAGTGGAGTGATACTATTCTCAATAAAAACAGGAAGGCAGTAGAGGCACGTCATCTCGAGAATTAGGAGCAACAAAATGAAGAACACACGTAAGGTGGCCAAATTTTGGGGAAAGATATTTGTGTTCAATATTGTAGAATTTTAAAAATTTGCGATATTTCTGGAAGTCCATTGTGTCCCAAAGTGTTTGGCTATTCTGAGATTCGTCAGTTTAGTTCATCCGATGTCATGTTACAGTGACCGGCCTTGTTGTTTGGATGGCCTCGATCACTATATCCAAAAATATGCTATCGTGAACCTATGAATTGAGACTGCGTATATACATCCTCTATCCTCTGTTTTCAATTACAAGATGTTTTAGCAGTTTAAAGTAAACTAGCATTTTTTTGGCAAAATCTTTGCTTTTACTATTAATTAAGAAAATAGTATTTAACTTTTAGGAGAAAACCAAGCGAAAAACCTACAAGAATAGGATCAAACTCACACAAACAAAGTCTACCAAAGATGCAACCAACAATGTCGCACCCACACCAGCCAACACAAGGAACCACGAGGCGACACGATCAAACACCAAACACGACACTCGAATACCGCGCTGATAAAGACACCCATCAATCAACTACAGATCCAAGGTATGCAGCAACCAATGTGGCGAGAAAATCGCAAAACTCTCTTGCAACGACAACGCTAGACACCGTTGCCAACTGTCCTGACTTAACAACTCCACTCTTCTCGAAGCCAAGTGCCTAACTCAGCGGAGAAGCCACGACTGAGATCTCGTGCGAGTCGAACCTCACTTCCTTGACGGAGGAGGCATAACCACACTACCACTCAACTCCAGAAGCTCAAACACCACAGAAGAATTCACACACAACTCATGTAGCTCTGGCGTGATCTCAACCACCGATGACTTCACCTCAATGGAGCCAAGCGGAAACGAAGCCTGCATGGTGGTGAGCTCTTGCCCACCAGAAGAATGCGCATCCGTAGGCTCCACGGAAACACCAACGCGTGCCAACAACAGCTTGATACTTACCACCTCTTCACGAAGGGGCGAGACACATCCTCGATGTGGTTAGCAACCAACTGAGCGAGCTCCATGCGCACAAAAGCAACATAGGACTAAAGGCGAGAGTCGAAACTGGCGTTGACATTGAACTCCTTGCAGCACCTTAGAGAGGGCCTTGGCGGCGATATTGTAGGCGACGACGAGCAACACACGATCTCAGCCCAACTCCAGGGCGCCGAGGGACGATGTGGCAGTGCGACCGGAGATCGGCTTCGCTGGCAAGCGGCACGAGCGTCCGAAGAACGAGCACGAGCATCCGGAGAGCGAGAATGATCAGCAGGAAAGCGTGCATGACAGAATCGCTCCCGATGACAAGTACGACGACAACGGATGCATCTGAAGGGCTGAGATCGTGTGATACCATTCTCAAAATTCGGTGTGCATAAGTAACCATCAAAGAAACCGATAAATCACCTTCAAAGTTACCATGGTGAAACTATGACCTGGAAAATGTGTAGAAGAATGGAAAAAGGAAAAAAATGCTAGAGAATTACTATAATATAATTACTTACAGTAGAAGAGGTACCTTGGATTAACTACCGGTGAGACATTACAGCCGGGAAGTTATCTAGAAAAGATACCGTCGAAGAGTAAGTGGAGAGAAACAAAAAATTGGTTGAAGAAGTATTGTAGGAGAATTTGTCACCGTCGGTAGAAAGTTAAGGACGGGAAGTTATCTCTAGAAGTTACCGTGAGAAAATAAAATGAGAGAAACGTTAAAAAAACATTCTTTTTCCAGCAAAGGCCGACATGGCGGCAGCTGATTGGTAGAAAATGATGGCTCTCCGGTGCCTATACGATGGAGGGTCGTGAGCCATATATATTCACACTGACATAGATAGTATATATGTATATACTGGTTGCACAATATATTATTGTCTTGCGTGTATTTTCTGATGCGTGTAGCAATACTGGAAATTTACAAGCTGCCAAAAAATTATGCTCCGTTAAAGAGTGAGAGTATGAAAACTAGGTAGGAAAACTACAACCGAAAAGTAATGTGAGATAACTATTGTCTAAGAGAAAGTTTAAGGTTGACAGCCGACGACAAATTACAGCCACAACACTACGCAAACTCGAAAATTTCTCATAGGGTACCGCCTAAAATTACAGACGTAAAGTTGTGCCAAAAAAATGACCACTGAGTAATTAAAAGAAGATGGGAAAAATACCACCGTAGATGTAGGCTAACTACCGTTTGAAAGTTACGACCGGAAATGTATAACGAATCGAATTGCATCAAAGATTACGGCTAGAAGATTACTGTCAAGTAATTTGTTTAAAAAGAAACTGAAAATATACGGTATGCAAATTATGTCCAGAAAAACGTGTCAAGGAATTACAGCCAAGTAGTTTTAAAAGAAGGGAACGTAACGTAGGTAATCCTTTTGTTTAAGAGGTACACGTAGGTACCTACCGCTGGAAAATTACGGTTAGAAAGTTGTTATGTCTAAAAGTAGAATCCAAGAGTCTCCAATGAGAAATAAGAAAAATAAAAAATAAAAATAAACACATTGTAGCATAGACCACATGACATGCTGATTGAAACGAAAGTTGTGCCGAAAAATAACTATCGAGTAAATAAAAGGAGTTAGAAAAATACCACCGTAAACGTAGGCTAACTACCGTCGAAAAGTTACGACCGGAAATATGTATTAAGTCGATTTGCATCAAAGCTTAAGGCCGGAAAGTTGTGCTAGTCAAGTTTTTTTCTCTGAAAAAAGAGCTAAAAAATATATGGTCTACAAATTATGGCTATAAAGTTGTCTCAAGCAAAATTACCGCCAAGTAGTTTTAAAAGAATGAACATAAAAATGCTGTTGTAGAGGTAGGCAACTTTTTTGTTTGAGAGGTATACGTACAACCAGAAAATTAGGGATGAAAAGTTCTTGCATCTAAAATTATATAATTCAAGAGTTTCAAAATAGAAAAAAGGAAAAAAAAACACATTGTACTAGTCCACATGGAGAAGATTGATTGGATGAAAATAGATGTCTACAGTTCATCAACATGGAGCACTCTAGTGTAAGCAAACCCCTTCAGCTTTAAATAGTAAATATCATCTAAAATTATACAATCCAAAAGTTTCAAAGTAAAGAAAAAAGAAAAAAGCACCCACATGGAGGAGATGGATTGGACGAAAATAGATGTCTAGGGTGCATCAACATGGAGCAGTGTAGTGTAAGCAAACCCCTTCAGCTTTAGTATATAGTATTATCATCTAAAATTATATTCAAGAGTTTCAAAGAAGAAAAAAAAGGAAAAAAAAACACATTGTAGTAGTCCACGCATAGGAGATTGATTGGACGAAAATATATGTCTACGGTGCATCAACATGGAGCACTCTAGTGTAAGCAAACCTCTTCAGCTTTAATATATAGTATTATCATCTAAAATTATATTCAAGAGTTTCAAAGAAGAAGAAAAAAGGAAAAAACACATTGTAGTAGTCCACGTGGAGGAGATTGATTGGACAAAAATAGATATCTACAATGCATCAACATGGATCACTCTAGTGTAAGCAAACCCCTTCTTCAAGAGTTTCAAAGAAGAAGAAAAAAAGGAAAAAACACATTGTAGTAGTCCACGCAGAGGAGATTGATTGGACGAAAATATATGTCTAGAGTGCATCAACATGGAGCACTCTAGTGTAAGCAAACCTCTTCAGCTTTAATATACTAGATGACCCGTTGCGCTATCGCGCAAATGGCAAAATCAAGTCAGAATTTAAACCATAAGTTTTACCTTATTTTAATATTAAAAATTAACTCGAAATTTAAGTACTTAAATATCTTGCAACACATCATTCCATCATGTGGTATGGTGAAGGAACAAGCAACATCTCCACTGTTTAACAAATGTTAATAAGCTATCTGAAAAAATTATTGCCCTTATACTTTGCTACAAACAAGAATACATGAAAAACTCATTTGCTTCATTTGCCATAACTGAGTCAAACAATCATGAACTTCTACACGATGCTCTTAATACATTTCTTGAAGATTAATTACTGAATGATTTTAAGTTATGAAACCTCATGCTGGTCCTCGCCTCCTTCGACAGAGGACTCGCTGACCACACCGCCTCCAGATCAGGCTGATTGTTGCCATCGTCCTTGATGATGAGCCCAAGGTAAACCGAGCACGGTGCTGTGCATGGCAAGCCACCGTATGATTCTTCAGATGACATCCGCTCAGCGCAGTCAGTGTCACCTCCCTCGGTAGCAGGTCGCCAGTCTCTTCATGACATGAGCGAAAGTAAGCGCACTGAGGTACTCAGCTGTGGTCAACTGCACCTCTGGCACGCCTGCATTTAGTTAGTTATATAAGCTCCTACGTAATACCACAAATTAACTCAATTTACATATTCACTTTGAGCACTTGACATATTATTTGTAGATTTCTCTTTGCAGTTACAAAGGACCACAAATTAACTCAATTTAGTTAGTTATATAAGCTCCTACGTAATACCACAAATTAACTCAATTTACATATTCACTTCGAGCACTTGACATATTATTTGTAGATTTCCCTTTGCAGTTACAAAGGACCATAGTATCATAAAGTTTGAGAAATAGCAAAACTAAGGTAGGTACTACATGGTGAAGCAAAAAAGATGTTCCAAATTAGCTCACAGTCTCACACTATCTGTAACCTAATTCTGCCATTCACGATCTCCTACAATGCACAAGAGCCCAGTAATCTACATGACATTAACTATGGAAAGCAAACACACACAAAATAATTTCAATTACCCGAAAAGCAGGAACCATTAAAATCTACATTAATTTGTTTACTGCTTTTACCTTTTATTAGCATAGGGTGCATATATATAATACAAATAGAAAATGGAGTGCCCTGGAAGGATGGAAATATATGAGCACCCCATTTTCATTCTAGATGCATGATGACAATTATCTCACCCTAGGCCATATAGAAAGTGTTTAGGGAGCTTCACCACAGGTTATGATATATCATAAAGGATAAATTTGGTGGACGTCCGTTCTTTTAGGAAAGTAAAATTTCAAAGCAACCACTTCAAAATATGCTCGGATTGAGGACACAACACAAACAAAAGTATTTTGAGCTGCATCTTGGAGCATAAGCGAATGTAATGAACAGAAAAATAGGAAAATAGATAAATGGACATGCTACAGCAAGTGCTTTCTTAAACAAAGAAAATTTAAACGGAAACATATGTACAAGGGTAATAAAAATGATTTGCATAGGAGAGACACGCTACTTCAACCCCTGAATCATCTGATGCGAAGAATGCATTGTATGTCAACAAACCACATGTTTCAACAAACAAGGAATATCGGTAGATCAAGGAAATATACCTACTGTTACTCCGATGTCTTATTTCATAAGAAGCATTTGTGAAGTAAAATTATTATTCTCCAGTAAATATACATCAGGATCATCACTAAAAAGCATAGAACAAACACCAGTATGTATACAATTTAGGTTTCCGAATTAATTAAAACCCGAGGACTACAATATTAAAACTTCAGTTCAGTACAACAAATGCAAGAATGACACACCAAAGTTTAGGGAGGATGATTACAGGAGACTGCAGTTATACAATTCCCGTTCCTCTCCAACACCTCCCCAACTATTGCAATGCAGCCTGAAGAACCAAGGAAAAAATTGCCCACACATTATACCTGCATGTTGTAGTAGTTATCAAATCAACACACAGATGGAGTGAGAAAGGAAAGGCCAACCAAGAACTTACCAATAGATCTAAGTCATTATTAATCGTATCATACTTACGTCAATATATCCAACAATACAAAATAGAGAAGGGAGTAAAACCAATTGCCAGAGTGTCATACCCTCATGTAGTGCTGCCACCATTCTCAAATACCCAACACAGCTGCTTTTGAAATTGAAAAGAAGTGTTTCATACACCTAAAAGGGAATCGTAATAAGAACTCTACAAAAACAAGAAACAATAGTGCTCTGTCCAAGCGACATTTTAGCTGAACTGTGTTCAGAGGTATATCGTACAGCAATACAATGCATTTTTTTGTATCGGGCTGAACAGAAAGTTGAAGAACACAAAGCAGTGAAGAACAACCTGAAAACAATATGGAATTTGAGCTGCAAAAAAAAATACCGAATCAGTCTGGTTCTTTTCTCTCAAGAAGCGTTGTAGCATGATGAAACTTTATATTTGCACATGTGTCACTGGATGGACCATGCAACATGATATATACATACATTATACTTAACTTAAGGTGGCATGGCATCCAAACACAAGTATATGGAAAACCGTGGAGATGGATATTGAAAGAAAACTCTAACCTTGAAATTTGATTATTCAGATTTCTTCCGCACTCTCGACAATAAAAGAAAACATCACTGCTCTCAATGTTTATTAAGCTTGAGCTGAGTTTCAACAGAAATTCCTATTATTAGCAATATATGTTTCTAGTTAATTATAGCGAGCAAGAGAAATAAATTAGGTCCCTATTTTAGAATCACAAATGAACCTGATCGTATACATATAACTTATTATATTCTTTTGTGCTCTATGGTAAAATTGAAGTTCAGAAATCTTATCACATAGTACCATAAAAATCAGAAATGTGCACCAAACTGAGTATTGTTATATTCAACATACGCTCAAATTAACAGATAGATTTTGTTTCTTTTTCAAAATGGCAAAGTGGGATAGGCCAGATGCACCATACATTATTTTCCTCTGCACTATCTAATCCGTCGTCGTCCTCCATGTTTTTTCAGGACTTTCACAGCAAACTCCAACCCACCAGATTTATACATATGAACTTAGTGGTGGGGTATGAGCACTTACGCACATCAGTTCATGGTTATGTGGAACTCAAGAGGCAAATTGTTATTAAACCTCAAAAATGTAAAGAGCAGAAGACATTCAATGTTTTGCAAAGAGTAAACAACGCAAACTAAAAAGTACGAAAAAACAACAGGAACGTTTCTAAGCAAATAGTGTTTGTCTTTCATTGAATCCATATTCCTGTCCTTTAGGAGAAACAGTGGATTAAGGCAATCAACTTTAAAACAACAATTGGATGATTCAAATAGTGTACACTTACCACAACCAGTCCCTGGACAGCTTATTTGATTTTCTCATTAGTTGGTTCATTCGACAGGCAAGCAAGGTCTTCACCGACCTCTATCCCCAGCATTCCTGGCTGCTGCATGATGAGAAAAGAAAGAGATTAGATGTAGTCTGTAGAAGGCCTGGAGGTCAAAACAAAGTCAATATAGTACACAAGAGGGGGGAAACAAAAATGTGGAGGTTGAGCAAACCTGCAGCAGCAATATTCAACATGGATAGCAATGTTGGTTGCTACCGTGTAGCGTGCTTCAGGCTCCAGTTGAGACGATACACTCCCAGGCTACAGGCAGGTGGGTATAGGCAGAATCATCGAATGGATGTTCCGACAACGCATGTGGTTAGCACCACGGGGTCGCCTAGAGCGGCGATGATATGCTACCACAATAACACCGTGTGGGAGGCACTGCGACGTCCACGCGGCGACGGTTCCCTTGTGTCGTCCTCTTTTTCTTCCAGGAGCGCACCTGGCTCATCACAAAAACTCTCGCTTGGTCAACAGCTGTGCCGTAAGCCGAGCTCTTGATAGGAATCCAAGAGAGGTGGCCTGGATCCAAGCACACTCAGTCTATGCATACCTAGAAGGGTTTTCCAATAAGTTTATACATGCCAAAAATCTGCTAGCTTCCACCAGCAAAAGTGATGTATAGAAAACAAAGTAATCACATATCAGCATATAACATATTGTGTGGGTAAAGTCAGACCAGAATAACTCTATTTGCTGAATTTAAGTCCATTAGCTCAGCCAAACATAAAGAATTTCATTTTGGTATACACTTTATTGGACAGAATCGTTTGAAACTCACTTTAAATTTTGAATCGCCAACAGATGTCTCATGAGTTTAGATGCAACCAACAAACTATTTAGCATATGACCTACACTATGATCAAACTTTGATTGTTTGCTGAAAATAACAGAAGAGGGATACATAATATCAATTCTTCAGGTTCATTGGAACGTATGAAATAACAGAAGGCCTGAAGCAAACAAGGCATAAATCAATAATATGATGCTTGTTCCAGTAAGCAAACAAGGCAGAAAAAAACTAAACAAAATACTTATTTTATTGGTCTCATGTGAGAGCCAACTCCTACAATTCTATTTTATTCCCATAGAGCAGAGATGTCATCAGAATTATTTAACTAACCGGTTAATACATAGCAAGTATAGGCAACCAATATGACTAAGCATTATGCTATTAAAATGGGAATATATATCAATTATGTTGATTCAAAAGATTTTCCTCATCTACAGAGAACAGAACATTGACCATATCAAGAATATTTCTAGCGCTGGATCTCTGTTTGCACAAAACAAAATGATAATAGCCTGGGTAGGAATAGTTCCTCCATCAAGATTACCTATTTATCCAAGGGGTTTCCTAATAAAGGTTTAGTTTTGTATCAAAATCTTACCTTTCAGGTACAAGCATACATCTATAAAATTTATGAAATTCAAAAGAGAAGCATAAAAGCAGTATTACTCAGGGAGCATGACCTGGCTGGGCCGACTCATCGAGCTGCAACACATGCCGTTATGTCACCCCAACCAATGGCATATCTTCTCCGAATGAATAGTGAATAAAATGTCACTGGACCAGATAGCAAAATACGTAGTTCAATACTAAGAATTGGTTGTTAAGGGGAAACACAGGTTCCAGTAGTCTTTCAAAGAAAAAGCAAAAGCACCTCCAGGAAAGAAAGAAAATAAACCTCGATATTCGGCTGTACATTTTGACATGGGCACACGGCCTCAGCTTCATTTCTCCTTCCACCATTTCAAATCCACCAACACCGTCCAAATTCCTTAAAACAAAGCTTTATTATCCCAACATAAACAGACATACCAGGCATCACTGAACTACTGCTCAAGGATGTGCTCTTCGTCCTTCTCTGCACATCTATACTTGACGCCTTGATGCCCAGGTAGTCCAATTACACTGACCAGTAATCCTCCATGCTCATGTAAGCCTTATTTCTCATTATAAGCACGCATGTGTTGTATCAAAAATAAGCAAGGACATACCAACCAACCCAACACGGAAAAACCACATAACTCAGTATGAGCAAAATAATCATCTAAGGGGCGAAAAGAACATAACACATGGGGGCGGCCACCGAACATAATCCTGTACAACCAAAATAACAATTCTCAGAACCATAGAATTCTGCACATGTATCATATATAATTCATGGATCAGCAGTGTGGCTTCTTCGTAGAATATAAATGCGAAAAGAACAAGCAAGACAAGTAGTACAATAGGGCCCTGCATATTATGGATCAGAATCAATGAATTCCCACCTTGTAATAATCAAGCTCTCTAAAAAGCAACACGTGTGAATGGTTACCTTGGCAGCATTGCTCCGCAAGAATTCGACAGGTAAGTATGGTTGCTCATGTTCTTGCCAAGAGGATAAAATTTCAGGCTATCAGTGTGCCACCAGGATCAATGAAGAACTCTGAAGAGTCACCAAAACTTGCAAGATGTGGCTCCGTTTTCAAAGTACAACATAGCCTTGTTGTCAACAATGAGCTCACCAAATGGCTGGAATAGGCTTTAGCAATGGCATCCCTGCCGTTGTTCGCAACCTAGAAAATAGATGTGTGTAGAACTTTCAGTGCACAGAAGTATTGGATGCATTCGAACAAAACTGCATGCATAATAATCTTTTCCATGGTATATTGGCATGTGATCCACCAAACTAAACTGAAAGACTGATTTAGAGTTGTCAAAGTATTAGAGGCTAGTGTTCCAGAAAAATGATAGCACACAACCTATGGTCTGGGATTAAGAAATTCTACAGTCAGCACTAACACTAACAGCTATGTATTTACATTTGTACCTTTTTTTTGTAGTAGTTGGGACACTACGCTTAATAAATCAGTACCTTGGTTTTTCTTTCCAATTTAGATATGGTAGCAAAGCACTCCCCAATTTCTGATTGGTTGCACCTGCAAGTGAACAACTCATCAGCACCCGAGGTCACCGGCCTCCCCGCGCTGCCACCGCCATCGTGCCAGTGCCTCGGCAGCCACCGTCCATGTGCATCCGGTGGTCAGGTCCGGGGTGGCTGGGTAGTCTACCAACATTTATAGGAGTGGCGCGACGCGAGCACGTACCCTCACTGTCTCAAACAAATGGTCCCACGCAAGCATGGGCCCAACCGTCATTCCTAGAGCGGGCCTCCACAGCAGCGGCGCCGCGTGTTAAGCAACATTTGGCTACTCGATGCAAGTGTAACCACAAAAGTCAGAGAGCAAAAAATGCAGAGCTGTTCAGTACCTGGACATACACATCGTCATCAAGCATGTAGACTATATTGTCGATCTGCACACAGCGGTAGTGACACCGCGCCTTGACGTCCTCCTCCTCATCTGGCCTGCGCGAAACACAACACGAGATGGAAAATATTTAACACAAAAATAACCGAGTGAGCGCTGGAGATCTGGAATGGAAACAGTAGGAAGGACATGTTACCTCACGGGCGCCGCTGGTAGCGCTTCGGCCACTTCGTGCACGCCTCGTAGGTGGGGAAGGGCTCCCTGACGAAATCTAGATCCTTGTCGCCGACGGCTGCCTTCCTAGCCTTGGTCGGCCGAACGACTGGTCAGATGAGGACCCCCACTCCCCGCCGCTTCCGCCCTCCTACACCGTCGTCGCCGTGTCCGATGCCGCCTAGTACTACCAATCGCGTGACGCAGAGAGTAACTTCGAGCTCGCGGTAGGCGGCCCTGCTCATCGCTGGACCATCCAGTCCGTCCTCCCCCACTCGCCGCCGTCCCCTTCCAATCCGTCCGCCGCCGCCATCGGAGCTCCTGCAGCGACCGGGTGTGGTTAGTTTTGATGTGGTGCATTAGCTGTCACAACCTTGCACACATTTCATCAGGGTTTCTGGGTCAAAGCAGATACTCCCTCCGTTCCTTTCTATAGTGCCTATAGATTTTTGGCACGGAAATTAGCGCAAGAGTATTTTTTACACAAGACCCCCTGGCTGAACGATTTGAGATCAGACTAAAATTAGGAAAATCGATAACTTCCTAACTTACCGTAACAAATCCCACAAATCTGTCTGGTTGACTCTCCATATATGTGCAGCTAGGTTTAATTAAGGAAAGAAAAACATTGCTTCCTAAATCTAAGCAATCATTGGGGCCATTTATTGGGAATCTCAATTAATTGTTTCCTATTTTGTATGGATTTTTTTATCATGCATGTCGTGTGGGAGTTGACCGGTGGAGGGGGTAATTGAAAAAAAACCAAGCTATAGCCTTATATTGTGAAACAAATGCCAAAAATCTATAGGCACTATAGAAAGGAACGGAGGGAGTATATTTTAACACAAAAGACTGAATCAATGCACACGTTTAACAGAATATGGAACTGGTTAGCAACTTCAAATCCCAAACCCATACGTAGAAAGCAGAGGTTATGGAATATGTAGACCTCACCTCAGTTTTCAAACACCTGTTGTGCATCCTGCAGATCATCAGAGTGACAAGAGTCGTAGGAGATGATACGTGTGTCCAATGTCTGAATCTTTGACCAGCAGAAGCTTCCCTTCATCTTTCTAGGCTGACAAAACAGGATGAATATTAGTAATTAAAATAATACAAAAATGCATTTTGATATCTATTTAAGCAATTTAAAAGAAAGTGTGTGTGACAGTACAAGATTGCATTACAATATTAATTAGCAATCTGTAAAGCACGCACTGAGATTGTCAATCAAGGGAACAGTAATCACACAATAGAAAGTCAAAATTTACTAAACACAACTTACAGGTGTGCTAACATTTGCGTGCAAGATACCATATCTTCTATCTTTTCAATAGACTATCTACAACCAAGCTCACTGTTTCTTTGGAAAGCTTTGAATAGTATGACCTGTAAGGTTTAAATTAGAGTTCTTTGCATTGCACTGCTAAATAATGAAAATGAAGCTTACTCGGAACAAAGAAATGGTATGTTCTGGCCATAACACAAATGTGGCTATAAGATACAAATTCGTAGAACCTAAAACAATATTATGTGTGTTTTCATAAGGATTATTATTACCTTGTTCGCATTCTGAAACGGTCTGGTCAAAGGAGACCTGGTACCATGAACACTTCCTAAATAACAGCCTCCCATCCTGACTGGAAGCAATAGCAGTGGGAAACCTCTTCGTGCTAGGGATGAGTTAATGGGAAGAGGAAGGGCAATAAATAAATAAAAACATTTACACATAGGGTGGAGTTCCTAAATTGAAAAGAGGAACTCACACATTAACCCTGAAAGAAGCAGCCTAATAACAAAGAGCAAGTTGAACGCATGCAAATCCGCCTAGTCACTGAAGTAGCTAGCTAATAATTTTATACTCCCTCCGGTTCATATTAATTGACTCTAATATGGATGTATCTAGACACATTTTAGTTCTAGATACATCTATATTGAAGTCAATTAATATGAATCGGAGGGAGTAGAAGGCTTTGAAAACTCCAAGATCAGCGTACAAACCCTATCCATATATATTTGACTAACAAGCACCGGAAGGTTGAATATTTATAGCATATATATGTACTAATCCACCCTGGAATTGGTTCATGCAAGCATCAATAGCAAGAATTTCAGTGAGACAACAAGTTGCAATACCGCATTACTTTAACCCAGGAATGACTGTGGGAGCTTGATCCATCAAAGGCCTCACATGATTAAGAATTCACCTGCATATACACAAGAAACTCCAAGCTCGAAATATGCATCAGGTCCATCTGAACAAATGCATCAAGACCATCTCAACAAATGCATCTCTCCTTGTCTATAGAAATTGCAGAACCAACCAATCGATATAAGTAGAAGACCTGGAAAAAAAAGTGTATAGCAGCTTACGTTTGAGGTAGCAGTAGACAAGGTCCTCGTAGATGGGCCTAACAAGTTGGAGACGACCAAGACTGCAGCGCGGAGACGAGCACCTAGACAGAGAGACAGCGGCGCGCCTGGTTGGGCGGAGATGCGGTAATGCATCAGAGCTTGAGCAATGCATCAGAGCTTAAGCTCGATCTCCGCTGATGGTTGGTCCGCCACCGCAGCGAGCCATCCTCCTACGGTTGGACAGCAGATGCGAGCGTGCTGGAAGGTTGAAGGGCTCCAGCCGCGCCTAGCACAAGGTCTGAAGGCGGTGGAGGACGATGCCGCCGCCTCCCAGACTCGTGCAACCTCTCCTGTCGCTGGCTTGGAAGGAGGGCAGCAGAGCGGCGGGAAGGCATGGAGATCGGCGTGGCAGCCGGCCGGCCTGCAACCTCCACGACGCAGCCTCCAAATCCCGCCCTCCACGAACATTGGAAACCGCGCGGCCGCCGGCAGGATCCACGACGACGACGTGCGGGAGGAGGAAGGGCCGCGGAGGTAAGGGATGGAAGCCGCGCGGCAGCCGTCCCATCCGGCCCCGTCTGCTCTCCTGCAGCTCGCCTCCAGCAGGAGGATGCGCAGAGAGGCCGCCGGCGTCGGGGAGGCGCGAGCAGGTCGCGGCGGCCAAGGGCGCCGTGCGCAGCCGACGGCGCCGCCGCACGGAAGCCCGCCTGCGTGCGGTCTCCCGTCCGTCTCCATGCCGGGGAGAGCGGCGCGCCACCATTGGAGAGGAGGAGAGAGGAGAAAGGGGGATTGGGTGGAAATGAGGCCCGGGGATTGGAGGAGCGATCTAGGGTTTCACCCGTGCCCTGTGGAGAGGAAAAACAAGGCGACTGAAGGAACGGGCGTGTCTGCCTCTCGTCATCGGGGCCCGCACATGGCCGGTCCCACGCGTCATGGAGCCTTTCCGAAGCCGAAGGAGTGAGAAACATTTTGACCGATCCAACGGCTGTGGTGAAAAATGGGATAGAAGATTTACTGTGCAGAGGCAAACGTGTGACCCAGATTGATTTGCCCCTTTGAATGGGCTGGTTGGCCGGGTACTCTAGCATCATTTATAGGAGAAATAGTATTATCATCTAAAATTATATTCAAGAGTTTCAAAGAAGAAGAAAAAAGGAAAAAACACATTGTAGTAGTCCACGTGGAGGAGATTGATTGGACAAAAATAGATATCTACAATGCATCAACATGGATCACTCTAGTGTAAGCAAACCCCTTCAGCTTTAATATTCTAATATTATGTACATGCGTATGATGAACTTAGCTCTTCATACCATATGGTTGTGGTTGACTCGCAAGGATATGATGCGACCAGGCAGTGGCAGGAGTTCAACATCCAAGCCCCTCATAACAAATCTTTGACGCAGCCAGTACATCACAGGTGAGAGATAGGCAACTACACTCTTTTGGTTGGATAAGTGGCTAGATGAGAGATGGATTAGAGATTCTCACCCTCACCTCTTCGTCGTGGTGAGCAAGGAAGTTCTCAAATCTCGGATGGTGCAGGCGCTAGTAGGAGCCTGGTTGGAGATGTCGGTCCCAACCTTAAACCGAGGCTCTAGGTGAGGTGCTTGCATTTGCCAATCGGCTCACGGTCTATATGCCAGTGGGAATCAAAATAAGTTCATGTGGACATGAGAGCCAGACAGCGAGTTCTAGGCACATTCGTTCTATTTATCTTTCTCCCATCGCACTGTCTTTCCCAGTGGGCCTTACATACTAGGCGCTTGCGTCACGGGCCAGCTGCGCTATGCAGTTGACCTTTTTCTTCGGTTTCGTTTCATGGGTTGGGTCTTTTTTGTTTTGGGGCTCTACTGTTAAATACCTTGTATGACTAGCTGTAGTATTGGTAGAGGTCTCCTGTATATATCGTATTGTATCTGTACCCCTCGTATAGAGGCGGAATCCTTGTATGTCTGATGCATATATAAACACACCTGACGACCCTGTTTAGGGCAACGCTTTCATTACGTTTGATATGGTATCAGAGCCGGTCATTCCCAAACACATCTAGGTTCTGCCGTCGCCGCCGCCGTCTCTCCGATGTCGTTCGGATCTTCCTCGTCGATGAGCGTTGCAGCGCTGAACATCACACTCTTGGAGAAACTCAACCGAGACAACTTTCTCCTTTGGCAAACTCAAGTTCTCCCGGAGATTCGAGGAGCACAACTCTTTGGCTACCTTGATGGGTCAATTCCGGAGCCTGTGAAGGAGTTGGAGACCAAGGATAAAGATGGGGCTGGGGTGAAGATTCCCAGCCCCGAGTATGTGCGCTGGGTTGCGCAGGATCAGATCGTTCTAGGGTTCCTTGTGAGGAACATGGCCTGGGAGGTGCTCACTCAGATGGTGGGTCTCCCGACCTCCGCTGGAGTATGGAGGGCTGTTGTGGAGATGTTTGCCGCACAGTCGCAGTCCCGGATCGTCCACCTTCGCACGAAGTTAAACCAATGTCGGAAGGAGGAGAAGTCGGGTCAAGCCTACCTAGATGAGATTGATACGTCCAATTTGCATCATTATTTTATATCATAATTTGCTGTTATTCATTGATATATTTCATATTTGGATACAATACTTATGTTATTTCATCTATTTTGCATGTTTCATCATTATTGGAGGATCAAGCACCGGAGCCAGGATTCTGCTGGAAAAAGCACCGTCAGAACGCAATATTTCGGAAGATCAACTGTGGAAGGAAATTATACCAAAAATTCTATTTTTCAAGATGACGAAGGAAGCCAGAAGGAGGAGCTGAGAAGGCCCATGGTGGGGCCAGACCACAGGCCGGCGCGGCCCATGGCCTGGCCGCGCCACCATGTGGTTTGGGGGCCCCACAGCCCCTTTCGCCTCCTTTTCTTCGCGAAACCCTTCGTCCCGAAAACCTAAGCCACAGAGGGTACCTCACGAAGAGTTACAGCCGCCTCTGTGGGGCGGAGAACACCAGAGAGAAAAGAGCTCTCCGGCGGGCAGGAATCCGCCGGGGAAATTCCCTCCCGGAGGGGGAAATCGACGCTATCGTCACCGTCATCGAGCTGGACATCATCTCCATCACCATCATCATCATCTCCACCATCATCACCGCCGTCTCCACCGCTGGACACCGTCACCGCCGTAGCAATTTGGGTTTGATCTTTATTGTTTGATAGGGGAAACTCTCTCGGTATCGATTTCTACTTGTTGTTGATGCTATTGAGTGAAACCATTGAACCAAGTTTATGTTCAGATTGTTATTCATCATCATATCACCTCTGATCATGTTCCATCTGATGTCTCGTGAGTAGTTCGTTTAGTTCTTGAGGACATGGGTGAAGTCTAACTGTTAGTAGTGAACTATGGTTGAGTAATATTCAATGGTATGATATTTAAGTTGTGGTGTTATTCTTCTAGTGGTGTCATGTGAACGTCGACTACATGACACTTCACCTTTATGGGCCTAGGGGAATGCATCTTGTACTCGTTTGCCGATTGCGGGGTTGCCGGAGTGACTGTAACCTAATCCCCCGTTGGTATATCGATGCAGGAGGGATAGCAGGATCTCAGAGTTTAAGGCTGTGGTTAGATTTATTCTTAATTACTTTCTTGTAGTTGCGGATGCTTGCAAGGGGTATAATCACAAGTATGTATTAGTCCTAGGAAGGGCGATACATTAGCATAGGTTCACCCACACAACACTTATCATAACAATGAAGATTATTTAGCCGTATGTAGCGAAAGCACTAGACTAAAATCCCGTGTGTCCTCGAGAACGTTTGGTCATTATAAGTAAACAACCCGGCTTGTCCTTTGTGCTAAAAAGGATTGGGCCACTCGCTGCAATTGTTACTCTCGCACTTTACTTACTCGTACTTTATTCAGCTGTTACATCAAAACCCCCTGAATACTTGTTTGTGAGCATTTACAGGGAATCCTTCATCGAAACTGCTTGTCAACACCTTCTGCTCCTCGTTGGGATCGACATTCTTACTTATCGAAAATACTACGATACACCCCCTATACTTGTGGGTCATCAAGACTATTTTCTGGCGCCGTTGCCGGGGAGTGAAGCGCTATTGGTAAGTGGAATTGGTAAGGAAAATCTTTACTGTTTGTGCTGATTTTATTTCTGCCTGCTGCTATAAGTCATTATGGAGAGATCTTCTCTTCAATTTCTATTTGGGAAATCTACTACTACTGCAACGGTAGTGGATGAGGCGCCAGGTGGGGAAGTGATACCATATAAAATACCTATGAAAATTATTGAACGTGTTATGGATAACCGCTATGAAGGGGATGGAACTGTCCACCCTGGAGATCATTTATTGTTCTTACATGAATTATGCGGTTTATTCAAGTGTGCAGGTATTGCTATGGATGAAGTGAGGAAGAAACTATTCTCTATATCGCTGTCTGGTAAGGCGGCGCATTGGTATAAATTACTGGATAATGGGGATTCTCTTGAATGGAATGATATTGTGCCTCGGTTTTATTCTAAGTTCTATCCTCCAAGTGAAATTCACAAGGATCGGAATCGCATATATAATTTTTGGCCTCATGATGGAGAGAGTATTGCCCAAGCTTGGGGGAGATTGAAGTCTTTAATGCTCAAATGCCCCATTCATGAGCTTCCTGGTAATGTTATTATTGATAATTTCTATGCAAGACTTTCTTTTCAAGACAAGACCTTGCTGGATACTTCTTGTTCTGGATCATTTACACGCAACAAAGAAGAGTTTAAAAGGGACCTTCTTGATCGGATCCAAGAAAATACTGAAGGTTGGGAGAACGACAAGGATAGAGAATCAGGTATAATTTATGATTATAAATGCATTGAAGCTTTTATGGATACTGATAAATTTCGTAATATGAGTGCTACATATGGTCTTGATTCTCAAGTTGCTGCAAATCTTTATAAAGCTTTTGCCTCTCATTATGAATTGCCAAAGAAGAATTTTGATAAGTATCATGAACCGTATAAAGATAAAATTGATTCATCTATTAATAAATGCGTTGTAGTTGAAACTGATCATGTTATTCCTGAAGCTTATATTGAAAAAACTCCTTTCCCTGCTAAAATGAAGGAGTACTCTGTTATAAATAGTGCGGTTCATAAAAGTGAAAAGAAACCTGTAGAACCCGAGGAACAAATAAAAGTTGAACCTGCTGTTGCAATAGTTAAAGATCTTGTGACTGAAAATGTGGAGGATGGTCATATTATTTTCTGTGAAGATGCTTCTAATATTGTTTCACATCCTAATAAACCCAAACAAGTTAGTGTTCCTATGCTATCTGTTAGAATTGGTGATCATTGCTATTATGGATTATGTGATATTGGTGCAAGTGTTAGTGCTATTCCTTATGAGCTTTACATGGAGATTATGCACGAAATTGATTCTTGTGAACTTGAAGATATTGATGTGGTTATTCAGCTGGCTAATAGAGAAACTATTTCTCCAATTGGTATTGTTCGAGATGTGGAAGTTTTATGCGGTAAGATTAAATATCCTGCTGACTTTTTGGTACTTGGTTCTGCTGCTAGTGATTATTGTCCTATCATTTTTGGTAGACCTTTTCTAAATACTTGTGGAGCTATTATAGATTTCAAGAAAGAGAAAATTTTGACTAAATTTGCTGGTGAATCTTATGAGTTTAACTTCTCTAAATTTACCAAAACTCCTTATAAAGCTGATTTGCCTAGTGATGATTTTAAAATGGAACAGTGTGCATCTATTGTTCTTGTTCCTAATAATCCTTTGCAGCAACATTTGGAGGATAGCGAGAGTGAAGTTTTTAGGAAAGAAAGAGATGAGCTTGAGAAAATTTTTCTTCGCCAACCTATTCTCAAGCATGATTTACCGGTGGAAGATTTGGGTACAACACCGCCACCAAAGGAAGATCCTGTCTTTGATTTAAAGCCTTTGCCTGATAATCTTAAATATGCTCATATAGATGATAAGAAAATATATCCTGTTATTATTAGTTCTAAGCTTACAGAGTTTGAAGAAGAAAGGTTATTGGAAATATTGAAGAAACACCGAGGAGCTATTGGCTACACTCTTGATGATTTGAAGGGGATTTCTCCCTCTATTTGCCAACACGCCATTAATATGGAAGATGATGCGAAGCCTGTTGTTGAACCTCAGCGTCGTCTAATTCCGAAGATGAAGGAAGTGGTAAGGAATGAGGTATTAAGACTTCTTGAAGCTGGTATTATATATCCTATTGCTGATAGTAGATGGGTTAGTCCTGTGCATTGCGTTCCCAAGAAAGGAGGAATGACTGTTGTGCCTAATGATAATGATGAGCTCATCCCTCAAAGAGTAGTTGTAGGGTATAGAATATGCATTGATTTTCGAAAAGTTAATAAAGTTACTAAGAAAGATCATTACCCTTTACCATTTATTGATCAAATGCTAGAAAGATTGTCTAAAAATACTCATTTTTGCTTTCTTGATGGTTATTCTGGGTTTTCACAAATTGCTGTTAAAACTAAAGATCAAGAGAAAACCACTTTTACTTGTCCTTATGGAACTTATGCTTATAGACGTATGCCTTTTGGTTTATGTAATGCTCCTGCTACTTTTCAAAGATGCATGTCTGCTATTTTTCATGGTTTTTGCGAGAGTATTGTAGAGGTATTCATGGATGATTTTTCCGTCTATGGGAATTCTTTTGATAGTTGCTTGCGAAACCTTGATAAAGTTTTGCAGAGATGTGAAGAAACTAACCTTGTTCTCAATTGGGAGAAATGCCACTTTATGGTTAATGAAGGAATTGTATTGGGACATAAAATTTCTGAGAGAGGTATTGAAGTTGATAGAGCTAAAGTTGAAGCAATTGAGAAGATGCCCTATCCGAGGGATGTTAAAGGTATTCGTAGTGTTCTTGGTCATGCTGGGTTTTACAGGAGATTTATTAAAGATTTCTCCAAGATTTCAAAGCCTCTTACTAATCTTCTTCAAAAAGATGTACCTTTTGTTTTTGATGATGATTGTAAGGAAGCTTTTGAAACTCTAAAGAAAGCCTTAACAACTGCTCCTGTAGTTGAACCTCCTGATTGGAATTTGCCTTTTGAAATTATGTGTGATGCTAGTGATTTTGCTGTAGGCGCTGTTCTTGGACAGCGAGTAGATAAAAAATTGAATGTTATTCATTATGCTAGTAAAACTCTTGATGCTGCTCAAAGAAATTATGCTACAACTGAAAAAGAATTATTAGCTGTAGTCTTTGCTTGTGATAAATTTAGATCTTATATTGTTGATTCAAAAGTTACGATTCATACTGATCATGCTGCAATTAGATACCTTATGACAAAGAAAGATGCTAAGCCGAGGCTTATTAGATGGGTACTTCTTTTGCAAGAATTTGATTTACATATTGTAGATAGGAAAGGTGCTGATAATCATGTTGCTGATAATTTGTCTAGATTGGAAAATATTGCTTATGATCCTGTTCCCGTTAATGATAGTTTTCCAAATGAACAATTGGCTGTAATAAAGGTGAGCTCGCGAAACAGTCCTTGGTATGCTGATTATGCTAACTTTATTGTTTCCAAGTACTTGCCTCCAACCTTTTCAGCTCAGCAAAGGAGGAAATTCTTTTATGACTTGAGGCACTATTTCTGGGATGACCCACACTTATATAAAGAAGGAGTGGATGGTATTATGCGAAGGTGTGTTCCCGAATATGAACAACAAGAGATATTGAGTAAATGTCATTGTAGTGCTTATGGAGGACATCACGCCGGAGAAAGAACCGCGCAAAAGGTTCTACAATCAGGTTTTTATTGGCCAACTCTCTTCAAGGATGCGAGAAAGTTTATTTTATCTTGTGATGAATGCCAAAGGGTTGGTAATATCTCCAGACGTAATGAAATGCCTATGAATTATACTCTTGTTATTGAACCGTTTGATTGTTGGGGATTTGACTTCATGGGACCTTTTCCCTCTTCAGAAGGTAACACTCATATACTTGTTGCTGTTGATTATGTTACTAAATGGGTGGAAGCCATACCTACAAAAAGTGCTGATGGTGAGACCTCTTTAAGAATGCTTTTAGACATTATTTTTCCTAGATTTGGAGTGCCTAGATATATTATGACTGATGGAGGTTCTCATTTTATTCATGGAGGTTTTAGAAAAACTCTTGCTAGATATGGTATTAATCATAGAATTGCTTCCGCTTATCATCCTCAAACTAGTGGGCAAGTAGAATTATCAAATAGAGAGATTAAATCTATCTTGCAAAAGACTGTTAATAAAACTAGAAAGAATTGGGCTAGTAAATTGAAGGATGCACTATGGGCTTATAGAACTGCTTATAAAAATCCCATGGGAATGTCACCTTATAAAATGGTTTACGAAAAAGCTTGTCATTTACCTTTAGAACTAGAGCACAAAGCTTATTGGGCAGTTAGAGAATTAAATAAAGATCCTAAACTTGCCGGTAATAAGAGGTTGTTGCAATTGAGTTCTCTAGATGAATGGAGAAGTGAAGCTTATGAAAATGCTAAACTCTTTAAAGAGAAAGTTAAAAAATGGCATGATAGAAGGATTATCAAAAGAGAATTTAATATTGGGGATAAAGTCCTATTGTATCGGTCTCGTCTCAGATTCTTTGCAGGGAAATTACTCTCGAAATGGGAAGGACCGTATGTTGTCGAGGAGGTGTATCGTTCAGGAGCAATTAAAATTAGCTCTCTCCAAGGCAATGCTACGCAAGTGGTGAATGGACAAAGACTCAAGCATTATATCTCAGGTGATTCCTATAATGTTTATGTTGATATTATTCGAGTGGAAACACCGGAGGCTTTCATCAAAGGGCAAATTGACAGGCCGCCAGAACTCGACTTTGAATAGGTAACGATGCGGTAATGAAAAGTACGCAATTTACCTTCCGAACAATATTTTTGCTGTTTTTGGAAAATATGAAAAATTACGAGATCGAAACGGAGTGGAAAAGACGCACGAGGGCGTGCCACCATAGGCCGGCGCGGCCTGACCTGGGCCCGCGCCGACCTATGGTTTGGCCGCCTCGTCGCCCCTTTCCGACTCTGGTTCGATCTGGTACTTTCCTTTTGTCGTGAAAATTTTTGCTATATAATCCCCCGGACCCCTGGAGGTCCGTATATCGTTTTCTCGACGTGTTTTGTTTCGAGCTGTTTCTGCCAGGATCTGTTTTCAGTGTAGAAGCACCATGGTCTCCAAGAACAAGGGCAAGGAGTTTCCGGATGAAGATAATCGAGATCTTGAGTGGAAAGAGGAGGACAAGGACGTCAAGGAAGAGGATGAAGAAGAGGTGGAGGAAGATTCGCGCGCACACCCGCGTGCTACCATCGCAAGCATCAAGGTGGTGGACAACCCTTTTAGTGCAAACAAGAGCGCAAGAATTCGCACTGGAGGAGCGGTTCCACGTCATTACCTAGCTCCGAAAACATCTCTATCAGGCATTCACCATCCCTTCCACAATCTAATTTTCAATAATCAAATTGAAGGGACTCCAAAGGCAGCATTGCCTAGCCATTGGGATATAGATCGCTCTAACACTGCAGGAGGGAGGAAGCCTGAGGGTGAAGAGTGGGGAAATAACTCCAAGAGTTGGGACTCGCCGTCGGACAGACTTCTTAACCGCGTCGAGCACAATTCGGAGATGATTCGCAATCTCACATACAAGATTGATGAGCTTCAGGAGCTTATTGAGAAGCTTGTCAGGAATTCATCACCACCATCGCCGAAGGAGTAATTCATCATCGGTATTGGCATCCCCTTGGTTTGTTCCAAGCTTGGGGGAGTGCCGCGGTATCACATCATCACTACCTTTTACTTTTTACTGTCAAGTAGTGTCATATCACGAGTAGGGAAGTTATCATATAAGATGGGTTGCAGTTTGGAAGTATCTCTCCTTTAGTTGGTTGTCTATGTATCCCTTGGTGTGAGTTATCGTTATGGAATATTAATGAGAGGTCTTATCATTTACATTTTGCACATCTTATTTTAGTTTGCAATCTCTATTATATGATTTATCTTGTCATTAGTATTGGTATCACTTTGGGAGCATTGAATAAATCTATTTGGTTTTGGCAAACTTAGCATTGGTCAATAGCAACAACACTTTGAGGTTTAAGTAGAAAAGAGAAATACATGTAGTTGTTTCATTGTCTTTCTTTCTTGTTAGCTCATAGCTTATTATTCTGAAGTTAAAATTGTTTGTGCTTACAAGGAAGATGCATGATTGTTTCTATCACATGTATATTTGTTTGTTTCCCTCAACTCTTATGCTTGCTAATTAACCTTGCTAGCCAAAAACCTGTACTGAGAGGGAATACTTCTCGTGCATCCAAACCTTAGCCCAAACCTATGTCATTTGTGTCCACCATACCTACCTACTACATGGTATTTTCTGCCATTCCAAGTAAATACTTCGTGTGCTACCTTTAAACAATTCAAAACTTGTTATCTCTCATTTGTGTCAATGTTTCATAGCTCATGAGGAAGTATGTGGTGTTTTATGTTTCAATCTTGTTGGGCAACTTTCACCAATGGATTAGTGGCTTCATCCGCTTATCCAACAATTTTGCAAAAAGAGCTGGCAATGGGATTCCCAGTCCCAAATTAATTAAACTAAATAGACACTCCTCCATGGTATGTGATTGATGGACGGCACCCGAAGGATTCGGTTAGCCATGGCTTGTGTAAGAAAAGGTTGGGGGGAGTGTCATCATCATAATAAAACTAAAATAAAAAGGCACTCCTTCATGGTATGAGATTGTTGGCAGGCACCCGAGGATTCGGTTAGCCATGGTTTGTGAAAGAAAGGTTGGAAGGAGTGCCACATAAAATGAAAATAATATGGGAGCCGCTCTTTGAAGGTTGTCTGGCAAGGGGGTTAGAGTACCCACTACCAGTCGTTGACAACAACAAACACCTCTCAAAATGTTACTTTTATTCTCTTTATATGATTTCAAAACTGAAAAAGCTCTAGCACATGATTTAATCCCTGCTTCCCTCTGCGAAGGGCCTGTCTTTTACTATTATGTTGAGTCAGTAAACCTATTTCCCTCCATCTCAAGCAAGCATTTGAGTAGTTGTGATCAAACCATTATATTGTGATTTGCTTCATCATGTCTTTTATTCTTCTTTGTTTAGTTCAAGTTTTATCTGAATGAATATAGCTTTGCAAGTTATCAATGATCATGAGGAGACCATTATGATTGAGTATGCAAGTTGTGCCTTATAAACTTTAACATGAGAGCGCTGCTCAATGAGATAAATATAATCTGTTAATTGTTCTCTGACCAAGAACGAAGTTTGCCATCACCAACTATGATTTCTTACGCACCTTTATTTGTGATTACCTTATACTTGTTTCAAGTTGAGTTATATGAGGAAGTTGTTTACTATAATGTCTTGTGTGAATGAATATGATGCTTCTTGTCCGTATTTTATTTATCGACTCTTCACTCCATAAACATGTGGTCCTGTTATCGAGTTCGGTTTCGCTTGGGGACAAGCGAAGTCTAAGCTTGGGGGGAGTTGATACGTCCAATTTGCATCACTATTTTATATCATAATTTGCTGTTATTCATTGATATATTTCATATTTGGATACAATACTTATGTTATTTCATCTATTTTGCATGTTTCATCATTATTGGAGGATCAAGCACGGAGCCGAGGATTCTGCTGGAAAAAGCACCGTCAGAACGCAATATTTCGGAAGATCAACTGTGGAAGGAAATTATACCAAAAATCCTATTTTTCAAGATGACGAAGGAAGCCAGAAGGAGGAGCTGAGAAGGCCCATGGTGGGGCCAGACCACAGGCCGGCGCGGCCCATGGCCTGGCCGCGCCACCATGTGGTTTGGGGGCCCCACAGCCCCTTTCGCCTCCTTTTCTTCGCGAAACCCTTCGTCCCGAAAACCTAAGCCACAGAGGGTACCTCACGAAGAGTTACAGCCGCCTCTGCGGGGCGGAGAACACCAGAGAGAAAAGAGCTCTCCGGCGGGCAGGAATCCGCCGGGGAAATTCCCTCCCGGAGGGGGAAATCGACGCCATCGTCACCGTCATCGAGCTGGACATCATCTCCATCACCATCATCATCATCTCCACCATCATCACCGCCGTCTCCACCGCTGGACACCGTCACCGCCGTAGCAATTTGGGTTTGATCTTGATTGTTTGATAGGGGAAACTCTCCCGGTATCGATTTCTACTTGTTGTTGATGCTATTGAGTGAAACCATTGAACCAAGTTTATGTTCAGATTGTTATTCATCATCATATCACCTCTGATCATGTTCCATATGATGTCTCGTGAGTAGTTCGTTTAGTTCTTGAGGACATGGGTGAAGTCTAACTGTTAGTAGTGAACTATGGTTGAGTAATATTCAATGGTATGATATTTAAGTTGTGGTGTTATTCTTCTAGTGGTGTCATGTGAACGTCGACTACATGACACTTCACCTTTATGGGCCTAGGGGAATGCATCTTGTACTCGTTTGCCGATTGCGGGGTTGCCGGAGTGACAGAAACCTAAACCCCCGTTGGTATATCGATGCAGGAGGGATAGCAGGATCTCAGAGTTTAAGGCTGTGGTTAGATTTATTCTTAATTACTTTCTTGTAGTTGCGGATGCTTGCAAGGGGTATAATCACAAGTATGTATTAGTCCTAGGAAGGGCGATACATTAGCATAGGTTCACCCACACAACACTTATCATAACAATGAAGATTATTTAGCCGTATGTAGCGAAAGCACTAGACTAAAATCCCGTGTGTCCTCGAGAACGTTTGGTCATTATAAGTAAACAACCCGGCTTGTCCTTTGTGCTAAAAAGGATTGGGCCACTCGCTGCAATTGTTACTCTCGCACTTTACTTACTCGTACTTTATTCAGCTGTTACATCAAAACCCCCTGAATACTTGTTTGTGAGCATTTACAAGGAATCCTTCATCGAAACTGCTTGTCAACACCTTCTGCTCCTCGTTGGGATCGACATTCTTACTTATCGAAAATACTACGATACACCCCCTATACTTGTGGGTCATCAGAGATCAAGGGCTTAGCTGATGAGATGGCAGCTTCTGGCAAGCCTATGGACACGACGGATGTGATCTCATACATCCTTGCAGGGCTCGATGAGGAATGTGATGGATTTGTTGCAGCCATCAACGCATTGCTCAAGGCGAACAAAAACGTTTCTCTCAACGATGTGTGCTCAGATTTCATGACATATGAGTCTCGCTTGGTGGCGAGAATGAATGGTGATGGAGCATCCGTCAATGCGGTGACTCGTGCTGGTCGAGGACGTGGGCATGGACAGTACGAGCAGTATCATGATCAACAGTATTAGTATCGTGATCAGCGGTCTGATTACGATCGTGGCTATGAGCAACGTAACAACCGTGATGGATACGGTGGCAGATACGGCGGTGGCCGTGGCAATGGTGGCGGACGTAACCCACGTGGTGGTCGCAGCTATGGTGGAGGCTATGGTGGCCGCAGCAATGAAACCTGCCAAGTCTGAGGCAAGGAGGGTCACACTGCCCTCAATTGTTGGAAAAGGTTCAAAAAAGGGCTATCAAGGTCCTGACAGATATGCTGGTGCTGCCAATGGGTCCGGTGGTGGCTCTAATTCTGGTTCTTATGGGGTAGACACAAACTGGTATAGTGATTCTGGAGCAACAAATCATGTTACAAGTGAACTGGAGAAGCTGCATGTCCGTGATTGCTATAATGGGAATGAACAGATTCACACGGCCAGTGGTACAGGTATGGATATACATCATGTTGGTCATTCTGTCCTTCATACCCCTCCCCATGATTTGCATCTCAAAAATATATTGCATGTTCCAAAAGCCTCTAAAAGTCTCTCATCTACTAGCCGCCTAACCAAAGATAATCATGTCTTTGTTGAATATTGGTCTAATTCTTTCTTTGTCAAGGATCAGGACACGATGGAAATACTTCTTCAAGGTAGATGCATGGACGGTCTCTACCCAATTCCCGAGGCATCATCCTCGTCTCTCCCTAATCGGCAAGATCATGGTGTCATCAAGTCTTCATCTTCGTTATGGCATAGGCGTCTAGGTCACCCATCTTCGGTGATAGTTCATCAAGTTCTTAGAGACAATAATATTCAGTTCAGTGAGTCAAATAAAGAGTCAGTTTGTGATGCTTGTCAAAAGGCCAAGAGCCATCAACTACCCTATCCAAAGTCCTCTAGTGTGTCCACTTTTCCTCTTGAACTTGTGTTTTCTGATGTTTGGGGTCCCGCTCCAGCCTCAGTTGGAAGATATAAATACTATGTTAGTTTTATTGATGATTTTAGCAAGTTCACTTGGATCTATCTCTTGAAAAAGAAATCTGATGTGTTTCAGAAATTCCATGATTTTCAGCATCTTGTTGAGCGATAGTTTGATAAGAAAACTATTGACATGCAGACTGACTGGGGAGGAGAGTACCAGAAAATTAACTCTTTCAGGAAGTAGGTATATCTCACCTTGTCTCTTGTCCTCATGCACATCAACAGAATGGTCCAGCTGAGCGCAAGCACATGCATATTGTTGAGGTTGGCTTATCACTTCTTGCCTATGCATCCATGCCACTTAAGTTCTGGGATGAGGCGTTTCTTACGGCCGTTTATCTCATTAATCGGCTTCCTAGTAAAGTTATTGACTCACAAACACCTCTTGGGTGTCTTCATGGTGACAAAGGCGACTATTCTTTTTTGCACATCTATGGATGCGCATGTTGGCCCAATCTCCATCCATACAATAAGCGCAAGCTAGAATTTCGCTCTAAGCAATGCCCATTTCTTGGGTATAGTGCTTTACACAAGGGTTACAAATGTCTTGACATCTTCACTGGACGTGTGTATATATCGCGTGACATTGTCTTTGATGAGACAGTTTTTCCATTTGCCCCACTTCATGCTAATGCTGGTGCACAACTCAAGGCTGATATTCTTCTGCTTCCATCTGCACTACAACCCATTCATCTGCATGATCATGAGGGGCATGAATTACATATTGACAATGATGCTAATCCTACTGAACATGTTGTTGTTGAGTCATCCCTGCAGGAATCTGCTGAAAATTCTGGACCAGGGGGCTATTCTGATGATTTTTTCAGGTTATGGCACGGAAACCGGAGAAGATTCTCCCGCCCAAAGTCCGATAGCATCATCCCCGAGATCCGCATCACGATCAGCCTCGGGATCCGCCTCCGTAGCGCCCAGTGCTGTCTCTCCTGGCGTGGCGCGCTCTGGTTCACCTGTCCTGTCTCCGGCTGGGTCCCACGAATCTGCGGGCACGCGCGTGTCAGCGGCCGGCGGAGGATCTTCTGCAACCGTTTCTTTTGGCACACCGCAGTGTACATGATCGTCCGCTCCGGCTAGCAATCCTCATTCTGCATCGTCCGATCCCTCGTCAGATTCTATGCCTCCCAATGCTGTGGTCCCTCGTGTGCAGCCGGTGCCTGCTGCTGATCGTCCGCGTACACGCAGTCTGAGTGGCATATCTCAGCCTAAGATCGTTACAGATGGTCGTATTCGGTATGAAAGGATACGGTTTGCTAATTATTGCAGCACTGGTGAACCCACAACTCTTGATGAAGCCTTTGCTGATCCTAAGTGGAAGTCTGCAATGGATGAAGAATATATGGCCCTGAAGAACAATCAGACCTGGCATTTGGTTCCTGCTACTGCTGGCAGAAATGTGATTGATTGTAAGTGGGTTTATAAGGTCAAACGTCGAGCTGATGGATCTATTGATCGTTACAAGGCTCGTCTCATTGCCAAAGGATTCAAACAGCGTTATGGCATCGACTATGAGGATACATTTAGTCCTGTAGTCAAAGTGGCGACCATTCGACTGGTTCTTTCTTTGGCAGTCTCTCGAGGGTGGAATCTTCGTCAACTTGATGTAAAGAATGCACTTTGGCATGGTATTCTGGAAGAAGAAGTATGCATGCGACAACCACCTGGTTATGAGGAACGTGTGGGTCATATTTGCAGATTGGATAAAGCTATATATGGGCTCAAGCAAGCACCTCGCGCTTGGTACTCTCGACTCAGCTCTAAGCTATCTTCTATTGGGTTTTCTGCTTCCAAGGCTGATACTTCTATGTTTTTCTACAACAAAGGGGGAGTGTCTATATTCATGCTCATTTATGTTGATGATATTATTGTTGCTAGTTCATCAGAGAAGGCTGTGGCTAGTCTTCTTCATGATCTTGGTATGGATTTTGCCTTGAAGGATCTGGGAGCATTGCATTATTTCCTTGGGATTGAAGTGAATAAGGTTCATGATGGCATTATTCTATCGTAGGAAAAGTATGCTAATGAGTTGTTAAGCCGAGTAAATATGAGCACCTGCAAGTCTGTTGATACTCCATTGTCCGTGTCAGATAAATTATCAGTGAATGATGGTGAGTTGTTGAGTAAGGATGATTCCACTCGTTACAGGAGTATTGTTGGAGCTTTGCAGTATGTTACTATGACACGACCTGATATTGCATTCTCTGTAAATAAGGTGTGTCAGTTTCTTCATGCACCCACTACTGTTCACTGGGCAGCTGTAAAATGGATCTTGAGATATCTTCATGGTACTATATCACTTGGACTGCGGTTGAGCAGGTCTAAGTCCACTGCGGTTAGTGCATTCTCTGATGCTGACTGGGCAGGCTGTCCAGATGATAGAAGGTCCACGGGAGGATTTGCAGTATTCTTGGGGTCGAATTTGATCTCATGGAGTGCTAGGAAGCAGGCTACTGTTTCTAGGTCAAGCACAGAGGCTGAGTATAAAGCCTTAGCAAATGCCACAGCTGAAGTTATTTGGGTGCGGAGTTTACTTGCTGAGTTGGGAGTGTCGCAGGAGATGACTGTGTCTTTATGGTGTGATAATATTGGGGCTACGTATCTTTCTGCTAATCCTGTGTTCCATGCCAGAACAAAGCATATGGAGATTGACTATCATTTTGTTTGAGAAAGAGTAGCTCAGAAATTGTTGGACATACGGTTTATACCTTCAGGAGACCAAGTGGCTGATGGTTTTACAAAGTCGCTGTCATTCAGACAGCTAGTAGTGTTTAGACGCAATCTTAACTTAGATAAGTTATGATTGAGGGGGAGTGTTAAATACCTTGTATGACTAGCTATAGTATTGGTAGAGGTCTCCTGTATATATCTGTATATATCGTATTGTATCTATACCCCTCATATAGAAGCGGAATCCTTATATGTCCGATGCATATATAAACACACCTGGCGACCCTGTTTAGGGCAACGCTTCCATTACGTTTGATATTTACTACGTTGTATATGTGTGATATTACAATGGTATATACATAAGTTTATTCTAGAGTATGTTACTAGGTTCTTACATGTATGTACATGATAACTAAAATGGTATATCCACATTTTTCTATACGTAATTACTAAATTTTTACATTGTATGTACCTGATAATCACAATGGTATATACAAAAGTTTATCTACCCTCAAATTACTAGGGTGTCATAGTGTATACACATGAAAATTTACATTGGGATATACATGATTTTTTCGAGTCATTGAAAATTAACCGGTTTACCTGAATTTAGGGTGACATATACAATTTTTATCTACATGAAATTTGCTGGGTATTTTAGACTAGATTTGTTTTTTAAATGGAGGCAAAAGCTTTGTCGTATTCAATTAATTGAAAAGGAATTTTATAAATTACAACAAAGACACTTCAAAAGTGGATACACTATGGATTACTCTCCTGCCATTATTTCACTCAAACATTTATCTCCCAAGGCCACCCAAAGTTTTGCCTCTTTCTTGATTTTTTTTCCAAATATCACTGTCGGATTAGCTTGGTTGTTATGGAAGGTTCTTGCATTTCTTTCGTTTCAAATCTCCCAAGCTACTATTGAGCCCATTTCTTTTCGATTTGGTGAAGGTGAGCTGGTCATACGAAGCCACCAATAATTCTCAAGCAACATATATAGTTTCCCAATCTTGAACATCAATAGAAAAAAATCCCGATCAACTTAGATGAAGCATGCAGTCTAATGGTGTAACGGCAATGCGTGAACAAGTGCGCTCCCAATTATGTGGTTCTTTTACATAAAGGGCACAATCAACAATTTGGTCACCCTCTTCTCCCCAATCTATATGCGGCCCAAAGCGTATTTTGGAGGGGAAGCCGTGCAAAGAACTTGGTCTTTTAATGCGCCCAAATCTTCCAAACGATTATGTTCATATGGGTGGAAATTGAGCCAAAAATTGTGTTTATAAGCGGAGGCCACCGAGTATTGACCACTCACCGAGAGGGTCCAAATGATGTCATCATCAATATCCTCAACGGGGTGTATTGCTTGAAGTTGAGTCCAAAGTAGCACAATGCTCAATATGCACAAAGGCCAGCCTGCCTCGGAAGAATGGAGACTGCTGCAAACAATTCTTGATAATACTACCCTTGGCTAGGGACAGGATAAGATTGTCTGGGGCCTTGACCCTTCTGGAGAATTCACGGTAAACTCCATGTACAACAAGCTTTCCCAAGGTGCCTCGGTTGCCCACTTCAAGGACCTTTGGGCCGCCAAACTGCCCCTCAAAATCAAGATATTCTCTTGGCAACTTGCTCTTGGCAGGCTCCCGTCGAGCGAGCTCATCGCCTCGCGCCATGGCCCGGCCTCTGGGCGCCGTGCCCTGTGTAACCGGCCGGAAAATGTCAATCACATCTTTTTTGCCTGCTCGCCGGCTCGCTTTATGTGGAGTGTTGTTAGATAGTTGTTAGGGTGCAGCTGGTCTCCAACCTCCTTTGCTCACTTCTACTCGATCCTTTCGAGTTTTGCTGGGAGACCCCGATGCTTACTTTGGATGTTGTTTATGGCTCAAAGTTGGGCGCTTTGGCATATTCGCAATAAACTTACCATAGAGTCTAAGTTAATCCGCCAACCAGCTGACATTATATTCAAAACTATCATCTTCTTGCAGCTGTTCGGCAAAACCCCGAGACAAGGCAAGCATCCTGGAGCTGACAAGTCGTCTAAGGCGTACTCACGCGGAGGTGGTGGCAAGTGATGGCTAGGCGCTTCCGCGGGGGGGGGGGGGGGGGGGCAGGCGAGGGAGTCCAGGCTACCCAAGGGGCTCACGGTCATTCTATCTATGTCATGCTTACTTCTACTTGTATTATCGGCTAAGTTGTATGCCGCAGCATGTAATAACTTCCTATGTGTTCCAAACCTGAGGGCTTTATTAATTTAAAGTCGGGCAGATCAATGCCTTTTATCTAAAAAAAAATCTTGATTTGCATTACCCACCCATTCTATGCAAAGGCCTTTTTGATGTACCATTTTAGCCTAGATATGGTGTATGCTGGTCGGATATGTAATTGACTACACGTATTTGCACTGATGCAGGTGAGTGTTTTCCTCATGGTCGATCCAGGTCTACCTCGTTCATTGTAATAATCCATAAACTGATGTTTTTGTCCCTTAGATTTTTATTTTGCTTTCTACAAAGGAGTATCTTCCTGCTGCTGTTTTCATCTGCCCCAGGTTTCTTCCTTCTTTGTTGCTCTTGATTTCTACGTTCGTCAGGTGGCCATGTACGACGTCTTGTCGATAAGATGTTACATGGGCTTGTTTTTCTTATTTCCTGGCCTGTTTCTTGGTTTTGGCCCACGCAGACACAAACTAGAATTCGACAAAACTAGGAGTAACATATACCTTTTTTTTTTTGTTAAAAACGTTTTTATTATTATGGACTAAACAAGCACGAGCGAAAATCGTGCTGCAAGCATGATATCAGCAATCTACAAACCTTGATGCTATGGAGCATGATGTAGTCAAAAAAAATAAAAATAAACAGGAGCGGAAAAGAACGCCCTTGTGTTATTTTTTTGTGAAAAGTGTTGGTACTATAGGAAAATCAGATTGGACTGTTGGTGAAAATAAAAGCAGCTGGCTGCCATAGACTCGCCCCAAATCTATCCTATAGTCAGGAGGCTTGGAAGTTGGGGAGAGATTAGACATAGAAGAGAGTCGAGCATGCTGTGGCAGCACATGGCGATTTTGGTGCGGTGGTGTTCTTCGAGCGAAGCGAGTTTTAGGGTGAAAGCTCTAGGTTATTGGTTGAAACCTGACAACTGTAGTGTTTACGAGCGTTTCCTTGTTTTTGAGATGTAATCATATTTGATCTCGACACATGACAACATATATCGCGAGACAAAAGGTAAATTGCATTTAAAAATAGACATTTCAAGCTAGGGCAGTCCATTAACATTCAAGTGTACACCTCTTGGTTGGTGCAAACGTTTTATCAGTTGCTCATAGCAAATAATTCATGTTCTTTGCCAACATGGTTTCTCGAGACGACATTGTTTGAGAAAAATGTCAGAAACGAGCACACAGCTCGGTGATGACTAGTGCATCAAGTCTCAAGAGCTTGAGGCAGTGGTGGACTTTGTTGTGTCCTCTGAAACGCAAGGAGACGACTCGTACGAACATCCAGCCTGCGATGGAGAAGCAGAGTACTTGTTCCTCTTGCTCCCCCTGTTCCTGATGTCCTCGATCATCTTGGACACCACCGCCATCCTCGGCCGCTCCTTCGGGTCGTCGGCGGCGCAGAGCAGCGCCACCTGGAGGAGCGCCACCATCTCGTCCTCGGCGCCCCTGCCCCGCAGCAGCTCCATGTCGAACACCTCGGAGGTCCACTCCTCCCGCACCACCGTCCGCACCCACCGCGGCATGTCCACCTTGCCGTCCTCCGGCGACCGGCCCGTGAGGATCTCCAGCAGGATGACCCCGAAGTCGCGCACGTCCTGCTTCTGCAGAGCCTTTTCAGGTGGTGCCGGCACGAGCAGCTGGAGCATGGCGAAGTCGGCGACACGCGCGTTGCCGCCGGCGTCGATGAGGATGTTGGAGGAGGTGAGGTGCCGGTGGGAGAGCCTGGAGCCGGACGCGCCGTGGAGGTAGGCGAGGCCTTGCGCCGCGTCCTGCGCCAGCTTCAGTCTCGTCTGCCAGTCCAGAGGGATTCGTGCCGGCCCCCGGTTCTCTGCTCAGTCGTGCAGACATTAGAAAACATGACGTGACAAGTTTGCAAGTTGACATGCACGTACGGCCGATGAGAGACGGAGAGGCTACTGACCATGGAGGAGATCGTGGAGGCTGCCGTGTGGGATGTAGTCGAAGACGAGGAGAAGCTCCTCCGCCGACGCGTAGAACGCGCGCAGGTTGACGATGTTGGCGTGCCGCCACGAGCCCATCTCCCTCACCAGCTCCCTCCGCCGCCTCTCGTCCTCCCGTGTGGCGCCCTCCCTCCTCCTCAGCCTCTTCACCACCACCGCCTCGCCCTCCGCCTTCTCCACCACCCCAGCGTGGTCGTCGCTCACGTCGTGTTGGCCCCCCATGAACACGCGGTATGTCGTCGCGGCCGCGCCTTTGCCCAGCATCTCCGCGGCCCCCATCATGAGCGCCCTCACGTCGAACTCCTCGCAGCACCCGTCGAAGCGCACCGTCTCCTCCCGCGACGCCGACGTCGAGCTGGCGCGCGAGTTCGCGCGCGGCGTCGTGGGCTTCCTCTTCTTCTTCCACCACAGTACCGCGCACAGTGCCGTGGCGATCAGCGTGGCGACAGCCGCGCCCACCGCCGCCATGATCACCACCACCATCCACCGGTAGCGGGAGCTCCTCCTCCCCATCTGTCCGCGCGTTGTCTCGCCATCGCCTCTCTGCTGCTGTCGGCTGCACCGGCGACGCATAGGGGCGCCGCAAAGCTCGGGGTTGCCCGTAAACGACGACGCAGGGAAGGCCGCCGTGAGGCGCTTCGGAATCTGCCCGCTCAGGTGGTTGCCCGAGACGTTGAGCTCGGCAAGCATTGTCATCGCTTCCAAAGAGGTCGGCAGGGGGCCGACGAACGAATTGCGCGCGAGACGCAGCGTGACGAGCGCGCGGAGGCGATGGCCGATCTCGGGCGGAATCGTGCCGGTGAGCCGATTGCCGGCGAGGTCGAGGCGGCGCAGGTGGCGGAGCCGTAGGATGGACTGGGGAAACCGCCCCGAGAAGGCGTTGCCGGAGAGGTAGAGGAGCTTGAGGTGCGGCGCCACGGGGGAGAAGTCCACATCGTGGAGCGATCCCGTGAAGGTGTTGTTCTTGAGGCTAAGGAACGAGAGCGCTGGGAGATCCGCGAGCGCGGCGAGAGCGCCGGCATTACCGCCGAGGCCGAGGCCTTCAAGAACGATGCCACGGACACGAGGGTGGCCGGGGGAGGAGGGCCGCTGGCAAGTGACTCCACGCCACTCGCCGGAGCAAGGGTCGGAGGACTCTGTCCAGGAGTCGAGCGCAGCGATGCCATGGCCGGCGCACGCGGACTTGAACGCGAGCAGCGGCACGGCGTCGGGACTCGGGACAGGTGAGGAGACACAGGCAGCGGCGAGGAGCGCCAGCATGATGAGGGGCACGCGTAGTGCCATGGAACAGAAGCAGAGAGAAATGATAAGATGGAGCGAAGCTAGCTGTTTGAAGGAGGCGGTCAGGCCAGAATGTATGTACGTACCAGATCGGTAGCACAAGGGAAGGACAGACGGAGGAGTTGATTGTGCAACGGCCGAGTGCGTGATGAAGGATTAATGTGAGAGGTTCGTTCAGGAGGGGAAGGCGCGGAGGGTGATGGTGGCGCGGGAACGTGAGCGGCGTGAGCCCATTTGTCCTTCCAGGGAACGGCGCCAAGGAGAGCGGAAACTGCTGGGCACGCACAGCGCTCATCGGCAAGGGACGGTTTCTGCTTAAAATCTGCGCATTGAAACAGCAGGCAGCAGCATCTAGCTTCTTGCTGCCACTAAATGAAGAGCGATCCAGTGGTCACTGATCAGCATTCACTCACTGAATAGCTGGTGATTACTGTTGAAAGCCTAGCGATGGCTGTCAGTCCGACTGAGTTTAGAGAAAGGCACGGCAGGCAGCAATGCTCCCCATGCATTCATCAGTAGAAAAAAGGAGCTTTTTCGTCTATATCCGCTCAACTCTGCCCCGTTCACACACATTTCTAGGACAACATTGTGGACATCTGGCCTATATGACTGAAGCCAAATATTGTACTCCGTCCATAAACAGGTCCCAAATCGGAGTACGGAGTACCATTTTTCTTTAGAGGAACCGGAGTACCATTTTTAACAGGCTATGAAAAGTATGAAGCCATAACCTAAGATTTTAAAAATTATCATATTCACTTAAAAGTTAAAACTAATCTTCTTTTCTAATATATTTTCCTAGTAGTTTATTATGTTAATGAGTCTCTTTTGTTTGCAGAATTCTAAAAGCCAGGAATATAAAAAAATACAGAATCGGGATGACATAGTTGTCACATAAACAAAGAATTCTTCATGATGTAGAACGCAAGGGAAAAAATCCCTTGAAAAAAGATCGTATGGTTTGTAATATTCCCTCCGATTCATATTACTTGATGCTAATATAGATGCATCTAGACAGATTGTAGTTGTGATACCATCCACTTAAACATCAAGTAATATGTATCGGACAAACTAAACAAGCTGAAAATTTTCCAAAGGAATGAAATCCTACAAAATTTGTAACATGAGATTACCTTGATCAAAGAGCCCTCAAGTGAAGTTTGAAGGCGATTCCGGGTTCAAAATCACGTGAAAGTGAGGAATCTAAGAATAAAGTTATTTGCACATTTTAATACTCCATCCTATCCATAATATTTATCGGCGATTTAGTACAACTTAGTTCCACCGACACTTATTATAGACTGGAGGGAGGGAAATGCACTTTGGCTCATAGAAGCATATGCTTCCATTCTGTGAATCCACATTTTAAAGTGTTAAAAAATTCTAAACTAAATTTTTATATGTACATCTAGACATTTTATGTTGGTACATAAGTTTTCAAAAGAAAAAACATTTTTCTGTGGCTCATGTAAAAAAGATAAATTTTGATGCTGTAACACGACTACATACATGACATTTTTTTGTCTTTTTTGTACACAACACACAAAATATTGTTTTTCCACGAAAACTTGTGAACGAACATAGGATGTCACGATATATACCAAAAAATTTATGTCAGATTTTTTTGACATTTTTAAAATTATTTTTTTATTATTTTCTATAATGGGTGCATATGCACGCGTGTGCCAAAACGCCACCTCCAGGGAGGGAGTACTATAAAAATAAATAGCGTGCAAGCACAAAAGAACCCATATCTGTAAGGAATAACTAAAACTCTTTAAGCTAGCTATCAATTCATAAACAGTATACTAGAGTTACAACAACAATATCCCGGAGCAGCAGCTTCAGTTATTTTACGCGCCCAGCGAAAACAGTTTAGCAGTAAATTTCTCATCGGAACTTGTCTGTGAGCGAAACCAACTCAGCTCTGGCAAATTAGAGACCGGTCCGACTGCAGCAAGGGCAACATCCTGAAAAAAATGTCAAACACGTGAGTGCATAAACTTCAGAATCGCTGGATTACTCAGCGTTACTGCATTACTATTAGTAAGACAACGAGTTTAGGCCACATTTGATGTTGTGGCGGATTATGATAATCATGTTTGCCCCCAACCAGCCTTTTCTTGCATCGGTGGCTATTTTTCCATAGCAAATTACAGAATAATTTAAGCGCACCACAGTTCAACAACCACAAATCGAGCCTTACGAAATCTACCTTATCAACTATGAAGTCATTGGCTGTTTCCATTATCGCAGCGCAGTCAACAGCATCAATTCGAGCAAAAAGCTCCAAGAATGGCATTACTCGTCCATAGGTTAGCATCTGCACGAGATGGTTGTGTGCAAGTTTTGTTAATCGGGAGAATAGTAGCTATCATTACTGAGAATGCCAACACAAGAGTAGACTATGCATACCTGGCGACCATTATTCTCAGAAACCGCAGTTGATCCATCAATATGGAGTAAAAGAGAAGATTTCAACTGAAAAGGGTAAAAAAAGGTAGAGTTCTTGTTACCTACTTTTTTCTCTAATTGAAACATGTGCAAACAGAACATGTTGCTTCCAAGTGAGGCCAAGAAAAACATGAGGATCTCTTGCAAGTGACGAGATTGCAGGTTGATGTTCCAATTGTAGAAAATGTTTGAATAACATGCAACGTAACTAATGATTCTATCGAAACAACATACTGCAATATCCTATAGATTATTAAGCACAAGCTGTTTTCAAAAAAGGAAAGAGGTTTGCTGTTGATGAGCTTGTTGCTTGTTTAACTATTGCTGAAGATGCGTAGATCAATCACCAGTATTTTTAACTATATTACATGCAGTCACCTTGTCACTGCTGCTGTGAAGTAGGGTAACATGAGCTTAGCAACAATAATAGTACTAGCAAAATATAATGGAGAAACAGATAACTGATTGACGGAACGAATATAAAGCAGAAACATATCTACTATCACGTGAGATCCAAAATGCATAATAACACAGAGAAGCATCATCCTATTAAACAAACTAGACCACTACAAGTACATGTTCGAATCAACCAAATTATAACAAGAATTTTCTCTAATATTTAATTAGTTATTAACAAAAATGTAGGAGAAACTACGCTGTTTTGTCTTCCATAAATATTCACGGGGAAAACCAGGCAATAAAGAGAAATATATAAATTTAGGGAAAAACCCCTTGAAACCACAGATACCTGATTACGAGCACGAACAACCTCTGTCTCTGACACTCTGAATGCAAGTCTTCTGAATTCTTCCATTATTAACCGTGACAGGTCATGTAGTGCATCAGGCTGCAATCAGAATACAAAAACTGTAAGATAAAGTTTTACAGGGGTAGTTTGGTCCAAATCCATAGCTTAACTTAACTCATCTCCGCTGCTGGTACAATTATATAATCACTTCAAAATTTGAAGAAATTTGCATAGAGCACATGTAAGTGATTGGCATGTTTCTCGAACTTGTAGCCAATTCAGATGCTATGAGGGTAAACAATAAGTTGCCTAAAAGATCTACGAGTTTGCTAATTAATCATATGTTATTAACTCACAGCTTACACATTCCCCGTAAGTGGCAATTATACACAAATTCAGTCATTACTTATACAAATCTGTTACTTAAAGTAGAAGAGCACCACCACTAGAATATTCCATATTAAAACTAAACACTATTCAGGTAAGCACTGCAATGGAAAATATTGCAGTGAACTTAATAGAAAAGATAACCGTTACTCGTTAGCTGACATCAAGATAGAAAATAATCATATCAGATTTTAAGCAAGTTATTGAAGTGATTCAAATGTTCAAGCAACTGAAAATAAGATTGAGAAACAAACTTTACCGGAGCAGTAGTATAGATGCCAAATAATCCTGTATCACGATAATTAGTGTTGAACGCCATCAGGCTCTCAGCTAACTCACCATTGCTGATGCCACGAGCTAAAGAAGACCTAGCATTTCAACATACAACATCAGCTTAAGCAACAAATTCAGTAATAAGAAACTAGAAGGGAAAACTCTTGATCAATCAATGAAAATCTTTCTCACCCTGAGCAGTTCCCTACACCTATGCTTCTGTTCCAAGATCCCAATATGCTTTGGGTGACCATAAGAGGAATTGATCTAGGGTCAGTCCAAGATGAGCCCTTGAAAGCAATTGCAAGATGCGCTAGAGGCATCTCGGCATCCTCTATGCGAACCTAATGTTATATAAGATCCAAAAGATAAAGATCAGTTAACATAGCCTAATACATTACTACAGTAACAGCTAGATTAAAAAAAAAACAGACCTCTGAGCCAGTAAAAACAGCCGGGTTTGCCTCAACAAGTTGATCTGCAGTAGTTGGATCAGTAGAGAATCCGGTAAACAATTCCTTGACTTTATCAACAACCTCATCATGATCAACATCTCCAGCAGCAGATACAACCTAAGCCAACCAGCAAAAGCTTTCATCAACTTTCCAAGTTTAAAATGCTAAACTATTTTACAGAGGCAGATAACCATACCGTTCTAGGACAGGTATAATGAGTTGAAATGTACTGCTGCAAATCATTCTTCGAGATCGACTGGATGTTCTCCTTCGGACCTAATATTGTGTCCCCTAACGGATGATCCCGAAATGCTGCAGTATGCAAGTGATCAAATATGACCTCCTCCATCATTCCTTGCACCTGTCTACCCATAAACATATGCAACCATGCATCAAACTCCAAACATTTGAACAAAACCAATAAAGATCAGACTATGTAAGAAACAGGGTAATGGCAGCCCGTTCCGATATTGAGTTTATGAATAAAGTTTCAATCTTTGTACAGAATACCTAGCATGTGAATTAATCATATGGGACCATTTATCACACAAAAGGGCATTTATATCAGCATTGGTAAAGCACACTTGCCATACTGTGGACCAATATACAAGATTCTACCCTACAAAGAATACCAACCAATCAACCATTAGAGTAATATAAGAATCCATATTGCCAAAGTTTGAGCAAGCTTGAAAGGGTAGCAGCAAGCCCCATAACAAAGTATAAATTCAGGGAAATACCCAGACATGAAACATCCATGACCAGCAGCACTGACCTATGGCTACACTACATACAAATCGTAACGTCAGTGAAGTAGTGATCTAGTACACTTACAACTTGAACGTTTGTTACAGAAGCAAACCTATTGAACATTTGACAGAGCCTAAATGAAAACATTTATTTTCACAAACACAAGAAAGTGTCAAACATACATAGCAAGCACCAACAAAGCAAACTCACCTCTACTCTCAGGCCAATATTCATATGACAAAATTACCAGTGCCACAAGAAGAATAAGTAAGATTTTATCACGAAAGCTTACATCCATGGAGTGGTAAATTGAGGAATCTTATTGTAGCTTTTCGTTCTTTAATAAAAGGGGTTCCCCCGATTTCATTAAGGAATCTTATTGTAGCTGTGCAGGGGAAAAGGGTGTGACGCAGTAAAAAGAAAAAGAAGGGCGCGACAGCTCACCTCCTCCATCTCGCGGAGGATGACGCCGCGCTCACGCTGGATGGCCTGCTGCGGAAAGCGCGGGTGCTGGAGGATGTCGCTGAGGACGTCGAGCGCGGCGGGGACGTCGCGGCCCTGGACGTCGGCGAAGAAGGTGGTCTGCTCGCGGGAGGTGTATGCGTTGAGGCGCGCGCCCATGTCCTCGATCTCGACCTCGAGCGCGTGCGCGGTGGGCCTGCGCTGGGTGCCCTTGAAGGCCATGTGCTCGAGGAAGTGCGCGGTGCCGTTGGTGCCGGGCAGCTCGAAGCGGCTGCCGGCGTCGACCCAGACGCCGACGGAGGCCATGCGGGTGGCGGCCGGGTAGGCCTGGGTGACGACGCGGAGGCCGGTGGGGAGCGTGGAGACGCGCGCGGCGGGGAGGCGGAAGAAGGGGGAGTGGTCGGCGGCGCGCGGCACCGGCGACGCGTGGCGGAGGAAGCGGTTGGGCGAGGGGGAGGCGGCGGAGTGGAGGAGGCGGTGGAAGTATGGTAGGAGCCTGCGCCTCGAGCGGACGGCGGCGGCCGCCATGTTTTCGATTGGGAGTTCCCCTACGGACGGTCGCGCCGCCGCAAGCAGAGGGAAAGAGGGGAAGGGCTGTGTGGGGTTTTCGTTCGGTTATTCTTGCGTCGGGGGAAAGAAAGCCTTGAGCCCTCGAGAGAGGGAGAGATCGAAAGAGGGTCCGAATAGAACATAGAGAAAAGAGGGATTTCGGGGACGGAAAACCCGAAAAAGACTGTGATTCCGGTTAGTATAGATGTAGTACGACCCAGGTTTGGTTGCACACTTGCTAACCAGAACACGTTGGCACGTTGCCCTTCTAGGCAAGGATATACTTCCTCCATTCTTAAATACAAGGTCACTATCAATTTTTTTTTATCTATGTAAGTCCGATAATGCTAATAGTTAAACCTATCTAGGGTTTCATTCCGCTCGTCGGTGATGTCGATGGTCCGCTGCCTCCGGTGGCCTTGGGGCTTTGAAGGTGTGGCGAACCATGGCCCCTTGCTGGTGAGAGGGTTCTCGTTCTTTGTTTAGATTTTTTTTCTAGTGTCTTCTTTAAGATGGCGAGGCGGTAGCTACATCTGAAAGTTACAATAAGGTCATCTCCGTCCTATCCTCGCTTTGGTGATGCGACTAGCGTCGGCGAGGACATGTCGAGTTGTTCGTCCCACAGATCTCCTCGGATACGGTCAATTTTTATGGTTCGCTTGTGTGGTTTCAGATTTGGCTCTTTTGATCTATATACAGGTCTCATCTTTAACGATGGTTGTTACTCTGGTGTGCTGGTCTTTTTTTAGAGAGAACATACGTATTTCATTAATAGAAAATCAAGTTACATGAGTAAACAAACTTGCATGTGCCGGTCTTTTGTGACCTTAACACGATGATTTCCCGTTTGTATATTACAATAAGCTTTGTCCGGCTCCGCTGATGGACGGGAGAGGACGACGGCGCATCTTCGTCTTGTGCTAGTGATTGTAGTCGCCACTAGGTAGTCCAAAAACTAATTTGTAAATTTTATTATTTTTTACATTTTTATACTACTATGGATGATTATTAACATATTAGTGGAAGTGTGGAACAGTTCTTAAAAAGATACACTAATCGAGAAAAATGATTAGATTTCTACCCTAGAATGGTGCTCATTAATGTGAAATTTGCATGTAACCATAGAAAAGAAGGCACCACATGCAGCACATTTAATTAATCCGAGACAAAGAGAATTTTCATGTAATTAATCGTTTTATTTGTTAGTCATCTTTATTTCCTTAAATTTAACTGATGCACAGAAGTAAGCTTTTGAGTTGCTATCTTTTCAGCTCCACCTACTCTCCTCCGCCTTCCTCGTTGAACTTGTAGCCTCTCCATCCAGAGTGCCAATATTCCGCAACTAGTTGCGGGTGCACCTCATTTTTTTTACACTTTAAGTTTCGAAACATGTAAATTAAAATTGTAGATGTTGGTTATGCTTATGTTATATGTTGTGAACCTGAAATTTTCTTGTACTATTTACACATCATTTGTTCTTTTTGTGTAGATCACATATGATCATATTTTCGGATGAAACTTCACAGATGCATAAGATACAACACAATGTAGGTCCATAGTTCTAGTTTACATTTTTTAGAAACTTACAACACAATGTAGGTCCATAATTTTAGTTTGCATTTTTTAGAATCTTCAAAGTATCAACCAGTTGCGGGTTGGAGTTTCCTCTACATATCTATTTCGTTGCTTCCTAGCTTTAGTGTCATGGTGGTCACTTGTAACTAAACTATTTGGCCTTTGGCCTCGTTCGTAATCGTAAGCTAGTGCCCCCAACATGCAACCCCGTGAACTTTTGTTCAGGGATTTATTAATTTAAAGTCAGGCATCTATATGACTTTTATCTAAACAAACATACATGCAAAGTACTACCTCCATCCCAAGGCTTCAGGCTCATATTTTTTTCAAAAAGTTAAACTATGTTAAGTTTGACTAAGTTTTTATAAAAAATTATTAACATGTCAAATACAAAATTAATATTATTACATAGATAATGAAATATATTTTCATGTGCTATCTATAAAATATCATATTTATTGATAGATTATTCTAAAATTTTAGTCAACTTTACTTGTTTTGATTTTTCCAAAAAAATATAAGCCTTAAGCCTTGGGATGGAGGTAGGAGGAGTCAACTAGAAACCAATACACAGACAGCTAGTGTTTAGTAGTAAGAAGGCCACTAGAAGGTAAGTGTGATGGCTGGAGCTTTGCATGGATGCAATTTTTTACGCTTCTTCACGTGAATACAAATCATTTCTCTCTTTATTTAAAATTCATAATATATGGCTCAACTTGCCCTCGATTATTCCCCTTCCCTTGCAACAAATGTCCTCAGCAATATGATACATGATGTGATTCAGGTAACAATGTTGATGCCCAAATTGCTAGGTGAATCATGTTTTTGTCAAAAGAAATGAGGTCTTGCTAATGCTAGCACGAATTTAAACAACAAATAGCACAATATATATTAACTGAGCCACTGGCATGGCCTTATTGCACAACCACCATCATTTTCCAAGATAGCGCCCAAATTATGACTTAGTGGGAGGCATCACGACTGTAGAACTGATCAAGGGTTTTCGCCGGAATACGGTGAAGCAGCTCACGGGGAAAGATGCGGAGTAGGGTCCAGGCGAGGTCAAGCGACTGAAAGATGTTTCGCGTGTCATATGCTCCCTGAGCCACAAACTTCCTCTCAAACTTGTCAAGGAACTCAAGGTAGAGCTGCCATCACATTTCAAAAGTTCAGTGAAGAAGAAGAACCTGGACAAGAATTGAGAAAATAAGGAGAAAAAATGCTCGAGATTACCAAGTCCTCTGATGACAGTGCCTCCTCTCCCACCACTGCCTTCATAGCCTGCACGTCCTTGCCTATGGCGTAGTTGGCATATAGCTGAAAGGATAACATGTGATTAACCGATCCATATTCTGGAATAAGATAGTGCAAGCTGTATATTACGGGAATCTCTAACGGACCTGGTTTGAGACATCAGAATGATCCCGTCGAGTCATGCCTTCGCCAATAGCGCTCTGCAAAGGATCCAGAATATGTAAGTAGTTATTGACCTCATTGATAATGCTGGCATCACTATAACGTAGGTACCAATTGCGACAATTTTCTTTAGTAGCAAAACCATACCTTCATGAGCCGCGAAAGTGAGGGAAGGACATTAATTGGTGGGTATATCTGTCATATAGATATCAGCCACGATCAGACATAGATTTCATGATACTACTCAGTTAGCAGCTATACAAATATTGATTTGAGATGATTATGATCCTCCCAGACTTGATCATTAACAGAAATATAAGTTTTTCCATTTCATTGTATAAAGTTTGTCTTACAGAAAAAGCGTAGGAAAGGTAACAGGCTCTTTCCTCAATTTGAACAGCCAGATAAATAATTCATTTCACAGAATTGTTCTACAACGTGCTATATATCCATCTTGCCTCAGCAGAAAAAAAAAAAGATCATTTCCTCAGCAATTGACTACCGTAGGTCTAGCCATCTTGTTCGGATCAGAAATCATAGTGAAAGTCTTAGAACATTTACGAAGTTTAGTGGGAATTTTTGGAGATCTACAAAGTTTAGTGGATAACTGGGCATTGTGGAATACCTGACGATTGTGTAGCTGCCTGTCAATGTAGATCTGCCCCTCAGTAATGTAACCAGTAAGGTCAGGAGTTGGATGGGTAATATCTACAAGAGTAAAAAACTTGTAACAACAAAAAAAATTTGCCAGAAATATTGAATATCCCGAATGTAGCTTGTTTGTACATTACAGGAGAGAAAGAACGTCAGCTCATAAAACATTGGCTGGAAAATACGAATATATTGTTAACTGACCATCATTAGGCATGGTTAAAATAGGAATCTGTGTAATTGATCCTTTTCTTCCTTCAATGCGACCAGCACGCTCATAGATAGTTGCTAAGTCAGTATACATATAACCGGGATAACCACGCCTTCCAGGTACTTCCTCTCGAGCAGCAGAAACCTGATTGAAAAAAAGGCAGAAGGTAACTGTACATCCATATAGAGTAAGGGAACTGATCATGCATAATTAAGGACAATACACTCAAGGATCAGTTAAATCCAAACCATACAAGAACTGAAAACCCACTGTCCCAGCCAACACAAACAGGAATTTGTCACGGTATCATCATTGTATATAGATTTATTTTTGCTAAGATCTTACTTCATAACTATTAATAGCTTAAACTAACATATATGAACCTAAGCTGTTATAGCTGCAATAGTGAATATTTAGCTCCTAATGATGATACACAAATAGTTGATGACCATTTTTTAAACTGAAGTAGACGAAAATTTACCCAAAGGAGCTATAACTTTGGCTCTACAAATATGGGTTTTCTATAATAAATATATATATGTTGAGCTTTCTTGTAGCAGGTAAAATTAAGATGAGATAACATATGTTCAGGGTTATGTGCTGATAACAGAAACCATGTGCTAACTCCAGTTGATGGGAAAAAGTAGCCAACGATTTTTACTGTAAAATCCAGGAAAATATTACTGGAGATAAGCGCCCTTACTTCACGAAGTGCATCTGCATATGAACTCATGTCAGTCAGGATGACAAGCACATGCTTCCCACACTCATATGCCAAGTACTCCGCTGTTGTGAGAGCAATTCTTGGAGTAATAATACGCTCAATGGTTGGATCATTTGCCTATGAACAAAAGAAAGGGGTTAGTGGGAAGATTTCGCAAAATCCTTAGAGCAACAAGTAAAGTAGAAAATAAGGACGAAAAAAATAATGGACGTGTACCAGATTAAGAAATAAGGTAACTCTCTCCATCGAACCGTTCTCCTCAAAATCACGCTTGAAAAATTGTGCTGTTTCCATGTTTACTCCCATAGCAGCAAAGACAATAGCAAAATTGTCCTCCTCGGCATTCTAAAACAATTGTAGCAGATGTGTGAGTGTCAAAATGTCCATCTAGCATGGAACAAAGAATGGATGGAAGGTTTAATATAAATAACTTGTAGCTGAGAAGTTAATAGAACGACTTGCAGACTTAACTTTGCCATGTAAACCAAACCAGGATTCTACATAATATTTATATTTAATAATTACTTCTTAGAAGTTAGAACAAACAACACAAAGATCAATAGTTTAATGTTGTAAATTGTGGTTGGCTGGCCATTTCTGGAGGACGCTTACATATACATAGATTGTTACAATCCCATGCATAGGTGGAGCTAGATGAACACCATGGGATGTCATAAATTTAAGATGATGAGCCAACAACGTATGATATTATATTATGTAGCTTAGAAAAAATTAATTTCATAATATGCAAATAGATATTTTCTCCCATCATAGAATAACTCATCAAAATTAATCACTTGAAGCGTGTGTAGAACTTTTTAGCACTGAGAGAAAGGTTTGGATAGTTCATACATCAGTAGAAAGCCTGGTTGATAGAGCAAACATTCATCAAAGAGAGTTGGTTATTTCAGCTTCATGTTAATTAGTTCTAGCTACTGCAGAGACTTACCCAAATTACTTTAGTAAGTAAATACTATGGGTAGCTAATAATCGTTTTGACTTTATAATACCTCGAGGAGATTATCAGTCTTCTCTTTACGCTTTACCAAACCAGCCTGGCGGCAAATCTGAGCAGCAATTTCATTGTGTGGGAGACCTGCAGCGGAGAATAGAGGGATCTTCTGACCACGAGCTATAGAATTCATGACATCAATTGTAGATATGCCAGTCTGAATCATTTCTTCAGGGTATGTCCGTTCACTGGGATTGATAGAACTTCCTGCACCAGATTAACGAAAAAATATCAAAATCTAGGTGTTCTAAAATCTTCTTCACATTTGAACAAGAAACTCTTACCGGAAATGTCCAGGTATGCCTCTGGTAAAATTGGTGGCCCGTTATCTATAGGTTTCCCAGAACCATTGAAAATGCGCCCAAGCATATCCAGTGACACCGGAGTTTTTAGAACCTTAAAAAAATGTAAATAACAGAAATGTGAAGGAGTTAAAATTCTGAACAAATATGTTTCAAAAATTTAATCATTGGCACAAAGAGCACTCAATAATAGTCGACTAAAATGAAAGAATTTCCATTGAGAGCAATTAACACTAGTTTCAGGGGAAATCGATGTTACCTCACCAGTGAATTGCACAGTTGTATATTTGTTGTCAATACCAGAAGTTCCCTCGAAAACCTGCCAGTGAATTTCTGAAGTTTCATGAACAATGAAAAGAACTGAAGGTAGAAAAGGAAAAACCTATGCATTAACATATACCGAAGTTCAAATTTATCTCAATTCTGACGAACTAAAGACGAAGTAAAGACAAAGGGAACTAACTGTTGTTTAAAAAAAACGAAACTAACTATTCAATGGTGCTTAAATTAAGATAATGTGATAGGAATATTGCATAATCATATCCACCACAACCAAGATCGTTATGGCTAAAGACATCTAACAATAAGTCTTTGGAGATTGCCAAAAACATGATATAATACATGGCATCTCTTTTCCTAATCAAACTATACTCTAAATAAATTTTTGAATAAAAGATCCCATCAATAGGCGATGAATGGAAAGCTTCTGAAGAAAAAGCAATGTGATCTTCATTCTTCATGCCGGTATGACGATATCACACTGATATATAAATACCTGAACCACAGCTTTCTCCCCATCAACTTCGAGCACCTGACCACGCCTAGTTGTGCCATCTCCCAATCGTATGTTGACGATTTCTTGGTATTTAGGGCCCTGAATGGCAGTTTTAGGATAAATAAATTGTTACAAAAAGTTAAATCAGCAAAACTGGTATGAAGATAGAGGATACCTTCACTTTGTCAAGAATCACGAGAGGGCCAGCAACACCAGAAACTGTCCTGTACTCTGCAGTACAAAGGGAACAGTTAGAAGATGCGTCTTATCTTAACCAGATTAACACTTAAAAGTGTTGATATTGTGTTCTAAATATACTCGTACGGGGATAACCATAAAATTCATACCCATCCCGATTTCAAGGGTTCCTTCCTCCATGTCGGCATTGCCATTTGAGACAACCATGTTTCTGAATTTCAGAAGCCTGATATACCAGCATGAACACACTAAGTTAACAGAGTATACATTCAGACAGAAATATCCGTAGATGACTATGATATGCTAATTAGATTACTAATTTTTTTCTTTAATGGCTGTATCTTCTGATTTGGCGCATTGCTCTAAGAACGTTGTAGCAGACAAGAGTTAATTAACCAAATCTCAGCCTTAGACCGATTCTTTAACAGCGCGATCAATCAAGCTCCTAGGGACAACATTCTGACAAACTCCCCCCTCGCCGTCCCGTTGACTAATCTACAGAGCTCTGCATCGCTCGATCCGATCACCTATATCCAGAAACATCACAACTGCACGCACGCGCCCGTGCACACACACAAATCGACGCAGAGCAAGCTTCAGAGAACCGGACGGGGAAAAAACGTACAAATGCCTTGAAAACAACCCACTACGAAACCGATATGGAGCGCGGAATCGAAACCCGGTGCCACCTGCCTGCTCGTCCTAGGCGGGGCAACCAAGCAAATTTCTGGCGCGCGCGAGCGAGCTTAAGCGTGCCGCGGTGAGCGGACGGGGCACCGATCGAACGCGCGCGCGCGGAGGAGGAGGAGGAGGAAGACGACGGTGAGATCCGAGTAGGGCGCGCGTGCGTACCTTGGATTCGATCGGATGCGCTGCGCAGGCGCGGCAGAGCTTGGCTATGGCTCCAGCGATCGCCCAGGCAATTGCTGTCCCCGGAGATGTGATTTGATTTGATTAGCCGGTTTGTCTAGCGACCTCCTCTGATCCACGATTGGAGGATGGAAACATCTGGGCTGTCCGCGTGGTGGGTTCGGGAGACGTGGACGGTCAGGATTGTCTCGATCTAGTACGATTGATTGGGTGGGTCCCGTCCTGGCCTATAGCGGAGGTCGAGCGGGTCACGTTGGCCCACGTGCAGCAGAGCTGTCAGGGAGAAGGATTCCCTTCGCTCGGCTGCAGAATGATCAGGCCAATGTTTGGGGCTTTGGGCCTCCACTGGGTTGGATTTTAATCCGCTGAAAGCTTCAAACCTTTCTTTCAAGCTTTTACCTTTTCTAGTTGTGAGTTTAGTTTAGTGTACTAGAGAAGTGATCCTGTTGCAGATTCTTCATCAAAAGAGACGAAATCACACCTGAATGTTGTTTGGATAGCTGATTCGCAGGGTTTTATTTTTTCTTTATTCTTATTGTTAATTGGTGATGTATCTACTATGTGATCAATAAAGCTCGCTCTAACGGCTTTTCCAAAACAAAAAATAGTGTGGCACAATGCATTTTCTCTTGTGGCCCCATAAAAAATATTGCATCATTAGATATCTAGTGATTGTTTTCACATTGACCCATGAGTGATTTGTGGGCTGGTTCACATAGGCAAGAGATGGCATGTACATTCTCGCAAAAAAAAAGAAAGAGAGATATGACATATCTGGAACTTAAAATTTAGGGATGCCCCACCACAAGAACTTTTGCAAGGTTTATGGGGTATGAGCAGCAAGAAAGAACTTGTCATGCCAGACACACACGAGGTCTACTTAAACTAAGATGTCATTGGCAGTATTTGTTGGATTGTCACTATTTCACGAAGTCACTCACCAGAGCATTGATGTCGACGTGGAAACCACAAGATGATGAAGGACAAGTCAACGTCAATGCAGATCCACACAATAGTGATCGCCGACTAGGTCAAACGTAGCAAACCGGTGTCTGATTCCTTTGGAACTGATTGGTAATGGTATATGTTGTTCCAAATTCCACTTTCAGTTGCCTCTCATCTATATATGGAAATCAAGAGGAGATAGAGTGAGCACGTGAACACCATGAAAATTCCAGTAGGGAATAAGGTACAACAAATTTGCACTGTGTGCTAGCTAATCGTTATAACTAATATGTAACCTCTCTCATCATTGATAAGTGGTCTTACATGCAGCTTCTATTTTTCATATTGATGTGTGTCATAGCACCGCTGCTTGCAACGAAGCGAGATGGGACGCCGTTGTGCTCCAAGCCCATGCACCCGCTCGACAAGCACCGCTAGCACACCTATTCATATAGGCCGAAGTTGCGAATATGTGATGCATGTTTGTGGGAGAGTTATATTGAATCTACATATGTTTCAATAGTGTAGTTGTGGAGTTGTCCCAGATATACCCTTATTGCTCTACATGTGCTCTGTCTTCTTGGTTGACGACTATGTTGGCATGCACTTCAAGGAAGAAATATATTTATTTCTCTTTCATTATGATGAATAGATAATGTGATCCTAGAGAACAATAATGCATGAATATAGGACCTTCAAGCACATACATTGTGTGTTGTTGTTAATTAGGAATTATTAATAATTTATTTTCTTTTATAGTCAAAGTAAATCTTGGTTTGTTTTTGTACTTGATAACTTAAAAAATAATGATCTTCTCTATCGAATATAAAGCTTGTGTTGATATAGTTTATTTTATCTTACACGGATCTTCGTTGTCGATTTGGTGTTGTCAAAATGGCATCTTCTCAGCTCCTTCCATGTAAGACCATCTGAAATCAGAACTCGAAATCACCGAAAAACCTTCATATGTGTCCTCAAATTTCAAATGTCAATCGTGTCCATATTATTTTATCCCACCTTTTTGGAAATATTTTTTATTTTCTGACAAAACTTAGAAGAGAGCCGAGGTGAAGCCAAACGCTTGAATACTCTAGGCAATAGAGCTTTGGCACATGCATTGAAATAATATACCTTGTTAAAGCGTAGCAACACATGTGTAATTAGATATAATGATAGATTTATGAGTAAATTGTACCGAAACACAACTTGAAGGGAGTGTGCAACTGATGAGGCCTAAGGCCTTGGGGATGCCCAAATCTCACAGATTGACCCAAAATCCAAAGGGGGGAGAAGGAGGTGTGAAGAACAAGATGAACACAAAGAACAAACACACACACACAAACCCAATACAAACCAATTATACTCCCTTGGTTGGTTAGACCAAGCCAATAGAATCAATTCTTGGAGAGACCCTTAGGTAGAATCCAAGAAGAGAAAGATTGGGTGAGGAGACCCACCTTAGAACTTGGATGAGAGAGGGATTGCCCTAGAATCATCCATGAAGAGAGTAAGATTCCACAAGAGTGCCTTGATACAAAGAACTATGGTCATAGGGAGACAAAGATCAAGTCTAATCTCAAATCATTGTCTGGCCCTAATCTAGGTGGGGAATGAGATACATATAGCCCAGATTCGGAGCAGGGGTAACTTAGTCATTTGCACGAAATAAACATAGCCATAGGATGATAATAGACTGTTCAGATGAAGTTGGCTTGGGCGGGGCCGGCAGTGTCCGCGTTCTCGGGGTGGCAGTACCGGCCCTGGCTACTTCTAGCGAGTCCGGCGGCAGTGCCGGGGTGCTGAGGCTAGCAGTGCCGGTGGAGGCCGGCAGTGCCAGGGTGCATCCACTGGCAATGTCGGGGTGTGTCCACCGGCAGTGCCGACCTGTTGAGGGCGGAAGTGTCGGCCTTGTGCCGTTGCCGCCGGCTGAAGCTCTTCTCCTTCTTCCTTCTCTTCTTTGCCCTTGGTCTTCCCTTCTTCTTCCTTGAGCAAAGAGGCTTCTTTCCCTTCTGATCCTTGACGAGATTGGTACCTAATGACACATAGGATATTGGTATGAGGTAGCCATCCGTCCAAGGTTATGTCGAGTTCAAGTGTAGAGAGGAGTGAGTTCACCTTGTCATGTATAGCTTTCACTCGGGCTCGAGTCATCGGTTCACTTGGGGGATAAGTTGGCCATGGTGTAGTGTCGTCCTTGAGCGGGGCTACATCATATCCCCCCCCTTGGAGAAGAGTCATCCTCGACTCTTGTTCCTCCTCATCTTGGTGATAGGGTGATATATCCGAGATGTTGATATCGAAGGCGTTGTTGTTGATGCGCTTGTTGACCTTGAATGGCCCATCTCTACTTGGCTTGACCTTGTAGTTGCGTTGTTGTTGAAAGCGGTCTTTCTTCTTGGCCTTTGTTCTTGTAGCTTGGCGAAGGACTTGTTCTTGTATCGTTTCCCTTGTATCTTTATGTAGTTTCTTCGTGGTGTGTGCGTGCTTGTTGAAGTCCTTGATGGTTTGATATGTCTCCGACGTATCGATAATTTCTTATGTTCCATGCCATATTATTGATGATATCTACATGTTTTATGCATACTTTATGTCATATTTATGCATTTTCCGGAACTAACCTATTGACGAGATGCCGAAGGGCCAGTTCCTGTTTTCTGCTGTTTTTGGTTTCAGAAATCCTAGTAAGGAAATATTCTCGGAATTGGACGAAATCAACGCCCAGAGTCTTAGAATCCCACGAAGCTTCCAGAACACCCAAGAGCCACCAGAGGGGAGCCCTGGGGGCCCCACACACTACCCTGGCGCGGCCAGAGGGGGGCCCGCGCCCCCCTAGTGTGTCATCGCCTCGTCGCCCCTCCGACTCCGCCTCTTCGCCTATTTAAAGGTCCCTGACCTAAATCTTCGATACGGAAAAGCGACGGTACGAGAAACCTTCCAGAGCCGCCGCCATCGCGAAGCCAAGATCTGGGGGACAGGAGTCTCTGTTCCGGCACGCCGCCGGGACGGGGAAGTGCCCCCGGAAGGCTTCTCCATCGACACCGCTGCCATCTCCACCGCCATCTTCATCAACACTGCTGTCTCCCATGAGGAGGGAGTATTTCTCCATCGAGGCTAAGGGCTGTACCGGTAGCTATGTGGTTAATCTCTCTCCCTATGTACTTCAATACAATAATCTCATGAGCTGCCTTACATGATTGAGATTCATATGATGATGCTTGTAATCTAGATGTCATTATGCTAGTCAAGTGGATTTTACTTATGTGATCTCCGGAGACTCCTTGTCCCACGTGTGTAAAGGTGATAGTGTGTGCACCGTGTGGGTCTCTTAGGCTATATTTCACAGAATACTTATTCACTGTTATGAATAGCATAGTGAAGTGCTTATTTATATCCCTTTATGATTACAATGTGTTTTGTATCAATATTAATCTATGTGCTACTCTAGTGATGTTATTAAAGTAGTCTATTCCTCCTGCACGGTGTAAAGGTGACAGTGTGTGCATCGTGTAGTACTTGGCGTAGGTTATGATTGTAATCTCTTGTAGATTATGAAGTTAATTATTGCTATGATAGTATTGATGTGATCTATGCCTCCTTCATAGTGTGATGGTGACAGTGTGCATGCTATGTTAGTACTTGGTGTAATTGCAATGATCTATCATGCACTCTAAGGTTATTTAAACATGAATATCGAATATTGTGGAGCTTGTTAACTCCGGCATTGAGGGTTCGTGTAATCCTACACAATTAGTGGTGTTCATCACCCAACAAGAGAGTGTAGAGTATAGCATTTATCTATTCTGTTATGTGATCAATGTTGAGAGTGTCCACTAGTGAAAGTATAATCCCTAGGCCTTGTTTCCAATACTGCTATCGCTGCTTGTTTACTGTTCTACTGCATTTGTACTGCCTGCAATATTACCACCATCAACCACACGCCAGTCCTGGGCAGCAAGCACTTTTCTGGTGCCGTTACTACTGCTCATATTTATTCATACCACCTGTATTTCACTATCTCTTCGCCGAACTAGTGCACCTATTAGGTGTGTTGGGGACACAAGAGACTTCTTGCTTTGTGGTTGCAGGGTTGCATGAGAGGGATATCTTTGACCTCTTCCTCCCTGAGTTCGATAAACCTTGGGTGATCCACTTAAGGGAAACTTGCTGCTGTTCTACAAACCTCTGCTCTTTGAGGCCCAACACTGTCTACAAGAATAGAAGCACCCGTAGACATCATGGTTCTCTCATGAAGTGGTGGAGAGAGAATGCCACGTCCGAACGAGAATTTGGGTAAAAGTAACTCTTAAATAGAAAGCTTGGGTTTGCGAGTGTTGTTATCGGTGAACAATAAGATCTCATGAAAAGACGAATCATCAAGTCCTTTCTCAAAGGGACACTTGGCAACAATGGGGACATAAAATTTCTTAGTGTAGTAAATTTTTAGTAGAGCAAAGGGTGTTGCATTGAAAAGTTTCTTTTGCAAATTGTCAAAACCGTGTTGTGTAGCGTTGTCCCAAACAAATGGAACATTCAAGAGGCAAGTAATGGTGGCAAAAAAATTCTCAAAGTTGCTATGTACAATGGAAAAGCTATGTAAACTTCTGGCTTGGGCAATTATGGTTGGCGTGAGCCAAATATGAGTATCCTCAAGTTTCAAAGAATCCACTTCAATGTCAATAGATGAAGCGGAAAATCCCAAGGAAATCAATTTTTTGTGTGCAAAGAGGCACAAGATGCATAAAGCTTCTCTCACATGTAGAACATGGTCCTTGAGATTTTTGGGATTCATGTGGATATCATGGAGACATACAACGATAATTGTGCCAACAAGATGTTTCAAGATATGTTGCATAAGACGCACAAAAGATGACAAAACAATGGGATAATCCAAAAATAAGACAAGAGTTGTGTGAATCACATGTGGGCTAATGCTTCAATGAACATACCCATTTGCGTGAATGGCATTAGTTGGATGATGCATCTCGTCCTTGTCGTCGGGTTTGGTGCGGTGAGCGGTTAGTATGAGGATGATGCGGTGTTCGATCTTCTTGTTGAAACCCTTGTGGGGGTAGGTCTCGAGCGCTGTTTTCATTAGTTCATGCTCCGTGGAGGTTGAGGTTGTCGTTCTTGTACCTATACACACAATCGGCAAGACGAAAAGCGTGTGTGCATGGTATATGAACACATCATCCATCATGAAGTGCCATGTCTTGTGCACATCACCATTAGTGTCAATCAAGGTGTTATGAAATGCATTGCAAGTGTGCCTATGGCATGATTGTGCATTTGTGGTATGTGGTAACTTTGAGTCATCAAAAATTGAGAAGGCTATGGGGGCCCTCTCGTGAACAATCAAATAAGCATTCTTGCATAGCAAGCATAGGAATGAGCAATTGGTTAAAATCTTGGATGCAAAGATCATGGAATATTTCGAACATTTAGGGAAAAGCATGCGAAAGCTAATATCATCATTGTAAGCAACACATGTGAAAGGGCAAGTGGTCATCATATTGCAAGCAAGAGTAAACAATTCATTGTTCTTTATGTCCATGAGTGGGACCATGGTATTGTGAACACCTTTAGTGTTACCTTGGTAGTCCGACTCATTTGACATCGATGTTGTGGTAGTGGTAGGCGTCACGTGGTCGACATTCTCATCTTCATATAAGCATGGTGTTGTGTGATCTTTATGCACCATGCACATCTTCTTATCCATGATCAGCGCTTCAACATCCATGGAACCTAGTGTAACATGAGAAGACACAATAGAGGGAGAGGTTAAGCTGTTAGAAAATGCAATGGCCTCCATGGACCTATCAACTACCTCCCTCAACTCACTCGGTGTCTCATTAATTTCCTCCAAATGGAAGCACTCAATCTCTCATGTGATGTGGGGGTCACTCAACTCACTATTGCTCTCACTCAAGTGGGCTAAGTGGCGCTCATGCTCACATGGGATTGGTACCAACTCATCATGCAAGCATATAGAAGTAGGCTCGACTTTCTCATCTCCATGTGCCTCCTTCGGTGAAGGAAAATCCCATGCTCACCCTTCTCAACTCCATCGCCTCCCACATCATCCTCAAGTGGTGGCGCCATAGTGTCGTTGAGAGCTAGGCTCGGATCAACTTCACCCTTGACTTTGCCTTGTTGATCTCCATCTTGAAGTGTGGGCATCATAGACCTCTCTTAGGCACGTAGCTCGTCGACGTGGAGATTCTTGGCGCTTGGCATTGTGCATTGCCATGCCATGTGACCCTTGACCTTGCACACATCACATAGGATATTGGGACATTCCCGTGGATGGTGGCCTTGTTGCTTGCACTTGTAGCATCGGAGTCCATATGCATATGACGAGGTAGGGGCCATTGTGGTGGTGGCACAAGAAGTGGAAGTCACCTTATGAGGAAGGTCCGCTTGATGTGCACTTGCCATCCTTGGAGTGGTAGACACCCTATGATTGTGTTTGTCGCCTTCATGTTGGAGCTCTCGTCTTCTTGCATCATCACCATGGCTTGAGAGGTATCGTCGAACACCCTTGGGAGATGTTGGTCGATGGCGATCATGAGGTGGCTTGTGTCGGCGATGATCATGTGGTGACGTATGTCGATGGAATCCATGAGGTGGTGGTGTTCGACGACGATCATGTGATGGTGTGTTTCGATGATGATCCTCGGCATGCCTAGATGATGGCTCATGTGACTTGTCATGTTGCTTGTGGCGCCTTGTGGAGCTCGGAGAAGAGTGTCGATGACGATCATGTTGGGGACGCTCTTGATGATCCATATGATGATCTCGATGTAGATGATCATGTGCATAAGCACTCTCTTGGTGGTTCCATCTTGGAGGTCCTCTATCTTCATATGTGGCTCCATTGGCCAAAGTGGCGAACTTGTAGGCACCGGTCTTGGTCATGGTGGTGTCGCTATCGTGCTCGGTGACAAGGTATCAACTTGTCAATGCCTATGGATTGTAGGCTAGGGTTTAGTTGGAAGTAGAGGGCAAGTAGATCTCGAAGGTTTCAGCCGAAAAGTACTCGACGATTATGAAAACTAGGGTTTGTAAACAATGATTCGATGATCTCTGCGTCCCTCGACTCCCCCTTATATAGGAGGCGGAGCCGAGGGATTCGTGCTGTACAAGTTACAAAGTCCGGGAAGGTTTCTAACTCATCCCGTAAGATTACAAATAAGACTTTCTATTACAACTCTAGCTTTCCTTAATAATATCTTGGGCTTCCGAATCTTCTTATTCTTCGGGTAATGGGCCTTCAGTAAACCCCGGGTACTATCTTCGGCAGGCCCATTTGGGATGCCTATGTCAGTAGCCCCCGAGATTTTGCTTGAATCGTAGGGTCAAGGAAAATCTCTACTGTTTATTTTTATTCGACAGCTTCGACTTTTTCTATATTTCTTCTCATAAACATCTATATTGTACAGGGATGATGGTAGTTGGGGCTAGTTCATCTGACGGATCAGGTACTAGTTAACTGCTCTAGTGGCAATCCGCAAAAACCTACTTCAAGATCACGTCCCTGGACATGACCTCGGGATACTGGTGTAAACTTCGACAGGTGCCGCTTAAGGTCTTACCATTCTGTCGAGTCCCAGTAAAATTTATCGGGTACCTAACGCGTCCGTTAGGATTTTTCTTCGTATCTGTTGATACGGATAAAAGTAGCAGAGCGCAGTCTTTGGCGATGCCACGCCCGTGAAACGGATCTGGGGTCTTACCTTCGCAAATTTGCGGCATTCAGAAATTGATCGCAACTTCGGCGTTCTGAGAATATATTGTCGAGTGCTTTTTCGGCTGTTGGAATGGCACATTTTATCGAGTCGAAAATGACTTATATTGCCCTCCCGATGGGAGTGTATGTAGAGTTAATTATAACTCGAAATATACTTTTTTGCTCTTCTATCTTTCTTTTTCTCTTTCTTTCTTTCTTTTTTATAATTTCATCGGGCACGCGAACAGCGTTCCCGATGGGAGTAGCCCCCGAGGCTACAGCCAAGGACTTGTACTTGGGTGTAGGCTCCACGCCTTATGCCGCTATATCTTCTTTTATCTCCCGAAGTTTTATAATTTCTCGGGTGCGCGAACAGCGCTCCCGATGGGAGTAGCCCCCGAGGCTATGAACAAATATTTGTATTTGGTCATAGGCTCACGCCATTTCTATCTTGTCATTCTGGATCTTTTCCTTTTTCCCAAAGTAGCCCCCGAGCATTTGATCAAAAACTTGTATTTGAACAAAGGCTCAGCATTATTTTTCCGTGTCGCCTTTTATGAAGCTGTTCAATCGAATTTTTTCTTCTGCCAAGGTGACGTTATTGCTGACGATAGCCACGATTGCTAGTCAGAAATTTGCGACAAGTCTTTTCTCGCTGCCATGCGGGCCCAATTGATCCACTATCTTGACACGTCGTGCAAGTGGGGGACACACGTCCTTCGCTTTTTCTGGCGCACGCACCGTAACTTCCCCAACATTGAGTTACTTTTTTACCCTTGTTGCCACGTTGCTATCATCTGTCACACATTTTCCTTATCCAACGGTTCGTCGTTTCACCGTACCCCTATATAAGATCGTCTTCTTCCTCCTTGAGCACTTTCGCTCGCGCCGTCCTCCTTCTCTCATCTGCAAATTTCCTCCTGCGACCCACAACCTCCTGAGCTCCTCACCTCCAAACTGCAAACCCTGCGCCATTGTTGATGCCACCGCGTCGATTGACAAGGCACAGCACGCCGGAATCCTCCATGGCCGCCGTGGATCTTGGGGCGGCGGAGTGGGAAAGATCGAAAATTTCCACTCAAGACATCAACATGCTGAAGAAGCTGGGGATCAGCAAGAAACCCAAGGCATTGTGCTTCCCCAGTGAGGAGAGCTACCCAACCCCTCGAATGGGCTACCGGGTAAGTTTTGTCGATCACCTCATCCGCGGTCTGTCCGCCCCCATTCATCCTTTTCTCCGTGGACTGCTTTTTATCTACGGTCTGCAACTCCACCACCTCACGCCAAACTCCATTCTTCACATCTCCATTTTCATCACTCTTTGCGAGGCCTTCCTTGGCGTCCAACCTAACTGGGCGCTATGGAAGCGCATTTTCTTCTGCCGCCGTAATGGCTCGCCCAATGTCGCCTATAATATAGGCGGCGTTGTAATTTCTGTTCGGCCCACTGTTGACTACTTCGACGTCAAGCTTCCTGACTCAGTTCAAGGATGGCGCAAGAAGTGGTTGTACATTCAGGAGGAGAACCATGGATGTGCGGAGGACAACATCCCTCCTTTTGATGGCGTCGAGAAAATCTTTCGCCGCCGCTCCTGGGACGCGGAGGCCACCGAAGAAGAAAGGGCGTCGACAGAAACCTTGATGGCTCGTATCCACGAGTTGCAAAATACTCGCGGCAAAGAGTTATCGGGTGTCCAAATCACTGCATACTTTCTTAGGACTAGAGTGCAGCCGCTTCAGGCTCGCAAATATCCTCTCTGGAAATATGCCGGTGACAAGGACGTAGATCGGCTGTCGGTGAATGCTGACGCAGGATTGTCGAAGTTGTTCCCCTACTTCTTCCCGAAGAAAGAGGAGCCTAAGACTTTCCTTGCCCTTGCCAAGGACTTCAATCCACCAGAGGATCTTGGACTGAAGATGCGCCAGGAGAACATGAAGGTTGCTGTTGAGAACACTATTGCCTTGGTCGCTGACAGTCAACAAACTGTTGACTGGATGAAGGTAGGCGACACCGAGCAGATAGAACAATCAAAATGGAGGTCGTTGATCAAGGCAGCCAAGCCCAACACGAAGAAAATCCTGGCCTATCTCGGGATCAAGCCATCTTCAACTCCTAGCTCATCAAGGCCGGAGGTCTAGTTGAATGCCTTTGCTTTTTCTTTCCTTTGCTTTCTCTATTTCTTTTGCTGTTGTTGCCATTTTAGCCTTGGCAACAATTACCCTGTTAGTCCCTTTGGAGAACTTCTTTTGTAATGTCCGTGTAAACTTTCTAGAAATCAATGAAATTCCTCTTGGTACTATCATTGATCCTGGGACTTTCTTTTCCAGTTAATATTTGATAATTATTCGACCAACCCTTGCTCTGCCGATGCTTCACCTGCGTCTTCCTTCTCGAAGAAAATACTAGTCGATGATAATCCCCTCGAAGGTTCTTCAAGCAAACATTTGTCGGAAGATTTGCAAGAACTTCGACAACAACTTCAATCCATGAAGAAACAAACTCTGGCAATGATGGAACAATCTCGGAAAGCGTCCGAACAAGAAAAACTTGCTCTCCAACAAGCCAAAGAGGCTATGGCTGCCAAGGATACTGCTGTATTGGAAGCAAAGGGAGCCACTACCCGAGAAAATAGCATGCTCGAGCTAATGTTCGAAGCTAGCACAGATATGTTAGGTATGTTTTTCCAACCTCACAATGCCTCCTCTTTATTTTGCTGTGCCCCCCTTCAAATTTCTTGCCTTGTCGCTTAATAGGCCCGGTTCTTGATGCTGCCGCCGAAGATCGAAGAGTAAACGAGAGAACAAATCTTCTTGTCAATCTTTCCCTTAACCATGGCTGTTTATTCTGGGCCACCCCTGAACGAACCCAGCAAATTGTCAGGTTCCAAGATCGTGCTTGCCAAGTGCACGAATTTCTCAATTTTTGCACGACAACATTAACCCTTGTTTACAAGACTTTGTTTCCTCGAAATGAGGTTCCCAAAACTCTTCCTGAATTGTTGGAGATATTCAGAGATGCTCCCCGCATTCATAATTTTGTGCGAGCTCAATTTACTGCTGGAGCAAGGTTCGCCATGATTATGATAAATAGTGGTCATCCAAAATTAGACCTGACGAAGATTGTTGCTGATTGCCTGGCCAAGAAATCGCGGCGAAAAAATGATATTGACACAATCAATGAGATGGTAACTCCTGTGGCCGAGTCGATGATAGATGGGCTTCTTCGGATGGACTCAGAATTCTTCGTCAAGGGGTCCTATGCTGAACATAAAACAACCAGAGGCTTATCCATAGATAGTATTTTAGGCTTTGACTGATTTGTACCATATTGCAAAACCTTGTGTCTCTATCTTTTTTGATTTCTTTTTTATTTCCGAAGAAATTTGTTGTATATTGCAAAGTGCTCTATATTGTTGGAGCCCCCGAGCCTTCTGGCTAGAGTTTGTACTGTTTTTTCCATCTCGAAGATTTTTCCTTCTGTTGTAATAAGACATCTTTGTTTTTTCATTGATGGATTGCAAGCCCTCGAGTATCTTAGTGTCGAAGTTCTATATTTTTGTTGCGAGGTTCTTGGACCAAAGCAATAAGATTTTTGACGTGTACACTATATTTATAATTGTTAGCTTCCGATTTTTATATTTGGCGAGGTATTAGTGTACCAAGACGAAATATTTCGGTAAGTCTAGTTTGTCTATATTGTACGTATTTTGAGATTTGAAGGCGTTGAGCCCCCGAGCGTGTCGAAGAATAAGAAGTATATCTCCACTATCTTTATTATATTGCAGCACCGCGAGCCCGCCTCATTAAAAACCTTTCCGGCCCCACTCGGTGCCCCGAAAAGGAAAAGAGTGCGTCTGAAAACTCGCGGGCGTTTCAGTACATTGTATTTTTACAGAGAAGGACTATATTTCAGCTCTAGGCGTAGAACCGCCTGAGCTGCACCACGTTCCAGGGGTTTTTCTCGGGAGCCCCTGTCTTCTTATCCTTGATCCTGTATGCGCCTCCGTCGATGACTTCCGTGACAACGTAAGTCCCCAACCATGGTGATTCGAGCTTCTCAGTACTTTTTTGATTTAACCGCAAGACCAAATCCCCAACTTGAAAAGATCTTGGCCTTAACCGTCGACTGTGGTAGTTTTTGAGTTCTTGCTGGTATTTGGTGACTCGTGAAAGTACTTCATCTCGAGCTTCGTCGAGTGCGTCCATATCATCCTCCCGAGCTTTTTGTGATGTTTCTTCGTCATACTCTGTTACTCTTGGAGAATCATGCTCTATTTCAATTGGTAGTACTGCTTCGGCTCCGTGGACGAGAAAAAACGGAGTTTCTTGTGTCGCCGTATTTGGTGTTGTTCGGATGCTCCACAAAACACTTGGCAATTCCTCTGGCCAAGTATGTCGAGCTTTTTCAAGCGGTCCTAGCAGGCGCTTTTTGAGGCCGTTGCAGATGATTCCATTGGCTTTCTCGACTTGTCCGTTAGTTTGCGGGTGCCCAACTGACGCAAAGTGCAATTTAATGCCTACTTCTGCACAGTATTCCTTGAATTCCTTGGATGTGAAGTTTGAACCATTATCTGTGACAATGCTATGAGGCACTCCAAACCGAAAAACCAGGCCTTTCACAAACTTTATTGCCAATACTGCATCTGGTGAATTTATTGGCTTCGCTTCTACCCACTTGGTGAATTTGTCGACAGCGACCAGCAAGTACTCATACCCTCCTGGCGAAGCTTTGTGCAACTTGCCCACCATATCAAGTCCCCATTGGGCAAAGGGCCACGACAATGGTATTGGTGTTAATTACGCCGCTGGAGAGTGAGGTTTTGCGGCAAATCTTTGACATGCGTCGCAAGTTCTTACTATTTCCTTGGCATCCTCGATTGTTGTCAACCAATAGAATCCTGCCCGAAAAACTTTGGCTGCAATAGCTCGACTACTTGCGTGGTGGCCACATATTCCTTCATGTACATCCTTCAGAATTATTCTTCCTTCCTCGGGTGTGACACACCTTTGCATAACGCCTGAAATACTTCGCTTGTATAACTCCCCCTTGATCACTGTGAAAGCTTTGGATCGTCGAATAATTCGCCTGGCCTCAACTGGATCGTCGGGTATTTCTTTCCTGAGGATATATGATATATACGCTTGCATCCAAGGAACTTCTATCATCATCACAAGTTCTTGGTCCTCTTCATCCTCCGTAGTTTCTTTGAGGGGCGCCGAAGTTTTTCCTTCCTTTGCTTTTTTCTGCACCTTTTTCGGCTTCGTGGATCTCTCCGCTATTTCTTCCCAAAATACTCCTGGCGGGATTGGGAGGCACTGCGATCCGATGTTTGCGAGAACGTCGGCTTCATCATTGCTCAATCTACTGATGTGATTTACCTCACACCCATCAAACAGCTTCTCAAGCTCATTGTACACCTCCTTGTATGCCATCATGCTATCATTGACTGCGTCACATTGGTTCATAACTTGCTGAGCCACCAATTGTGAGTCGCCAAAGATTTTTAGTCGAGTTGCACCGCAAGCTTTTGCCATCTTCATCCCGTGTATGAGGGCTTCATATTCTGCTTCATTGTTGGATGCGTTAGGGAACATCATCCGAAGGACGTATTTCAATTTGTCGCCTTCAGGTGATATAAGTACTACTCTCGCGCCGGCTCCTTCTCGCTCTCTTGGACCCATCGAAGTTCATGGTCCAAGTTCTCGACAAACTGGGGTCCCGTGTTTTGTAGCTCCATCCACTCTGCAATGAAATCTGCGAGAACTTGCGACTTGATTGCCTTTCTTTTTTCATACGTGATGTCCCGAGGGAAAGTTCTATTCCCCAAAGGGAGACACGCCCGTATGCTTCTGGATTGTTCAAGATATTTGAAAGAGGTGCTTCATTGACTACTATTATCGGATGTGCCGAAAAATAGTGGCGCAACTTCCTTGCCGTTGCAATTACTCCATATGCTAGTTTCGGCATCGCGGGTACCGCTGTTTGGAAGGCGATAAAACTTCACCGATGAAATATATCGCCTTTGCACTCCATGGAGTTTTCCTTCTTCTTCTCTTTCAACGACTAGCACCGTGCTAACCACTTGGGGCGTGGCTGCAATATACGATAGGAGAGGTTCCTTTTCCTTCGGCGCCACCAAGATTGGTGGTGTCGAGATTGTGCGCTTCAAATCCTCGAAAGCTCGTCGGCCTCTTCGTTCCACCGGGATTTCTCTCCTTGCTTTATCGTAGCGTAAAATGGTAACGCTTTTTCTCCCAGCCTGGCGACGATCTGCTCAAAAGCTGCGACTCGCCATTAGCTGCTGTATTTCTTTCAACTTTGTTGGCTTCCTCATTGTTACGATAGCCTGTATTTTGTCGGGATTTGCTTCAATCCCTCTTGCTGAAACTAGAAACCCCAGAAGTTCTCCTGCTGGAACGCCAAAAGAACACTTCGTCGGGTTCAGCTTGAGGCAGAATTTGTCGAGGTTGTCAAAGGTTTCCTTGAGATCCTCGATCAGCGTTGCCCCCTTTTTTGACGTTATGACAACATTGTCGATGTATACTTGCACGTTTTTCCCAATCTGTGTCGCCAAACACTTCTGCATCATCCTCTGATATGTTGCTCCCGCGTTTTTCAGACCAAAGGGCATTGTTCTGTAGCAAAACACGCCATAAGGTGTGATGAACGCTGTCTTTACTTCATCTTCTTCTTTCAATCTGATCTGGTTGTAACCAGAATATGCGTCCAGGAAGGAAAGACGTTCACATCCAAATGTGGAGTCGATAATTTGATCGATCCTCGGGAGGGGAAAGTGATCCTTTGGACAATGTTTATTGAGACACGTAAAGTCGACGCACATGCGAAGGACCTTAGTGTTTTTCTTCGGCACCAACACAGGATTTGCTACCCATGTGGCTTCTGTGTGCAACTCCTTGATAAAACCAGCTTCTCGTAGTCGATCGATTTCTGACAGCATGGCCTTGCGGTTTGGTTCCGAAAAACGCCGCAAGGGTTGTTTGATTGGTCTCGCTAGTGGATCCAAGTTTAGGTGGTGCTCGGCAAGTTCCCTGGGTACTCCTGGCATGTCAGCTGGACACCATGCGAAGATTTTCCAGTTCTCACGGAGGAACTCGACGGGCGCGCTTTCCTATGCGAGGTCCACGTCGTTTGCGATGGACGTCGTTTTTTTCGGGTCTGTCGGGTGAATCTGCACCTCCTTAGAAATTTTCTCGGTATTGAAAGTTGATTCTTTATTTGGCCTTCCAACGTCTGGCAGCACGTCGTAGTCAGTCATACTCCTTGACGCCAAATACTCAGCTTGCATCCCGAAAGTTTCTGATATCCGATGAAAATCCTTATCGCACTTATCGGCTAAGGCGAAGCTTCCTTTGACTGTGATTGGTCCCTTCGGTCCAGGCATCCTCCACAACAGGTATGTATAGTGTGGTACCGCCATAAATCTAGCATATGCTGGTCGTCCCAACAGAGCGTGGTACTGCGACGGAAAATCCACAACTTCAAACTCCAGCTTCTCGATTCTATAATTTTCTCGGGTTCCAAACTGAACGTCGAGATTGATCTTCCCCAATGGATAACTTGGTTTTTCCGGTGTGATACCATGGAACCTCGTGTCTGTTGGCTTCAAGTTTGCTAGGGATATGTTCATTTTCCTCAATGTATCTGCATACATAAGGTTTAAGCTGCTGCCGCCATCTATGAACACTCGAGAGACATCAAATCCCGCAATAACTGCTGGTAAGATAAGTGCTGACTGCCCTGGTCGAGGAACTTGCTGCGGATGATCTGCTATAGTGAAGCCAATATCTTGCCCTGACCAATTAAGATACTCGACCGTTGGTGGAGGCATTTTTTCTGCCATGAACACCTATCGTGAGATTACTTTCTGAGCTCTATTGGATGGCCTTCCCTTCTGAATCATCGACACCGCTCCATTAGAGTTAGGATCAACGTAAGGTGGTGGTGGAGGTGCTGCCGCTATTCTGAGCTGATGTCGATTATCTTCTGTAATCGCGGGAGGAGGTGGCAAGTGAATCTCGCTCCTGGGTTCTCGAGGATTTCTCTGTGATGCCCGAGCGTTAGCGTGTTCTCGCCCACCTTAACATTGCCTGGAAATTGCGACAATCTTTCGCAGATGTCCCGACCGTCTTTTCCGTTGCTGTCGAGGAAAAAGTGCATCTGACACGGCCCATTCATCATCTCTTCAGGAGACACGAAAGGCCTCGGGAACCTAGGCCCGCTATTTTGCCTGTTGTTTCGAGAATCGTCTCTATTATCGCCTCGCTGCTCATTGCTTCTTTGATAATCATCTCTGTTGTTTCCTCCTGTGTTTGCCCGAAAACCTGCCAAAATCTGTCCTGGAGCATCATAGTTCGGGTACTGCCGAGGAAATCGTCGCCTCGGTTGATAATTTCGACCACGGTCCTCCTCTGGTGACCTGTGCCGTTTGTTGTGGACAGCATCTTCTCCATCTGCCCATCTGTTTGCTATTTCCATTAACGCAGATACTGTCTTTGGGTTGGTCCTTCCCAAGTCCTCGACAAAATCTCCACGCCTGATTCCTGCGACAAACGCATCTATCGCTCTTTCGTCAGATATATTTTCTGCCGAGTTTTTGATGATGTTCCACCTTTGGATATATTTTCTCATTGGCTCGTCTGGCTTTTGTCGACATGCTCTCAACTCCTCTAACGACGCAGGTTTTTTGCACGTGGACCTGAAGTTCTTGACGAACACGTCCTCGAAGCTTTCCCAACTGTCGATAGATCCTGGAGGGAGTTTCTTTATCCAACACCGTGCGGCCCCACTTAAATGCACCTGGATGCTTTGCATAGCTGTTGCTCTGGTTCCTCCAGTGAGTTTCACCGTCTCGAGATAATCAACTAGCCAATCTTCTGGATCTTGAAGGCCGTCGAATTTTTTGAAATTATCAGGCAATTTGAATCCCGAAGGTACTCGAGTTTTTCGCACTCTCCTCGTGAAGCACAGCAAACCGCACATATGCTCGTCGTTTAACTCTGGGGACTGTCGATGTTCTCTTCTGCTTTGTCGCGCTCTGTCGACCCTTGCTTGTGCTGCCGTATCTCTTGCTCCACTTGGTCCTTCGGGAGCTGCTGCTGCTGCCGCAGGTCGTGGACTATTTTGCCTTGCTGTTCCTTCGGGAGGTGTTGATACAAACGCCGTCCCCATGGCACCAACTCCTGCTATCGCCATGTTGTAAAGTGTTTCCCTTGGATCTCCTGGAGGTGGTTTAGATGCGAGGATAAAAGCATGTGTCGCCATATACCCAGCCTCTGGTGTCTTAGGGATGATGTTTCCTCTTGTATCTATCGACATAAAGGACATGTCGAGGTTTTGGACCAGGTGCTCTCTTTCTGCTTCGGGTATGTGTTGTAACCTTGATCTTGCTCTGTTCCGAGCTTCCCTGTGGCTATCACCCGAAGTTCTAGATTGTCGACTCAACTCTGCCCTTCTCCTGCTGGATGCAGAAGCTGCCTCCTTTCTTCTATTTAACTCAGCTGCCTGTTTTTCCAATTCTCTTGCAGCTCGTGCGAGCCTATATTGATATGCTTGTAATTCCTCTGGCGTGGCTGTGGTGGCCATTGGTTCTGAGCCGTCCATAGCTCTCACGGCTCTATCCCATGCTGCTTGCGGGAGTCGAACTCTGTGTCGCGGCTGTGGCCCGACGTATTTATTGCCCAAACCTCGTCGCAGATCGGAGGGATCGACGTATGGATTTCCCAGATCGTCGAAAGCCTCGGATGTTTCCTCTTGGTCATTGCTTGACTCTCCAATGCCATAAATCTGATGATATTTTGTATTCAGATCTATGTTGGGTTTGGTGACACCATCGTTGAGATTGGTGAAGACCTTGCCCACTATAGTAGATTTGTCGATGAAGTCGTAACTGTCGACACTGCTTGAGCCATCGCTTATATATGAGTCCGCAGATGACTCAAACGACATGTCGCTGAAGATCTTGGCGAGTTTCTCTCTTGCCCTGATGCTGATGTAGCGCGACGACAAAGTTTCTTCTTCTCCTGATTCGGTTGACGATGTATAGCTTGAAAAATCGGAATCGACCACCGATGATCCCGACGAAATCGGAATTTCGACACGATACGATCCTTCTTTCTCGACGCGAAAGTGAAACCTTCCGAACGTCATCTCCATAGGCTCCGCCAGATACGCATATGCATCCAAACGGGAGGGTGGGTGAGGAACAAAATCGACAGAACCAGCATCGATCTGTTTACCTCGATCCATTGCGTTGCTTGCGGTTGATGATGTCGAAGATCTTGAACGTGCCATCGAGATCAGATCCTTACGCCTCTAGTCCCCACAGACGGCGCCAATTGACAAGGTATCAACTTGTCAATGCCTATGGATTGTAGGCTAGGGTTTAGTTGGAAGTAGAGGGCAAGTAGATCTCGAAGGTTTCAGCCGAAAAGTACTCGACGATTATGAAAAATAGGGTTTGTAAACAATGATTCGATGATCTCTGCGTCCCTCGACTCCCCCTTATATAGGAGGCGGAGCCGAGGGATTCGTGCTGTACAAGTTACAAAGTCCGGGAAGGTTTCTAACTCATCCCGTAAGATTACAAATAAGACTTTCTATTACAACTCTAGCTTTCCTTAACAATATCTTGGGCTTCCGAATCTTCTTATTCTTCGGGTAATGGGCCTTCAGTAAACCCCGGGTACTATCTTCGGCAGGACCATTTGGGATGCCTATGTCACTCGGTGTGGTGCTCTAACATGTCGTCGTAGTAGTAGTCGGGGTGGGGCTCCACCATGTCGTCGATGTTGTACTCGGGGTGGGGATCCACCATGTCGTCGATGTTGTAGGCGAGCTCGAGGTGTTGCTCCATGATACGTCTCAAACGTATCTATAATTTCTTATGTTCCATGCTAGTTTTATGACAATACTCACATGTTTTATATACACTTTATATCATTTTTATGCATTTTCCGGCACTAACCTATTAACAAGATGCCGAAGCGCCAGTTCCTGTTTTCTGTTGTTTTTGGTTTCAGAAATCTTACACAGGAAATATTCTCGGAATTGGACGAAACAAAAGGCCACGTTCTTATTTTTCCAGGGGCTTCATGGAGTCCGAAGGAGAGACGAAGGGGGCCACGAGGAGCCCACACCATAGGGGGGCGCGGGCCACCCCTTGGCCATGCCGCCAAGTGGGGACCCCACCTCGAGCCTCCCCCGACTCTGCCCCTTCGCCTATATATTCTCTCCGTCGCGAAAACCCTATGACCGAGAGCCACGATACGAGAAAAGTTCCAGAGACGCCGCCGCCGCCAATCCCATCTCGGGGGATTCAGGAGATCGCCTCCGGCACCCTGCCGGAGAGAGGAATCATCACCCGGAGGACTCTACATCACCATGCCCACCTCCGGACTGATGCGTGAGTAGTTCATCCTTGGACTATGGGTCCATAGTAGTAGCTAGATGGTTGTCTTCACCTCTTGTGCTATCATGTTTAGATCTTGTGAGCTGCCTATCATGATCAAGATCATCTTTTGTAATGCTACATGTTGTGTTTGTTGGGATCCGATGAATATGGAATACTATGTCAAGTTGATTATTGATCTATCATATATGTGTTGTTTATGATCTTGCATGCTCTCCGTTGCTAGTAGAGGCTCTGGCCAAGTTGATACTTGTAACTCCAAGAGGGAGTATTTATGCTCGATAGTGGGTTCATGCCTCCATTGAATATGGGACAGTGACAGAAAGTTCTAAGGTTATGGATGTGTTGTTGCCACTAGGGATAAAACAACAATGCTTTGTCTAAGGATATTTGTATTGTTTACATTACGCACAGTACTTAATGCAATTGCCTGTTGTTTGCAACTTAATACTGGAAGGGGTGCGGATGCTAACCCGAAGGTGGACTTTTTAGGCATAGATGCATGCTGGATAGCGGTCTATGTTCTTTGTCGTAATGCCCTAGGTAAATCTCATATTAGTCATCATGATATGTATGTGCATTGCTATGCTCTCTCTATTTTTCAATTGCCCAACTGTAACTTGTTCACCCAACATGCTATTTATCTTATTGGAGAGACACCACTAGTGAACTGTGGACCCCGGTCCATTCTTTTACATCTGAAATACAATCTACTTCAATCATTGTTCTCTGCTGTTCTTTGCAAACAAACATCATTCTCCACACCATACGTTTAATCCTTTGTTTACAGCAAGCCGGTGAGATTGACAAACTCACTGTTAAGTTGGGGCAAAGTATTTTGATCGTGTTGTGCAGGTTCCACGTTGGCGTCGGAATCCCTGGTGTTGCGCCGCACTACACTCCTTCACCAACAACCTTCACGTGGCCTTCATCTCCTACTGGTTCGATAACCTTGGTTTCTTACTGAGGGAAAACTTGTTGTTGTACGCATCACACCTTCCTCTTGGGGTTCCCAACGGACGTGTGCTTCACGCGTTATCAAGCTCCTTTTCTGGCGCCGTTGCCGGAGAGATCAAGACACGCTGCAAGGGGAGTCTCTCACATTCAATCTCTTTACTTTGTTTATTGTCTTGCTTTACTTTATTTTATTTTCTGTTTTGTTTGCTTTCTTTATATCAAAAACACACAAAAAATTAGTTACTTGCATTTACTTTACTTAATTTAGTTTGCTTTACTTATTTTTATTACTGTTAAAATGAATACTCCTGAGAACACTAAGTTATGTGACTTTACTAGCACAAATAATAATGATTTCATATGCACACCTATTGCTCCACCTGCTGCTATAGCAGAATTTTATGAAATTAAACCTGCTTTACTAAATCTTGTTATGAGAGAGCAATTTTCTGGTGTTAGTACTGATGATGCTGCTGCCCATCTTAATACTTTTGTTGAACTTTGTGAAATGCAAAAGTATAAGGATGTAGATGGGGACATTATAAAACTAAAATTGTTTCCTTTCTCCTTAAGAGGAAGAGCTAAAGATTGGTTGCTATCTTTGCCTAAGAATAGTATTGATTCATGGACTAAATGTAAAGATGCTTTTATTGGTAGATATTATCCTCCTGCTAAAATTATATCTTTGATAAGTGGCATTATGAATTTTAAGCAATTGGATAATGAACATGTTGCCCAAGCATGGGAAAGAATGAAATCTTTGGTAAAGAATTGCCCTACCCATGGACTGACTACTTGGATGATCATCCAAACCTTTTATGCAGGATTGAATTTTTCTTCGAGGAACCTATTGGATTCAGCTGCTGGAGGTACTTTTATGTCCATCATTTTGGGTGCCGCAACAAAGCTTCTTGATGATATGATAATCAACTACTCTGAATGGCACACTGAAAGGACTCCACAAGGTAAGAAGGTAAATTCTGTTGAAGAAACCTCCTCCTTGAGTGATAAGATCGATGTTATTATGTCTATGCTTGTTAATGGTAGATCTAATGTTAATCCTAATAATGTTCCTTTAGCTTCATTGGTTGCTCAAGAAGAGCATGTTGATGTGAACTTCATTAAAAGTAATAATTTCAACAACAATGCTTATAGGAATAATTTTGGTAACAACTATAGGCCATATCCTTCTAATAATGGTAATGGTTATGGTAATTCTTATGGTAATTCTAACAACAATAGTAGGAGTGTACCCTCTGGTCTTGAAGTCATGCTTAAAGAATTTATTAGTACACAAACTGCTTTTAACAAAACTGTTGAAGAAAAGCTTGGTAAAATTGATGTTCTTGCTTCTAAAGTTGATAGTCTTGCTGCTGATGTTGATCTTTTAAAATTGAAAGTTATGCCTAATGAAGATAAAGATATTAAGTCATTTACTATAGCAAACGCTATACAAGTTCGAATTAATGAAAATATTAGATTGATGGCTAAATTGCATGCTAGGTGGAAAAGAGAAGAAAAACTTGCTAAAGAGAATAATGTAGCTAAAGTTTGGACTATTACCACCACTAGTAATGCTGATGCTTCACATGTTGCTAAACCTCCTACTATCAATGGTAAAATAATTGGTGTTGGCAATGTTTCTACTCCTAATACAAAGCGTGCAAAATTGCCTGAAACTGCTGAAACTGTTTGTGATAAAAGTGCTGAAATTTTTCAGAATATTGGGGACAATGATCCCATTGTTTTAGATCATAATGGTTTAGATTTTGATAATTGTCATATCTCTGAAGTTATTAAGTTCTTGCAAAAACTTGCTAGAAGTCTTAATGATAGTGCTATAAATTTGGCCTTTACAAAACATATTACAAATGCTCTCATTAAAGCAAGAGAAGAGAAATTAAAACTTGAAACTTCTATTCCTAGGAAGTTGGAAGATGGTTGGGAGCCTATCATTAAAATGAAGGTCAATGATTTTGATTGTAATGCTTTATGTGATCTTGGTGCAAGTATTTCTGTTATGCCTAAGAAACTTTATGATATGCTTGACTTGCCACCATTGAAATATTGTTATTTGGATGTTAATCTCGCTGATAATTCTATAAAGAAACCTTTGGGGAGGATTGATAATGTTCACATTACGGTTAACAATAACCTTGTCCCCGTTGATTTTGTTGTCTTGGATATTGAATGCAATGCATCTTGTCCTATTATGTTGGGAAGACCCTTTCTTTGAACTGTTGGTGGTATTATTGATACGAAGGAAGGGAATATTAGGTATCAATTCCCTCTTAAGACATGTATGAAACACTTCCCTAGAAAGAGAATGAAGTTGCCTTTTGATTCTATTATTAGAACAAATTATGACGTTGATGCTTCATCTCTTGATAATACTTTATTTACACTTTCTGCGCCTAGCTGAAAGGCGTTAAAGAAAAGCGCTTATGAGAGACAACCCATTATTTTATTTCTGCAATTTTTGTTTTATATTTGTGTCTTGGAAGTTTTAACTACTGTAGCAACCTCTCCTTATCTTTACTTTATTGCATTGTTGTGCCAAGTAAAGTCTTTGATAGTAAGGTTGATACTAGATTTGGATTTCTGCGCAGAAACAGATTTCTAGCTGTCACGAATTTGAGTAGATCTCTCTGTAGGAAACTCAGAAAAATATGAGAAAAATCATGAGTAATCCTCAGATATGTACGCAACTTTCATTAAATTTGAGCTTCTTCATCTGAGCATGTTAAGTGCCTCTAAAAAATTCGTCTTTACGGACTGTTCTATTTTGAAAGATTCTGCCTTTTATTTCACATTGCCTCTTTTACTGTGTTTGAATTTGAATGGATTTCTTTGGTCCATTAACTTTCAGTAGCTTTGGGTAATGTCCAGAAGTGTTAGGAATGATTGTGTCCTCTCTGAACATGTGTATTTTTGATTATGCACTAACCCTCTAATGAGATTGTTTTGAATTTGGTGTGGAGGAAGTTTTCAAGGATCAAGAGAGGAGGATGATATAATATGATCAAGAAGAGTGAAAAGTCTAAGCTTGGGGATGCCCCCGTGGTTCATCTCTGCATATTTCAAGAAGACTCAAGCATCTAAGCTTGGGGATGCCCAATGCATCCCCTTCTTCATCGACAACTTATCAGGTCACCTCTAGTGAAACTATATTTTCATTCCGTCACATCTTATGTGCTTTACTTGGAGCGTCTGTATGTTTTTATTTTTGTTTGTGTTTGAATAAAATCGGATCCTAGCATTCCTTGTGTGGGAGAAAGACACGCTCCGCTTGTTCATATGAACACTGTTGTTCTTAGCTTTATTTTTAATGTTCACGGCGAAGGTTGAAAACCGCTTCGTTCATTGCTATTTGGTTTGAAACAGAAAATGCTTCATGTGGTAATTGGTATATTATCTTGAATAATTTGATACTTGGCAATTGTTTTTGAGCTCTCAAATAGATCATGTTTAAGCTCTTGCATCATGTAGTTTGAACCTATTAGTGGAGAATTACCGTAGAGCTTGTTGAAATTTGGTTTGCATGATTGGTCTCTGTAACATCCTGATTTTTTACAGACTGAATTTTTTTTTCCAAACAAAGGATGTTGCGTTTTGATAAAATAAATAATATTTTATTTAGAGTTGCTAAAATTAACCCCAAATGTTTTGAAATTAATTTAACTTATAAAAGAAGGAGATTAATTTCTCAAAGTGCTTGTTGTGTTTTTAATTGGTCTCATTTGGATTTACCAAATTGCTTCTCATTTGCTTTTCTCTAAAAATCCACTTTGAACTTGGTCATGTATGATACACATTCAGTATGCATGCACGTGTATTAAAAACTAGCTAGCTAGCTAGCTAGTTTTCTTGTTCGTTTCTTTTCATTTCCTTCCTCACCTACACGAGCTGCACCCAATCGATCCTCTTCTTATTTTTTTCCCTGTAGCTACCTATGTGCATGCATCGAGCCATGCTTTCTCCCTCCTCTTACCCTTTGCTACGTAGCTAGCTAGTACAAAATACTGCTCACGTTTATTCTTTTGTTCTACCGATACATCACCGAAGCCTAGCAGCCCAAGCTCATTCCTTTGTATTCCTAGCTGAAGCACCCCGTCGCTCCAACGCCCGAGACAGACCTCTAAGACCCAACTCGCCCAACAACCCAGCAGCATCAACACAAGCACGACTCGCGCGCACACGAGGAGTCCGTACAGGCGATACAGTAGACACAGCGCTCACTCCTATTCAACTGGGAGGCATGCCCGGCAACAAGTGCACACCACAAAACGGCCAGCCTCAGCCGAGCCAGCCCCGCATCCCAGCATGCCGAAGCGCTGTTCAACTTCGTCTTCCCCAACGCACGCACATGAATGCCAGCGGAAACGCTAGCCATAAACGCCACAATAAACTGCCTCCTTCATCTCAGTCTTAAATCTCTCTTTATTCACATACTTAGAGCACCGTTCTCCTCTAATACAACCACAGACCAGAGTCTTGCTCTTCCCTTTGCATCCCACGCCACTGCCTCAGCTCCAAGCTCTCACACACCAAACCAATCTCGCGAGAGCGCCGTTAGACGCCATTCGCGTTCCCGATGACTCGGGGCACGAGGGACGGAGCTGCTGCGCCAGGAGAATCACGGAAGGAAGGGGAGTTCATCGACGGAACCAGAAGGAAGAATCTCTGCTCACCGACGACACCCACGGCACCAACGTCAACTCTGGCCACCGACTTCAACCACGAACTGCGTCGCGTTCGGTGAGCACCAGCATAAACCCTCGCACACACACGGTTGAGATAGTTATGCCTACCTCCTAGACATGGTTTTCAGCCGTAGTTTTACAGTTTGTCGAGTCGCCGGTGAACCGAATGCCACCGGATGGCATCAGCGTTCTAGTACCTTGCACAACTCGAGTCCACACAAGCCCAACATAGAAAGCGTGTTAAATAACCTTAGAAACCTAGCAGTGTGGTCAGATTTTATAGTTAATTTGGTAAATTTTGAAATTATAAATGCATGCATATATTGTCGAGTGTTCAATTGCCGGTAGTCTACAGCTAGCTACATCAGCTCTAAGTTTTTCAGAGAATGTATACTAGGATAGATACATAACGTTATGTAGCTTGCTTATATATGTTTTAGAATTGTTTGCATGTTTAGAACTTGTCACGTAAATTCAGTAATTTTGTAATCGATCCTTGTACTGTTAGTATTCTCTACAATTGTTTTCAGACCGGTTTGTGGAAATAGAAGTTTAGTTGATGTTGATGTTAGAATATTATTTTTACTAGATTTTGGTTTAATGCCTAGAAGGTTATTTCGTTGTGTTTGCTTAGATCCAGTAGCATGTTAGTGTGTTTGGCTTCTCTATTCATATTTGCAATATGATTACTCGCTATGCTAGGTTGTTTGATGTATACGTCTAGTTACTTATTGTTAGATAATATATTGGTACTGTTATGCTCGTGACATGAATTGTTCTTGTTAGTTTCTTATAATATGTGAGTGTATATTATTTGAATACTTATTTAGTAGCCTGCATTTGCATATTAGACTATGACATTGTTCTGTTGCTTTTGTTTGATTTGTACCTCATGCATACACTTCTTTGGTGTAATAATACTACAGGTAGCTAGTTATTCATGTTATTACATATGCGTTGTTTAACTGGATCATCATTCATGCTTAGCTACCATAGTATCTTGTGTATTGTGTGTTATATAATACGATTGATTCTATTTATTTTAGTAGCTTATTGTTATAGTAGTGTGCATGATCATGCTTGGTCTATATTATAGTTATATATATGTTGTTCATGTGATACTCCATTGATCGATTATTTGTGTTATATACATAGATAGTAGCTTATTTTCATATATAGTAATGCATACTATATATTGAAGTGTCTTCATGTATTCTAGCATATATTTACTTATCGAATAGATAATAACATGTCTTGCTCTTATTTAACAATAATATAGACCAAGCATGATCATGCACACTACTATAACAATAAGCTACTAAAATAAATAGAATCTATATTAGTCTTGCTTATATGTTTATCCGAGCATGTGTTATTTAACTATAACACATGCGATCCCTCCGCTGATATATCTTAGATATAGTGTACGAACATACTCAAACCGATAAAGTATGGTACATACTTCATAAAACAACATGTGCAAGCTAATGCTAATACTATGATTTGAATCACGCTAGTGAACCATAGATGTACACCACAATACAGAGAGCAACAAAAATATAAAATACTACTAACATGAAACACTAGCGTGAAGTATGTTTATCCGAGCATTAGTCTTGCTTATATGTTTGTGATAGCATGTTAGATAATCTTTGCTATTGTTTATATCACTAGTGTGCATGATAGGTATTTTTTTTGATTATAGCATACTAGTATGGTATGGTTTATTTGTATGTCTTACAAGTTTGCTAGTTGTCTAGTTATGCAATATTGTGTAGTGCGGGTTCACTATGTAACGTGGCGGTTACCAACTTTACCATAACCATTAGATCATGTGTACGTGGTTATCTAGTTATAACGATCCCTCCGCTGATATCTTATCATAGGTCTTTATCCCGATAACCAATCCTAGCATCATACACATGCGAGTTGATTCTTATTCGAGTTACAACAACTCACTTTCTCAATTCCATCCAAGTTCTCCTATCCGATTCTACACCTACCCACCGTTCGCTCTTATTTGTATTTCATTCGCTTTTGGTGATTATTGTTTTGTTATTTATTTGGTTGCTATTTGCTATCGTTACGACGAGTAGGGAGTGGCGAGGTTGGACGTGGACATAATCAGGTTATTGAGAAAGACGAAGGATTCACCAACGAAGGCATGCCCTCTCATCATATTTTATCCCAGTTTTACAAGCTGCATGCTATTTTATGTTTTACAAATATATATGCTATTTTATTCCAGTAGCTAGCGTGTCGATTGACACACCAATCCTGATTCGCTTGTCGCCTTTTACTTGATACCCTGAGTAGAGATTATATAATACTCCTGATAGAGTAGAGATGCTTAGCATGCTAAATAATCATTAGGGTACTTCCTATTGCCTCTTTGGAGGAATTGATCGACCTTCGGGTCAAGCATACCCTTTTGAAAGTTGTTGAGCTCGTTGAGCTAGGCTGATTAGCCGTTGTTGCTTCCTCTACTCTCTCTCTTCTACTCTGGGTGGAACTTACCATCTAAATATGGCGCGGGCGACAGCTGAATCAAATGTTGAAGGAGCGATTGGCTGCCCTTCACAAGTTGGAGGGAGCAATCCGTCGTTCGTGCCGCTTAAGGGTCCTAATAAGTCTTGGATTTGAAGATTGTGACAACCGTACAACCACATGCTATATGGGCACTGGCCTGGTTAAGTAAGTTAGTCAGCCTTAGGTGTTGATGTCGCCGTACCGCAGATGAGGTGGCTGCCTACGGGAGAACCTTCGGCACAGATGGGGGGACCGGTTTGGGGACGTACTCTCAATACCGTGCGCCAGACCCGGTGGGCATGTCACATCTTTGGGGGATCTAGCTAAAAGACCTTGTCACGATCCCTCTGCCGGTACACCAATTGGTGTGTACTAAATCAGCGACGGCTGGTGGGCAACAAGACGGGGTTGTGTCGTGTGGGCAAAGTGTACAACCTCTGCAGAGTTAAAACTATTCGAATAGCCGTGTCCACGGTCATGGACGACACATGAATCCTTCTTGACATACAGGAACCTGTTTTGCTATTTCCCTCTTTGCCTCTTCCTCTCCTTTTCCTTCTTTCCCTTGAAATCTGAATCCTACGAGATAAGTGAGTTGTCGAGGACAACCACATTGATGAGAAGTACTACACTCATTATAAAAGATGTTTTCATCTAAAACTGCTTTTATCAAATGTATTGCAAATAAAATTGGCTTTTATGCAAAAGAACCTACAACCTTCCTTTGAAGCCTCATGTAGATATATTAGGTCTTGCATCGAGGGGGCATGTTGAGTACGAAATGTACTCATGGCAAAACTTTTGTTGATATTCAGAGTACTACAAAGACAAGGAAGACTACAACAACTACGACGACATTGAAGAGTGAGGCCTCGTGGACTACATCAACTGCCTGTGGCTGAGATGGAGTCACTTCGCGTTCTATTTATCCGTTGTGCTTTCTGATTGTAATGAATATCACACTATGTGGCTATTCAAACTTTGTAATTATTAATCTTTTGTACGTCTGTAATGATATACATTTTGCTGTGTCGTCAACATTGATCTTGGGATTGACGAGTAACACAGGAGGGTCGGAAAGTTAAGTTCCGGTTCTCACAGAAGTGGTATCAGAGCCGATGTTGACCTAGTCACGTGGCCTTAGTTAGAATGGAAAACCTTTAGGACAAATTTTCTTTTGTTAAAAACAAAAAAAAAATTTATAAAAATCCTCGTAGTCTAATTCTTGACTATTTCTATTCCTTGTCTCGCCTTCTTCACCATTGTGTTTTGAATTTTTGATTCTTCTTCCCTAAATACTTCTTTAGTATATCATATCCTATCTAGGAGAAGTCATCTCAAGACCACATGGATTCAAGAGTCATATATCAAGCACTTCATTCTTCAACGCTGAAAATGTCAAGAGAAGACAACCATATATGATGAGTTTTAGAGAACCCTTTAGATAGGTACTGCTATGTTTGATGATTTTTTTTATGAGTATCGACTACATTTGTTTGTTTTTATGTAGTCATACTAAAAACTTATTTTAAATAATTTGGTTGAAGTTTTATTTGGATTTTCCATGGTTACTTTCTTATATGTTTGGTTATGGGTTAGTTTATTTCCCTCTCGTCTATCCCGACCCCAAGTGACAACATGATGAATGCCAACCAAGTTGTGGTCACAAATGAGGCAGGCACAAAAGTGGACATGGATGTGGACCAACTTTTGAAGATATAACCTTGTTGAGGGAGAAGTCCATGGTATTGAAACTTAAGATGGAGGAATCATGACTACAACTGAATTAGTACCCCATACATTAGTAGATAGCCTGCTGGATAACTTGAAGAAGATGGTTTTGTTAGATTCTAGAGTTGTCGAGGAATACCCATATTTTTTTTCGAAGGAGTTGTCAGGTCCGCCACTAGACCGTAAGATAGAGTCTACTATGGAGTTATTACCAAGCATTGCCTCAAATACAAATAGTACCCGTTAAATATTCTTGATGAGCAGTAAAGGGCGCCAACCACATGGAATGTGATCAACTTCTGCAAAGTCCAACGGAACGACCACATCAATGAGGAAGCGACATGGAAACATGAAGATGCCCTCTGTTAGGAGTTGCTAAATCTTTTCTCTTATCCTGAATCTCGGGGTTGAGATTCCTTTTAAGGGGGGTAGAATTGTAACATCCTGATTTTTTACAGACTGAATTTTTGTTTCCAAACAAAGGATGTTGCGTTTTGATAAAATAAATAATATTTTATTTAGAGTTGCTAAAATTAACCCCAAATGTTTTGAAATTAATTTGACTTATAAAAGAAGGAGATTAATTTCTCAAAGTGCTTGTTGTGTTTTTAATTGGTCTCATTTGGATTTACCAAATTGCTTCTCATTTGCTTTTCTCTAAAAATCCACTTTGAACTTGGTCATGTATGATACACATTCAGTATGCATGCACGTGTATTAAAAACTAGCTAGCTAGCTAGCTAGTTTTCTTGTCCGTTTCTTTTCATTTCCTTCCTCACCTACACGAGCTGCACCCAATCGATCCTCTTCTTATTTTTTTCCCTGTAGCTACCTATGTGCATGCATCGAGCCATGCTTTCTCCCTCCTCTTACCCTTTGCTACGTAGCTAGCTAGTACAAAATACTGCTCACGTTTATTCTTTTGTTCTACCGATACATCACCGAAGCCTAGCAGCCCAAGCTCATTCCTTTGTATTCCTAGCTGAAGCACCCCGTCGCTCCAACGCCCGAGACAGACCTCTAAGACCCAACTCGCCCAACAACCCAGCAGCATCAACACAAGCACGACTTGCGCGCACACGAGGAGTCCGTACAGGCGGTACAGTAGACACAACGCTCACTCCTATTCAACTGGGAGGCATTCCCGGCAACAAGTGCACACCACAAAACGGTCAGCCTCAGCCGAGCCAGCCCCGCATCCCAGCATGCCGAAGCGCTGTTCAACTTCGTCTTCCCCAACGCACGCACATGAATGCCAGCGGAAACGCTAGCCATAAACGCCACAATAAACTGCCTCCTTCATCTCAGTCTTAAATCTCTCTTTATTCACATACTTAGAGCACCGTTCTCCTCTAATACAACCACAGACCAGAGTCTTGCTCTTCCCTTTGCATCCCACGCCACTGCCTCAGCTCCAAGCTCTCACACACCAAACCAATCTCGCGAGAGCGCCGTTAGACGCCATTCGCGTTCCCGACGACTCGGGGCACGAGGGACGGAGCTGCTGCGCCAGGAGAATCACGGAAGGAAGGGGAGTTCATCTACGGAACCAGAAGGAAGAATCTCTGCTCACCGACGACACCCACGGCACCAACGTCAACTCTGGCCACCGACTTCAACCACGAACTGCGTCGCGTTCGGTGAGCACCAGCATAAACCCTCGCACACACACGGTTGGGATAGTTATGCCTACCTCCTAGACATGGTTTTCAGCCGTAGTTTTACAGTTTGTCGAGTCGCCGGTGAACCGAATGCCACCGGATGGCATCAGCGTTCTAGTACCTTGCACAACTCGAGTCCACACAAGCCCAACATAGAAAGCGTGTTAAATAACCTTAGAAACCTAGCAGTGTGGTCAGATTTTATAGTTAATTTGGTAAATTTCGAAATTATAAATGCATGCATATATTGTCGAGTGTTCAATTGCCGGTAGTCTACAGCTAGCTACATCAGCTCTAAGTTTTTCAGAGAATGTATACTAGGATAGATACATAACGTTATGTAGCTTGCTTATATATGTTTTAGAATTGTTTGCATGTTTAGAACTTGTCACGTAAATTCAGTAATTTTGTAATCGATCCTTGTACTGTTAGTATTCTCTACAATTGTTTTCAGACCGGTTTGTGGAAATAGAAGTTTAGTTGATGTTGATGTTAGAATATTATTTTTACTAGATTTTGGTTTAATGCCTAGAAGGTTATTTCGTTGTGTTTGCTTAGATCCAGTAGCATGTTAGTGTGTTTGGCTTCTCTATTCATATTTGCAATATGATTACTCGCTATGCTAGGTTGTTTGATGTATACGTCTAGTTACTTATTGTTAGATAATATATTTTTACTGTTATGCTCGTGGCATGAATTGTTCTTGTTAGTTTCTTATAATATGTGAGTGTATATTATTTGAATACTTATTTAGTAGCCTGCATTTGCATATTAGACTATGACATTGTTCTGTTGCTTTTGTTTGATTTGTACCTCATGCATACACTTCTTTGGTGTAATAATACTACAGGTAGCTAGTTATTCATGTTATTACATATGCGTTGTTTAACTGGATCATCATTCATGCTTAGCTACCATAGTATCTTGTGTATTGTGTGTTATATAATACGATTGATTCTATTTATTTTAGTAGCTTATTGTTATAGTAGTGTGCATGATCATGCTTGGTCTATATTATAGTTATATATATGTTGTTCATGTGATACTCCATTGATCGATTATTTGTGTTATATACATAGATAGTAGCTTATTTTCATATATAGTAATGCATACTATATATTGAAGTGTCTTCATGTATTCTAGCATATATTTACTTATCGAATAGATAATAACATGTCTTGCTCTTATTTAACAATATATAGATTTATTTGTTGTCTCATACATGTATGTTGGCTTATGAGATGTTTGTCAGATTTCGTGGTAGACCATATATTGCTTTGGCTAGTTTGTGTTTCATGTTAGTAGTATTTTATATTTTTGTTGCTCTCTGTATTGTGGTGTACATCTATGGTTCACTAGCGTGATTCAAATCATAGTATTAGCATTAGCTTGCATATGTTGTTTTATGATGTATGTTTATCCGAGCATTAGTCTTGCTTATATGTTTGTGATAGCATGTTAGATAATCTTTGCTATTGTTTATATCACTAGTGTGCATGATAGGTATTTTTTTTGATTATAGCATACTAGTATGGTATGGTTTATTTGTATGTCTTACAAGTTTGCTAGTTGTCTAGTTATGCAATATTGTGTAGTGCGGGTTCACTATGTAACGTGGCGGTTACCAACTTTACCATAACCATTAGATCATGTGTACGTGGTTATCTAGTTATAACGATCCCTCCGCTGATATCTTATCATAGGTCTTTATCCCGATAACCAATCCTAGCATCATACACATGCGAGTTGATTCTTATTCGAGTTACAACAACTCACTTTCTCAATTCCATCCAAGTTCTCCTATCCGATTCTACACCTACCCACTGTTCGCTCTTATTTGTATTTCATTCGCTTTTGGTGATTATTGTTTTGTTATTTATTTGGTTGCTATTTGCTATCGTTACGACGAGTAGGGAGTGGCGAGGTTGGACGTGGACATAATCAGGTTATTGAGAAAGACGAAGGATTCACCAACGAAGGCATGCCCTCTCATCATATTTTATCCCAGTTTTACAAGCTGCATGCTATTTTATGTTTTACAAATATATATGCTATTTTATTCCAGTAGCTAGCGTGTCGATTGACACACCAATCCTGATTCGCTTGTCGCCTTTTACTTGATACCCTGAGTAGAGATTATATAATACTCCTGATAGAGTAGAGATGCTTAGCATGCTAAATAATCATTAGGATACTTCCTATTGCCTCTTTGGAGGAATTGATCGACCTTCGGGTCAAGCATACCCTTTTGAAAGTTGTTGAGCTCGTTGAGCTAGGCTGATTAGCCGTTGTTGCTTCCTCTACTCTCTCTCTTCTACTCTGGGTGGAACTTACCATCTAAATATGGCGCGGGCGACAGCTGAATCAAATGTTGAAGGAGCGATTGGCTGCCCTTCACAAGTTGGAGGGAGCAATCCGTCGTTCGTGCCGCTTAAGGGTCCTAATAAGTCTTGTATTTGAAGATTGTGACAACCGTACAACCACATGCTATATGGGCACTAGCCTGGTTAAGTAAGTTAGTCAGCCTTAGGTGTTGATGTCGCCGTACCGCAAATGAGGTGGCTGCCTACGGGAGAACCTTCGGCACAGATGGGGGGACCGGTTTGGGGACGTACTCTCAATACCGTGCGCCAGACCCGGTGGGCATGTCACATCTTTGGGGGATCTAGCTAAAAGACCTTGTCACGATCCCTCTACCGGTACACCAATTGGTGTGTACTAAATCAGCGACGGCTGGTGGGCAACAAGACGGGGTTGTGTCGTGTGGGCAAAGTGTACAACCTCTGCAGAGTTAAAACTATTCGAATAGCCGTGTCCACGGTCATGGACGACACATGAATCCTTCTTGACATACAGGAACCTGTTTTGCTATTTCCCTCTTTGCCTCTTCCTCTCCTTTCCTTCTTTCCCTTGAAATCTGAATCCTACGAGATAAGTGAGTTGTCGAGGACAACCACATTGATGAGAAATACTACACTCATTATAAAAGATGTTTTCATCTAAAACTGCTTTTATCAAATGTATTGCAAATAAAATTGGCTTTTATGCAAAAGAACCTACAACCTTCCTTTGAAGCCTCATGTAGATATATTAGGTCTTGCATCGAGGGGGCATGTTGAGTACGAAATGTACTCATGGCAAAACTTTTGTTGATATTCAGAGTACTACAAAGACAAGGAAGACTACAACAACTACGACGACATTGAAGAGTGAGGCCTCGTGGACTACATCAACTGCCTGTGGCTGAGATGGAGTCACTTCGCGTTCTATTTATCCGCTGTGCTTTCTGATTGTAATGAATATCACACTATGTGGCTATTCAAACTTTGTAATTATTAATCTTTTGTACGTCTGTAATGATATACATTTCGCTGTGTCGTCAACATTGATCTTGGGATTGACGAGTAACACAGGAGGGTCGGAAAGTTAAGTTCCGGTTCTCACAGTCTCTCTAAAGTCTAGATATTTTCTGGTAAAAGTGTTTGAACAACAATGAAGACAGTGTAGAGTCTTATAATGCTTGCAATGTTCTTATGTAAGTTTTGTTGTACCGGTTCATACTTGTGTTTGCTTCAAACAACCTTGCTAGCCAAAGCCTTGTACGGAGAGAGAATGCTTCTCGTGCATCCAAAACCTTGAGCCAAAACCTATGCCATTTGTGTCCACCATAACTACCTACTATGTGGTATTTCTCTGCCATTCCAAAGTAAATTGCTTGCGTGCTACCTTTAAAATTTCATTCCTTGTCTTTGCAATATATAGCTCATGGGAAAGTAGCTTAAAAACTATTGTGGTAAAGAATATGTAGCTTATGTATCTTATTTCTTATAAGTTGCTTGTTGACCGGTAACCATGTTTCTGGGGACGCCATCAACTGTTATACTTTTGTTGAATATCATGTGAGTTGCTATGAATGTTCGTCTTGTCTGAAGTAAGGGTGATTTCCATGAGTTGAATGTTTTGAGTATGCATATTGTTAGAGAAGAACATTGGGCCGCTAACCAAAGCCATGTATCATGGTGGAAGTTTCAGTTTGGACATTAATCCTCATTCTCTTATGAGAATATTATCTGTTGTTGAATGCTTAAGCATTAAAGAGGAGTCCATTATCTGTTTTCTATCTTGTCCCGGTATGGATGTCCTCAAGTTGAGATCTATCAAAAACGAGAAATCAAATGTGATCTATCTCCTTGGACCTTTGTACAGGTGGCATAGAGGTACCCCTTTGTGACACTTGGTTGAAACATATGTAATGCAATGATAATCCATGGAAATCCAAGCTAATTAGGACAAGGTGCGAGCACTATTGGTATTCGATGCATGAGGCTTGCAATTTATAGGATGTTTTATGCATAACACATATGAATTATTACTACCGTTGAAAAAATTGTTTCCATGTTTTCAAAATAAAAAGCTCTAGCACATAAGTAATCCCTGCTTCCCTCTGCGAAGGGACTTTCTTTTACTTTATGTTGAGTTAGTTTACCTACTTCTTTCTATCTTAGAAGAACTGTGTGCATTGATTTCTACATACATGCTTATTTGCACTCATTATACTACTTTGTGTTGACAATTATCCATGAGATATACATGTTGAAGTTGAAAGCAACTGCTGAAACTTATATCTTCCTTTGTATTGCTTTAAAACCTTCTATTAAGAATTTATTGCTTTATGAGTTAACTCTTATGCAAGACTTATTGATGCTTGTCTTGAAAGTACTATTCATGAAAAGTCTTTGCTATATGATTCAGTTGTTTAGTCATTATCTTTACCATTGCTTTGAATCACTTCATTCATCTCATATGCTTTACAATAGTATTGATCAAGATTATGATAGTAGCATGTCACTTCAGAAATTATCCTTGTTATCGTTTACCTACTCGAGGGCGAGTAGGAACTAAGCTTGGGGATGCTTGATACGTCTCAAACGTATCTATAATTTCTTATGTTCCATGCTAGTTTTATGACAATACTCACATGTTTTATATACACTTTATATCATTTATATGCATTTTCCGGCACTAACCTATTAACAGATGCCGAAGCGCCAGTTCCTGTTTTCTGCTGTTTTTGGTTTCAGAAATCTTACACAGGAAATATTCTCGGAATTGGACGAAACAAAAGGCCACGTTCCTATTTTTCCAGGGGCTTCACGGAGTCCGAAGGAGAGACGAAGGGGGGCCACGAGGATCCCACACCATAGGGGGGCATGGGCCACCCCTTGGTCGTGCCGCCAGGTGGGGACCCCACCTCGAGCCTCCCCCGACTATGCCCCTTCGCCTATATATTCTCTCCGTCGCGAAAACCCTATGAACGAGAGCCACGATACGAGAAAAGTTCCAGAGACGCCACCGCCGCCAATCCCATCTCGGGGGATTCAGGAGATCGCCTCCGGCACCCTGCCGCAGAGGGTAATCATCACCCGGAGGACTCTACATCACCATGCCCGCCTCCGGACTGATGCGTGAGTAGTTCATCCTTGGACTATGGGTCCATAGCAGTAGCTAGATGGTTGTCTTCTCCTCTTGTGCTATCATGTTTAGATCTTGTGAGCTGCCTATCATGATCAAGATCATCTATTTGTAATGCTACATGTTTTGTTTGTTGGGATCCGATGAATATGGAATACTATGTCAAGTTGATTATTGATCTATCATATATGTGTTGTTTATGATCTTGCATGCTCTCCGTTGCTAGTAGAGGCTCTTGCCAAGTTGATACTTGTAACTCCAAGAGGGAGTATTTATGCTCGATAGTGGGTTCATGCCTCCATTGAATCTCGGACAGTGACAGAAAGTTCTAAGGTTATGGATGTGCTGTTGCCACTAGGGATAAAACAACAATGTTTTGTCTAAGGATATTTGTATTGTTTACATTACGCACAGTACTTAATGCAATTGTCTGTTGTTTGCAACTTAATACTGGAAGGGGTGCGGATGCTAACCTGAAGGTGGACTTTTTAGGCATAGATGCATGCTGGATAGCGGTCTATGTTCTTTGTCGTAATGCCCTAAGTAAATCTCATATTAGTCATCATGATATGTATGTGCACTGCTATGCTCTCTCTATTTGTCAATTGCCCAACTGTAATTTGTTCACCCAACATGCTATTTATCTTATTGGAGAGACACCACTAGTGAACTGTGGACCCCGGTCCATTCTTTTACATCTGAAATACAATCTACTGCAATCATTGTTCTCTGCAGTTCTTTGCAAACAAACATCATTCTCCACACCATACGTTTAATCCTTTGTTTACAGCAAGCTGGTGAGATTGACAACCTCACTGTTAAGTTGGGGCAAAGTATTTTGATTGTGTTGTGCAGGTTCCATGTTGGCGCCTGATACGCGTACAGCACGCGACCGTTGGGAACCCCAAGAGGAAGGTGTGATGCGTACATCGGCAAGTTTTCCCTCAGTAAGAAACCAAGGTTTATCGAACCAGTAGGAGCCAAGAAGCACGTTGAAGGTTGATGGCGGCGGAGTGTAGTGCGGCGCAACACCAGGGATTCCGGCGCCAACGTGGAACCTGCACAACACAACCAAAGTACTTTGTCCCAACGTAACAGTGAGGTTGTCAATCTCACCGGCTTGCTGTAACAAAAGATCAGATGTATAGTGTGGATGATGATTGTTTGCAGAAAACGATAGAGAACGAGTATTGCGATTGATTGTATTCGATGTTAAGAATGGACCGGGGTCCACAGTTCACTAGAGGCGTCTCTCCCATAAGAATAAGCATGTTGGGTGAACAAATTACAGTTGGGCAATTGACAAATAAAGAGGGCATGACCATGCACATACATGTTATGATGAGTATTGTGAGATTTAATTGGGCATTACGACAAAGTACATAGACCGCTATCCAGCATGCATCTATGCCTAAAAAGTCCACCTTCAGGTTATCATCCGAACCCTCCGCATTAAGTTGCAAACAACAGACAATTGCATTAAGTATGGTGCGTAATGTAATCAACGAATATATCCTTAGACATAGCATTGATGTTTTATCCCTAGTGGCAACAACACATCCACAACCTTAGAGGATTCTGTCACTCCCCCAGATTTAATGGAGACATGAACCCACTATCGAGCATAAATACTCCCTCTTGGAGTTACAAGTATCAACTTGGCCAGAGCCTCTACTAGCAACGGAGAGCATGCAAGATCATAAACAACACATAGATGATATTGATAATCAACATAACATAGCATTCACTTATTCATCAGATCCCAACAAACACAACATGTAGCATTACAGATAGATGATCTTGACCATGTTAGGCAGCTCACAAGATCCAACAATGATAGCACAATTAGGAGAAGACGACCATCTAGCTACTGCTATGGACCCATAGTCCAGGGGTGAACTACTCACTCATCACTCCGGAGGCGACCATGGCGGTGAAGAGTCCTCCGGGAGATGATTCCCCTCTCCGGCAGGGTGCCGGAGGCAATCCCCTGAATCCCCCGAGATGGGATTGGCGGCGGCGGCGTCTCTGGAAGGTTTTCCGTATCGTGGCTCTCGGTACTGGAGTTATTATCGACGAAGGCTTAAATAGGCGGAGGAGGTAGGTTTAGGGGCGACGCGAGGGGCCCACACAACAGGGCCGCGCGGCCAGGGCTTGGGCCGCGCCGCCCTGGCGTGTCGCCGCCTCGTCGCCCACTTCGTTTCCTCTCCGGACTTCTGGAAGCTTCGTGGAAAAATAAGATCCTGGGCGTTGATTTCGTCCAATTCCGAGAATATTTCCTTACTAGGATTTCTGAAACCAAAAACGAGAAAAAACAGAATCGTTCTTCGGCATCTCGTTAATAGGTTAGTGCCGGAAAATGCATAAATATGACATAAAGTATGCATAAAACATGTAGGTATCATCAATAAAGTGGCATGGACCATAAGAAATTATCGATACGTTGGAGACGTATCAGCGCCGGAATCCCTGGTGTTGCGCCGCACTACACTCCTTCACCAACAACCTTCACGTGGCCTTCATCTCCTACTGGTTCGATAACCTTGGTTTCTTACTGAGGGAAAACTTGCTGCTGTACGCATCACACCTTCCTCTTGGGGTTCCCAAAGGATGTGTGCTTCACGCGTTATCACTCCACCATGTTGTCCTTGCTAGGTGAGCCATTGTCGGAGTAGAGCTCCTCGATGTCGGTCATGTCGGCGAGGCTTGCGTAGCCATGGTTAGTGTTGAGCTCTACATGATCCTCCACATCCGCGGTGCTTGCAGAGGTATCATCCTCGAAGTACTCCATGTAGTCCTCCGTAGCCTCTTCTTTGCTATCCATGTTAGCACGACAAGAGCTATGTGGTGGATGTTAGTGGAAGAAACTACCTTCAAGTCTCACCTTAGAATGATAGAATTGGGTCAACCAACGAAACCAAGAGAAAAACCAATTTGTATTGGGTTACACACGCAACAACACACGCAAAAGCTAGCAAATATGGTGGTAGGAAAGGATGGTGGAAAATCAAAAGACAAAATCTGAAATCAAGTTTGTTGTTAAGAGTGGGTGAAATCCAAAAATCAAGTGTCAAAGCAATGATCACTATAAACATGGAAAAGATGTTGAACTCACACACAAGATGAACGGGGTTAGTGCGACCAAGGAATGAGCGGAAAAACAAGATGGCCTACAAAGACCGGCTCGTTGTCACACTAACACAAGAAAAGATCAAAACTTGGTTGCAAATTGAGAGACAACAAGATTCACACGCGGCCTCTCTTGTCTTTTCTCTCTTTTGCTTAAAATCTTTTTACTCTTTTGTATATGGTGGCACTTGCGCTCTTTTGCTCTTTTTGTGTTTTTTTCCGGTTTTTTCTCACACTATGATGGTGTTAGCCTTGCTTTTGCTATGATTCCGCACGAGTGTGTTGCTTATAAGCTTTACTCCACACTACACACACAACCTCACAACCACGTGCAATGTCTCGCAACACTTGATAAGCAATGCTCGGTAGGATAGGTCGCAAAAGGAAGAGGGGTTACAAGGCAATGCAAGTTATACCTAAATGGTTTGTAGGCAGTGATGAACACTCAACTTGCGATGGTGGTGGTGGTGGTGGGTGTCAAAGTACGTTTGGAGATCCGGGGTGCCGAGGTTGTCTTCGCTTTTGTGTCCTCGCTGCGGTGTTGGTGGATACAACTAAGGCACTCAAAACCAGAAACCAAACACAAAGGTAAAATCGCGGTCGAAATGGAGCTGGAGGAGCAGTTTTGACTCCTGGCGGCAGTGCCGGCCTTGAGGGGGCGGAAGTGTCGGCCTAGCAGGGGCGGCAATGCCGGTCCCTGATGAACAACTCGAACTTGTTCTTCGCGAAATGGACCAAATCGATGAAAATCAAAGGAATTGGAGGCTAATAAGTGGGGAAAATAGTAGATCAACCCTAGGAACACGAAATCAATGGACCAAAGACCACTCAAAACTCATCAAAATTGCAGATCCGACCAAAGGAAATTTAGGTCTCTTTTTTGGAGAATTTTTTGGAAAAAAATTTAGAGCTGAAATTGGGTGGGTGGAGGGTCAATTACGTGGTAACCTAAAGCTGCTGATACCATATGATGAGGCCTAAGGCCTTGGGGATGCCCAAATCTCACAGATTGACCCAAAATCCAAAGGGGAAGAAGGAGGGGAGAAGAACAAGATGAACACAAAGAACAAACACACACACACAAACCCAATACAACAAACCAATTATACTCCCTTGGTTGGTTAGACCAAGCCAATAGAATCAATTCTTGGAGAGACCCTTAGTTAGAATCCAAGAAGAGAAAGATTGGGTGAGGAGACCCACTCTATAACTTGGATGAGAGAGGGATTGCCCTAGAATCATCCATGAAGAGAGTAGGATTCCACAAGAGTGCCTTGATACAAAGGCCTATGGTTCTAGGGAGACAAAGCTCAAGTCTAATCTCAAATCATTGTCTGACTCTAATCTAGGTGGGGAATGAGATACATATAGCCCAGATTCGGAGCAGGGGTGAGACTTAGTCATTTGCACGAAATAAACATAGCCATATGATGATAATAGATGGTTCAGATGAAGTTGACTTGGGCGGGGCCGATAGTGCCGGCGTGCTCTGGGTGGCAGTGCCGGCCCTGGTTGCTTCTGGCGAGTCCGGCGGCAGTGCCGGGGTGCTGAGGCCGGCAGTGCCGGGAAGCTTCGGTCGGCAGTGTCGGGGTGCGTCCACCGGCAGTGCCGGCCTGTTGAGAGCGGTAGTGTCGGCCTTGTGTTGTGGCCGCCGGCTGAAGCTCTTCTCCTTCTTCCTTCTCTTCTTCTCCCTTGGTCTTCCCTTCTTCTTCCTTGAGCAAAGAGGCTTCTTTCCCTTCGGATCCTTGACGAGATTGGTACGTAATGACTCATAGGATATCGGTATGAGGTAGCAATCCGTCCAAGGTTATGTCGAGTTCAAGTGTAGAGAGGAGTGAGTTCACCTTGTCATGTATAGCTTTCACTTGGGCTCGAGTCATCGGTTCACTTGGGGGATAAGTTGGCCATGGTGTAGTGTTCGTCCTTGAGCGGGGCTACATCAGCAACAAAGATCACATTTTTTAGTTATGAAATCTTTGTTAGAAATTAGCTTGGATGTTATGTGTTCAGTCTCTTGATGGTGTAGTTGGTGCCCTCCAGAATTAAGTTTAGCTGCAATTACCATCAGATTTATATGAATGGAACTAATGATAAATGCTCATGACTCTCGGAGTCTTGCCACGATAATTTCAATTGAAGGTAGTTCTCTACATTATTTAGATGAACATGGTTTTTCTGGGATCATTCAAAACTTTGAGTTTAAAAAGCTCTGATGTTGCCTTTCCATACCTGCTCAAGCTTATTATCTATTTGTGTGTTTGTTGATTAGGGTATTTTAGTTTGTGAAGAAGGACAAGCGCTTTCAACTCCACAAGTTTATGTGGAGCTTCCATCAAGTTAGAGACGGTTAGCTCCTACTCTCAGATCACCTTTTTTTTTCGAAATGGGGCAAAGCCCAGCCTCTGCATCAATATGATGCACACAACTTTCTTTATTAAAATATCTCCAAAGTACATCAATTCAAAATCTTACATCACGGATCAGAGAGGATCGATACATGCACCAACCAACGAAAAATGGAGAACAACATATTATTATCCATTTTGTAGCCTACTAGTGTGTCGCCACCCAGTAGCCAGGAAAAAGAAGTCCTGGCATGAGGTGCTGTCCTGGATTAGCTCGTCGGCGGCCATTCCGGCCGATGGGGTTTTGTTCGTCGATTGGTAGAATACAACCGTCTGAGCTTCCCCAAAGGCGGCCCGTAAGGGCATCTCCTCGCCGATCATGCTTATGGCTTGGTGGCTATCGAAGCGGCGCAATGCTATCATTTTCAATGGCGCGCGAACCGACCTTCACGGTTTGCTTGAAACGATAAAGGCGGATGCCAAATCATGGGCGATAGCGGGGGGCTTCGGGGCTTGCGGCACTGCTCCCCACTGTGTAGCGTGTAGTGTGTCACGTTGTACTCGGGTGTGGCCTCTTTAAGATTGTATTAAACTCTCTCTATCAATGCATCGAAACGCAAACTTTTGTGTTTTCTCAAAAAAAAAGTTAGAGATGGTTAGCCAACTATAATATGAATAGCAAAATTTTAATTTTCTCCCAATTCAAGTTTAAATCTTTTTTATAACTAAATTGGATATGTTCTTAAGTAAATCTTTGCTTCTTGAATAAATCAAAAGGAACTAACTCGATACAGAACCCAACCCATAATGCACATGGTGTTGTATTCAGGCAATTAATAGAGCAGATATATAGGTCCATCTTGTGTGCTCCAACACCAATTATAGCATAATTGCCTGTCGGCAGGAGAGCGAAGTCATCCTGGTGTCGCTCTGATCACTCGTTTTCTCCAGATCAGGATTGGCACTACAATGTCATCCAAGTCGTCCAGATCATTTCATCGCTGTCTCTAGCATTTGCCACCACACCTTAATGGCACGGGGCCTGCAGGCAGAACACAAGCACATTTGATCGTATGTACATATATACAGGATACATGCATGCTCTTGACTCTGCACATATTTGAGAGATAGAGAAAGGAGTGTATCCTTCTACTTATGTTTCCATAACACCGGGCTCGAGAGGGTTTTACAAAGGAGATGAAGGCCTTCATAAGTAATGACATCCCTTGCCAACATTTTCAGAACAGTCATCTAAAAATATATTTTTAGAACAGAAAACCCGAAAACCCTGTTTTCTCATTATATGCAAGTCAAAATCAAAAGGAGATGAAAAGTACTCATTTGAATCTGGGTTTGTTGGTCTCGTTCTTTAACACTATACATTTATTTCAAGTATTCACAATAAAGGATAATATATATGGATATGATGAACTTCTGTACTACCTCTCTTCCAAAAAGTAAGGCATATATTTTAGTCAAAAGTCAAAGCATATTAAGTTTGACTAAATATAGACACAAAATATGAACATTTAAAATATTGACCAAGTACACTATGAAAGTTCATTTTATGGTGGATCTATAGATGTAGATTAGGTGTTGTAAAACTGCCAATATTTACCTCGAAGGGTTTTCACCCCACTTATACATAAACCGACAACCAAACAAATACAAAGTAGTGATAAAAAACTCTTACAAACCAAATAAAAAAAGGAAAAAAGAAATATAGGATACGCCAAACACTCCAAGATACAAGCAACTAAAGTTGAGACCCTGCCTGCTTGTAAAACTAGCGGACAGTGACGGTGCTTGCACCCCACTAAAGTTGTCTAAAAAAAATGTACATTGTCATGAAGCCTCTCTCCACATGCCTGACCTACCTGATAGTGTTCCCACAGGTTTGGCTTGTCTCTATCCCTTCCGATCTGTCAATGGCAGTTCCATCTCTCGATTAAATCAATCAAGTAAGTTCGGATAACACTTGTATTGGGCTAGTGTTTCCCCAAGGCTGGCTGGCTATTCAGCCATCTTGTATCTCAGGTTCTTTGTACCCTTTTCTCCATGCACATGGAGGTTACTGGCATGACCCAATCTTTTTAGAATAAGGCTTATTAGATTAATTTTTTCATCTTGATCTACTCAATCCATGCATTCATTCATCACTCTAGGTCATGTAATGTTTAGATTTTCTGGGGGATCAATTCCCACCTGATAGTGTTCGCGATAGGCACAATTGCAGTCTACAGATCCCAAGATGACAACACCTTGAGCTGAAAAGGACAGTACACCTTAATTATATGAAGGGATAGTTACCAAGATGTATATCGGGACATACTTTTGACATTCCCAAGGGTATATTCCAGAATAAAGCGTCCTCGTTTTACATATTTTTTGTTTAACTAAAAATTACTCAAAATATATAAAGATTGTTGATATAAAATTAGTATCATTAGAAAATGTTTTTCAATACGAATCTAGCGATACTTATTACATATGCTAATATAATCAAGATTTGGTTGCTCAATTTATTGGGTCGAAGTTTATTTTAGAATGCGCGTGGCTTATTCATGGAAACGGAGACCGTATATATATGTCGGCAATTGGCAAACTTTTTTTTTGAGAGAACGGGTGTGCTTTGTTAATCAATCAGAAATAGTGTCATTACAAATTTCCACCTGGATGTGAACACATGATCCGTGGAAAATTTTACCAGAACTAGCAAAACAAGGAAACCTGAACAGAGGTTAATAATGGGCATGCAATGCCGCGGTCCAGGCCCGAAATGACATCCTGTCACATTGGAACTGGAACAGGATGGTGCAAATGTTCCGGGGCCCTCGATCACCTCGCGAACACCAACCACTCGCTGTCTTTGCCTCTTCCCGCTTGGCGCGAATCCACATCCTACACTCGCAAGCGCGGCACTCAAAGGCTCAAAGCATCTCCTGATCCTTTCCCTCCCCTGACGACCAGTCGCTGCTCGCTACCTAATCTCCTTCTCACCGACGCCGGCGCGCGCGCACACATGGACGCGAGCCAAGGCGTCCTCCTGTCCAGCGCCCTGGCCGGCGCCAAGGCGTCGTGGCCGGAGCTGCTCGGCTCCGCGCACTGGGACGGCCTCCTCGACCCGCTCGACCACACGCTCCGCCGCCTCGTGCTCCTCTGCGGCGACCTCTGCCAGGTCACCTACGACTCCTTCAACTCCGACTCCCACTCCAAGTACTGCGGCACCTGCCGCTTCTCCAGGGCCACGCTCCTCGCCCGCACGCAGTTCCCGGCCGCGGCCGACGTCTCCGTGGCCGCCAACCTCTACGCCACCGCGGCCACCTCCCTCCCCGCGGGGTTCATGGTGCACTCGCTCTCCCGCGAGGCGTGGAGCAAGGAGTCCAACTGGATCGGCTACGTCGCCGTCTCCAGCGACGCCGCCGCGGCCGCCACGGGCCAGCGCGTCATCTACGTCGCGCTGCGGGGCACCATCCGGAACCTGGAGTGGATCGACGTGCTCAAGCCCGACCTGGTCGCCCCCGACGTCATCCTGCCGGCCGACGACCCCGCCCGCGGCCACGCCCGACTCATGAAGGGGTGGTACGTCATATACACCTCCACCGACGAGCGCTCGCCCTTCTCCAAGTACAGCGCGCGCGACCAGCTGCTGGCCGCGGTGCGGGAGCTGGTCGCCAGGTACAAGGGCGAGAGCCTCAGCGTTGTCTGCACCGGCCACAGCCTCGGCGCGTCGCTGGCCACGCTCTGCGCGTTCGACATGGTGGTCAACGGCGTCTCCAAGGTCGGCGACGCGTACATCCCCGTCACGGCCATCGTGTTCGGGAGCCCGCAGGTCGGGAACCCGGAGTTCAAGAAGCGCTTCGACGAGCTGCCCAACCTCAGGGCGCTGCACGTCAGGAACAAGCCCGACCTCATCCCGCTCTACCCGAGCAACCTCCTCGGCTACGCCAACGTCGGCGACCTGCTCTCCGTGAACTCCAAGAAGTCTCCCCACCTCAAGCCCGACACCACCAACGTCGGTGACTACCACAACCTGCAGGGCATCCTGCACACGGTGGCCGGATGGAACGGGGAGGATGGCGAGTTCAAGCTCCAGGTGAGCCGGAGCGTGGCGCTGGTGAACAAGTCGTCGGCCTTCCTCAAGGACGACAACCTCGTGCCGGAGTCGTGGTGGGTGGAGAAGAACAAGGGGATGGTGCTGGGGCCAACTGGTGAGTGGGAGCTCGAGCAGCCCGCGGAGGAGAACTTGCCCGTCCCACCGGTCGTGACCGGGAAGGTCATCGCCGACGATGTCGCTGCCACCACTAGCAGCAAGGAGCCCAAGATACCAGAGGAGGGCAAGAAAAAGACCAAGGGAATCAAGTTTCTACCTGCATGCTTTAAAGGGGTTATTAATTAGTTTGTGAATATGTGTGTGAGTAATCGACCGTATGATTGAATTTGTTCTGCATTTCTGAATAATGGTTTTCGATGGGTTGTTTGTTACAAATGTTGATGCGTGGTGTAATGTAGTAGCCATGCCTAAAGGAGCTGTGAGCGTGTTGTAAGCTTGTATCTGAGAGAGCTTACCGATGATTATGTTAGGGTGATGAAATAATACTTCCACCTCAGCTACCGGTTGGAAAAGTACACGTGACTCAGCTAGGGACCTAAACGGATCGGACTGAATATTAATATTTTTATATTCTTTACTATACTATTTTAGGCGAATTCAGATTGCACCGCATAGTGGTCGAACGCGGATTCGAATGCAGACTATATCGGATTGAGCACACGGAGTAGATTTGGTGCGAACTCGGATCAGAAGCGAATAACTCAACAAATACACACACAAAATTAGTTTTTTTTTATTTCTTTTGTATAAAAATGTGGTACGAAAGTGTGTAACACCATACACTAGATTATAGATAAATATGCCGGATTGTGTTGAAGTTTTCTGACAGGAAATGGACGAACAACAAACAACAAGCTATCCAAGAATAGTGATAACCATAAGCTTGGGGATGTCCAAGACAGCTCACTAGACCTATCACAATCTCGGGTTGCACACCTCTAAAGTTTGTTTTTGGGCAATATAAAACTATCACAAAAACGTAGACCCTCTTTATCCAGTTTTATTTGTTTGGCAATATTCTTTTGGAATAACATCACATTCATATTTACCTATTGTTATCATTTAGCTACTGGAATAAAATAAAATCAAGTTTAAGTTTGGATGCTTTTATAGAAAGGTGAAGGGTGAATAGTTACATATGAGGAATTCATGACTCGTCACACACTTTATGCTATGTTTTGTTTTTTGCGTTTATGATATCTTTCACGTGTCACATGTAGTACTATCACTCATTTACATATTTTTTTGTTTAATTTTAAGTTCATCTTTCATGTTAGGAAATAAGTAGTAATAAGTACACTTTTGCATGTTTTTCTTAGTGGTAAAAATTCTCCCTATTGGTAGTCTTTCTACAAAAATCAAAGCAATGCTTGTACACATCCAACGACCTTGAGCCAAGTTATTCCAGTGAGTCCACCATATCTACCTATATATAGAATTCATGCTATTTTAAGTCTATTTCTCATGGGACACTTTATGTAGATTCCAAATCTTTATACTTTTGTGGGGTGATTAATGCATGGGTATACCATATCGGGTACTCAGCATTACCTTCCTTGGTACGAAGTCCAAGACGGAGTAGAAGAAAGCCTATGAAGAAAACTACACGAAACCGAAACCTGGTTACTATTTAAAATAGAAAAGCTAGGCCCATATCGGGTAAACCGACATATACAATGTAATCAACCTCGAGGTGGACTATAAGACCTAGTGAAAGAACATCTCTCTAACTTTATGGTTTTGTGTATTTGATGACAACATGTGTGATACATTGATGTGCGTTGAAATGGTGTAGAGTTTATCCTTGATCGAATTCATGTTGAAAAGCAAGAAAAAGAGAGGAGAAAAGTTTCCCCAGGCCGGATAAATCGGGGCCGGATATTTGCAAATATACGGCCCCTGGAAAACAAGTAAGGACTAAACAGCTGGGCTCCCAGTATACCCCCCCGGATATTTGGCCAGATATTTTCCTTGGCACCGGAAATTCGGGGGTGGGGGGATATCGGGGTATAAACACCCCCTTCTTCCCCAAGCTCAAGCTGGTCACTCTCTCTAAGTTCATGCACTATTATTGAGCCACAAGAAACACAAGAATCACTTGATCTCCTCCTCCAACCATCCAAAGCTCTTGATCTTTGGAGAATCAAAGGAGAAGACCCCGATCTACATCTTCACCAAAACGATTTACATTTCCCCCTCATTTGCTTGAGGGCCCCTTTTCTAGTGTTCCTTTTTTGGAAACCTAGTTATTGTGACTTGATTTATTCTTGTTGTTGTTGCGTTGCTACAACTATTGGGAGCCTCCAATTTAGTTGTGGATGTGTGCCCCAAGAACATTGTAAAGGCCCGGTTTCCGCCTCGAGGAAATCCCTTAGTGGACAAGTGAGCTAGGCCTTTGTAGCGTTGCTCACCGGAGAATAGGGTAAGGCCTTTGTGGCGACCACACCCCTCCAACATAGACGTACTTCCCCTTAAAAGAAAGGAACTACGGGAATCATCCCTTGTGTCTCCGCGTGCTCCACTCTCGGTTATATCTATCCTTGATTGCATTATTATATATTACCTAGCTATATCTTGCTTAGTTGTATACCTTGTCATCTAGGGAAATTCACATAGTTGTATATCTAGAGAATTTACCTTTGTGTCAAGCCTTAATTGAAAAAGAACTAAAAATTGGGTAGCCCCTATCCCCCCCTCTAGGTGCGGCATACGATCCTTTCACCTAGCCCACTATATAAGGGCTACGAGGAGTCACCGAGGAGGGACTAGATTCACAACCCGCGATACACCTGTAACCCTAGTTTTCTGGTAATACAATCTCGGCGATTTTCTCTCTTGATCCTATTTTCGTCGGCTGCCTAGTTTGGCTGACCGGTCTTTGAATTCACCACCGTTCTCCTTCCTCTAAACCCAAGTCCATCATTATGGGCATTGATAATGTTACCCCTTGTCAACCACGAACTTGAAGGCACACTAAAAATAATAAAACTTAATATAGTAAGAAATACTATTAATTAACATAAGACATGTTGTCATGGGGGACGTTTTCAAGTCATTTTTTTATTATCATATGATTTGTAAGGTGGATTTTATTAACTTTAGGACGGCGCAGATGAAAAGTGAATAAGTTGTAGTTGGGAAAGTGTATATGTCATCTTTGACATAACTTGGTGCCAACCAAAGCTATGCTTGTATGGTGAAAGTTTTCAGCAAAAGGTTTTTAAAAACCTCAAATCTTGCAAATATGCTTAAAAGGTTAATTACCATGTCATTGGGGTATGGATTGTTGCCCGTGCTGGAAACACATTGGGTGGATCCTCGTACAAAGGGGCATGTGCATTAGATTTTTATCAATGATATCTTGTACAATACCAAGTGCAATGAAGGCACAACAAGGATGCATGTGGAGCCACTAGTCATCTTAGAGGGGTATGAAACATATCAATTAATTTGTCTACAAAATACTGTGCATATGATTGAATACTTTAACTTTGTTTCAATAATTAAAATATGCTTATGATAGAGGTAATGGAACCCAACACTATGATGAATCATGATGTTAAGCATGCCCTAAGTATAAATATTTGGAATATAGATGTCTTCCCCATGTTGAATCCCTACTTACTTTCTACTTCTTTCTCCAGTCTAAGAAACAAATTTTATTACAATATATGTTCTATGACCAAATGATAGCATCAATTCTCAATACATAAGCTTGCTTATAAACCATTTATATCTTGCATACAAGTTTGCTTCATTGTCCATAGTACTTGTTCATTCATTATTATGCAAGAAACTTTTACTCTTATGCATAGTTGAGATTTACATTTACTTTGACATCATATGATTATTGTTTGTCGTGATTTACTTAGAAATTAACCATTATACTTCGAGTAGAAACAATCATGAATTGTGTATCTATTGACAACAAACTACAAAACACATTTACCTATCACATTTATGCTCGAGGACGAGTATAGGTTAAGCTTGGGATGTTGAAGCATATAAAATTCATATATGTTCTTTGTAGTTTATTGTGCTATATTCCATCATTACTCATTCATATAAGGTGTTATAATCATGATTTTGAGGATTTTATAAAATCTATTTTATTTTTTATAACCATGTATGACAGAAAACCCTTTTTCCGTAATTTTAACTTTCGGGGACCTTCGCGAACTTAAATTGGCCTGAGATTTTTTACTATATGAATTCATGGAGCACTTGTGTGGGTGGAGCGACCTGATACCCCTGCCGCGCCACCACCGGCTCTTCCGCCCTCATGGCCCCGTTGTCATTCATCTTCATGTCGATCTCTTCGTCTTGACCGACAACCTTCTACAAAATGGACCCCGGTTGCAATTTCAAACCATGACGAACCACGAAATAGAAACACCAAAACGGAGGCTATACCAGCAAAGATTAGAGGGGGGAATGCCGCCGGCTTTCATCTCCAACCTCTGCAACAACATATTCTTCGTCTCCATGATGAAGAGGGAGTATTCCACCCCGGGCTACGGGTTTGTCGCAGTAGCTTGATCTCTCTCTCTCTCTCTCTCTCTCTCTCTCTCTCTCTCTCTCTCTCTCTCTTGTTCTTTAATGATTCTAGAGTCACATGAGCTGCCCTCATGATTGCGACCATCTATATGTAACCCATTTGTGATGGATCTTTGGTTTTTTTTTCTGAGGTTGGTACTTGATATTTCGACTTTCAGTTTATGTTTGATGTATGAGTAGATGTACTACCTCTATACCGGCTTACAGGGGTATTAGGCATTTCGAGAAACAAATTTGACTACAAATTTGGTCAACAAAAATGAGATATATGCCACTACCATTATATTCGTATTCGAAAAAAGTTTTCAAGAGTATAATTTTTGTGATATATATCTTATATTTTGTTGATCAAAGTAGTAGTCAAAGTTTTTCTCGAAATGCATCATACCCTGTAAACCGGTATGGAGAGAGTATAATATGTACCCCATTCTTTATTACAAGTTTTGATCCAACTAGTACGATAGGGCATGATAAGGGGAACATGCGCATTATTCGGAGTACCATCGTAGTATGGAACTGGTAGTGACTAGAAAGTTTGGGTCATACTATGGATTAATAAATACATGTGTTACAATCAGGAAGTGACCAACAATGGTGATCTTGTATATTTGAGGTAATGATATTCAATATAATGTCATAGAAGAACATGTAATACTATGTTGATCATAAATATAGTTTCTGAAGTTTTACTAGAGGAGTATTAGTGAGAAATGTAGTATCATATCAACAATAGGACGCGATGCCCATATAAATACTTATAAAAAACATATTGAAGTTACATCAATATTATGCATTTCTTGGAGCCTATTTGATTCGATCATGTTTATAAGAGGGTAGACAAGTGAACCCATGAATCCAATTCCATTTTTAATCATAAGAAACACCTTTTTACTTGCATTTACATAGTTTTTCAATTTCATCACTTAACTAATCTGAAAATACTAAACCATTTATCTTTCTTGCATTTAATTCTTTAATAAAATTATGTCATTACCATTACCACACCACTTTAATTTTGCATAGCATTGATACGTCTCAAATGTATCTATAATTTTTGATGCTCCATGCTTGTTTTACACCAATTCATATATATTTTGCTTGCACTTCGATGCACTTCATATGATTTCCGGCACTAACCTATTAACAAGATGCCACAATGTCAGTTAACTGTTTTCTACTGTTTTTATATTTCAGAAAAGTTGTACATGAAATATTCTCGGAAGTGGACGAAACAAAAGCCAAAGTCAATATTTTAGCGTAACGAAGACAGAGTCCGAAGGGGGGACGAAGTGGCACCATAGGGCGGCCATACCACCCCACGGCGTGGCCTGGGTGTGTTCCGCGCCTAGGGGTGGTGTGGTCCCCCCAGACGGACACCGACCTTGCCTCCTCTGCCTATTTATTCACGATCTCGGGAAAACACTGGATACCCGAGCCTCCATCCATGAAAAATTCAGTCGCGGCTGCCATCGCAGAACCCATCTCGGGGGGTTCTGAAAGTCTTCCCGGCACCCTGCCGAAGGGGAAAATCATAGTCGGAGGCATCTACATCGCCATGCCCGCCTCCGAATTGATGTGTGAGTAGTTCATCCCTGGACTATGGGTCCATAGCAGTTGCTAGATGGTTGTCTTTTCCAATTTGTGCTTCATGTATAGATCTTGTGAGCTGCCCTACATGATCAAGATCATCCTTATGTAATCCTACATGTTGTGTTTCCTGGGATCCGATGAATATTGTATACTATGTTGTGGTCGATTATATATTCATGTCATATATTATTTGTGATCTTGCATGCTCTCCGTTGCTAGTAGATACTCTGGCCAAGTAGATGCTTGTGACACCAAGAGGGGGTATTTATGCTTGATAGTAGGTTCATGCCTCTAGTTTCCTGGAAGTGTGACAATAACTTCTAAGATTGTAGATGTGTTGTGTAGGGATTCGTTGCATAGAAAACAAAAAATTTCCTACCGCGAGAACGCAATCCAAGCCAAGATGCAATCTAGAAGACGGGAGCAACGAGGAGATCATCGAGACTCACCCTTGATGATTTCCAAAGCCTACAAGATGAGGCTCTTGTTGCTGCGGTAGACGATCACTTGCCGCTTGCAAAAGCGCGTAGAAGATCTTGATCATGGCGCCACGATCGGGCAGCACCTCCGTACTCGGTCACACGTTCGGTGTTGATGAAGACAACGTCCTTCTCCCCGTTCCAGCGGGCAGCGGAAGTAGTAGCTCCTCCTTGAATTCGGCAGCACGACGGCGTGGTGGCGGTGGCGATGGAGAACTCTGGCGGAGCTTCGCTAAGCGTTGCGGGAGAGGTGGAGGAGAGGGGGCGGCTAGGGTTTGGGAGAGGGGGAGGTGGCCGGCCACTATGAGGGGTGCGGCCACAATGGCTTTGGTGTGGCCGGCCCCCTCCCCTTGCTCCTCATTATATAGGTGGAACACCCAAGAGTTGGTCTACAAGTCTTCGAATAAGACCCGAAACCAAAACCTTCCATATGACATGAAACCTACCCAAGGTGGGATTCCCACTTGAGGTGGGATTCCCACCTTTCCTTGGGAGGGGGTGGCCGGCCACCTTAGGTGGAGTCCACCTGGGACTCCACCCCCTAGGGTTGGCCGGCCATGGTGGTGGAGTCCCTCCGGGACTCCGCCTTCCAAAGTGATTTCTTCCGGACTTTTCTAGAACCTTCTAGAACCTTCCATAAATGCACCGGATCATTTTCAAACTTATAAAATGACTTCCTATATATGAATCTTATTCTCCGGACCATTCCGGAACTCCTCGTGATGTCCGGGATCCCATCCGGGACTTCGAACAATACTTCGAACTCCATTCCATATTCAAGTTCTACTATTACAACATCAAACCTTAAGTGTGTCACCCTACGGTTCGTGAACTATGTAGACATGGTTGAGATCTCTCTCCGACCAATAACCAATAGCGGGATCTGGAGATCCATAATGGCTCCCACATATTCAACGATGACTTAGTGATCGAATGAACCATTCACATACGATACCAATTCCCTTTGTCACGCGATATTTTACTTGTCTGAGGTTTGATCATCGGTATCATTCTATACCTTGTTCAACCTCGTCTCCTGACAAGTACTCTTTACTCGTACCGTGGTATGTGGTCTCTTATGAACTTATTCATATGCTTGCAAGATATTAGACGATATTCCACCGAGAGGGCCCAGAGTATATCTATCCATCATCGGGATGGACAAATCCCACAGTTGATCCATATGCCTCAACTCATACTTTCTGGATACTTAATCCCACCTTTATAACCACCCATTTACGCAGTGGCATTTGATGTAATCAAAGTACCTTTCCGGTATAAGTGATTTACATGATCTCATGGTCATAAGGACTAGGTAACTATGTATCGAAAGCTTATAGCAAATAACTTAATGACATGATCTTATGCTACGCTTAATTGGGTGTGTCCATTACATCATTCATATAATGATATAACCTTGTTATTAATAACATCCAATGTTCATGATTATGAAACTAATCATCTATTAATCAACAAGCTAGTTAAGAGGCTTACTAGGGACTCATTGTTGTTTACATAACACACATGTATCAATGTTTCGGTTAATACAATTATAGCATGGTATATAAACATTTATCATAAACATAAAGATATATAATAACCACTTTTATTATTGCCTCTAGGGCATATCTCCAACAGTCTCCCACTTGCACTAGAGTCAATAATCTAGATTACATTGTAAGGTACCTAACACCCATGGCATTCTGGTGTTGGTCATGCTTTGCCCTAGGGAGAGCTTTAGTCAACGGATCTGCTACATTCAGATCAGTGTATACTTTGCAAATCTTTACTTCTCCATCTTCGATGTACTCGCGAATCGAATGATAACGCAGCTTGATATGCTTCAGCCTCTTGTGTGACCTTGGTTCTTGTGCATTGGCGATGGCACCCATGTTGTCACAGTAGATGACTAGTGGGTCCAATGCACTAGGAACCACACCGAGCTCTACAATGAACCTCTTCATCCATACCGCTTCTGATGAAGCCTCTGAAGCCGCTATGTACTCCAATTCTGTTGATGACTTCGCCACCGTGCACTGCTTCGAGCTTGCCCAGCTTATCGCGGCACCATTCAATATAAACACGTACCCCGGTGTGACTTAGAGTCATCGGGATCGGTGTTCCAACTTGCATCGGTGTAACTTGTTACAACGAGCTCTTGGTCACCTCCATAACAACGAAACATATCCTTAGTTCTTTTCAAGTACTTCAGATATTCTTGACCGATGTCCGGTTGTTCCATTCCTGGATCACTTTGATATCTGCTAGTCAAACTAACGGCATGTGCTATATCCGGTCTAGTAAATATCATGGCATACATGATAGAGCCTCTGCCGAGGCATAGGGGATCTGACTCATCCTTTCTCTTTCTTCTGCCGTAGCCGGACCTTGAGTCTTACTCAAGACCTTGCCTGGTAACATAGGTAAGAATCCTTTCTTACTTTCGTCCATTCTAAACTTCTTTAGAATCTTGTCCATGTATGTACTCTGTGATAGCCCTATTAGACGTCTTGATCTATCTCTATAAATCTTGATGCCTAATATATACGATGCTTCACCAAGGTCTTTCATTGAAAAACTATTATTCAAATAACCCTTTACACTGCTTAATAGTTCTATATCATTCCCAATTAATAATATGTCATCTACATATAATATCAGGAATGCTACAGAGCTCCCACTCACTTTCTTGTAAATACAGGCCTCTCCATGACACTGTATAAACCCGAAGTCTTTGATCACCTTATCAAAGCGTTGGTTCCAACTTCTTGATGCTTGCTTCAGTCCATAAATTGAACGCTGAAGTTTGCATACTTTGTCAGCATTTTTAGGATCGACAAAACCTTTGGGTTGTACCATATACAACTCTTCCTCAATGTCTCCATTAAGGAACGCCGTTTTGACATCCATCTGCCAAATCTCATAATCGAAAAATGCAGCTATTGCTAACAAAATCCTCACAGATTTTAGCTTCGCTACAGGTGAGAAAGTCTCATCGTAGTCAACACCTTGAATTTGTCGGAAACCCTTTGCGACAAGTCGAGCTTTATAGACAGTAATATTACCATCAGCATCTGTTTTTCTCTTGAAGATCCATTTATTCTCGACAGCCTTGCGGCTATCAGGTAAGTCTACCAAAGTCCATACTTTGTTATCATACATGGATCCCATTTCGGATTTCATGGCTTCTTGCCATTTGTTGGAATCTGGGCTCATCATTGCTTCTTCATACGTCGCAGGGTCTTCATCATTGTTGTCCACAATCATGACATTTAGACAAGGATCATACCAATCAGGAGTGGCACGTTCCCTTGTCGATCTGTGAGGTTCAGTAGTTATCTCGTTTGAAGTTTCATGATCATCATCATTAGCTTTCTCTGTTGACGGTGTAGGCGGCACAGGAACATCTTCCGGTACTGCGCTACTCTGATCAATTAGTGAAGATTCATCAATCTCATCGAGTTCTACTTTTCTTCCAGTCACTTCTTTAGTGAGAAATTCTTTCTCAAGAAAGTTTCCGTTCTTAGCAACAAAGATCTTGCCTTCGGATCTGTGATAGAAAGTATACCCTATAGTTTCCTTAGGGTATCCTATGAAGACGCATTTCTCCGCTTTGGGTTCTAGCTTGTCCGGTTGTAACTTTTTTACATAGGCTTCGCAACCCCAAACTTTTAGGAACGACAGCTTAGATTTCTTATTAAACCATAATTCATACGGTGTCGTTTCAACGGATTTTGATGGTGCTCTATTTAAAGTGAATGCTGCTGTCTCTAATGCATAACTCCAAAATGATAACGACAAATCAGTAAGAGACATCATAGAACGAACCATATCTAAGAGAGTTCGATTACGACGTTCGGACACACCGTTTCGTTGAGGTGTTCCCGGCGGTGTCAATTGTGAAAGTATTCCGTATTTCTTTAAATGCATGCCAAACTCATAACTCAGATATTCACCTCCGCGATCAGATCGTAGAAATTTAATCTTCTTGTTACGTTGATTTTCTACTTCACTTTGGAATTCCTTAAACTTCTCAAAAGTTTCGGATTTATGTTTCATGAAATAGATATACCCATATCTACTCAGATCATCTGTGAAGGTTAGAACATAACGATAACCACCGCGCGATGCTACACTCATTGGTCCGCACACATCGGTATGTATGATTTCCAATAAGTCAGTAGCTCGCTCCATAATACCAGAGAATGGAGTCTTAGTCATTTTTCCCATTAGACATGCTTCGCATCTATCAAGTGACTCAAAGTCAAGTGATTCAAGTAATCCATCGGTATGGAGTTTCTTCATGCGTTTCACTCCAATATGACCAAGACGACAGTGCCACATATAAGTAGAATTATCATTCAATTTAATTCGCTTAGCATCAATGTTATGTATATGTGTATCACTACTATCGAGATCTAATAGAAATAAGCCATTCTTTTCAGGTGCTCGACCATAAAAGATATTATTCATAAAAATAGAACAACCATTATTCTCAGACTTGAATGAATAACCGTCTTGCATTAAACAAGATCCAGATATAATGTTCATGCTCAACGCGGGTACAAAATAACAATTATTGAGGCTTAAAACTAATCCCGAAGGTAGATGTAGAGGAAGTGTGCCGACAGCGATCACATCGACTTTGGATCCATTTCCAACGCGCATCGTCACTTCATCCTTTAGTAGTCTTCGTTTATTCTTTAGTTCCTGTTTCGAGTTACAAATATGAGCAACCGAACCAGTATCAAATACCCAGGTACTAGTGCGAGAACCAGTAAGATAAACATCTATAACATGTATATCAGATATACCTTCTTTCTTCTTCTTGACAAGGCCGCTCTTCAGATCCGCCAAATACTTGGAGCAATTACGCTTCCAGTGTCCCTTCTCCTTGCAGTAATAACACTCAACATCAGGCTTAGGGCCAGTCTTAGGTTTCACAGGAGGCGTGGCAGCTTTCTTGCCACCCTTCTTGAATTTTCCCTTAGACTTGCCCTGTTTCTTGAAACTGGTGGTCTTGTTGACCATCAACACTTGGTGCTCTTTCTTGATCTCAATCTCAACAGATTTCAGCATGGAGAAGAGTTCAGGTAACTCTTTGTTCATGTTCTGCATATTGTAGTTCATCACAAAATTCTTGTAACTAGGTGGCAGTGATTGAAGGACACGATTAATCCCCAGTCGGTTAGGAATCACTATTCCCAAAGCACTGAGTTTCTTCGCATGCCCGGTCATGGCGAGCATGTGCTCACTAACGGAGCTGCCTTCTTCCATCATGCAACTGAAGAAGTGTTACGATGCTTCATAGCATTCCACGGCCGCATGAGTTTCAAAGATAGTTTTCAACTCATTGACTAACTCATGTGGATCGTGGTGCTCAAAACGTTTTTGAAGATCGGCTTCCAGACTGCACAGGATGGCACACTGAACTTGAGAGTACCGAGTTTTCCGAGTCGCGTAAACATTCTTTACTTCATCGGTTTCAGTTTCTGCAGGAGGGTCACCTAGCGGTGCATCAAGCACATATTACAGATTTCCGCCATTGAGGAAGATCCTCACATGACGGAACCAGTCGGTGAAGTTGCTACCGTTGCTCTTAAGCTTTTCTTTCTCTAGGAACTGGTTAAAATTGATTGGGGACGCCATATCTACAACATATATTTGCAATAGTTTAGACTAATGTTTATGACAAATTGAGTTCAAATTTTAATTCAACATAATTAAAAACTAGGTGAACTCCCACTCAAAACAATATCCCTCGCATTGTCTCAGTGATCACACGAACCAAATCCACCACACCAAGTCCGATCATCACGAGACAAGATGTAATTTCAATGGCGAACACTCAAAGTGTTCATCATATCAATCATATGATTCATGCTCTACCTTTCGGTATCACGTGTTCCGAGACCATGTCTGTACATGCTAGGCTCGTCAAGGCCACCTTAGTATCCGCATGTGCAAAACTGGCTTGCACCCGTTGTATGCACTTGTTGAGTCTATCACACCCGATCATCACGAGATGCTTCGAAACGACAAGTCTTGGCAACGGTGCTACTAAGGATTAACACTTTATTAACTTGATATTTTAGTGAGAGGGATCATCTTATAATGCTACCGTCGCGATCTAAGCAAAATAAGATGCATAAAGGATTAACATCACATGCAGTTCATATGTGATATGATATGACCCTTTTGTCTTTGCGCCTTTGATCTTCATCTCCAAAGCACGGACATGATCTTCATCATCAACGGGCATGATCTCCATCATCGTCGGCGAAGCACCAAGGTCAATGGCGCCGTCTTCATGATTGTCCTCCATGTAGCAACTATTACAACTACTTTGAAATACTACTCAACATGAAATTTAAAGACAACCATAAGGCTCCAGCCGGTTGCCACAATACAATAATGATCATCTCATACATAGTCATCATCACATTATGGCCATATCACATCACCAAACCCTGCAAAAACAAGTTAGACGTTCTCTAATTTGGTTTGCATATTTTACGTGGTTTAGGGTTTTCGAGTGAGATCCAATCTACCTACGAACATGAACCACAACGGTGATACTAGTGTTGTCAATAGAAGAGTAAATTGAATCTTCATTATAGTAGGAGAGACAGACACCCGCAAAGCCACTTATGCAATACAAGTTGCATGTCGAGCGTGGAGCAAATATCATGAACGCGGTCATGTAAAGTTAGCCCGAGCCGCTTCATCCCACTATGCCACAAAGATGCAAAGTACTCAAACTAAAGACAACATAAGCATCAACGCCCACAAAACCATTGTGTTCTACTCGTGCAACCATCTATGCATAGACACGGCTCTGATACCACTGTAGGGATCCGTTGCATAGAAAACAAAAAAAATTCCTACCGCGAGAACGCAATCCAAGCCAAGATGCAATCTAGAAGACGGGAGCAACGAGGAGATCATCGAGACTCACCCTTGAAGATTTCCAAAGCCTACAAGATGAGGCTCTTGTTGCTGCGGTAGACGATCACTTGCCGCTTGCAAAAGCGCGTAGAAGATCTTGATCACGGCGCCACGATCGGGCAGCACCTCCGTACTCGGTCACACGTTCGGTGTTGATGAAGACGACGTCCTTCTCCCCGTTCCAGCGGGCAGCGAAAGTAGTAGCTCCTCCTTGAATCCGGCAGCACGACGGCGTGGTGGCGGTGGCGATGGAGAACTCCGACGGAGCTTCGCTAAGCGTTGCGGGAGAGGTGGAGGAGAGGGGGCGGCTAGGGTTTGGGAGAGGGGGAGGTGGCCGGCCACTATGAGGGGTGCGGCCACAATGGCTTTGGTGTGGCCGGCCCCCTCCCCTTGCTCCTCATTATATAGGTGGAACACCCAAGAGTTGGTCTACAAGTCTTCGAATAAGACCCCAAACCAAAACCTTCCATATGACATGAAACCTACCCAAGGTGGGATTCCCACTTGAGGTGGGATTCCCACCTTTCCTTGGGAGGGCGTGGCCGGCCACCTTAGGTGGAGTCCATGATACGTCCCCGACGTATCCATAATTTCTGTTGTTCCATGCTTGTTTTATGACAATACTTACATGTTTTGCTTGCACTTTATGATGATTTCATGCGTTTTCCGGAACTAACCTATTAACAAGATGCCACAGTGCCGCCTCGTTTTCTGCTGTTTTTGGTTCCGTAAAGGCTGTTCGGGCAATATTCTCGGAATTGGACGAAATCAACGCCAAACCTCCTATTTTTCCCGGAAAGCTCGAACACCGAAGAAGAGTCGGAGAGGGGCCGAGGGCCACCAGACCATAGGGCGGCGCGGCCTGGCTCGGGCCCGCGCCACCCTATGGTGTGGAGCCCCTGTGTGCCCCCTGCGCCGCCTCTTCGCCTATAAAATCCCTTTCGACCTAAAAACACCGTACCAATTGACGAAACTCCAGAAAGACTCCAGGGGCGCCGCCGCCATCGCGAAACTCCAATTCGGGGGACAGAACTCTGTTCCGGCACCCTGCCGGAATGGGGAAGTGCCCCCGGAAGCCATCTCCATCAACGCCATCGCCTCCATCATGCTCCGTGAGTAGTTCCCCCATGGACTACGGGTTCTAGCAGTAGCTATGTCGGTATACTCTCCCCCATGTACTTCAATACAATGGTCTCATGAGCTGCCTTACATGATTGAGATTCATCTGATGTAATCGGTGTTGTGTTTGTTGGGATCCGATGGATGATACATTATGATTAGTCTATCTATAAAGTTTGTGAAGTTATTGTTGCTGCAATCTTGTTATTCTTAATGCTTGTCACTAGGGCCCGAGTGGCATGATCTTAGATTTGAGCTCTATATTGTTGCTTAGATTGTATCTACAAGTTGTATGCACATGTCACTGTCCGGAACCAAAGGCCCCGAAGTGACAAGAATCGGGACAACCGGAGGGGATGGTAGTGATGTGAGGATCACATGTTTTCACGGTGTGTTAATGCTTTGCTCCGGTGCTCTATTAAAAGGAGTACCTTAATATCCAGTAGTTTCCCTTGAGGCACGGCTGCCACCGGCTGGTAGGACAAAAGATGTTGTGCAAGTTTCTCATTGCGAGCACGTACGACTATATACGGAAAACATGCCTACATGATTAATAAGCCTGATGTTCTTTCTTAATGCCTTTGATTCCTATCAATTGCCCAACTGTAATTTGTTCACCCAACACTTGTCACTTATTGGAGAGTTACCACTAGTGTAGATCGCTGGGAACCCCGGTCCATATTTCATCATCAAATACTTGTTCTACATGTCATCATATTACCTCTGTGTTACTATTACTGCTGCTGTGTTACTATTACTGCTGCTCTCATATTACTGCTACTTTCACATCACCCCTGTTACTAGTGCTTTTCCAGGTGCAGCTGAATTGACAACTCAGTTGTTAAGGCTTATAAGTATTCTTTACCTCCCCTTGTGTCGAATCAATAAATTTGGGTTATACTACCCTCGAAGACTATCGCGATCCCCTATACTTGTGGGTCATCAAGACTGTTTTCTGGCGCCGTTGCCGGGGAGGCATAGCTCTACTCATAAGTTCACCTGGGGAGTACACTTTACCTCTCTCTCTGTTTTATTTTATTTTGTTTTGCTTAGTTTACTTTTGTCTAGTTTATTTGTGCTTAGTTTATTTCTGTCTAGTATTAGTTCGCGTAGTTTACTTTTGCTTAGTTTATTTTTGTCTTGTTTTATTTGTCTCATATACCCAAAAATCCATAAAAATTTGAAAAACCTAAAAATTAAAAACTGCTGTTATGGGAGAACCAACAACCTACTTGGAGCTTATAGAATGTTATAATAATTATAGAAAATCAAGAGCTGGTGAAGTAATGAGTGCTATGATAGAAAAAGTGAATACAATTGCTAAAATCTTGCTTAAACGCCATGATATAAACTGTTGCTCTCAACAGGATATTAAACATCTTAAATTTCAATGTGGCTTTAGTGAGGAATTTTTAATTAAGAACTATAATCGGAATTGCTATATTCATTATGGGTTCGAAGAGGTAGAACAATTTGTCGTGTTTATGGGAGCCTCTGAGATCGAATCCTTCATGGTTGAGAATTATGAAACTTGTGTTGTTTGTAAGGACCTTAAAGATTATGTCTCTTCTATCCTTAATTGTTGCATAGAATGCTTCGGTAATAATCCTTATATCATTGATTATAAAGAGAGACTCATTAATGCACAAGAATGCACTCACAATTTGCAGGAACCGGTGGAAGAAGAAATTGATGAACCTGAAAGCTCATTGGATGAAAAAGAGGAGGAAATTGATGAACCTGAAAGCTCATTGGATGAAAAAGAAGAGGAGAGCAACGAACAAAAGGAGGAAGAATGGATTAGCTACCCATGCCAACCTTCTAATGAGAGTAACTCTTTATCTCTTACATTATTTGATTGTCCTCCATGCTTACCGAAAGAGGTTGAATGTTATGTTCCTGTGGATTCTCTTGAAATATTCCCTATGAGTAATACTTGTGAGAATGATTATACTACTGTTATTTATGATAATCCATGCTATTTTGATAAATCTTATGATAATGCTTTGTTTGTGCCTGATGTCGAAATGCATGGTACTAAAGAATTTTTCTTGGCAAATGTTTATGATAAAGCTCTAGATGATGGTCCTATGTTACTTGATAATATTAATTGTGCTACTAATGAAAATGGGATTGGAGAGTTATTGACTTTATCTATGTGTCCCATATCTCTTGAGATTGATCAACTACCTTGTTATATTATTAATAAAAGTAAGTTTGAAAGTTTTAATTCCACTATTCTTGAACTTGATAAAAATTATATGTTTGGAAATCATGAGAAGCATGCTGCATGTGATAGTTATATTGTTGAGTTTGTTCATGAAGCTACTGAAAATTATTATGAGAGAGGAAAATATGGTAGTAGAAATTTTCATGGTACTAATACACCTCTCTATATGCTGAAATTGTTGAAGTTACACTTGTTCTATCTTCCTATGCTTGTTACTTTGCTTTTCATGAACTTGTTTATTTACAAGATTCCTTTGCATAGGAAGCATGTTAGGCTTAAATGTGTTTTGAATTTGCCTCTTGATGCTCTCTTTTGCTTCAAATACTATTTCTTGCGAGTGCATCATCAAAACTGCTGAGCCCATCTTAATGGCTATAAAGAAAGCAACTTCTTGGGAGATAACCCATGTGTTATTTTGCTACAGTACTTTGTCTTATATTTGTGTCTTGGAAGTTGTTTACTACTGTAGCAACCTCTCCTTATCTTAGTTTTGTGTTTTGTTGTGCCAAGTGAAGCCTCTAATCGAAGGTTGATACTATATTTGGATTTCTGCGCAGAAACAGATTTCTATCTGTCACGAATCTTGGTCCAATTCTCTGTAGGAAACTCAGAAAATTATGCCAATTTACGTGCGTGTTCCTCAGATATGTACGCAACTTTCATTAGTTTTGAGTTTTCTGATTTGAGCAACGGAAGTATTTTATTAAAATTCGTCTTTACTGGCTGTTCTGTTTTGGCAGATTCTGTCTCTGTTTTTTGCATTGTCTCTTGTGGACTTTAAGCGAGCTTTTCTAGACATAGAGAGCTGTAGCTAATGTTTTATTGAGTTCTTGCAATGTGCCACTACAGGACCAAGGTGGATTCAATTTTTTTTGAGTACTAACCCCTCTAATGAAGTTTATGAGAAGTTTGTTGTGAAGGAAGTTTTCAAGGGTCAAGAGAGGAGGATGATATATGATCAAGAAGAGTGAAAAGTCTAAGCTTGGGGATGCCCCCGTGGTTCATCCCTGCATATTTCAAGAAGACTCAAGCGTCTAAGCTTGGGGATGCCCAAGGCACCCCCTTCTTCATCAACTTATCAGGTTCCTCCCCTGAAACTATATTTTTATTCAGTCACATCATATGTGTTTTACTTGGAGCGTCTGTGTGCTTTTTTTTTTTTTTTGTTTGAATAAGATCGGATCCTAGCAATCCTTGATTGGGAGAGATACACGCTCCGCTTTTTCATATGAACACTTGTTCTTCGTTTTACTTTTAATGTTCAATGATAAAAGTTGGAAGCTACAATACTTATTGTTTGGTTGGAAACAGAAAATGCCTCATATGTTGTGGATAATTTGACACTTGGCAATTGTTTTGAGCTCTCAACTAGATCATAAGTTTTTGCATGTAGTTTAAACCTATTAGTGGAGAACTACCGTAAAGCTTGTTAAAATTGGTTTGCATAATTGATCTCTCTTAAGGTCTAGATATTTTCTGGTAAAAGTGTTTGAGCAACAAGGAAGACAGTGTAGAGTATTATAATGCTTGCGATATGTTCCTATGTAAGTTTTGCTGTACCGGTTCATACTTGTGTTTGCTTCAAACAACCTTGCTAGCCTAAGCCTTGTATCGAGAGGGAATACTTCTCATGCATCCAAAATCCTTGAGCCAACCACTATGCCAATTGTGTCCACCATACCTACCTACTATGTGGTATTTCCTGCCATTCCAAAGTAAATTGCTTGAGTGCTACCTTTAAACAATTCAAAATTTATCACCTCTGATTTGTGTCAATGTTTTATAGCTCATGAGGAAGTATGTGGTGTTTAGCTTTCAACCTTGTCATTTACTTTTGACGGACTCTCATATGGACTAGTGGCACATCCGCTTATCCAATAATTTTGCAAAAAGAGCTAGCAATGGGATTCCCAGTCCCGAATTAATTAACTTAAATAGACACTCCTCCATGGTTTGTGATTGATGGACGGCACCCGAAGGATTCGGTTAGCCATGGCTTGTGTAAGCAAAGGTTGGGAGGAGTGTCATCATCATAATAAAACTAAAATAAAAAGGCACTCCTTCATGGTATGAGATTGTTGGCAGGCACCCGAGGATTCGGTTAGCCATGGTTTGAGAAAGAAAGGTTGGAAGGAGTGCCACCCAAAAATAAAATAAAATGGGAGCCGCTCTTGGAAGTCCGGTTGGCGAGGTAGTTAGTGTACCCACTACCATTCGTTGACAACAACAAACACCTCTCAAAACTTTACTTTTATGCTCTCTTTATGTTTTCAAAACCAAAGCTCTAGCACAAATATAGCAATCGATGCTTTCCTCTTTGAAGGACCATTCTTTTACTTTTATGTTGAGTCAGTTACCTACTTCCTTCCACCTTAGAAGCAAACACTTGTGTCAACTGTGCATTGATTCTTACATACTTGCATATTTGCATTCATCATATTACTTTGTGTTGACAATATCCATGAGATATACATGTTGAAAGTTGAAAGCAACCGCTGAAACTTATATCCTCCTTTGTGTTGCTTCGATGCCTTTACTATGAACTTATTGCTTTATGAGTTAACTCTTGTGCAATCTTTTGATGCTTGTCTTGAAAGTACTCTTTATGAAAAGTTTTGCTATATGTTATCTACTTGTTAGCAACTATAGATCATTGCCTTGAGTCACTTCGTTCATTTCATATGCTTTGTAATAGTATGATCAAGGTTATGTAAGTAGCATGTCACTACAGAAATTATTCTTTTTATCGTTTACCTGCTCGGGACGAGCAGGAACTAAGCTTGGGGATGCTGATACGTCCCCGACGTATCCATAATTTCTGTTGTTCCATGCTTGTTTTATGACAATACTTACATGTTTTGCTTGCACTTTATGATGATTTCATGCGTTTTCCGGAACTAACCTATTAACAAGATGCCACAGTGCCAGTTCCTGTTTTCTGCTGTTTTTGGTTCCAGAAAGGCTGTTCGGGCAATATTCTCGGAATTGGACGAAATCAACGCCAAACCTCCTATTTTTCCCGGAAGGCTCCAGAACACCGAAGAAGAGTCGGAGAGGGGCCAGAGGGCCACCAGACCATAGGGCGGCGCGGCCTGGCCTGGGCCCGCGCCACCCTATGGTGTGGAGCCCCCAGGTGCCCCCCTGCGCCGCCTCTTCGCCTATAAAATCCCTTTCGACCTAAAAACACCGTACCAATTGACGAAACTCCAGAAAGACTCCAGGGGCGCCGCCGCCATCGCGAAACTCCAATTCGGGGGACAGAACTCTGTTCCGGCACCCTGCCGGAACGGGGAAGTGCCCCCGGAAGCCATCTCCATCAACGCCATCGCCTCCATCATGCTCCGTGAGTAGTTCCCCCATGGACTACGGGTTCTAGCAGTAGCTATGTCGGTATACTCTCCCCCATGTACTTCAATACAATGGTCTCATGAGCTGCCTTACATGATTGAGATTCATCTGATGTAATCGGTGTTGTGTTTGTTGGGATCCGATGGATGATACATTATGATTAGTCTATCTATAAAGTTTGTGAAGTTATTGTTGCTGCAATCTTGTTATTCTTAATGCTTGTCACTAGGGCCCGAGTGGCATGATCTTAGATTTGAGCTCTATATTGTTGCTTAGATTGTATCTACAAGTTGTATGCACATGTCACTGTCCGGAACCAAAGGCCCCGAAGTAACAAGAATCGGGACAACCGGAGGGGATGGTAGTGATGTGAGGATCACATGTTTTCACGGTGTGTTAATGCTTTGCTCTGGTGCTCTATTAAAAGGAGTACCTTAATATCCAGTAGTTTCCCTTGAGGCCCGGCTGCCACCGGCTGGTAGGACAAAAGATGTTGTGCAAGTTTCTCATTGCGAGCACGTACGACTATATACGGAAAACATGCATACATGATTAATAAGCCTGATGTTCTTTCTTAATGCCTTTGATTCCTGTCAATTGCCCAACTGTAATTTGTTCACCCAACACTTGTCACTTATTGGAGAGTTACCACTAGTGTAGATCGCTGGGAACCCCGGTCCATATTTCATCATCAAATACTTGTTCTACATGTCATCATATTACCTCTGTGTTACTATTACTGCTGCTGTGTTACTATTACTACTGCTCTCATATTACTGCTACTTTCACATCACCCCTGTTACTAGTGCTTTTCCAGGTGCAGCTGAATTGACAACTCAGTTGTTAAGGCTTATAAGTATTCTTTACCTCCCCTTGTGTCGAATCAATAAATTTGGGTTATACTACCCTCGAAGACTATCGCGATCCCCTATACTTGTGGGTCATCAGTCCACCTGGGACTCCACCCCCTAGGGTTGGCCGGCCATGGTGGTGGAGTCCCTCCGGGACTCCGCCTTCCAAAGTGATTTCTTCCGGATTTTTCTAGAACCTTCTAGAACCTTCCATAAATGCACCGGATTATTTTCAAACTTATAAAATGACTTCCTATATATGAATCTTATTCTCCGGACCATTCCGGAACTCCTCGTGATGTCCGGGATCACATCCGGGACTTCGAACAATACTTCGAACTCCATTCTATATTCAAGTTCTACTATTACAACATCAAACCTTAAGTGTGTCACCCTACGGTTCGTGAACTATGTAGACATGGTTGAGATCTCTCTCCGACCAATAACCAATAGCGGGATCTGGAGATCCATAATGGCTCCCACATATTCAACGATGACTTAGTGATCGAATGAACCATTCACATACGATACCAATTCCCTTTGTCACGCGATATTTTACTTGTCCGAGGTTTGATCATCGGTATCATTCTATACCTTGTTCAACCTCGTCTCCTGACAAGTACTCTTTACTCGTACCGTGGTATGTGGTCTCTTATGAACTTATTCATATGCTTGCAAGACATTAGAAGACATTCCACCGAGAGGGCCCAGAGTATATCTATCCGTCATCGGGATGGACAAATCCCACTGTTGATCCATATGCCTCAACTCATACTTTCTGGATACTTAATCCCACCTTTATAACCACCCATTTACGCAGTGGCGTTTGATGTAATCAAAGTACCTTTCCGGTATAAGTGATTTACATGATCTCATGGTCATAAGGACTAGGTAACTATGTATCGAAAGCTTATAGCAAATAACTTAATGACGTGATCTTATGCTACGCTTAATTGGGTGTGTCCATTACATCATTCATATAATGATATAACCTTGTTATTAATAACATCCAATGTTCATGATTATGAAACTAATCATCTATTAATCAACAAGCTAGTTAAGAGGCTTACTAGGGACTCATTGTTGTTTACATAACACACATGTATCAATGTTTCGGTTAATACAATTATAGCATGGTATATAAACATTTATCATAAACATAAAGATATATAATAACCACTTTTATTATTGCCTCTTGGGCATATCTCCAACATGTTGTTGCTACTAGGGAAAAAACAAAAATATTTTATTCAAGGGTAATTCTATTGTTTAGTTTACACACATTGTTTAATGCGATAATCTGTTACTTACAACTTAATACTGAAAGGGGTTTGGACGATAACCGGAGGGTGGATTATTAGTCATAAACGCAGTTGGATTACGGTCTATGTATTATGTTGTAATGCCCAATCAAATCTCATAGTAATCATCTTGTCATGTATTGTCGATATTCTGTTAATTGCCCAGCTGTAATTTGTTCATCCAGCATGTTATTTATCTTTATGGAGAGACACCTCTAGTGAACTGTGGACCCCGATTCTTTCTTTTACACTGATACAATCATCATGTTCTGTTTACTTACTGCAATTCATGTTCTCTTTAATTACTGCAAATATCTCTTTTCACTCGATACGTCTAATCCTTTGTGTGCAGCAAACCGGTGAGATTGACAACCTCACTGTAAGTTGGGGCAAAGTACTTTGGTTGTGTTGTGTGCATGTTCCACGTTGTTGCTGACGCTGGTAGTGCGTCCTGCCACTAGTCAGCTAGCAACACCTTCAGAAGTCACACCTTTCTCCTACTGGTCGATTTAACCTTGGTTTTGTACTGAGGGAAAACTTGCCGATGTGCTCATCACACCTTCCTCTTGGGGTTTCCCAACCGCTTTCACAACAACGCTCTGCAAGATTGTCTGGCGCCATCACCGAAGCACCATCACGCATTTAGTATACCTTTCATATTGCATTTACTTTATTTACTTTGCCGCATATTTAATTTGGTTACTTTACTTTATTATTTGTTTTCAGTTCTAATACAAAACCTTGTGCTTGATAACCACTTCGTGCAGTTGGGGACACAAGAAACACTACTTGTTTTGTAAGTTGTTAGAAGAGGAATTAAAAGTGCATTCTTTACTAGAGTTTTCCCGAGAATTCGATATAAACCCTCCAGTCATCTTTATGGGTAAGAAACTCTTCCTACATCACTTTGCTCTTCGAGTGCCAACGAATCTGGTAGTATCACATATCCTCTTTTATCATCGATGATTGGGATTTCTCTGAAAAGGGTTTGTTACTTTATTACTTGCAATTTACCTTTATTTTGTTTTACCTTTCATGAACTTCTAACCTAAAATACCAAAAACCTATGAAGCTTTTATTGTTTACTATGTCAAGCTTTTGAGCCAATTCCTTAGCTTCTCGTGGCTTTCACACTCATTTCTTATCGAAAGGTACTACAATTAATCAACCAAGGCAATCAGTAGTCCTCTCATCAACGTCTAGTGGTAGACAATGTATTAAATTTAAATTTGTAGTTTATATTTGACTGATTGTGTGTACTATGTCATTTAAATATTGAAGTTACTGTATACTTTATGCAGAATTTAAATTTAGCTACCAGCTATGTTTAGTACGAAAATTACTGAAAATACGGACATACATTGAATACTTATTTGCGAACCACCTAAACAAGCGGACACAAAAGTGTGTTATAGGGGTGCCGGATACATGAGGGTCGGTGCGCCAAGCGGCAATCTCCAAACAAGCCGGACAATCAATTTTTTAAATCCCTACTTTCTGTACAAGTGAAATTACATATGCTCTCCGCAATAAATCATAACTATTGATTTAGTCTCGTGGCAACCAAACAAATTTGAGATTCAGATTGCAAATTAGAGTTTTATATAAAAATCCAATATTGATCGATTAGCATAAATTCCACACAAAAAATTCACCTAGCATGAACACACCGACGCGCACGCACACACGCACACGCACGCATGCACACGCACACACGTACACGCACACACACTAGTCATTGCCGAGGTGGATTCATTTTCCATGTTTTAGTCTAAGATATGGTCCACGGACAACGAAGTTGTTAGCATAAAGCCACCACTTTTGTAACAAAATTTAGCGAACGGTACCGTTTTCCCTTTTAGGGCCAAAAATCTACCCGTCTTTTCCAGATTTTTTTAATACTCCCTCTAGTCGGTTTAGTTGACGCCGAGGGAGGCGCTTTTGGCAGGTCACAGGTGGGTGCGTCAATTTATTAGGTATCTGCAATGGTTGAAATAATGTTTTATCTTAGCGCTGCCATGTAATTTAGATATAACAACACAACATGATGTACAATGAATTATTTTTAGTCTTATCTCTAGTAATCATAAATTCTAAATTTGTGATGAAAGAGATTATGCTAAGAAATCATCTCTTAGTTAAGAGAAGACAAAGTCTTTTTTTCCACATCCTCTCTCCTCCATTTCAATATTTATCCTACGTAATCTTTACTATTACATTGGAGTTGGGATGGTGTGTCACTTTGACATCAAACATTGGACAAATCGTAGCCGTGAAATGAGATAAACGCAACTGTCCGATCATCCAACCACTCACGCCCCCTTTGGAAAGCTATCCATCAATCATGGAATACCATCAATCAGGCGAATATTAATCACAACAAATCATTTGGAAAGAAATCAGGAATAGTAGCGACAATAACTTGGAAAGCTATTCTCTCTCGGGCTGCTACTTCCTTTTTTTTTTGAAACCATAATATATTAAGCTAGCAAGCCGCCTCATTAAAAACCTTCCAGTCCCCTCAGGTACCCTGGTAAGGAAAAGAGCACGTCTGAAACTTGCTGCTATCAGATCACGGGATAGTTACATCATTTACAAGCACATCTAAAAGGAAACTAGGGGGTTCATCGACCCAATTACAAGAATTTTTATCAGATGAACAAAACTTCGCCAACGCGTGAGCTGCACCATTAGCTTCTCTTGGGCAATGCTGGACTTGCACTGAACCAATAAGGGCCATGAGATCAACACAATCCGCGAAGACAGCAGCCGAGTCTCCCCACCACACTTCAGCTCCGGTACACGCTTCAACAGTTTCTAAAGAGTCCGATTCCGCAATCACGTTGTTACAACCTATACGGTGAGCCAAAGATAACCCTTCTCGTAATGCCATAGCTTCTGCTAAAGCCGCCGACGCCAAGTTTGGGATGTATAAGGTAGAGGCGGCAATAAAAAGTCCATCATGATCTCTTAAGATTGCTCCAACAGCACCTGTATGATCATCATGGAGGAAGGAGCCATCCACATTAACCTTGATTTGGCGCGATACAGGTTTAGCCCACCTAAGATTTTTGTTACCAGGTTGCTTTTTCTTCTTGGCTGCATTTGCACACATTGAAAGAATAGACATTCTGCAATGTCGCATTAACGGAACAGATTCTTCATGTGTAATCCTTCTCCTAATCCACCAGAGATACCAAACCCCAACCAGAATAACCTCCTTTTGTCCGAGATTTTGGAATCCCGGTTCGGGCTGCTACTTCCTCGTAAACGCTAATCCAGCACCAAATCGGATCTCAAAAGAAAAATCCACCAAATCATCACACGTCTAGCCCAATGCAGCAACGAACAATATCATCTTCACCATTGTCGCCCGAACAGTGGATAGCCATGCCGCCTCCTGCCGCTTCCCGTCCGTCCAGGAGCTCTTCCTCTCTCTCAACCTCCTTCTCTCCATCTTCCGTCGCCTCCACGCTGGTAATAGCAGGCACTCTAGCCATGCCGCCGATGCAGGATCTCCTCCTACTTCCTCTACGCGGTGGTGGCGACCGAGGAGGATGACGTACGACAATGATGAGGAGGGACGCAGGATCAAGCCACGATCGCCGAAATCCGACGGCTCGGCAGTGGTCTGGATACCCCAACAATACCTAGCACAATGTAGATTGGATCATCTCCATCGTTCATTTACCTCGCACGGTATTGTAATGATCAATATCATGTAGAAGTGGTAGCCAAAATAAATAGTTTTACTTCTTTAAAGGTAGTGAACACCTCCATCCAAGTGATGTTGATCAATTGCCATGTTGCTCGGTTTCTAAATCTGGAGCTATCAGTGTTACCTCTGAAATTTAACATTGCAGATTACATGGTTTTTTGTATTTCTGGGGCTTTCGTCTTCCTCCCGTCAAGATGAAATGTTGTTGTATGGCAAGGACCCTACCCTTTCATCCTGGTGGTGTTTGGCTAGGCTTCAGCAACCAAAGGAACTAGGATCGCTTTGTATCTGGACGACAGTGAGACTTAGGTGCTAGCCACACACATCCTTCAAGCACATCAGGTGAGAGGTCGGATGCATATTCTTAGATTGTTTAATATTGCAACTATTGAGCTGGTTTCATATCACGTTCAGTCGAGTTTTCTGTAGCTGAGCAACTGAGAACTACTTTCTCTCCAGTTCCAAAGATTGAATTCTAAATTGGTAAACAACATATCAGTTTTCATTTTTAGTATTGTCATCTAGAACTGTTCCGCATTTTTATCATCCCATTATCATCAAGAATATTATTATCGATTATTTATAGATGTTCCCGATGAATAGCCTAGACATATTTATTATAAGATGCTTCAAAAGATTGGACTGTACTTATTTTACTACTTCCATTTGCATGCGATCAAGTGAAAGCTTAGGTCATGCGATCAACTGCATTCATGGTCAGATCATATGCATCATTCTTAGCTGACTTTATTCTCTTAAAAGCTCGACCATGTTCTATTGGACTTTATCTCTGCAATCTCCAGTTATGTTTCTTTACCTGACACTAACCACGCAGTACGTATTTGCTAACATCTTCTTATTCCTTGACTTCATTCAGAATAGCCTGGAATGGTTTTCAGTATTCTATAAAACCATGTTTTGTTGCACTTTATCTCTGCAATTTCAGTTACGTTTCTTTACCTGACACTAATCACACAATTTTCATTTGCTAACATCTTCTTGTTTCTTGACTTCATTCGGAATAGCCTACAACGGTTTCCAGTATTCTACAAAAAATATAAAACGAGAGAGATGTCAGGCACCGAATATGGAGGCATCACGAAGGTGCGTTGGCAATAAATACATCATGGTCATTTCCATCTTTTTCTGTGTGATTTTTGGTTGTCGTTGTCATTCTCACTGTATAGCTTGTCTACTGACGTGTGTTATCATTAAAACCCTTTTTTTAGTTGTACTCTTTCATTGACACGCCCTTAATGGTTTCCAACCATAGTTTCTTCTGCTGAACTTTCAGGTTGTGTGGATTGTTGCAATGACATTGTCCGACAGCTGTCACCGCCTGCATCATAGGTATAAGCGTTTGTATTTATTCGCAAAATTGAGGTTATTTTCTGAAACTTGAAGGAGCTATCCTCCTTTGCATAAGTATAAAGATGAATGGTGATGAAAGCCAAATTATTTGATGCACGTCGTTCTTCGTTTGGGGACGCATGGTTAATTTTACAATTTTATTTTATTTCCTTTTGGGATGCTAGAAATTGATGACGATCCAAGTATTAAGAAAGATGAAGTTGTGCCATTCAAAGCTGCTAGATCAGCAATACTGCCTAAAGTTAAAGCTCACACTTGTACTTGCATCTCAGGTGTGTTCTTATGGCACCCTATAGTTGTTATGTCCAGAATATTAGCAATTAACTTTATATTAAAAAATCTGAATGAGGGTCAATTTCTTCTCGTTGGTATCATCATAGAATGAGGTCACATAATAAGCCCTCAAGAGATCTGAAAGGAGAACATTTTGTTCGGTGTTAAAACTTCAGCCATAAGAACCTGAATATGTACTAGGAAATGAGATCTGAGAATCAATAGTAACATGTAAAAATATGTAATCTTATAATCTGTGTATGTGCCTGATTGATTTAGTGCTTTATTATGAACCACTACTTGGAGTTGTCAAACGACCTGGGTAATTAATTTTCTTTATTGGCAATACGATGACCATCTGGTAGTAGATGGTGGTCATGACTAAGAGAACGTGCCATCCTCCGGAAAAAAATGCCTACCTCAGTTGGTTAGGAATGTGGATGTACAACTCAGCCACTCATGTTTAAGTTCTTACCATTCATATATTTGAGCTTTTATTATTTAAAATCACTGTAGGAGCTTTCCCTACTGCATTCAATAACTTTTTTAAAAAAAGCATGTGTTGGAAGTTTGAGTAACCCAAAGTGACAATAATGTCGTCCTTAGTTGGTAGGTGTTGCCGTTAAAATGTTGATTCAAAGGGTCTCTTAGCATGTGTAGCTCCTCCGCGCCACCACAATTTTCATAAGAGTTATGTTTACACGTGCGGCGATGGAATTAATTTGAGAGACCGTAGCAACGCACGGGCATTCAACTAGTACTGCTAAGATATCACCCTTAGCTCGCTCTCCGAGCAGGGAATCTAACCGCAGGGCTGACGTGGCACGACGGAAATGGAGAGGGGTGGACATGGCAGATAGGTTGTCAATTTTGGACGGATGATATGCGGAATCATTTTGAGGCTGGGAGGCCCTCCCACCTGGTCTTGTCCCGACAGCTCGTCAGCTCTACCGAAAAAAGCAAATCTACCCAGCTCTAGGTCTTGTTTCCTCTGAATGTCGCTTCCTACAAAATCAACGACGGCGCGGCACTAGGCCGGCTCGTACGTGGTCGTTTGCGTTGTACCCTGTACCGCCCACTTTTCACGTGCGTCGTGCAACTCGTGTACTTTACTCTACTTCTCCCGCTTGCGTTCGTGTCCGTGCTATAAACTGCTCGATCGTGCTCCTGGCTTCGAAGTTCCAAAAACAGTACGGTGACCAGTGCGAAACGTTGGCAAGGCAGGAGCAGGACAGGATGGTGGCGACGAAGCCTCGGATTGTCATAGTGGGCGCCGGCCTAGCCGGTCTCTCGGCGGCGCTGCATCTGTGCGGCGCGGGGCAGGACAAATTCGATGTCGTGGTAGCGGAGGCCGGCAGCCGCGCCGGCGGCCGTATACTCACGTCCGAGTTCGCCGGCCACCGGGTCGAGATGGGCGCTACGTGGGTGCACGGCGTCGTCGGGAGCCCCGTGCACGCCCTGGCACGCGACGCGGGCGCGCTTCGGTATGACGCCGCCGACCTCCCGTACGAGCGCATGGACGGCGGGTTCCCCGACCGCGTGCTGACCGTCGCCGAGGGCGGCAACGTCGTCGACGCGGACACGGTCGCCACGCCGATCGAGGAGCTGTACAGGGGCATGATGGACGCCGCTCGCGCCGGCGTGGCTGGCGGCGCAGGAGGCGGCGTGGAGGAGTACCTGCGGCGGGGGCTGCGGGCGTACCAGGCGGCGCGCCCCGGCGGGAACAAGGAGCTGGAGGAGGTCGAGGAGGCGCTCCTCGCCATGCACATCAACGGGGAGCGGACGGACACCTCCGCCGACGACCTCGGCGACCTCGACCTCGCGGCGGAGGGCGAGTACCGCGACTTCCCCGGCGACCACGTCACGATCCCAGGCGGGTACACCCGCGTGGTCGAGCACCTCGTCGCCGCGCTCCCGCCCGGCACTCTCCGCCTCGGCATCCGGCTCCGTGGCATCGACTGGAGCGAGACCCCGGTGCGCCTCCACTTCGCCGACGGAGCGACGACGCTCGCCGCCGATCACGTCATCCTCACGGTCTCGCTGGGCGTCCTCAAGGCCAGCGTCGGCAAGGACGTGTCCAGCCCGGGCGCCATCGCCTTCGACCCGCCGCTGCCACAGTTCAAGCGGGAGGCCGTCTCGCGTCTCGGCTTCGGTGTCATGAACAAGCTGTTCATCGAGGTGGAGGCCGTGGAACCGGAAGGAGGCCACCAGGAGCCAACCAGGGCGGCGGCGCCGCCGGCTTTCCCGTTCCTGCACATGGCCTTCCTCGGGCACGCGACAAAGGTCCCGTGGTGGATGCGGCGCACCGAGTCGATCTGCCCCGTCAACGCGGGCTCCAGCGTGGCGCTCGCGTGGTTCGCCGGGCGGGAGGCGGCGCACCTCGAGTCCCTCCCCGACGACGACGTCATCAGCGCGGTCCACGCTACGCTGGACTCGTTCCTCCCGGCGCCACCGCGGAGCAGCAGCGATGGCAGAGTGGCAGACGCGAGGGCAACGTCACGGTGGAGGGTGAAGAGGATCAAGAGGAGCGGGTGGGCCACGGACCCGCTGTTCCTCGGGTCCTACAGCTACGTGGCCGTCGGATCGAGCGGGGACGACCTCGATAGGATGGCCGAGCCGCTGCCACCAGGAGCGGAGGCCGATCGGACGCCGCCGCGGGTGCTGTTCGCCGGCGAGGCGACGCACCGGACGCACTACTCCACCACGCACGCGGCCTACCTCAGTGGCGTACGGGAGGCAAACCGGCTGCTGGAACACTACCGCTAAGTTCTTGCCTAGTACATTTTCCTTCGACTGCACCCGCGCGCCATGGATGTGATGTTTTGCTAGAGAGACCGACTCGACGACGAAGGCAGCGAGCCGTGTAGCTTACGAGTGTTCGGTGCTTTGTTTCTTTTGATTTGACATGGTTCGCTTGCGTGGTTAGGTGAGACAGATTTGGTGCACCGTGCACCTGGCCACGAGTGATCTAGTTTTTTAAATAAAAAATAAAAAATTATATTTTGGAGTTACAAAAAAATTGAAAAAATCTACATATAGTCAAATCATATATCCCACAAGCGTGTAAAAAATTATTTTTAAGTACTTTATATTTTAAGCTACACAAAAATAACAAAACTGCGATCTGAGTAGTCATTTTCAAATCTCCAAAAATATGTCAAACTTTGTTATTTTTGTCTAGCACAAAGTAAAAAGAATTTTGGGGTGAGATTTTGCATGATTGTGAGATGTATCATTGAAAATCTCTAGAATTATTTTACAGATTTTTTAATAACTTATAAATATATTTTTAGTTTTTTTTATGGCGAGAGCACTCGAGCTCGGGAGCCAAAAGCACTTTTTGGTGGTTAGATAGCCAAAAGCACTATTATAAATTCATTTTTGTGTCGTTTGAATGTTTGAGTTCCTAGTGAAGGGAGACTCAACATATATTGAATATTCCCTGATAAGCTTTGAAAATTGACTTTTGAAACTTGATAAAACTTGGTACAAATTTTCACAATTTATTGTTTATCATCATGTTTGAAAGTGTTTTAGAAATCAAATTTTGACTTATGAAACTTGATAAAAAAAATCTTTCAAACAATTAGCTTTCACTTTTTAAAAAACTTGGTTCCTCAAAGTAAGAAAATATTTGGCATTCGTCTTACTTTGCAATTTGGAGACATGATTTTTTTAATCTAATTTTATCGATTTTTATTTTTTATCATCGTGTTTGAATGTGTTTTGGAATTCTAACTTTGGTTTTTTTCTTCAAAACAGACACTTTTTAGGCCTGTCTAAAAGATATCATCGAAAGAAAGTCACAGACTCAATGGATTGTCAATCTAATATATATTCCAAATTTCCAATAATTATGACTCTTTCAAATCCTACACTACAAAATAAATTTATCTGTTTATGCATGTGATGAGAGAGTACTAGTATGGGGTAGTCTAACATGCAAATATTGTCTGGAGTGGTAATCTCAAAACAAAAGAAGGGTGGATCCGTGGATGGGTGTACGCTATCTAGCATGCACATGCACGCCAGAATCGCCAGATGATGATAATTAACAGATCAAAACTGAGAGTAATCTGTCAAGAGGTTAGAGACATTATGAGGGCTTTTACTAGTTTTAACATTTTATCCGTTGGGTGTGATGCAAATATTGCTTATTTGTGTTCTAAGCAAGCTAATACTGATGGGAGGAGATGGATGTGGATCAGTTATAAGACAGGTTTTTTCATTGAAATTCTCGCGAGTGGTTGTAATCATGTCAGTAATATATAAAACCCTGTGATTCGCAAAAAGAGAGTTGTTTATCATGTCAGTAATACTGCTACCGCCACTCTGCTAGCACGCTGACAGTGACTTGATTCGATCGCCTCAGCCCAGAGCTTTTTATCAGGGTAGGCCATAGTCTCGACGCCAGCAATGTTCCATTCATGACTGGTAATCGATTTGGGATCGAGGGCCGCAACTTTTGCTTCGAATCATATCTTGCAATGGCCCAGCAGGGTTGCTTCCACTAAGTAAATTGATTTTTTTTCCGAAATTACTAAGTAAATTGATTAACAACAGCAAACAATTCTACTAATTCAACTTGGAGCATAAGCTTAGGAGATCAATGGAAGGCAGTCCCAAGTCCAAGGCCAGATTAGTTCGGTAGCTCCTGGCAAAGCCTAGACATGATAACAGGTGTTAAAAACGTAAATAGCGTGTTTATCCCATGCATAGCATAAATACTTTTAAGCCTAAGTTTCACTTGGTTCACAAGGAATTGCACTATTCGAAGTTCAAACAAACGTTAGCAAAATGGCAGGCTTCAGATCCTGCATTTTCTGAACCCATTTAAACAAGGCTTCCATACATGTGTACAGAAGAATAGTGTTTTCAATCTACTCAATAACTCTTCTCAGTGTGGTAGTTAACTGATGAGATTATCTTGAGACGAATGTTGGACAAGTTGTCCTGCAAACTAATCTGTTCGCTGAACAAAAGAACGATTTATTTCTCAAAAAACACTACCATTGACGTCGAATGTTAGAATCAGATGCACAATGACCTGCCGAGAAACAGTTGTGGGTATTGTTACAATCCCATGCAAGAGTCACCCGATAATCACAAATGTCGTTGGCTTACCTAGTGTCTACCACTAAGCATGTTGATTCACAACTCGAGAACATATGATGACCTCAAATCTAGGACATTATACTTAAGAGTAACATATGACGCATATCAATTTCTCTCAGAACGTGTTGATATATACTTTAGCATGTAAAACATGGTCATCGACCGATAAATGTACTACTCTAGTACTACGTGTCCACATATCTTCATTGACTAGTGAAAGAGCATGGAGCCCTTGTATGTGGTTTTGTAATTATGACAATCCTTATGGAGTTTGCATCGATTTATACTTGAAGCGTTTGTCCATATACAATGAAGTGTTGACCAAGGTGATATTCAAGGTGTGATCTAAATATGGTAATATAAGAGTTGAGTTTATTGGAAGCATGTCTTGAAGAATATGGTCAAGTGAGCATCCATGTTTATATTCAAGACATCATCATGATGAATAAATAACAAATTGTCAAGATAAAGTGCAAAGGTATCTCTCCATGGGCTTGCACTGAAAGGAAGATCTTATATAGCCCGTGAGAAGATTACGTCAAGGTGTGGTCGTCATCAAGGTTGAGAAGTCAAGTTCAAGATGATCCATCTAGAAGAGAACATATGACTGAAACTTGTTGTCCATTTCATGATGATGGACATGTGAAGATATGCCTAGGCTCTACCATAGTGGAGTATGGGGGAGCTATTCACAAGACTTCACCAAGCAAGCGCAATCAAGAAAATCGGTTCAACTTGAGGATATCAAGATCGTCATCATCTATCTCGAGTGAAATGTGCAAGGCAAAGGTTTGACCTTGTTAGGTTTTCTCTTTTACTGGTCTCATTTCGTTTGTTGGGAGACCGGGTAATAGGATCGATAGACGTACTATCAAGGAGGCTCTCGAGTGGATAACTTGATCGTTTCGTTCAGAGAGAGTTAGAGCCTTTGCATCATATTTCTTGATTGTTATTCGATTCTTATATTTGTGAGGTTTTAGAGCTTGTGGTTATTTTTATGACAAGTTCTAGTTCATAAAAACAGATTACATACGAAAAACTTATTGCATTTTCGATGTTGGAGTGGTTACCGGTTATTCATTGAGGGAGGTCCTACACATCTACATACTTGGAATTTTCTCCATCTCTGGATACCACTAGTCGTTATCTTTCCAAAAAAAATGTTTTCATCATATTCAGAGCCTGGATGTGAAAGTTCTTCCATTTTTGGTTTTAGTTGTTTTCCATTTTTCATGTGCAGAGACTCTAGTCAGCTTACACCGTATAAATGGGGGCAAAAGTTTTACCCCATTCTATTAATTAAAAAGAGGAAGTTTCCCTTTAATTTACGGAAAACCAGGCGAACCGTTACAACCAACCACAAGAGAATAACGACAAAAGCATGCAACCTCTCAACCAACAAGAACCAACGATTGAAGGAGCATAAGGTCGGAAGGAATACCCACAGAGAGGACATGACAACCTAAAAATAGTCCAACTATCAAACAGTTGATGAAGCTTTCTTGCTACGGCTCTCTTCCTTCTTTTCCTCCTGATAGATACCTTGCAGAGAGACTTCTTCACCTTTCTGATCATGTCCTCCGAGGCTTTTCCTGCCAAGACACAGGCAATGTCCTTGCCATATGCAGGGCTAGCCGCCTCTAAACTAGCGAGCAACCCCGCAAAGCTCTTTT